>NC_136915.1:26718958-27980743 GCF_949752795.1 Hyperoodon ampullatus | reverse complement strand
AGGGTTACTGCCCACCTCTTTGACTTCCATCCTATCGCCCACACCCACTCACTGCACCCCAGCTCCACTTGCCTCCCTCCTGCCCCTTGGATGGGCTAAGCAGATTCCCTCCTGGGGCCAGCACTAGCTGTTCCCAGGGTTTAAGATCCTCTTCCTTCATAGTTCAAAAACAAACAAACAACAACAACAACAACAACAAACCACAAGAAAACACACAAAAAAGACCTGGCTGTTTTGAAATGCAGAGTTCCATTTAAATTTCCCCTCCTTAAAAAGGCTTACCCTGTCCATGCAACCTAAAGGAATCCCTCACTATCAAAACATCTTGTTTTATTTTAGGTATTTGTCCCTGATATTTTCTGGCTTACTTATGGACTTGTCTGTTTTCTGTTCCCTCCCTTACCCCCACCACTGCCTGCAGAACCCTGAAAAGCTGCAAAGGCAGGGCTTGGCACTTAGTAGGTGTCCAAGACTGTGTTGCTTGGAGGAGAAACTTGCTTCTGCCTCACCCGTAACAGTGTCCTGGGGCTAATTGCAAAGGTTAACATTCAGCCTCTCCACCAAGTATTTTAAGTAATAACCTTCCTAGGGGACATTTGCAAATTAGCCCTGACTCTGGCTGATTACTCATCCTAAACTCAGTCTGATTAATAATTAATCAGCAAACTGCTTGGCCAGAGCAGGCTGATCAGTGCTAGAAAGGATCTTAAATTATGCAAGTCACTTGGCCAGTCTTAAAAAAATAAAAAGCTCAGCAGTCGGCAGAACTGGAGAGGTTTGATTGCAACGTGAGTGAGGTTAAGTTTTCTCCGTTGTTTTCCCTTTTTGTCTTTTTTTTTTTTTTCCTTTTGACTAAGAAATCAATTAGGCTCAAACTTGCCACCTCAGAGAGAGACTGTGTAGCACAGAAATAGAAATGTGTTAAATATCACTCTTTTTTGTTCCTTCCCTTCAAAAGAGTTTGGGTCTGGGAGACAGAGGTTAAAATTAGCCAGTTTGTTAAGCAGATGCCTGTCTGGCGCCTGATGTCAATTTCTGCAGCCACGTCAGTTTCAGCTAGCCTTCACTTCCTCTGACCAGGCAGCACACTGGGCCTGGCAGGAAGGAGGAGAGAGGTTTGATGAGCGCTACTCACTCCGCCTGCCCCTCGGTTGGGGCAGAATCGATTTGCTGGCAACCTGTCGCACCAGGAGTCCTTCTAGTGCTCTTTGCCTCCTGCCTACAAACCCCAGGGAGCCAGGAAAAAAGGCAATCAGGGTGATGAACAGGCTCCCCACTGCAGGAGTGAATCCGGTGACCGCCGGGGACCCCTTTTATCCTCAGTCTGCAGCCTCCATCCTCCAAGGCTGGTCCTGCATATCTTGCGTGTGGCTACATCTTTCTCCTCCAGATTTCTCTTCTGGTCACTGGTGCCATGGCCAAGGGGGAGATTCAGAGAAAGCAGAGCGATCCGTTGACGTTGCTCTCTGGGCCAGAGGAAAGCCAGGGATATAGGATTTAGAGCAGTTAGTGCAACCCCGATGCCCGTTGGAACCAACACCCAGATCAACTAAGTCAGAATGCCCAGGGGGTGGGGGCTTCCCTGGTGGCGCAGTGGTTGAGAGTCTGCCTGCCAATGCAGGGGACGCGGGTTCGTGTCCCGGTCCGGGAAGATCCCACATGCCGCGGAGCGGCTGGGCCCGTGCGCCATAGCCACTGAGCCTGCGCGTCTGGAGCCTGTGCTCTGCAACGGGAGAGGCCACAACAGTGAGAGGCCCACGTACCAAAAAAAAAAAAAAAAGAAGGCCCAGGGGTGGGAGCTGGGCATCAGTATTTGTAAAGCTCCCATGGGATCCCCTAAAGCTCCCATGGGATCCCCACGTGCACTAAAGTGGGGGACCACAAGCGGGTGGAGGGTAGGACGCTTTGGGGAAAGAGGTTATGAAGGACATCAAAGAATGAAGTAGGAAATGGCAATGGCTGATCAGGAGTTGACTGTCTTCCCCAGAAATAGAGTGACATCTGTCTGTCTTGTGATGGGCAGGGTGAGGGGAGAAGAGGTGGCAAAACACAGCAGCTTCCAGGAGCCCCAAAGCTCCTGATCTCTCTCAGTTCTACCCCCGATTTAAAAAAATACCCTCTAGAACGCACCCCTTGTTTCCCAAATTGTGATGCACCAACCAACTCCCTGAATCAAAAAACTTGCCTAGAAGGCATTTGGGAATGCAGATTCCTAAGTCCTACCCCAGACCACTAACTCCAGAATTTCTGAGGATTGGGCCCAAATTCAGTATTTGTAACTATTCTCTCAGGTGTTCTGAAGTAGATGAAAGTTTGAGGGCCACACTGGGCCTAAACAGGACTCCTGCCAGGGCAATAACAGGGTGTGGGTGGATTTTTTCCCATTAAGAAACGCTCCATCTTCTTATGAATGGCTCCGTTATCGAATTTCTTGGCATGGAAATTCCCAGATATATATATATACACACACCCGAAAATTTCCATATATATGTATTTTTAAAATAAATTTATTTATTTTATTTGTTTATTTTTGGCTGTGTTGGGTCTTCATTGCTGCATGCGGGCTTTCTCTAGTTGCAGTGAGTGGGGGCTACTCTTTGTTGTGGTGTGAGGGCTTCTCATTGCGGTGGCTTCTCTTGTTGCGGAGCATGGGCTCTAGGCATGCGGGCTTCAGTAGTTATGGCACACGTGCTTGGTAGTTGTGGCTCGTGGGCTCTAGAGTGCAGGCTCAGTAGTTGTGGCTCACGGGCTTAGTTGCCCCGCGGCATGTGGGATCTTCCCGGACCAGAGCTTGAGCCCATGTCCCCTGCATTGGCAGGCGGATTCTTAACTACTGCGCCACCAGGGAAGCCCCTCCTGGGTTATGTTTGACTTATATGTTTGGTTATGGTTTATGCACAAGGCCAGGCGAGCACATCTATTACCTAAAACAAAGCACACTGACTCCTAACTGACTTTATGAATTTATTTAACAAATGTTTTTGCCTGTCTGCTCTGTGCCGGGTTCTGTGATAAGCCCTGTGTTTACAGTGCTGAACTAGAATGTCTCAGCTCTCTGGCTTTGAAGTCTAGCCTCACCTTCTTATCTACCTGGTGGAGGCCCACACAAAGACTGTCTCCTTTGTGTGTGAAATCCTGAGATGTGATAGCATCTCTGCCTTCCCTCCCCACCCACCCACCCTGGACTCCTGCTGTACTGGCACCAGCCACTTCTTCTCTAGCGTCCTTCTCCCAACATGAACTCTTGAAGAGCATGAACTTGCCCCAGCATCCCTGAATCCTCAGTGCTCAGCCAAAGTCCCGGCAACAGGCAGGCATGAAGGTTTGCTGACAGTTTGTTGAATAAATAGAGCCTCTGACATCTTAGAATCTCAGCACCCTCCTCAAAGCCCCATCTCACCCCACCAGAAAGAAAGGCAGGTAGCACTTTGTCCCACCTACCTGGTCTCAGAGTCTTTGGCAATGGGACAGATATCACGATAAATCAGCAGGCAAATATCTCTTGTTCGCCTCAATGAGCCAGTAGGTTCCTGTGCTGAATGACATTACATATATTGTCTCCTTGAATCTTCATCAGCATCTACAAGTTAGGTATCACATCTTGCAGAAGAAGACACTGAGCCTCAGAGGCTCAGCATCCTCTCCCCACACACTCTCCTCTCCATCTGGGTTCTTCCCTTTCCATTCTCTGTGCACACCACTCTTGGGATAATTCCTTGCCCTTAGAGGGGGCTCAGGTTCTCTCTATCTGGCCCTTTCGAGTCTCTGATTATCTGCTCCCTCCTGCCTTAATATACCTTCAGGGGTGTAATGATCTTTAAGGGCTACAGGGTGTCAGGCAGTGTACCAAGGGTTTCACATGCATTGTCTCATTCAATCCCTATGAAACTCTTGTAAAGAATGTAGCATCATCCCTATTTTTCAGGTGGAAAAACTAAGACTCCAAGAGGTTAAGACATCTGTCAAAAGTCATACAGCTAGTAAGCACCTTAGCCAGGAGTTGGACGCTGCCCGTGCCAGACTCTAAATTCTGGTCTATTGCCCGTCTCTTCTGCTTCTTGAACTCATTCATTTTCTGCTCTGATCCCATCATTCAAGTGGCTTTTGGGGTCTCTCTTTTTGAGTCTGGGGTCCTCTCTTTCCTCCCTCTACAGGCCTGTAGAGTCAGTCCTGGGTCCCAGCCAGCAGAGGCCGGCCCCTACCCACTGTGCACTGCTGATGCCTCCAGGATTGCATCTCCCACTCAGTTCTCCTCCTGTCCCAAGATAGTCCCAGTTGCAGCAAGCCCCTGGCTCTTGAGCTAAGCATTGAGTTTTCCCTAGAATTACACTGGAGTCTTGCTCTGTTCCTATGACAGGCCATTGAGACTTACAGGCTGCTTCCCATGGAGAAGGTAAGGGTAATGCGACTTCTGCCCAATGCTTCTCCCCTCTCCCAGTTTTCCCTCCTGCATTCTATACTGCCAGCTCCATGAAGGAGATGTGAAACCTCCTTGGAGGATGTTTGTGGCAGGTCGCATGGAGAATGCTTGTCCAAAGGGTGTGTGGGCTTCTAACTCCCAAGCTGGGCGCTGAGTACCCGCAGCCCCATGCTGGGTCCCCAGTTAGGCTTGATCCTCCTACTTGGATACCTGTTGCCCTTCCCCCATGATGCCACAACTCCAGGTGTCCGTGGCCCAAGTTGGGAGGTAGCAAGGGCTCTCAGCCTGTTCTACCTCCAGTTCTGGTCCCCGAGCCCAGATCTGCAGACCTGGCTGAGAGAGGGACCATGTATCAGGGTCTCCCCTTCAGCATCCCGGGAAAGATCCTCAGGACTCCCTGCTCACCCCTGAACCTCAAGAAAGGCAGAGTTGAGCAAGAGAAAGATCTGGGATTTAGGAGTCAGTGTTGGGTTCAAATACCAGCTCTGCTGCCAATAAACCACGTGACCTCAGTTAACTTACCCTCTGGGGGCCTTGCATAGAGTTACAAGAAACATTTGGCAAGACAGACTGAACAGGCCCAGCTTCCCAGCCTTTAAACCCTGCTTGTGTCTTTCCTCTGACCTTGCATGGCTAAAGTACCTGGAAGGGCCTCCCTCCCCCTCCCCCACTCCTGGATCCTCCCAGCAGGTGCTCCAAGCAGACAGCTGCACAGGCTCCCTTCAGAGATTCCAAGGTGCTTTGGGTCTCAGCCTCTGCAGCTGATTGGTCAGGGTGGCAGCTGCAGGCTGGCCCCCAGCGGGAGGCCACAGCAAGAGGTTTTCATGACCCTCTGGGCCAGACAGCTCTGAGGTCCCAGGGCCATTTGGCAGGACCCTCAAGGGCACGCAGAGACAGACAGGAATGAACAATATGGCTTTGGCTCTCCCTCTGAGTGGGGTGCTCAGCTTTGTGAACTTCAGCGGCCCCAGTTCTATAAGGCAGGTGGTGGGTCCCCCTTCTCCCCACCAGCCCACTGGGAACCTGTGGCTTGTGTACAGAGACTTTCTAACTTTTCACGTATAAACGCAGCACCACAGACTCCCCTCCAGCAGGAGCCGCCCCCTACAGTGATTTTTCTGGAACTGGGAGGGTTTGAAGAAAAGACAAGTGTTCTTGGTAGAGCGTCAACTACGTTCCACGCATCTACACTCATTATTTCCTTCGCATTTTCAAGTAACTATGAGAAACTGAGACTGAGCAAGGTCATGTGGCCAAGGTCACAGAGCTGGCAAGTCGCAGACTGAAGCCAGGGCCCTTTGCCTTCCAGCCTCTTGGTCTTTGTGCCCCTCTGGATTGGGGTGGGAATTCCAGCCGGGAAGAGACTTTGGGTGTCCTGGAAGGATGCCCCCAGGCCTACAGCCTCAGCTCCCTCTCCTTCCCCTGGTGTGGTCCTTGTCTTTTTTTTTTTTTTTTTTTTTTTTTTTTTGGCGGTACGTGGGCCTCTCCCGTTGCGGAGCACAGGCTCCGAATGCGCAGGCTCAGCGGCCATGGCTCACGGGCCCAGCCGCTCCGCGGCATGTGGGATCTTCCTGGACCGGGGCACGAACCCGTGTCCCCTGCATCGGCAGGCGGACTCTCAACCACTGCCCCACCAGGGAAGCCCGGTCCTTGTCTTTTGAGCTGTACTTGGTAGGAGCTTTGGGCAGGCCTCCCTGCTCACCAAGGCCTCAACTGCCGCGTGTGGCCAGCTCCCTAGCAGACGCCCCATGAGCACAGGACAGACTGCCGGCAGCCTTCCCCTGCAGGACAGCCCTGTCACTGCAGACAAAGGGCCCGTGTCATCCAGCCAGGTCCTCCCCATTGCTGGTCTGTGGCCTGAGTTGTCCAGATAACTCTTTTCATTTGATGTTATCTTTACGGATGCCACAAAGGTCCCCGGGCAATGACAGCCTAGCCATTGCCCCAACCAAGAGGAGACGCAGGCAGGCCTGCTTCCTGACTTCTGTGTGCTGCCTGTTAGGCTCTCATAATTATCTGAATCTGTCAAGCTCCATCAAGTGACATTTTTCACATAAAGGCAAATGTCCCCTGGGCCACGCTCTGAGCTGGGGATGGCATCCCGTATGCTGATATGGCCTCCATCCTTCCACCAGCGATTTCCTTCACTGTTGCCCATCTTCTCCCAACCCTTGCCCCACGATGCCCTTCTAAGCTCCCCTAAATCCCCCCAATCCCTCTGCTTGTAATTATCCTCCCCCAGCCCCTCCCCCAGCTCCCCTCTACCCCCCACCCCATGCCAGTGCCTTGGCAAGTAATTGCTTTCACAGGGAAGTTGACAAGTCTCTGGCGACTCCTAGCCCGGCTGGGAAAGATTCATTATTCTGTATATGGAAATAACCAGTCCCATCAGCCCAGGGCTGAGATAACACCAGTGTAAAAGTTCTCTGTTCAGGGGAATTAATTAGGATTCCTTATTAAAGATCCAGTTAGGCAAAAGGGCATTTTTATCTGTGATAGTCAGCTGCTGCTATTTTTCTAAAGCCATAACTCCAAGTTTAAAAAAAAAAAAAGGAGAAAACCAGGGGCTGTGTTTTCCTCTAAAACAATTCACTCTTTCAGTGTCAGTTATGTCTTCATCAGGATGTGAAAATAGATTTTCTCATTCAATTTGCAATGCTTTATCTCCTCAGAGTCTAGTAATGACCCCACTATATCCCTTTAGCAAGAACCACGGCCCCGGATGGGTATTTGGGGAGTGGGACCTTTGGTTAGGATGGCTGCAAGAGAAACGGCGTTTTTTTAGCAACCCAATTCACGGGCTGGCAGGAAATGCCGGCTCTGCCGCATTCTGTCCCTGCGACCTTGGGCCAGGCATTTAACCTCTCTGAGCTTCAGTCTCCTCTCTGAATCTATCTCCCAGGGCCAGGGAGAGGATTAGGAGTAAATTGGTGCAATATAATAAAGTGACTAAGAACCAGCTCTTGACTGGGATGACCTTTCATTACATTTACAAGCCAGGAGTCCTTGGACCAGTTCACCTCGCTGAGCCTTGGTTTCCTCATCTGCAAAATGGGAGAGAAATCCCTCCTCCAAGACTCTGGGTGGATTAAATGAGAATAGGTGAAGGCACCCTGCCTATGGAGGGCGCTTAATACATGTTTCTCAAATGTGAATCAACCCATTTTGTATTTCCCTCAAAGAAGCCCAGTGGGCTTCCCTGGTGGAGCAGTGGTTGAGAGTCCACCTGCCGATGCAGGGGACACGGGCTCGGGCCCCGGTCCGGGAGGATCCCACATGCCGCGGAGCGGCTGGGCCCGTGAGCCGTGGCCGCTGAGCCTGCGTGTCCGGAGCCTGTGCTCTGCAACGGGAGAGGCCACAACAGTGAGAGGCCCGCATACCGCAAAAAAAAAAAAAAAAAAAAAAAAAAAGCCCATGAGGATCCCTCGGAAGAGCTGTTCCCGCTCCCCACCCGGAAGAAATGGAGCTCTTTTTGTTCTGGGTGGGGCTTGGGTGTTAAGTTCCCCAGGTGGTTCTAAAGTACACTGGGGCTGATACTTCCTGGGTCCCAAAGGAAGCAGTTCAGACAGGAGAGGGGTCACCTCTTGACCTCAGTGGTCGCCCTGCTTTACTCCCAGCCTGGGACCCAATGCCCAAAGTCCACCTGACCATATGATGTGGACACGCTCCATGTAAACCCCACAGATATTTTATTTGCATTGTTGAAGAGAGCAGCCACAGCCTGTTTTTCCATGGAAGAGAAGACTAGGAGGAATAACAGAATCTGAGGCTTCCAGAAAGTTCTGTAGAAAGCATGCTGTTGCCCTCCTGCTTCATTCCATGGATAAGGACTTGAGACCCAGCATCACTCAGCAAGCACATACCGGAGCCAGGGTGGAATCCAGGCTCTCCAAGTCTGATCCAGCCCTATTTCTACCACCTTTGGTATTTCCAGGCTCCCTACCACTGGACCAGCGTTTGCCAGACTTCACACCATGTTCCTCTCCCGTCTGCCTGTCCTGACTCATTGCTGTGCCCCACCCAGTGCCTCAGTTTACCCCATAGAGGAGCCACTTTGTCTTCTGTGTCCTCTTCTCACCTTTCCTTAATATTCTTTTGATCTCAACGCCCCCTTTTAAAGTCCCTGCACCCTCTGACCCCACTCCTTCCACCAGGACCCCTCTGCCCCTTACCTCTTCCTCCTCTCCCTCTTGTCCACTCCGGTAGCCACACTGGCTTCCTTGCTGTTCCCTAGACACCAGACATGCTCTTCCTATCTCAGGGCCTTTGCACATACTGTCCTTTCCACCTGGAATGCTCTTCCTCCCAGACATCACCTCACTTCCTCACCTCTTTCAGGAGTCACCTCTAAGGTCACATTCTCAGCGAGGCCTTCCCAACCACCTATTTAAAAATTACAAGTGCCTCTTTCTATTCTTCAGGGTCTGTTTTTTTCTCAGCTGGATCTCCACACCTTAAAGAGGGCTGGCATTTGGGGGTTCCAGCCCTTGGTTGCATCCCTGGAAGCTCTGATCCTTAATAGGCATCATCCTCATTCTCCAGGTGAGGAAACTGAGGCACAGAGAGATGGCAGGTGGCTTACTCCAGGTCACCGAGGGAGTTAGTGTCACAGGAGTGACTTGCTGGTTGATCTTGAAGCAACTGTAAAGGTAGTTGTGCTCTCAGGGTTATTTGCGTCTGTCTACGTGCTTTGCCCGGGTCCTCAGGGTCTGACTTCACTAAGTGATGCCCTTGAGCCTCACTGAGGCCTCCAAGAGGCAGCCCTGTTCAGGACACACATCCTGGAAACAAACCATCCTGCTGCAGAAATGCGTTGCTAGAAGAGAACACAGTCTGGGCTGAGAATCAAGAAATCCTCTCCCCCTTGGCACTCCCCTCCTCGTTCCCCTATCCCCCCTGCCAATTCCCCCATCAAATAATTCCTGATAATGAAGTTAAGATGATTCATTGGTTTTCTGATGAGCATGAGTTCATCATCAAAATCTACATATTTCAGTCCCCTGATATGTGCTCTCAGATTCCTAACCTGATTAATATGTAAAGTGCTTTATCCTGTGACTTAACAAGAGAAAATCCAGCTTGGTTTTAGGGGCCCACATGGCTCACAGCCTGTGGGGTTCTGGGGAGTGCCGGAGATGCTGCTGACTTCACCCTGGAGATGGTGCAAGGAGCTTATCGGGGACTGGGTCAAGGTGTCAGCAGGCACCTCAGCTGAGAGGGTGCTGGTTGCCCAGGGTCAGACCCCGGAATGCATAACACTGCAGCCTCAGGCCCAAGGTCTCATCACCCAGAGAGTCCTGGCTGCAAAGTTGTTCAACATTCACGGGCCCACAGATTTGTAGAGGCTGGGAATAGCCCACACCCCATGTCTGGGAACCTGGGGGAGATGCAGCAGCCCCCTTCTGAGCCTTTCTGGAGGGACAGCCAGTGTGCCCAGCCAACTTTCATCCAAGGCCATCTAAGCCTGATCCCGGTACCATGTCCCCAAGCCTCTCCGGAGGGCAGGCTCAGGCTCAACCAGCAGCCTTGAGCCTCCCTTCCACAGCCCCAGCCCCTGGAGCAGGCCCTGCTGCTACTCAGTCTTATCATATCTGAGATGCCTTCCATTTAAGATCTCCATCCCAGCCTCTTTCGCCTTGCCCGCCATGCATCCCCGCCCCTCCCCTACCAGATTCTGCTGGGGGCCCAGACTGTACCAATTTTGCTCCTGCTTCCTTGACTCAGACTGTGCCTCATACCCCCAGGTAGGGCCAACCTGCCTGTCTCCACCACCCTCATCCCTGACCCACAAACCCATAGGCCCACCCCCACCCCACAGTGTCTCCTGCCAGGTGCTGTGGCCACCCATTTCATGAGACACTGTTTGCCTAGAGTCAGACATGGATTCACACCTCAGCTCCAGGATTTGGGAAAAGGAGTTCACCTCTCTGAGCCTCTATTTCTTTAATTTTAAAATAGGGCTGTCAGCAATAATAATTGATGCTGCTTAGGGCTGTTGTGAATTTCATATTAGCACTAAGCAGCATGTCTGGCATGTAGCTAGCACTCGATTGAGTAGTAGCTGTTATTGTTATTGATTTTTATAGCTGCTGACTGAGGTGGACAGGTACGCCCACTTTTCTGATGTGGAAATGGAAGCTCAAAGGTGTTGAGGTCAGGATATGGTTGAGGGGAGCAAGGCAGTACCTTTTCTCCACAGAAGTACCTGGAGCCTTTGGGAGAAAAGGATTTGGGACCCTGCAGAAGATGGGAGTTCCCAAGAGGAGACCTGCCCTGTAAGAGATGGGGACGCAGTCAATGACCTGGACACCCCAACAAGATGGTGGTCCCAGTAGTGAAAGGCCACTGCTTGGCACATCTGTGTCTGATGCTGGTATTCTTTTGCCCCTAGAATCAGGGTATTGACCTAGTTTGGTTTTTCCCAAAAGCAGACCTGAGACAAAGCCTCAAGGGCAATAGTGTATTGAGAGGTGCAGATAACACCAGTCAAGGAGGTGGACATGATAGGGGAAGGGACAGTAGCCTATAAGGGGTATGTGATCACACCAGCTATCACAGTAGGGGCCTGGGGCATAATCCCACAGGGATACTCTGGGAAACCCAGATCTGCAGAACCCAGGTCTTAGAATTATCCCACCCAAGGAGCAAGGGAGCTGGGGTATTTATACACCAATTCCCAAAAGTCATTGAATGAGGGCTGCTCCTGGGGGTTTAGTAGTGCCTGGTCCTTCCAGCCTACTGTGCACATGAACAAAGTGGCCTTACATGGGGAAAAATGTCCTTGGGCGCAGGGGTACCTGTGCTGGCAGTTGGCAGTCAGCTGGCCCACTCTGAAAGACCCAGGATTATTGGCCAGACACTAACAGCACCTGCTATTATTGGCGAGACACTACCAAAGGGCAGGGTAGAGGTGAACTGAAAGAGCTGAAACACTTGGTGCTTAGGCAGCTTTGTGGTGGGACCCAGCTCACTGGGCATGACCTTGGGGAAGGAGCATCTTCCCTTAAGCCTTGAGAAACCACTGAGACTTGGGCAAATCCACAGAAATCTGCAGAGCGGACAGAGGCTCTGGAGAGCAGGTACAGGGGACAGCAGGACCCCATTATCCAAGTAGCCCCACTGCTGTGACACTAACCCCCCACCACTGTCAGACAACAGTGCTAGAGACCTCCCAGGACAGGAGGAGGGGGAGACCCCTTATCAGGGTGTGTTTGGATCTCCTGCCCTTCCAGCAGGCTGCAGCCAGCAAGTAAGAGGACCCTTTCAGGGACCAGTATCAACCACCCGAGGGTCCTGGGAAAGGCTAGGCTGCCTGCTGGCTTGGCACTTAGCCATTGAGATTTGGAAAATCAAGCACATGAAACCTATTTTGGGGTCACAGAATTGTAAGTTCTGTGAATTTAGGTCACATACACATACACATTTATACAAACCAGTTATTCACTGGGATGCAAGAATCTGCTGTCAACATTCACATATTTTTGGAAAGTTTTGCTTTTTCCTGGCTGCACTTTTTTTTTTTTTTTTTTTTGAGTGAAGTCGTGCTTATTCTACAAGTTGGAGGCACCAGGGGTGAAGTCACAAAGAGCTCATGCATAGTTGAGCAGGGACGCCCACATGGGGGCTTTATTTAGACACTCCCCCAGCATTCACTTCGTCATTTCTGGAAGTACCATGAGAAGTTTCAGAACTCAGCCTGGAGAGCAGGAAAAGGGCTCAGAGTTCAAACACATCCGTGACCCATTTAGTCTTCTAAAGTATGTGGGAGAGATCTCCTTCTTGCTTTACTTCCCCACCCTTCCTCCCCTCCCACCCTCTGGCTGGGAGGTTGCTGGACAGAGCCCAGGGCTTGGAGTCAGATAAACGGAGTTCTACTGGGCAACCTTGGGCAGGGACTAATCTCTCAATGTTCCCTTCTGCCAAGTGGGTATAATACTGTCAAAAATGGTGCTCAAGAGACAAGTGGAACACAGTAGATGCTCAGTAAGTGCTACTTTCCACCCCACTTCCTTCCTTATAAGTAATTTTAGTTCTCTCTTTGCTTTAATTCCTGTTCTTCCTGGCTCGGTCATCCAGGTTATACCAAGCAGAGATGTGACCCCGGTGTTTCTATTGATGTGGGGAGCGGCTGGATGGTTAGTGTGATGATCCACTCAAGTCATAATAAAGCATCACCAACTTATTGCACACCTACTGCTATACTAGGAACATTCCATTAATCATTTTTAAGAGATTGACATAAGCCTTCTCACCATCCCATTTTCTCTGATTCCTGTCTGCACTTGGTCATTCACCTCCTACAAATGCTCTGAAGTCTGTGCTTGGGGCCCAGAGATTCCAAATTCCCATTTCTGCTTCAAAATCACCCAGCCAGTCTCAGCGGAAAAGAGTAAAAGCACAATTATTTTGCTGGTTTCCAGCAAAAGGAAAACAGCTTTAAAAGAATACAGACCATTAGTTTTTTTTGTTTCCATTATAAACATAACACATGGTCATTAAAGAAAATTTAGAAAATAGAGAAAATTTGATAAACTCATGCATGAACATTTTTAAATTTTTATTTATTTATTTATTTATTTACTTTTTGGCTGCGTTGGGTCTTTATTGCTGTGCGCAGGCTTTCTCTAGTTGTGGCGAGTGGGGCTACTCTTCATTGTGGTGTGCGGGCTTCTCATTGCGGTGGCTTCTCTTGTTGCCAAGCACGGGCTCTAGGCGCACAGGCTTCAGTAGTTGTGGCTCGCAGGCTCTAGAGCACAGGCTCGGTAGTTGTGGCGCATGAGCTCAATTGCTCCGCAGAATGTGAGATCTTCCCGGACCAGGGCTCGAACCCGTGTTCCCTGCATTGGCAGGCAGATTCTTAACCACTATGCCACCAGGGAAGTCCCTGCATGAACATTTTGATGTATTTCCTTCTATTTTTTTTTTCTAGGCATGGCTTTGTTTTGTTTTTCATTTAAAGATCTGTGTTCTGGGAGTTTATATATCTATCCTTTTTTGTTATTTACCAAAGCAATTCATGCTCATTGTGGAAAATGCAAAACATACCCAAGGGTACAGAATAAAATATTCGAGTCTTGTTTGTCAACCCCCTACCAGAAGTCTCCTCTCCTCCCCAGAGGCAAACATTATTAATAAATTTGGTATGTAGCTATGTAGACCTGTCTCTATGCATTTACACACACACACGGGATAGGGAGTTAAACATGTTATCCTACAACTTGTTTCTATTCTCTTAAGTGTACATATTAGATATTTTTCCATGTCAGTACCTATATCTACCTCATTATTTTTTAAACAATTGGCTAATAATTACCATTTTTCATCATTTCAAACAGTGCTACAGTTAACACCTTCATGCATATATCTCAGTGCACATCTTGGAGCATTTATAGGAAACTTCCTTAAAGTGGAATTTCTGAGTCAAAGTGTGTGTCTTTTTAATTTAGTTTCTGCCTAAGTATACTCCCCCAAAGCTGTGCCAACTTAATATTTCCATCAACCATGTATGAGACTGGCTATTTCCCTACATCCTTCCCAAATTAAAATTTTGTTATTTTTATCCTTCTTGATGGGTGAAAAATAACACTTCATTCTTATGATTTCCATTCCTTTAATTATTAGTAAGTGATCACGTTTTCATTTGTTTATGGTCATTTCTATTTTATTTTCTGAACTACCTATTTATATTCTTTATCCATTTTTCTATTGGGTTGTATGTGTTTTTCCTATTGATTTTTAGGAGCTCTTTGTATATGTTGGATATTAAAACTGTCTATATCTTAGTCTGTTCAGGCTGCTGCTATAACAAAAATGCCACAGACTGGTGGCATATAAACAGAAATTTATTTCTTACAGTTCTGGAGGCTGAGAAGTCCAAGATCAAAGTGCCAGCAGACTTTGTGTCTGGTAAACGCTTGCTTCCTGGTTCATAGTTGGCCATCTCCTTGCCGTGTCCTCACATGGTGGAAGGGGCAAGGGAACTCTCTGCGGCCTCTTTTATAAGAGCACTGATCCCAGTTGTGAGGGCTCCACCCTCATGACCTTATGAACTATCAAGGACCCCACCTCCAAATAACATGACATTGGGGGTTAGGTTTCAACATATGAATTGGTGGGGGGGGACACAGACATTCAGTCTATACCAGTTTGTCCTATATGTTGTAAAATTTTCCTCAGTAAATAACTTGTCTTTCAGCTTTATTTTATTCTTCCTCATAGCAGACATTTTCTCTATTTCTTCTAGAACTCTCAGACTTTTATATTTTGCAGTCAGCTCTTTAATCTGCCTGAATTATATTTTGTGCCAGGTGTGAGATATAGATCTAACTTTTAGTTCCAAATGAATAATGAATTGTTCCAAACCTGTCCTTTCTGAGTTGAAAAGGCCCTTTTATCATAAACTAAGTTCATGTCTATCCATGGTTCTATGTCTGGATTTTTTCTTCTATTTCATTTATCTGTTTTTCTACTTATGTGCCAGAATCACATAGTTTCAATTACCATAGTTATATAGTAATTTTTGTTTTCTAGTAGGAAAAGTTCTCCCTCACTATTCGTTTTAAAACAGTTTATTGGCAATTTTTGTGCATTTACTTTTCCAGGTAAATTTTAGAATAAGATTTTCAGATTTCTCGCAAGAAATTCCATTGTGATTTTGGTTAGAATTTCACTGAATTTGCAGGTTAATTTGGAAAGAACTGACATTTTTACAATAGTGAATATTCCTGTACAGGACCATGGTATGTCTCCCATTTTTCAGATCTTTGTTTATTTAATAAAATTTTATAGTTTTCATCATTTAGGCCTAGTAAATTTCTTGTTAGGTTTATTCCTAGGTAGTTTTATAGCTTTTATTATTATTGTGAAGAGTATCATTTTGCCATTGCATTTTCTAATTGTTTATTGCTTGTAACTAAGAGAACCATTGATTTTTGTACATTTCTTTTGTAATCAACCATCTTATTGAACTCTCACATTAGCTCTAATAGTTTTAAAGTTGATTATTTCAGATTTTCTAGGTTAGAAAATCATATTAGCTGCAAGTAATGTGATTTTGCTTCTTCCTTTCCAATATGTATGCTTTTTGTTCCCCTGGCTTCTTACATGGCTAATGCCTCCAGACTGTATTCAAGAAGAATGGTAGGTTTGGCAGCCCCATTATTTCTGCATAGGAGACCCTTAAAGGCAATCATAATTTTTCTAAATTCTTTATTACAGATCAACAAAAATAGCAAAATTTCTAAAGATGATTATACTCCCATTTTGTATAAGGTTGATCAGTCATGCATTATTCCATATTAAGTAATGTTATTAATTTTTAAAATCTAGAGTGATTTAGAAGGGGCTGATGGAGATTGGAGGGGAAGTGCCAAAAAATGGAACCCTGTGTGGCTCTCTAGCACCATCGCTAGATGATGCTATGTGTAATTTTGCATGCTGATGATGTTCCACTTGTAATGTTGGTATTTTCCTTATTATTATAAACCCTCGGCCCCCAAATATTCCATTAAACGGATATTCACAACCATTCCTTCTGAGAACATTTAGATCGTCTCCAATTGTTCATGTTATAAATATTGCTGTGAAGAATGTTGTAGTGTGTAAAGCTTTTTTTTTTCTGAATTTATGATGATTTCTTTAGGAGCGATTCCCAGAACGAATATTTTTTTAAGACTCTTGATTCTTATTGCCAAATTGCTTTCTAAAAGCATTCGATCATTTTGCACTGCCAACAGCCTTATGTGAATGTCTGAAGAAATGGGACTTTTAAAATTAAAATTTATGAAATATGTCGCAGAGGAAAGAGAACGTGCTGTGGAGTCAGAGAGCTGGGTTTGAATCCGGTTCCACCATTGACAAACTGGGTTAGATTTTTTTTATATTTGCTATCGTTTTTTTGTTTTGTTTTGATTTGATTTATTTACATTTTTATTGAAGTATAGTTCATGTACAATATTATGTAAGTTACAAGTATACACTATAGGAAAAGCTTTGTGAGCCTCAGTTTCCCTATCTGTAAAATAGACAGCTAATCCTTTCTGCAGCCATGCTGAAGGTTGAATGAGAAGAAATAGGTGATGGTGCTTGGCTCAAAGTAGCTGTAAACATGTGAGAGTCCTTTTCCCTTTCTCTGGACTATTTTGAGAGGTTTTTCTTCTCTAACCAGCTTTGGAGGCTTCCCCTGCAAAACAGGCTGCAAATAGAGTGACTTCAGTCCCTTTCCATCTGTCAAGAGGGCAGTCCTTTCCTGCTGCAGGCCACTGGCCCCCGCTGTAAGCCCCACCACCTCTTTTGTAAAAGAACTTCTTATGGGCTGCCCACTGTGCCCCACTCTGTGGATGGACCATTCACGAGCCTCATGAACCTGGGGATGAGAAAGAGCAGCAAGGCCAGCATTCCCAACGGAAACAGTGGCCAGGGGCTTCTGGGGAGGGCATCGCCTCTCCTCTGAGTCCCTAACTGGATCCTCTCTTTCATGGGCATTGAGTCTGCTCGGCAGCAGGGCAGCTGTCATCTGCTGACATCTCTTGGTTGCCAGGTCCTGCCAGTTCTACCTCCTAAATGTCTTTCCAATTTGTCCCTTTTATTGCAACACCAAGATCCCAACCTCACTCAGGTGCTCTCACACCTGGAACACTGAGGCAGCCTCCCACTAGTATCCAGTATCTCCGCCTCCCATCTGTCCTCTCTTCTGGCCGGTGTGGTCCTATCTGGCCTTGCCATTTCCTTGCTGCAAACCTTCAGTGGTTGCTGTTACCCCACAGAGTATAGTTCAAACTCTGAGCTCTTCATCCAGGGCTCTTCCAGCTGGCCAGCACTCCTGAGATGTGCATTCCACTCGTGGGTTTGTTTATTGAATGGCTAACACTTTTCACACTCCTTACAGGCACTTGGTGCTGTGCTAATGAGCACTTTATATGCATAATCTCTTTTAACCCTTTCCGTAACCCTATGAGACAGGATTACTTTCATTCCCCTTTTACAGATGAGGAAACTGAGGCTCAGAAAGTTAACATAGGCTGCCCAAGGTGCCTCCGCTAGTAAGTAGTAGAGCTAAGTTCTCTGTCACTGGAGCCCCCGCCCTCATATGAAAGAAAGAAAATCCCAGTTTCTTTCATGTGTTTTATACCTGAGACTTCCTATTAGACTAAACTGGTGGTATCTTCTCTATACTCATATTTTATAAGAAATAATTAGCAAAATTACAAAACTTCCCACTGACCAGGGGCTAGCATAAGAACCTGGAAAATTCTCGACCTCCTGAGTGCTCCAGGACTGACCACAAGATGCCTGCCTGGTTCCAACACCCCACTTCCTGCCTCCTCATGTGGTGTCCCATGCCCTGGCTAGTTATGACTTCCCAAGAGGGATCTCTGCCTTTCTCTCTGGACCTTCCGTAGCCAGCCCTTACAGGGTGAATAGTGGGCACTCGATAACTGCACTGAATTAAATTGGATTGAATTGAACCAAACTGAATTCAGAAGCAGATATTCTCTAGCAGTGGCTGGGATTTAAGTTCATGGCTGTCCTAATCATCCTGTGGTAGAGTAACACTGTCTCTTCCATAAGCCAGGCTAAGCACTTGGGTGTTTGAGGATAGTATATCTTAAGGGGTCTCTGTTTGGGCAGGGTAGATTTTTCTGCATAGACCATTGGAAATAGATCTGAGTTGTGTTCTTTGATGTCGTTTTCTGATACGTCTCAGAAGTCAGACAACCTGGGCTGAAGAATCATCTGCACCACTTGTACTGCTGCATGACCTTGGGCAAGTTACTTAACCTCTCTGAGCCTCTGGTTCCTCATCTGTCTCTGTCCCGTGGGAATATTGTGAGGCTTAAAATGAGAAATTGAATGCAAAGCACTTACTATGCGCAGTGCTGCATAAGAAGGGCTCACAGGTTTTGATAATAATTATAATAACTGTTCTTTTCTCCCCATTTCTCCTGTCTGTGCTGAGTTGGATAGTGATGTGGATGGGGGCAGCGACAGTAGGGGAAAGGCAGAGGCAGGTAGTCAGAAGCCTGGTCTTCAGGGAGACTGGTCAGCCCAGGGGCCCTGGAAGGAGGAGGAGTTCCCAGGTTCCGTGCCTGGAAATGTAGCTGAAGGATGTGGGAAAACGGAGAGGGGATGAGCCTAAAGAGGGAGAGGGAGGCCGGATTATTTGCATTTTATTCTGGGGACAATAGGGAGGCACTGAAAGGTTTATAGCAGGTGAATGACGTGATCAGCTTTGCCTTTTTGAAAGACCACTCTGGCTGCTGCTGGAGAACAGGATGGAGGGACGGATGCAGGGACAGATCCAGGCTCAGACACAAGCTGCCCATTGTTGCAGTAGCCCAGGTGAGAAATGATGAGGCCTGAATAAACACAGGTGGTAACAGTGGAGACTGTATGGAGGGGTGGATTTAAGAGACTGGAAGACCATACACAGAGCATCACTTGGTTAGTGATCCATGGAAGACCATACACACAGCATCACTTGGTTAGTGATCCAGTGAACCCGGGGGACTAATTAGGAGGAGGAATAGAGGGGGCTCCCACTCTTGGTTTGCGTGGCAGGTGGGTGGCAAGAGGTGGTGAAGGGGGTGCCGGCATATTAAGCACTGGATGCCTACGGGCCGTCTAAGGTAGATGGATGTAAGGTTCTGAAATTTGGGGGAAGGGCGGGGGTTGTAAATAGACTTTTGGGAGCCATCAGCACAAAATTGGGTACAAGGAGAGAACTCACACCTGGGAGAACTCACAGCAGGGAAAGAGAGTGGAGCCGAGATGACGAGGGTGCCCATGAGGGTAAGTATGTAAACTGTTCCAAGCGTGAGGACTCACTGGGGGCCCCACTCCACCAGAGGGCAGGTCTGGAGTTGGTTGCACAGATATGCAGCGTGTCCAGGAAAGGCCAGGGCGTTCTGTCATCCACTGCTTGACTGTGTTGGCCCTCCAGCTCCCGGCCTGGCCTGGAGTGTGCCCTCAATATCAATCTGCTCGGCTGACCCCTGGGCCCCTGCCCTGCTTCTCCCCCTCTGAAGGTCTGACCCTCTCCCTTGGGCAATATGAAGATTATCAAAATAGCTTAAGCCCTGATCTACATGGCAGCACCTTTCCCAATCCCCCCCACTTCCACATTCCAGATCCCAGAATACAGAGGGAAGGCCTCTGAGTGAGAAAAGAGCGAGACTCCCTGAAAACAAGGCCTTGCTTCCCAGTTCAGAGGCATGTGTCCTCTGTGGGGTCTCACTCAGGGATCAGACAGACCGGCCCTTGAGTGTGGATCCCTGAGCAGCTTTGGAGACTTCCCAAAGGTCTTAAGGCCTTCCAACTTCTCAGCACATGGATACTGCCCGAACTAAACAAATAGAAGTTCCCAGATCCCACGCCCACTGAATGTGACTCAGTGGATTAGGGCTATGACCCAGAAATCTACATTTTAAATACCCACCCTAGGCCATGCAACAAGTCAGAGAGCACCTTTGAGAAATACTAACTTAGAAAGAGACAATTGTGAGGGGACCCAGCATCTATCAACCACCCACCACTTGCCGCACTATTGACATTTCACTCAGTCCTCACTACTCTCCAGTGAGGTAAATGCATCATTATTTTTGGTCCAGGAAATAACTGGAGACTTGGAGATGTTTAGCAACTTGCTCTAAGAAGCACAGCTGTTTACTAGAGTCAGAAGCAGAACCCCAGGTCTGTATGACTCCAAAGCCTTAGATGCTTATGCTCCAGCACCTCCAGCATACTGAGAGGAAAATGGCACCTATTTTCAGGCAGTTAAGTGTCCATTATAGGGAAGAAAGTTTAGCTAATTGGCAGAAACTGAAACGATAGGTAGTTGCAAGAGTTAAACCTTGACTTGGTGCAAGATCTAATAGTTAGAAGAGAACAGCTTTCTGCGGGAGGACTGTTGGAGTTAAGTATATGCTGGACAAACACTAGTTGGAGGTGTCATAGTGGGGATTTATGGAGCCAGCTGCAGTGCAACTCTGAATCCCTTTCAAGCCTGTAGTGTCTAAGATACGGTACTTTGATGAGATGACTCCCTGAGTTTGGTCCTCATGTTCTGCCTAGACTTATATTACTGAATTTATGGTTGTGAAGGGAAGGAGTGGGAGGGAGGGGAGAAAGACGTCAGCTAGTAGATCAAGGTATGAGGATTGAAAGAGCTCGGATCCTGAATCTTTTATCCCTCATCAAGTCATTTCTTAGTTATGAGACAACTGAGAAAACATGCTGTATCCCCAGAGAGATGGGTGCCTGATTTCCTTATGGCTTAAGGAAGGGGATGCCTACTGTAGACTTGTTCAGACATGAAGGAGGAATCCTCCTTGAATCATACTTCAGATGACCAGGCAAGTTTTCACATGTGCCATGTGCACTAATGCCAGCCCAAGGCCTGGGTCTACAAAGAAGTAACAGTCAAGAGAAAGGGAGATGTGTTTTATTCCTCTTTGGTCTGAACACTCTCAAGTGGGAAGAGTCGTGACATAGGCAGCTTTATAGAGAGTATGAAATTGCAAGTGTTGTCCGTTGAACAGCCTGTCTTTTGAAGCTGTCTCATTAGACCATCTATCTTCACCCAAGTCAGTTTCAGTGCTACAGACTCAATTACCTCTGGCCACCCCATCCTCCGTCTCCCCACCAAAGCTTTGCCATAGCCCTGTGGATACCGGTGCCCACATTTGATTTCCAGCCCTCCACTCCCCAGCTATTTAATCTTAGGCGAGTCATTTAACCTCTTTGAGCTTCATGCCCTGTTGGTGGTATTATAAATTGGCAGAACGTTTTCTGGGAAGGTAGTTTGACAGTACATAATGATTAAAATGTAAAAAATGCATGCCAGTATTAGGACTTTATCTTGAGGAAATAGTGAGAGATCTTTGTAAAATGGATACACAAGGATGTTCCTTGCAGTGATGTTTATTATAGTGGGGAAAAGGAAACAGTATATTTCCAGCATTAATGGTTCCATAAACTGTGGTACATGTGGCTGATAAAACGTGTAGCAATTAATTTCAAAGAATGTTCAAAGAAATTGGAAAATGCTTAATATGATATTATGTGAAAAAAATCAACATATGAAACAATGTATATAGTATGAACTAACATTTTTACACACATACATATATAAGTCACTAAAAAAAGGAGACAAGAAAAGTAGTAACACCATGAGCTCAGAATGGGGTGCTAATGTATTTTTTATGTTCTTTTGTGTTCTCTTAAAGTTTTACAACAAGCATATGTTACTTTCTGGGTGCAGAAAAATCAGTAAAAGTTAAAATACATTTTGATAGTTTCTACCACCTGCAGGATGAGGAACAAACTTCTTAGCAGAGGATTTTCATAACCTGACCCCATCCTAAAACAGCAGCTTCATCTTCTGCCACTTCTCCCCATTATCACCAGCTCCGCCCACCATTCCCCTGCCTTGCTTCAGCCACCGTAGCTACTTGCCATTCTGTAAATACATCATGACCGTGCATCCTGTCATGCCTTTATCCTTCCTGCATTCTCCATCTGGAGTGACCTTCTCCACAAATTTCTAGAATCAATTCAAGTATCTCCACCTCTTCCTTGACAGTTAATTATTTCCTGCTCTTTACCCCTGCAGAAATGTGTGTGTGTGTGTGTGTGTGTGTGTGTATGTACAGATATAGATATAGACATAGATATTTTTAATAGTTACTTATTTAGTGTCTGTCACCCCCACTTTCCCTTTATTCAAGATTTTGTGGGAACCCCAAGGAGGGAAGGCCAATTCTGTCTTGGACATTAAGGAAAGCATTCAGAGGAGAAGATGTTTGATTTGGGTTCTTTTTTTTTTTTTTTTTGCGGTACGCGGGCCTCTGACTGTTGTGGCCTCTCCCTGATTTGGGTTCTTGAAGAACGAATAGGAGTTTGTCAGCTAGACAAAGGATGATGGACATCTCACACAATTCTAGAACCAGCTCCCAGCTGACAAGTTCTTGTACCTATTTCTAGCATAACCCTTATCTCACTACAAAGTGTGCTGCATAAGGATATGTGTATCTCCCCAACCAGACAGTAGGTCCTTGAAGGTAGAAAATGTGCCTTGTTTTCCTTGCAGTGTTCAGCAGAGTGCCTGACATATATTGGGCGTCGTAAAGACATTTTTTGTCCCAGAGTATGAAGGTCTGAAAGTACCAAACCCGTAATTACCTTTCTCCTTGTGTGAGTGCACATGGGCAAAGATCGTATTCTTGTCTCTTATCACTGGTTTCAAGTATGGGCCCAGAGATGCTGAAAATACATACTCTATAAATTGTCTGCTGATTGGAACCAAATTGAAGAAGTTGCTCACTTGGTAGACATTAAGAGGATCTTATGCAACATTTGGACTTCATTTGAGTATAAAAATTTCACCAATATGAGCTTTGATTCCCTTTTAGACAACATGCCATGGTTTCAGAATGATGCCTTTGAAATAAATCCTGTTTGAGTAATGTTTCTCTTGGACTCATAAAATCTTTATGGCAATCTTTTCTCATCTGATAGACTATGAAAAGGAAGAGAGAGCCAGAACCACTGAGTGGGGAATGCAGTATTTTCTCATATGTGGGTCACACACTTATTGGAAATAGTTTTTAAATGCAAATACAATACCAACAGCCATTAGCTAAAAAATCCTAGCTCTGTCCAAAGTGCTGAATCTGTGGGTACTCTCTGATTAAGAGTAGGTGGTATAGAAATTATGTTTTCATTCAGATAGAAGGTTTGAATGCATTAAAAATCCAATAATAGCCATACTAAGGATAAGAACACAAATACTGGCAGAAATAAAACACAAATGAACAGCTTAGTGTCCCCAGTTGCAAAAAAAAAAAAAAAGAGAGACAGAGAGAGAAAAAATAAGTTGATAAAGCTGAGCTCTCAACCCAGTTATGCGAAGGAGCACTGACTTGGGAGCCATGCATTAATTCAACACACATTTTTCAAGCGCCTACTATATATTAGGCATTGTACTAAGACACTGAATGAGATAAATCATAATCTTTGGTCTCCACGAGGTCACAATTGGTGCTTGCTCAACCATGACCCAACTGTTGACCTTGGGCAATTTACTTAACCTTTCAAGGCTCAAAGCTCTCATTTAAAATTTTGGGAAAATAGGATCTCACAAGATTACTGTGCAAATTAACTAATGTAACGTTTGCAAAGCACTTTGCCCAGAATTTAACATATCAAAGCTCTCAGCAAATGTTACATGTTAGTATTATGTGTTACATTATGCTATGGTCTTTCTATCCATTATTTCATGTATGCTCTCATTTACTCTGTACCAGTCATGTGGGCTAGGTTTTAACAACCACTTTACACAGGTGAGGAAAATGAGGCTCAGAAGAATGGAGTTAGAAGAATTAGTCGCCCAAGTTCGTACCATTGGTCAGTAGTGTGGACAGAATTCAGGGCCAACTCTTTTCACTCTAAAGCCAATGCTTATAACTATGATGATGCTGATGAGAGCAGGACTTGAAAACAGACCAACTGTCCATATTAACAACCAAGGAAAAAGGCAAATTCTACCCTCATGTGGGCCTGAATTTTTGAAAAGGAAAATTCTGAGAGAGTGGGTGGCCACATGGCCTAGGTGCTTGTGTGAATTTTAGGTCAGGGACACTTGTGGGCTGATGGAGAAGGGAAGGATAAATCCTAGCACTCAGGAGAATGGGGCCAAACCCCAGAAATGCCAGAGGGTTTCACCAGGCTCCTAGCCCATGAGGAAGCAGGAGTGGAGACCAGAGACTACAGCAGGCCAGTTAGGCAGACAGGCCACAAGTCAGTGGTATGATTAACTACAGAGTCTGCAGGGGCTCTGGGGGCTGAACCCCACAGAACCCATGGCATCTTGGATTGGGGTGGGGATTATGCGGGAGGAGAACAGACTATTTCCAGAATCCACTTGACTCGAGGACAAGGGCCTCATGATGAATTTTCTGCTAGAGATTCACTGGCACTGGGACAGGGCAGGTTGAAACAGAATATGTGGCTAAGCAAAGGCGGGCCTCACAGAAGCCACTGTCTCACATACTCTATTTGAACCTCCGGCTGAGATAAATCTGTGATTTGCTGCTCTGTGTCCCATGGAGCAGGGTGGTGGGGTGGGGGGAGGGGACAGGGGATGGGGGAGAATGGGACCTCTGAATTAGTGACAACACATTGCTTACCTTGGTGGTAACTATGTGCTTTTTTTTTTAGGCCAAGTAGTTATGATTCAGTCCTACAGACTCCATGTAAATATATATTCTCTTTGCTTTTCTCCCTGTGGGAGGGCAACATAGGGCTAAAAAGCACAACAATACCCGCCCCCTTTTCCCACAAAACTGCCCAATAAACAGCGAATGCTATTTGAACTCCCTTGATTGAAATGGAAAGGTCACATCTCAGTAGTGTCTTTGGGGCTTGCTTTTCCCATTTGTGACAACGCTGGGCTGTCCTGGGGCCTCCCTAGGGTGCCCTTCCAGCCCTGACCTTCCGTGAGTGTCTTTTAAACACAGAGAGTCTGGCCAGCCCTCAGGCAGGTACATGGATCAATGAGGGCTTTGCATTGGATTGTGCTCCCAGGGCCTCCGTGTCTGCTGCCTTCCACCCCTGCTGCCGCTGTCAGATCAATGTGGGGACCAGATGGCTGTGCTGTGTCATAACAATGGCTTCTTTGCAGGCACTTTTCTCAGTCCTTTTCCTTCAAGCTATGGAGTCCAAGGGCAGCCGTGCCTCACACCCCAGCACTCTGGGGAGGCCCATGTTGGCTTCTGATAAAGGTCAGCAGGGGTCTCTGGAATGGTCCATGGGCGGCTCCCACTCACCTGTGGTACCGGCTATGGTGTCTCCGTTAGAGAGGAAGTGTGGCTGCTCCCATCTCATGTACCAACGGGACCTGGCCTCGTCTTCCACTGAAGCTGAAGGGAAGGCATGGAGTGTCAGAAGACAATGCAGGAGTTTCAGGTTGTTTCCAATGCCTCACCTTCATGCAGTCATGGCCTCACGGGGATGGCTCCTGGCTTAGGAATCCAAAGGGTTTATTGACTAAATACATGGGACAGAAAGTGCTGCAGAGCAACTCTCTCAGGTGTCCTAGTCTACTCCCCTTCTCTCTGATTGTTAAGCGGTACACACAGTCCCCGATGGTCACTCCCATCCCTGAGTCTGCCTGACCTTCTAGCTTTAGGGACCAACTGACTGACTCCCAGTTTCCACATCTCTTGCCTTGAATTAGCAAGAGAGAGGATCTGGTTGGCTCAGCTCATTAGTCGAGTGTCAACTTCTTGTCTAATCAGCTGATACCAAGAAGGGGGGGTGCTCAACTGGAACAGACACAGCTGCAGGAAGGAGCCCACCCCTGAGGAGGGGGCAGCACAGCAGTCCTGAGCAGAGGGCTCGGGCTGGGCACACAACCCAAGGCCTATCTTCGACGTGGGTTTCACCGTTCCAGCTTCTCTTCGGTCTCCCTCAGGAGGTAATGGAGAAAACTACTTTTCTCATCTCCCTCCTTGAGCAAAACAAAATCAGACCGACTAAGGGCCTGGCACTCTGCGAAGAAAACTTGAGAGCAATTTCATGGGGCCCTCACCACTACAATGTTGTCTATCTGGCTTTCACAGTCTACAAAGGGAAGCTCTGTAAATACCAGAGATTACTGTGATTACTGTGAATCCTCTAAGCAGCTAAATTCCCGCAATTCGCACAGTTGTAATGCCTCGGGATTTAGAGACATAATTAAGAACAGATGAGCCTCAAGAAGGTTGATGACAATGATGTGGGGTTGCATGAAACAGCAGAGGGAATGTTGATGGGAGTTCCAGGACTTCATCTCCCTCAAGTGGTGGTGGAACGTGGCCTGGAGGGGGTCGGAGGCAGGAAGGACCTCGGTGACTGGCGTCCCTGGGCCCAGGAGTCCTTGCCTCCCAGTCTTCCAGAACTGGGGACACAAACTACTAACCTACTCAACCGCTTAGGACTAACCAGAGCTGATTCAGCCTTGGACTGTGGCGCTGAGGCCACTCTGAACAGCTGCCTGCTGCTGTGGGATGGGAGGGGCCCGACTGGCCCCTTCTGACCCCTTTCCTCTCGGGCAGCCTTCTTCCCACACATCAGCCTTGGCACAGGAGGGCTTTGGCTGCAGCACTGAGTCTTTTCCCCTGACCTCGCCCCGGGCCCCTTTTAGTTTTTACCCATTTCTCAGTGTTTTTCTCTCTGGCTTTACTACTTACTGAAAGGCACAGGAATACCAATAAGGCAGTACTATGTTTTATTTGATCTATCCACTGCGGTGAACTGAATCTACAGTATTTGTCATGCCGAGAGTGTTTTGACCTTCCAAAAGGAAACAAGTGCTCTCTGAACCAGAGCCAAGTGAGCAGCTTAGACCCTTCCATGAGCAAAAGTCTGGGACCAGGGGAGTTCCAGAGCATGCAATCACCATCAAAATGTGACTAGACTCACTGAGGGTGAAGTCCTTGCAGTAAGGGAAGGGAAGGGGCTGTGATCCAACAGCTACCGTGAGGGTGCTGGAGCCAGCATGCCTGAGTTCTGCTCCTTGATAGCTCTGTGACCTCAGAGAAGTTGCTTAACCTCTCTGTACCTCCATCTTCTCTCCTGCAAACCAGGGACTCTAATAGAACCTGCCTCACGGGGCGGCTGTGTTAGATGAGTCTGTACATGTGAGATACTGAGAACAGTGGCTGGCACACAGGAAGTGCTCAGAGGGGACTCTTCTGTCCCCCAGTGTTGCATAGGTGCCTTATACTGTGTCTCTTCCATTTTTTTTCTCACAATAACTGTGGGAAACAGACTTTTATATTCCCATCATGCAAAAGAAGAAATTGGACCTAAGATGTCCAGAAAATTGCCCAGGGCCGGGTAGCTAGTAAGTGGCAGGGAAAGATTTCGAAGGTGGAGATCTCTGGCTCCAAATCCTATGTTCTCTCTATTTCACCATCGTAGCCAGTCCCCTTCCTGGTCAGCCTGGCTTCCTATAGTCATACCCCTTCCCCTCCTGTCCCCTGAGTCCCTCAGCACCCACTGAAGTTCCAGTGATGCTGGAATCACAGCACCACTTCTTAGCTTTGGCAACTCTCTGAGCCTCAATTTCTTTATTTCTGTAAGCTGGCACAATAACAGGGCCTGTTGGGAAAGGGAACAGCAGCCCCTGAGGACCAGAGGCTGGCCTGGTGCTGGGAGCTGGCCTGTACCCCACACCTAGACTTTGGCATGTGAGCGCTTCACGACTGTGATGGATTAAGACAAAAACAAGACTACTTCGTAACCACATCTGAACTCAGACACAAACAAGGACATTACCGAAAACAAAAGTGACCGACTATCCCCCTCCCTCTCGGCTAACATGAGTGACAGCTGCTTCTTTACCAATTCCAACTTTAGTCTTGCTTCATTCCTCCCACCTTCTAGATAAAATTTATTAAGTACCCAATGGTAGAAGTATATTGACTTCCTGACAGCATCCAATCCAGAGCAAAGCTCCACTTCTGTATTACCAAAAATATCTTCCTCCTTCGGACAGAGCTGGTGTGCACACGTACCTCTCACCAACCCGCACCTTCTTCTCTGAAATCCGTGCGGACACCCCCTTACGTTTGCCCCGGGCACGGCAGCGCGCCCCTTTGCATTTTCTCACAGACCTTTACTCCACACTGCAGACCCCAAGCCCGTAAAAACCTTTATCACCTGTGATATCCGGGTGGAGGACATCCTCTCAGGGTGTTTAGACAGCATGGTGGGGGGGATGGCAGGAGGGCCAGGTCGGCAGTGGAGTGACCATCAGGTGTCGGCAGGCCCCCTTCTGCTTCCTGGCAGAGCAGACGCTGTGCGAATGGACGCTCCCTCACCCACTCGCCAGAGCCGCGTGGGCCAGAGGAGCCGGGCTGGATTCTTCAGCGCAAATGTACTCGCAGCTGCATCCACCAGGGGCAGCCCCAGGGACCGCAGAGTTCTTTCATGCCCATTGCTGCTAATTGCAGATAATGCATTAAAAATACAGAGCCGCATCTGTTCATTTCAACATGAGTATCGAGGAATTTACATGGTTTGTAATGACAGGGTGTGAGGGCGGGAAAACGCTTATCCTGCCTGCGGGCCAGAGGCACAGCTGTGAGCAGAGAGCTGGAGGTGTGATTTCTGGTGCCCAACAAATTCTCTGGGTGACAGCCAAGCCCTTCCTTGGAGGCACCAAGGGAAAGATCCAGGTACTTCTCCGGAAATGCCAAACACAGAGTGTGTGTCTGGGTGCTCAGGAGGCCTCCTGGCCCAACTCTGCCTGTGTAGAGTTCCCGAGAGAGAGGAGGGAACTGACACTGCCAAGCCCGGGACGGGAGGAGCCTCTCCGGGTTCCATTGCTCATTTTCCAGCACCAAGCGCCTTGCCTAGAGTCTCAGTTCCTCATCTGCAAAATGCGGGTGTTTAAAGTTTCTGCCTCATTCAGTTTATTAGTAAATAAGATCGGTACATGTAAATTGCCTCAAACACTACCAGGCATGGCAAAAGTACATAAATAAGTTTTCTGTTATTATTTTACTTCATGTCAAGCATTGTGTTAGATTTTAAGGGTACCAGGATGAATAAGGCAAGGCACCTGCCCTCCTTCATTAGTCAAGACAAACACTAGTTAAGATGTGATATGAACGAGATGGTGATGTGATATGGGAGCACAGAAGAGGGTGGGAGGGTCCAAGAGGGCTTCCTGGAGGAAGGGACACTTGACCTGAGTCTTGTCTGAAGGTGGAAGTTTACCAGACCTAAAAGGTAGGATGAGTTCACCCTGGAGTAGCATGTGCAAAGGCCCTGAGGAGAGTATAGTGTTTCTGGGAGAAATACTGTAGGGCAGGACCTTAGGGTGGGTGTATTAAGTATCTATTCCTGTTTAACAAATCATTCCAAAACTTATGGTTTGAAGCAATATTTATTATCTCACCTTGTCTGCATGTTAGGAATCTGGGTGTGGCTCAGCTGGGTTCTCCAGGCTTAGAGTTTCTCACAGGGCTGCCATCAAGGAGTATTCCAGGGCTGTGATCATCTCAAAGCTCAGCTGGGGAAAAGGATTTGCTCCAAGCTTATTCCCAGGGTGCTTTGAAGGATTTTGAGTTCCTCAGTGCTGTTGACCAGAGGCTACCTCCGTTCCTTTCTATAGGGTAGAACATGGCTGCTGGCTTCGTCAGAGCGACTCCGAGAGAGAGGAAGACAGGAGTCACAGTCTTTTATAACCTAATCTCAGAAGTGGCAGACCGTCACTTTTGCTGTATTCCCTGTGTTGGAAGTCACTAGGTCCAGCCCGCACACCAGGGGAGGGGGCTGTACAAGGGTGTGAATGCCAAGAGACAAAGACCGTTTAGTCACTTTTGAAGCTGCCTACCGCCAGCTGCCCTCGGCCCCCAATGATTCATGTCCTTGCCACATGAGACACACAGTTACCCCTTCCCAAGGCCCCCAAAAGCCTCATCCCGTGAAAGCATCAGCTCAAAGTCCAGAATCTCACCATCTAAATCAAGTTCAAGTGTGGTTGAGGCTCTTGGGTATAGTTCCTTGAGTACAGGTCCTAGAGTACTGTTACTCTGGATCAGTAGCTCTGCAAAACTAGACAGACAAGTTCTCTGTCCCCACACACCTGACATACAGTGGTGGGATAGGTACAGGGTAATGGCTCTAGACATTCTTACTCAAAAGGGGTGGACAATGTGGGGCAGAAAAAAGTCCCTGGTCCATAACAATTCTGAAATCCATCCAGGAATATCTTGGAAGTTTCTTGATTAGTTTTAAAATCTGGGAATATTTAACTCCACCTTCTGAGTTCTTGGTTTCTCCCTCTGAGTCTTCCTTTTTTTTTTTTTTTCCCCCTCCATGAAAGGAAGTGCATGTTTGAAGCTGACTTTTCTTCAGCCTGCTTCCTGCTGAGAATTTTGGGAGTCCAGTGACCTCTTTTTGTTTTGTACTGTCTCTGTCCTTTTTAGTCCAAGCTGACAGTGTTTCTTCTGATAAAAGTTTTCTCCAAAACTTTGTGGGTCTTCTGTAAATTTCATTGAGAGTCGCTCTCGCACAAAAGCCACAACCACAGATTTCTTTGAACTAAACTTCTCTACCTTGGGCTTCCGCTAAGAAGGCCAAGGGACGCTGCTCATATGCTTCCCAGAGGCCCTATTGTTTGATCTTGAGGATCTGTAAGGCCCACCCTAATCTCTTTAAAGGGCCTTTATGTGGCTGAATAACACTACAGTCCTTTGATCTTTCCTAGGTCTTAGCCAAAGGCTGCACAGTCACACCCTCAGCTTTATCTCCAGACCACCTTTTCTCGACACTGCTCAAAGCCATCTCTTAATTTTAGCATTCTTTGCTGTCTTGGGAGGCTGAGAACTTTCCAAACTATGAAGTCTGGCTCCTTTCAACCACCTTTCCCTCAATTTATCTCTCTTCTCACATAAGCAGCAAGAAGAAACCAGCCAGTACCTTCAACCCTTTGCTTGGATACCTCCTTAGCTAGATCACAAAGTTGATTTGGTGCATGTCCTGCCTTCCATATCCCTGCAGACGACATTGTCGCTAAACTTTCTTCCACTGCATAACAAGGATCCCTTTCTTCCAGTTTCCAGTAACGTGTTCTCACTTCCTTCTGAGCCTTCACCGGCAACATCCTCCAAGTCCAGTTTTCTCTAACAAGGTCTTCAGAATACTCCCAGCCTCTACCCACTGCCTAGTTCCAAAGACATCTCACTTTTTAAGATATTTTTCATGGCACTATCCCCCTCTTGATACCAAAATCTGTATTCATTATCTATTTCAGTTTGTAACAAATTATCCCAAACCTCAGTGCCATGAAACCACATCTATCACCTTAGTTGCTACGGGTCGGGAATCAGGTACGGCTCAGCCGAGCCTGTCATAAAGTTGCAATAAAGGTGTCTACTTCCAAGCTTACTCACGGTTGCTGGCAGGATTCAGGTCCTTGCCAGCTGTTTGAGGGCCTCAGTTCCTTGCTGGGCATTGGCCAGAAGCCACCCTCAATTCCTTGCCATGTGGGCCTCTCTACAGGGTGGCTTTCAACATGTCAGTTTGCTTTGAGCAAGCGAGAAAGAGAGAGAGCCAGAGAGAGTCTTTCATAGCCTAGTCCAGTCCGAAGCAGTGACATCCTATCACTTCGGCCCTATCCTGTGCATTAGAAGGAAGTCATTAGGTCCAACCCACACTCAAAGGGAGGAATCCCACAAGGGTGTGAATCCCAGAAGGCCTGGTTCACTGGGAGCCATTTCAGAAGCTGAGCGTGGGCGACAGTGCAACTCATGAGGCAGCCATGGCCTGATTTTCCTGTGTCAGACTCCCGTAGTGAGGGGCAACCACTGAAATGTTTCACTGCTGACGGGGAGGAGTCTTCAAATATCGCTCAGCCAGCTGGAGCAGAGAAAGAACTGGAAAGGGAGCAACAATAGGGGGAGCTGTTGCAAGGCAGCTGTTACAAGGGGATGGCCAGGCGGGAACGCTCAGTGTGTCACTGCCGATCCACCCAGAGGTCAAGGCCAGTCTGCAGGGTCACATGACCCCCTTTTGGGCTTTAGCCAAGCTCTTTCTCCTGCTTGAACTGCCTTTGTGTGTGTTGTTCTCTCCTTCTTTGAACCATCCCTTAGAGACCAGGGCAGGCACACCCATCCGCTGGGCACTTCTTACACATCAGACTTCATTTACAAGGATGTCCCAGACATTTCGTTTATCCTCCAGCACACCTGGAGGGCAGGTATTGTTTGTGGGCGTGTGATTAGAGGTGCATGACAAGACACAAAGGGGCCAGGGCTTTGTGACTTCACCCTGATGACCTCACCCTGGCCAGGGGCCTGATCTCAGTCTTATAGGCCCAGAAATTGGACCTTTTTGTCCCCACACATGCTTTAGTGGAGGCTGAAATCAACTCTAAGATCCCAGAGAGGCTGTGTGGCCCAGATGCTCATCGATTGTTTGCAACTGGAATCGACTTCTCCGTTGGGATTTGAGGGAAGCCCCCAAAATGAATAAACAAACAAATACTTACTCCTTTGTCAAGTTCAGAATCAGTTGGCAGATGAAAGAGAAAGACAGATGAGGATCAGCCTTTCACCTTGATTACTGATGGACTGGTTGGAGAGCAGACCTGAACACACTTTGCAGCTGGCATTGGCTGGGGGAGGAGGGAAGAGCAGGTCAGCCCTTCCTCTCTCTCAACATCACTAGGCAGATCAGTGATGCCTCCTCTTCAGAGTAAATGCCAGGGCTGCGTGAGGAGAAAGAACTCCTCCGTGGTCCTGGGACCAGCAGCATCAATACCACCTGGGAACTTTCAGAAATGCAAATTATAGGCCCAACTCCCAGAAGAATTGAATCAAACTCGAGGGGTGGGGCCCAGCATTCTGTATCTTAATAAGGTCTGAAGTGATTCTAATGCAGCCTCAAAGTTGAGAACCACTGGTCTAGTGGGAGCTGCTCCACATGGAAATCTGAGGCCTGGGAAGCAGTGTGCTCCTGGAATATTTTGCCACCTGTGCCTGTCCTTCCCCCCATCTCTGGGAAAACAAATCACAGGGAGAGACGTTTCACAGCTTCCACATTTGATTTTTAGCTTACAGCTGCTCCCAGGAGGACCAAGTAGAGGCTCCTGATTATCTCCCCTCCAAAAGGGAAGAAGGTCATGGATTTGGTATTCGCTAGCCTTGCCTCTTTCTCTTGCAGACCTGGGAGGCGCTAGCATCCCCTTATTGGCCTTGGTAGTCTTTGAAGACGCTAGAATGACCATTAACCGGAAGTGGAAATGGAAGCACATGGATCCCCCTGCAGAAAAGCCTCTTTGGCTCCCATAGCCCTTAGGTTTCAAAATAAACTCCTTGCCAAGGCCTGTCCTCTCCAACTGCATCTCAGCCACTCACTCACCCGTCCAGTCATTCTAGCCTCCCTCTGTCTAATATGCCAAGCTCACTCCTGCCTCAGGATCTTTGCACTTGCTGTCCTTCTACTTGAACAACTCTTCCCTAAGGCCTTGGCAGGCCTGGCTCCTTCCTGTCCTTTAAATCAAAACCCAAATGTCATCTTCTCTGACCACCCATTTAAAGTGCCCTCAACCCCACTTGTCATTGTTTATCTCATTAGCCCGGTTTATTTTCTTCAGAGCACTTGACACTATCAAAAAATGACCTGGTGTGTTTATTTGTTGACTTGTTTATTTATAAGAGATCAGGGGCCTCGCTGCCTCCCTGGTACTAGAACAGTTCCTGGTACGTTGCAGGTTTAAGATTGACATGAATATTTGCTGAATAAATGAACACAGGAAAAGGCTCTGGGAGAGAAGGGTCAGAGTGGAGTGATTCAGGCATTAAGACAGCCATGGGCCCAAAGGCTCAGCCTCCTTCTTCCCGAGGGCAGGGGCCCCTGAGCCCAGCCGAGTGGGTCTGCGTAGAATGCTGGTACCACACCAGGTTTTCTACCTGCTTTTCCTTTCGCCCATTATCTTAGACTCAGGCTCCCCCTACTTCTCCTCCTCCCCTCCTTCCCCCTTCACTGTCATTACATTACAGTCATTAGAAGCCAGCAGATTCACAACCTCCTGTCGGCTTTTTCATAAAGGACTGTTAATAGAGTTAGTTTTCAGCGGGGGCGCTGCAAACTGTTGTCAAAACTCTGACTTAGCCACCCACATCCACATAATTAATCACAGAGGAAACCAGAAAAGAGTGGCATGAGGGCTGGGGTCCAGCTGTGTGTGGGCCCTGTTCCCAGAGGGGACTGTCATGTAACACACAGCCGCTGCCCACCAAGAGCAAGGCTGGAAACAAGACAGCCTCACTGGAACCACTGCAGAGTATAAGTCAGGATCTAATTAGCACTGGGGGGCGTCCGCCACCTTCCAGAGGTTGGTAGCAAAGGAAAAGAAATTAAACAGGTGGGGTCGAGGCTGGAGGGAGAAAGAAAGTTAAAGATGGTTTATTTTAAGATGACAAGGAAGCTGGCATTTATTGAGTACTGTATTAGTTATCTATTGCTGTGTAGCCAATTACCACAAACTTGTTGGCTTAAAACAACACATGTTTGGGCTTCCCTGGTGGCGCAGTGGTTGAGAGTCCACCTGCCGATGCAGGGGACACGGGTTCGTGCCCCGGGCCGGGAAGATCCCACATGCCACGGAGCGGCTAGGCCCGTGAGCCATGGCCGCTGAGCCTGTGCGTCCGGAGCCTGTGCTCCACAATGGGAGAGGCCACAACAGTGAGAGGCCCGCGTACTGCAAAAAAACCAAAAAAAACACATGTTCATTATCTCCTCATTTCTCTGGGTCAGAATCTGGTAACAGCTTAGCTGGGTCCACCACTTGAGGTCTCACAAGGCTGCAATCAAGGTGTTAACCAGGGCTGAGTTCTCATGTGGAGGCTCATCTGGGGAAGGATACACTTCCCTGCTCACATGGTTGCTGCAGCACTTAGTTTCTTGTGTTTGTAGGACTGAGAGCTTTGGGGTTTTTTTCCTGGCTGTTGGTCCGAGGCACCTTCAACTCCTAGAGATTCCCCACAGTTCCTTGCCATGTGGGCTTCCCCAGCTTGGCCACTTAATTCATCAAGCCAGCAGGAAGAACCTCTATAGAGCAAATCCACCAGCAAGATAGAGTTGTATATACCATGGCGTAATCACAGAGGAAATCATGTCCCATTTCCCCTGCCCTATTCTGTTGGTTAAAGGCAAGCCACAGGGGGACTTCTCTGGCAGTCCAGTGGTTAAGACTCCATCCTTCCACTATAGGGGGCGCAGGTTCAACCCCTGGTCGGGGAACTAAGATCCCGCATGCCGTGTGGCGCGGCCAAAAAAGGAAAAAAAAAAAAAGGGAAGTCACAGGTTCTGCCCACATTTAATGGGAGGGGGTGTCGTACCAGGGTGTGAACACCAGGAGGGGGAAATCATAGGACAGCTGCCCTAGAGGGTCAACCACAGTACCTTTTATGTGCTGAGGACTGTGCCACATGCTTTTGCGTGCGTTACATCATTTAATCACTAAAACAACCTGAGGGGCAGGCATCATCCCCTTTGCACAGATGAGAAACCTGAGACAGAGGAACGAGAACTTACCTGCCCAAGGTCCTGCCAGTGATCAGAACCACTTGTGTCAGGACGGCAAGCTTACAGGCTGGAGAGTCAGCATCTTTACAGGAGGAGCAAGGGCCCGAGGTTGGTGGGGTAAAGGATAGTGAGAGGGTTCTGGCTATGAGGCGTGAGACCAGGAGGGAAGATGGCTGTGGATTTCACGCTGAGAAAGAAGAAAACCGACAGTGCTTTGTTTGATGATCTCCATATTGTCAGTGAAGCAGGAAATGAGGGTGTCTCCTGAGAGATCGGAGGTTGGGCTGTAGGGGAAGCAGAGCCAAGTTGGAAGAGCACCTGTGGGCAATAGGAGAGGGGGAGCAGGTATCTGGCCAGCATGTGTACAAGGTTGCCGAGGAGCATAAAGCTGCTTCCTCCATGAAGACTTGAGCAGTTGCCTTGGTAGGTGGTACTCGCTCCCACCCCCAGCTCTTTGTGCGGTCTACACTCTCCTCAGGCCTTGTAGGGCTGTGGTTTATGCCCGTGTCCATCCCTCTCGTCAGGGCAGGAACCTAACAGTAGACCGCGTTGGGCCTCCTGGTACCCAGCACGGGGTCTGGCGCATGGGATCCCTTTGTAAATGGCCTGATTCCAGACCCTGAATTTCTAAATCACTCCACTCTATTACCTCTCACCCCCTAAAGGCTGACCCCGTTCTAAAAGGCTATTCAAAGATACGTATTTTAATTTTTGTTCCAAAAGTAAAATTTGAAACAACAGCAGGCTACAGAGATGCAGATCCCTCATGGAATTGGGGTTTAGAGCTGGAATTAGGGAAGTCTTTTGCATGCAGAACCTGGTGACAGAAAAATTTTGTATTTTGGCCCAGTCTCTTTGATATCAGAAGTCAAGAGCCATTTCAAAATATTCCATATCAATCTAGATTGGTATGAAACGTTGCCCACAGTGTATTATTGCCTGAAAAATACATTTATAGTAGATGGAACAATCCCATTTGTATCAAATGACAAGTTTTGACTCATTTTAAGTGACAGAAAACCGAACTCAAACTATCTTAGACAAAATCCAAAACGTGTGGGCTTATCTTCAGTGAAAGGTCCAGGATGCCAAAGGGACTAATATTTTGGCCTGAGAATGAGGCAAATGGCTGCCAACAGCCTCCCCTAGGATTCCTTATACAATTCCTGAGATCTACTCTGATTGGACCAACTTGGGTCACATGACCATCACTGAGCCAATCACTGTAGCCAGGGGGATTCCATCTGATCCAGCCTTGGTCAGGATGGAGTTGGTGTGCTGTGAGCAGGAGAAAGGGAATGGATGCCGCGGTGGTCATACAGGCAACAAATGTCCACTCTGTGTGTTGTGCTTACGTCCACAGAAAAATGACCGGGGAGATGCTCACCAAAATGTGGAGAAAAGGGTTCTCTCCAAGTTATAGTACTTGGGGCAGCGTCAGACGCCTCTTTTTGTAAAATCAGCCTCATGCTTCATCCTAGTGGCTAGACTAGGGACCACCACTGGAGCCTCATCCTGACCCACTAATAGTATCTAAGCCTTGCTGGAGGACCAGTTCTGGAATCCCTGGAGACACTGAGTCCCTTAAGGCCCACCTCAACTCCAGTTTCCCAGCCTCTGCTGGGGCCTGAATTGGGAGCCTGACCTGGACTCCAGGCCTTTTGCCCTCCTGGCGAGGAGGGTGGCAGGGCTGGCGTTTGCTCACTTCACTCTGAGTAGGGTCCTCCACCCTGGAGAACCACTTAGGGCCAGGCTGCTCCCACCCCCAGGACTCCTAGCTTCTTTACACCTGGAAATTCCCACCCCACCCTGCCTGCCCAAGCCAAGCCCGGTAAGTACGGACCACACACTCTTCAGACTCTTGTCCCAAAGCCAGCCCCTCCTGGGATCAGTTCCCAAACCCTGATCTCAGCTCCACCATGCCACTCACTTGTTGCCCAAAGCGGCAGCGATGGACCCTCTAACGCTACACACGAGACCAGGGACAGCAGTACGGTAGAATGGCATTTTATTTCCAATTGGATCTGTCAGCTGTGTCTGACAGTTTTTTTGAACCCTCTGCGCTGGTTCTTAGCCGACCCTTGGAGGTTCTTCTTCCTGGCATTATGGTAGATGCCCAGTTCCTCTTGGTACTTAGCTCTCAGGAGAGCTGCCCTTTGTTCATAAGGCTGCTGGTCGTTGTCAGTCACAGCTGACCACATCTTCCTCGAGGCCTTTGCCACCTGCACTACTGACCAGTTTGGATTCTCCCACTTGAGCTGGGCATAGTGGTCTTGGCAGAAGAGTAGGAAGGACGATGGAGGTCGTCTGGGTGCGTGGGGGTCCCGCTTTCTCTGCTTCTTCTTCCTGCCAGGGTAATTCATCATCTCTTCCTGGTATCAGGCTTGGTAGAGCTTAGTCACGTCTTCATATGTGGCCTTATCGTGCTTTGAGATAGACCTCCATTTTTGCGAACACTTTCTAGAGAACTCTTTAAAGCCAAGGTAGGTATTTGGCTGCTGCTCCTTGAACTTGTTTCTGTAATTCATCAAAAAGCGGATGTAAGAAGAGACATTGGCCTTGGGCTTTAGCTGGACTGCTCTTCCCATGTTCATAAGGCCATTTTATTTTCTGGATCTAGTAACTCAGAGACTTTTGTCCGCCACACTCCAGGAGCAGTTAGAAGGTGCTCTGCTGGCGGTGAATGTTTCTCTCTGTAAGAGCTGCAGGCAGGGGTGGCCTTTTCAGTGGTGGTGGCATTGTTGGGTCAGAGGGGATTGTGACATCACTCACAAGCTGGCCACTCCAGGCCAGTGCTGGTGGCATTTGCATACAGGTGCTCTTATTGGTTGGCTACTTGGCGGTCAAATTTTGCTTCTCGTGAAAGATAATGGTTCATCCAGAGAAGGCTCTGGAGCAGTACCGGCCCCCCCCCACCCCGGAATGTTTCTCCTTGGTTTCCTGGAGGCAGTGGGCTTTGCTCAGTTGGGGAGCTTTCCATCCCTCGGATGTAGTAACAAGCCACGGGGTCTGCCTTCCCCGCCGTATGATTGTCAAGATGCCGCCTCATCCCTTCCAAAGACAGGTTGGAAATAATGAACACGAGGAGGTGGATGGCTCCAGAGCTGTCATGATAAAATGTGAAGTCTTTCTGTTTGCCTTGAACAGTGGCAGCTCATCCTGTACAAAGAGTTTAGCAGTAACTCTAAAAATAATCAGGTATGACCGCTGTGACTCGGTTCCTGTCAGGACAAAGCTGTCTAATTTAAAACCCAAGCCCTTGGCTTATACGCCTGAGCTCTTCGTTTCTCTGAGGAAACTGGGGGTGGGGTGGAGGTTAGGGAAGAAGGGAGGAGAACCTTAAGATTTTATTAATTACGCCTGAGTCCATGAAAATGAGGCAGAATCCTTGGCCTATCAGGAGGCCCCCCGGCCTTTATCCCAGGGGTCCCCGTTTCCTGGGGCTAGAGCACAAAGCTCTAGCAGCTACACTCAAGCTAGTCGGCCTCTGGCTTTCTGAGAAAAAAGTTGAAAATATTCCGTCAGTCTTCCAACTGGAGGGAAAAGAAAAGAAAAGTGTCATTTATTGACCTTTGGACATTGCGAAGTACTTGCTTACCTGGTCATGGAGTTGACACCACTCAGTGGTTGTCGACAGAGCCAAGTTTACAGGACTGGAACACTGAGCCTCATTAACATAAAATTAACCTGTTTAAGGTAAAACAGCCACTAACAGGTTGGATCTGGATTTGAACCGATTTGCCTGACTGGAGCCTCTGCTTCATCCCACCTGCACAGAGCTGCTGCCTGGGGGGCCTAGGGTCCGGGTGCATGGCCTCAGCAGCTGAACTGAGTCTGACACTGAAACTTGCCTGAGGCTAGACCACATTTTGAATTTTGGCCAAGGCCATTTCCAGGGCTCCACAACCGATTTCACCTTCCATGTTACATAAAAGAAAGATGGATATTGACTAGAGTCTCCAATCCTGAATTCTAGTCCCAGCTCGCCACGAGGTGGCTGGGCTACCCAAGCCAGTCCCTTCCTTCCTGTAAGCCTATCATGTTTCATCTATGAAATCAGTGATGTGGAATCAGTGTTCCACTGGCCAGGAAAGACCCTCCCAGTGACATGCTTTAGTTCTGTGGCCGGACTGGGGAGCCCGTGAGATACCAGATACCAGCTCAGGGAGTCTGGGCTAGTGGTGGGGGCAGAGAGGTCTGGCCAGTGGGAACAGTTTAATCTGGGGACACTTCTCAGCCTAGGGAGCTTTTTGCCACTCAGGTTCTTTGTCCCACGGTGGCCAGAGGTTGGCTCGTCTTGTCTGTTGGACTTGAGCTGGGCTGCCAAGATGAATGAGACACAGCTTCTTCCTGAGGTAGGAGGCTGGGTTGTGAGGAAGAACTTGCCTAACATCCAGACATGATAATCAGCTTCAGCTCAGACGCACAAAACACCCAGCAGCTCATCTGTGCCTCTGTTCACAACCTTGTACCCCCTCTCAGGATGATAAGATCCAGGAATAGCCATCCGGAGCCTAGCAGATCTAGGAAGAGAAGACAGTTAAGGTGAAACCTATGACAGTCCTTTGGTGTTGGGGCCACATTCTCGACTTGGCGGGGTGAAGCAGGGCACCCCTTTGTCTAGTGCAGCTGCGGGAGAAGTAAATATACCAGACTTTCTAAATCGATGCTGTGTGCGCTGGCATTTGAGGTTTGCTCCTTTCCATCCTTCCCCAGCCTGCTCCCTGTCTTGGGAAGCTGACCCATATGGACCACATCAGTGGCTCCTAGGCCTTCTGGCTTCCACTTCAGTTTGACCACTGGGGACCCCAGCAGGAGATCAGGGAGGGAGGGAGGTGAGGTCAAGGCAGTTACTCTTCTGGCTCCCTCCCCGCGGGATTGCCTGGAGCTGGCTCCCCATCCCCAGACTGAAAGCCCCATCTCCTCTTAAGGCATCCTCTCGAAATGACTCTCCTTCCAGGTTCCCTCTCCTTGTCCCCCCTGCTGAGGGTGGTAAGAGCTCCACCTTTACTAGCCTCTGAGGATTCAGGTCTCCCTTGTGGCTTTCCAACACCTTGCCCATCCCTTTGTAAATAGCGTCTTTGTTAAACACTCCTCAAATTATTCTAATTTGAGTGGCCATCTGTTTCCTGCTGGGACCCTGACCAGTGTGCTGTGTTTCTAACCTTCCACCGTGAACAGCGAACAGCAGAGGTGGATAAATAAAGCAAGTGTGGGCATCCATCCAAAGTAGAAGGGTATTGAGCTTCTGGAGGCCTGAGTGCTGGGCAGTCACACAGCCCAGAGGGGCCTGCAGGGGCCAGTGTGCCTGCCGGGTGGTGGCAGGACAAGGCCACGTGGCTTAGGAAGAAGTGTCTAATGTCCTTTGTACCATGAGATGACCTCCAGGCAGGGGTGCTGCTCTGGAGGTCCAGGTAGTAAATAGTGCAGGCTTTGTGGGCCATGCATTTTCTGTTGCAAGTTCTCAGCTCTGCCATCGTAGCTCAAAGGACAACACGTAAACGAATGAGTGGCTGTGCACCAGTAAAACTTCACAAACACAGGCGTTGGGTTGGGGCTCATAAGCCTGCCCACCCCAGTCTAGAGATGTGAGTTCAGTATTTGCAAGCTTTTGGATTGCAGTCTACAATAAGAAATGTATTTTACACCGTGACCCATTTATGCACGTGCACACTTCATAATAATAATTGATACAATGCCTAATGTGTGCCTCTGTTCTAAGCACTTCACCCGTATCAGCTCATCTAATCCTCGTGACAACCCTGTGTGCGGGATGCAAGTCGGGGCGTGCTACTTTTATCCCCATTGTAAAGATAAGGTCTCTGAGCACATAAAGTTTTCAGAAACAGAAGTTTTATGAAACTATACCTACTATGTGTGTGATGTACTCTTTTCTTCTCCATTGTATGCTGTTATAGTCTCCTCTACTTTATTTTTTTCTTTAAAATGCACCCCACAGTCTGATCTTGTGACCTGCAAATGGGTCACAATCCATGGGTGGATTTGGAAAACACTGTTTAGGCAGGCTGAGATGGACTCCCCCACCTCGGAGGTGGTGAGAGCCTCTTTCTCGGCAGCGATAACACCAACTGGACAAGCGACATCCTTATAGTGGAGGAAGGGGGCAGATACCACTGTAACCAAGAGATCAAAGCAAAGACTATCAGTAATAGGCCATGCTGATATCACACACCCACTTCGATGATGCGATAATAAGAGCATCTCACCCAGTGGTATTCTTCCCCCAAATCCATAACCCTGGTCTAATCGTGAGAAAATATTAGACCAACCCAAATTAAAGGTCAGTCTACAAAATACTTGACCAGGACAAAAGTCTCAAGGTCTTGCGAAAACAACGAAAGCCTGAGAAGCCAACAGACTGGAGGAGACTCTGTAGACATGATGCCCCCATGCAAGAGAAATGCTGGACTGGATCCTGGAGCAAAAAGGGGCCCTAGTGGGAAACCCGGGGAGATGCGATAAAGTCTTCCATTGAGCCAATATTAATGTACCAGTGTGGTTTCTTAGTTTTGCTACATGGATCATGGTTATGTAAGATGCTAATATTAAGGGAAGCTAGGGGAGGGGTATACAGGAAATTTCTATACTGTCTTTGCAATTCCATGCTCATTTCAAAATAAGTTTTTTTTAATCTCCCCAGCTGATGGGAATGTGCACCCAGGGTTGAGGCACCCCACTCTTAATCCTTCTCCAGGAATCCTAGGGCAAATTTTACCCTCAATTGTAGCAGCATATGCTCCTGGCATATCATCTGTCACAGTGTTTCTCAAGTTTGGGCACAAGCATCAAATTTGGGGAAATTTTTAAAATCCCAGGCCATAACGACAACAACATGAAGAGAAGTACGTGGCAGGGGCACATGATAGATGCCGTGATGCTCTCTCCATCCCCCTGCTGCCCTTTCTCCTTTAGGGTGGGAATCAGTGCTGCACTTGCCCTCTGAGCAAGGCATCTGTGGCAGGTAGAATGGCTCCACGAAGATGTCCACATCCTAGGCCCCAAAGCCCATGAATATGTTACCTTACGTGGCAAAAGGAACTTCGCAGATATGCTTATGTTAAGGATTGGGGGATGGGAAGATTATCCTGGACTATCCAAGCGGGGCTGATGTCATCACATGGGTCCATATCAGAGAAAGGCAGGAGTTTCAGAGTTAGAGACGGAGATGTGATGACAGATGCAGAGGGTCAGAGTCAGAGAGAGATTTGAAGATGCTACGCGGTTGGCTTTGAAGATACAGAAAGAGACCACAGGCCGAGAAATGAAGGTAACCACTAGAAGCCGGGAAAAGCAAGCCAACGGATTCACCCCTAGAGCCTCCGGAGAGAGTGCAGCCCCACAGACACCTTGACCTTGGCGCAGTGATACCCATTTTGGACTTCTGACCTCCAGAACTGTCAGATAATTAATCTGTGTTGTTTTAAGCCACTAAATTTGCAGTAATTTGTGAAAGCAGCAATAAGAAATGAACACAGTATCCTTCTCATCCAACTGGTGGTCTGTAACTATTCCTGTACTGTTCTTAACCCCTGCTTGTGTTAACAAAGATGCGAAATGTATGCCTCCCCTTAATGGATTAGTTGAGGGAGTAGGGAGCGTGACCTAGTCAATTTTACACACTTCACTCTCTCGCTGACTCATTAAGTCACTAATCCGCTCACCGGCTTACCAGTTAATTCACTCTTTTATTCTTTAAGTTCATTCACTCACTCACTCCACACTCATGTGCACACATGTGGGCTCGTGCACACGCACACACATTTCAGCCAGTAGCTGAGTTGCTGGAGCATTGCGGCTGCTGCTTTCATGGCCATCGATAAGCAGTGTTTGAGGGATGGATATGTCTCAGGATTGGTGGTGGTAGGAGGCATCTGAAATTTCCTGGAAGCCAGACCGGTGGGGAAGACATGGTCATAAGCAGGGCTAGGCTCTTTGGCATGGACCTTATGCCAAGAAATGTTACTCAATCAGATGTGACCATGATAGTTTAATAAAAATGATACTGCTTTAGGTAGATCACCTCCAGAAGCCTAGAGAGAGAGAGATTAATTTGTGCAGGGCAAATGAGAAACACTGGATTGGATCCTGGAACAAAAACTGGGGAACGTTAGCAGAAAAACTGGGGAACTGTGAATAAAGTCTTCCATTGAGCTAATAGTACAGTACCAATGTTGATTTCTTAGTTTTTGATACATGGACCATGGTCATGTAAGATGCTAATATCAGGGGAAGCTGGGGGAGGGGCATACAGGAAATATCTTTACTGTCTTTGCAACTCTGTTCTCATTTCACAGCAAAGAGTGGCAGAGCCAGGCCTCAAACTCAGGTTAGTTTGACTCCAAAGTCTATGTGTTTCACCTCTACTGAGTGTCTCGGAACTCCCTGGGGGCCAAGGAGAAAGGGAAGCTGGCAAGGAACAAGGCCAAATACTGCAGGAGGAGAGCAGGTGGAAAGAGAGAAGGTGTCTAAATCTCAACACTTATGGGGTTCTGGGGAGACTTTTCCCATCTGGGTTGATCCTGATTCCAGATGCATCTGGTGAAGTTATCCCCAGGTCATAAGATGCCCCGAGTTCAGCATGTAGACTGACCTGGATGGCCCACTGAACCCCTCGGCAGGTACACATGGAGCCTGGGTCCACTCTCTTGGGCAGAGGCTAGCCAAAGCCAAGTACGGGGTCAGCACCTAGCCCAGTGGGCTAGTGGACAGGTGGACAGGAAATGGGACAGATGATCAGGTGTAAGAATAGGGTCAGCATGCGGGGGACCAGGCATACGTGTTTACCTTTGGCAGGTTGTGGCAAAGGGGGAGAGGATGAGAGCTAGAACAAGACCACCTCTGAGGAGATAACCCCCACAGCCAGCTGTGGGTACCCCTCACGGGCCTTGACAAAGCCCCTCCCTGACAACCACAGAGTAGGAAGAGTGGCCCCTGATCTTTCTGTCCAAACCCCTGCCTCTTTCAACCACAGTGGGCATCTTTTATCTGCCTGGCACCCCTCCCTTCTTTCGAGCCCATTCCTTCTTTGGGAGAACTGTCCCCAAGTCCAGTCATGGAGCTCTAGTAGGGGCCCATGCCCTCCGCCCCAGGAGTGGACACAACCCCAGCTAGACTAATCAGAGGCTCCCAGGGAGCTTTTCCTAACTGAACCCAAGGGAAGAGATCTTCGTTTTCTCTCTGGAGGTGAAGCTGGGAGAGTGAATCAGGGAGCTGCTAAGTATGGCCACAGTCCCAGCCTCTAGCAGCACCATCTGCAGGAGCGGGGATGAAGCCAGAGACAGAGCACAGCACAGACAGACCCAGAGACAGGGGCCTGTAGCATCTGAGTCCCTGGGTCTAGTCATCCCTGGGGCCAGCTACATTGTGACTATGGCAGCAGATAATTTCTTCTCTACTCCATGGCAATTTAATCAGGATTTCCGCCACTTGAAACCACGAATATAAGACGTTAACAGGACCTCTCCCCTCCCCCATTTCCAAGTCTTCCTTCCTGTCTCTTTCCTCTCCCCTCTGCTGTGTTTGCTCCACCATGCTAATGGCTGGGTCTCTGGTGTGCTGTTCAGGTAGCGTACAGACAGCACTGGCACACAGTGGGCCCTCCATAACAGCGGATGCTTCTTGAGCACTTGCTATGTGCCAAGCCCTGTACTCAGAGCTTGTAAACCCATTATCTCACGCAAACCTCCTAGAGTTCTATGAGGTGCGTGCCGTTGTTATCCATATTAAATACATGGGGACACCGAGGTGCACAGCAGGTCAGTTACCGGCCCCAAGTTAGACAGCTGGGAAGTGTAGAGCCAAGACTTGAACCCAGGCAGGTGCCTTCCAGGGCCCATGTGCTTAATCTCTGCCCCAAACTGCTTTGGATTCAGTAAATGTTAGATCCTTTGCCCACGAGTTTCCCTTGCTGCACAGAGCTATGACATGACCAAGAATGAGGGCTGCTGTGTCTTAAAGCCTCAGCAGGAGTTTATGAGCATCACTGCATCACCTTGAATCATCATAGTCACACTATGAGATGCACACTGGGGAAAGAGAGGCTCAGAGAGGGAAAGCAGCCTCCCCAGGTCACAGAGCCCATGGTTGTGGAGGCAGGATGGGAATCAGCCTCCATCTGACTCTAGGATAGCTTCTTCACTGACCTTATCAACCCCTATCTCCAAGATGGTTTAACCTATCCATTCTCCAGCCACCTGAGAGGTTCACTTCCTCAGCCAGGGCTTCAGAGCTGCTGAACCGTCGGGTGGGGCTGGCCAGCTGCCTCCTGGAGGGGGAGAGGGAACGTTGAGGATGCTCAAACTCCGAATGGCAGTCGAGTGGCAGGCAAAGGCTGGCGTGGGAGGCTCCTCGATAAGCCATCTGCAAACATTTCCTCTGGATGAGAAGTATTATCTGAATTTAATCCCCAGAGGCCTCTGCAAGACATACATTGCCACCCTCCCTGGAATGGGGGCAGGTCCCTTCTCCGATTCCTGTTACAGTGAAAGGCGGAAGCTGGGCAAGGCTGAGTAAGCACGAGCCAGTGGAGGCCAGGCTGGGGCTGCCTGAGGACGGGAAGGAAGGTGACTGCCGAGTGTACTGGCTATGCTGGGTGTCACAGAGCGCCCTGCCCTTTCACCCCTGCACTGTGCTCTCACCAGAGTGGATGCAGGCATCCGTATTTCCCCAGGGAAATGAGGCCACACTATTCTGGGATCTCCTTAATCCCTGTGTTCTCTGGAGGCTAGGGTTCAAAGCACTGATAAGATCCCATCTCCTCTCTTCTCAGACCTAAGCAAGGGAGTAAAATAGTTCACATTTGTGAGATACCTACTGTGTCAGGCACAGTCCTGGATACCTTATATGCAACAGCACAGAATCCCATTGCACAGATGAAGAAACCGAGGCTCAGAGAATTCATAGCACATGCCCACATTTCACAGCTAGATAACAGTCAAGCCCAGATTCAAATACAGGGCTGTCTGATTTTAGAGACCTGGCCTTTAACCCTGACCTTCTTAAACCTATTGCCTCAGTAGGGGAGCAAGACAGGTGATGAACCAGACAGGTGGTGTCTCCACCTAGACAGAGACCTGAGCCAGTAAGGGAAGAGGGTCCAGGTAGCGTGTGAGCACACCTTGGTCACGAGACTCCTAAGGCCAGCACCCTGTTCCTGGATGAAGCCTGGTGGGGGTAGGCTTTGACATTTTCCGGCATGGGGACCATCAGGTCTGCAGGCTGGATCTCAGGTCTAATCTATGGCAACAGAGACTCGGGCTGGGGGCAGGAAATGGCCAGCCGAGGGCCCAGCAGCTGGTCAGGACCCGGACTGCTCTTAGATTCTGTCCCAGTCAGACTGGAGCGGGACCTGGAGCAGAACGGATCTTATAAGAGTGATGGGGTGGGGGGCAGGAACAGAGGTGGGAGAGATGTTGCTGGGACACCCTTTTCCCAAATCTCCTCTGGGAGAGCTAGGCCTGTGGGGCCATCTGTCAGTCACTGCGTGCACGGTCCCGTTAGCTGATTGGCCCAGCTTGGGTCACGTGGCCACCCCACTCCATTCAGTTGTGGCCTAGTGTCACGAGGCTGCCCCTTCCCAGAGCTGTGTGTCGAGGGAGGGAGACTGATCTTCAGAGGCTTCTAGCACTCAGAAAAGAGTAGAACTGCCTGATAGTTAGACCTGGAGACAGAAAAGGAGAGAGTTGGGCATCCCCTGGGAGGCTGGGAAACCACCACAAGCCCCCTTGCCCAGAGCTTGGCCCCCAGCGCCAGTGCCCATCTCCAGACCCAACCCCATTCACTTTAGCATCATGGGCACGGTCTCTCCACAGAGGCAGGACACCCCTCACCCCGCAGCCCTGCCCGGTGAGTAGCTGAGCTGGGAATGGAAGGAACCAACAACCCAAGCCGCTCCCCAGACCTTCCCACTGTGTTTCCCCCAACTCACAGCCCCAGGACATCGTGATAACACTCTCATCCCGACAGCAAACACAGCCAGGAGCTCTGTCCCTCAGCCCTCCCGGGCTCAGACACGCGCCTTGCAGGGAGCAGTGCGTCTGGAGGACAAGCATGTACCTGATGTAGTTTGTGTGGGTTCCCTGGAGCTCACAATTAGCCGAGCAGGGAAGAACGATGATAATTTGTTGAGTTTATTGAGTTGCTTCTGGGACAGAGGGAACATTTGCCCACGTTGATTATCAGACTCCACTGTTGCTGCACTGGGGCCACATCACCACGAGAAGAGTTTCCCCAGAAGGTGCCAGCAGCTGCCCAGAACATGGGGAGCACAGTGAGGGCTGAGGGCCCAAGGGGCTGGAGCAGCACGTCTTCACGGGAGACCAAGATGGAACCCCGTGTGGCCTCCGAGCCCCTCCCTGCTGTCCCCAGGCTTCCCTGCTCACCTGCCTTTTCCTCTGCTCTCCCCACGTATGCCCTCTGCTTCCTCCCTCAGGACCTCATTCAACCGTTCATTTATTTGTGTTCCTTCTTCCTGTGAGCACTATTTCTCGAGCCTTTCCCATGTGTCAGGCACTCACAAGGTACTGAGGGAAGAACCGAACAAGAAAGGAAGAGCTCCTGTCTTCAGGGAGCTTGCGGTTTGGTGGGGAAGCACATCCCTGAGCGATGCATGATGAGACAAGCACTGGGATGGACCAAGCGTAAGGACTCTGCAAGAGAAAAGGAGGTACCAGGGAGAAGCCCACCTGGCTTCCGGGAGCCAGTGGCTGTGAGATGACACAGGATGGATGAAAAGGAAGTCGCTAGAAGAAGGGTGGGGTGGGTCAAAGTGGACAGGGAGAGTTTGGCTGGGAGGTGAGTTCTTGATCTTTAGAAACATTCAGAGCACACCTTGACTGACCATGTGTCCAGAATGCTGGAGCTGGGATTCGTGCGTAGCCAGGCAGCAGACCTGGAAAGCCTCTGAAATTCTCAACTATGATGTTAAGACTGGCTGTTTCCCACTCTTCTGATCTCAGAGGGGATAGCATTAGAAAAGATGCCCCACTGTTGAAAGCAAGAGACTGTCATTTGCATGTTCGCTCATTCATTCATTCATTCATTCATTCACAAAGCATGTGTCATAAAAGTGCTTTAACCATCTCCCCCCACGCAGCTCCCTGGAGTAGCTGGCACTCCCAGGCTTGATGGATCTTCCTGCCCGAGGCCCTGTGGCACTCAGCGCTGGCTGCCTGCGGGCTGTCTCCCTCCCCCACCCCCAATGCCTGTGCACTCCGTGCTCCCACCAGCTGAGCCTTGCACTTTCTGAGAATCGGACGGGTTCGTTGCCAACTCTCTCGATGCCAGTCATACTTGTTATTATAATTATGTGACTTATTAAACATCACATAAACTGATGAAATAGGAGTGTGAAAGGAAGTATAGCTGCATCTCTGGAAACTAATTTGAATGCTTTGGCATGGTTCCATGAAGGAGATGCTCTAAAAAGAATTGTTTCCTAAATAAACAATTTATTGTTTATTTGTGTGAGTGAGTGAGAGAATGGCACGCCACTGAGCTGTTTCCCTCTGGGCGGGGGCCAGGCCTGTCTTGCCTACTGCTGCATCCCCAGTGCCTAGCACAATGCTTGGCACATCGCAGGTGCTCCATAGTCATCTGTTGACTGGAGGAGCTGTGGCAGAATTGGAAATGGTGAGTGATGCATCCTCGGTGGAGTTTATGCAAGATAGACAATGCAGAGAAGAAACCCACGGTCAGAGGAAAGACCTTGCTCCTGAGTTACATGGACTGGCAAAAAAAAAACATGTCCCTCCAAGTGTTTTTACATTATAATGAAGTGTTTAAGCTATGAGTGTATTCTTTTATCATTCCCCACTTAGAAATTATTTTTTACCAACCAACTGCATCATGGGCAAGGCTTCTACGTTTGGCGTCAGTAAACTCTGTAAAGGGGAAGGTGAAGATTTTCAGCTTTGCAGGTTATACTTACTGTCACAACTACTCAGCTCTGCCTTTGTAACCTGAAAGCAGACGATATGTAAATGAATGAGCACGGTGGTGACCCAGTGAAACTTTACTGGCAAAAGAGACAGCACACTGTGGTTTGCCAAGCCCGGTTCTATGGAACTGATTTGTTCTGTGTGCCAGGCACTGTGCTGTGTTGCTGGACACACAGAGACAAAGAAAATGCTGTCCCTGCGTGTATGGAGCTCGCCTTCGAGTCAGGGAGGTGGTCATCAAGTCAAAAGATGATTACAGTGTACTGTGCTCAGGACAGCAGTGGGGCGTGTCCAAGGTGCAAAGTGGACACATGGAGGGCACTGCTCCTCCCACAGGGGCAGGGAGAGGGAGAGGTGGAGGAAAGGAAGCATTTTGTTAGGTTCATGGGATCCGTGATATTTTCCCAGGTAGCCAGGTCGGGCAGCAGGAAAAGGCATTCCAGGCAGAGGGAATAGCATATGCAAAGGCATGGAGACATGAAAGTGCCTGGAGCTCAAAGTGGGTGTCACGGGAGAGGGAAGACATGAAAAAGCTTAGACTTTATCCTGGAGCCAGTGGTCCTTTGCTGCTGGGTTTCCAGCAAGGCAATGACTTGAGCAAATGCCCGCACAGAGTATGGAAGAAGGATGGAGGCCGAGGGCAGATCAGAAGGCTGTCTCTGTGGCGCGGGTGAGGAACGATGCGGTCGTGAGGTAAAGACCATGTGGCCACAGTTGGCCACGGGAGTGAAGGAATGGAAGGAGTTAAGGATGATGCCTTGGTGTGGTGGCTGGGAGGAGGGCGCACATAGTGGGGAGAGAGAACACTAACGAGCAGGAATGACGGGGGAGGGGAAGCTTTTTTTTTCTCTTAAATGAGTTTTATTATTTTTTTTTACATCTTTATTGGAGTATAATTGCTTTACAATGGTGTGTTAGTTTCTGCTTTATAACACAGTGAATCAGTTATACATATGTTCCCATATGTCTTCCCTCTTGCATCTCTGTCCCTCCCACCCTCCCTATCCCACCTCTCTAGGTGGTCACAAAGCACCTAGCTGATCTCCCTGTGCTATGCGGCTGCTTCCCACTAGCTATGTATTTTACGTTTGGTAGTGTATATATGTCCATGCCTCTCTCTCGCTTTGTCACAGCTTACCCTGCCCCCTCCCCATATCCTCAAGTCCATTCTCTAGTAGGTCTGTGTCTTTATTCCTGTCTTACCCTTAGGTTCTTCATGACATTTTTTTTCTTAAATTCCATATATATGTGTTAGCATACGGTATTTTTCTTTCTCTTTCTGACTTACTTCACTCTGTATGACAGACTCTAGGTCCATCCACCTCATTACAAATAGCTCAATTTCGTTTCTTTTTATGGCTGAGTAATATTCCATTGTATATATGTGCCATTCTACCTTACTTTATTTTATTTTCTTTTATCCTCTTTCTTTCTTTCTTTCTACTTTTTCTCCCTTTTATTCTGAGCCACGTGGATGAAAGGCTCTTGGTGCTGCAGTCAGGAGTCAGTGCTGTGCCTCTGAGGTGGGAGAGCCAACTTCAGGACACTGGTCCACAAGAGACCTCCCAGCTGCACGTAATATCAAACGGTGAAAATCTCGCAGAGATCTCCATCTCAACACCATCACCCAGCTTCACTCAACGACCAGCAAGCTACAGTGCTGGACATCCTATGCCAAACCACTAGCAAGACAGGAACACAACCCCACCCATTAACAGAGAGGCTGCCTAAAATCATAATAAGTCCACAGACACCCCAAAACACACCACCAGACATGGACCTGCCCACTAGAAAGACAAGATCCAGCCTTATCCACCACAACACAGGCACTAGTCCCCTCCACCAGGAAGCCTACACAACCCACTGAACCAACCTTAGCCACTGGTGACAGACACCAAAAACAACAGGAACTACGAACCTGCAGCCTGCGAAAACGAGACCCCAAGCACAGTAAGATAAGCAAAGTGAGAAGACAGAAAAAGACACAGCAGATGAAGGATTAAGATAAAAACCCACCAGACCTAACAAATGAAGAGGAAATAGGCAGTCTACCTGAAAAAGAATTCAGAATAATGATAGTAAACATGATCCAAAATCTTGGAAATAGAATAGAGAAAATGCAAGAAACATTTAACAAGGACCTAGAAGAACTAAAGATGAAACAAGCAACGATGAACAACACAATAAATTAAATTAAAAATACTCTAGAAGGGATCAGTAGCAGAATATCTCTGAGGCAGAAGAACGGATAAGTGACCTGGAAGATAAAATAGTGGAAATAACTACTGCAGGGCAGAATAAAGAAAAAAGAATGAAAAGAACTGAGGACAGTCTCAGAGACCTCTGGGACAACATTAAACGCATCAACATTCGAATTATAGGGGTTCCAGAAGAAGAAGAAAAGAAGCTTTGGTTTGTTCAGAGCATAGAAAACAACCCCCAGAACATACAGTTAGGTAGCCATGAGTTGAATCTTTGTAGGGTAGCTCAGGCCCCTCAGAACTGCCTCAATACCTGGGGTGGGCAGGCACTGCTGGGAACAAGAACCTCGGGAAGCCAAAGGGCCTCTTTCCAAAGATAAGTCTAGAGGCCAGGGGGCTCCAGCAGCCCACAGCCAAAAGGGACTTGCACTCACCCCAGACGTTCATCCAGTTCCTGGAAAATATGTAACATCACAGGTTTGTCTTGGGAAAAGGGTTTTCCTCAATATAACAAGAGTCGTAGGTGTTTGGCTAAAGAAAAACTGATACGGAAATCATTTGTGATGAGACTGGGCGTCAGGGCTGAGTCAATAAAGGCTCACTTCAGGGGTGAGAGGAAGCTTGGGCGGGGGAACAGGAGTCAGCCTCTAGCAAGGGCCTCGGTGTCCTTTGCTGCCACCAGCAAGACATTTCCAGAAGGCTTCCCCTGGTTGCATCATGGTGTTCTCTCCATTCCCCAGCGGGGAGAGCAGACAGCAGGTGGGAGGGGCAGAGGGCTTGGGAGGGGGCGGCAAGCACCTCCTGTATGTCACTTTCTCCCCGGCCGGGTGGGTCGGGGGTGGAGTGGTGGTTTATGCTTGGCCCTGGAAGATTCTTCAAGCCTGAATCAGATCCAGGCTGTGCACATACCTTGGTTAAGAGATAAAGCCCACAGAAGGTGTGCTGGGAGCACAGAAGCCAGAGGCTATCGACCGAGGAGCTGCACAGAGAAGGAGACGGTGAAGCTGAACCTTGTAGATGACAGGCTTTGCAGGAACTGTTGTATCTAGGGAACCACAGTGGGAGTGGTACCCACCGGCAGACAGTGTACAGTACCTTGTACACAGTATGTGCTTGGTGAGTAAATGAATGAATGAAAGTTCCCCTGAGGATGTCCATTTTCAGGGATGCTGAGATTTAAACCAAGATCTCCTAATATTCCTCCCTCTCAATTTAAAATTAGGCAGCAATTCCTTGCAGATCACTATTGTCATCTTGTGGGGCGTGTCTCTCAGCACCCAAACATCCTGACTGTACGAGAAGCTTCTTAAGAAGAAATGCTATCCACGCAGTCTGCTCTGAGCTCTCCTATTACTGAAAGCAGAGCTTAGAGCTTTCTGCAGAGGAACTCCAAGCCACTTTTTCCATAATCAACTACATGCATTAAAGGGAGTGATTTTTTTTTTATTCTCCCCAAGCCAGATTCCATTAAGGAAGCCCCATTTAACGGAAGTCAATTTACCAAAAAGAAAAAAAATTGAGCATAATTGCTTAAATACATTTTACGTTGTACTACGGCAGCAATTTCCTGGGCAAACTTGGAATTCCCCAGGTCCCCCATAGTGAAGTTAATATGGACAGAAAGATTTGAAGGGGAGAATCTCTCTTTGTGTTTCTCTTCTTTAATTATGATTCTAACAGGGAGCAAAATTAAAGAGGATCCTGGGAGGAGGAGGAGGGAGGGAAAGTAAAGGAACAGGATGGAATTCAGCCTGAACTGTTCCACTGCCTTCCCCGAGTACAGAGGCTCTATCTAGCATGAGTGGGATGGTTTGGGTTTGAATCCCACTTCTGCCACTTAATAGCTGTGTGACCTTGTGCAAGTTTCTTAACCTCTCTGTGCAGCCAGGTGGTGCAAGGGGAAAAGGCATTATGAGCATGCAAAGGCAGAGAAACACTAAAAAGCAGTGTGTGTTCCAGTTCACGTAGGTTTTCTGTTGACTAGAGAATGGTGTGTGTGTGTCTGTCTGTCTGTCTGCAAGTCTGTGTGACGTGCTCAGATAGGGAAAGCAGGCAAAAGTCAGACCAGGAAGGCTTCACTGGGAAGGTGGCATTTGACCAAAGGCTTTGAGGAAGTGAGAGGGTGAGTCAGGTGGCAGTCTGGGAGAAGACCCAGCCAGGAGGCAGAGAAACTGTCAAGTGCAAAGGCCCCGAGGCAGGAGCGGTCCTGCCCTGTTTTGGGGTTTTTTTTTTTTGCGGTACGCAGGCCTCTCACTGCTGTGGCCTCTCCCGTTGTGGAGCACAGGCTCCGGACATGCAGGCTCAGCGGCCATGGCTCACGGGCCCAGCCGCTCTGCGGCATGTGGGATCCCCCCAGACTGGGGCACGAACCCGTGTCCCCTGCATCGTCAAGTGGACTCTCAACCACTGCGCCACCAGGGAAGCCCGGTCCTGGCCAGTTTTGAACAGCATGGAGACCCATGTGGCTGGAGCGTAAAGCATAAGTAGAGGAGGAGACAGGAGAGGTGAAGACACACTGGCTTTTTTAAGGCCTGTAGACCCTGGTATGGTCTTTGACTCTAAGGATTAGAGCCACTGAAGATTTGTTTTTAATTAACTCTATTAAGGTATAATTTACATAAAATAAAATTACCCATTTTATTTTATTTTATTTATTTTTCTGCATTGGGTCTTGGCTGCTGTGCACGGGCGAGCGGGGGCTACTCTTTGTTGTGGCGTGCGGGCTTATCATTGCGGTGGCTTCTGTTGTTGCAGAGCACGGGCTCTAGGCGTGCGGGGTTCAGTAGTTGTGGCATGCGGGCTTCAGTAGTTGTGGCACGTGGGCTCCAGAGCTCAGGCTCAGTAGTTGTGGCGCACGGGCTTAGTTGCTCCACGGCATGTGGGATCTTCCCAGAGCAGGGCTCGAACCCGTGTCCCCTGCATTGGCAGGTGGATTCTTAACCATTGCACCACCAGGGAAGTCCCTAAAATTACCCATTTTAAATGTACAGTTCTGGGGGCTTTGACAAATGTGTATATGCCATATCACCACCATCTCATTCAAAATATAGAACATTTTCATCACCCCAGAAGGTTCCCCTGTACTCCTTCCCAGGCAGTCCCCACCTGTACCTCTCACCCCCAGCTTTGGCAACCACTGATGTGCTTTCTCTCACTGTAGATTAGTCTTTTCCAGAGTTTCATATAAAGGGATTCACACAATATATACTCTTTTATCACTCAGCATAATGCTTTTGAGAATCATTCATGTTGTTGTGTGTGTCAGTAGTTTGTTCTTTTTATTGGAGAGTTTTGAGTGAGGCATGATACCATCGCAATGGCAGAGTTTAATGTGATGATTCCAACATTTAAGCCTCCCGTTCTCTGATAGATGCCAAGAAAACTCTCAAATGCGCCTTTATGTCCAAGGAGGCAGTAGTGCAGAGTAAAGATGCACAGGGCCCTGAGTTTAAGCCTTGGGAATGAACAATCATCATCAGGATTCCTGGGAGCAGGTGAAGGTGTGGGAGAAATGGGAGGCAGGGCATGTCCCTTCGGGCTCCTCCAGCCTGTACCATTGGGGGTTAAGGCAGATCCCAGGGCTGGAGAATACCGACTTTCTGACTTCCGGTTACAAGCTTGATCATTACTCTCTTCCTGCTCTTGGGACCCCAGCATCCTCCCCTCATTCCATTTTGCAGTGAACAGCCTTTAGTTCTGAATTATTCAGGTAAATTCTCCCTATTTCTACTTCCCTTATGTAAATAGCCTCCAGGCTTTGTCATTGAGATAGAATTGAATTTGGCCTGGGGAAGAAAAAGTCCACAATACTGTTTGTGGCTCCTTAGAAAACTTAAATGACTCTGCCTGTAATAAAGTATTTTAAATGGGGGCTAGTGAAATACAGTAATTGGTTTCTGTAATAGCTCTTACCATAGCAATATGGGTGATATTCCTGGAGGTTGGTGTATGTCAGCATTTTCATTATAGTAAAAACTCAGTTTTGCAGGGTGAGAAGCTCCTTGGTTAGTTTCTTTGTCTAATACGTGTTTATGGAGACCCACCATGCTGGATCTCTTCCTTTCACCCCTCCAGATCATCTCCCCTCCCTTGTCTACCCTGCTCCATACTTAGGAAGACTTACTTGTGATACTACATCAGTATGCTCCCTTGCCCTCTGGCTTCCAATTGGGCTAGATCAACAGAGCATCAGCAGTAGATTGGAGGAAGGGAGGGGAGGGAGGAGAGTGTGTCTTGCTCCCTCCTTGTGGGATTTTCACAAACTGGCTGTCGTCTCCACTGACTGAAGATCTGGGTCCTGCATGGTGGCCCTTTCTATGCAACCCTCTCCTTCAGGGATAACCCTGTCCTCTCCAGGCCTGTGAGTGGAAACCAGACCCCTGTTAACAGCCTCAGGATAGTGCCCCATCTCTGGTGGTGAAGAGACCATTCATTCAACTGGAATTATTCTCATATGACCGAGCCACCTGTTTTCTGCTGGAATCCTGACACACCTGCTTTGTATCAAGCATTGTGTTAGGTGCTTAGTACGAAGATGAAGAATAAAGATGATGGAGAATAACATAGCAGCTGCCATCTACCAAGAGCTTTCTATTTTCCAGAGACCGTGCTAAAGTCTTTTTTGTGGATTATCTCATTCAATCCCGGCAGCCCTTTGAGAGTGGCATTATTATCTTCATTTTACAGATGAAGTTACAGAGAATTTAAGTAATTTTCATAAGATAACAAGCCGATCCCTCTAGAGTCCCAGCTTCTCCCCTCCCCCACCCACCCACCATTCTGCACTGCCCTCTTGGAGGCATTATCCTAGGGAGACACACACCTAGATAAATGAATTTTAATTTTAATAACATGCTGTGTGGCATCACAGAGGAGGGGGAAGGAAAATTATGTTTATTGAGCTAATATGTGTCAGATACTGGGCTAGGTTCTTTGCCCTTAAGGCATCTCACATATTCCCACAGACTCTCCGGGCCAGTGTTTTTCCTCCATTTTCAGAAAGATCAACTAACTGGTCCCAGGTCACACTGGTAGGAAGTGGTGAAGCCTGGATCTGAACCCAAGTCCGTGTGACTTCAGAGCCAAGGAGAATAAGAAAGGCCTTCCTGGGGACATGGTATCTGAGGGCATCCCGAAGTCATCTCAAGTGATATGGCTGGTGCAGGAGAGAGGGTTACGCGCGGGTACATTCCAGGCAGAAAAGGCAAAGGCATAGAAAAGGAGAAAGCTTGGAATGCTTCGATGTAAGCAGGGTGTCCAGGCGGGGTGGGAGCGATGGTGCCAAAGGGGATACATCAGGAGGTTTGGTCCCTGATTCAGACGCAGGGGGGAGGAGCGGAGAGACACTGGGCATTGGCCCACTGGAGGCTGTGGGGTTGAGGAGAGAAGGGCGAGGGGCTCCTGGGGTGCAGGGCAGCGAGCAGAGCGACGAGGGGCATCCGGGGCTTAGCCTGGGTGTGGCGGAGGGGCCAGCACTGAGCGGAGGCCCATTCAAGCAGGGGACAGTGCGGAAAGTTTGGGAAGCCAGTCTTGCACGGGCACTGGGGAGCCATGGAAGGTTCTTGAGCTCTGAGCAACTCTAGGAGGAAAGATCTGATTGACCTGAAAGCTGGCTCAGGACACAGCTGGTCGAGAGGCTGGGGCAGTGCCTGGCGACGTTTGGGGATATCCTGGTTTCCCACCCACTGAGCCGGACTGGCTGAAAGCAGACAAGGCTAATCTGAGGGCAGAGAGGTGGCCCAGCAGTGGGGGCTGGCATCTTGTGGAGGAGCAGAGACAGGGGCAGGAGCCAGAGGAGACCCAGCGCCTAGTTAGTGACCCCAAAACAGGCTCTCACACCTGGGAAGGGCCGTGCTGCCTGTAGTGGCTGCCTGAGCCCTTTCTCCTGACTCCTTCGCGTCCCTGAGGGGCTGGCTCGGGGTAGCTGAACCTCTGCCCGGGAGTGGGGGGCTGAACCTCTGCTGGAGAGCTGGGCTGGTCCTCTGCTTGGGCCTGGACCTTTGCAGGGAATCTGGATCTCTGCTGGGGGTGGGTATGTGAACATCTGCTGGGGTGACGGGCCTCTGCTGGGAGGGCTGGACCTCTCTCCTGGACAGCTAGATCTCTGCTGAAGGTGGAGAAATAGGCCTCTGTTCCAGGCCTGAAGGATCGCCCCCTCCTCTCAGCAACTCAGCGGTGGGAAGAGCCCCTGGGGGAACCAGCTCCAGCAGCCCAGGCTGCAGGCTACTGGTGGGCGGCCGGGCCAGCACGGCCTTCCCTTCTGCCAGGCCCGGGAGGAGGCCCCAGCACACATGGGCAGTGGGGAGACTCCCGGGTGCCCGGTCTCAGGCAGCTGTGGTCCCTGACCCCGTCTTCCTGTCCCCACAGGTTCACCGGAGCCAGCCTCCCAGCCCCCGTCATCAGCAGCAAAAACTGGCTGCGGCTGCACTTCACGTCGGACGGCAACCACCGGCAGCGCGGCTTCAGCGCCCAGTACCAAGGTAGGCGGGGCCGGGCTGCCCTGCTTCCTCAGGGGGGCGGGGGGCGGCAGAGATGATGCCTGGGGCCATCTTGTCCCCGGACTGGGTCCGGTGTGTCTTCAGGGTACACTTGCTTCTGCTGTCCTGCTCTTATTTGCAGACTCAGAGGTCTGCATATCTGCATCTCTACATCTGCCATTGTGGTCTGTTGTCCAAGGGAGGACACTTCTCAAATTGTGTAGAATGGCGTACCCTGAGCTGCCTGTCTTCAGGCCAGGCGAATCATACTAGTTTATACCAAGGGCCTCCTGAGAGCCGGGCACTGTGCTAGGCTCTTGGTCGGCGTCATCTCACTTAATCTTCATCATTACCCTGTGAAGTAAATACCATCACCATCCCCATTTGATGGACGAGAGACCTGAGGCCCAGAGAAATTAAGGCAGTTTCCCAAGACCATCTGAACTCCTGCCTTTTGAATCCAGAGCCCACCCTCTTAACCGGCAGAGTTTAGCCTACCCTGGTGTGAAGTGGGAGAGCTGCCCACATTTCATCTCTCGTTCATTTCACGTAGAACACAGACGTTTGACAAACGATAGGCAAAAAAGCTCTAGGGAGCTCTCTAGCTTAGGTGCTCAGATCTGTGAAGAGCTGTCTGGTGGCACGAGATCAGACCAAGAATGGCAGGTGGAAACTGCAGGTAAGCAGATTTCTGCTCCAATCGTGAAGAATTTCTTAACCCCGAGAGCCGCCCCTAAAAATGAGGGGGTTGGGGCTTCCCTGGTGGCGCAGTGGTTGAGGGTCCGCCTGCCGATGCAGGGGACGTGGGTTCGTGCCCCGGTCCAGGAAGATCCCACATGCCGCGGAGCGGCTGGGCCCGTGAGCCATGGCCGCTGAGCCTGCACGTCCGGAGCCTGTGCTCCACGGCGGGAGAGGCCACAATGGTGAGAGACCCGCGTACCACAAAAAAAAAAAAAAAAAGAGTGGGTTGACCCCGAGGCAGGGAGCTCCCCACGCCTAGAGGAGATCCCAAAATCCAATGGATGGCTGGGAGTAGATGACAACATTCCTTTCCAACCTTGAGTTTGTTCAAAGTACACAAAATTTATCCACAGAGATAAACACCAAGGGTTGGCTTCAGAGTTGCTCATTAAGCCATTACCATCACCAATTACAAACTGAGGTTGGTTCTAATGGATTCAATGTGAACTTGTATTGCACACCTATTAAGCAGAAGGCCCTCTATACGACCCTGGGGAATAGAGTGGGCTGTGCTGTGAGTGAGAGAGTGTGGTATATTGGTGTGCGTAGGACACAGGCCTGATGGAAGAGTGAGCTGTGATCACCACCTCACCGCCGAGGGTCAGGAGGGAGCACTGACTCCAGTGGAGGAGGTCCTGGCAGCTTGTCCCTCCAAGCCTCACCTCAGAGGCTCTGAGCACACTGCCCGCCCGGGAGGTGGCACCAGCAGAGAGGGGCCCCCCAAGACCAGGCTTTCAGGCTGGACACTGGGATAAAAGCAGCACTGGGAGTAGAAGCATTACCTTGAAAATCTGAATCTTTTATGAATAGCCTCATTTCCTTAGCCTTGGGTAGCAGGAGTCCCTTGAAATATTTTTTAAAATAAACAGGAGGGGCTTCCCTGGTGGCGCAGTGGTTGAGAGTCCGCCTGCCGATGCAGGGGACACGGGTTCGTGCCCCGGTCCAGAAGGATTCCACATGCCGCGGAGCGGCTGGGCCCGTGAGCCATGGCCGCTGAGCCTGCGCGTCCGGAGCCTGTGCTCCGCAATGGGAGAGGCCACAACAGTGAGAGGCCCGTGTACCGCCAAAAAATAAATAAATAAATAAACAGGAAACCAACCTGGTCTGACAAGCCTGGCTCCGAGAACTTTCCTGGATACATTTTTTCCGCCGCTGAGGTTGGGCCTTTGTAGGAATGAAGCACCTCTCTGGATCTTTCTGTTGTGTTTTCCAAAATAGGAAAGACGCAATGAATGTTATTGTTTCATCTGATTAAATAGGTGCCAGGTGTTTCTAATATTTCAAGTTTCTGAGGGCCCGTTTGTCATGGTCATAGATGAGGGTTTTCTGCCAGACAACAGACAATGAGGACCCAGGCCAGGCAGTCTCTAGGTCAGGAGCACAGATCCATTGCACACCTACTGTGCACCAGGCCCTGTACTAGGCAGTGTATGAGTGTTGCCGCATTCGATCCTCCCCACAGTGCAGTGGCAAATATGTTTTTAATTTCCGTATTTCAGTGGAGGAAGCTGCGGTTCAGAGAGGTTGTGTAACTTGCCCAACACGCACAGATCACACAGCCTATACATGGTGAAGCTCGAATTCATTCGCAGGCCTATGTGAGTTTTTCTGCAAAATCACAGGGCCTTCTCGTGGTGCTTTGGGTGCCTCACTTTTCCTATTTGACTGGTATCTTTTAAACTTTGTTTTGTTAATCTCACCCCACCATAAAAAAATACATTTTCCATCCCAACCCAGGACACACATATATATCTGCAGAACTAAAAGGAAAATGTCACCAAGTGGTATTTACCCTTAGTAAGGGTGAGGCACCCTGAAAATTTCTTTTTCAATTTTTAATGTTAGTTGCAACCTCGAAATCAATTTCGCAAGTCTGTAGCAGGGAACAACCCACAATCTGAAAAGCTGTTTTAGTTATGAACTTCTCAAAAACAGGCCCTTTCTTATTCTCTCTCTGACTCCCCCCGAGACAGCCCAGAACAGGATTTGCACATTGGTGTGTGCCAGTGTTTCTCTCTGGGTTTCAAGAACTTGGCATTTATTACTTCTTTCAGACCTAACAGCAACTGTGTAAAGCAGGTACTACTATTAGCCCCATTTTACAGATGAGGAACGAGAGTTGCAGAGAGGGTAGGTATCTGGCTCAAGGTCTCCTCGATAGAATGTCGGAGTCTGAGTTTGAACCCCAGCCGTGTTCATCTGGATCTGGCATCCTAATATACTGTGGTGTATACTGATTGTGTTAATACATGATTCTCCCCTGTGAACTTTCTCTCGTGTTTTCCAGACTGAGGGTATATAGTGCAAGGGTCTACAATAATCATTTGAAAACTCAATTGGTAACTTTATAATGCAGGGTTTCTCAGCTTCCGCAAAATTGACATCATGGCCTGGATGATCCTCTGTTGTGGGAACCTGCCCCATGCACTGCAGGATGTTTAGCGGCATCCCTGGCCTCTACCCACTAGATGCTAGATGCCAGCAACACACACACACACACACACACACACACACACACACACACGACAACCAAAAAGTCTCCAGACTTTGCCAAATGTCCCCTGAGTGCAAAATCACCCCCGAATGAGAACCATTGCTCTAAAGGAGTGAAAACTTTGGAACCACTAAAGATCATTCTAAGTTTTGCTACTTGCAAGTTCAGTCCCAAAGAGTAGCAGAGAGAGGTTTCAGTCAGGGGTCTAGTAGGAGACAGGAGCATACTTATTGCATGGCTTTAACTGAAGAAGGTTTAGTGAAGGGTCCAATTACAGAGGTAAAGGTGAGATTAAACGAAACCCCAGAGGGTTTCTTTTTAATGAGATTACCCAGAGAATGAACGCCAGAGAGGCCTTTACCACAGTAGAGAAAGGGCCAGGGGAGAGAGGAGCAAGAGCTGGAGCCATTGAAGAGGGGCTGCCTGGCACAACTGAGGAGCCTGACCACTGCCAACCTACAGTGCAGAAGCGGGGCCCAGGAATCTGTCACCAGTGCAGGAAGAGGGACCTGGAAATATCACTGGTGCCGAAGGAGGGGGCCTGGGAATCAGTAACCAGTGCAAGAGGGGGGCCCAGGAGTCAGTAACCAGTGCAGGAGGAGGGGGCCCGGGACTCTGTCACCAGTGCAAGAGGAGGGCGCCTGGGAATCAGTAACCAGTGCAGGAGGAGGGGCCCCAGGAATCTGTAACCAGATCTTGCCCTTCTCCCTCCCTCACATCTGCTGTGCCTCCCATCTGCCAACCCAATAGGAAACCAGCAAGAGAACAGTCTGCTCTATGCCCTGGAGACTGACCAGTTTGACCAGTGGGCCCCCTTGTTCTGTAGCCGCCCACAGGGGTCCGGCTCTGGGGGCACAGAGCAGCGGGGAGAAGTTTAAAGAATGGTCCTGGGGAGTCATCAGCACGGGATCAGCTTGACCCGCACTCAGCTTTATGGCATTAGAGTCTCAAGGGATGTAGGGCGCTTCAGAGCCAACAATTACCAACTCCTGATTATATCAATGGATGTTTTGTCCCAGAGAAACAAAAAATAAAATTAAAATAAATAAAATAAAATAAATCTAACTAACCTACAACACAGCACATTCCATTCCTGTCTCAATCCAATCAGAATTTAGGGCTGTTCATAGCCAGACACAATTTTAACCAATACCACATGGTATCAGAGGATCTGAGTTCTAGGCTTGCTTTGCCTGGAGCTGGCTGTCGGAAGGTGGGCAATTGTATTTCATTTAACAAGCGTGTCCCATGTGACACTACCACGTGACAGCACAGAAAGATGAACACAACGAGGCCAGTCTCTGCTCTCAAGGAGAGCAGGTTCAAGAGCGGAACAGACATGAATCTACAACTTCTGTGCCACGTGAGAAGAGCTATAGTTGAGGCCTGATGAAGGGTTCTAGGACTGGAGATAAAGAAGCACTTCGTTTTGCTGGACACACTTAAGGAGAGCCAAAAAAGGGCAGTGACTTCAGTGTGAGTCTCAAAAAAGATGCCAGACAGACAGTGGAAAGAAGCATTCCAGGTAGAGCTGAAGCAAGGTAGCGTGAAAGTGCTAAGTCTAAGGAACCACAAATATCTGTGTGTGTCTGGAGCACAGGTCAGCAAACTATAGCCTGCAGGCCAGACCTAGCGCTCTGTCTGTTTTCATATGGTTCTTGAGCTAAAAATGGGTTTTACATGTTTAAATAGTTGGAGGAAAAAAATCAGAAGAAGAAGAATATTTCATAGCACATAAAAGTTACATGAAATTCAAATTTCAGTGTCCATAAATAAAGGTTTCTTGGAACTCAGTTACACTCATTCATAGACAGATTGTCTACAACTGCTTCGGTGCTACCAGAGTTGGGTAGTTTGCAATTGAGATGATGGGCCACAGCCTAGTATATTTACACTCACAGACCTTTTACAGAAAACATTTGCCGACCTAGAGCGAAGTCTGCAGTCCACAGCAGTGAGGGGTAGCGGGTCATGAGGCCGGAAAGAGAGGTGGGGGTCTCGTTGTAAAAAGCTGCAGTAAAGCTGGGCTTGGTTCCGTGGTGATGAGAGGTGATCAGAAGTTTTAACAAGAGGGGAGGTGTGATCATGTTTTCATTCTAGAAAAATCTTTGCTCTAGAATGAAACTAGTGGGAGACAGTTAAGAGTTTTGGAGAATGAGAGGATGATGAGGATCCAGAGTTTAGGCAGAGGCAGTGGAGAGGGAGAGGAGGAGACAGACCAGAAGAGACCTTTCCATGGCAAACCACCCTGGACTCAGGACTCGTCAGATTTGGGAGTGAGGGGGGAGGGGGAAAGGAGATGAATGAGTCGGGGGTGAATCTTAGGTTTCTAGCTTGAGTAAGTGAGAAAAAAAAAAAAAAAGTACTATTCACCAAGGTAGTCTCTGGCACAGGGAGATGGGGGATGGATTTTGCTTGAGACACATTGATTCTGGGATAACAGGGGTTGAGAGACTATCTAATAAGTACTTGGCTATTCTGTCCATCTGTAGCTCAGAGAAGAAAGGTCTAGTCTAGAGATAAAGACGTAAACGGTTCAAGGCAAAGAAAGTAGAGGCTAAGGCCGCCAATCCCCTCTTAGGGCACGAGTCCTCCCCATGTGTGTAATATGGGCCCAAGAGAGTGTGCTTTTAAAGTGGGTTCCTTGGAGGCCAAGGGGTTCTTCCAGCAGCTGTTTTGCTAGGGGCTGAGCAGGTGGGATTTCCACCCCAGCTTCAACCAGAGAATTCTCTCTTTGACCTATCTGTAGCAGCCATTTACCTAAGCAGATTAAAATAGGTTCCTGGCAACCACAGGACTTGAGGTTCTATAAGGTTCCTTCCGGTTTGGAAGGCCACTGAGGTTGTATAATCAATCCCTCTGTCTCCAGGCGAGGAATATTTCCAGTCCTTCTCAGAGTGTTAATTGCTTTCTTGGTTGTTTTGTTTTTATTTTTTTTAAGCCTAAAGGGATGACAGTGAGAAGAGCCTTTTTTTAAATGCCCACAGTGGCCAATGATCACAAAGGGTGAGGGGCTTCCCTGGCAGGGAGGATAGCACCCCTCACTATTGCTTTCCTCATCTGTAGAGGGAATAATATTAACCCCACAGGGCTACTGGAAATTAAAGGAGCTCCTGGTAGAATATCGGACACGTGGCAGTCACTCAAGAAATGGAAACTTGAAGCTTCCTACCCCATCAGTCACCTTGACCCCCTGTTTGTTATCTGGGAAACCCTTGTGCAGTGACAGCGAGCTGCCTGCTCTGGCTCCTTCTCACACGTGCTCCCTTTGCTGCCACTCTGACCTGATGATCATCCTCTAGTGTCCGTCCCTCCCTTCAGCCAGATCCCAGCCTGGCCCCGCTGTCCCTTCTCACTGCCTCTCTTGTCAAGTCAACCCTGGTGACCAGGAGGCTGGAAGATATTCTGCTTTCTAGAAGTCCTGTGCTGAGTCTCAGTCATCTGCCAAATAAACTTTTCCATTTGAGAACAATTTGCATTTACTGAGATGCTTGAGGCTTTTTACGGTAACAAGCTGAAGCTTCTGTTTTTCACATGAACATGTTGCATTCTTACTTGTGACTGATCCACAGTCCTGGGCCACAGCAAAAATGCCTCAGACATCCTATGGCCCTAACTCTGACTCATCTGTCCTATTCTTGTTGGCCCTCTGACCTGCCAGACCCTTACCAGCCTCATTTCCAGGTTTGGGCCTCTGGGGGCCTCAGCACAAGTCTCAGGAGCCCAGGGCCGGCTACCTACAAAGCCAAGCTCCTGAATTCAATCAAGAGGGAGCCTGGACTTCCCTGGCAGTCCAGTGGTTAAGACTTCACCTTCCAATGCAGGGGGTGTGGGTTCGATCCCTGGTCAGGGAGCTAAGATCCCACATGCCTCACGGCCAAAAAACCAAAACGTAAAACAGAAGCAATATTGTAACAAATTCAATAAAAACTTTAAAAAAAATGGTACACATCAAAAAAAAAAAAAAAAAAACTCTTAAAAAAAAAAAAAAGAGTGGGCCTGAACTGAAAAGTGGGCGTGAACACATATGTGATGCCCCTCACCTCACCAGGCTTCACGTGTAACCCCTTCCTTTGGCCAGAAATTAATTCAAAGTACATATTCTGTAACACTGGGTCATTTATCCACTCAGTCATCAAACCCTTATTGGGAACCTTCTATGTGCCTGGCTCTGTTTCAGTCCCTGGATGCAGACATAGGAGCTCATGAGGCAAATGGCTAGAAGCAGACCTGCTGTTCCCGTGTAATTAGGGCTTCAGCAGAGGTCCGAATGAAGCCTGGAGAGGGCACTGACTACTCCCTGAGACGTAGACAGAGAGGCAGATGGGAAGTAACCTCTGAGTGAGGCCTTCCAACAAGAGGTGGCCAAGCAGAAAAGAGGAGAAAGGATGTTCCAGGGAGAGAGGAAAGTGTTGCAAAGGCAACTGAAACCAATAACTGATGGCCATAGTGATCCCTTAAACATCCTTCTTCCGGTCGTTTCCTCCAGCTGACTTCTGGGAAGTTGTTCGTGAAGACCGCTGCACAGCCCATTATTAATAGCAAAGCATGTCTCTATTCTTTCTCAAATTCTTTTCCCATTTAGGTTATTACAGAGTGTTGAGCAGAGTTCCCTGTGCTATACAGTAGGGTTAGGGTTAGGGTTATAACTGAATCAGTGTGCTGTATACCTGAAACTAACACAACATTGTTAATCAACTATATTCCAATATAAAATAAAAATTTTTTTAATAGCAAAGCACAGTCCTAGGAATTAGAACATGGGCCACCCCCTACGCTGCCCCGCATCTACCATGCCAGGGTCCTCCTCTCCTTTAGCAATTCCAGCGGCACAGCGAGTTTTGCTGTGGTTAACCGAAAAACTGCACCAGCATCTCCCAGCAGAGCACTACTTACCACCTGAGTTGGGTTGATGATTCCTTTTGCCACCATATTTTAAAAATTGCACAGCATGGGGGCTTCCCTGGTGGCGCAGTGGTTGAGAGTCCGCCTGCCGATGCAGGGGACACGGGTTCGTGCCCCGGTCTGGGAAGATCCCACATGCCGCGGAGCGGCTGAGCCCGTGAGCCATGGCCGCTGAGCCTGCGCATCCGGAGCCTGTGCTCCGCAATGAGAGAGGCCACAACAGTGAGAGGCCCGTGTGCCGAAAAAAAAAAAAAATTGCGCAGCATGGTGCATAACCAGCTTCAGAGGAAGTTTGCAAAAATTTCTCAACTATCCATTATCCTTCAACACCTGCATTCTTAGCAGTGGTCATTGCCAGAGTTTTGAGTGTTCTTTTAATGATTTCTGTACCAATTTCTTGCTCTTCATTTAGCTGGATCAGTGAATCCAAGCCTGGAATGCACTGAAGCAAAGCATCCAGGTGACGCTTTTGTCAACAGCAGCTCTTGTGGCATTCAGAGCATCTGGGACTCATCCTCTTCCACGTCACTTGTCCTAGCAATCTTCAGCAGAGTTACTCCATCTGAAGTTTTGCCAGATGTTCATTTAGTTTTTCTTTTTCATGGTCACTAACAGTAACATTCTAACTGCTCGGTGATTTCTTAACTATGTTTCTCCATTTCAATATTGTCCCCTTTTCCTTGCAAGAATGTAGCATCACCTTTGGTCCCAATAACCTCTCCAGTTTTTCCTAGGTCATAAAGCAAAACCTCTTAAAGATTGAGGGTCCAACTCACTTTTCCAAATACCACACCATCAGTAGCATCAGCCTTGTTGCGTTCATTCTGTGACACCAAAACCTGGAGCTTGGGCTCTTATAACCCAAAAGCCAATTTTCATCCTATTCCATTTGAGTGTACTGAGGGCATTTTCAACAATTATAACCAAAGACTTTCACTGGACATTGGCAAGTTCAAGAGTGGATACCAGAAACCATCATTATCCTGGAATCCCCATTTCTGAACTTTTGATGTATTATTCAAGCAGAGAGATATGTAATCTTAGTCAACTTTTGTGCCTTCAGTTCCTAATTCATCATACAGTGTTTTCCTGTCCTCTATTGTAAGTACACCCTTTGAACCTTTGTGGTTACATCAGAAATGATGTTGCTGATTTCTGTCTCCATTTTTAGACATTGTGGCAAATTGAGCAGTCTCTTCGGGGTTTAGCACAGGTTTGGGCTGCTTCCTTAGTTCAGCAGTTATAGCGTCAACACGCAGCCTCGCACCATTCCTGATTTCCACCAGATTAGCACCTTAGCTAATCTTCTTGAAGCCTTCCATGGCAGTCAAGAGTGCCAGTGCAGTAGCAGTGGTGGTGCCACTCCAGCCTCTTCATTTGTGTTGGCAGCATCCCGATCAAGTCTGGTGCGATAGTTTTATATTTATCCTTTCAGTCAGTCGACCTGGCAACAGATACCTCATCTTTTGTTACTCTGAGGCATCTTCAGCTCTGTTCTGTAATCACTGTTCTTCCCACTGTTCTTCTCCGTAGTAAGGGCTTCCCCATCTGCTAGAAGGTCTACAGCTTGAAGCATTAGGTCTTAGGCATCTGCACTGAATTTTATGTCTTTGGCATGAATCTCAGTGAGATGAGGAGCCAGTGCGCCAGAACCTGGCTTTGTCCAGCAAAAGACAGTGAGTAATAAAAGCCTTTCTGCAGGGCTGGTGACCAGGCAGCAAGGCAGGTCCTCAATGACAACGGAAGGGCAGAGTGCAGGATGCACACCCAAGTTTGCGAAGCGGCAATCAGATTGCCTTTTTTTTTTTTTTTTCAGATTGCCATTTTTAAAAGATCACTGTCTGCAACATTTTTTAAGATGGGCCAGAGACAGTGAATCGGTGAACCAAAACCAAGCAAAAAAAAAGGATGAGTTTAGGGCAGGAATGGCTTAGAACATTGAAAGAAGGATACACACTGGAGAAATTTTCTGAGGCTGAATGAACTGGATTTGGTGTGGATGTGGATGTGGGAGGACATGAAGGGATGGTCCAGCCAGCAGGACAGCCGGGTGGTGGGGAAAGGCGAGTGATCAGGCTGAGAGCAGGGGCTCACTGTTGTGGAGGGAAGTCTGAATCCACTGGGATGAGAAGAAGCCATAGGTTCCATGCACTTCTTAGTTCCCAGAGCCATGGAGGCAGGTTAGGCCTCCCTCTCCTGTCTCCTCCACTAACAGGTCCTTGTCTCCCACTAGCTCCACCCAATAACTGATGCTACAGATTAGAGAGGCATTTGTATCACCAGATTCTTCCAGCTAAATGTGTACCATGTGTTCCGCTCACCTTTACAGCAGTGGGGAAATGTCTTATAATTAACCAGAATATAAAGGATGAATGGAGCAGCCTGGCAGTCTCCTGTAGTCATTATCATTCAGAGGAGATGAGTGTATCTACTAAGATTTCACATGTCAACCAGTTAAAGCCAGCACTTTTCTATTGGGAGTCCTGACTTTGTTCACATACAATACAAACACATGTATAAGTGTGAATTATATTTGTATGTAAAGGTTTGTAGCCATACATACACAGGGGCGTAAATGTGTTCTTGTGGGTGCACTGGTTGTAGACACAGATGTGCATGCGTGCCTGGATGTGTGGCGTGCATACATGCGCCGGGGGTGTGCATTCAAGTGTAGCCAGGACCCAGGAGCCAGCCCCAGGCTCCACTTTTTCTCCACTGCGCCAGTAGTTACAGAATCTTCTTTAGAGACCAGTGCTTCAGTGTAATACCATAGGTGCTACGCGAGTGGGCGCTCCGTGAATGAATGTTCCAACAAGAACAAATACACCTCAGAAATTCTCCGGGTCCTTGCTGTTTTGCCCTTGCTTTCTGCTTAGGTCTGTTAGCAGTGCGCTGTGGAGACCTAGAGAGAGAAGTGCCCTTGTTCTCTGACCCTTCACACCAGGTCTGCCCTGGTCTGTCCAGCTAGTTCTTCTACGAGCTCATTTCAAGGCTGATTTCCCATGGTGCTCCATCTTCCATGGTCACCCACCACACACTTGGTCAGACTAAGACAAATTAGCTGTCTGTAATTCCATGTGCCAGTGCTTCCCTGGGATAGCCAAACTACTGCGACCCCGGTATATGGAGGTGGTTTCTGGACACTAAGATCCTTGGCCATGTGGATGTTGCCAGGTGGGTACCCCCCGAGCCAGGTCGCTTTCTGACCCATTCATCAGTTCTGGGGATGGCATAGGCCAGCTGGGCCTGGACATATGTTTTCTGAGAGGTTGTGTTATTAGTGTGAGTTACCCCTGCCCACAGAGCTGTGGCCCCCGCATTTCCCAAGCTAATGTGGGGACCCACCAACAGCGTGGGTGACACAGCCTCTCAGACCTGGCTCAGAGGGGTAAACGGTCCCAAAGTTTGCATATAAGTTAAGGAGCCCCCTCTAGCTTTTCAGGTTCCTTCTCAACCAGTTCTTCTCATCACCTTAACAAACTCCATCCCGTGGCGAGTAGCAGGGTGCAAAAGAGGAAGAACGGAATTAGTTCCTGCTGGGAGGCATCATGACGTCATCCAGCGACTATTAAGCACTGATGAGTCAGGTTAGACAGTCCTTCGTGGAGAGGACCGAGTAGACAGGATGGACGTAGACATTGGAAGGATTCCCTCTGGGGCCTGGAGATGGGGGAGGGGTAGGAGCCTCTTTCTCGATGCAACCTTGAGAAGAGAGGGAGAGGGCTTCCTCTTAACCACCCCCTCATATCCACCTGCATCTCACGGTCCCCCTTCAGCAGCTACAAGGAAAACCCAAACAGTGTTTGCCCCTGGGAATGGCATCCACAGGGCACTGACCCCCTTCCTCACTCCCTCCTCCAGTGGACACGAGAACCTGAACGAGGGGCTTGGGAAGACTCTGACTCACCTCCTCCTCCTTCGCTGGATGCCCTGAGCCATCTTCCCAGACCTGCCCTCAGATGGGCTGCAGTGGGTCCTAGAGACCCTCTCCTGATCCCTGCCCGTTGGTGGGGCATCCGGCAGAAGAGCTGGAATTGTTCTCGTAGTGCTGGGACCATTCCTGTTCTCTTAGGGATGTTGAATCAGAGGACGTTTTTTCCCCTGCCTCACCGTTATCAGCTAGGCTTGAATAATGCATGTTTCCCTATGAATACCGTCTGTTTGATAATGGGCCCACGTTAGTGTTCCTTGGAGATTTTCCTGCTGGATACACATGGAGAGTAATGCACATTTATAAAAGGGATTTGAATGCACGTTGGGAAGTGGTGACTCCATGGAAGTAACTGAATTTTGTCAGGCATTCAGCTTAGACAGCAGCTTGCTGGGGGACCAACCTTTGGGGAGCTTTTTGATATAGGCAGAGCAGGGATGAACAGGGGGTGGGGGAATACTCGGAGTTGGTCCCCTTTGCACACCTGATCGCTGTGGGCTTTAGTTCTGGGGTTGGCATGTTATCTCAAGTACAGAGTGAATATCTGAGTCTCCAGGGGCTGAGCTGGGGAGGGAGCAGATGCTGAAGAAGGTTGACCATGCCCTTGGGATGACGTTGGGGACAGGTCACAAGAGAAGATTCTGAGGTCCCACCAAGAGCACAGCTGCCTCCTGGCTGTGTGACCTACAATAAATCACTTAAACCATTGTGAACCCCAATTTTCTTATCGATCAAGTAGGTATAATAACTACCAATCAAGGTAGTTGAACGTATATAAGGACCAAATGAAATGATTATTGAGGACCTGCTATGAACCAGGCGCTATTCTAGGCATTGAGGCCACAGCAATGAACAAAACAGACAAAAATCTCTGTCTTCGTGGAGCTTACGTTGCAACGTAGGATGACAAAAATCACTAAGAAAATTATATGTATGCTAGAAAGTTAGGGATAAAGTGGGTAGGGGTTAGGGAGAGCTGGGGTTGGAGGTGTAGTTTTAAGTGGAGTGGTCAGAGAAGGCCTGCCGTAGGAAGTGGCGTTCTCACAAAGGCTTCAAGGAGAGAAGGGAGCAAGTCATGAAGATATCTGGGAAAGAGCCTTCTAGGGAACTGGCAGGCTGAAGCGGGCATGCCTGGTGTATTGTTGGAATATCAGGGGGGCCCATGTGGCTGCAGAAGAGTGACCAAGGTCGAAGATGGGGTCAGAGAGATTACGGAGAGGGCCAGTTGGTCTGGGCAGGCCCTTTTAAAGACGTTGGCTTTTCCTATAGGAGAGTTGGGTTGCCCCTGAAGAGTTTTGAGGAGAGATGTAATTTGGTCTGACTTGTGTTTTAACAAGATCCTTCTGGATCTCGTGTTGAGAACAGATTAGATGGGGGCAAGTGTGGAAGATGGAAGGCCATGGCAACAAGGGGAGAAGTCTTGGAGATTTGGACCAGAGATGCAGATGTAGAAACTGCACTGGGGATAAATTTGGAAGGGTTTACTGATAGATCATGTGTGGGTGTGAGAGAAAGAAAGGGGTCAGTGATGCTGATATAAGTAAAGAACTTGTAAGGCCCTCAGCCCGGGAAGTGCTGGTCACAGTTGTTACCACTGCTGGTTCCAGTAAGAGTGGGGCTGAGCCACCCGGCAGGGGGTTCTGGGGTTGGACAGATAAACCAAACCATATAACCAGAGACAGGATGAAGCCCTTGGCCACCAGCAGAATGCTTTGGAACATAGGCGTGCTCAGACCCAAAGGAGGTTGATGGATTCAGAGGACTAGCCTTTGGTATTGTGGAGTTCTGGCTCTGGGGCCCTTTGTATGCTATTCGGCCAAGTCCTGATGAGCTACGGACAGGACTTAGTGTTGGGATCAAAACCCAGTTCAATCCATCAGACCACCCCCCAGGGACCTCCGGACTCGGCTGCGCCTGCTCACAACAGGTCAGCTGGTGTGGGCTGGGCTCGGCTAGGATGGTGGGTCCTGCTCCTCGTGTTCTCATCCTCCCAGGACCAGCCATGTCTTCTCCCAATGATGGCAGAGATTCAAGTGGGCAAGCCTAATCTGGCAGGCACTTTTCAAGTCTTTGGACATGTCAAGGCCTCCATAATGACCAAACCCAGAGTCAAGGGGTGAGGAAATATACTCCACCTCTTGAACAGGAAGGACTACAGTCACATTTCATTGCAACAGCTGTGGTTACAGCGAGGGTGACAACTTGGGGCCCTAATGCAATGTAACACACCCGGCCAGGGCTGGTTCAGAAATTGGCCAGGACTGGATCGGGAAGAGAGCAGAGCTGCAGAGGGCGGGCTGCGGAGCTTCTCATGTGGACACTCACTACCAGTTTGCAGGGAGGTCACCCCAGAGAGCCAGCCTGGATAGCAGCTCTTTCTCCGTGTTTGAGACCCTGTTGCACTTGAACTCTACCCTTAGTATATCCCTGCCCGGAGGGGCTTCTGGCTTTGACCCACCATGGAATGTCCCAAGCTAAGAGAGGGATCATTCTAGAGGGACCCATCCCCAGTCCCATATGACAACTAAGCCTGATTTTCCTTTCACCTCTTCTCTAGTCAAGAAGCAAATTGAGTTGAAGTCTCGAGGCGTGAAGCTGATGCCCAGCAAAGATAACAGCCAGAAGACGTCTGTGTGTAAGTGTCCGCCCGGCCAGGCCTCTCGCTCGAGGCCAGAACCACTGGCGCTGTGACCGCGGGGAAGCCAGATGATGCTGCGCTGATGTCCCTTCAGCCCGGCTTCCCTCCGCTCGGGTCTGCGCGTGCACACACTAACCTGGTGCCCAGTCAGCAGCCCCGGGACCTGCCCTTTGTCTTCTCGTGTTCCTCCTCCCATTCCCCTCCTGCCTCTCCTTTCTCCCTCACTTCCCATTCTAACTGCAGTCCAGGGAGTCATTACTGCTACATTTCTTTCTTTATTTTTCCTTTTGAATCACTTCCACCTGCTAAGACAATCCTTTTTCTGGCTCGTCTAGGAGTCAGTAAACTCCAGCTGGGATTTTGGAGGCTTCAAGTCCCTGATTCCAGCTTCCAAGGCAGGATTGGGGGAAGGGGAGAGACGGGAATGCCTAGAACCTTCCACCAGGGTCCATGGACCTGGCTGGGCAAAAGGTGGACTAGAAGGGGGGGGTGGTCCTGCTTCTTGAGCTGATGGGGCAGTGCCAGGGGCTCCCTGCTTAGACATGGGGCAGATTCTGTCCATGGAAATGTGTTCCTGCCATTGATGTTTGAAAGATCAAAAGGAGAATGTCCAATGCTGGGCAATTGTCTGGAATGTCACTCCAGAAGCACCTGATCAGAGCCTGTGCTAAGGGGCTTTTGAGCTAGAGCATAGGAAGGATTTCCCAAAGGCTCTGGGCCACTCCAGGAGGCTGGACTTGAAAGCAGAGCAGATTTTTCCAAGAAATGCTCTGTTTTCATTCTGGAGGTGGTGGCAGGGAGCCTCCCTTGGTCCCCCAAACACCTGGCCTTCTGGTCTACCTTCTGCCTCCCGTTGCCCTCTGCTTCTCACGCTCTTCTCTCTCTCCTTCCACTCGTCCTCCCTCTTTCCACTTTCCTCTCCTTCCTCCTCCCTCACCCTATCTGCTTCCCCCTCTTTTTCTCTCTGTCTCTGCTCCCCGCTGACCCTCTCCTTTCCTCTTTCACCTCCATGTGCTCCCTTCCCCTGAGGTGCTGGAAGTAATTGCTGGAGAGAGGCAGAGAGAGGCCATGGGTGGGTCCAGAGCTCCGTGCTTGGGTGGCAGGGAGCAGCAGAGGGAGAGGCAGTTTGGTCCCAAGGCCGTGACGAAACTGAGCCTGGCTGTGGGTTTTCTCTGGTCTTTCAAGTCCTCCAATTGGAGACAGGTACCACTCCTTGCCTCTGGGGACCATTGTCTGGTCACCCTGCCACTGGGGCCTGGATGGCAGAGGGCAGCCAGAAGGCCCTGCTTCTGTGCTTGCCTAGGGAGCCAAAGGAAGGAACAGAGCATTAGGTCAGGAGTCTGCAGGGAAGGCTCAAGACATGGCCCGGGCCCTCCCCGGCTCTTTCTTTCTGCAGCCACAGGAAACCAGAGGAGCCGAGGCAGGCACGATTCAACTTCAGAGTTTGCCCTGGGGCCACAGGCAAACTTTAAGGAAACTGCTCTGATTTGGGAGAGCACGTTTTTATCCCAGTTGTATCCTTAGGTAACTGTGATACCCCAGGCCCTAACACCTCGGTTTCCCCATCTGTAGAATGGGGATGCAAAACCTTATCCTCCCTTTCTCCTTTGGATCTGAGATGGGCCTTCTTGACGTAGGACTTCAGGAGGTCCATGAACTCACTAGAAAATCACATGTGATGTTGTGGGTGCGTTTTGGGGTAGAAGGGAAGGGTCTGTGGTTTTCATTAGTTCTCTGAGGTACCAAAAGCTCCCTCAGAAAGATGAAGAAACCCTATTTTAATTAAAAAAAATTCAAAACCTCTTTGAAAAAATATACATTTCTCTACAACAAGGTACTGGTCTCCTTTCTGAGATTCCCTCAGGGAGGAAAGGGTGTGTGACTCAAGCTGCCTCGGAGGCAGGTCACCAAATGTCTGCAGGGGTCTGGCCCATTGTGTTCTGCCCAGATTCCCTGTGGACAGATGTCCTGAACTTCAGGGGAGGAGTGGGCCACACTTACATCTCCTGGATCCTCCTTACTGCCTTTACCAGTCTGTGGGCACCATGGACCCCCGGCCATTGGTTCTGACCACCCATGCGTCTGTGGCTCCCTTCACTTTGAGTAGAAGGCGTTGTCTTTCTGAGTGTGTTGTGGCTTCTTCCTCACCATAGGGACCGGGACAAGGATCACCTTCCGGTCTCTTCCCTCTGCAGCCAAGAGCAAATTCATGCTACAAGCACAAGCGGCTGGTCTTGAATAGGCAGGGGAGGCTGGAACTCAGGAAAGAAAGGGGAAAAGCCTTTTGTCTCTATAACTCTGACAGTAAACTGTTCACTGGGATTTGAGTTTGCTTGTTTCCGGGGAGCCTTGAAGGCTCACACAGGGATGCCGTCACCTGTTCGGTCCTCCCAGGAAGAGAGGGTACTGGGGGTGTATGAGCTACTCACTGCTGGTCTTGCAATTTCCTGGATGGCGCCTGAGCCTCATTTCGGGCTGGCTGATTAAAGGGGACACAGCAAGGTTTGCCATACATGTCAGGGGCTGCGGTTCAGTGGGTGGGCTTCGCCATGGCCTCGGCTCTCCTGTCCAGCCACATCCTCATCGGTCAGCCTTCCTCTATGCTATGCTGAGCAGTGTCAGCTCTGAACGAGAGGGCGAGAGAAGGAGGCAAGAATCTGCTGTGCATTCTTAACACGCGGCAAGGTGGCGTGTGGTCCCCACGTGGTGGTCAGCAGGGCCTTTGGATGGGGGTGGTCGGTGCACAGGGTTGAGTAGGCAGAGCCTAAAGAAGGTGGGCGCTTAGCTCAGAAACCCGCAGTAGGGATGGATCACGGTGAGGCTGGCTTGCCAACAGATGGACCCGCAGGTACAGCTCAGGGGTCCTCTCTCCCTCCTGCCCCTGGGGATCCTGGAAGCCCCAGTTTTCTCTTTCTTCCCCGCTGCTCGCAAAACACCGAGGCCCCAGGAGGCAGGGGCTCGCTCTGCTTTTGGAGATGGCGCTTCTGTCTTATTAGCCGAGCCTGAAGGGTCCTGGACTGGGGGAATGTTGACGTAGCTTAGTTGAGGATGTGAAAGTTTCAGAAGTAGAGGTTTGTCAAGGAAGGGGATGGGAGTAGGGGACGAGCGTCCAGTGGGAGCGACTGGCTTGAGCCTGGCACTGTGGAATGTTGGAGAAAAGGAGGCTGCCCAAGAGGCCTTGTACTCGTCACCACACAACCAAGAGGGTAACTGGTCTCTGGCTTGAGCACTGTCCAAACTCAACTGGCTTGAGTCTGTCCAAATGCCCAGGTTCCTTTGGCCAGCCACACCTGGGGCTCCCTGGAGATTTGGGCAGGTTTCTAACAGTAGCAATGAGCTTCAAACTCAGGTCTGAAATGAGACTAAATGAGTCAAAAATGGTATTCCCCACTGCTGCACTTCCATCAACTCACTTGCATCCTCACAGGTCCCTGGGCCAGGAAGTCCCCTGGCCCCTCTCCCCATGCCCTGCTCTTCCACAAGCCCTGATGACTCTTTCTTTGCCACGTCCATTCCCGTCACTTCATGTCTGTCCCCACTACCAGGCTCTTGTTGTCCTTTACCTGAATGAACACAAAACTTTCTAACTCCTTTCACAGTAACTGGCCTCCCTCTGAGCAATCCAGATCTTACAGCGCCCTTCCCCACTCAGGACTCTTCCCATCGTCTTTAGGATCAGACTCGAGCCCCTTCAAAGTCTGACCCCTGAAACCTCACCTTCACTCCTCCATGTCACTCATACCCTCCCTCCTGTTCTGGCACACCGAACAACTTACAGTTCGGTTTCTGTGTCTCCACCTTGCTCCCTGGGCCCATCTGTCTGCCTGAAATGCCATTTCTCTGTTATCATGTATCTAAATCCCACTATCTCAGTAGATCCATGTCAAATGCTGCCTCCTCCAGGCAGCCTTCCATGCTTCTCTCAGCAATATGAGATGGGTCCTCTCTCTGAACCTCCCTGTAGCTGTATTTTTCATCACCTCCCATTGTGGTTCTGTAGTTTCTTTCCATAGTTCATGTAACTCCTTGAGGACAGTGGGGTGGTCATATCTTATACCTGACATTGTCATTTCCCACCGTATCCAAATAGGGTCCTGTATACAGTAGGTGTTCAATTAATGCTTGTTGTGTACCATGTGCAGGAATGAGTGGGTGAGTGAGTGAGTGATGGAGCACGTTGCTCATATTGTGGGACATTGACTGGGTGAGAGGGAAATGGGCCAACTCAGGGAACGTTGCTCCAGACTCCCCGTCATCCCTCATCTAGAGGTGGTTGTTGGGATTGTGGGGTTGGTGAGGGCTTGACTGGAACTCTGGCTCCTGGTCATTGCCAAGGCCAGGACTCCAGAGGTGCGAGGGAGTTCTAGCCTCACAGCATCTCAGGAGCAATGAACTGCAGGGGCCGGAGGGTTTCCACCTTCTCCACTGGAGACGGGAGAAAACTGACTTTGTGTGTATCCGCCGCCCTTTGACCAAGCTTCTCCTTTAACCTAGAGGACCGTGCACGTGGCTTTTAAAAACAGGACTCTGGTGTTGGCGAACGTGAGGGCATCACAGCACCTGCCAGAACTACCGCAGGTGCTACCTCGGTGCCCTCGGCCAGCGGCATGGGCGGGGGATGCTCTGGTTACCGCTTACTCTGCATTGAGAACTGTCCGGTGGGAAGAGGTTTCTCAGCAGAAATATCCGTGTTTGAGCTCAAGTCCCCGCTTTGAACTTCAGACTGCAGCTTTCTCTTACATTCTTTACCGTTTCTGACCACACATCCACCTTTTATTTAACTTTCTTTGAGTCATTTCTCCATTGGGGGCTGAGGTTGGGGGGCTCATCTCATCTAGAGCCGCCATCAGCAGATTGGAAGGGTGGGGAGGTCACCGGGGGCTGTGGACTGTCCACCTCTGGCCGCTGGTGCGGGATAAGGGAACGAACGGGATGGCTGTGGGTTTGGGGTGCCTCTGAGCCCACACGCTCTTGATGAATTTCACTTGGACTTTGCCCCCAAAGGAATTTGTCAAAAGCAGCTCCCCACCTGCACACTCGGGAAACCCGAGCCCAGTAGACCCCAGCAACCCCACAGGCCCCAGCAGAGCAGGGCCTCTTTCTGTCTCTGCGTCCACCTCCCACCCTGCGACACTGCCCCGACTGGTTTCTTCCTGTGATTATCCATCTCTGTATGTGCTGTTTTTTGCCTTGTAGTAACTCAGGTTGGTGTGTCCCAAGGGCATAATATGTGTCCAGACCCTGGCATACCTGAAAGGGGCAAAAGACTAGGCTCAGATTTCAGGTAAGATCTGTTTGGGAATGTTCTTATTGCAAGAAGGGTGTGATGGCCTGGTTGGGGGGAAGACAGGGACTGGCCTTCCTGGAGGTAGAGTGGAGAGGACCATGTGGGTGCAGGATCACTTCCTGGAGAAGAGCTTTGGCCTTTAACATTCTCTCTTGGTCCAGTCCTGGAACTAGTACCCACACCTTAAGGGGGAAGAGAGGGCTGTAGACTGCCAGTGTCACCCAGCAGACCTATACCCAGGGTACAAAGGGCTGCCATCATCAGGAATGATGTGCCAGCAGGCAGCTCACACCTCCGATAGTCTAGGACACCCTAGGGCCCCGAGACAGTGCATTCTGTAAAGTTTCTAACTATCGAGGCATCTTCTCATAATCCTCCACTTTCATGAAAGTTTATGGGTATCATCCACCCACTCTTAGCTGTCCCAATTGTCCTAATACTTATCTCAGAGGATTGCTGTTTCGCTCACAAAGTCACCTTTTAACTCAGCCCTAAAACCATTAAATGGTCCAAAAAAGAAGATGAAGGGCAGGTGTTCCTTCCAATGGAGGTTTTAAGTGATAAATGGTGGAGTGGAGATTAAGGGCCAGAGGAGAAATAAAGTTCGGCATGGTGCTTCTTTGTGGACCTAGGAAGGACTCAGGGGGTACCTGGCAGGCCCAGGGGTGGAGCTCACAGATACGCCTTGTCTCCCAGGTTAGGATCCAGCGTCCAGTTCACCTGCAACGAGGGCTATGACCTGCAAGGGTCCAAGCGGATCACCTGTATGAAAGTCAGCGACATGTTTGCAGCCTGGAGTGACCACAGGCCGGTCTGCCGAGGTGAGGGTGCCCCTGGAAAGGGAGGCTGGCCAGCAAGCTGGGCTGGGCGTGGAGGTCAGAGCCCAGCTCCTGTTGCCTGGGTCCAGGCTCTCATCCAGACTGGCTCACCTCATTCTCGCTGTTCCCCACACCTCAGATCCTGCACCCATTTACTAACGAACCCAACACATTTATTTAGCACCTCCTCTGTATCCAGGCCTATAGAGGAGCAGGAGATAACAGAGATAACAGATAACAGAGATGGGGAAGAGAGGCACGGTCCCTGCCCTGCCTGCACCTGACAGTCTGGTCAGGGAGTCACACATGAGCAGGTTTCTGGCCCGCTGCACCAAGATATTACAGCTGCACCTAGATGGGAAGGGAAGTCACTTTGTATCATGTCACCTTGAATCCTTCTGTTATAGCACACAGACATCCCAAACCCTCCATCTCAATGCCCTTGTGTCTTTCCACATACTCAGCAATAAACAGACCTGTCACTTCTGAAAGAATGCTCTGAGCTATGCAGGAGTAACAGGGCCCATGACCACAAAAGGCCTCTCTGTGGGATTCCTCTAACCTCACACCTGGACATCTTATTCTCAGGGGCCCTGCCATCCCAGGCTTCACAAGAACCAAGGCTGGGCTGGCCAAGTCCCCATCCCCCAAATAATCTTAAAATATGAGACCTGAATGTATTTTTTCTTTGGGACAGGACAGCTTCTATGGTAGAGAAGCCCCTGGCCTTATCTCGCAGGGCACCACTAGACGGCTTTTCATGTCCTACACTGCATTCATCTCTCTTTTTCCATTGTTTGCACACATGACCAGGACCCAAGAGTTCTTGGTACAAGAGTAAGGAGTCACTCTAGAGTTTGTAAACAAAGACAGCAGTTGTCCTTTTGAGTGACCCTTTGGAAGAGAAAGTGTGCTGCCCACTAAAGTTACATTCCAGATCCTTCCAGTTTAAGAAGGAGATTCTTTGCCTCTCTTCAGGCACATGCATCAAGATGAAATTCATGCAGAGTAAGATGGGTCCAGGGTAAAGAACTTAGATCACTGCTGTACTGAGGAAGGGGCAAGTTGGAGCTGAGACCCACTCCCTTTTTCTACTGTGTTGATAAGCACTCTGGAAGAGGGTCATGAAAATCTCTCTCAAATAAGCCTTAGATTAATTCATTCTCACTCAACTTTGAGGTGGCCACGATCCACAATTAATAATCTGCTTTGCATCCCCACTGATTTTAGTTATATTATTTCAAAGATTCCACTTAGCTAATATTTTTCTAAAAAATCAAACAAAAGAAGAATTCTTGGGTATTACTCTCAGCTTTGCCACCAGCTGGCCATGGGTAACTTGGCAAAGCCCCTATCTTCCCTGGGCTTATTTTCTTACTGGTGAATGTAGATCATGGCTCCTACCCTACCCATCTGTGTTAATGTGAGGGTCAAATGGAGTTGTAGATATGGAAACACTGTATGAATTGGGAAGCGCTGGACAAGAAAGCAAACATCCTTGTGCTAGAATATAAGCTCTATAGGGCAAGGATGTCTGTTTTGTTCACTGCCTTGAATAGGGCCAGGCACATAGTAGGTGCTCAATAGCATGTGTTGCATGGATGATTTAATAAATGAATAATTGAATAGCACAACACTCCATTTCCGGGGAACCAAGACGCCAGCTGAGTAGACAGGCATAGAATTACCAAGTCTGAGGACCAAGGCACCCTTTGCCTGTCTGTCATTTCAAAATTCCTTTTGAGGAGCCAGAACAAGGATGCCTTCAGGAGGTGGTGGGATCTGATCTCTCCCCAAGACCTTTTCATTGGAGGCAGGTAGTTCTCTTAGTAATGGTGGTTGTTTACGTGAATAAGCCCAGGGTGGGGAAGGGCTGGTGTTTCAGAAGAAAGTTCACAGTCAAATAATGTGCTCGTCTTTTTCTCCGGACATGTGTGCCCCAGTCAAGTCCATCCAATGATTTTGATCCACTGGACTCTGCATTCTCTGCCACACTATTGACTAAGCATCGGGCCGAGCTTTTTCACATCCATTTTCATCCCATCCTCTGCCCCTGGAAAGTGGGGGGGGGGGGGGGGGAGAATCACGGAAAACAGAACCAGACAGAATTGGGTACAAATCCAACAATTACCACTTTTTAGCCGGGTGTCCTTAGGCCTGTCTTTTCACCTCTGTGAATCTCTTTTCTTTTGATAAAAGGCAGTGATTATAGAACATTGCTTTATGACATTACTGCGAGAACTAGAGGAGACAGTGGACACGAAAGGCCTCATTTAGAAGTGACCCCAGCGTATCTGTGGGTCTCGTGTGCAGCGTGTTTAGGTTAAACTAAACAACTAAGGCCTGTCGGGATATAGCTTCCCCACACCTCAGAGCGCACCCTCAGCCTCTAGTGGCCCCAGATCTTTTAGAAGCCTGTTGTCTCACTGTCCTGTCCAATCCTGTTGCAATCACACACCTTGGGAGGCCCACAGACTTTGACCTAGAGACCAACTCTACCTCCTGCTGGCTTGCTGGCCCTGGGCAGCTTCCTTCCTCTTTTTTAGCCACAAGTCCCTCATTTGTGAACTGGGAAAACAAAACCTCCAGTGCCTAGTGATTGCCAAATTGAAACAAGCCATTTTATAGAAAGTGACCAGCACTAGCTGTGGTTGAGAGGGGCCTCTAGGGCAGGTTCACCTTCCTGCCACTCTCTCCCTCTTTTTCCCTCTCCCAAGGTCATTGTGAGGGAGGAAGAGAAAAGCAAAGGTTGCTGGGTTTGGACTTGGATGATCTGTCCTGGACTTCCCCAAAGGTCAAGGGCTGAGTTAGATATTAAATTCAAGGGGGCGGCTTCCCTGGTGGCGCAGTGGTTGAGAGTCCGCCTGCCGATGCAGGGGACACGGGTTCGTGCCCCAGTCCGGGAAGATCCCACATGCCACAGAGCGGCTGGGCCCGTAAGCCATGGCCGCTGAGCCTGCGCGTCCGGAGCCTGTGCTCCGCAACAGGAGAGGCCACAACAGTGAGAGGCCCACGTACTGCAAAAAAAAAAAAAAAAAAAAATTCAAGGGTGGGGGGGTTCTTTAATTTTGGCAGTTTTGAAAGTTTTCCTTTTAAAATCTCTTATTTTTAATTAGTCAGAATTACTATTCTAATTGTGATTTTTTAACAGAGAGTTTAAATGAAGCCCACTTTAAAAACGGAAAGGGACAAAACTCTTTGAATTCCACAATAGCTCCACTAATAAGCAGGTTACCAAAAGATCACAGTCTGAAAAGGATTCACCGCCACACACAGTGGTATTATTTTTCCTCTAATGCATTTAAAATATGATTTGATTTTAAACATTCATTTTCCACACAATTAATTCTACCAAAACATGGGACCCGGCAAATGATAGGTTTTCAACAAATGTTTGAGGACAACCTGAATGAATCAGTGATTGAAATGAATGAACAATTGGGGACCGTGCCCTCATTTTGGAATTTGAAATTAGATATTCACAGGCCTTTTTTTTCTTCCCTTCCCACCAGAAGAAATAAGCTTCTCATTTAACTACTAGAAAATTTTGATCATCCAAAGGAATTGAGGACAACATGAAACATCGTTATGCTGATAAACTAATTCTATTCAGGCCCAGATACAGGCAGTATAGTATAGGGCTTGTCAAACTTATTTCACATAGGCAGCCCAATATTTTTTAAAAGCTTTTGCAGGGGCTTCCTTGGTGGTGCAGTGGTTGAGAGTCCGCCTGCCGATGCAGGGGACGCGGGTTCGTGCCCCAGTCCGGGAAGATCCCACGTGCCGCGGAGCTGCTGGGCCCGTGAGCCATGGCCACTGAGCCTGCGCGTCCGGAGCCTGTGCTCCGCAACGGGAGAGGCCACAACAGTGAGAGGCCCGCGTACCGCCAAAAAAAAAAAAAAAAAAAAAAAAGGTTTTGCAGAGGTCCCATAAATAAAATAGATGCCGTGGAGCTTCTGTCAATGAAGTAGGGGCGGGGGATTTGGAGTTGCCCCCTTCTCACCACTTCCAGCAGCCGCGAAGCCACCTCCAGGGAACCCCTGAGGTTCTGGGGGACACGGTTTGTAAACCACTGATGGAGTGAAGTGGACCAAATTGACAACCAGGAGATCTGGTTTCTTGTGACCACAAATTGGTGTTGACAGAGGATAGGGTTGGAGTACCAGCCCCAGGTGAAATACAGTCACTGAGTCACAGAGTTGATCATCAACAGAAAGTCGTACATTATTTTTCTTCCTAGAATAAGAGCTTTTTTGGTAAATAGAACACCAGACTCAGGACTCAGAGACCTAAGTTCAAGTTCCAACCTTGCTAGTAACATACCATATGGCACAGGGCAAATTACTGAAATGCTCTGAATCTTCTCGCTCATTCTCCTAAGGTGGGAGTGAAATGCGGGAAATATTGCACAAAAAAGTTTAATTTAATGCCGTGAAAATTACAGGTGGCTGTCTTCCATCTTGGGTCAGCTTCCTGGACCTCCCCCTTAAACACTAATGTTGTTCAGAGTTTTGTCTTCATCTCCCTCCCCTCCTCTTTTCTCCACCCCCTCACCCCTACCCTCGTCCCTCCCCCATGCTACCCCCGCCTTCCTCTCCTCTCCTCTGTAGTTATTCTCCCCTGGGTGATGCACTGACTTCACTAGAATACATGCCCCATTGTTCCCTGAGCCCCTTACCTATACGTATGTACTAATGATAAAGCTCCCATTCATTAAGCTATTTATACTTGTATAAAGCAGTACGGTAAACATTTTTCATAATTTCTTTACAAGGAAAGAGGCAACATCCATGTTTTATGTTTAGCTAAAGCTTGGAGTGGTCCGCCAACTTGCCCAAAGGCCCAAAGCTAATCTTTGGAACTGAGATTCCACCACAGTCCAAAGGCTCTATCCTACTTCTACTTGAAAATTGCACCTGGACACCAATTTGGAGTAAATACACTAGATGGAACCACATAGAACGACCTCTCCTCCCCCTTGGCCCCACTTTTTGGTAACATTTATTTTGATCTAATTGTGAACTCACAGAAAATTGGCAGGAACTGTGCAAAGTATTATATGTTCTTTGCCCAGATTTAAACAACTACTTTTAGGGAGTTAATGGATAAGATGGATCAGTCGCAGAGGTAGGAGAACAGCCAGAGGCATCATGGAAGCCAATGAATGTGAGTTTCACAGAGAGAGAAGGGTCAGCAGGGTCAGACACTTTAGAGACGTCGAGTACAACAAAGACTGGAAAGCAGCCCCTGGGGTTAAGTGGCTCAACTAAGTGGTGGATGTTTGAAATTGCCCCTGTAAGGAACTGTCAAGGAAACGGAACAAAGACAAGAGAGAGGACTGACTTGGGCCAAAGCTTCCATTACAATGGCAAACCACAAGTCCGTGGTGGTGCCATGGTTCTCCTGGCAGCCCCCGGGCACCCAGGATTAGGAATAGAGATGGTTAATCAAAGGCAGATAGGAGAGTGTTACAGGAGCTGCTGGTGAGGGTCTTGAGGTCCAGACTAGGTAGTGAGAGAAGAAGGGTCAGGAGGGGATGGAGAGATGGGGAGAAATGAGGGAGCCCGGGGTCTGGAGAGACCTAGGGTTTAGGACAGCAGGTGGTGCATCGAGACCAAAGTCACTCTGCTGGATGCGTAGGCAGCAGGGAAAGGAACGGGGTGATGGAGTTTAAGATCTCACAGATGGACTCTCCTGGGTCCCAGAACAACAGGCCCTGGGTGTGGCCATGGACGTGGTTGACCTTGGGCAGGGACACCTGATCTCAGGAGGAGGCGCTGACCTCTGAAAGGCGAAGGAGCCATCCCTCTGTTGGAAACGAAAGGAAGACGATGAGCACATAAGCAGACGGGATTGCAGACTTGGGGGGTGAGAGAGAGGGCACGCCTGCCACATGTCCTCTGTTCCACCCACGAAGACTGAAGCAAGGTCATCACCTGAGAGTAAGGGGAGGCAAGGGGAAAGGTGAGAGGTCCGAGGGACATGGAGGAAGCATGAAAGGGTCTTTGAGCAGTGGGAGAGTGAGCTTAATAGGGCTAAATGGCAGAGTTGCTGGACAATATCCAGGACTTTTTGAGGTGGGTGATCATGAATTTATGGTGACACCAATCTTCCTACTCATGCGATTTTTCTCCAGCAAAGCTCTACTGCATGGGGGCAGGGCTAGAGAATGTAGGTGGAGAAGTTCATCCACAATTGATGTCTTTCGGGCAATCATTTAAAGGAAAAAGGAGCAAGGGACTTAGGTGAATTTGCAAGAAAATTATAATGGTGGACCATGGGATCTAAGTTGAATTTGCAAGAAAATGATCGTAATGGTGGACCATGGGATCTAAGTTGGGTAAGGATGGAGGAGAAGACAGGGAGCTGATGGTGGAGAGAAAGTTGGTGTCAGTGGAGTGAGATACAGATGAAGGTCAGAGAAGACTTCCTCCAGGGGGTTAGCAATTGTTTGTGGAAAAAACGCTGGCGGGGAGGAGAAAGCTCTCCACTGCGGAGTGCTGGGGACTCAGGAGGGGGAGATGGGCTTCACTCACGGCAGGAGTTGGAGCAGGCAGTTCTGAAAGACGTTGCAGCTGCAAGTCAGAGTTTGTTTGCGTTAGAATTGGTGGCCAGGAGTTGGTTCTAGAGAGAGAACTGTGGAAAGGAAAGGATGAGGAGGGAGGTCAGTAGTAGGAGAAGTGAGGGAAGCCAGCATGGAGCAGGGTGAGAATAAGATTTGGGGAGAAGATAGAAGACCAGAGGCACTTGCACCTGGAGCAGTTCCCTTTTTGGTACCAAGTTGTTTTGATGCCAGAACTGGCTGTGGGTCTAAATGATATCTCCCTAAAGTCCCCTGGAAGACTGCCCCTGTTATATGGTGTAGTGATGTTCAGAGGAAGAATGGGACTTTGCAGCAGAGCTTGGGCATGGAAGGTCCTGGAAAAGTCTCCTGAAAGCTATCCAGCAAGGCATTTGATGGGAAAAGGAAAATAGAGAAACATAAATATGTGTTTATTCATTTATTCAGTCACTGTCTGAGCATCAGCCATCTCGCCAGCCCTTGTGGGTCACAGCGATGAGCTATCCATCTGCTGGTGGGATCCCAGTGGCTGGCTGCTCAGGGAGAAGTCTGTCTGTCTGCAGACCCCCTGACCTTACCCAGACAGCAGAGGAAAAAAGAAGCTGATGCTCCCTTCTGAACCTATTTTTAGGTGCTCCATGCTAACTAGCTGCAGATTGTAATATTTTAATTAAAACCCCTCTAAGCCCTTAAAGTGGTAAATGCCTTTTTGACCTGTGCCTTTATCTTCAGCACATTTCAGCAAACTGCAAATACCATCTAATTTTTGGATACAAGTGCAGGATAAATTAAGTCTGAAGCTGAGGGCTTTTGGCAGCAAAACCTGAGTCTCCAGAATAGGTGTAAGGTAGTGCTGGTAGAGATTTGTCAGGATTCCCTGCAGGCCTAGCATTCTGAATCCACAGGTCCTCTTTGCAAATGTGGGCTGGGATCAGGGTTTGGGTTTTGATTATCTTATTCTAATTTGTTTAGTGATGTTGTCAGTCTCCAGTGTGGTCATGGGAAAAAAATCCTATAAAGAAACTTCAGGAAGGGTAAAATTAAGATCCCTGGCCTTGAGAAATCTTGGGGATAGTGAGATGGAATGAACATAATATCAGAGTCTGACAGTCCCAGCCTCCCTTTGTTAAATATTGACGATGTCCCGGATCCTTGGTGAACCTTCATATCCAAAATGTCATAGAATTTCATCCTCACCATGCCTCAGTGGGGCAATATCACTAGTCCCATTTTACAGATGAAGTAGAATCAGAGAGGTTTTCTAACTTACCGGACTTAAACAAACAGCAAGTGGACTTATAACCCAGAATGCCAAGCTGGTAAACCCCACAGCCTGCTCTCTCCTCCCCATGTGGTGCTGCCTTCAGGCCCAGTTATATCAAGTGGAATCAGTGATTGTCAGTGTTTCTCAGCACAGAATTACAGGAGCAATCAGATGCACGGGAGGGGAGTGCGGGAGAGGGTTCCCCTAGGGCTTTGTTCAAACTTGATTCAACATTTGAGGTCAGGATGAGAAGATCCTTCAGGTGCAGGACTTGGGAGAGCCAGCAATTCTGACCCCGGGTCTCTTGCACGTAACCCCTGACAACACTCGCTCCACTCAGTTGTAACTCTTTTTCACATCTGTTCCCTCCACTTGCTGGTGGCCCTTCAGAGAAGAGGGATTGTGTCTTAGACACTTTTCTCTCCCCACACTCTGCCTGGCCTGTTAATAGGCTCTCAGTATATGTGGGAATGAATGAGCACAGGAATGAGTGTGTGAAATGAGAAGAGATTAATTATGTCCAGAGCTGGGGAGCCTGTTTCCCCAGGCCCTCCTAGGAAGGGTTTCCTGGGAAAGGTTTATCACAGCCCTGTCCACACACGGAGAGGAGCTCTAGGATATTTTGCCCCATCAGAGGAAACCAGGTTTGACACCACTTTCATTTTATATACTTAGGCTTGTTGAGTTTGCTCACTATTTCTTTACCGTTAGGCACTTTGCCTACAATTAAGATAAATTGCCATGTGGGCAGCAACAGAACAGGCTCATAGAACTCTTTATTAAAATAGCTGAGCGCTAACATTGAAGAATGAAGTGGTTGGAACTAAAGAACATGTTTTTAAAGAAGGCAAACACCTAGATACAATGTAGTACCTTAACTGGTATCAATCACTACTTAATCTAATTAGTTTAGAAGCTATTTTAAAGAGCTTAATTAGATTAAGTTGTGATTGATAACACTTTATATCTACTTGAGGAGTGCACTTCTAATTCACCTTGAATCTTTATGCTTCCAGTCAAAAGCCTATTTCAGGCACTTGCTAAGTGTGAGGAAGTCACTGAAAATCTCTCTAGGTGCCTGGCACTGGGCTGAGCCAGAGGCCCCGGCAGAGTCCTTGGGCTCAGACATTCTGATACCTAGTGGGGTGGCCTTGACAAGGACACCCTGAGACTCTACTTCAGGAGGCCTGAGAGCAAATGGGGGAATGCAGAAAAGTCAGCAGAGCAGGAAGAGAGCAGTTTAGCAGGCCCATGGGTGCATGGGGTCCACCTAGCTTGAGGTCAAGGTGTATAGTAGCCCACACCCTCTTGGTAGAGATGTGCTGCTCGGTAACAGTGGAGTCAGGGTAGGGGGCTTGCTTAGCCTGACGGTGGAAGTTCATCATTGCCTAGAGAGCAGCGGGTCAAGGCATATGGAGCCTACTCCTCTCCCAGTGCTTGTGGAACTGTGACTTCCTTTGAGCCCGCTAAGAACCATGGGGGAAGGAAACAGGAAGTAGGAAGTTATATCTGGGGTTGGGATGTACAAACTTCAGTCTCTTCTGGGCTGGGAGTGGGAGGTGGGGATGGGAACTCATCCTAACCTAAACTAAAATGCTTGTCTTCCATCTCCTCTCTGCAGCCCGTATGTGTGATGCCCACCTTCGAGGCCCCTCGGGCATCATCACCTCCCCTAATTTCCCCATTCAATATGACAACAACGCACACTGTGTGTGGATCATCACAGCACTCAACCCCGCCAAGGTAAGGCTCTTGGGGAGGATGGGGAGTGTCCTATGGGCAGGACTGGATTGGGGACAGTTGTTCTACCAGGGATTTCAAACCCAGAACTTGGTTGTGGTAGATTCTCTGCAGACAATTATTAAAAATGGTTTTTACTAAATACCAAGTAGATAAAAAGCATACTTGTAAAATGTAAGATATAAAGAACATCAATACAACAAACACCTGTGTAGCCATCTCCCCACTCAAGAAAAACAAAACAAAACACAGATATCTTAGTGATGTGTGTCCCTCACTAACCTCATTCCATTCCCTATCCCTCAGGTCACCATTACCTCGATTGTGTGCTTTATTATTCCTCTGCTTTTCTTTATAGTTAGCACATAAGTGTGTTTCCATAAAAATATTTAGTTTGCCAACATTTGAACTTCATATAAATGTAATCATGATGTATATAGTGCTAATCAAGTTCACTCAAAATTATGTCCTTAAGATTTATCTGTGTTATCATGTATCATTTTGCACTGCTATATACATGTTTTCACATCTTTATTTCCCAGTTAGTACTTTTTTTCCTGTGAAGTGCCCTTTGTTCTCTAATAAATTTTTTAAGTATCTTGCCAAGATCCACAAAATGACCTGTTGCAATCTTATTTTAATTATACCAAAACTACAGATAAATTGGAGAACTGATATCTTTATGAGACCAAGTCTTCCAGTCCATTAATATGCTATATCTTTATTTACTTAGGGCTTCTTTAATGGCTTTCAGTAAACTTGTGTAATTTTTCCATTGTAAATCTTGTACAATTCTTAATATATTTATTCCTAGATATATTTGTTGTTGCTTTTATAAATCATACTTTTAAGATTTTATTTTCTACCTTTTTCTTGCATGGTGGTTAGAAATGCAATTAATGTTTATACTTTGATTTTTGTATATAGCAACTATTCCATAATAATTTATCTGTGAATTCTTTGGAGTTTTCTACATAAGACAGTTATCATCTGCAAAGAATTATGGTTTTATTTCTTCCTTTTCAATCTTATACCTTTTCTTCAACCTTTTTCTTGCCCCAGTGTTCTGCCTAGAATCTCCAGTGTAATGTCAAACCATTGTGATGATGGTAGGCACTTTTACCATTGTTCAGTGTTAAACACAATGTTTTACTTCCTCACCATTAAGTATGATGTTTGCTGAAGTCTTTTTCTTAAATTTATAGTTCCTTTCTAATCCTAGTTTGCTAAGAGCTTTTATTGTGAATGGATGTTGACTTTTATTAAGCATCTTTCTATATCTATTGATATAATCATATGATTTTCTCCTTTATTCTCCTGTGTGGTGAATTCCACTGGTTGGTTTTTCTGATGTTAAACCAACCTTGTTTTCCTGAGATAAACCCAACCTGGTCATCTAGTATTATCATTTTTAAACATGCCTATATTTGATTTACTAATATTTTGCATAGTGATTTTGCTTCTATTTTTTTTTTTTTTTTTTTTGTGGTACGTGGGCCTCTCACTGTTGTGGCCTCTCCCGTTGTGGAGCACAGGCTCCGGACGTGCAGGCTCAGCAGCCATGGCTCACGGGCCCAGCCGCTCCGTGGCATGTGGGATCTTCCCGGACCGGGACACAAACCTGTGTCCCCTGCATCGGCAGGTGGACTCTCAACCACTGTGCCAGCAGGGAAGCCCTTGCTTCTATTTTGTTATGTATTATATATATAACAAAATAGAATATATTATACACACACACACACACACACACATACATACACACACACACATACATACATACACATGCATACACACACACCCCTGCCAGATCTCTGTGTCAAAATATTGTTAACCCATAAAATGATTTGGAGTTTTTCCTCTTTCTATCCTACCCTTGTTTTTGGTGTTCTGCAGTTTCACTGTCATATGTCTAGTTGTGGATATTTTGGTATTCATCCTATTTGATATCATTAAGCTTCTTGAATCTATAGATTGCATCTTTCATCAGTTTGGGAAAATTTTTAGCCATTGTCATTTCGACTGTTGTCTCTCCTTTATTCTCTCTCTTTTCTGCTTCTGGAAGTCTGACAAGGCATGTTAATGTTTCTCACTCTATCTTCTTTGATTCTTAACTTCTGTCATTTTCTCTCATTCTGTTCAATAATTATCTAGTTATCTAGTTATGTCTAACCTCCGTTGAAGTCATTCACTGGAGATTTATTTTCATTTCAAATATCATTATTTTTAGTTTATGAAGTCCTATTTAGTTTTTTTCAGGTGCTTTTTGAGCTAATTTTATAATCTCTTGCTCCTTACATATATTTAAGTTATTTAAATATGTTAAACACATTTATTTTATATTCTGTGTCTATGAATCTCAGTATATGAAATCTTCGCAAGTTTCACTCTGTTGCCTGTTTTTTCTCACCTCTTGCCCCCAGAACCATGTTTCTTTCTTTGTTTTGTAATTTTTGACTATGTGGTTAGAATCATAAACTTTGTCTGTGGGAATTCCTTGAGACCTGGGTAGAAGCTGGTGTGTTTGCTTCTGCTCAGTGCCTGGGGTCATTACCAGCCAGAAACCTCTTCACACTAAATTCTGAGTATGAAGGTTTCAAACCACCCAAGTAATCTGAAGGCTTAAAACCGATGTGAAGACAGATTTAGCATGATGGAGTCTCAGGGGCAGTTTTCTGTTTGCTGTTCACTCAGTGTCAAGGTCTGAGATAAACAATCAGCCTCGAGATCTACCCAGAGGGTAGCAGTGCTGTATGAGAAGGATGGTAGGCTTATTTCTAGTTCATCCTCACACTAAGGGTGCAGCCTTAACTAGCTCAACTTTGTTCAGGGGTGTCATCGAGAGTCCCTAACTTTGGTGGACCCTGACCTTTGTCTCCTTCTCCCTCTTCTCCACAAGGCCCTGAAAACCAAAGCTCTACTTCACCAGTTTTTAAAAATGCACTCAAGGCCAAAGCCAGCTTCATGCTCTGAATCACATTTTGTATCTCCACATTGACTGGGTTTTAGACTCTGAGAATTCTTACTATACTAGTCTTCTCAGGCTTCCATAACAAAATATAATAGACTGGGTGGCTTTAACAAGGGACAGTTATTTTCTCACAGTTATAGAGGCTAGAAGTCTATGATCAAGATGCCAGCAAATTTGGTTTCTGGTGAGGACTCTTCCCAGCTCATAGACAGCCTCCTTCTCACTGTGTCCTCACATGGCCTTTCCTCTGTGCACATTCAGAGAGAAACTTTCTGTTATCTCCTCCCCTCTTTTGAGGACACCAAACCCATTGGATTAAAGCCCCACCCTTATTACTTCATTTAACCCTAATCACCTTCCTAAAGGCCCTATCTCCAAATACCATCACATTGAGGGTTTGGATTTCAACATATGAATTCTAGGGGGATATAATCAAGTTCATAACACTTACTAACTTGTAAAAAGCTTTTTTTTTCTTTTTAAATTTTACTCAACATTTTAAAATTGTTTGCTCAGGAGTGCCTAGGACCATAATACTTGGAACACTGGAAACAGATTAGCTCTGCAAGGCATTTTACAAAGAAAGATTCATATTTTATCAAACCACTTGATGATGAACCTAGTCAATGGAGAAGGATGTTTCAGCCACATGAGGGTGGAAATGGCGACTAAACCAGAAGAAGGACCTACTACCATGAAGTTATTAAGTTGCTGACTGGAGGACTCTTTCTTGGGCATTGTTAAAAATGCTTATCTCTGTTTGCTTTTGAATCTAAAGGTGGGGTACAGGAGGAAGTGTAGGTAAGGTGTGAGAATTTTCTGAGAAACAATTTGATTTGCCCTCAGAAGGCCTAGCCTTGGCTCGTGTGTGGAAGTCAATGGCCCCATATTGGTCACTACCCCACATGCCCTGCAGGAGGTCACTCCAACCTGGCTTCCTGAAGCCAGCCCCTCTGAAGGACACTCCCTCAGAGTCAAGTTGTTCAGAAGGGTGTTCTTAGAAGCTTCATGGGTTCTTACTGGGTTTCAGGTAGTGCTAGGGGAGCCCAGAAAGGCTGAAGGGAGTTCCTTACTGACACCACCCAGGAAGACAGCCAGGGAGCATACAGTGCCAAAAGGAGGGTGTAAGAGTAGAAACTCAAGATCTTAGACTGAAGACTCGGAGCTGCCTTCCTGCAAATAGCAGGGAAAATGCATAGTGTGTTCCTACCCCTGTTCGCTGGCCCACAGGAGAGATTCAAGTGTGCCCAAGGACTGCTTGTCTGGTCACTTTGGGAACATCTCCTTCAGCAAAAATCACAGCCTCTCCAAGTTCACAGTATTTTTCATGAGATGAGCATTTATTCGTTCATTGACCGTGATATGATCTCTGTCCTGCACAGAAGCATGCACATAGGAGAGAAGTCATGTAAGTAAATATAAAGCTAGAGTTTGGATAAGTGCTAATGGAGATGAGTCTAGAGTGCGATGGGAAAATCTAGGAAGGAGCCACTACCTGGAAGGTCAGGGAACTTTTCACAGAGGAGATGACATTTGAACAGGGTCTTGAAGGATAAGTAGGCTTAGAAATGAATATTTCAGAGTGGATACATGTGCAGAGGCACCAAGGTTTGGAACAGTCTCTTAGAACTGAAAATAATTCAACATGCCTATATCAAGATGCGGCTGGAAAGGTCAGCAAGATTTAGATCATGGTGAACACACGTGCTTGGTAGAAAGGCTTGAGTTTTATCCTGAAACGGATTTTTAAGGGTAGAAGTGTTAGGCTGTTGGTAATAACAATAATAGCTGTCTCTCATTGTATGCCTGTCATGTGCCAAGAACTGAGCTAGGCCTTCTGTGTAAATGACTTTCTTTCATTCTCTTCATAGCACAATTAATTAGGTTTTAAAAAGACCCATTTGATGGATGAAAAAACTGAATCGTGGACGGGTTGAAGGTTAAGAAACTTACTCATAGCACATAACCAGGAAATAAGTGGCAGCACTGAGATTTAAACCCAGTCTTCCTGGGTCTATTGCCCATGAACTTCAGTAGCTATGCTGTGCTACTGGATGGAACAAGGTGTCAGAATAGATGGGAGGGGCTGGGACTGGTAGCACTGGGATCAGCCTTGGGAAGGATGAGGGCCATTCTCTCTTCTGAACCAGAGCAATAGGAGGAAGGTCTGAATTTTTGAAAGATTACTCTGGCATCAGTAGAGCTATTAGAGAGGGATACTGGGGAGAGTGAGACCAGTTAGGAAGCTGAAGCAGTTACCCAAGTAAGAAATCTGGGGTCATCAACCAAGGCTTTGGAAACATGAAGGGGGAGACAGATTTAAGAGGAATTTAGGGAATGGGATGGGACTTGATGGCTGATTGGGCGTGAGATGGAGGAAGAAGGAGAGGTCTCATTCAACATTGTGTCCCAAGTGACCACCATAATGCCTGGTATATAGTAGGCACTCAGTAAACATTTATTCAATGAACAAATAGATGATGACTCAGTGTTTTCTGACGTGGACCAATCGGTGACTTTAAAAGGAAATACAAGAAGAGGAACAAGCTTGACAGCACTCAAGAGGGAAGCATGTGCATTTGAAGTGCCTGCATTTCATCCAATGACATTTGGATACACTGGTTGGAAACTGGATAAATCTGGGTTCAAGAGAGAGATTTGGGGGTCATTTCATCAACACACAGTTGGGAACAGAAGTGTAAGGAATGGATAACCCTTCTTGGAGAGAGCAAAGAGAATGAAAAGACTTAGAATGGATCTGGGAACACAATCCTTACAGATGAAGGAGATCCAGTGAAAGAAACAGAGAAGGAGCAGTCAACGTGGTAGGAGGGAAATCAAGCTGCAAAAGCAGGAAGAGTTTCCAACCAGGATATGTCTAATAATGGCAACACTGAGAATCATCTTGTTGGAAAAGGACTGGAAAGAGACTGTTGGCTTTGGTCTTGGAAGAAGACCTTTCAGTGGAGCTTTGGGGGGCAGAAACAGCAGTGGGATGGGAGTGAATGGATGGGGAGGGGGGGATGCTCAAGAGGCCAGACATGTAGACAGCCTTTTTGACTTCATTGTGAAGTGAGGGAAGGAGAAAGGGCACATGAGGGAGGTCAGGTGGACAGAAAGCTTTGGGCTACTTAGGGTGTTTGTTTAGGATATTGGGATTTTGAGCCCTTTTGTAGGCTGTGGGCAAAAGAAGCACAGAGAAAGAGAACGAAGATGTAGGAGAAAGAGGATGGTGAGTGAAGGATCTGGAGTGAGTGAGAGGCATATTAGACTGAGAATGCAGGGCCTCCTTTCACAATGAGCAGGTGAAGAAAAATGCTGTCATGAGAAGGAGCTGAGAGGTTTGCCCGCAGGAGTGTAGAGCAGGTCTCCTTATAATCATGGAATGATTACACATCCCTAGTACCCGTATGTGTGTGGGCATGAGGACCCTTCCTGCCATTTCATCCCCCTTGTAGGACCTCTCCTGGTTGAGCTTGAGAGGGAGCTGGGAATGTTTCAGTGACTAGGGCCTCCAAGGGCAATTGGAAGGTCCAAACAAGACCCAAAAATGGTCTGACATGGGAATGGCCGAGAACCTACGTCAAGATGCCAGCCTTGATTGAGCACCATGGGCTGTGCTACTCTGCACTGTGGGAACAAGAACTGACAGTCTCATTGCAGAGGCAGGTGAAGGGTATGTCTCTCCTCGATAAACAAAGAATAAAACAATTAAAACCACCTTGGTCCATCCTCCCGGAAGCATCCTCCCGGAAGCTGGGCAGATTCAGGGAAAAGAGAGAAGGCGGCTCAGAGCAAGTGATGCTGGCCTACTAGGTACACAGCTCTGCATTCTCCCTTTGATTGGGATGGTCTGGAGAAATGCGAGCCCCGTCTTGGCCAGATGGGCTATCTTAGTTTTTGTAGTCATTCTGCCCACAATCACATTTCCCAAATTTGGTCAATCATCAGAAATACCTGGAGAATGTTTAAAGACACAAATCCCAAAGCTCTTTCCTCAAAGGTCTGATTCAGTGGGTCTGAGATGGGAACCTGGAACCTACATTTTTTTTTTTTTGCGGTACGCGGGCCTCTCACTGTTGTGGCCCCTCCCGTTGCGGAGCACAGGCTCCAGACGCGCAGGCTCAGCGGCCATGGCTCACGGGCCCAGCCGCTCGGCGGCATGTGGGATCTTCCCGGACCGGGGCACGAACCTGTGTCCCCTGCATCGGCAGGCAGACTCTCAACCACTGCGCCACCAGGGAAGCCCGGAACCTACATTTTTAAAGAGCATCCTGGTGGTTCTGACCAACCTGGCGTATGTGATAAATAACAACCCCCTTCTCTCCCAGCAAAGCACACAAGGCCCTCCTGCCCACCCCCCCTCAGGCAGCCCTGGCTTCAGCCACACTGAACTCCTGGTTCAGACACAGCTGGCCCTTTAAGAGCTCTGTCCAGCACATCCTATCCCAGTGTGCCTTCCCTTCTCCTCCAGGCAAATCCCTACCCATCTTTGAGACACAGTTCAGATCCCTGCTCTTCAGACAAGCCTTCCTAACTCCACCAGGTCTTAGTCCTGCCTCTGTTCCTCCAGCACTTCATCAGCCCCTTCCGTTTGCATGCAAGTTACATTGCACTGTGTTGGGAATCTCTTTCCTCCATAGCTCATGCGAGCCCCCAGAGCAGGAGTGGCATTTTGTTTATCTCTCCTGCAGTTAGCACAGTGCCCGGCACAGAGGAGGAGCTCAGCAGATGTTTGACTACTTAACAACTGACGGAAGAGACCTATCTCTGGGTCAGGTAGCTCCTCAGGTATGGCCCCGCCCATGCTGGGCCCCAGAGCCTCCTCCTATTAGGACCTTTCAGCTCAGCCTCAGGAAAGATGTAGCTGATGAAATTTCCGTGGTCAGGACTGAAACCCAGACCTGAGTCGGTGCCCCCTACCGGCGCACATCTGCCTTTCCTTTACAGCTTCTCCGTATGAACTCAAGACATAGGAGTCAATTTGCATATGATCCTCGCTGGATTTGATCAGGACAGTTAATCCACCTGTGCTAGAAAAGAAGTAAAAGGCAGGCAGGAGAGAAAGAGAGATATGGGAGGGAGAGGGATGAGGATGCAAAGGAGAAGGAGGGGCCCTGGAAGGGGGAGGGAGAGGAAAGCAGATTTTATGAACTTCAAAGCCAAAGGTAACAGCGTTTTGATTACTCACTCCTTGGGGATTATCAGTGTCGCTCTTCCCTTTGTAGATCTGAAGAACAGAGAAATAACTCTCCAGCCAGCAATGACTCTCTCGTGCAAATGTCAGGCAGCCATGTGTTGGCCCTTTTGTTCACTCACTTATTCACTGAGCAAACATTCACTCTTGCACTCTCTGTGCTGTGCCCCATGCAAGATGCTGGCTGGTGATGAGAGAGGTTTTCCCTAAATTCCCCCACAGCTCATTCCTCACACCTGGGCGGCTCTAGAGGGACCCTTCCAAGGCCTCTTCCAAGTCCTGACCCTGATCCCTTTCCATTTTACAGTTGTTTTCAGTTCCCGGTGTATTTTGGTATTTCTCTTCCCCTAGAGCTGGCCGTGGCCTGTTCCCACACACCCCCCTCTATTCGTGAAGACAAGGCCTGCTCCCTCCTCTAGCCGGGATTTTGTGCCCCTCGCATTTGCCCCATCCCCGTGTTCCTCTGATTTCAGCACTCATCACACTGCGCTGTGTTTCGCATATACCCGTGTGTCTCCCCTTCTAGACTGTGAGGTCTCAGGGCAATGGCCATGTTTGTCTTCCTCTGTTGCCTCTCCAAAGCCCAGCACCTGGCAAAAGGACGTATTAACTGTTGAGTGAATAATTGAATGAATGAATCCATCAACCAATGAGTGAATGAATGGATGAAGGGCTTACTACTCTCAGAGCCGGCAAAATTAAACCTGAGGTAGTGACCAAAGTTCCAGAACCTCTGAAAGTTCTCAATCTCTGCCCCTGGGCTTTCTTTCCCAACCTCCTCCAAAACCTTCCTTAAGGGTGCTGGAGGCCTCTCTGCTTGAACTCCTGAGGGTTCAGAGCAGCCCTTGCACCACACTCCCCTCAGCCCCACCCCAAGAGCCAGTTCTCCAGCCCTGCCCTGGGCCCTCAGCAAGACCCAGGCAGGAGTCACCATGCAGGCTGTGCCCAGGGAAAGGGTGTTCCCTTCCTTTCATGGAGCTAATAGTCAGGCTGTTCGCAGCATTAGTATCCCGAGGCGGGGGGTTGGGGGAAGCCAAAGTCAGCCCTCAGGAGCTCAGAGAAGTGCTCTGAGGAGGAATAGGGAAGCAGGCCTGGAGCCGAGGGCTGTGGAGGGAGCTCTGACTCACTGGGAAGGGGCAGGGGCAGGCCATGGAAAGCCTAGGGTTTCCATGCCAAGAAGCGGAACTTTCTCCTGAGGCTCAAGAGTTGATAAACTTTTCTGTGGTGATGAAAGCCTTTCTTCAGAACCCATAGTCATTAGGTTCTGACTGGCTGTGAGTTGCAGAAAACTCCTCCACAGAAGCTTAAACAAAACACTGATTATTTTCTCCATAACCCAAAGGTCCAGAAGTGAAGACTCCAGGGCTGGTTTAGTAGTTTTCTCAGTGTCTTGAGCACCTCCTATTTTTCCCTCTGCCATGCTTTGCATGTGGCTCTTGTCCTCATCATCACAAGAAGGCTGCTTCACCTCTATCCTCACATCTGTATTCCAGGAAAGCAAGGGGAAAGGTGGGAAAATGCCCTGAGGACTCCTCAGCTCATGTCTCATTGCCCAGAATCCTGTCACTTCACTATCCTTAGCTCTGAGGTTAGCCAGGTATATTGCCACACTCCAAACAAAGCCAGCGTTCTATTAAGAACGGGTAAATGGTGGGAGGAACATTGAGTGAACCACTATGTCTGTCACAGAGTCCCAATCATGAACTAGATCAAAAGGAACTGCTTTGGTTGGAGCAAGGCCCTGCCCACTCTGGCTCTTTTCCCCCCTTTGTTTGTGCCCCCTTAGTACCTTTGTAGAACCCCGGGGTGCCTGGGAACTCAATTTGAAAACCATTGCTCTAGGCCAGAGGTCAGCAAACTTTCTGTAAAGAGCCAGATCATAAATATTTTATGCTTTGAGGACCATGTGAGGTTTTTGTTGCACATTCTTCTTTGTAGTGGTTTATGTATTTTTTAACCCTTTAAAAAAGTAAGAACACTTCTTAACTCAAGGGGCCAAACAAAAATAGGCCACAGGCCTGATTTGGCCCAAGGACCATAGTTATCCAACCCCAGCTCTAAGGGGTCGTGGGGCACAGAGTTTTTGGTACAGAGTGAAGGATGGGCAGCAGAGGCCAGAGCCCACCTAGGAGGCAGTTATAGACATGCAGTCACGGAACAAAACAATCTCAGTCTAGATCTCTTGGGACTCCAGCTTCCCAAAATATGCCTGAGAGCTGTCAGATCCTCTGGAGCCTCACTGAGACCTTGGGCACAGGCTGGCAGGACTGGGATCCCTGTCCTTCGGCTGGTCCTGGATGGTGCTCAGGAAGCAAGGAATGTCCTCTGGGCCCAGGGTGGGCACCCTCCATGGTCCCACTCCCATTGCCCATAATTCGGAAAGGCGGCTGTGTGCTTAGGGGTACAGTCTCCAGGATTCCCTCCCCCACCCGCTCTCTGCAATGAACACAGACTCAGGCTCCCCTAAGCCCTCGTCCCACTGCTGGGCCCTGGACCAGCCTCCTGGCAGGTCTCTCTGCCTCCAGCCCTCCCTCCATGCCGAGTTATAGCTTCCCCCCCATCTTCACCCTCAAATCCAGACTGCTTGCTCTGGCCTGCCAGGCAAAATGCAGACTCAGCCATGCTGCTCACCCCTCCCCGCTGACCCCTCGGCTGCCCTCCTTGCTCCTTGTTCCCTGTTCACTGCTCAGAGCATCTCCGGGATGGAGCCCACACCCTTCTCCATCCTGCAGGTCCCTGCACACCCACCTCCTCCATGCGGCCGCCTTTCATCTCTCCCTCCTTTGCCATCCTCCAATACTCACCATCTGCACTGTGCACTTGGCATTTAGATTCTGCTGTAGATTGTAGAACAAGTGAGATAACTTATGGGAAGCAGCTAGCTCAGTGCTTGGCACAAGGCAGGTGCTCAGTAGTCATGTCCTAGTGCAGGGTTTGTTTATTCATTTACCTAATGGGTGCAACTGGGTGTCTGAGCTGTATATACATGTGCCTCTTTAATCATGTCTATTTCATGTGCTGCCACCCTCCTGCCTTAGAAAGACACTTTGCCAGCTTGATTTATCTGCATGTTAGTTAATGAATCATTATAGGATCCTGTCTTTAAAGAAAGGCCAAAGAGAAGAGCGAAAAAAACATGAAAGCACCAGTACACTGTGCACTGGGGGCCCATCCCATAGCTTCAACATTGTGTATGTTGTGCTGTCTGCTTGGTGTAATTAATTAGCTCCCATGTTAGGGTCAGACACTCTAAAATGCAGCTCACATCAATGGTTCTCTAATCAGTGATGTGAATCATTTTATGGCTCTGGGTTCTGGCCTTCAGAGCAATGTTTTCCCATCGTAGACATAGTAATCCCATGCTCTGTCTTTTGGCGGTGGCTTCGTGAGTGGGGGCTGGCTGGAAGGGGGGACGGTGGTGAGAATGTACAGGCAGGACCCTGACTCCCTGCAGAGGCCAGGCCCCTGGGTCTGCAGAAGGCACAACTGGCCTTGGAGTATTTTATGAGCAAGTGTTAACTGAGCTGCTGGGATACAGAAAATGAGCTTAGGGAAGACTGAGAGGATAAGTCGTGGTCCCTACCTTGTGGACCAGAGACCTCCCTGGGATGCTATGAGGCAGTCAAGCACAGTGGTAAGGGCCTGGCCTCTGGCTGCCTGATGAGTCCCAGTTCTACCACTTAGCTGTGTGATCTTAGGCGAGTCGCCTAATGTCTCTGTGCCTGGGCTTTCCCATTTGTAAAATGGAGGTATTCATAGTGGCTGTTGTGAGTCTTACATGAGTTGATATATGTAAAGCGCTCAGAACAGAGTCGAGTACATTATAGGTGTCAGCTCTTGTAGTGACAAAATCTCTCAAGAGAAGATCAAAGGGAAGATCAAAACCTGTGATTAAGTGTCTCAAAGAATCTCCTAGACCAGAGGTCGGCAAACTACCACCTTTGGGCCAAATCCAGTTCATTGTTTGTTTTCGTAAACTAAGTTTTATTGGAACACAGCCATGGCCATTCGTACACATATCAATGTACATGGATTATGGCTACATGGATGTATGAAGCTGTGGCTGCATTCATGCTACAACAGCAAAGGTGGGTCATTGCAACAGACATCATATGGGATGCACAGGGGCAAATATTTACTACCTGGCCCTTTACAGGAATAGTCTGCCGACCTTTGTTCTTGACGATAGCTCCTGTGAGGGGTCCAAGAGCCTGGAGATAAGTCCAGGAAACGTTTGGAAAGCGTTCTCCCATTCAGCATTGTCTGAGCCCGTGGCATGTGCCTGGCACACCGACAGGCAACAGGCGCTGGTGGTTCAGAGGCCATGCGACCTGGCCCCTGCCCTCCAGGAAGTTCATGGTATAGTGGAAGACCAGATAAACAGATCAGTCGCAGTACAGCAGGTAAGTCCTGACACGGAGAGGAGAGGAAGGGCAATCAGGGAGCACTTGGACAAGAGCTCAAGGATGCGGAGACATTGCTAGGGAAACTGCGGGCGAGGGAGGGGACTGTGCAAACCGGGGTCGTGAATGGGCCGATGTGAGGGGAGACCACACGGGCCCTGCGGTGGGAGGGCAGAGGGGAGCAGGTGCCGAGGGCCCCTCCTTGCGTACTGGGCTAGGAAATGGCGACATCATTATGTAGGGCAGGACTGGGGAGGGTAAGAGATGGGAAGGCGATTCCAGCCTAAGCAGATGGTGATGATGGGTCATCAGGGAACATGGAGGCGAGTTTGCCTGCTCGGTGGGAAAACAAGAGGGGGCTAAGGCTTCCCCACTCACTGTAGGTTGCTCACTGTAATATGTGTCTATGTAGCCAACAAGGATTTTTATCAGTAGGGTCTAGTATTTTTGTCGAAACTATCTGAGAGCCCCAAGCAGGAATGCTTTCCTCACTCTACTTGCATACCACCGGTGACGGGCTGCTCACTACCTCTGAATGCAGTCCCTTTCATTGTGGGACAGTTCTGACTGTCACAGAGTTGGGGCTCAGTGCCTCGTCATCTCCACGTTTGCCCTTGGAGCCAGCCAGGGTTACCGCTGCTCCTGCCTCTGCCCCTGAGTCTCTCTTCTCCAAGGTCAGTACCCCCAGTTCCTCCATCCCCTGTTTTCTAACAGGCCCCAACTGCTGCCTGCTAAGGGCCCACATCTTCCCTCACCCACACTGTTGTACAGCCCAGACATCGGTCTGTTTTCCACCAGCCCTCAATGCTATTGCTCCTAAAACAAAAGTCTCATGCCGTACATTTTCTTACAACTCTTCCATGATTCCCCTTTGTCTTTAGGACAAAGCCTAAATCCTTAGCATGACAGACAGTCCTTCCTAACCTGGCTCCTCCCACTTCTCTGGCGTCACCACCCTCTGCTTCCCTCTCAGTCATACAACTCCAGATCTACTCGCCCCAGCACCTGCTTCTCCCTCTGCCTGGATCACTTTCCTTTCCTTCTCCATTTATCGGACCCCAGTCCATCTCCCAAACTCAGCCTGGGCTTCATTTCCTCCAGGAAGCCTCCTCCAGCCTCCTTCCAGCCAATGGCACCCATCCTCCCTGTCCTGTCTGTCCACGCTCACGGCTTCTCGCCGTGAGTCCCGTGCCCAGGCAGAGGGCACTGCACAGGCGGTACCGGGCTCAGGCACAAGTGCAGCAGCCGTTTCCTTCTGAGGCACCTGAAGGCACGCTGGAGTGAGGCTCTGCTGGGCTGTTTGGTTTGGACAGAGGAAGCCTGCACCACTAGGAAAAACTATCCATGGGAATTCTCTACTCCTTGAGTGACAGAATAGAAAACAAAGAAGCACTTGCAGCCTCCCTACTGGGAGACTGAAGATCTTTATCAGATTGAAACCAGCCTGAAACAGACAAAAAGAGGCCCAGATGAGATATTAGGGGAGGGGACTCTGTGTTCTGTCTTCACGAATGGCACTGTCACCCACCACCCAGTTGCCCAAGCCGGGAAGCTGCAGGTCTTCCCAGACTCCCTCTCTCCCTCAGTCCCCACATCCATCCAGTCACAAAGCCCTAAAGACTGCAGGACCGTCTCTCTCTTGCGTCTGCACTGTGTGGCCCTCCTGCATTGCTCACCTAACTGCCACTGAAGCCTCGAATCAGCCCCACCGGCTCTGGCCTCTCTCCTGCCATGTCAGTTTCCACACGAGCACCCAGACCCATGTTCTTCTCCAACACCTGACTGTCCCCGTCACCCACTGTTTAAAACTCTCCTGCCTCTCCTCCCTCAGGATAAAGCCCAGCTCTTCGGGGCAGGGGAGGCTATGAGGCCCTTTGGACCTCGCTCCAGGCAGATGTCTCAAGTTCTGGACCTTCTGGAGCCACCTCCTTGCACAGAAGGCCCAACCATGTTGTCCCCCAGAATGAGGCAGCTGACGGCTATGCTCAGTTTGTGGACCCGCATTGATAGACACTGACCACTCCGGAATGTTCCATCTCTACCACAGCTCAGGCCTTGTGCACTAGACCCTGCCTCTCCCGTCATCCCCTTCTGACCCCGACAGTCTTCCAGAGCCTTCAGAACTCTCAGACCACCGCCCCCCCACGCCAATCACAAGCAGCCTCCCCGCCTCCCCCCACCATAGGCTAGCGTCTGTCACCTGGGGTTCTGGTTATCAGTTTACTGTTCTGTCTCCCGCTCACCCAAGGCAGGGACCGTGTCATGCTCACCACTGAAACCCTACCTCCTAGGCTGGCATGTGGTGTGAGTGCTTAGTAAATATTTGCAGCAGGCAGGACTAAAACAAGATAAAAGAATCTTGTCGAAAGCCCTTTCTTGGAACATTCATTTATTCGACAAATAAACAAACAAAGTGGATGGAGAAAAGCAGGCAGAGGAGAGGCCGAGGGAAATGTCTGCAGGTCCCTGAGGACCGCATAACTCAGAGTCCACATTTGGCCTGAAAATCTGCCTCCAGTTCCGCGAGGATTTCTGTGTATTAAAGCATGAAGGAAGAGTCTCATCCTCTCACAGCTGGCCAGATGTGCCTGGTGTTGCCATGACAGCCTCCAGAATTGGCCAGATGTACCATGATCATCTTTGGAAAACGTCAGGGGACCCCAGAGACTGTATGGCCCCAGAGAGAAAAAGTTCACACTCAAAAAGGTGGCATGGAAATGCTCAGTTTGGATTGACGGTTGTGTGGGGTGGTGTCGCGGGCTCTCTGGGCATGGTGACATGAAGATCCTTGCTGTCTTCAAGGCCGTGGGGGTCTCTCCTGGCAGCCCCTGCCCTCTCCCTAACCCCTGCTCCCTCCCTAGGTGATCAAGCTGGCCTTCGAGGAGTTTGACCTGGAGAGGGGTTACGACACCCTGACGGTCGGGGACGGTGGTCAGGACGGGGACCAGAAGACGGTTCTCTACATGTGAGTGAAGCGGAGCACGTGGTGGGCAGGGCAGGAGCACGGGCACCTTGGCTGGGGGCGGGGGATGGGCTTGTCGAGTCCTGCTTGGTCCCCCTGACCCTACCCCCCGCCACCATGCTATGACAAGGAAAGGTGTCCTGCAGCACTGTCTCGGCAACAATCCTTCCGTCTCCCTCTGCTCCTACCAAGGAAAACAGAGCCCTGGGCCAGAGTCTCGCTAGGAAGTCACAGGGCAAGTATACAGAAGGAACAGACTCTCAGGGAGCAGGAGAAGTAGAGGTTTGCGGTGTGCGCCTGGAGCATTCCACTGGACGGTCTGCGTCTATGCAGACCCTGCTTCTGCCCCCAGGAGTTTTTCCTCAAGGCCACGTACATGTGTGGTGGTCTAACTTCAGACAGAGACAGTGGAAGTGTTTTGCTAATTTCCCTCCATGCTCATAACTGTCTGGGAAAAGGATGGTTTCAGAGAATTGGGACCACATTTTCTGAGGCCAGAAAGGCTGGTTTGACATGATCTAGTCACAGGAGAGGATGATGTCAGGCTCTCCTGGGTTCCATTACACTGGGTCTCAGCTCTTGGGGGCCATTTGGCTCCTCCTTCACCCACCATGATTAGCCTGACATGAAAGCAGGAGAATGCTCCTGTTCAGGGTGTGTGGCCCAGCGTTAGAGAGATAGACAGGCCTGACCTCATCTACCTCCCCTGCCAAGAAGGAGGGGAGATTTCACATTTGTTGGGCACCTACTATGTGCCCAGGCACTGTGATGGGAACTTTCACATCAGTTATCTCATTTAATTCCCACAGCAGCCCTGTGAGGAAGGTGCTATTATACCCATTTAACAGGTGGAGAAACTGAGGCCCAAAGGGTGCAAAGATAGTTGGTGGCAGAACCAGCACTTGAATTCATGTCTTTTGATTTCCATCAAGGACAGCATCCCATGCCACACCCCCTCCCAACCACACTAACACCCTCTGGTCTTAATGCTGAATAAAAAATGGCCATTCTGTAATAGCTGGCTTGTCCAGGAGCTGCTCTGTTCTGGGTGCTTCTCATACCTTCCTCACATCTACCTGGAATATCCTATTAGGGCAGTTGAATAACATTACCTACCATATCAGGTGACATGGCTGGGACTTGGGATCTCTCAAGAGAAAGGAGTGGAATGTCAGCCTGAAGGGCATCCTCCCTGCTGCCTACTCTCCACTGTATTAATCAGGGTTCTCCAAAGAAACAACCAATAGGATGTGTATATAAAAAAAGGGATTTATTATAAGGAATCATTTTGTGTGATAATGGGGACTGACAAGTCCCAAGATCCGCAGGCTGAGTCAACAAGCTGGGGACCCAGGAGAGCTGATGATGTAGTTTTAGAGCAAAGGCCAGCAGGCTCAAGACCCAGAAAGAGCTGATGTTCAGTTCAAGTTCAGGGTGGGAAAAAAGCACCTAAAATGTCCTAGCTGGAAGTCAGGCAGGCAGGAAGAATTCTCTTTTACTTGGTAGAGAGTCAACCTTTTTGTTCTATTTAGTTCTTCAACTGATTGGCTGAGGCCCACCTTCATTGGGGAGGGCAATCTGTTTTACTCAGTCTTCCAATTTAAATGTTAATCTCATCCAGAAACACCCTCACAGAAACACCCAGAATTATGCTCGGTCAGATATCTGGGCACTTTGTGGCCCAATCAGGTTGACACATGAAATACCCATCATACTCAACCCCTCCCCTCCTCTCTGTGCATCCCCATCACTCACCTGCCCTGGCATGCTGACCTGTGTGGTACATCAGCTCGATGTGTCCAAGAGGCCAGGATCCCACTCTGTCTCCACCATGACCCCATTGTGCTCTGTCATAGAGAGAACCGTAGAACAGCAGAACTGAAAAGACTCTGGGGGATCATACATTTCAACCCCTCATTTATATGGAGTGAAAAAGCTCAGAGAGGCTCAACCATTTGCTCAAGGTCCCACAGCAAATGAATGGCAGATCCAGGGCTTGTACCCAGGTCTCTGGACCAGCCTAGTTTGAGTGAGATCCCAACAAGTTCTGTAGCAGCCCAGGGGCTCTCCCACCACCCTCAGATCTCTTTAGGCCAACATCAATTTCAAAGCTTCAGGGAAACACATGCAGAATCCTTGGGTTCCTTAGTTGTCATAATTGGGTCACACAGAGGAAGAGCAGAGGCCTTGGTCTTCACCCTTGCTCACCACCACCCTCGAGTCCATCCTTACTCATTACAGAATGTCAGAGCCCCCAGCCCAGGGATGTCACACGCACCAGGCTGGTGTATCCCAGGTGGTCTCTCCCCGCTCCACCGGCACGGTGCTCACAGAGAACCGATCACCTCTCTGCAGCCAACTCAACAGCCCTCCTCAAGCTTTGAGACCCCAGGGTAGAGCAGAGAGTAGGGTCCATTAATCCAACCACCCCCTCACAACCCCCCGCACCCCATCTGCGCTGGCAGTTTGTCTGGTCTCAGCAGAAAAAGGAAGCCAGGTTTCTTCTAGGAGCCCCAGGCTGTGCCGTGGACTCTGACTCTGCCACTCCAGCAGGCTGACCTTGAGAAAGCCACTGCCCATTTTGCACCTCTGTCTTCTCATCTGTACAGTGGGGATAACACAACCTCTACCTCACTGGGCTACTGGGGACATTAACTAAGATAATGTAAGGGACATGGTCTGACTTGGGTAGGTGCCTGGTAAGTGTGAGTTGAATCAGAATCCTCTCCATGTCTAAACTCTCTTCTTCAGAAAGAGCGTTGCCCAGGGTGGTGGCTGCGCTTTAAGCCTCACTTCTCATTCTGGAGTGGAAAGAGGTGCCTCATTAAAAGGACGGGCTGGGTTCCGACTGGGGAAATGGGTTTCTGTCTGTGTCTTTTCTGCAATACAGTTCACATGAAAGACAGGAGGTTGCAGGGATGTAGACACCCCCTTGATTAGATCTGGCTCCAGCCATCCCTCCCCTGTGCAAGTGAGGACACAGATCTCTCTTCCAAGCCCTGGAGTCTGGGCAGGGGAGTCGTGGCTGAGACGCAAGCTTTGCCTGTGGCCAGAGGGGAGTGGTCCTGAGTCTCCCAGCACATGAGCACATGCTGCCGGGCTCAGTGCCAGAAACACTGTGGGGCTCAGTACCTGCCTGAATGGGCCTGGCACCTAGATATTCCTTTAGATATCATCAGTCACACCGTCATTCTCTTGGGGTGCCACAGTGGGGTACACACCTCTGAATCTCTCTCTCCTGACAGCCTGACAGGAACATCGGTCCCAGATCTCATTGTCAGCACCAACCATCAAATGTGGCTCCTCTTCCAGACCGACAGCAGTGGCAGCTCCCTGGGCTTCAAGGCTTCTTACGAAGGTAACTGCTGTTGGGGAGCCAATGAGTCAGATGCTTGGGGTCTGGTTTGGAGTCAACAAGCCCTGGGTTCGAATCCCAGCTCCGCCCTGCACTAGCTTCCTCTCCTTAGGCGTGTGATTCAACTTCTCTGAGTCCCAGCCTCCTTCTTTGTCCAGTGGGTCTCCTGGACTGTTTTGAGGATTATCTGGGATCAATCACACACATCAGTTCCATCCTGGGTTCATATCTGGCTTGTGTAGACCTCTGAAAAGCCCCATAAACTTTCTGAGCCTTGCTTATTTTATAAAATCTTTAGACTGGAGACAGTAGCTTCCCAAGCTACCCTATTTGGGTCATAGTGATGAGTGACTATGTGCACAGGGCTAGGGACAGACACACACCGTTGGTGACCTGAGGAGGATGCAGACGCGGGTGACCTGCATCTCTTGGTGGGAACAGGCATTAAGGGAACGGCAAAGTCTGGGGTTCAAGAGATACCTTTACCATCACCCCTCCATGCACTGCCAAGCCTCCTGATGACTGCTAGTGCAGATCCCCACAGAAGGTGGAGCAGAGACCATCCCCCAAGCATTTGTGAAGGCCCTGTTAGGTATCCGACCCGAGACCAGCACTGGGGGAACAGATGCATCAGATCTAGGCCCTTGCTGCAAGGGGCCTGCGCTATCATGGTAAGACAGAGGAGAAAACAAATGAGCTGTTATTAAAGCAACATAATTGCAGCAAACAGAACCAATGGGAGCACAGAGAAGGGGCAGCCATCCTTTCTGGGGCATCGGGAAAAGCTTTATCAAGAAAGTGAGCTTTAAGTCTTTCAAATGACTAGAGAGACAGGAGGCAGTGGAGGGGGAGAGAAAGCATCCTTCCCCACCCCATTCGGAGACGTGATCTTTCTACACGGGACTATTTAGGGTCCAAAGGACTCTCACTCTGCTCAGTGTGACTCACACCCCCAGTGGACCAAAGGCTCTTCCTGTACCAGGACCTGGATTCTGTCACCAAACTGGGTACACAGGACATGTATTAGTGTCCTAGGGCTGCCCTAACAAAGCACCACAAACTGGGTGGCTTCAACAACAGAAGTTTATTCTCTCACAGCTCTGGAGGCTAGAAGTCTGAACTCAAGGTGTCAGGAGGGCCACGCTCCCTCTGAGACTCTGGGTAGACTCCTTCCTTGCTTCTTTCTAGCTCCTGCTGGTGGCCAGCAATCCTTAGCTTATAGCTGCATCATTCTCCTCTCTGCCTCTGTGGTCACACGTCCCCGTGTGTCTCTCTCCTCTTCTCATAGGACACCAGTCATGTTGGATTAAGGGCTCACCATCTTAACTTGATTTCGTCTACAAAGACCCTATTTCCAAATAAGGTCACATGCCCAGGGACCAGGGGTGAGGATTCAGCATATCTTTTTGGAGAATACGATTCAACTCATAACGGGAGGCTAGCCCTTATTTCCTGCAGGAACACTGTCAAACCATGATATTCCCACTGGGGTAAGGATGATGGATGTACTGTTCGAAGAGTAGGAAACATGCATCTAAGTGAGACAGGACAGCAGACAGAGAACACCTATTGGGTGACAACGTGCTGAGCTCAAATCCTGGTTCTGTCACTTTCCAGCTCCATGGTGAGTCAGGGAGCCTGTCTGGGGCTCTGTTTCTTCATCTGTGAAATGGAGATAATAATACACCTTTGGGCACAGGGCTTCTGTGAAGATTAAGTTTAGATAAGGAATGTGAAAATTAAAATGTTGCAAATTACAAGGTAATTAGTGAGTAGTGAGTGAGTACATAGGTAGTTAAATGAATGGGCTCTTCTGGCACATAGTTACACATACACATCTGTGAGGCAATGGAAAAAGCCCCAGATGAGAAATCAGGAGACCTTGATTCAGGCCCAAGCCTTGGCCCTCACTACTCTGGAAATGGGAATGGGTTTAGACTCAAAAGTTTCTAAGGTTTCCCCATTTCAGAACTTCTACTGATATTCAGCAGTGAATGTTTCCAGAAGTGGGGAGGAATGATTCTGTGCCATCCACATTGGCTAATCTTTCCATATCTTATTCATGGCTTGGATAAGACAAAAGTCACATGAGCTTGAGAGGGATGATGGTACAGCAGTCAGCAAACATTGTGCAGAAAGATCTGGATGGAGTGGAGTAATTGGCTAAATTACCAGAATAAGATGAAATGGGAATAAATATCAAGTCCTGTTTGAAGTTTCAAAAATATTAGCTACTAGAATTTATCCCAGGGAGTGAGTGTTGCTTTATTCTATTCTGATCAGGCATCAGAGAACTGGGCATAGACGTGGGGACCTCAGCTTGAGATGGATAAGGAGAGGACTTAAAGTCAAGCCCAGTGAGCAAGGTTAACAGCCCCCTGAATGTTTATTCAGGGGAAAGTGGACTCAGGGGAGACTTGAGAGCTGTGTCCAAATATTTGAAGGGCTGTTCTGTGGGAAAGAGGAATTAGGCTTGTTTGGTGTGATTTCATTGGAAAAGAAAGGGACACATCACTTGTTGAGAGCCTATTATGTGCCAGAAGCTGCGTGTTCATTGTCTCAGGGTTTTCAAACAGTGTCACACAAAGACCTGGGGTACCCTCGGTGACCACCAAGGTGGTGGGATAGGGGATGCCCAGCAGGGAGGCCTCTGACCCTGCCTCCATCTCCTCCTCTCCTCCTGTAAACCTTCTTCTAAGAGGGGATTTGTAGCTAAGTACGAGTTTGAATAGTACCGCTTCATCTCATGCAGTGCTCACAGCTATGTGATGATGGCTGCTCTTCTGTAGAAGAGGAATCAGAGCCTCAGAGGATAAGTGACCTGCCCAGGGCCACACAGAAATGTGGGACCTGGCAGAGTCAAGATTCGACGCTGGGTCTCTGTAGCTTGAAAGCCCATGATTTTCTCTTATACTGGGAGCCTCCCAAAGTTACAGAATTTCAATTCCTTATAAAATCTTTATAGAAGCTGAAGCTTTGCCCCAGTCAAATGGGCCATGAGCCCAGTCAAATAAGTCATGAGCCTGGGTTCCTTGTTACTAGAGATTGGGATTAGGTCATTTGGTCATTTCACTCAGCCAGTATTGATTAAGCTCCTGTTATGTGACCAGAACGAGTCTAGGTACTGTAGCGACAACAGAAGACAACATAGACTTGGCCTAAAAGCATAAGCTGTGTGACTGCTGGTCACAGACTAGGTGTGGGCCGGACTTCTCCTCGGAACCATGACAAAATAGGAAGAGAGAAGAGAGTCTGGACGTTTCGACCCCTCACTAACCCACAGGGGCTACACGGGTTCTGGCACAGAGGCAGCAGCTTCTGTGAAGATAGAACAGACTCTGGAATTGGACCAGACCTGGTGAATCCCAGCTTGACCCCAGCTCTGTGACCTTAGGCAAGTTATATGGTCTCTCTGAACCTCAGTTTCCCCACTCATAAAATGGAGGTAATAATGCCGACTATATGGCATTGCTGTGCAGTGTTATGAAATGAGATCACGAAGGCCCCTGGCACAGTGCCTGGCACAGAGGTGCTATCCCCTGGGGGCTGAGAAAGTTCCGTGATGACCACTGCCCTCCACTCCGGGCTGTGCCCTCCTCTGCGGGCCACGTGGCTCCCTGCCTGTCCCCCAGGTGGCCCGTGGTTGCTGTGATAGCCCCAGTCCTTGGCCCCTGCCTCACCCTCACTCCCCAGACTGGCTGGGAAAGGAGGTGTTTCATGGTGGCCACTGTGTAAAGTGTGAAGGCAGACGTGGCAGAAGACAGACCCTGGTCACCAAGGGCCTCAAGGTCTCGTAAGGAGTTCGCACTTTGTTCAGTGGGAAGAAGAGCCTGGGAAGGGTTAAATGTCAGGATGGGCCTGCCTTTCCCTTCTTGTCATTCCACCTTTGACCTTTGTTTGAGGGTGACACCCATGGGTCTCACACCTTCATGGTGAGATGCCCTCTTCTGTGGAAGACGTGGGTGGTGAAGTTCCCTGAGGCCCCGATATGACTGTGCCCTTTCCCATCTGCTCTGGGCTTCTCTCCCTGCAGCCTTGTAGGTCCCCTCCACCCTCCTAGCTACTCCCCCTAAGCTCTTGCATGGCTCCCCACTGCCCCCTCAGGGCACGCACTTCTCAGGCTCTCAGCTTTCATCCTCTTTTTCTAGAACCTTCCACCGATGATCACATCTACTCCCATGACTTCAACCTCAGCCTGAACCCTAGTGACTTTCAGATCTACTCCCCACTTGCATGTCAGTCTAGCTGTGACACATCTTACATAGCTTAGCCCTCAGACATCTTAAGCCCACCCCATCTGTCTTAGGCCTATTCTGGCTGCCATAACAAAATACCGTAGACTGGGATGCCTGAATAACAGGAATTTATTTTCTCACGATTCTGAAGGTTAGAAGTTCAAGATCAGGGTTCTGGCTGATTCGGTTTCTGGTCCGGGCTGGCTTCAGATGGCTGCCAGATGTCTTTCTGGCTTGCAGATGGCTGTCCTCTCACTGTATCCTCACGTGACCTTTTCTCATTGTGTACACATGGAGGGAGAAGAAGAGTGCGAGTGTGTTGTCTGTTCTTATAAGGACACTAATCCTATCAGATCAGGGCCCCACCCTAGGACTTTGTTTAACCTTTATTACTTCCTTAGAGGCCCCATCTCCAAATACAGCCACACTGGGGGTTAGGACCTCAACATCTGAATCTGGGGGAGACACAAACGTTCAGTGCATTAACACCATCCCAAACCAAGCTGTCCATCTCCGCCCCCACACCCCCTGCTCCCATGTCCCCATCCCAGTGAACAGCACCACCATCCACACCATCACTCAGCCTCATCTCCACCTCCTCCTTCTCCCTCTCCCACCTCTGACTCAGTCCCCAGATTCTGCCAGTTCTCCCTCTGCGGCACCCCAGCTCCTCTGTCATTGACGTGGCTAGGCCCTCGTCACCTATCACCTGATGACCACACAGTCCTCCTACCCAGCATCCCTGACTCCAGGCCCCTCCCCCAGCCCCACCCATCTGCCTCTTGCAGCTCAGTGATCTTCCTAGAATCCAAATCTGGCACAGTTCCCTGCTACTTAAAAAAAATCAAAAAACCCCACAAAACTTCAATGACAACTTCTCACTGCTTTCAGGATAAAGCACAGTCATTCATGTGGCATCCAAGGCCCTCAATGATGATAATTCCAAGCCAAATTCTGGCTCCTATGAACCCATTCTAGGCAGATTACAGTTTATTAATCTATCTGGTCCTACAGGGCCTAGCCCTGTGCCTGGCACAATCGGGCACCCTTCCTCTACATCCTCTCAATCCCCTGTTGTCCCGCTTTACCACCTGCCAGCACTCAGGTGCCAAGAGCCCACATTCTTCACTGTCCCCATAGACTCTGGGGTCAGACAAACCCACTTTATAATCGAGTTCTGTCATTGGCTCTGTGTGTGATCTTCAGACAATCCCTCCACATCCCTGAGCATGAGTTTTCTCATCTGTGAAGAAGGGCTGATAAACATTCATCTCACAGGGGTCTTGCGAGGCTTCCGTGCAGTGAAGCCTCCAGCATGGGGCATGGCACACTCAGTTTAAAAGCCTGATCCCCTCCCCTGCTTCCCTAGTCCTGCAGCTCTTCTAACCTGCACTCATGGCCCAAAGCTTCAGAATTATCTCCACCCCCATCTTAGCCCTTCTTTTATCCCAGCTCCTGGGGAATTCTATGCAGGACAGACATCTTGGCTCAGGGATGGGAGGGTGGCCGGGATGCATGTGTTCCACAGGTGGCATGAGGCATTTGAAGGCAGAAACTCCCAGGCATACCTGGCCCCATCAGCATCAATACCTCATCTGCCCCTGTTCAGGTAGAGAAAAGCTTCCTTAGGGCAGGCAGGTGACACTGCAGCATCATCACTGCTCCCCCACCACCACGCCCATTAAAAGTGTGAGGTCCTGGGTGGGAAAAGTTGAGGGATTTATTTCCCAGAAATACTTCTCATTATGCTTGTCACAATCCCAGGTCAGGGTGGGGAAGGGGCCTCCATCTCTGTCAATATCTGAGTCTTTGGCACCTAGAAACTCAGGCCCCCTCCATGAGGGCAGCCAGCTGTAGGAAAGCATTCATATTTGCAATTGCTCTGCTTCCCAGCAGAATAAGAAATATTTAAGGAACAGGCAATTAGCACTTACCAGAAACATTATAAAATTACATACAACTTGCTAACAAGTTCTAGCATCAATCTCGGAGTCTGTTCACTTCCTGACTTGGAGCCTGGAATCTGGCAGCCTAATGCTAAATCTCGGAGGCCGGCCTAAGGGAGGAAGGAGCTGGGACCCTCACCCTGGAGATATGGAGAAGCAGGGCGGTAGAGATCATGCAGAAAGGATGCCCAAGAGTCCGGGGGACTTGTGTTGGAAATAAGGTCACCTGTGTATTCAGCATCATCTAGGCCCCTATTATGTGTTACAGACACTGTTCAGACCACAAGGGGATACAAGGATAACAAGACAATCTGTGCCTTCACCCAAGTCTTAGTCTGTCTTCATTAGAGTCCAGGAAGTATGAGAAAATGGGGAAATATCAAGGAGGGGCAGCTAACCTTACTTGAGGGCATCAGGGAAGGCTCCCTGGAGGAGCTGGTGTCTGAAGCTAAGACTCGTTTATAAGATGGAGAGGAGTTGGTCAACATCCCAGAGAGAACAGGTTGACTTAGAAAGCCTGATCCCCTAGGGTTGCCTAGGGTTGAAGCTAAAACTTCCACAGAATAAAGTTTGAGAGCAAGTAGGGGGAAGATGGCCAAGTCTAGCCTTCTGCAGGCGGTGCCTGCATCCCCTTCTCCAGAACTGAACTCTGGTGGTGGCACCAGGAGGCCTCCTGAAACAGATGGTGTTGGAGCTGAGCTTGAAAGGAGACCGAGGGCAGCAGCCCAGCATCCTGACTCCGCTCCTTGTTGGACCCTGCCTTTCCTCCAATCAGAGCGTTAGGCACATGGCCATTTTCAGCCTCCAGTCTGCAATTTTCAGGACCTCTGTCTCTTCTTACTTTATCCCCATAAGCTCAGAGGCCCAAACTTTCCAACTTCAAGCAGGAATGACACCAGGCATGTTTCTAAGATGCTCACTGAGTTTCCATGATACCCTTAAAGCTTCCGCAGGCACTGGGACCTAGAGGTTTGCTAGATACAGGCAGCAGCTACCCCTCTCAGGAAGGCCCAGTGGGACCCACGCTACACACGAGTCTTTCTTGGCCCCCGGGAGGCAGGGGTGCTAAGCAGCAAAGGATGCTGCACCTTTAAAATTTGGCAGGAAGTAATCTGTCAATGAGATATACTGTTTAAATACATGGGCTTTTGCAAATGGCAAGCTCCAGTTTGGAGCTGATACAGACAGCTTGGGGACAACCTGGATGTTCTACATGTTTGTCTTCACCCCATATTCACCATATTCATCCCTGTTTCCCAACCTCCTTCGGTCTGTGACACACCCGTGACAGTGTGGTGGAGGAAAGGGATGGGAGGGAGGAAAGAGATGGGAGGGACGAATGTCACCCACTTCATCCACCCACATCTCCATCCCATTCATGAAAATTGTGTGCAGAGATCGATGCACAGATTCCAAGAGATACATGTACAGCTGCCCTCTGTCTCTTGCCTGCTTGTGCCCTTCCCATCATCAGTAGAAACGTAGAGTGGGATGTGGTTACCAGGAAATCCATGAGATCCAGGCATACCCAGAGGTCGTCTTAATGCACCAAAGATGTCCTGGTCACTCATTAGGAGTCTGTGCTGGTTGAACAATTGGTCTGGAGGGCTCAGGATGCATAAGGCACTGCTCTTGGTTCTGGAGGTACAAAGAGCAGAAGGGGTGGGACCCCCGTGTATAAGGAGCTGATCCCGGCTCTTCATGGTCTCCCAGACCATCCCTCCAGCCTCATCTCCTTTCATCATCACATCCTGCCACATTGAACTTCTAACTATTCTCCAGAATTTAAAAAATAAATAGATAAATAATTGTCCAAGGGGGCTGGGAGTGAGAGAGAGAGAGAGAGAGAGAGAGAGAGAAAGCTCCCAAGGCTGCCTGGGTGATTCAAGGGTACAGCCCCAAGGAAGCACTTGAGCTGACACTGAGAGATGATTCTTTGTCTAGTTGACAAGTGGGGGGTGTTCATTAGGAAGAGAGGACAGCAGGTACCAAGTTAGAGCCCTGTGAGAGCCGGCTGGGCTCTGCCAACCATAGGTCAATAATGACCTTGAGGAAACACCTCCTGGTTACTGGTTACATGCCACGTGCTGGACATTTTTTTTTTTTTTTTTTGGTGGTACGCGGGCCTCTCACTGTTGTGGCCTCTCCCACTGCGGAGTACAGGCTCCGGATGCACAGGCTCAGCGGCCGTGGCTCACGGGCCCAGCTGCTCCACAGCATGTGAGATCTTCCTGGACCCGGGCATGAACCCATGTCCCCTGCATCGGCACGTGGACTCTCAACCACTGCGCCACCAGGGAAGCCCGTGCTGGACATATTGACAGTTGTCTTATATACATAAACTCATTTAATCCTCAAAACAACCCTGCAAGGTAGCTGTTCTTATTACCATTTCTGTATTACAAGTGACAAAACTAAGACTCAGAGAGGATAGGGAAGGTACCCAAGGTCTACTACTTAGTGTCAGAGCCAGGATACAGATCCGGGACTTTCTCAGAGTCCTCACCTTCGCACTCTTTTGCCCCCTGCAGGTGGCTCCGTTTTGTGGTGAATCTCAAGGTCGGAGATGGACAAAGAGGAGGCTGGGGTGGGAGGGGGCAGGCAAAGGTCCTGCCATGCCAAGGAGTTGGGGTTTTCATCTGTGGATTTTTGGGAAGCCATGGAAGAATCAATGAGCAGGGCACACTAAAGATCCGATGTTTGTTCCTGAGCGATCTCGTGCTGCTTTGCAGAATATGACAGAGTAGAGGGAAGGGGCAGGGGAACGGCTCTTGCCTAACGCCGTGCCCAGGTGAGGAATTAAAAGGGGTGGACTTGGGCGGTGAGGGGAAGAATGGAGAGCAGAGGGTGCAGGGATGTCTGGGAGGAGAAACCGCCAGGAGGTGGTTAGCGGGGGCTGTGACGGGGAGGGGAGGGCAGAACCAGGCTGATCCCTGTGTCTGCCTGGGCAACCTCCATGAAGCCTCTTGCCTCCCCCAGCCCCAGCCCGAGACCGGAGCTGCCTCTCCTTCGCCCCCAGAGGTTGTGTGGTCAGGTACACACCCCATCCCGGCCCCCATCATTTACTCTGTAACTATCTCTAGAGCCACCTGACTGTGAGTTGTCCAAGGGCAGGGGCCCTGGGTCAGGCAGCTCTGTATCATTAGCACTGAGCGTGGCATTTGACACACTCCCTGTGCAACACATATCAGCTGTGCTCACACACTGAGCAGTGTGCTGTCTGTGCTCCAGATGCTGTGCTAAGTGACCAACAACACATAACTGATGCCTGCCTCCATAGGGCTTCCCTTCCAGTGGGTGGGGAGATGAGAAACGAGGAAGCCACCTGGCAGCCAGCGGGGCGCCAGTGGGGGCTGAGATGGTGAACCAAGTTGTCGTGATGCCCCAACAGACAGTAGGCTCCAGGAGAGCGGACATTTTTGCCCTTTTTTTCACCGCTCTACGTGCAATGTCTAGAACAGGAACTAATGAAATGAATAGAGGAATACTTAACAATCGGTGCTACAAAGAAAAAGACCGGGGTGCCAAGAGAACAAAGGAAAAGGGAAACATCTAAAGAAGAGAGGTCAGGGAAAGCACCTTGAGGAGGTGACGTTTTAAGCTAAAGTCTGTGGCGTGAGCAGTCGGCCACGTGACATTGGGGAGGAGAGGAAGCTGCAGCCCGGGCTGAGGGAACAGGGAGTCAGTGAAGGAACAAATGAAGTCCCACCCGGTTGGAAAGGCAGCGAATCGTAGCCCAGGGTCAGACTCTCCTCTCCCTCTACACGGTGCTGCTCTTCTTGGAGCACATCCAACGGTGAATTTATCCAGACACGAGAAGCAGTTCCTTCTCTACAGACATTGTCATAAAAAGGATTCCAATTTGGTATCACAAATTGAAAAACCTGGGGAGAAGACAGTAAGGTTGATCACAGATGATAGGAATAAAACAGCGGAGAACGGGGAAAGCACATATGCAGAGCCCAGCCGTGATGGAATTCTGAGGGTCTTTGAAGCACGCATCTCGTGTTCGCCAGCTTGCTTCTGGTCAGCAGAAGGAGAGAGAGGGAAAGATAAACACTTATAGAGGGGAATTCTGTTAGGCCAGATAACAGGAAGCTGCATGCGTGATTTCCTCCAAGTCAGAATTTGGCTTATGGATTTGCAGTTCTGGGCCCTGATGTCAGATTTGGTTGGCACCTGGCCAGGAGGGTCAAGGTCACATGCCTTTTCAGGCAGGGCTGTGGAGCCCAGCGAGTCCCCTCGCAGGAGGGCAAGGGGCCTTGGTTCCCATGTGTCCCCAGCAGGGGTTGGCGCTGGGCTTGGAGGGAAGATCCAGACCAGGACAAGGGTGTCTGAGGGCCAGCCCCCAGCCCCCAGCCCCGCGGCCTTCCTGAAAGGAGATCTCAAACTCTTGAACCATCCTGCTCTGTTCATTTTTTTTTTTTTTTTTTTTTTTTTGCGGTACGCGGGCCTCTCACTGTTGTGGCCTCTCCCGTTGCGGAGCACAGGCTCCGGACGCGCAGGCTCAGCGGCCATGGCTCACGGGCCCAGCCGCTCCGCGGCATGTGGCATCTTCCTGGACCGGGGCACGAACCCGTGTCCCCTGCATCGGCAGGCGAACTCTCAACCACTGCGGCACCAGGGAAGCCCAATCCTGCTCTGTTCTTCCTCTCCCCCGACCTGGTCCTGATTCCATGGTCTGCACGTGCCCCTCTCCAACACCTTGGACCTCTTTGCCAAGTGCGCCCTTAAACCTGGCTTCCCCGAGGTCACCCCTACCCAGGAGCCCTCTCCAGCACTAGCAGCTCCTGTCCACAGGCCCCGTGAACTTCACATTTGAGCGGTGGGCTCGTGCGCTCGCTCTCCAGTGCAACCCCTTCTCCTCTGACCTAAGCTGTCTCCACCTCTGCCACTCGCTACCCTCCTCGTGGATGTCACCAGCCTCTTCCTCTCCACTCTGGGTCTCGCTGTCACCTTGCCTCTCGTTTCTCAGCCTTTTCCCATCCTGTCAGTGCAGACCTTGCTCTCTGGCACCTCTGAAGCCTTCGCTCCACCCACCTGCTCTGGGGCCCCTCGTCCCTTCCGCTCCCCCACCCGTGCCTCCCTCTACTCCATTCACCATCCTTCTCTTGGCCTCTCCATCCCCATCCCCTCCCCCTCCTCTGTCCACTTCCTTCCGCCTTCAGCCTGAGACCCTTGCGTCACACATCAGCCATTCCTTGAACAGTATCCTTGACTTCCTGCCCACCGCCCTGCCATTTCTCCACGTGCACGTGAACCAGGTTCTGAGGGATCTGGGACAAGCCACACAGCCCTGCTCGGTGGCAGCACCCCTGTAAATGAGCTGTCTCCACCCTCCATGGAACCCAGGGTGCATGGTGGCCCTTCCAGCCATGATTCCTCTTCTCCAGGTGACTGTTGCAGACGTTCTCGTCAACGTCGCATCCTTTTCCCCACACCTCGTCCCTCACCTTCAGCAAACATCATGACACGTCCTCCTCCTCCACTAGGAAAGTAGAGCCTGTGTCATCACAAGATCTTCTTCAACCTCCCGCTCTCCTACCTGAAAGCTCACTGTGATCACCTCTTCCCCCCATCACGAGGGAAGGGGAGCTTCCTGGTCTCTAAGCTGAGCCCCGCAGCGTGTGCTGGGCCCCAGCCTCCTGCTTCTCCATAGCCTCGTGCTGTCACTGCCCATTTCAGCTAACCAGTGTCTCTCATTCAGTTATATCCATTCACATTCTCTCTCTCTCTCTCTCTGCCCTCCCCTAGCATTTAACTATGGTCAAGTGTCTTCGACCTTAAAAAGCCTCTTCAGCTGCCCCCTCAAGGCCATATTCCTCATAGTTACCACCTGAATTCTCCCTATTGCTTCACTTCCAAGAAATGCCTTCTTTATGAGTCACCTACTCTTCCGTCAGTGCCGGGGCCGGCCCCATCATCACACTCAGTCTCCCGACAGTATCCACTGAGCTCCTTCCACTGACCTGCCTTCCAGTCCTTTCTAAACTTCCCTGCCACATTCGATGCTGTTGGTCTCCTTCCTGAAACTCATTCTCCTCTAAGCTTCTGGGGCTCTGCTCCCTGCAGGATCTTAGACTCGCCTTCTGCTGGTCCCTGCAGTGTCCCTAGCTGTTCTATCCGGACTGATGTCTCCCCTTGGGTGGTCTCATTCTTCCCATGACCCTCTATGAGCTGAATCCAAATTCTGTATTTCTAGACCAGATTCTCCTCGTGGGCGTAAGACCCACGTAGCCCCTTTCCACTACGTATGTCCCCGTAGAGGTGCCGAGTGACCCTCCAGCCCTGCTCCTCCCGCATCTGGTGAAGATGGAAGCACACCCAGTACCCAGGCCAAGCCCTGCAGTCATCGTAGCCCCTGCCTCCCCTTTATCCCCTGTCTGCTCACTCTCAGTGTGGCCTGTGGCTTCTTCCTGCTTTAGACCTCCCAAGTCCTTCTGCCTCTCCCCATCCCCTCTGCCTGTGCCCAGTCCAGGATGCTGTCAAAACAGCTCCCATGGGCTTCCCTGGTGGCTCAGTGGTTGAGAGTCCACCTGCCGATGCAGGGGACGTGGGTTCGTGACCTGGTCCAGGAGGATCCCACATGCCGCGGAGCGGCTGGGCCTGTGAGCCATGGCCGCTGACCCTGTGCGTCCGGAGCCTGTGCTCCACAACGGGAGAGGCCATAGCAGTGAGGGGCCCGCGTACCGCAAAAAAAAAAAGCTCCCAGATCATTGGGATCCTCCCTCTAGAACGGAACCTCCATGGTGGCAGGGCCTGTGTCTGCCTTGTTCTCTGTCGCACCCACAGTGCCCAGCACAGTGGCTCATGCTAAGGAGACACTCAAATGTTTGTTGAATGAATGAATGATCTCCCTGCCTCCAGAACTGCTGCCCCCAGACCGTTCTCCAGGCAGCAGTCAGGGTGACCTTTTAAAATCCACACTATGAAATGCCAAGTGGAATGAAACCCTTTCCTGAGCCCCCATTGCCTACACTCTGAAGTCCAGTCTTGTTAGCAGGTCGAACAGGCCCTTTTGTGGGTTGGCCCTGCCTGCCTCTTCCAGCCTCATCTCTCATCACCTGGTGGAAAGTACTCATGCTTGTGGAAAGGCAATGTGGCATGGTGGTGAAGAGCCCTGGAACCATACAACCTGGGTTTGGACCTCAGATTCACCATTTCCTGGCTCTGTGACCTTGGATAATTACATCACCTCTCTGTGCCTCAGTTTCCTCACCTTTAAAATGGAGATAATAGTACCTAGGTCACCGTGTACTGTAAGGATGGAATGATTCACTCTATGTAAAGTTCTCAGAGTGGCTGCCAGCACATAGTCAGCGCTAGAGTGATTAGTTCTATAACTAAAAGTTCGTTATGATCGTAACGATTAGTTATCATCACTGCTATCATTGCAGTCCTGCAAACAGCCTCTGAGGCTCTGCATGGGCTCCTCCCCCACCTGAAGGGTCCTTCCTCTCCTCTCCCTCCCACTAACGCCTTTCTCTTCTTCCCAGCTTTATTGAGACATAATTAACATATAACATTGTGTAAATTTAAGGTGTACAACGTGTTGACTTGATATATGTATATATTGTGAAATGATTACCACAATAAAGTTAGTTAACACACCCATCACCTCACCGTACAGTTTGTGTGTGTGTATGTGTTGAGAACTTTTAAGACCTACCCTCTTAGCAACTTCCAAATATGCAATACACTGTCGTTAACCAGAGTCACCATGCTGTACGTCATATCCCCCTGACTTATTCATCTTATAACTGGAACTTTGTATCCTTTTACCACCTGCACCTATTTCCCCCACCCCACTCTTGTCAACCACCATTCTACTCTCTGTTTCTATGAGTTCATTTTTTTTAGATTCCACATATAAGTGAGATCATACGGTATTTGTCTTTCTCTGTACAACTTATTTCACTTAGCATAATGCCCTCAAGGTTCACCCATGTCACAAATGGCAGGATTTACTTCTTGTTTGTGGCTGAAAAATATTCCATTGTATGTGTGTGCCACATTTTCTTTACCTGTCCATCCATCAGTGGACAGGTAAGTTGTTTCCATGGCTTGGCTGGTAGTAAATAACGCTGCAATGAATCCCACATACTTCTTTCACCTGCTGGCTCCTACACAGACTTCAGGCCTCAGCTTAAACATCCCCCAAGAAGCCTTCCCTGATGCCAGGGTTGGGATTGGGCTGAGATGAGAGAGACACTCACCTTGGGCATAATTTTAAGGGAGGCACCAAAGAACTCAGTAATTAAATAATATTTTAATGTAGTATTTTTTAAAAGCCAAGATTAATGCAAAATATCAATTATTAAAAAAAATAACATTTCAATAATGCCAGACTCTGATGGCCAGGACTAGGGTGAGACAAGTGAGGTGAGCTGTGCAAGTGCTGGGTCGGATCTGGTCTTTTTATTAAGTTCTGGTGTTTTTCTTCATGTTGGATTTGATTTATATGCATCAATTTTGATTTTCTAAAAACATAATATTGCACTAAGATTGTATTTGTCTAGATGGCTGAGTTTTTGTGCTCCCTATAATTTTGTGTGCAAGGTTAGTGCATCACTTCCCGCACACTGTTTCCAGCCCCACCCTCCAAGTTTGAGTTGTGTTGCTCCTCCTGGGCTCATCCATGGCACAAATCACCCTGTGTCGTAAACACTTGCTTCCTTGTCAGGATTGTTCAGTCCTTGAGACCAGAGCCCACGTCCAGGTCTCAAGTGTCTGGCACAGGGACTGGCACACAGTAGGTGCTCATTATATGCTTCTGATCGCACTGACGGCAGGAGAAATTGGATGGGTGTGGAAACAGCCAGGCCTGCGCAGTGGAGAGAGCTGGGCAGCTTCTTCCTCCCGCTCAGGATGCTTGTTCTCTGGAGCTGATCACACCTTCAGAGTAGCTGCTGTGGTCTAAGATGCAGGCAGGTGGACCCCACATTTACATCTTCTACAGCATGCTGGGGCCTCACCAGGACACCTTAAACCTGGGTCCTGTCCCAGGCAGTGAGCCCCAGCTCTGTCTTCAAACACTGGGTACCTTCTTCCAGGTCTCAGGGTGCCCACAGTGATAGTCCTCGCCAGGGCCTCACGCCCCAGAGAGAACGTGTTTGGGGACACCGGAAGAAAGAGGGCCTTGCTGCTCACTTCTGCAGGCTGACTTATCCCAGGGCCCATCTTCCGTTCCTTCCAGTCCCCTGGGGCTCTGGGACCTGGAGCCAAGGGGCCACCTTCCTGGGAATGCCTCAGTGGCTGCCTTCCCCCAGCCCTGGCAGGAGAAGAGCCAGCTTCAGAGGACGGTTGAGGTGTGCTTTCAGGCCGTGTGTAGACGGACAGGCCAGGGGCACGTGTGAGATGAGAGGCGGGTGAGCTGACCCGCCCTTGTGTCCTTAGGCCTGGTGTCTGCTCACATAGACCCCTCTTCTCCCCCCGAACCCAAGGACTCTTGCTGTTTGACTCAGATCTCTCTCCCTCTTTCACACACACACACACACACACTCCCACAATCCCAGCCAAAGAATGCCTTGTTCTGCCAGTAGTAGGGAACCATGAATGTGACGGTCAACAGCGCATCCATGTAAGGCGGCAGTACTCAGGGCTCACCTGACCAGCCCACAGGGCCCAACAGCTGTGGTAAGAAAGCTTTTGCAGAATCACCCGTGTCAGGGACATGCACAGCAACTTCGGGGACTATGGCTCCTGGCAGCCCATAATGGTGCCTACGGAAAACGCAGGGTTCCTTTGGCCTGACAGTCCTGGGAAGGTGTCCAAAAACTTCCCCTTACTCCAGCCGCCTCTCTCCTGAATCATAGGACTCCTGCCGTCCTCACCTCACCATCTGTCACAGCAGCCATGACTCGCGTCCTTCCTGCAGGGTGCCTTCCTCTCTGGGAGCAGAGCTTCTCCTCCTTCCCCACCCTCTCTCCTGCTTCTTCCTCCCTGCCTCCCTGGCCTTCATCTCTCACAGCACCAAGCACGGGGCTGGTGGAGGTGGGGGCAACTCGGGGGGAAACTCCAGGGACTTGGCCAGGACAGACTCCTTTCCTGGAACGTCGGGGTCCTGATTGTCTCTGCCACGAGGCAGCCAGCCCATCATGTCCCCAGATCCCAGACCCTCAGAGCTGTCTCAGGGAACCCACTCCCTGTCTGATTCACCACTGCTGAATCAAATGAACTTTAAAGGCATACTTAATGAGTCATGTGTTTCCTTTTACCTGCTCCGGTCTTAAATTGAATTAAAAATGTATCTTCGTGAAAGTGCTTCCATATCAGAAGGCAGTGAATATTGATTCTCACTTAATCTCTGGTTGGGGGAAAGGCAAGCAGCAAAGTGTCAGCCACCTTCTCATCTTGCGCTTGCCTTGCCTGCTCAGGAAGGGACTGAGCTTAAAATCTATCAAGTGACGTGAGTAATCTGAATGCAAGTCAAGTCAGTAAAGATCTCTCTGAACTGTGAGCTTGTGAATTCCTAGGACAGGTGTCTCACACAGAATGTAGACCCACCTTCCCTGAATGAAAATATCCAAGCACTTGGAACACTCTGTGTGGACATAGAGTCCAGGCATTTGAGAGCAGGAGGGCCTGATCCTCCCAAGATGCTGTTTTAAACACGACCTTGCAGGGCTTCTCATCAAAAGCCCACCTGGGTCCCTCCGAGCCCAGCCTCGTGGCAGAGGTGCAGCATGGCCTTCCAGCTCCGAGAGGCATGGAGTCACCACGTGTCTCTGTTTTCTCTTTTCCTGTCTTGCAGAGATCGAGCAGGGCAGTTGTGGAGATCCTGGCATACCTGCCTACGGCTGGAGGGAAGGCTCCTGGTTTCGCCACGGTGATACACTCCAGTTTGAGTGCCAGCCGGCCTTTGAGCTGGTGGGGCAGAAGGCAATCACGTGCCAAAAGAATAACCAGTGGTCGGCTAAGAAGCCAGGCTGCGTGTGTAAGTGAGCAGGGAGGGGGCCGCTTCGGGGTCTCCACCGAGAGGCCGGGGGCCCATTTCCTAGCTAATCCGGACCCCATCCTTGGGAACCGCGTAGGTCGTAACCGTAGCTTCACTCTGGTTGGTTTCTTCTCCTTCTCAAAACGTTGCTGGCTGAGTCCTCATTTCTGGCAGTGACGTGGGTCATAGCACTGAGAATGATTGCTCTTGACATTGGGGGGCCTTCTTCAACGCCGTCTTACTCTCCCTGGTGACCCTTGAGGGCAACGTCAGACCCCGACATTTCCTCCTCACCCTTCTTGCTGTCATTGACGCCATATAGTCGAGCCAGGGCAGAAGGTGCTGGCGATTTCGTGAGACTGTAGACTCTGTGCCAGCCTTGGGGTACCACGAGACACCGTGGCCTTGCGGGGATATATACAAAGTTTCATCAGATTGCTTCCTCTTGCATTGGATTTAGGGAGGGATGGGGATCAAGCTGTCTTTGAATTGTTGATCTTTCAGAGAAAGGGTTGGAGTTTAGTGCTCTGTGCTCCGGAGATAACAAGGAATCCTGTCTTCCTTTCTCTGGGATGGTCTGACCTCACTTTCCGGCGCAAAGAATACTTTAAGTCCTGGCTCCCAGGGAAATTGGCAAGTGTGAGGGGAGTGTGTATAGAGGAGCAGGCTTGGTCTTTGTTGAGAAATCAAAGGTTCCACCTCTCGGGGCTGTCACCTCTTCTTCTCCCAGCCCGTGCCACTGCGCCACTCCGTCTCTTACAATCTGCTTCCCTCTGGGAAGGGCAGACAGACTGACCCTCTGATCTTTCTTGCCATCTCAGTGGGCTTCTCAGAGCCTTGGAGTGCTGCTTCATAGAGAGTGGCTGCCCCTTGGGGCCAGGGAGAGGAATGACATGGGAGACTATAAGGGAGTATCTGTGGTGACAGAGAGTTTGGCAGGTGAGTTGGTGAGTTGGGTCATACCACGGTGATTCTACTTTTCAAACAAAAAATCACTTTGTGTAGTTGACAAAGCATTTTTGATGACTTGGGAGCTTATGTAAAAATTCTTGCGGAGGTTTAAAGATCAAATCGTTCTTAGATACACATTAAGCAAATCACCCTTATTGAAAAAAATAAAATTGCATGAAATTGGCTGCCCATCTCTGGCCCAGTGTGGTTAGATATGTGTACCCTGAAAGCCAAGGGGACCAGAGGGGCAGGGGAGGTTAGCAGGGGGCAGCTCCAGGCAGGCAGGAACAAAGGGCCTGACAGTCTAGAAACGAGCCCAGGGCAGAGTCGGTGGGTGGAATGGAGTTCCACAGGGTGGGTCGGAGGCAGGACCTCAGAAGGCAAAGGTCCAGACTGTGGGAGTCCCAGGCAGTATGGGTGTTCCATCTCTGAAATCCATCTAGGTGGGACAAGGCAGGGAGAACTGGAAAGGGTCAGGTCTCTGGGGCAGAGAGCTGGCAGGCTCTGTGTAGCAGAGCCAGCCAGCCACTTGGAACCAGGATAAAGTTCCCTGCCCCACAAGCTGAGAGATGCTGGGAGCAGAACGCTACCGGGGTTGGGGGGGTTCTGTCACTCAAGCCCTCCAGGAATTTACTTGACCCTTTGGCTCTTAGAAGTAGTTTCAGGAAATCTTTCTAGAACCTTCTGTAAGTGCTGCTCAGCAGGCCCATCGTTTCCAGGAGGAAAGCTGACAGGATGCTGGGTACTGCTTACAATCACCTGAGAAGAGATGAGGGCAGAGCAGTCCTGGAAGATATGGGACGGTGCTCTCTGTGGTTTAAAATAAGGAAGAGGGGCTTCCCTGGTGGCGCAGTGGTTGAGAGTCCGCCTGCCGATGCAGGGGACACAGGTTCGTGCCCCGGTCCGGGAAGATCCCACATGCCGCGGAGCGGCTGGGCCCATGAGCCATGGCCGCTGAGCCTGCGCGTCTGGAGCCTGTGCTCCGCAACGGGAGAGGCCACAACAGTGAGAGGCCCACGTACCGCAAAAAATAATAATAATAATAAAATAAGGAAGAGGAGCCCCAGGCTTACTGATGAGAGCTGTGAAGCAGGCACTCTGGGGGGCTAGGATGGCATTTCTTCTTCTGAATGATTCTGGGAGATGGGGGATGCTATCCCCAAGGTACACCCATTACTAGGGCTGTTCTGGTCATTTGGGCGTAAGAGACACAGCTTGAGTCTCAGGGATGCTGGCTTCAGTGGAGGAGGCTAGGGAGAGCCAGCTGGCCCCAGGCCTTTGTACCACAAGCAAGGTTACGAGTGAGTGCCATCTGTCCGCTCTCTACTAAGTACCCAGCCCCTAAGCTGATGCATCCCTAGGTCCTGGGCTTTGCCCTCAGGTGGTGAAAGATGGTACTAAGAAAATCCAGGTGCTCTGAGAGAACTTTGGATTCAACATCTGGAGACCTGTGTCTTAGTCCCGGCTCAGTTTTGTGACTGTGGCCAGGGCAACTTCTCTCTGGAGTTTGGTTTACTAATCTATCCGAGGGGTGGCACTCCCCAAATTCTAAGCCTCTATGATCGTATTTATAGAAAAAGACAACTATGACATGGACAGTCCTCACATTTTCCATCGTGAATACTTGGAAACCACTTTCTAAACTGGGTCATTTACAGAGCAGCTCCTGCTTCAAGGGATAAAGTTAAAATTTGGTGTTCTGCCTGATCCCAGATCAAATATATCATACTGTGTGATCTTCAGAAAAGGGACAACATCTGTAAGCATTTATAAAAATATAAAATAGTACAGTCAGCCTCTGTGTTTTATAATGTGGTCATAAATGTACATAGAAAAGCACCTCTAGCAAACGTTAGCTTAAGTGTCCTAAATGTTAGCACACATTAGTCACAATAAATATTAACACAATATTTGGCAAACAGCACTGTTCTTTCCTTCTGAGGGTTTAGAAGAGGATTGGGGGGAGGTTTTGATGGCTCAAATTTCTTTGAACAGTTGTCCCAAAAGTGCACAGCAGTGCATTGTTCTTCTCTTGAAACGTTTTCTTCAAAACAGTTCCTTACTCGGGAATTGCCTGCCTGCCGAGACTACACAAGTACACTGTTGCCTTCATGTTCCAAAGCATTTTCTGTAGCAAGCAGAGACTTCAGAATCATTTTGTTGGCTTTCGAGCTGTCCTCACAGCAGTAGATGCTCGATACACGGTCTTTTTTTCACTCGGTTTTAAAGAAGATGATGTTTCTTGCAGTGAAAAGCATTTTGAAAGAAAAGGTAGAGCCAGCTTCTCTCCTCTTACTCTCTCTTCTTCCTTGGCTAATTCACATCTCCAGGGATCACTGCTCCAAATCAGGTGGCACCAGTGCCACTTTCCATCCATTCAACAGTATTTACTGTGTGTCTACCCTGTGCCAAGCGCCAGGCATTGGAGTCAGAGCTCTTTGGGCTCTGCCTGGGAAACATGCTCAGCCTGGGGTCCTGGTGAGAAAGCTCCCCACAGGTTACACGCACTCTTCACCTTCCTCATAGGAACATCGAGAGCCTGTCCACTTATTCCTCCACAACAAGAGATACAAGGGAAGGAAGGTACAAGTAAGTCTGATGGTGGTTTGCACAACACTTGATGCTTTGTTGACAGGCTAGCAGAATACTTCACACTTCATAAGGAAGCCAGGAAACCAATTATCAGTCCATTAACAGCCACTTGCTGAAGAAGTTTCAAAACAGCCTTCACCAGAGAAACGCCAAGACTGCAAAAGCGCCAGCTTCCCCTCACCCTTTTGTAAACCACCATGAGAAGGTGTGAATCCTAACTGCTCAAGTGCCTAATGTATATGGCATAGGTGTGAAATGGGAATATACTGAGATGTATACAGTGTGAGTTACAAACCAGCAGCCAAAACTTGAGAGACCAAGGGAGGGAGAAGTGGGTCCTCTGGGGCTCAAAGAAAATGTCACAGATGATACAGGGCTGGAGCTGGGCCTTGAAGGGTTGGGAGGTAAAGGAGGGTGCTCCACACAGGGATGCTACAGGAAATGGTCCTCTCCTAGCACCCTCCTGTCCCTTGCTCCCCATGTTCCTCCCTCTAACCGCCCCTATGCTCTGGACACACACACACACACACACACACACACACACAGGTTGCTGGACAGAGAAATGGATTGAGTCCTAGGGTCATCAGAATCCTCAACCTCAGCACTACTGACATTTGGGGCCAGATGATTCTTTTGTGTCGGGGGCAGTCTTGTGCATTGCAGGATGTTTTAGCAGCAGCCTTATTCTGTACCCGCTAGAAGCCAGTAGCACACACACCCACCTCCCGCTGCCAGTTGTGACAGCCAAAACTGTCTCCAGACATCACCATACATCCTCTGGGGGAAAAGCCACCCAGGATGGAGAACCACCAGTCTAGGATAACCTAGTCTTGTCAAATTCGAAATACAATGAAATCTGTATATTTGCATTTTTTGTTAGATCATGATTAAAATCTATAGAATAGTGACAGTGAGGAAGCATGAGGTAAGGGAAGATGCCAGCATTTATTACATGTTTTGTTGTTGTTGTTTTTTTTTTAGATGTTAGGGGTAGGAGTTTATTAATTAATTAATTAATTAATTATTGCTGTGTTGGGTCTTCGTTTCTGTGCGAGGCCTTTCTCTAGTTGTGGCAAGCGGGGGCCACTCTTCATCGCAGTGCGCGGGCCTCTCACTGTCGCGGCCTCTCTTGTTGCGGAGCATGGGCTCCAGACGCGCAGGCTCAGTAGTTGTGGCTCACGGGCCTAGTTGCTCCACGGCATGTGGGATCCTCCCAGCCCAGGGCTCAAACCCGTATCCCCTGCATTAGCAGGCAGATTCTCAACCACTGCGCCACCAGGGAAGCCCCTATTACATGTTTTATGTCATTGAGAAGATAGGCATCTTCCCTACAACGTTATAGAATATTTATTCTCTCATTTTTACAGAGGAAAACAAAGCTCAGGGAGACAAGGTACATAGGCTCAGAGGTTATAGAACCATTAAATGATGGGCTGGAATTTAAACTATTAATTGACAGAGCAGGCTTCTACTCCATATCCTGTAGTCTCTCTATGGCACCAGACATCCAGAATCCAAGGGGTCATCTGCAGCAGGAGAAACAAGGAAGTCCTAGGACAACAAAATTCGTCCAGACTACAGAAACAAGCTGTTGTCTGTGTTACCCCCATGAAGAGACAGAGATTGACAAGAGTGAAACAAGTTCATGAAGGCTAGACCCATGACCCTTGTTGGGACTACATCAGTATTTGCACACCAGTATGCAACATACTGGTGTCAAAGGCATTTCCTCATCTTTACTTTTTCTCATTACTTCTACCCATCCATTTATCCATCCATTTTGATTTATTGAGCACCTGCTATGTACAGAGTCAGCTGCATAAGAGGATATGGCTTTTCCTGGTAAAATTCTAAACTGGAGGGCCTCTGGGGATGGTCCTGCTCAGCTTGAAGTGGTGAGCTTGTAGTGCCATGTCCTATGTAATGTGCTGTTAACTCTTTCGATAAGTATCTGGGGCTTAAGGGCTGCTACTCAACACAGGCTTTTGGTATATTCTAGTGTTTTAAAAGTTTAAATGAATAAGATACTCTTAATTCATTTCCTTAATCATTTTCAAATTTGGCCATTCCTTTTTGATTCTTATGCATGTACACACATATTTCGTATGGTTTTAATCAAAGTGAACATACCGTCTCGCATTCTGTCTCTTCAAGTTCACATTATATTGCATACCTTGCCGTGCTACTACATGTCTTTTGTAGTTATCATTCTTCATACCTATGGAATATTCTGTCTAGTGAGTGGACCATAACTTAGGCTACCAATGATGTTCAATTATTTTTATACAAGGCTATAATGAACATCCTCAAGTGTATGGCCTTTTTTTTTTTCTTCTCTTGAATTGTTTTCTTAAGATAAGTTTCCAGGAGTGACATTGTTGGGCCAGAGTAGAACATTTAAAAATAGCTCTTGATGTATACTCCTATGTTTCTCCCCCAAAATGTTGTGCCAGGTCATAATGTCAACAGCAAAAGCTTTAAGGTTAAAAATCAGATTCGTATAATACATGTCCTTCCCATCCAGAAATATGGCATAGATTTCTCTTGCGTTCATCTACTTCCCCTTTTCTAAATATAACAACTTTGTGGTTTCCTTCATATAGGTCACATATATCTCTCGTAACCTCTACCAGCATCGCCAAACCTCAAGTATTTGTGCGGCCTTTTAAAAATTGCTAATTTAATAGGTATAAGTTGAACACATCCCTCCAGCACACCCTTGTCAACTTCCGCAAAGTGCCAAATATTATGATAAGTGCTGTGAATGTAGAGACGAATTGTGCACAGCCCTTGACTTCAAAGAGCTCGCTCTAACATGAAGATAGACATAATTATGTAAATTAAAGTGGGCTCTTGTGGTTCAAAATTTAGCTTTTCAAATAGAAAGCATTGGTGAATCAGATGCATTTAGAACCTGCCCCATGAAGATTCATTCTTTTCTTTAACACATATTCATTGGGGGCCAGCGATGGGGCAGGCATCGTAGTGGGTGTGGAACAGGGAAGCAACAGCCCCTCTGCTCTTACAGCATAGACTTAGATCATCGCTATTAGAAGAGTTGGGGCTCAAAGAGGGGAGGACAGATTTGAAGCCCTGCTGGGAAGGGAGCTACCCTAGTGGCAGTACTGGGTTCTGAGAAAGGCCAGGGGGTCTGGACCTCTGCAAAAGGAGGATGTTCATTGGATACATTGACACACATACACACACGCGTGCACACACGCATGCACAGTCTGTGTACTTGATTTGCAGTGCTTCCTAAAGGGCTTGTACCGTGGTCGGACTGCTGCCGACCGTGGGTGAGTGAAAGAAGAGAGGTGGGGTCCATGGGAGTAGGGTCTGGAGAGACTGGTTGGTACCCATGGCTGGAAGCATGCCCCTGTTGGAACAAAAGGTATGAAAGTGGTGTCAGGATGTCCATTACAGGACCCTGGACAGAGACTCCAGTCCTGGCCTTTCTCCAGCTGGCCTGGGTCCAGTCCTGCCCAGCAAGGACATGGGGCATTTGCTATTTGTAACCCCCGTGTAACAATTGTCTGTCCTGACGTGTGGCTACGAGAGTATCATGTTGGTATTTTCCTTTCCAGTTTGAAGGATCTTTCTATTTGATACACATATCTTCCCAATCTCTAGCTTTCTTTTTTCTTTCTTTTTGTTTTGCTATTTTACATTGTACAGTTCTTTTACATTTTTATATAGACAAATCTCTTGATATTTGTGATTTCTTTTCAAAGTTGACAAACTTATCATTCTGCCACAGATCTAAGAAACAGCTTGTTGTATTTTTAGTTATTTGTCAGTAATTTGATTTTTTTAAAAAATATAATTTGTTATTCCATCTGGAGTTTATTTAGATGAATGAATAATATTGTCCAAACTATTACACAGTTTTCCAACATGATTTATTAAGTAATTCATTTCCCTTTTGATTTGAGAGAAATGAATTGTTCTATCACATTCTGAATCCCCAAATGTAGTTGTCTATTTCTTGACTCACCACTTCGTTCTGCTGCTCATTTCTATCTTAGCACCAGTGTTGAGTAATTTTAATTGTTGTTTTATAATATGTTCTAATATCTGGCAGAGCTGGAAACTACTCCTTCCTCCCTTAATTATTTTCTCTTTCAGAATATTCATTGTTATTCTCATCTGTTTGCTGTTCAAGATTAATTTTAGAATCATTTTGTCATAGTAAAAAAAAAAATCCTATTGGGATTTTGTGTGTGTGCTCCTATTAAACTATAAATTAACTTGAGGAAAATAGGCATTTTTATACTACACAGCCTTCCCATTCAGAAACATGATGTGTCACTCTCTTTGTTCATCTACTTTCATTTTTCTAAATATAACAGCTTTGTGGTTTTCTTCACATAGGTCACATACGTTGCTTGCTAGCTGTATTTTTAAACAGGCAGGTGCTTTTTCACTCCCTTCCCACCTCGACTGCAGTGCCCTGTGCACACATGAAGCATGTCCCATTTTCCCTCCTCTCTGTGGCTGAATCCTGGCGTTCCCCCTAAATATATAATCCCAGATTTTCCAGGACAAGTGCAATTTCAAGCATCCTTTCCTTTGTCCCAAAAAGTATGATCACAATAGCTAGAGTCCTTGGAAATTGCCTCTTTCAAATGTTCAGAGCCAGAACCGGGATCAGCTGAGGTTTGAAAACGTCAGCCTTGGTGTGAGGGGTAATATTCCTGGGAACTGCTTGTGATTGGGGCAGGGGCTGTGATCACAAGGGCGGTGTGAACTTCCTCCACTGGTGTAATGCTCTCCTCATTTCTCTGGGCTGCCTTAGAGGTCCCGTGAACACACACGTGGCCCCGGGAGAGAAGCAGGGAACCTGGGGATTGCTTTGGTCCAAGTTTGTCCATTTCAGGTCCATTCCTGGAAATTGAAAACCAGCGTGTGTAGTTCTGGGCCCCCTTCCTCTGTTACTCAGGCCCCCAGCACCTGGACACTGAAGATGTGTGGTCTCACTGTGCTAGTGATGAGCAGAGGTGGGGGCGCCTGCTCTGTAGAAGGACCCCAGTAATCCAAAAGGGTCAGTTCCTTGAGCAGAAAGTCCTGATGATGGTAAGAGCTGGGAAGCATCTCTATCTGCTCCTGCAGTGGGGAGTGGGCACTGCAGTCATGGCTGCGAAGCCTACCAGGACCACAGGGGCGGCCTGGGAAAAGTAACCCAGAGTCGAGGGAGGCTGAGGCTCGGAGAACTAACCCTGAATGAAGGGACGGCTCACAAAGGGGCCTGCCAGCACTTCCAATCAGAATATCCAAGGAAGTAGAGTCAACACTTGTCCTACCAGGCCAGTGTGGGTCATACATCGCTTGTTACCCTTATTCTTTTTTTTTTTTTTTTTTTTTTTGCGGTACGTGCGTCTCTCACTGTTGTGGCCTCTCCCGTTGCGGAGCACAGGCTCCGGACGCGCAGGCTCAGCGACCATGGCTCACGGGCCCAGCCGCTCCACAACATGTGGGATCTTCCTGGACCGGGGCACGAACCCGTGTCCCCTGCATCAGCAGGCGTACTCTCAACCACTGCGCCACAGGGAAGCCCACCCTTATTCTTAAATAGGCAGATACTTGATGGATGAAGGTGGCTTCTGGGTTGAATCAGGTCCTCACCCAGGGGAACAGGGTCTACCTGTGCAGGGTATCCCAGCCCCAGCAAGAGGCTGCAGTTTCATTAAGAGCTTTACTCACAGCAGGGCCTGGAGAGGAAACCAAGAACCAGAACAGAAGCTCAGTCCCTGAGCTGGGGCACACCTGGTGGGGCAAGGGTGGTAGGTGGGGAGGGTCCTGAAACTCTGTGGGTGTGCTGGGTTCCTCGCAAGCCCACCAAATGCTGACTGTAGGAAACCAGACTCACATGTCAGCCCACTGGTTTGAGGGGACAGGACTTCCGCATGACTATCAGGTGTGGCCGGGCTGGGCTCAGGATCTGGCTGTAAGAAGTGAGTCTGTGGAATAAAAGTGTTCAGTGTACCTGGGTAGGGTCTCATCAGGCAAAGACTGGATGTGAAGGGATGGCTCACAAAAGAGGCTACCAGCACATCCAAGGAAGCAGAGTCAGCGCTTTTCCTACCACGCCAGTGTGGGTCACAAACAGCACTTGTTACCTTTATTTTTAAATTGATACATTATGGGGGAAGGAGGTATCTTTGATGGCCCTGCCCAATACAAAATAGACCCAACCCAGCTAATCGTGAGAATCACTCATAGGCTTTTTAAAATACAGAATCGTGGTCTCATCCCCAGAAATTCTGATTCAGCAGGTCTGGGATGGGGCCCAGGAATGATTGTTCTAAAGCCTTCCTAAGTGATCTAGATCAGATTAGTGAACCCCACTAATAGGGGATACCATCTGTGTGCCCATTGCTTGCAGGGGTGTTTGGGATCATTCCTGAGGGGCTTGGTCCCCTGACAAGATGGCAGCCTCTTGAGGCATGGGGCTAGGATGTAGTACGTGGTCGTATGTTGTGATCATATGTTGTTTCTATGAGGTTGGCCAGGCTGAGGCTGCCATAACTCGGGTGGTTACGATGGTGGTGGCTTTCTGGGGTCCAAGGAATGTTGACCTCAGTATTGATATCCTAGTGAGGCATGGGATGCAAAGTTCAGTACTGTGACATTACAACTCGATGTTGAGATTGCCTGCCTTTCACTTCTCTGAATGCAGCAAATTGTGGAGGGGAGGGGCTGCTATACACCCGACAGTCGGAAAAGGGAACTGGGAAAGGGATGGGCATAATTCTAACATGGTTCTTGTCTGCCAAGAGCTCATGGTCTAGTGAGTGTGGCAAGCACATACTTTTATTATAAAGCAATCTTTGAATTACTGAAATTTATAGATGTGGCCACAAAGTGCTACCAGTATGTAAGGAAGAAAAATTTATTCCAGTTGGAAGATTCTCAGAAGATTTCTTGGAGGATCATGGGCAAAATTTCAGCCCAGCCCAACCCAGAGATATATCCAGAACCAAACTGCAGAAACAGTCTGAAGGCCATATTCCTATAGCTAAGAGTCCTGGTCCAAGGTATCTGGGGACCACAGCCACCTGGGTGGGCTGGGGGCTGAAAAAACTGACCAAGCTTTAGGGGTCTTATCCTGGACTATGACCTCTGCTTGAGGGCCGGTGGGGAATGGGTATACCTACCATTCTCACTTCAGCTTTCAGCTTTGGAATCAGAGCAAACAGGTTCTTTTCCCTTTATAAAATTTTCAAAGTTATGTGTATGCCAAGTGCATTCCCCATGCAGCAGCACAGACTGTGCCTTCTCCATGGTGCTTGCTCTGCGATGTCTGCTAAGAGAGCTATGGGAGAGACACAGCCTCTCTAGTCAGGGTCTGTTTTCACAGCTGCTGGCTCAGGGGCTGGGACTCAAAGCTCTCCCTCCCCCGTCCTGTGAGCCTCTGGATGAACCTGTCATCTCACGTGGCCAGAAGTACATCCCCATCAGTATCGGGTGTTGTGGGTGTCCTCAGGCTCTGTGGTTCCTGGGGAAGGCACTGCTCGCCTTTTCTAGGGGTTGGCTTTCAAGGAGAGCCTTGGGCTACCTCTCTTGGGGGAACAAAGACCCTTCCTCCAGTCCTATGTACAAAGGCAATCTGGGGGTCTCAGGAGATGGGCTGAGTACAGGACTGCTCCCCTTGGCTACCTGGTTAACTCCCATCTTGCTCAGGGAGTCAGGTCAAGCTCCTGGTCTTGAAGGTAGCTCTCTCAGGCTAACTGTAAACTCCCCTGGATCATCGTGGATTCCCCTGGAAGGAAATCCAAACATACTCCCTTACGATCCAGGGGAACAACCACTAAGTGTTCTTGTCCAGTCTGCAGTGACTGGTGGTCTGCGGTTATGACTGGGCTTAGGGTGGCCAGGACCATGGATAGCACTAGAATGCCTGAGTGAAGATGCTCTGCTGAGACAGCCTCAGAGGAGGTGGTGGGGCTCTCCGAGGGGTCCCAGAAGCACCTTCTGAGCTTTGGGGAATGTAGTCTACACCCTTTCTTGAATTCCCCTGGCTCATAGGAAGTCTTGGGTTCTTGGGCTACATCATGCCCGCATACTTTTCTCGCCAGCTAATACCTGTGTCTAGCTGATGAAGTTAATTAAGAACAGTTGAAGCTAACCCCAGCAGAGGGCACAGAGGCCCACTGAGGTCTGCCCTGTGGCAAGGAGGGTCCCCACAAGTATCACTCAGAGATCCTGGGGGCTGGGCCCAGGCAGCTGTAGGACCTCACAGCAGTGAGAAGCGCTTTTGAGAAGCCTTTGCTTGGCACATGGAAAGACCGGTCATCAGGGCACCCATTCCTCACCCCACAGGGCACAGCTCCTCGGAATCCCAGACAGAACTCAAGTCTGACAGAATAGCCAACACTCAAGTGTCAAGCTGTTCAGCTCCAGGCACCTCCGTGCAGCTGACAGAATACATCTCCTTTCCTAAGTTGGTCTTCCCAGAGAAGGTGACACACGGAGTCTTAGCAGCCAAGCATTCATTCCCACAAAGGAGGAGTTTTGTCAGAATCCTCTGGGTTTTGGAGTTATCTGCTCATCCACTGAGAAGAGGGACTGAGGACCAGAGTGCAAACCTTTCGATCTGAAGTCTTGCTTGGTTGAGGAATGGGCTATGCTGGAGAGGGGTGAGGAGACCCCACTCTGGCTGCCTCCTCAGGCTGGTTGAGACTTGGAGACATGCTGAGCAGAGGCCTGTGTGGAGACGTGGCCTCCAGCAGCAGCACTGAGACATGCCTTTCATTGCAAATTCAACAAAGATTGAATGTATAACGCCCGTGTGCCCAGGCACGGGGCTACACCCCATGCCTTCAGAAGCTTCAGCACAATGAATTGTCACAAAAAAAGGTGTGATTTAGAGGTTGTCAATCTAATTTTTCTGCATGTGGAAGTAGAAAGCAAGGTACAGAATGCTTCCCCCCACCTCCCCGCTCAAAACAACAGGCAAACCCAAATTTTCCAGGATTCACATTTGCTCTAGCTTTGGGGTGGTGGCTTGGTTTGGCTACATATACTTTCCAAAGAATTCATAGCCTGTTTTCAAGGTAAAAGCTGAGCCCCAGGAGTGTAAACTCAGTTCCTTCCCAGGAGTGGAGAGCAGAGATTTTTCTTCATGCTTTGTTCCATAAGGGACCAAAACTGTCCTTTGAGCCGGTGGCAGGAGATCCTCAGCCAGCAGCTAAGGAGTACATAAGACCCCAGCTCAGAGCCTGGCCTGGGCAAGGACCTCTAAGCAGGTCTGAAGAGGGTCTAAAGCCTAGGGTAAGTGCCAGGAGTGGTTTGGGTGGGCATTATTCCAGAGGTGTGGCAAAAGTCAATCACGACCGCAGGGTAATTCCAGGCAGCGGGTAATTCCCCGAGGTTGGTCTTTGCTGATAAGCAGTCAGTTTATACAAAGAACCTAGCAAGCCTCTAAGGGGGTACAGGGATCAGGGTCCAATCGCAGGAGACAAGAATTTAGCAATTGTTAGGCCCCTCCCAGTGAGCTTTGATTTAAGATTCCATTCCAGAAGGGGATTGGATTGTGAATGAGGAACTTGAGGCAGAAGCTACTTTCTCAGGATAAAGGATACTTTTGTGGAAGGGAAATAAAAAGACCACGTGTGGAGTGACCATACATCCATACTTGCTTGGGGCTCTCCCTGTTTACATCTTTTGTCCTAAGGTAATTATTAGTGGTACCATCTTTCATTCTCAAAAGTGTCCCAATTTGGGCATTATATTATGTGGCCTCCCCAACCATGACCCAACAAACGTTATGCCAAGAAAGGCATTGAGCCACAGTTGAGGGCTTTGGATGCTGAGGGTGATCTCAGAGCCAAAGATCTAAGAGGTGCTGTTCCTCCCTCTACCCTCATCCTGTGCCCCTCTCCACTTGCTTACTTTTCCCAGACACGCTGGCCCTCTTTCAGACCTTCAGATACACTAAACTCTCCTACCTCAATGCCTTTGACTTGAGGTTCACCATGTCGGAATGTTCCTCAGGAGGCTGGATCCTTCTCATCATCCCTAAGGCCTCCCCAGAGAGGCCTTCTCTAACTACCCTATCTGAAAGAGCTATCCTTCACTTTCTGACTTCTCCATATCCCATTTCATAAACATATTAGTCAACTTTTGCTGTGGCATCAACAGTGCAAAAATCTCAATGAATTGCAACAACAAATATTTATTTTTTACTTGCATCACATGAGGGCTGTAGGTCAGTTGCAGCTCTGCAGGGCTCAGGGGAGCTCTACATAGCCTCTTATTCTAGATGTGCCTGCTTGGACATGCCTATGCCGTGTCCACTCACCTTCCATGGGGTAAAGCAAGTCACAAGGCCAAGCGCAAAGTCAGTGGGGTGGTCAGGAGGGCTCTGCCTAAAAGGAAGCAAGGCGAGGGCAGGGCGGGCACAGGAATGGTTGTGAATAAATAATACACTCTAGCACAATAAGTTATGCTTATGTTATTTGTTGATTGTCTGGTGCCCTCCTAGACTGTAAATTTCCTGAGGGCAAAACAGTATATGTCTTGTTCACTATTGTATCTACGGTGCCAATCAGATAACAAATTTTTAGTAAGTACTGGTTTCCTAGTTTTGTTATAGTTATTACTAATCATATTAGTGTTGGAATTATTAGGTAGACAAAGCCAACATGGTAGGGATAGGAGAGCCTCTGGTTTGGAAGACACTTGGCAACCCAGAGCCTACTAATGAAGGATTTCATTCTTCAGCTCTCAGGCTGGTGGGGTTATAGCCAAGGGTGGCTTGGGTACTGCCTTAGTCCATTCGGGCTACTATAATAAAATGCCACAGACTGGGTAGCTTATAAACCACAGAAATGTATTGTTCACAGTCCTGGAGGCTAGAAGTCTGAGTTCAGGGTGCCAGCCTTGTTGGTAAAGGTCCTCTTCCAGGTCGCAGTCTTCTCCTTATATCCTCACATGGCAGGAGGGGAGCAGCTCTCTCTGGAGCCTCTTTTATAAAGCACTGATTCCATTCATGAGGGCTCCACCCTCATTATTTAAGTAGCTCCCAAAGCCCCCACCTACTAATACCATCACCTTTGGGCATTAGGATTTCAACATATGAATTTGGGGGAACACAAACATTCAGACCTCAGCAGGCACTGAGTGGGATGAGCCTGGTGTACAGACTCTATGGCCGCAGCTAGGAAGGATAAATGGGTGGGGGGGGGACACACAGCACTCTACAGAAATGATGCATAACAGAGTTTTCCAGGTGGAAAGGAGAGAACATTCTAGAAAGAGAAAATAGCCAGAGCAAGACCTGGCGTTAGCCTTGCACATTTGTAGGGCTGCAGTTATCTAATATAGCTGGAATGTCAGGGAGAGTTGGGGGGTGGAAAAATAAAGATAAAAGAGCTTGGCAAGGGCCTTCAGTCTTTGAGGGTCCTTTTGTGTTCTTTTGAGAAGTTTAGGCTTTATCTTCTGCGCAACAGGGGGTCTTTATTTAAAGAGTTCCAAGCAAAGATGAAATATCATGAGAATTGGCGATTTACAAAATTCATTCTGGAGCCAATAGGTAGGATGGATTCAAAAGGGATGAGATTTAAAGACAGAAAACCAGATAGGCTATTGCAGTAGAAAGAGGGCCTTCACTTAACAGGGTGTGATGGGGCTGTGACAAGTACAAGAGACACTGAAGAGATAGAATCAGCAGAAGTTAGTTACAGACTGGATTTGGGAGCAAGGGAAAAGAAGTTGATATATTTGCTTAGGCAACTGGTTATTGTCATTCATGGAGATAAGGAATGAAGGAGACTTAGGAAAATAGATGAAGAGATCAATTTTGGACATGCATTCAGGGTGCTGGTGGGATCTCCAGTAGAGATGTACATTAGACAGTTACATACCAAGTCTGAATGTGTAGGAGGGTCTGGGCTACCAGTATCATTTAGGAGGCAAGCACATAAGGAAGAGTGGTGGGAAGCGGGAAGGGGCCAAGGGAAAACCCATAACTGGGTGACGGCAGAGCTGAATCCCTGATGCCAGGGAATGTTCCAGATGCAAGATTCTAGGAGAACCAGTTTTGGGGGAAAAGACTAGGAGTTCAGTTTTGGCCATATTTCATTTAATTTGCTCTGATAAAATCCAGACTCCTCCTGAGTCTAAAAGATCTTTGCCATCCTCTCCTACTCATGTCATGTTCCTAGCTCCATGGTTCCCCTTGCTCCTGCTCTATTGGCCTTCCTTCTGTCCCTCACATACACCAAGCTCGCTCCCACCTCAGGGCCTTTGCACTTGCAGTTCTCTCCACCTGGAGTGATCTTCCCTTAGGACAGCTGGCCACATCCCAGAAGATGCCTCCTCAGACGGGCCATCACTGACCACCTTATTGAAAGCAAGCACCCCCCCATTCACTCTTTTCCCTTCACCCTGTCTTATGTTCTTTGCCACCTATTAGAATGTAAACTTCATGCCAGCTGAGGACTTGCTGATCTGTCTGGTTGGTTGCCTCCCATATCTAGATTAGTGTTTGTCGCACAGCAGATGCTCCGTTAGTACTCCAGCTAGGTGGAGACGTTCCAAGGCCATGCAAAGGGGCCTGCACAGGAGACAGAAAGGAAGCATTTCAGGAATGGGGGAGGGCTCAGCTCTGTTGAATGCCCTGCTCACCTAACGCAGGGGGCCTGCGCTTTTGCCTGCCTGCGAGGTGGGGATGGAACAAAACAAAGAAACACAAAAACTTGACATAATTCATGGCTTTTCGATCAAGTTACATCAAATATGAATTGAAGAGGACATGTTCCTTGGTCAGGAAATATGTGGACAGCGTCATCCGTTTATGCCTGATGCTCCTTTTGGAATGTGTATGAGTTTCTAGAATGCATCCTCAGTTCTCCTCAAAGAGAACCCAGCATTAACTTAATCTTGTTTATGATAAGGATGAGCCCGGCTGGGCGACCAGTTTCAGCCTCATGTATGTGACTTTGAAAACCTCGCCCAGCTTCCTCAGGCCCAAGGAAGTTAAATAATAACTCTCACCAGCTCCAGTGCCAGAGATGTTGAAAAACCTCGGATGAAAACTACTGTACTCTGAGCTTCTGAGCAGAAAGAGGTGAAAGGAATTCATTAGTGGCTTTGTAAAGCCTCTAGATGCAGCTCAGTTCTAGCATTCATCAGCAGAGCTACCTCAGTTTACTGGTTCATAGATGTACAGTGAAGCAAGAACAATCTGATTGGGCCTCTCCTGCTTGGGTGAGCACTGCTGGAGAAAATCGCCCAACCAGGCAAATTGGTGCTGCTACAAATTCAAGGTCACCAGTCTCAATCAAGCCTGCCACAGTGCCCAGCACCCATCTGTGTTTCTTCAGTCTGTTCTCCTCTTCCCCATGGAAGCTATGCCAAGCATTCTCCACTCCCCCCGCCCATCCTGGGAACAGCGCCCCTCCTCCCTTTACCCTGGAGAATGACCTTGTCTCCCACCTGGCAGACGACATCGTCAACTTCCAAATTCCAAAGACACCAAGCCTGCAGATCATCACCATCCCCATCCTTCCTCTCACCTTCCCACCTTTAATACCAGAGATGCTCACTCCTCTCTCCCATCAAAAACCAATCCCCCTGTAGCTTATGCATCCCATTTTGGCTTTAGATCAGGTACCTTCAAACACCTTTAAACTAACAGTAAGAAATGCAGTGCAGCACACACTCACACATGATTGAAACAGATTCACAAACAGTACTTTATCCCTATAATGCACTCAGTTATTTCCCATTCTCTTCCTTTTGTTTTTGTTTTTTTCTTTTATTTTAGCATCCAGCCCATGACCCACCACACTGCTTTCACGAAGAGTCACTGTTTCAAAAATTTTCCTATAGATTCCCCCTCGCCTCCCACCTTCTCAGGAATCTATGCCTCGGGTAATTCATCCTTTCTTCTGTCTCAGTCTCTCCCTTCTGCCACGTCCTTCCCATCACCATTTAAATTTCCCCAGGTCCTTCTTCTCTTAAAAGTAAAACTTTCTTCACACCTCCCACATCCTGCCCGTTCTGGAATACTCTCCTTCGCGTCCAGACTCCTTTGACGGGATGTCTTTCCTTGCTGTGACCACTCCTCACTTCCCAGTCCCTTCTCACCCCATCCGTTCTGACCTCTGTGTCCACCACACCGGGAAACTGCTCTCACCGAGGTCACCAATGAGCCTTCTGTGGCTAAAACCCAATGGGTTTTACCCAGATGCTCCACTCTATTTCCGGACAGGTAGCCCTTCCCTCCTTCTGGAAACCACTCTCTTGTTTTTCCTCCTACCTTCATCTGCTTTGTCTCCATCTACCCTGCCAGCTTCTCTCCATCCTCTTGCAAAGTTCCATGCTGTCTGTTTTTTCTTTGCCAACTTGATAGCCCTATTGTTTTAAGTTTTTGTTTTCTTATAATATTGTACATTTCCCCAGTCTTTATTGACCAACTTTATTCACTTGTTAGTTGCCTCTTAATTACCTTAGCCCATACTTCTATTTTGAGTGTTTTTCTTTTTGTGGAATTGTAGTTCTTCATGTGTTAAACATAGTAAATATTTAATTGTAATATCTTGCAAATATTTCATTTGGTCCTTACTATTTACCTTTTATGGTGATATTTGAACTCCAAAAGTTTTTCATTTCTGTAACTTAAAATATTGTTTCCTTTATGATTCTAACCTTAGTATAATGCTAAGTCCTTCCCCACCTCTGAGATTATACAAATATTCCTTATATTTTCTTCTAGTACTTCTATGGTATACTGAGTGAAATGTGGACCTAATTTCTCCATTCCAGATCCAAATGGTAGCCATTTGTCCAAGCATCCCTTATTGATCAATCAACCTTTACCCTGCGAATTTAAAAAGCCCCCTTCATCATATACTACATTTTTGGATGTCTGTATCCTTTTGTGAACTTTCTTTTTGGTTCCATGGTTGTCTCCTTTGAAGTTGATACATTACAGATTTTATTATTGCAGCTTTATAATATGTTTTAATATCTGAGTTGATAAGCCTCCCTGCCACTAGAGAAAATCAGTATTGTGGTTGAGAGCTTGGACTTTGGAACCAGCATGACTGGGTTCACATCCCAGCCCCATCACTTACATGCCTTGTGACTGTGGGCACGTTACTTGAACACCCAGATGCATCTGCATCTGTAAAATGGGGATAATAATAGTATCCACCTCAGAGGGCTGCTGTGAGGGTTGATGGGTTAAGATATATGACGTCTTGCAATGCCAGCTAGCACCTCATGTGCTGTTTTTCCTTGTCTCTCTCAACAGATTGATCTTATAGTTGTTTTAAGCTCCAGAAAAAGAAACTCAGTGTGGGCCTTGTCTGGAATTACATTAAATTTTGCCTTGAATTACGTTAAATTTATACAATGATTTGAAGATAATTGTTATCTTAACAATATGAACTCATCATCCAAGAAAAAGCTTTGTCTCTCATTTTTCAATTTTCTGCCTATCAATAAAGTTTTGTTGATTTTATTATATAGGTCATGTTTGCTTATTGTTTTAGGGCTGAATTTGATTTGGTAGCACTTTACAAATAAGATTTTTTTACACTGTGGGTGTATTGATGTGTGAGTAGATGAGCATGAATATGTGTATCATACATACTATCTTATGGGAATATTTGTATCAAGACTAATTAAATAGCATAGCTACTATAGCTTGCTTAAAATGTAAAAGCTCTGGCCCTAAAAATACCTATTCCCTAGATGTTTTCCAGTCTCCTCAGGTTTTTCTCTTCACACAATTTTTGTAATTTAAAATTTCCTGGGAAATTCTCCATTTTGTGAATATTTCAATTTTATTAGTATGTTATACATACTATTCTTTTATAATTGGCTTATCTCCTTAATTTTATTATCCTGTCTCTATGTATATATCTTCCCTCTTTACTTCCTGAGTAGACCAATAAGAAGTTTCTCTTTTGCTGGTCTCTTCAGTTAACTTTTTTCTGCTTTTATCTTTATTAAGTTTATTCTCCCTTTTCTCCTTAATTTTCTTTAGTTATTCTCTTTGTCACTTTCTTAGTATAAATGCTCATTTCACTTATTTCTTTTTTATTTAATAATGAATAAGGCTATTAATTTTCCCTCAAATACAGCTTTGGCCTACTATCATCAGCATTATTATAAGTAGTCTGTACTGACAGCCTTTCTTTCCTCTTTGAACTCAAGAACTTATTTAGGAAAGGGTTTTATAACTTTTTGGGTGATTAGGGGTTTTCTTCATTCTTTTATTATTTTTGTAACATCTTTATTGGAGTAAAATCGCTTTACAATGTTGTGTTAGTTTCTGCTGTATAACAAAGTGAATCAGCTGTATGTATACATATATCCCCATATCCCCTCCCTCTTGCACCTCCCTCCCACCCACCCTATCCCGCCCCTCTAGGTGGTCACAAAGCTCCGAGCTGATCTCCCTGTGCTGTGCAGCTGCTTCCCACTAGCTATCTATTTTACATTTGGTAGTGTATATATGTCAATGCTCCTCTCTCACTTTGTCCCAGCTTGCCATTTCCTGTCCCTGTGTCCTTAGGTACATTCTCTACATCTGCATCTTTATTCCTGTCCTGCCCCTACATTCATCAGAACCAATTTTTTTTAGATTCCACATATGTGTGTTAGCATACGGTATTTGTTTTCTTCTTTCTGACTTACTTCACTCTGTATGACAGAATCTAGGTCCATCCACCTCACTACAAATAACTCAATTTCATTGCTTTTTATGGCTGAGTAATATTCCATTGTATATATGTGCCACATCTTCTTTACCCATTCATCTGTCGATGGACACTTAGGTTGCTTCCATGTCCTGGCCATTGTAAATAGTGCTGCAATGAACATTGTGGTACATGTCTCTTTTTGAATTATGTTTTTCTCAGGGTATATGCCCAGTAGTAGGATTGCTGGGGCATATGGTAGTTCTATTTTTAGTTTTTTAAGGAACCTCCATATTGTTCTCCATAGTGACTGTATTAACTTACATTCCCACCAATAGTACAAGAGGGTTCCCGTTTCTCCACACCCTCTCCAGCATTTATTGTTTGTAGATTTTTTGATGATGGCCATTCTGAGTGGTATGAGGTGATACCTCATTGTAGTTCTGATTTGCATTTCTCTAATGATTAGTGATGTTGAGCATCCTTTCCTGTGTTTGTTGGCAATTTGTATATCTTCTTTGGAAAAATGTCTATCTAGTCTTCTGCCCATTTTTGGATTGGATTGTTTCTTATTTTCTTACTGAGCTGCATGAACTGCTTGTATATTTTGGAGACTAATCCTTTGTCAGTTGCTTCATTTGCAAATATTTTCTCCCATTCTGAGGGTTGTCTTTTCGTCTTGTTTATGGTTTCCTTTGCAGTGCAAAAGCTTTTAAGTTTCATTAGGTCCCATTTGTTTATTTTTGTTTTTATTTCCATTTCTCTAGGAGGTGGATCAAAAAGGATCTTGCTGTGATTTATGTCATAGAGTGTTCTGCCTATGTTTTCCCCTAAGAGTTTTATAGTGTCTAAACTTACATTTAGGTCTTTAATCCATTTTGAGGGGTTTTTTTTAATTAATTAATTTTTAGCTGTGTTGGGTCTTCGTTTCTGTGCGAGGGCTTTCTCTAGTTGTGGCAAGTGGGGACCACTCTTCATCGCGGTGCACAGGCCTCTCACTGTCGCGGCCTCTCTTGTTGCGGAGCACAGGCTCCAGACGTGCAGGCTCAGCAGTTGTGGCTCACAGGCCCAGCTGCTCCACGGCATGTGGGATCTTCCCAGACCAGGGCTCGAACCCGTGTGCCCTGCATTGGCAGGCAGATTCTCAACCACTGCGCCACCAGGGAAGCCCGAGTTTATTTTTGTGTATGGTGTTAGGGAGTGTTCCTAATTTCATTCTTTTACATGTAGCTGTCCAGTTTTCCCAGCACCACTTATTGGAGAGGCTGTCTTTTCTCCACTGTATATTCTTGCCTCCTTTATCAAACATAAGGTGACCATCTGTGCGTGGGTTTATCTCTGGGCTTTCTATCCTGTTCCATTGCTCTATACTTCTGTTTTTGTGCCACTACCATATGGTCTTGATTACTGTAGTTTGTAGTATAGTCTGAAGTCAGGGAGGCTGATTCCTCCAGCTCCATTTTTCTCTCTCAAGATTGCTTTGGCTATTCGGGGTCTTTTGTGTTTCCATACAAATTGTGAATTTTTTTGTTCTAGTTTTCTGTGAAAAATGCCAGTGGTAGTTTGATAGGAATTGCTTTGAATCTGTAGATTGCTTTGGGTAGTATAGTCATTTTCACAATGTTGATTCTTCCTATCCAAGAACATGGTATATCTCTTCATCTGTTTGTATCATCTTCAATTTCTTTCATCAGTGCCTTATAGTTTTCTGCATATAGGACAAAAGACCTGTACTAACAGGTCTTAGGTAGGTTTACTCCTGGGTATTTTATTCTTTTTGTTGCAATGGTAAATGGGGTGTTTCCTTAATTTCACTTTCAGATTTTTCATCATTAGTGTATAGGAATGCAAGAGATTTCTTGCTACTTTACCAAATTCATTGATTAGCTCTAGTAGTTTTCTGGTAGCCTCTTTAGGATTCTCTATGTAGAGTATCATGTCATCTGCAAACACTGACAATTTTACTTCTTCTTTTCTGATTTGGATTCCTTTTATTTCTTTTTCTTCTCTGATTGCTGTGGCTAGAACTTCCAAAACTATGTTGAATAATAGTGGTGAGAGTGGGCAACCTTGTCTTGTTCCTGATCTTAGTGGAAATGGTTTCAGTTTTTCACCATTGAGGACAATGTTGGCTGTGGGTTTGTCATATATGGCCTTTATTATGTTGAGGTAAGTTCCCTGTATGCCTACTTTCTTGAGAGTTTTTATCATAAATGGGTGTTCAATTTTGTTGAAAGCTTTTTCTTCCTCTATTGAGATTATCATTTGGTTTTTCCCCTTCAGTTTGTTAGTATGGTGTATCACATTGATTGATTTGCGTATATTGACGAATCCTTGCATTCCTGTGATAAATCCCACTTGATCATGGTGTATGATCCATTTAATGTGCTGTTGGATTCTGTTTGCTAGTATTTTGTTGAGGATTTTTGCATCTATGTTCATCAGTGATATTGGTCTGTAGTTTTCTTTTTTTGTGACATCTTTGTCTGGTTTTTGTATCAGGGTGATGGTGGCCTCATAGAATGAGTTTGGCAGTGTTCCTCCCTCTGTTGTATTTTGGAAGAGTTTGAGAAGGATAGGTGTTAGCTCTTCTCTAAATGTTTGATAGAGTTCATCTGTGAAGCCATCTGGTCCTGGGCGTTTGTTTGTTGGATGATTTTTAATCACAGTTTCAATTTCAGTGCTTGTGATTTGTCTGTTCATATTTTCTATTTCTTCCTGGTTCAGTCTGGGGATGTTGTGCTTTTCTAAGAATTTGTCCATTTCTTCCAGGTTGTTCATTTTATTGGCATAGAGTTGCTTGTAGTAATCTCTAATGATCCTTTGTATTTCTGCAGTGTCATTTGTTACTTCTCCGTTTTCACTTCTAATTTTATGCATTTGAATCCTCTCCCGCTTTTTCTTGATGAGTCTGGCTAATGGTTTATTAAGTTTGTTTATCTTCTCAAAGAACCAGCTTTTAGTTCTTGATCTTTGCTATTTTTTCCTTCATTTCTTTTTGATTTATTTCTGATCTGATCTCTATGATTTCTTTTCTTCTGCTAACTTTGGGGGTTTTTTTGTTCTTTCTCTAATTGCTTTAGGTGTAAGGTTAGGTTGTTTATTTGAGATGTTTCTTTTTTCTTGAGGTAGGATTGTATTGCTATAGACTTCCCTCTTGGAACTGCTTTTGCTGCATCCCATAGGTTTTGGGTCATTGTGTTTTCATTGTCATTTGTTTCTAGGTATTTTTTAATTTTCTCTTTGATTTTTTCAGTGATCTCTTGGTTATTTAGTAGTGTATTCTTTAGCCTCCATGTGTTTGTATTTCTTACAATTTTTTTCCTGTAATTGATATCTAGTCTCATAGCATGTGTTCAGAAAAGATACTTGCTATGATTTCAATTTTCTTAAATTTACCAAGGCTTGGTTTGTGACCCAAGATTTGATCTATCCTGGAGAATGTTCCATGAGCACTTGAGAAAAAATTGTATTCTGTTGTTTTTGGATGGAATGTCCTATAAATATGAATTAAGTCCACCTTGTTTAATGTGTCATTTAAAGCTTGTGTTTCCTTATTTATTTTCATTTTGGTTGATCTGTCCATTGGTGAAAGTGGGCTGTTCAAGTCCCCTACTATGATTGTGTTACTGTTGATTTCCCCTTTTATGGCTGTTAGCATTTGCCTTATGTATTGAGGTACTCCTGTGTTGGGGACATAAATATTTACAATTGCTATATTTTCTTCTTTGATTGATCCCTTGATCATTATGTAGTGTCCTTTGTCTCTTGTAATAGTCTTTATTTTAAAGTCTATTTTCTCTGATATGAGAATTGTTACTCAAGCTTTCTTTTGATTTCCATTTGTATGGAATATCTTTCTCCATCCCCTCATTTTCAGTCTGTATGTGTCCCTAGGTCTGAAGTGGGTCTCTTATAGACAGCATATATACAGGTCTTGCTTTTGTATCCATTCAGCCAGTCTATGTCTTTTGGTGGGAGCATTTAATCCATTTACATTTAAGATAATTATCGATATGTATGTTCCTATTACCATTTTCTTAATTGTTTTGGGTTTGTTATTGTAGGTCTTTTCCTTCTCTTGTGTTTCCTGCCTGGGGAAGTTCCTTTAGCATTTGTTGCAAAGCTGGTTTGGTGGTGCTGAATTCTCTTAGCTTTTGCTTGTCTGTAAAGGTTTTAATTTCTCTGTCAAATCTAAATGAGATCCTTGCTAGGTAGAGTAATCTTGGTTGTAGGTTTTTCCCTTTCATCACTTTAAATATGTCCTGCCACTCCCTTCTGGCTTGCAGAGTTTCTGCTGAAAGGTCAACTGTTAACCTTATGGGGATTCCCTTGTATGTTATTTGTTTCTTTTCCCTTACTGCTTTTAATATTTTTTCTTTGTATTTAATTTTTGATAGTTTGATTAATATGTGTCTTGGCATGTTTCTCCTTGGATTTATTGTGTATGGGACTCTCTGCACTTCCTGGACTTGATTGTCTATTTCCTTTCCCATATTAGGGAAGTTTTCTACTATAATCTCTTCAAATGTTTTCTCAGTCCCTTTTTTTTTTTTCCTCTTCTTCTTCTGCGTTCACTATAATTTGAATGTTGGTGCATTTAATGTTGTCCCAGAGGTCTCTGAGACTGTCCTCAATTCTTTTCATTCTTTTTTCTTTATTGTGCTCTGTGGTAGTTATTTCCACTATTTTATCTTACAGGTCACTTATCCGTTCTTCTGCCTCAGTTATTCTGCTATTGATTCCTTCTAGAGAATTTTTAATTTCATTTATTGTGTTATTCATCATTGTTTGTTTGCTCTTTAGTTCTTCTAGATCCTTGTTAAACATTTCTTGTATTTTCTCCATTCTGTTTCCAAGATTTTGGATCATCTTTACTATCATTACTCTGAAATCTTTTTCAGGTAGACTGGCTATTTCCTCTTCATTTGTTTGATCTGGTGGGTTTTTACCTTGCTCCTTCATCTGCTGCGTAGTTCTCTGTCTTCTCATTTTGTTTAACTTACTGTGTTTGGGGTCTCCTTTTCACAGGCTGCAGGTTCGTAGTCATTCTTTTATTATTGATTTGTAGTTTATTTGCACTGTGAATAGAAGATGTGTCTCAACAGTTTTTGCTTTGTGGAGGAGTTTATGGAGAATTCGTTGTAGCCCAATAGAGGGTCCATTTCTGTAATATTCCAAGGGCACTTGTGAAGAAGGTGGTGTTCCTTGTTTGAAGGTTACAGAGTTTCATATAACATATACACACTCACAGTATTTTACAGATCCACTTTATTTACTTTTGACTTCAGATTAGTATATTTTTCTCCAACTCTTATGTTTTTTGGGGTTTTTTAAAGTGTATTTATTTTTGGCTGCATTGGGTCTTCGTTGTTGCATGTGGGCTTTCTCTAGTTGCGGCGAGCTGGGGCTACTCTTCGTTGCAGTGCACGGACTTCTCATTTTGGTGGCTTCTCTTGTTGTGGAGCACGGGCTCTAGATGCACGGGCTTCAGTAGTTGTGGCTCATGGGCTTTAGAGCACAAGCTTAGTAGTTGTGGTGCATGGGCTTAGTTGCTCCACGGCATATGGGATCTTCCCGGACCAGGGCTCAAACCCATGTCCCCTGCATTGGCAGGCGAATTCTTAACCACTGTGCTAAAATTAGTTTATTTTGTCTGTTTCAGTTCTTTGGGGCAAAATGTATCATAACTGTCATATCTTCATTTTGGAATGTGCACATCATCCATTTTTTAAATGTCATCTTTGGATTTGAGATTTTGTTTTGTCTCATTGGGTCCCTAGTAACTGAATTATCATTTTGAAGGCACTGAAACTAGCAGTGACAACACCTAAGGAAAAGGTAGTAAAAGAGGGTTTTTCAACAAAACTTTTATTTCTTACTCAAGGTCCTATTGAATAATAATCAAATATTATACACAGTAATGATACATCCATTTGGTATTGAGGTTTCCACCTTTATTATTTTTCAAAAGTCTGAACCATTTAAAGGCTTATCCAAGGTCAAGATCCATGAGCACAACGTGCTTCCAAAGGGAGAGGGTGCCTCATCTTTCTCTTTTACCTGGGTGATTGATAGTGATGAGATCCAATCACAATACGTTTTGTTATCCTCATTTGGGACACTGAGAAGCAAATTCTATTCTCCAACAGAAACATTCTACTGTAATATATAAACCTAATTTTCCAGAGTAAGAGAGATTAGACCTTTGTTGGACAATGCACACTCCCTTTTCCTGCCCTCATTTTAACAAGTCTGAATTATACCTTGGGCTAGAAAACTGAGCTTTACAGGGCCACATTTCTGTTCTATTAGTGTCAGTTTATCAGCTCCATCTCTTTCCAGGTGCAAGAGGAAATGTCTCTTGGTAGCAGTCCAGAGGACTCTTGTACTGAAAAAAAAAGAATCATCAAGAGTCTGGTGTGATATTATAACATCCAAGGGTCTGGTATTAGTATTAAAACTCCTTTTTTTGTGGTTTGCATTTGCCTTCACCAGTAGTTCTCAAACCCTGGCTGCACACTAAGATCACCCGGAAGCTTTTAGAACCTCTGATGCCCTGGGTGTACTCCACCAAATAAACAGGAATCTTTGGGGCCTGGGCATTGGTAAATTGTAACACTCTTCTAATCTGAAGTCTGAGCTATCTTGGCCCATTTCCTTATTCTTGACTATTCTGAGTCACTTTAAGTTGTGTGTCTTTTCCCAAAATGAGGGTTATATTTTTCTAAGACAGATAAACCTGTATACATTTACTATCATAAATGAAGTTTTGTCTTTTTCCCCCTTTTTTAGCATCTTACTTTACATTTCCCCTCTTTATGATTCCTTGTTGTTTCCTTTGAATTCCATTTTTTTTTCCTAAATTGACTGCTTTGCTTTTTTCCCTTTGGTAATTTTGAAGATAAGCTACTTTATAGTCTACTACTAATTACACTTAACATCCTTAAAGACACAGTCTAACCTATATTTCTCTAATTAACCACAGAAACTATATAACAGAGTTTCTTACAAAATGAGGAAATTAGCATATCTCCTTGCTTCAACTTTATACTTTACATCAGAATAATCTGAAATATTTTACCCCGGGATTTAGGCAGGAGTGATATCTTTTATCTTCTCTTCCAACAAATATTTGTTACACTTGCAGTCTGTTTTCTAACTATGTTTATAGCAATTATTTAATTCTTTACTATATTGTTTATTTGCTTATCACCAATCTTTTTTCATTTTTTATTAAGCATAACTTTCTCATACTTGAGTTCTGCATTTTGATTCATCTCTTGGTTGGGTTGATAACATCTTTAAGTATTTCTTTAGCGTTGTGTGGATAATATACTTTTTGAGGTCTTTGATACTGGAAGCAGTTTCTGTTGTCTTTGCTCTTTAACAATTTGGCTGGGTCATACTCTTTTCTACTCTAAATTATTTAGGGATAGATCTGTACTGTGTCTAAGAGACATACATTGAGGATCACAGCATAGTATTTTTTCCATGTTTCCAGAGCTAACACAGGTATCCACCTATTTTTACAGACTTTGGTCAGTTCTTTTGGTTGGGGCTTGGAACGGGATGGGGATGTGAGGCACGCGTATCCATGTCACCATCTCTTCGGATGGTATCAACCATTAAATGCTCATTGATTCAATCAGCAAATATTCATTGAGCACCAACAATGTACCAGGCATTGTGGGAGCTATAGGGATTCAGAGAAATCAAACAGACAAGATTTCTGCCCTCGTGGAGTACATGTGTGTGTGCTGGGGAGAGGGAGGGACAGACCATAAACAAGCCAGTGAACAAGGTAATTTTAAAGAGTGATAGGTAGATCTGCCATGCACAGCTGCTCAAAATGGTGCCCCTGGAGCTTTACAACATGGCAACTCTGCATAAAGCGTATAAAGAAAAAAATGTGACAGAGTGATGGAGTCGGGGTGGGGACTCAGGTGATGTTAATTAAATTCTCTGCAGCAAATCCATTTGTTCTCATGCTTTCAGTGCCTTTGAAATCGTAGAGCTTTTCTTTGTCTTTGGCCCGCCTTGGTGTTGTTCTGCTGGTAGACAGGCCATGTGGTTTTTCCCCTTCTGTCTTCAAGGTAGTGGTCTTAGTTGGTTTCAGATTCCTCATTATTTGTATTATGCTCCCAGCTGGACTACCACAAAGCCATAGATGGGATAGCTGTGTGGGGGCATCTGTGTCCAGCCTAGAACCTCCAGTTCAGGGCTGTTATAATGCTTGGGGTTAACAGATGAATCTTTAACAGATTCTAAGAACACCCCCAAGGACTCCACTATTAGACTTAGTGAGCTGTACTGTTCTCATACTGGGACACGGTGTTGCTGGGTGGCTAAGGGCTTGGCCCGTGGAGTCAGGTGGATTTGAATTTGCACGGATTTGCGTGGATTTGAACTTGCTGCTAACATCTACTGGCCGCGCAGCCCTGGCAAGCTACTTAATCTCTGTGTGCCGCAGTGTGTTCATTTTTAAATGGGGTTAATAACAGTACCTACCTCATGCCGTTTTTGTGACAATTAAATTGAGTAATTGATGAAAGTGCTTACAACAGTGCCTGTACTTAGTAAACGCCCAATAATATACAATGGTAATTACTATTAACTATACCTTGTGTTGCCTAAAAGCTTTTTCATGTCCTTCTCTCCCCTTGACTCAAACTTTCAATACTTATGAAATGCAGAGATTATAGGGATGAGACTGATTGTGTCCTTGGGACCAGGTTCACTTTGCTGAATTTGATGGGAGGGCTTTGAGTAGCAGGTTGAAAAAGTAATACTTAATGCAGAAAAGGGGAAGGTGGGTAGAGCCAGGCAGAGGAAAGAGACACTCAACCGAAGGAATCACCAATCCCTTTGTTTTGTGTTTTTATTTTTTTCTTTTGCAAACATGATTTTATTATTATTTTTCACCTTAGCTTCATTATAATTAAGTCAAATATTATACTTACTTTAATTTCAATATAATTAACACCAAACATCACTGTAAATGTTGTAAAGGCACTTAAATGTTTGTCCATATTCGTTTCTACCTTCTTTACACTTTTATATATTAAAAAATGTTTCAATAAGCCTATATCATTTTTGCAGTCAGAAAAATTAAATATTGCTTTCATTTTGAAAAATATCACCCCCAAAACTTTTACTCTAATACAATTTTTATTTGGAGGCTCATGTCCAGTCTTTACCCATATATAAGCAAATATTTAATAGCTATAATCCAAAGCATGCATATAATTTTATGATGTACTGTTTTACTTTAAAATGTTTAACATTCTTCTTTCTACAGGGTCATATTTATCACTTTAATGATTGTGTTCAAACTGCACCACATTAAAGGCTATAATTTACCTCGCATTATTGGGCTGACATGTAGGCTGTTCACATTTTTTCCTCTGTAATAAAATTACGTCACTGTAAACATCTTTGTCCATGTGGCTCTTTTTCTTTTGAATTAATTCCTAGAGATTACTGAGTCTGAGTATTTGTATAGTGTTGTGGCTGCTGATAGGAATGCATACACTCCCTTCCAAAAGGGTTATATCAACTTTACTGTGCAACTGGCAATAAATACATATGAGTTTTCATGAAGCCTCAACAGTATGGGTTGTTTATTTTTATTCTTTTTCTAGTGAAATGGACTGTGTTTTCATATTAATCCTATTTTCTCTCATATGAATCCTCTGAGCATACTGTTTGGTCATCTTGGTGATGTTCTTACACAATTATAAAAGCTCTAATTCAATATTGATAGCTGTCCTTTGGCATATTTGTTGCAATTTTTTTTCATTCTGTTATTTTTCTTTTTAATTGTGGTTTAGTGTTTGTTTGTTTGTTTTTCCATTTATAGCACTTTGCTTTGCCTCAGCCTTGTTCCAGGGTCTGTTAGTTACTGGCATGGAAAGGGTTTAAAATAAAGATTTTCAGAAGAGTCGATCCTTGGAATGCGTGCAGGGCCTCAAGATAAGGCGCTGTCACCTCTCTCCCCCAGTTTCTTCCAAAGCTTTGGGCTCTGAAAGATGGTGCCTACCTAGCGCCTCCTTAGCATAGTTTTGTAGCTTCGAGGCTGGCAGAATCCCCAGGGGCACACCTATCATTTCCCCGCTAAAAATGTTTAAAAGATAGAAATGGACTTGGAATATCTCCACCCTGGTTACCACCCAGGGGATCACCACCAGCTAAAAGGAGCCAGGCACTGGGACTACATTTAAGCTTGAATGGTGGGTTTTTTCCCCAACTCAAGGGACCGAGAAGCATGCAGACTCTGCCTGGGGTGGGCTCACCGAAACGGAGAGAGGGCTAGGAGTAAACTAGCTCCACCTTGTCTGTGGTTTGCCAGAGGGACCCTTCCCAACACCAGGTGTGGCATGGAACCCAGCATGTCTCCCACCTAGAGCTCAGAGCCCAGCCAGTCTAGCCCAACCCTCATGTCACCCTTTCTCTCTATTGCTCTTAGACTAAGAAATGCTCCCCCGCCAGCCCTCAGTGGCCCAGGCACAATACCAGGGATGCTCACTGACCTCCACGGCTCTTCTCTTGCAGTTTCCTGCTTCTTCAACTTCACCAGCCCCTCTGGGGTCGTCCTGTCACCTAACTACCCGGAAGACTACGGCAACCACCTCCACTGCGTCTGGCTTATCCTCGCGCGGCCCGAGAGCCGCATCCACCTGGCCTTCAATGACATTGATGTGGAGCCTCAGTTTGACTTCCTGGTCATCAAGGATGGGGCCACGGCTGAGGCCCCAGTCCTGGGCACCTTCTCGGGAAACCAACTCCCCTCCTCCATCACAAGCAGCGGCCACGTGGCCCGTCTTGAGTTCCAGACCGACCACTCCACAGGGAAGAGGGGCTTCAACATCACCTTTACTAGTGAGTCCACCCTGTGTCCTCAGCTGACCGTCCCTCTGGGGATGTCCAGTAGAGGGGGCTCCAGCAGAGGAGTGTTGCTGTGGGTGGACCAGTTCCAAAAGCCTTGAGAGGCTGCAGAGCCAGGCATGGGGCTCCAGCATGAAGGGAAAAGCGGAAAGCGTTCTTTTCTGTGGCGTCACTCGCTTTTGAGCATTCATTTCCTATGGATGTGCCATATAATGTGAAAGGAGCCTGGGGCCTCATTTCTCCCTCCCACCCTCCCCCTCCTAGAAGGCCCAGCTAGAACTAGGAAGGGCCCAAGGGAAAGCAAGCCTTCCCCATCCTCTTCTAGCTACTGACGCCTCTCTCATGTGCTTGCTCCCCCAAGTCCTTGGACGCCTACTCACTGCCAACTTCGTGTATTCCCCGTGGGGCTGCTCACACTTTGCTTTGCCAGTTCCCATTCCCATAGGCAAATCAGAAACAGAAGTCTAGAGCAGTGTTTCTGTTTGGCTCTGAGGCTCATTAGAGCCAACTCTTGGGGCATTTCCTCATGGCCCCTCTCAGGGCCACAGTCCCAAAGTTGTCACCTCCAGTTTTAGCCCTTGGCCCCTTCTCTAGAAGCAAGCTGAAGCTCAGCAGTGATTATTGTCGTTTCTGTGTCTCGGGGGGTTGGGTGGGGCAGAAGCTTGGAGAGTAGAAACAGCAAGCGGCAAAGGTAGCAAGAGGTGCTGTTCAGGGCAGAGCCAGCTACAGACCCGGTGAACTTGGCCAATGGCAAATCTTCAGAGCGGGCTGAGGCTGGGTCCGTCTGAGCAGATTAACCAGATCCTTTCCCAGAGGCTGCTTGTGAAATGCAAGTCCCCAGTTCAAGCTCCGCCCCACGCACACAGCACACACGCAGCGCTTGTCCCTCTGGCACTTTCTGATAGAACTGATCTCCGCCCAGCCCCCCTCCCACCCTTGGCAGAGAGGTCTTGCTTCCTTGTCCCATCTGTCCCCAGGGTCTAGTGGAGCTGAAGACAATAAGTGCCAAACAGGGGTCATTGGGGACCCCAGATTCCAAGCTAAAGCCCTTCCCTGATATTTCCCATAACACCTTCTTCAGGATGCTGGACTTGATAGAAACAATCCATCTTCCCAGGGATGCCTCCTCCAGGGCACTTGTCTTCCCATCATCTGTGGGCAGGAGGAAGCAGAGCCCAGTTGTGTCTTCCCTAATCTTCCCAGTCTAGCACTGCAGCACTGGCTTTTAGGTTATCTGTCCTCATCCCTACTTTCCCACGAGGTCATGAGCTCTGGAAAGATGGGCGTATGTATTACTTATCTTTCTATGCCCTCTGCCCAGTTCAGGGTCGGGTACATGGTGAGGATCAGTAAGTATTTATTGAATGGAAAGATCCATGAATGGCTAAATGCTCTTTCTTCCTCCTGGTGGGAGTGGGAAAAAGAAGGGTGAGAGCTGTCCCAGGGAAGCCCACTTATCCAGGATGGGGAGGGCCGAGGACTCTGCAGGTTCAAAGCAGGTGTGGATATACCAATGGAGGACCTGGGTCAGAAACAAATACTCATAGTCTCCAAGGAAAACCATATCCTAGTAGGTCCCCACTTTCCAGGAGAGGAGCAAATGCCAAATCCTCAGGAGGAAGAGGCAGAAAGCAGCAAACCCGACCTGCTGATCAAGCTCTTACCCAGCATTCCTCTCGAAGGTTCCTCCGCCATTGTAAAAGTGATACACATCCAATATGTCAGTAAGCAAAACACAGGGGCAGGTCAAGGAAGAAATGCTGACTACCACCCTAGATCCCCCCGACCCAGAGATGATTCTTGCCAATATTTGGTAAACACTATTATAGACGTTACAGGTAATTTTCTGTGCATTTATACAGATAGAGTGGGATGGATAGGTAGCAATAACTTTTAAAAATCTAAGCCCCATCCTAGACCTGATGAATCAAAATCTCTAAGGAGTGAGGCCCTAGAATCTACATTTTTTACAGACTTCTGGGGTGATTCTGATGTAGCTAGTGAAACCACAGTCCATGGGCAAGTGTTTGGGAACTAGTGTAGTCTCCCCTGCAGGACGTGCATCTCCTCAGTCACGTCCCAACTGACGATCGTCTGGGAAGAGCTGGAATTTGCCCAGTGTCGGGGAGTTCGCATCCCCCCCAAGACAGCTCTCACCACAGTTAGAGAGCACTCGGGACTTCCCCTCATGATGACCTGAAATCTGTGTCCCTGTAACAAGGCTCAGGGATCCCGTTTCCACCTCCAGAGCTCCTTAGAGGAAACCTAACCCTTCTTCCATGTGAGTATTTTGGACAAAGATGAGAGACTGAGCACCTACTGTGGGAGCATCCTGCGGGCATCACTGCCAACCCCACAACAGAAACTTCCTAAGCTAAGATCTGTCCCCTTTCACCTGCCAGGAAACAGATTGAAAAGGTACAGGTAGAACTGAGCAGTATTTAAATCCTTGACTTAGAGCATTTGCTTCAAGGTATTGGAAATAGCTCCATATCCCTGCTCAGTGTGTACATGTGTGTGTGTGTGTCTGTTTCTGTGTCTGTGTATCTGTGTGTCTGTGTGACTGATAGGGTTTGTATGTGTGTGTGTGTGTGTGTGTGCATCTCCTGTCGCTACTGAGACAGTCCCACAGATTCAGTGGCTTTTTTTTTTTACAACTTTATTGGAGTATAATTGCTTTACAATGGTGTGTTAGTTTCTGCTTTATAACAAAGTGCATCAGTTATACATATACATCTGTTCCCATATCCCTTCCCTCTTGCGTCTCCCTCCCTCCCACCCTCCCTATCCCACCCCTCCAGGCGGTCACAAAATTCCCTGATAGGGTTTTGAATAGACAAATGCCTGGACTTCTGGGCCCCAAGTGCCACTTTTCTTCCCACCCCATGTCTCTAAATGTGCGGGCAAGCTCATGGTCATAAGTTCCTAATGAGGAAAGGTTGGGAGACTGATGTCTGGGCTGACTTAAGATTGCATTTCAGAGGGAAGGGGGTCAGGGCTCAGCTGGGATCATCCAGATCATCTCTGTGTCAGATGCTCCCTCAGCCCAGCTTCAGTAGGAAGGATCGCCAGGTTTGCTCCCAGCAAGATGATCTGACAGCCTCCAGGGCTGCTTCTGTTTCTGACTGTGCAAGTGTTTCAGTCACTAGGGAACCTCAGAGGCCTCTAAAGTGGCCCATGCCCTTGCAGCCGTGGAGCCTGGTCTCCACTGGGAAGCCACCGTCCTTAAAACAGCAGGGATGCAAATAGGGCGTGGCCTCAGACGGTGTGAGAACTGGGCACCCCTGTTGGAGGAAGGTTGGGAACAGGAAGAAGGAAGGGAACACAGACTTAAGGGGTACTGAGCACCCATCAGGTGCTTACCAAGCATTCGCCACTTGCAAATTCAAATCAACTTTCATGTTATTCCTGTCTCATCTCATGAGAATGGCTCATTTTATAGGTTAGGAAACAGAGGCTCAGCAAGATTACATAAGTTGCCCAGAACCATGTAACTAATAAGAGGCAGAGCTTGATTAAACCCACAAGTGTTCTGGCTCTTTCCTCCCGCCGCACCCCGCCCCCCGCCCGCACCATGGTATTATGAATTGCCTGGGCAGAGTGAGAGGCAGCCTGACAAGGGGAGAGGAAATGAAGGGAATGGCTTCAGACAGGGTTAATTCCAGGGCACCTACTTTATGATGCTTGGTATCTATTAGTGTCACAGGATTTAGAGCCCGGTTTTCCTGCAACATAAATGATCCTATAGCTGTCTGAAGGTAGGGACGCATGGAGTGGATTTGACATTGAGAACACAGATCTGCTTCTTAACCATGTTGAGCGTCAGTTTCCTCATTTGTAAACTGGGGTAATAATACCTACGTCACAGAATCACTATTTGGTGTAAATGAGCCAACAGGAGAAACAGCCCGCCGCCTGACCTATAAATGTGCTTTAGAATGAAGTTGGATTAGGTGCTCAGGAAGGCAGGAGATAAGTTTAACAAGCACCTGCTTTGTACCCAGTGTGGTTCTAGGGTATGTAGCGCTCCCCCCAGCATGCCAGGCTCTTGGGGAAGTGGGGGAGGTCTAGGATTGACCATGATAATGAAGCTTATTTTCTTTGGGGGTCCATCTGCACGTCAGCTCTGTCTAATCCCATCCTTGACCTGTATCCACACAGCTTTTCGACACAATGAGTGTCCAGATCCGGGCGTTCCAGTCAACGGCAAACGGTTTGGTGACAGCCTCCAGCTGGGAAGCTCCATCTCCTTCCTCTGCGATGAAGGCTTCCTCGGGACTCAGGGTTCAGAGACCATCACCTGCATCCTGAAGGAGGGCAGCGTGGTCTGGAACAGTGCCGTGCTGCGGTGTGAAGGTGCGTGCCTGCCGGGCCGGGGGCCGGGGCTGTCAGCCAGAGAGGCTGAGGAGGGGGACCGAGTGGCCCAAACCCCAGTCGTCCTCTTCTCCCAGGACACGGGACCACCCTCTCACCCTCACGCCGGAATGGCCGGGGCTTTATAGAACCACAGTGCACAGAAATTTGAATTATAACCAGAGATTAAACAGGAGAGATGCTGGTTCTAGACTGTCAGGCATCAAAAGTACCTCTTCTTTCAACTGGGAATGCTCTCAATATCACAGCCCTTAGGAGCCCTGCTCCCAGCTCCTGCACAGGGGAGCTCCATCAGCCTGAAGCAGTGTTGGCAGAGCTGTGAGTCTGCGTGTCTTTCAAGCTGCCTGCCACGCTTTCCTTCTCCACGTGCTAATTTCCCCCAATTCCCTGGGACGTCTCCCAGGCTTGGCCTTGGTGTCCCTGTTAAATGATGCCTTGATAGCCTTGCAGTGAATCTCCAGGAGACTAGGGGCAGACCAGCCAGAAAAAAGACACAGCTTGAAGCAAGCACAGGGGTTGTTATGGTGTCTCCTCGGTCCTGCCTTGCCATGCAGACAGGTTTTGACTCCATTTCAGAGGCTAGCCATCTGGTCCCCCCAAACTGCAGGCACGGAAAACACAAATTAAGCTTCTTAAGGGCAGAAATTATGTAAAACTTGTGCACCAAGCACAATGCCTGGCACAGAATAGGCCCTCGATAAATACTTGTGAATAATGGGTGGAAAATGAGTCTCCCACAGACCCCTTGAAGGCAGTGACAGTGGAGGCAAGGGCTGCAGTTCCCTGCTTCTGGGACCCAGAAAGCGCCTTCCTCTTACCTTGCGTGATGGACAGAGGGTAGAGACCTAAGGGACCTCTCCATATGCAGTCCCCAAACCCAAATCCAAGCACCCCGGCCAGCAAGGGGGAAGGACAGGAGAGCAAGGGGGCGTGCCTCAGGGTGACTGCTGCCCCAGAGCTGACAGGCAGGGGAAGCGGGGAGGAGAGACCACCAAGGGCACAGGGTCCGAGGCAGAGAGGGTGGCGTCGAGTCAGAGGGACCTGGACTGGAATCCTGGCGAGTCGCCTTTTTCCTTCTGAGCCTCTGGTTTGTTTGTTTTTCTTCAGCTAAAAAACAAGTGGGGAGATGATAATAAGATGCACATGTAAAGGGCACTTCCTGGCAGAGAGTGAGTTCCTAGCATAAGTGTTAGCCATGCTCTTGCTGGTGTGTAAGCTCCGTGAGGTTAGGGGATCTTCCTTGGGCTCGTATCCCCACAGCTGGCATATTGTTTGATGCCTACTAGATGCTCAGTCAATACTGGTTGATCAATCACTGAATGAATGAATGAATGAATGAATGAATGACTTTTTAACTAGGTTAGAGCCTCCCTCATGGCCTCCAGAGCCCTGACTCTCACCAGACTGCCTTTTGTCTCCTTCCTGAAACTTACCCGCTGAGTCACTGGGGCCAAGTGACTTGACTTCTCTGTGCCTCAGCTGCCCCATCTGTAAAGTGCAGCTCATAACGGGAGCCCCCTCACAGGGTGGTCGTGAGTAAACACCACTCCTGGAGCAGTGCCTGGCAGAGAGGCAGCGCTCAGCCAGTGTTGGCTGTGAGCATGATATTCACCCAATTTTAACCATTCCTGACACCATCAGATGCATATTGGTCCACTTCGGGGGATCATGTGGTGGGTTCATCCTTCCAGGTGCCTGCTCCAATCGTGACACAAACAGGCATCTTCCTGCCCTCCACGGTCACACAACCACGTCCACACAACCTCCTCTGCTATTTTTACCCAGCAGAGCTAGCACTTTTGGAAACAGCATAAGCTTTGGTGTCAGGGAACCGTGAAACTCCTATCTTTGCCCCCTCCCAGTTGTGGACCCGATGGGCTGGGTAGCTCCCTCGTCGGCAGCAGGGGCGTAACCACTCGTGTCTGATGGGGTTGTTTGGGGGTGAGGCAGAGCCCAGGGTCTGGGGGCTTGTCGGTCAGTGGTCTCGCCTTTCCTTCAGGCTGGGCCCCCCATTCTCCCTCATGCTCGTCAACCTCCTCTGACTTCTTTGGTTTTCCTCGTGGTCCATCTCATCCAGGACATCTTCCCTGCTGTCTCCCACTCACCTGATCTCTCCTTCCTCCTGGATCCCTTGCTCTATGGGCCACCGCCGGACCACTCTATCAGATATTTGGTCTCACCGTGACTACATTTTTCTTTACCAGTTCCACGAGTCTTGGCCCTATCTCCCAACCAAGACTACAGGACTTCCGGGGCAGAAGCCCAGGCCACAGTGCCCCTGAGCCTGCGGGGCTCAGCCCCAGTGGAGTTGACCCCCCTGAGAGGGATCAGGACTTGGTAACTACAGAATCCTCCTCCCCACCATCCACTTTCCTGAATCAGGTGCTCCTAGACCATAGTTCTGCCGGTGCAGTGAACCACTCCAGACCATGAGTGAATGTGCCAGAGAACTCGACCTTCATTAAAGGACCTTAAAGTGGTTCACTGCTTCATAGGCTGAGTCTTAATTTTGAAATTAGAGCTATCTCATTCATTCTGTCCCTGGAGGGGAAAATGCTTAGGTTGGGGGACAGTGGACAACCAGAAATAAGGGGGCAGCCTGTTGGAGAGGTGCTGAGTTGGCACAAGGGGAGTCTGCTCAGTCTTCCCAGAATGATGGGCGTTTGATACCAAACTGGTTTCCGGAGACCTGGGGAGCAGCAGATTAGAGGGCCAGAGTGAGAGCCAGACACCACCTAGGGTGGCCAATTCTGGACTTGAAACTGTAGAGCAGACAGGGTAAGAAGCTCCTGGAATCTGGCCCCTCCTTGGCCCCTTTCCCTCCTGTGTTGAGCCTTGGAAGAACCCTGATTTGTAATCAGCATCTTTGTCTTTCCATTTTTTCTAGTTTTGTTTTTGATTAAGTATCCCCACCTTGTGGACAAATAAATGTGGAAGCTAATGGTCTTTTAAAAAATCTTTTAATATATGCTAAGAGCCTCTTAGCTTTGGAGAGGCTATAAAAGGACAGGGAGAAAATGGCTTCTTCTCCTAAATTTAGAAAGAAGGATGATCATCTGGCTGATCTAAAGCAGAAGTCGGCAAACTTTTTCTTAAAGGGCTAGCTAGGAAGTGTTTTCAGCTTTGAGGGCCCTAAGATCTCCCCTCAACTCTGCCATCGTTATGCAAAAACAGCTTTGACAAAAGAGAAATGAATGGGTTGCATTTGGCCCCTGGGCTGTAGTTTGCTGACCCCTGATCTACAGAACAGAGGACATAAGAGATCCATATATTTAAAATCAGAAATTTCCTAAGAAAGACTTCCAAGTAGTGAAACGGCTAGAAAGGAACGCATGGTTCTCACCCCCGCATTCATCTCTTCCTTGTCTCTTTTAAGGAAGAACGAACTAATTACACATCACTATGGTAGGTGGTTTACAGGTGTCACCTCATTTCAGCCAGGTACCAGTCTAGGTAGCAGGTATTGTTATTGTCCTATTAAAGAACAGAGAAGCTAAGTCACTTGCCCAGGGTCCTCCCAGCTTGTAAGTAACAGAACCAGAATCCAAACCCAGGCTCTTGGCTACCCTGTTACTGTATTTGTCTTGAATTATATCACTAGAGAGAATGTAATTTCAAACATATTTGTAAAAGACTTAAAAGCATCCACAAATAGGATGAAAAGCAGGTTTTCTACTTTCTATATCCCAGTAGAAAATTAAAATGAAAGGAAACATATTGCCTATCACAAAAGACAAAGGAAACAGGACACCACGTGGAAGCATCAGAAATTGACAACATAAAACAAAATGACAGCAGTAAAACAAACATATCAGTTATGGTAATAAAGGTAATTAAATTCCCTATTAGAAGACAAAGACTCTCAAACTGGGTTTAAAAAAATATGCTGTTTAAAAGAAATACATGGGAAAAAAGGAGATAAATTATCTACAGTGAGTATGTATTTTCATTTTTAAAGTAATACTTGGTAGTTGTAAAAAATGTAAACAATACACAAGTGCAATAAAGTTAAAGTGGAAATATTCATTTCCTAATCCCACTCCCCAGAGAAAAATGGCGTAACACTTTGGTGTAGACACATCCACATTTTTTTCTCTCTGTATGTAAAATAAATGTGTTATTTTTATAATTTTTAAAAAAGTCTTCTAAAAAAGAAAGGTCAATTCTCCCCACTCCCACAAGAGGAGTCTAAGTGATGGTGGTAGTTCATTTAGGCCTCTGAGGAAAAAGGGTAGTTACTGAGTTTCTAACATTATTTCGTTTAATCTTCTTGTCACTCTTGTGAGAAAGATTATTATGCTTTATGCATGAGAAATCTGCAAACCAGCAAGGTGAATTGACTTGCCTGTGATTACCCAGCTAGTAATAATTGAGCACTTACTATGTGCTAAATACTACACCAACTGCTTTACACACACTCTTGTATTACATCTTCTACACACACTGTTGTATTACATCTTCATGATGACCCTACAGGGGAGGTACTGTTATGATCTTCATTTCACAGATAAGGAAACTGAAGCACAGAGTGGTTAAGTAACTTGACCAAGATCACACAGCTAAGTGAATGGGAGAGTCAGATCCAGATATTTTGATACCAAACAATCACTTTGAACCACCAAATGCAGTCTGACTCCAAAGTTCATTCTCCTTTTGTTCTACCACAAAATGGTGGAGGATAGGTGGTGAGGGGTATGGGGGGGTGGGGGGTGGTAGTGAGGAGGCAGCGCTGGAGGGAGTCAAGGAAAAAGCTTCCACTGCTTCTAGATATTCACACTGAGACCCTTTTGAGGGCAGTAGTGGGGGGGGGGTGTGCATTCCCACGTCCACCCGTAGAGGTTAGAAATGGAGGCTCTGGAGCCAGACTGCCTGGGTTTAAATCCTGGCCCTGCTGCTTCCCTGCTGTGTGTTTCTGAACCAGTTACCTAAGCCCTCTGTACCCGTTTCCTCAACTAGGAAATGAGGCTAATGCCAGTACCCACCGTAAAGTTTGCTGTGAGGGTGAACTTACAGAAAAAGCAGAAGCATACATCAATTAGCATGCGGCCTGTGAGGGCTCAGGAAGCATGAGTTCCCAGCATCACTCTATCCCATCACCACCCCCAACTGCCCTTTGCCTCGTACAACTATAGCATCCAAGGTGAGGAGAGGTGGATCCTCCCTCACAGGGGACACCAGCCCCTCATCAGAAGCCCAGCTCATTAGCCATCTCGTGCTGCCATAACAACATACCACAAACTGGGTGACATAAACAACAGAAATGTGTTTTCTCATGGTTCTGGATGCTGGAGGTCCAAGATCAAGGAGCCAGCAGGGTTGCTTTCTCCCGACATCTCTCTCCTTAGCTAGCAGATGGCCATCTTCTTGCTGTGTCCTCACACGGCCTTTTTCTCTGTGTACGTGCACTCCTGATGTTTCTTCTTCTTGTAAGGACACCAGTTCTTTTGGATTAGGTCCCACCCTTATGCCCTCATTTCACCGTTGTTATGGCCTTAAAGGCCCATCTCCAAAGCCAGTCACATGGGAGTTAAGGTTTCATCCTATAAATTTGAGGGGGCACAAAATGCAGTATTTCATTCCTTCCACAGACTATTTATTGAGCACCTACTCTGTGCCAGGCACTGGGATAAGGCACTGGGTACCTCTTTTGTCTTATTGCTGAATTCTTCTCTCAGTTCAAGGCAGGACCCTCTCCTCTTTTTTTGTCTTTTCCGTGTGTGTGTGTGTGTGTGTTTGTCTGTGTGTGTGTGTGTGTGTGTATCTATGTGTATATCCTTCTTTTCACCCTAACAATTTTTTTTTTTATTAGTTTCTGCTTTATAACAAAGTGAATCAGTCATACATACACATCTGTTCCCACATCCCTTCCCTATTGCGTCTCCCTCCCTCCCACCCTCCCCATCCCACCCCTCCAGGTGGTCACAAAGCACCGAGCTGATCTCCCTGTGCTCTGCGGCTGCTTCCCACTATCTATCTACCTTACGTTTGGTAGTGTATATATGTCCATGCCTCTCTTTCTCTTTGTCACAGCTTACCCTTCACCCTCCCCATATCCTCAAGTCCATTCTCAAGTAGGTCTGTGTCTTTATTCCCGTTTTACCCCTAGGTTCTTCATGACATTTTTTTTTTTAAATTCCATATATATGTGTTAGCATACGGTATTTGTCTTTCTCTTTCTGACTTACTTCACTCTGTATGACAGACTCTAGGTCTATCCACCTCATTACAAATAGCTCAGTTTCGTTTCTTTTTATGGCTGAGTAATATTCCATTGTATATATGTGCCACATCTTCTTTATCCATTCATCCGATGATGGACACTTAGGTTGTTTCCAGCTCCGGGCTATTGTGAATAGAGCTGCAATGAACATTTTGGTACATGTCTCTTTTTGAATTATGGTTTTCTCAGGGTATATGCCTAGTAGTGGGATTGCTGGGTCATATGGTAGTTCTATTTTTAGTTTTTTAAGGAACCTCCATACTGTTCTCCATAGTGGCTGTACCAATTCACATTCCCACCAGCAGTGCAAGAGTGTTCCCTTTTCTCCACACCCTCTCCAGCATTTATTGTTTCTAGATTTCTTGATGATGGCCATTCTGACTGGTGTGAGATGATATCTCATTGTAGTTTTGATTTGCATTTCTCTAATGATTAATGATGTTGAGCATTCTTTCATGTGTTTGTTGGCAGTCTGTATATCTTCTTTGGAGAAATGCCTATTTAAGTCTTCTGCCCATTTTTGGATTGGGTTGTTTGTTTTTTTGCTATTGAGCTGCATGAGCTGTTTATAAATTTTGGAGATTAATCCTTTGTCAGTTGCTTCATTTGCAAATATTTTCTCCCATTCTGAGGGTTGTCTTTTGGTCTTGTTTATGGTTTCCTTTGCTGTGCAAAAGCTTTGAAGTTTCATTAGGTCCCATTTGTTTATCTTTGTTTTTAATTCCATTTCTCTAGGAGGTGGGTCCAAAAGGATCTTGCTGTGATTTATGTCATAGAGTGTTTTACCTATGTTTTCCTCTAAGAGTTTGATAGTTTCTGGCCTTACATTTAGGTCTTTAATCCATTTTGAGCTTATTTTTGTGTATGGTGTTAGGGAATGATCTAATCTCATACTTTTACATGTCCCTGTCCAGTTTTCCCAGCACCACTTATTGAAGAGGCTGTCCTTTCTCCACTGTACATTCCTGCCTCCTTTATCAAAGATAAGTTGGCCATATGTGCGTGGGTTTATCTCTGGGCTTTCTATCCTGATCCACTGATCTATCTTTCTGTTTTTATGCCAGTACCACACTGTCTTAATTACTGTAGCTTTGTAGTATAGTCTGAAGTCAGGGAGCCTGATTCCTCCAGCTCCGTTTTTCGTTCTCAAGATTGCTTTGGCTATTCGGGGTCTTTTGTTTTTCCAAACAAATTTTGAAATTTTTTGTTCTACTTCTGTGAAAAATGCCAGTGGTAGTTTGATAGGGATTGCATTGAATCTGTAGATTGCTTTGGGTAGTAGAGTCATTTTCACAATATTGATTCTTCCAATCCAGGAGCATGGTATATCTCTCCATCTATTTGTATCCTCTTTAATTTCTTTCATCAGTGTCTTATAATTTTCTGCATAAAGGTCTTTTGTCTCCTTAGGTAGGTTTATTCCTAGATATTTTATTCTTTTTGTTGCAATGGTAAATGGGAGTGTTTTCTTGATTTCATTTTCAGATTTTTCATCATTAGTGTACAGGAATGCCAGAGATTTCTGTGCATTAATTTTGTATCCTGCTACTTTACCAAATTCATTGATTAGCTCTAGTAGTTTTTCGGTAGCATCTTTAGGATTCTCTATGTATAGTATCATGTCATCTGCAAACAGTGACAGCTTTACTTCTTCTTTTCCAATTTGGATTCCTTTTATTTCCTTTTCTTCTCTGATTGCTGTGGCTAAAACTTCCAAAACTAGGTTGAATAAGAGTGGTGAGAGTGGGCAGCCTTGTCTTGTTCCTGATCTTAGTGGAAATGGTTTCAGTTTTTCACCATTGAGGACAATGTTGGCTGTGGGTTTGTCATATATGGCCTTTATTATGTTGAGGAAAGTTCCCTCTATGCCTACTTTCTGCATGGTTTTTATCATAAATGGGTGTTGAATTTTGTCGAAAGCTTTTTCTGCATCTATTGAGATGATCATATGGTTTTTATTCTTCAACTTGTTAATATGGTGTATCACATTGATTGATTTGCGTATATTGAAGAATCCTTGCATTCCTGGAATAAACCCCACTTGATCATGGTGTATGATCCTTTTAATGTGCTGTTGGATTCTGCTTGCTAGTATTTTGTTGAGGATTTTTGCATCTATGTTCATCAGTGATATTGGCCTGTAGTTTTCTTTCTTTGTTACATCCTTGCCTGGTTTTGGTATCAAGGTGATGGTGGCCTCGTAGAATGAGTTTGGGAGTGTTCCTTCCTCTGATATTGTTTGGAAGAGTTTGAGAAGGATGGGTGTTAGCTCTTCTCTAAATGTTTGATAGAATTCGCCTGTGAAGCCATCTGGTCCTGGGCTTTTGTTTGATGGAAGATTTTTAATCACAGTTTCAATTTCAGTGCTTGTGATTGGTCTATTCATATTTTCTATTTCTTCCTGAGTCAGTCTTGGTAGGTTGTGCATTTCTAAGAATTTGTCCATTTCTTCCAGGTTGTCCATTTTATTGGCATAGAGTTGCTTATAGTAATCTCTCATGATCTTTTGTATTTCTGCAGTGTCAGTTGTTACTTCTCCTTTTTCATTTCTAATTCTATTAATTTGAGTCTTCTCCCTTCTTTTCTTGATGAGTCTGGCTAATGGTTTGTCAATTTTGTTTATCTTCTCAAAGAACCAGCTTTTAGTTTGGTTGATCTTTGCTATTGTTTCCTTCATTTCTTTTTCATTTATTTCTGATCTGATCTTTATGATTTCTTTCCTTCTGCTAACTTTGGGGGTTTTTTGTTCTTCTTTCTCTAATTGCTTTAGGTGCAGGGTCAGGTTGTTTACTCGAAATGTTTCCTGTTTCTTAAGGTGGGATTGTATTGCTATAAACTTCCCCCTTAGAACTGCTTTTGCTGCGTCCCATAGGTTTTGGGTCGTCGTGTCTCCATTGTCATTTGTTTCTAGGTATTTTTTAATTTCCTCTTTGATTTCTTCAGTGATCACTTCGTTATTGAGTAGTGTATTGTTTAGCCTCCATGTGTTTGTATTTTTTACAGATCTTTTCCTGTAATTGATGTCTAGTCTCATAGCATTGTGGTCGGAAAAGATACTTGATACAATTTCAATTTTCTTAAATTTACCAAGGCTTGATTTGTGACCCAAGATATGATCTATCCTGGAGAATGTTCCATGAGCACTTGAGAAAAATGTGTATTCGGTTGTTTTTGGATGGAATGTCCTATAAATATCAACTAAGTCCATCTTGTTTAATGTATCATTTAAAGCTTGTGTTTCCTTATTTATTTTCATTTTGGATGATCTGTCCATTGGTGAAAGTGGGGTGTTAAAGCACCCTAACAATTTTAATGGAAAATTTCAAACAGAGAGAATAGTATAGCGAACCCCATGTACCCATCACCTGGCTTCAACAATTATAAACTCATGGCCTATTTCATTTCATTCATACCCTCTGCCTTACCAGCATCTCCCACCATTACCCTGCTCTGGATTATTGTGAAGCAAATTTCAGGCATGATATTTCATGCACAACATTTTAGTGTGTATTTCTAATGGATGAAAAGAACTCCTTACAACAGAACCACCATGCTATTATCTTAAAATTATGAAAATAATTACTTAATACAATCAAGTTTCCATGATTATCTATCTAACCCTTTCTTTCATAGTATTTTTTAAGAAGTCAGAGCCCTAGTAAGGCTGATATGTTTCAAGTCCTTTTTCATCTGTAGGTGTCTTCCCACCCTCTTGCGATATTTTTGTTGAGGAAGCCAGGCTGTTTATCCTGAGGAGTCTCCTGCAGTCTGAATTTTGGCGATTACGTCCCTAGGAGGTTGTTTAACATGATCCTCTCTCTCTTATATTTCCTTTAATTGGCAGTAAGTTCTAGAAGCCTAATCAGATTCAGGTTCTGGTGTTTGGCCAGAATATTTTATAGGCAGGGCTCTGTGCCTCTATCAGATGCATGTAATGTCTAGTTGGTTCTCTTTGGGTGATGTTAGGAGCCATCAGTGATCATAGCCTAGAGATTACTAAATGGTAACATTCTATCTCTTCTTTTATAAGCTGGAATACTTACAGAAAACTTGCCCTGATCAACTATTTGGTTACCCTGTGGTGTAGTTCATACAGGAAAGACAGGACAAATACTTCATTATTTTCCTTTATTTACCAGTTTTCGTATTAATGGGTTGACTCTAATGTCTTCCAAAGTTGAACATTTTTTTAATATCATTACAATCCAAAGGATTGAAACATATTTTATGCATTTAACTCCATTGCAGTTATTACTGTAGTCAACGCTCAAATCGTCCCATTGGCCGGCGGGAGCCTTTTGAAATTGGCCCAACCTCATCTTGTACATTTTCTGTCCCTGACCTAAAATCAGCTGTTTCTCTAAGGAGTCCTGGTTCCTTTTAGTGAGAAATGATATTCAGAATCTGGGCACTGGCTCTGCTTATTACTATTGAGTAGGTCCTCAATTCTAAGCCTTTACAATGAAAGGAGCTAAGAAATATTTTTTGAAAGATAAAATGCATCATGGGTTCATTTCATTTCAAATATAGGAACATTTTTTCTTTTGCACTGAACTTCCTTGATGTTGTATCTATATCTTCTTTCACTCTTGCTGGTAATCCCAGTTCTCAACACCAACATAATTTCCCATATTCCTTAATATACACCCAGGAGTCTCAAATTGTAATACCAATACTACCAACAGCAATACGATTACTGAAAATCGTTTATGTGTTTTTCCTTTCAATTCTTCTTGTCTGTACATCCTACTAGGGATGGACTATCAAATTGCTGTGTTTTAAAATCTCTTTAACTAGTTTCTTCATGTGTGATTATGCTACCAATTGATACAGTATTATATTCATTTATTTTACACTGCTTTTAAGTTTTGAGAAATTGCTTATCAAATTTAAATCTTTTTTCATTATGTAAAATATTTACATAGTTCCAAAGCTAAACCTCTAAAAGAAGGTATATTCTGAGAAAGTCTAACTTCTATCTCTATCCTCTCTACCCTGGCCCCTCCCCCCAACCATAGGTAATCTTTTGCATTTTGAGTTTGCCCTTTCATTGATTGTTAATATGAGAAAATATGTGTGTGTCTCCCACCCTTTTCTTAGATAAATGGAATCATTACCCTTGCTTTTGCTGCTGTATCTTGCTTTTATTCACTTGATAAAATATTCTGGGGACCACTGCATGACATTATATAGAACATTCCTTATTCTTGTTTTATAGCTGCATAAATAGTCCATGTTGTTGATTACCCCAATTCATTTAGTCAGCTCCCTATTGCTGAGCATTCTGGCTGTTTCCATTCTTTGGCTGTTATAAATAGTACTGCGTTATGTAGCCTGGTACATATATATGTCTTTGCATATTTTTGCCAGTGTATCTTTGGAATAGAGTTCTAGAAGTAGAGTTGCTGGGTGAGAGAATAAATGCCTATGAATTTTGCTGGATGCTACCAAATTTCCCTGCGTAGGGTTTGTGCTCTTTTGCATGTCCAGCAGGAAAATACTAGAATTCCAGCTTTCCCTCGGCTTCACGAGTCCTCAGACTTTTTGCATTTTCCGCACCTGATGGATGAGAAATAATTTCTCAGTATAGTTTTGATTTGTATTTATTTTCTCAGTAAGAGGGAGGTTGAGCATCATCTCAAATGTTAAAGAGACACTGCACTTAGGAATCCTCCCCTCCTTCCCCCTGCCTGGCAACCACCACCCTGGGATATGAAGATTAACTAGAGAGAGTGAAGGATTGAATGAATGGAGAGGTTGTTTGCCAATCACCTGAGCAGAGAAGAGAGGAACTAACCAAAGTGATAAAATGATACAGCAGAGAAAGAAAACAAAATGGTGGACACCAAAGGAAAGATTTGAGTTTCCTTCTCTGGAAAGTTTAGGTAGGGCTTTGTTGATGTATATGACTGAATAGAGAGTAGCCTTGTCAGGCAACAGTGACTCTGTGATCTATGGCTTCCTGCAAAGTGAATGACAACATCACAGTCCAGCAACCAAAGAGGCTGGGCCTGTGCTGAATGGGAGCCAAGAGAGAGTCCCCACTCTCTTCTGAGGCTCTGTGCCTGCGGACCCAGGCGCATCGCAGCAGGCATGCCCCTCCCCACCTCCAAGGTCTCACAAGTCCATTGGAAGAGTAGAGCAAAGTATTAGTAGTTTCAGTGCCATGGATGGATGGGTTTTGAAAACAGGTTACTCAGGAAATAACAATACCTATAGACAATTTATGCTTTTCAATGTTTGATAGCGGTGCTATGTAATTTCTCCATTTCTCCAAGCCTCAACTTAATGAAAATGGGATAATAATCCCTGCCTATAAAATCAGGATAATAATGGTTATATACCTTTTAATGTTGCAATTGTCACAAGGATAATCCACGTTAAGCCTAACACATAGTAAACTCAATAGCAGTGAGTTCATAACTATCAGCTGTGGTTGTCGTGCTATTATGTGCTGCAGGGGGATTTGGAGACAGAGGTCTTGAGGTTCAATCTCTGCTCTAACTTTATGAGCTCTTGATCTAGTCTATCAGCCTACTTAGCCTCAGTTTTCTCCTCTGTAAAATGGGGATAACTTCATAAATGCTGTGCACATTTAAATGAGATAACACGTGGGATGGATTGGGTGGGATGGACTGGAAGACTGGGATTGACGTACGTACACTACTATGTATGAAGTAGATGGCTGGTGAGGGCCTACTGTATAGCACAGGGGGAAAAAAAGAAAGTACAGTCTGTTTGCAGGACATATATTAAGTCAACCTTAAAAATGCATTCCAACATACATTAGGTGCAGACAAATACTGTTTGATTCCACTTATATGAAGTACCTAGAATAGTCAAAGTCATAGAGACAGAAAATACCTTGGTAGATGCCAGGGGCAAGAGGGTGGGGGGTGTGGGGAGGACGAATGGGGAGTTAGTGTTTAATGGGGACAGAGTTTCAGTTTAGGAAGGTGAAAAATTCAGGAGATGGAGGATGATGAGAGTTGCACAACAGTGTGAATGTACTTAGTGCCACTGAACTGAACAGTTAAATATGGTTAAAATGGTATGGTTTATATTGTGTGACTTTTACCACAATAAAAAAAAATTTTTTTTAATGAGATAACACGTGTAAAGCAGGGAGCATCATAAGTCATCAGTACGAGTTGTCTACTATTAACATCATTATTAATCTTTTTGTCTTCTTTGTTAGTTAAACTTTCTAATATAATTTACTATTAAGAATGCTTGGGCTTCCCTGGTGGCGCAGTGGTTGAGAGTCCGCCTGCCGATGCAGGGGACGCGGGTTCGTGCCCCGGGCCGGGAAGATCCCACATGCCGCGGAGCGGCTGGGCCTGTGAGCCATGGCCGCTGAACCTGCGCGTCCGGAGCCTGTGCTCCGCAACGGGAGAGGCCACAACAGTGAAGAATGCTTGACAATTATTTTAGATATTTTCAGGAAGATTACAGAATTGAGAGAGGAAAGGTGTGGTACATTTAGCTATGTTTTATGAGACTGATTACTTGGGGAAATTTGCAAAAATTTGCAGAGATAGGAGTGCTGGGAGCTCCTTATCCCCTTTCCTTTCCAGTCTTGTTCAGCGCATTTTGGGTACCTGGTAGCACCGCAGTAAGGGGATCCCAAGGAAGCAGGGTTTCTTTTAAAACTGGGATGCTGCTTAGGGTATGATCTCTGGTTTTATGCTATCTTCCTAGGTCTGAATCCAAGTTCTACCACTTGCTAACCCTGGTTAACAAGGGCTAGTTACTTAATCTCCATAAGGCTCCACTTTCTTAGCTGTAAAATGGAGTAAATAATAGCACCCTCCTCACAGGGGTTGTGTTTTGTGAAGATCAAACATGATAGACACGTGAAGCTCAACGTGTGACGGGAACAGGCTCTCAGTCGTGGCCGTGGTGGTGACAGTGGCGGCGGCTTTGGTGCTGGTGCTGATCAATGTCCTCATTCTCAGTCTCGGGGAGGGAGGTGCCTTATCAGGGTGGGCGAGGTTAGACTGTACTAACAAACAACCCCAGAATCTCAGTGGCTTAAAAACAGGAGTCTCACTCTCACACAGACTACTCACGATACATGTGTAACCTGGGTCACGGAGCTCTTCTCCTCAGGGTCACTTAGAGGCCCAGGCTGATGGTACTTCCTTCTAGACTTTCACAGTCACAAGCTGCAGATCACACACTGGCTCTTCACATTCCCATGTGGACGTGACACGCATCACTTCCACCTTCGATTGATTGGTCAAGGCAGTCACATGGCTTTGCCTACATGGACACAAAAGGGTGGACAATGAAATCCAACCACGTGGCCTGAAGGCGGAGCACTGGAGCAGCTCTAATGACCACCACAGGGCCAAGGGTCTGGTTGCAGGAAGAGGCAGGAGTGATGGGAAAGATGGGAGAGAATGGAATGGGAAACTGAGGGATGGGAACGTGGGCAGAGAGAGACCAAAGGACTGAGATAACAGGGTTTGCAAGCTCAGAGCCAGCATGAGGGGTGCCTAAACCCTGGGGGTCTTGTGGCTTTACCTGCCGTGACTACGCTCATCCTTCCATCCATTCATTTATTCATTCAAGCAATGGTCACCGAGGGACACCCGTGTGCCAAGCACTAGGCTAAAGGCTGGGGGTTCTGAGTAGCATAAGACAAATTATATGGCCCCTGCCCTCAGGGAGCTCACAGTGGAGCGGGCTGTGTGCTCCTGGGCCAGAGCACCGGGTGCCAGCTGTGTCAGGGTGGGCCGGACTTATGCCTCTGCCAGAGGCCTGATGATTGAGTCAAGAACAAAGAGAGAACCAGTGTGACCCAAATATTAGTTGTACTTCAGCACTTCTAGAATGGCAAAGGACTTTGTTTAAAGGATTCTTTTCATTCCTCCCCTCTGGCCCTTCATAAAACTCCAAGTGACATAACTGGACATATCCGTAAAGGACCCAAAAGACAGAGCTCGCAGTTTATACAGTTTATGTAATTCTCCATAAAAACATAAACAATACTTGCTGGCAGACACGTTTTATAGAGAGATATTTTGTTTATTTATTTGTCCCCCCAACAAACCTGCTTCTCTCCCTTCTGTCCCCCCAGCTCCCTGCGGTGGCCATCTGACTTCGCCCAGTGGCACCATCCTGTCTCCGGGCTGGCCTGGCTTCTACAAGGATGCCCTGAGCTGTGCCTGGGTGATTGAAGCCCAGCCAGGCTACCCCATCAAAATCACCTTCGACAGGTGCTTGTAACCACAACCTGGGGGTGGGGATGAGGAATGATATCTCTGCCATGGTGTGGGAGGGAAGCTGGGGTGGGTGACGATGGACCAGCACCGATGCTGGAATGTCAAGGTCAGAGAACACTCGAGTGGCTGCCCTGCATGGGGTGGGGGCAGGCTGCACTGGCTTTGCCCTTGGCCTTGGTTTCTTCTCAGTAGTGGGGTCTGTGATGTTTAGGGGACTATTAGTATCTGAGGAGCATAACCCTGACATTTCCAGTGTGGGAAGACGGTCTTCCTCACCTCTGACCCGAATCGTGCTCATATGCCCCACTTCTAACTCCCACCCTGGCTGTGCCCCTCGGGTGGGGGAAGTAGCCACCCAAGTATGAACACAAACTTCTTCTAGACAAAGTGTTTGTGGCGTAGAATAGCCGTTGCAAACTTTTCTGTGAAGGGCCAGGTGGTAAATACTTTAGGTTTCATGGGACACTTGCTGATATCTGTTGCATAGTCTTTGCTTTAAAAAAAAAAATACTGCTTTATAAATGTAAAAACTATTCTTAGCCCTTAGGCCATCCAAGAACAGACTCTAGACCAGAATTGGCCCTGGGGCTGTAGTTTACTGACCCCTGGCCTAGAACATTCTGACTCCCATGAGGCTAGTCACTGTGCCTCTAGGTCTGAAGATGGGTCACAGCCCAGGCCACAGAGAGGACTGGGAGATCCGCATCCAAGCACAGGAGGAGGAGGAGGAGGGTTCAGTACAGGAGGGAAGGTCCTCCCACATCTCCAGTAAATGTGTGCAGATTATACTAAAATATCCCAGCCTGCCAAAATCCAGTTGTTCTGAAGCCCAGGTCAGTCAGGGCCTTTTGTCATTTGCAAATTAATGAAGTTTCTCAAAACGTCTTCATTTCCATCTTCGGCAGATTTAAAACTGAGGTCAACTATGACACTCTGGAAGTGCGAGATGGACGGACGTACTCGGCACCCTTGATCGGAGTTTACCACGGGACGCAGGTCCCCCAGTTCCTCATCAGCACCAGCAACTACCTCTACCTCCTCTTCTCTACCGACAAGAGTCACTCGGACATCGGCTTCCAGCTCCGCTATGAGAGTGAGTGTCGGGGCGTCAGTGACAGGGTCGGCCATGTGGGGAAAGAACCAAGGGCTGAGCTCCACCAGGAGGCCCCGCTCGGCCGCGTCGCCGTGGCGTTCTCTGTTAGGCTGTGCTCCTCGGGAGGTGCTGCTTGTTCTCAGCATCTCTCAGAGCTCAACTTTAGAAAGAATGGAAGGTCCCCCTCTGTGTGCAGATGACTGGGCGCCACCATGCTGGGCACTCTGGGGACAGATGGTGACGTTGGAGTGAGATGTCATCTCCCGCTCCCTCACCCTCTTTCATCACCTGCATTCATTGCTGGTGCCTCGATTGAAATAGCTTGTTGATTCAATTCTTTACAGACCACTCTAGTAACTTAGGGCCGAGAGCACCATGAGGAGAGGGTCGTTTTCTTACCTGTGTTCGTATCCATAACCCTCAGCATGGCGTCTAAGCCATAGGGGACACTTCACTGATGGTTACTGAACAAATGATGAACGAACAAGTGATGAAGACAGCTTGTTCTCCCTGACAGATGGGTCTTCAGATACCCTCAGCAGATACTGGCAGCCACATTTGAGGAGGGAGCGGATGACAACTCCAGCCTTCTCTCACTCGGGGCTCTCTCCCCCCTCCCTTTGTGAGTCAGCTGGGGTCCCTCTCTGCTCACAGTGAGCTGTTCCAGCTGTGGGCTCTCTATTCCAGCTATCACACTGCAGTCAGACCACTGTCTGGATCCAGGCATCCCCGTCAATGGGCAGCGTCATGGGAATGACTTCTACGTAGGTGCCCTGGTGACCTTCAGCTGTGACTCGGGCTACACACTAAGCGACGGGGAGCCCCTGGAGTGTGAGCCCAACTTCCAGTGGAGCCGGGCCCTGCCCAGCTGTGAAGGTGAGACATACCAGCAGGGGGCGCTAGAGTAGAGGACTCCTTTACTGCCCTGAAAACACAGGCACTGACCCCCTGACCCTGTCAGTGAGGGTTGGAGGTTTGGACGAGATGGGGGCTGGGATCCCAGGGGGACTGTGGGGGAAGCTCCCTGGGCCGCTCCAGTCTTTCAGTGCCCCCTTCCCTCCTCTCCAGCTCTCTGTGGTGGCTTCATTCAAGGCTCCAGTGGGACCATCTTGTCACCGGGGTTCCCTGATTTCTACCCCAACAACTTGAACTGCACCTGGATTATCGAAACATCACATGGCAAGGGTAAGTGTTTAGGCCCATGGCAGGTATTGGGATGCAACATGGTCAGGGCCCCAAGGTCCCCAGGTCAAGATGACCTCAATGGGGATCTCCCTCTCTAGTGACCTCTGGGCTTAGTCTGAATTTTTCTCACCAACCAGAAAACTCCCAGAACCTTCCTATCTCTTTGAATCACAGAACTCATTCAACAAATATTTTTCAAACCTAAAATCTCCATTCTGGAAGAGATCTTAGAGATTACCAGCTCTCAAACCTACTTAATTCGGTCGGGAATCTTCTCCAAATCACTCTGCACAAGATGGCAACACACCTTCTGTCTAAACACCTGCCGTGGTGGAGAGGTGACCAACCCACTCAACAAAGGGGCACCTATTCTCATTTTCTGCCAGATCTGACCCCTCCTGATAACCTGAGACTGAGTTCCTTGTACTGAGTCCTGGAGGAACATAGGCTGCCTCTGCTCCCTGTTCCTCACGACCGGCCTTCAGATATTGTACGTGGCAATCCTCTTCTCACAGAACTCACACTGTTCCTCAGAGGAGTGTTTTCATATTCCTCACCAGGCTGGACTCTTGCCCTACCTTCCCTGGCATAAATGACCTTTGGGAGTCCCAAGTTCAAAGTAAGGGTGCTGACTACAAATAAACATTAACTAATATACTCTTTCACTCCACAAATATTGATTGAAATCCACCTATGCGGCAGACCCTGGGGCTGGGAATACACAGTAACCAGGCAGAGATGGCTTCTACCCTCAGAAGCTTGCTCCGAAGTTCATCTAGAGTCAAGGTTCTTAATGCAGTTTGGCAAATACTCTAATGTTAGACCCCTACACAAGAGGTTTAGATTTTCTACGTTGGTGGTGGAAACCAGGCAACTATGTTTTTAGAACACTTCACTAGTAACTGTGATGCGTGCCTTTAAATAAGAACCTCTGATCTTGAAGAATTAACATGTAGAAAAGCCAAGAAAAACTTTAAAGGGAAGAGTAACCCTTCCAGATATTAAAATGTTATTATGGGATAAAATAATTTTAATGATGTGGTATGAGTATAGGAGTGGACACACAAATCAGTGGGGGAAAATAAAGATCCAGAAATAGATTCCCCTATGTGTGTGTGTGTGTGTGTGTGTGTGGCTGTGTGTGAGAGAGAGAGAGAAAGTGCGTGTGTATATGTGTCTGCGAGAGAGAGACAGTCTTTAGTATATGATTAAAGTGTGATTTCCAATCCATTAAAGAGAGGATGGATTATTTAATAAATGGTTTTAAAACAGTGGGCTTAACCATTTGGGAAAAAGAAAAAAACAAATCATACCTCACGCATTTATCCACAAATTCTAGTACTAGAAAGATATGAAAGCCTAACCTCAGGTGGGACTTACTTAAAGAGTAACACCAAAAGTAGAATCCATAAAGGCAAAGACTATTAGATTTGATTAAATAATACTTTGAATGGATTTATGGTTTTTTAAAATAAAGATATAAATATTCAAAATATTCATGTAAAATATTCAAATAGTTAATGGACAAAAATATTTGCAACCTATGTAATCATTTAAGGACCACGAACCTGATGCATAAAGAGCTCTTAAAATTTTTTTAGAAAAATATGCCTGGTCTACAGGGCTATAAAATAAGCAAAGCTATAAACACTTTGTAATAGAGGAAATACAAACGAAAAGACCTCGACCGCCCCTAACAATTTTAAAAATGCATGTTAACCCAGTAAATGAAATGCCATTTCCCTTTTCAAGTCAGCAGAGAACATCGCAACAGCGTAACAGTGTGGGGGACAGTGTAGAGACACGAATACTATTCTTCCGTGCTGCCATTGTGTGAAACTGCTCAGACTTACCAGAGGATGATTCAGCAATGAATCAAAAGCCTTAAGAATATACGTGCCTCCGGTACTTCCCTGTGGCACAGTGGTTAAGAATCCGCCTGCCAATGCTTGATCCCTGGTCCAGGAATATCCCACATGCTGTGGGGCAACTAAGCCCATGCGCCACAACTACTGAGCTTGTGTTTTAGAACCCGCGCGCCACAACTACTGAAGCCCGTGTGCCTAGAGCCCGTGCTCCACAACAAGAGAAACCACCGCAATGAGAAGTCCACGCACCACAACGAAGAGTAGCCCCCGCTCGCCGCAACTAGAGAAAGCCTGCACACAGCAACAAAGACCCAACACAGCCAAAAATAAATAAATAAATTAAAAAAAAAAAAAAAAAAGAATATACGTGCCTCTGGACCCAGCAGTTCTACTTCTTGGAATTTATCTGAAGAAAATAAATAAACTGTACATCAAGATTTAGCTACAAGGTTGTCCCCTAAAACACTTTATTAATTGAAAAACTAGTAACTATTCCAATGTCCATCAATCAGGAAATGTTATTGTCCCCTAAAACACTTTATTAATTGAAAAACTAGTAACTATTCCAATGTCCATCAATCAGGAAATGTTAACTAAATGTATGGTATAGCCAAATAATGAAACATTCAATATTACCATGCAGCTACTGAAAGGAGTAATGTGAAAGAATATTTAAAGCCCTACACAGATGGTTGCAATACACTGTGGACTAAAAAAGAAGTTTACCAAAGTAATATATTCAGTTTATAAAAATTAAGCAAGGAGGGCTTCCCTGGTGGCACAGTGGTTAAGAATCCACCTGCCAGTGCAGGGGACACAGGTTCAAGCCCTGGTCCAGGAAGATCCCACATGCCGCGGAGCAACTAAGCCCGTGCACTACAACTACTGAGCCTGTGCTCTAGATCCCACAAGCCACAACTACTGAGCCTGTATGCCACAACTACTGAAGCCCACGCACCTAGAGCCCATGCTCAGCAACAAGAGAAGCCACCGCAATGAGAACCCCGCACACCGCAACGAAGAGTAGCACCCACTCCCACAACTAGAGAAAGCCCGTGCACAGCAATGAAGACCCAACACAGCCAAAAATAAATAAATTAATTAAATTAATTTATTAAAAAATAAAAAATTAAGCAAGGATATGTGCATAGAAAACAGTCTGAAGAGCTATGCCCCCACAGGTTAATACTAGTTGTCTCTTATTTTCATCTTTTGACTTTTTCCTAATTTTGAGCACTAAATATGTATTCCATGTAAAGTACACTATATAAAAAAAGAAAATTTGAAAGAAAAGTCACTTATAATCCCACCTCATGTATTTAAGCACTGTCACTGTTGCCTTTAATAGGCCTGGTATTTAGCTGGGATTAAGACAGCCTTGGGCAAGACAGGACTCTCCGGCAGTCAGGGCAATGCGGGGCTGACCCCTTTTTCCCACAGTATTGTTCCCGAGGAGAAGAGGGACGGAGGCAGTGTCCTTGTTCATCCTGCAGAGCTGTTTCCACCAAGCCTAGTCCAGAGTTGGCCATTGCCAGAGCCAGAAGCTACTCTGTGGCATCAAGAGGAAAAGAAAGGCAGCCCCCTGTGACCCCTAGAGTAACGACTCCCCATAGTCATGATTCTCTCTGCATCTGACGTCTGTAATTATAGGGGTGTATGTTCCTCTTTGCCTTTCTACCTGTGTCTTTCCTTAGAAGTCAATGCAGTTCAACAAATATTTAACAAATGCTTATTTGATACTCGCGCTTGCTGTAGGTGCTAGGCAAACACAGGGGAACAGACCCTCTGGCGCTGCCTGCCTTGTAGTCTAGTGGTAGAGATCCAGCCTAAAGAGACCTCTCAATGTACCATGGTCAATTCTGGGATAGAGCAGACACAGGTGGGGAGTTGAGACTTAGGCCGGTCTTCAAGGATGAACAGGAATTAGCCAGGATGAGAGGTGTTCCAGGCAGAGAATCAACAAGAGGTCACTGATGTATAACCAGGTCACTTCTTCCTTAGAACCATTGAAAGGCTTCACCAGACCCTAAGCATTGAGCCCCAAATTGTAAACTAGCTAGCATGGCCTTATAGCCCTGGCTTACCTTTCTCAGCCTCCTTCTGAGCCCTCTAAGCACTAAGTTCTAGCTACACTGAACTTCTTTCAGTTCCTAGAACTTCTTAGGCTTTCGTTGTCCTCTAGAGCTTTGCACATGGGACAGTTTTCTTCTCCTGGAACACTTCCTATCCCCGCATCATCTCCACAATTCCCCTTGCCTGGCCAGCTGCTCATCCTTCTGAATTCACTTCCTCTACCGAACCTTCCCGTCCCCCTGCCCCCAGCGCTGGGTCTGGGTGGGGCCCCCCTCCACAGGCTCCTGTGTGACCCTGTACCTTCCCAATCCCAGACTTCTCCCCACTGTATGGAACTTGGCATCCTTGTCATCTGTCCCCCGGACCAACTCCAAGCTCTTTCAGAGAAAAGTCTGCCTTGCTTCCTGCAGTTTCCTCAGCTGCTGGCTTCATGCCTGGCACATAAGAAACTCCAGAAATATCTATATGAATGGAATTAAAGTGAACCCACACCCTTCTCCAGAGGGCACCCCTCAGGCTCTGCTTGTAACAGTATCTCAGGTTAACAGACCTATGGAGGTTGCTGACTCCGATTGCTCCCTACCAGGTAGAAGTCCAGCTGGGAAAACTGAAAACTCTGTGAAATTCAGAATTGTTCAACTTACCACATGCCCAGCCCAAGGGAACAGCCATTTCAGGAGTCCAGATCACGTGCCTTTGCTAAGACCCCGGGCCTGACATCTTTTAACCCACAAGACTGTCTGGGAGTTAGATGAACTGAGTACTAAGAACGCCTACTGTGTGCCAGGCACTGTGCCGTGGGCTTTGCGTGTGCTGCCCCAGGTGTTCCTCTCCCCAAGGATTAAATGTCACCTAAAGACGCAGAGCAACTTTGGCCCAGGCACTTTCGCTGGTAGACAGGCTTTTGACCCAGGTCGGCCTCCCTCCAAATCCCCTCCTTTCCCATGGCCCTGCTCTTTCTGCTCCAGTGTGGTGTTAATACCCTTTGCACGATTCTGCATGGTTCACTCCAGTGGAGTCTTCGTTTGTGTGTGCATCTGTCACGCCAAATCTGGATTCAAACTCCAACACAGGGCCTCTCTATTTCTGTGACAATGTCTTCATTTTCACACAATGGCCAAAAGAGCCCCAAGCAATCAGCATAGCTGGGAAACCCAGGAGTTTCACCTCAGTTGTTTACTCATCCTTAGAATCCCTGCCAAGTGTTTACTCCTTTGGAGGGGCTGTATTTGCATGCTGGAAAAACAGAGTAAAGGCACAGTGCTTCATTCACCTTCGTTTCCACCCGTTACTGTGTCTGACTCATCCTCCACCCAACCCTGTGTTCCAGCGAGGAGGGAAAGACATCTATTACAGCAAGCCTCTTCCCAAGCTCTGCAGACTGAGAACAGTTTACTCAGTTGCACACGTGTTTATGTATCGGCAGTACAGGATATGTACGGGCATACATACCCGTGGGGTTCCAAGCATGCTTACACCCCTCGTGTCCCAGACTGTGATCCCTGTGAAGCCTTCCCAACCCCGGAGGCGTAGTTGCCCACTCTCCCTCTGTGTCCCCACTCTGTATTCTCGCTGCTGATGTGCCTGTCTCCTCCTCTAGACTGGGAGATCTTTCTCGGTGCTTAGCACAGGCCTGGCACTTAGTAGGTGCTCAGAGCCTATGTCTTTGAGTAAACAGATAAATGGATGCATGTCAGCTGCCCGGGCACAGGGCATTCACAAGCTGCTTCCCTGGTCCCACCTCTACTGGGTTCTGTCCCCCCAACCCCCACCTCTAGAATCCCAAATACTCCAGATCACCAGTTTCTATCAACAGAGAGGCCAAAAAAAATGAAAACATCTAAAATGCTTAAGCATTAAGACCTTGGATCTAACCATCATTTATCAAAAACGTGTCATTAATCAGAGAAGTATTCCTCACACTTTTATGTGCCTACAGATCTCTTGGGGGATCTTGTTAGCATGCAGGTTCTGATTCAGGAGGTCTGTGGTGGAAGCCAAGATGCTGCATTTCCAACAAGCTTCCAGACAATGCCCCAGATGCTAAAGTCCGTGGACTTTGAATAGCACTTGGGTGCAGCATTCCTCGCCTACCCGAGTTCCTGCCCTGGTACATCCATGGCATGTATTACCATGGACACACTCACCCGTGGGTGGTCGTGCATTAAACATCTGCCCATCCAAGCACAACTGCCACCTGGACAAGTTCAAGAGTTGCTCTGGGTGTTAAGATTCTGCTGCTCCATAACCTTGCTCAACCCTGACCCCTGCGGCCACCTGGACCCTCCTACCGCAGGCTCTCTTTCCATAGCAGGAGAAGCTGCCTCGTAGGGTGGTTTATTGCACAGCCTCTGCCACCAGATTGTCTCAGTTCAGATCTCAGCTCTCCCACCTACTAGCTGGGCGACCTTGGACAAATGACTTCATTGCTTTGTGCCTTGGTTTCCTCAGGTGTAACATGGAATGAGAATAATCATACCCAGGCTGGAGGGTTCTTAGCAGGGTGAAATGTTTCCGTATCTTCCCTTCTGATTGATAGGGGCCAACTAAAGGGCAACTCAGGACAGTGACACACATATTTAGTGCTGAATGTTATTGTCTTTATTGAGTGCTCTTAGCCCCTCCCCCTCAGTGGAGGTCCCCTCCCTTTTTCCCATCTCAGATGGGATGGCTGCCTGTCCCCTCCCCCACCAGTCCCCCTCCTCCCTGTCTTCTGTTTGATGCCCCTCCTCCCCCAGGTTTCCAATCTGCCCCTCCTCTGATGGCCACCCTTCCCTGCCCTGGTCCTCTTCATGCTTGTGGATTCAGGTAGCAGGTATCCCAGATCTACTGCTGTAGTCTGACCTTAGTCCTGAACTCTAAGTCTGTACTTCCAGTTCCCACTAGCTCACGCTGCTTGAATGCCAAACATTCAGGGTGTTCAAAGCCAAGGCCATTACCCTTCTACCACCTGCTCCTCTTCTTCCTATGTGTCCGAGCCCGGGTCACAAAAGACATCACTGTCCTTCAGGTCAAGATCTTCCCCATCACCTGGGGAGACCTTCAAGATGGCAGAGGAGTAAGACTTAGAGATCACCTTCCTCCCCACAAATACATCAGAAATACATCTACATGTGGAACAAATCCTGCAGAACACCTACTGAACGCTGGCAGAAGACCTCAGACTTCCCAAAAGGCAAGAAACTGCCCACGTGCCTGGCCATGTGGCTGACAGGGTCTTGGTGCTCTGGCCAGGTGTCAGACCTGTGCCTCTTAGGTGGGAGAGCTGAGTTTAGGACATTGATCCACCAGAGACCTCCTGGCTCCAAGTAATATCAAACAGCGAAAGCTCTCCCAGAGATCTCCATTTCAATGCTAAGACCCAGCTCCATTCAACAACCAGCAAGCTACAGTGCTGGACACCCTATGCCAAACAACTAGCAAGACAGGAGCACAACCCCACTCATTAGCGGAGAGGCTACCTAAAATCATAATAAGGTCACAGACACCCCAGAACACACCACCGGTTGCGGTCCTGCCCACCAGAAAGACAATATCCAGCCTCATCCGCCAGAACAGAGGCACTAACCTCCTCCACCAGGAAGCCTACACAACCCACTGAACCAACCTTAACCACTGGGGACAGACACCAAAAAAAAAACAGGAACTACGAACCTGCAGTCTGCAAAATGGAGACCCCAAACAGTAAGATAAGCAAAATGAGAAGACAGAGAAACACACAGCAGATGAAGGAGCAACGTAAAAACCCAACAGACCAAACAAATAAAGAGAAAATAGGCAGTCTACCTGAAAAAGAATTCAGAGTAATGATAGTAGAGATGATCCAAATTCTTAGAAATAGAATTGAGAAAATACGAGAAACATTTAACAAGGACCTGGAAGAACTAAAGAGAAAACAAACAATGATGAACAACACAATAAATGAACTTAAAAATGCTCTAGAATGAATCAATAGCAGAATAACTGAGGCAGAAGATCAGATAAGTAACCTGGAAGATAAAATAGTGGAAATAGCTACTGCAGAGCAGAATAAAGAAAAAAGAATGAAAAGAATTGAGGACAGTCTTGGAGACCTCTGGAACAACATTAAGTGCACCAACATTCTAATGATAGGGGTCTCAGAAGAAGAAGAGTAAAAGGAAGGGACTGAGAAAATATTTGAAGAGATTATAGTTGAAAACTTCCCTAATGTGGGAAAGGAAATAGTCAATCAAGTCTAGGAAGCACAGAGAGTCCCATACAGGATAAATCCAAGGAGAAATGTGCCAAGACACATATTAAGCAAACTATCAAAAATTAAATACAAAGAAAAAATATTAAAAACAGTAAGGGAGGGCTTCCCTGGTGGCGCAGTGGTTGGGAGTCTGCCTGCTGATGGAGGGGACACGGGTTTGTGCCCTGGTCCGGGAAGATCCCACATGCCATGGAGCGGCTGGGCCTGTGAGCCATGGCCGCTGACCCTGTGCGTCCAGAGCCTGTGCTCCACAACGGGAGAGGCCACAACAGTGAGAGGCCCGTGTGCCTCCCCCCAAAAAAAAGCAGTAAGGGAAAAGAAACAAATAACATACAAGGGAATCCCCATAAGGTTAACAGCTGATCTTTCAGCAGAAACTCTGCAAGCCAGAAGGGAGTGGCAGGCAAATTTAAAGTGACGAAAGGGAAAAAACTACAACCAAGATTACTCTAGCCAGCAAGGATCTCATTCAGATTTGACAGAGAAATTAAAACCTTTACAGACAAGCAAAAGCTAAGAAAATTCAGCACCACAAAACCAGCTTTACAACAAATGCTAAAGGAACTTCTCTAGGCAGGAAACACAAGAGGAGGAAAAGACCTAAAATAACAAACCCAAAACAATTAAGAAAATGATAATAGGAACATACATATCGATAATTATCTTAAATGTAAATGGATTAAATGCTCCCACCAAAAGACACAGAGTGGCTGAGTGGATACAAAAACAAGACCCACATATATGCTGTCTACAAGAGACCCACTTCAGACCTTGGGACACATACAGACTGAAAGTGAGGGGTTTGAAAAAGATTCCATGCAAAGGGAAATCAAAAGAAAGCTAGAGTAGCAATTCTCATATGAGACAAAATAGACTTTAAAATAAAGACTCTTACAAGAGACAAAGAAGGACACAACATAATGATCAAAGGATCAATCCAAGAAGAAGATATAACAATTGTAAATATTTATACACCCAACATAGGATCACCTCAATACATAAGGCAAGTGCTAACAGCCATAAAAGGGAAAATTGACAGTAACACAAACATAGTAGGGGACTTTAACACCCCACTTTCACCAATGGACAGATCATCCAAAATGAAAATAAATAAGGAAACACAAGCTTTAAATGATACATTAAACAAGATGGACTTAATTGATATTTATAAGACATTCCATCCAAAAACAACAGAATACACTTTCTTCTCAAGTGCTCATGGAACATTCTCCAGGATAGATAATACCTTGGGTCACAAATCAAGCCTTGGTAAATGTAAGAAAATTGAAATCGTATCAAGTATCTTTTCCAACCACAATGCTATGAGACTAGATATCAATTACAGGAAAAAATCTGTAAAAAATACAAACACATGCAGGCTAAAAAATACACTACATAATAACCAAGAGATCACTGAAGAAATCAAAGAGGAAATCAAAAAAATACCTAGAAACAAATGACAATGAAAACACGATGACCCAAAACATATGGGAAGCAGCAAAAGAAGTTGCAAGAGGGAAGTTTATAGCAATACAATCCTACCTCAAGAAAAAAGAAACATCTCAAATAAACAACCTAACCTTACACCTAAAGCAATTAGAGAAAGAAGAACAAAAAGACCCCAAAGTTAACAGAAGAAAAGAAATCATAGAGATCAGATCAGAAATAAATGAAAAATAAATAAAGGAAACGATAGCAAAGATCAATAAAACTAAAAGCTGCTTCTTTGAGAAGATAAACAAAATTGATAAACCATTAGCCAGAATCATCAAGGAAAAAAGGGAGAAGACTCAAATCAATAGAATTAGAAATGAAAAAGTTGAAGTAACAACTGACACTGCAGATATACAAAAGACCATGTGAGTTCACTACAAGCAACTCTATGCCAATAAAATGGACAACCTGGAAAAAATGGACAACTTCTTAGAAATGCATAACCATCCGAGACTGAACCAGGAAGAAATAGAAAATATGAACAGACCAATCACAAGCACTGAAATTTAAACTGTGATTAAAAATCTTCTAACAGGGGCTTCCCTGTTGGCGCAGTGGTTGAGAGTCCGCCTGCCAATGCAGGGGATGCGGGTTCATGCCCCGGTACGGGACGATCCCACATGCCGTGGAGCGGCTGGGCCTGTGAGCCATGGCCACTGAGCCTGCGCGTCCAGAGCCTGTGCTCCACAGTGGGAGAGGCCACAACAGTGAGAGGCCCGCATACCGCAAAAAAAAAAAGAAAGAAGGAAAGAAAGAAAGAAAACATCTTCCAAGAAACAAAAGCCTAGGACCAGTTGGCTTCACAGGAGAATTCTATCAAACATTTAGAGAAGAGCTAACATCTATCCTTCTCAAACTCTTCCAAAATATAGCAGAGTGAGGAACACTCCCAAACTCATTCTACAAGGCCACCATCGCCCTGATACCAAAACCAGACAAAGATGTCACAAAGGAAGAAAACTGCAGGCCACACTGATGAACATAGATGCAAAAATCCTCAACAAAATACTAGCAAACAGAATCCAACAGCACATTAAAAGGATCATACACTATGATCAAGTAAGGTTTATTCCAGGAATGCAAGGATTCTTCAATATATGCAAATCAATCAATGTGATACACCATATTAACAAATGGAAGGAGAAAAGCCATATGATCATCTCAATAGATGCAGAGAAAGCTTTCAACAAAATTCAACACTGATTTATGATAAAAACCCTCCAGAAAGTAGGCATAGAGGGAACTTTCCTCAACATAATAAAGGCCACACATGACAAACCCACAGCCAACATCATCCTCAATGGTGAAAAACTGAAACCGTTTCCACTAAGATCAGGAACAACACAAGGTTGCCCACTCTCACCACTCTTATTCAACATAGTTTTGGAAGTTTTAGCCACAGCAATCAGAGAAGAAAAAGAAATAAAAGGAATCCAAATCGGAAAAGAAGAAGTAAAGCTGTCACTGTTTGCAGATGACATGATACTCTACATAGAGAATCGTAAAGAAGCTACCAGAAAACTACTAGAGCTAATCAATGAATTTGGTAAAGTAGCAGGTTACAAAATTAATGCACAGAAAACTCTGGCATTCCTATACACTAATGATGAAAAATCTGAAAGAGAAATTAAGGAAACACTCTCATTTACCACTGCAACAAAAAGAATAAAATACCTGAGAGTAAACCTACCTAAGGAGACAAAAGACCTGTATGCAGAAAACTATAAGACACTGATGAAAGAAATTAAAGATGATACAGACAAATGGAGAGATATGCTATGTTCTTGGATTGCAAGAATCAACATTGTGAAAATGACTATACTACCCAAAACAATCTACAGATTCAATGCAATCCCTATCAAACTACCAATGGCATTTTTCACAGAACTAGAACAAAAAATTTCACAATTTTTGTGGCAACACAAAAGACCCCAAATAGCCAAAGCAATCTTGAGAAAGAAAAACAGAGCTGGAGGAATCAGGCTCCCTGACTTCAGACTATACTACAAAGCTACAGTAATCAAGACAGTATGGTAGTGGCACAAAAACAGAAATGTAGATCAATGGAACAGGATACAAAGCCCAGAGGTAAACCCACGCACATATGTCACCTTATCTTTGATAAAGGAGGCAAGAATATACAATGGAGAACTACAATGAGGTATCACCTCACACCAGTCAGAATGGCCATCATCAAAAAATCTGCAAACAATAAATGCTGGAGAGGGTGTGGAGAAAGGGGAACCCTCCTGCACTGTTGGTGGGAATGTAAGTTGATACAGCCACTATGGAGAACAGTGTGGAGGTTCCTTAAAAAACTAAAACTAGAACTACCATATGACCCAGCAATCCAACTACTGGGCATATACCCTGAGAAAACCATAATTCAAAAAGAGTCATGCACCACAATGCTCATCGCAGCTCTATTTACAATAGCCAGGACATGGAAGCAACCTAAGTGTCCATCAAGACATGAGTGGATAAAGAAGACGTGGCACATATATACAATGGAATATTACTCAGCCATAAAAGGAAACGAAATTCAGTTATTTGTAGTGAGGTGGATGGACCTAGACTCTCTCATACAGAGTGAAATAAGTCAGAAAGAGAAAAATAAATACCATAGGCTAACACATATACATGGAATCTAAAAAAAAAAAAAAAAAAGGTTCTGAAGAACCTAGAGGCAGGACAGGAATAAAGATGCAGACGTAGAGAATGAACTTGAGGACATGGGGAGGGGGAAGGGTAAGCTGGGATGAAGTGAGAGAGTGACCTGGACTTATATATACTACCAAATGTAAAATAGATAGCTAGTGGGAAGCAGCTGCATACCACAGGGAGATCAGCTCGGTGCTTTGTGACCACCCAGAGGTGTGGAATAGGGTGGGTGGGAGGGAGACACAAGAGGGAAGAGATATGGGGATATATGTATATGTATAGCTGATTCACTTTGTTATAAAGCAGAAACTAACACACTATTGTAAAGCAATTATTCTCCAGTAAAGATTTTTTTTAATGTTAAAATAAAAAAAAACCTTCCCCATTATCCCTTATCTCCTCCTTTGCATCTGTTGCCTCTGATCCCTGTCCACTTCACCTCCTGAGTCTCATGCCCCTTTCCTGCTCTCACCCCCTCTGCCAGCCCCCATCCACTTTCCCCCAGTGCATGGCTGACATCCTTCTAACTGTTCTCTCTCCCTCCACTTCGTCCTCCTCACAGCAACCAACATCTTGCTAATCTGCAATCGGATACACTCTGGATAGGGTGGCTTCTCAATGCCTCCAGAAAATATCCAGTCCAGCCCCAGCCTACATTTCCAGCCCCTCTTCCAGATGTTTCCTGCTTAGTGTGTCCAACCGCACCGTGCAGCTCACAGAGCCCTGGAATCCACAGTGGCTCTGTCTCCGGTGCCCTGTCTGGGGTGCCCTTTCCCCTCTTACCCAGTTAATTCCTAAGCCTCCTTTTAAGACCCCAATCAAATGCTCACTCTTTAGTGAGGGCATCCTACCCTCCCCTCTTTCCCTTCTGCCCCCCAGCGCAGCCTGACCTGCATTGGTTCCAGCATTTGTCACTCTGTACTGTAGCTATATCCCCTTGCACCCACCTAGCCCTGGATCCTAGCCCATAGGAAGTACCCAATAAATGTACAAATACTTGTTGACTGAATGAATGACCTAGCCATAAATCTCCCTTTCAAATTGGGACAACCAGAAAGCAGCATCCTTCTCTCTGACTGGACCTCAGGGCAGAGGCGTGTGCGGTTCACCTGGGTTCCTTCATTCAGGTTGGCTGGTGTGTGTTGATCATGCTCAAGCTTGAGGTTCTGCACACCGAGAGATGTTTGCAAACAGGAAATCATCATGCAGCTGAGCCCCTTCAGGCCTCTCACTGTCATCACCCTGACCCTCTGGTCTCCTGGCAGGTGTGTTCTTCACTTTCCACACCTTCCACCTGGAGAGCAGCCACGACTACCTCCTCATCACGGAGAACGGCAGTTTCACCCAGCCCCTGAGGCAGCTGACCGGTTCCCGGTTGCCAGCCCCCATCAGCGCTGGACTCTACGGCAACTTCACTGCCCAGGTCCGCTTCATTTCTGATTTCTCCATGTCCTACGAAGGCTTCAACATCACCTTCTCAGGTAAAGCATGTGAGGGTCCCTCGGGGTAAGTGATGGCTGAGCACTCTGTCTCTCCCACCCCCCCACCCTGCTGCCAACCTGTGGTCTTCCCAGGAGATGGCTATCGGTCCCCTCCCCAGCATCCGGGAGAGGGACCTCACTGCTGCAGCAGAAGATAGTTGGGTTAGACACAAGGACGAACTTCCTTATAGTGGGCTTGGAAGGAATTAGCAGGTCTGTTGGGGAATCTCCTTCTGTGAAGGTATTTAGGCTTCACTCTGAACATGACCAACCCAACTGATTGAACTAGAGGACCTCAGGAGTCCCATCCTGCCCTAGTAATTCCAGATTCTTCTTCTGATTCCACTTCCACTACTTCACAACTACAGCAATTTCTAAAAAAAAAAAAAAGAAAAGAAAAGAAAAAGAAGGGAGACTGAAATTCACATTTTGGAGTGTTTTGGTCTCATTTGGGGGCTGCTTCACCAATGCTAATTTAGTAGCGATGGATATTTATCTTTGTGTTTAGGAATCCTGAAAAGAAAGCTCTTTAATGTGCATTCAGGGAGAAAAGAGGACCCCTCACTCCTCTAGCACCAAGTCCTCCTGCTGCTCTCATACTATTGCTCCCAGACCACCCCCCTCCCACCACCAGCCAGGAGCAGAGACAGCAGATGGATTCCCCCGGGATGGCTGAGAGGTATCTGACCTCTAGGAAATGGGACATGGCCGAGCTCAGCCTCAAAGTGTCCCTCCAGCAGATGCCACCTGCCATGTCCTGGCTGATGGGACATATCCAGCCAGTCTGCCTCATCCAGCCTCTTTGTCCCCACCACACAGAGCCCCGGGGTACTGTGTCCCAGAAGGGAGATGCCCTTGGGGATGAGGGAAAAGGTACTTCTATATCATCACTAGAGGTATAAAAGTCACTAGAGGCAGGTCCCTGGTGCATAAATGCCACTCCGTCACACATGCCATCTGCCTCAGGTGCCAGCGTTACCAAGACACAGCTTCAGCTGAAGCACTTGGATTCTTTTTCCCAATGTAAGTTGCCCTAGGCTGGGTCATGCATTCTGAACCTCTAGAGCCAGGCTGATTGAATTGATCTGGCTTGGTGCCCAGGGAGAAAGAGGCAGGAGAGTCCACAAGCCTGAGGCTGGGGTTCATGTGGAGATGAAAGGACAGAGGAGGGAAGGGTCAGCCTCAGAAACACTCCCGGGAAGCATGTTTCCAGAAAGTCGGTGCTCTCTCCCACTGCTTATGGTCTGGAGGCACTCAGACCACCCAGAACACACCTGCCTGTTCTCACCTGTCTCTGTCCCTCTCGGGCCCTCTCTCCTTCTCTCCTTACTTTTCGTGCATCGGTGTGTATCCTGTACCTCTGTCTTCCTCTCTCGTCCTCTTCTCCATGGTGTCTTTGTCTGTGTGTTCCCATCCTCTGTGTCTGACCCCAGCTCTCCTCCTGCCTTTCCAGAATATGACTTGGAGCCCTGTGAGGAGCCTGAGGTCCCAGCCTACAGCATCCGGAAGGGCTTGCAGTTTGGTGTAGGCGACACCTTGACCTTCTCCTGCTTCCCCGGGTACCGTCTGGAGGGCACGGCCCGCATCACGTGCCTGGGGGGCAGACGGCGCCTGTGGAGCTCGCCTCTGCCAAGGTGTGTTGGTAGGTGGTCACGTGCTTTCATTTTGCTTCACTAATGGGGTTGGCCGGACTTTAGTCAATTGCTGGGAGGTGGTGGAACGCACCTGGGCCAAGAGGCCGACAGGACTGGGTTTAAGGACTGTCTTAGCACACGGTTACCTTGGGTGGGTGGCCTACCCTCCTTCCACGCCAACCTCCTTATCGGTACAGGAGAGATGGCAATGCCTGCTTCATGAGCTGTTCTGTAGCCTCAACGGACCTTTACAAAGCGGGTCCACAGTAGGCACTCGGATGAAATCAATTTCTATGCTGTTACCTCCCACCCTTAACACACATTCCCATGGCTAATTGATGCCTCTTGCGGAGAAATCTGGGTGGGGTGTGTGGGTGCACCTATAGGAAGAAGGTATGACCTTTGCCCATGGAGAATCCCCATCTGGTGGAGGAGAGGGCTGATTTTACTTGTCCAATGAGGATGCTAGCTTTTGAGATCTCTAGAAAGACTTCCTCCATTCCGCTGGGGAAGAGAGAGAGAAGCAGGAGTTGGGTTCATTTATAGAGCACCCACTGCAGGTCAGGCATGCTTCTGGATGCTGAGAATACAAAGGTGAACAATACAGAGAAGGTCTCTGCACTCCTGGTCTCACATTGTGGTGGGGGGAGATAAGCTGTAAACGCATGGATGTGTAGTGTGTCGGGCAGTGTTGAGGGTTACAGAGAAAGATGGTCAGCTTAGAAAGTGCTGGAGGTTTTTATAACAAGTCGTCAGGAAAGACTTCTCTGATGAGCTGACATTTTAGTAGAGATCTGAAGGGATTCAAGGAGCCAATTCGTGGGAGAAGAGGGACCAGAGTACCAAGGCCCCAAGCCACGAGGATGCTCGGTGTTTGAGGAATAGCTTGGAGGCCAGTCTGGAGCGCGCGAGGGGGAGAGCAGTGGATGGTGAGTTAAAGAGGCAGCTGATGGAGTTGGGACCAGGAGCTCTGTGACCCAAGGTCCTGCCGGCCTCCTTGCCAGCGTGCTGGAGCAGGCTATTCAGAGCTCCAGGCCCAGAGGGTGGAGAGAAGTGGGGTGATATCCCAGGGACTGGAGACAGTTGCTGGCTGTCCCTCATTTACAAGGTTCATGGCTCTGCTTGCTCGATGCTCACACCATGGGGCTAGATGGAACACAGGCTGGATCAGTGGAGTACCTTCCATGCTCACTGCTATCCGCTAGTGCTAAATATTACAGAAAACCCCAATATACCAAACAGATCAAAGCAGCACTGCACTGACTGAAACAGGTGCCGGCGTCTTGAGAGCCCTTGAGGTCAGCCTTGCCCAAGACGACCGCATGGAGCCCTGGGGCTCTGCAGAGGACAGTCGTAAATAGGATGGCAAGCTGGGCTGGGCTCAGGCTGTGGGGTCACCTGGGCCCAAGGGTGAGTCTCTGCTCTGCCACTTACCAGCTGTTAGATCTTGGGCAAGCCACCAGACCCCAGCAGCTCCAGCCTCCTCGCTTATAAAACAGAGATAATATCCAATTCACAGGCTTTATTCCAGATTAGATGATGTAATTTACATAAACCAATGGGGTTCCATATAATTGTCATCGTTTTGCCAATAACCTTTTTATCATTATTTATCGATGACATGACCAACAACCAATAACCCTTTATGATCTCAGAGGGGAAACATTAAGACAAATAGATGCAGAATTCCATTTTTGATCAATTAACTAATCTCAAAGTTTATCCTTTTTCCTGCAACCATCCCCCAGAGCATCCACCCACCCTGACCTGGACACACATTCAGACACACATGTAGCTCCCACTGTGTAGGTTCAGTTTTGATGCGGCTGCTAGCAGCTCTTTTCTGCTCTGGAGAAATGTCTTCAGCTAAGTGGCTCTGAGGGGAATTTTTCCTGAATGGGATTATCCAGGACCACAGATACGCACACGCCCTAAGCTCTCGCCTCATTGATCTCATTACATAAACTCATTCTTTAACTTACTATTCCAATTACTGTTTGGTCATGGCGCCTCACAATATTTTCATTATTACATTTGTCTTCTGTTTTGTATGTATTCATAACGCATAGCAATTATAATCACCTCTAATTACCACCAGCCCGCAACAGAACCTCAGGCTGGAGGTATCACGGGAATGCCCACCCGGGAGATACTCCCAGTCGCCATACGCACTGGAGGTGTAAATTGAATAACTTACCAGGAACATTCCCTGCTGAGAAGGAGATGAACAGTCCTGGGCTCTAATTAATTGTGTGACAGGGCGACACAGCCCCTGACCTCAGGGTCCCCTGAGCTGGATGTGGAAGAGACAGCCCTGATCCCAGAGGACCCCATTCTGCACCAAGAGTCATGGCCCTGCCCTTGAGAGCCCCTCATGGTGGAGCAGACCTACCTCTCTGCCTCGGGAGCCCCAGACTGATAGACAAGACACAGCCCCTGCCCTTAACGAGACCTCTTCTGATGGGGATGACAGAAGTCGTAGATGCCTGAATTAGCCGCAGCACTTTCCGGTGCAGATGACTGTTTGTTTCTCTGGAACATTTATTTGTTTCCATTTATGCTTGTGTTTGGCTTTTCAGTGCATCTGCTCACCTCCCTTGATACTTTGGAAACTCTCCCAAAAGCAAGTGCCAGGTCCCGCTACCTCCTGTACACTCCCCGGTGCCCTGGAAAAAGGCCTCAGTAGGGGCCAAGGACTGGCCCCATCTGAAGCTGTCAGCCCCCTTCCCCTCCCAATAAAGGTGTCAGGCATGTGGGAAAGAGGATAGGGTCATGCTGGGGCAGAGATGGCATATAGCTATTGTGCAGCAAGCTGGGGTAGGAAGGAGGTGCAAAAATATGTCAAAGCCCACGTTCAAGGACAACCACCTTTTAGGAACTAGGCAGAGAGCAAGAGGTACCAGGAACAGTGAGGGTGCTGTGAATGTCAGGCAGCTAACACATGCTTCCCGAGAAGCTTCTTGGGCTTTCTGCCATTCCCGGAACCTGGGCAGTTAGGGCTCCAAATAGAAGCAGATAAGCTGCGTAGATTCATCGGGTTAGATGGGGAGAGAAAGGAATAACGCTTGTTGAGGGCCTACTAGGTGCTAGCCACTTCCTATATATTCACCTCTTTCACCATAAAATTTCATAGATGTATTCTCTCTAGTCTTATGTGGATACTGTTATTGTCCAGATGGAGGCAGATGAAGATACTGAGGTTCAGAGAGTTGATATAACTGGTCTGTCTGAGTCTAAAATCCATGCTTATCCCACTGCACCACATGTCATTCCCTAGACAGAAGAGAATACTGTGTGATGCCCAGAGATGATGGAGAGCTGCTTCAGAGGGCTGCCCACGTGATGTGACTGAGTAATAAATGTCTAAATATGCACAGCCCTCAGCACCCCCTCCCCAAATGGCCACCTTCATCAGAGGGCACCCAGAATACTTACACACTTTAGAAACATATCTACCTAAATTATCAGCAGCCACCAGGGTGCCCGTCCACCACCCACCCTTTAGTTTTATACCCCAGCTCTGCACATTCATTACGCACGTTCGGACACTCTGCAAACAGGCTGAGTTTAAAGTACTGCAAAGCAAGATTTCTCCTCCAAGACAAATGATGGCTGTCCTGTTCAGTTTGAGCTGCTATAAGAAAATACCATAAAGAGGGTGGCATCAACAACAAGCATTTATTTCTCACAGTTCCGGAGGCTGGCAAGTCCAAGATCAAGGTGCCAGTGGATTCAGTGTCTGGTAAAGTCCCTCTCCCTGGTTTCCAGATGGCAGCCTTCTTGCTGTACCATCACACAGCAGACAGATTGCAGGCTCTGGTCAATTCCTCTGCTGATAAGGGCACTAATCCCATCATGGGGGCTCTCCCCTCATGACCTCATCTAGACCTAATTACCTCCCAAAGGCCCCACCTCCAAATAGCATCACACTGGGGAATCAGGGCTTCAGCATAAGAATTTGTCAGAGGGACACAAACATGCTGTCCATAGTAATGACTTATGTGACGTCTTAGGAACCTGAAGCTGGTCCTGAACTGGAAAGGGCCCAGGGAGGAGGGCTTGTCCTCTGATTGGTGGGACATGGTCACTATCTTCAAAGTTCTAAGGAGCAGCCTTGGGGACAAGAGAACACACAGAGGTACAACTAAGCCCACTAGAGGCTCAGCTCTGAATGTTCCTGTATCACATGCTCCCTCCACACTGCTGTGGCCTAGGACACTCCAGGTTCAGGACAATTAAAGTTGAATATGTGGTGACCTCAGGGTCCTTCCAGCCAATGACTGTGCCTAGAATAGGGACACTGGGGAATGGTTCGGGGAAAGCAGACGTGCTACCACCAACCTCAGAGATTCAACATATGCTCCAAACTCCCCATATGTCCAGACAAATAATGGGCCTACCATCTGGACATGTATTTATAACCTTCCAGAACCTAATCATTTTTAGAGCTGTCCATCCTCTGAGGTCAGTGTCCTCCATATTTATTCATTCATTCATTTGACAAATATTTATTTTACAGACAATCTGGGCTAAGCCTTGGAAATTCATGGATTCATTAAGCATGACCTTTACCTTCAAGTAACGCACAGTTTGGTTAGGGGGTGCAGACAAGAAACAAGCCCTCAGGGTGCGATCTGGTAGATGCTCTGCTACAGGGAAGCCCAGGAAGAGGCTTCACAATTATCAAAGACCCTAGAGAGCCAACTACAGGGTCCTTCAGCACATGCCCTGCACTGAGCTACCCCTTTCATCACTGCTGCTGTCCTGCCCAGGCATGGAGCAGAGTGAGTGGGTGCTGGAGATACAGAAATATGACCAAGCCCTAAAGCACCCACAGGGCAGTGGAGGAGATAGAAATGTTAACAAATAAGTCAAGTAAAATGTGATAACCGCTATAAATAGAGGTATAGGAACAATGGGGAAAGAATGACTAATTCTGGAGGAGCAGAAACAGATTTTGAGAGGAAGGTGTGAATTCATTAGCTGTTGAATTAAACAGGGTTTCCATGGGTCTGTGCCAAAACTTTCTTCAGAGCCTCAGAGGCCCTAAATTCCAGGACCAAGAGGGCTGAGTTGTCAGCCCGCTCCTCTTCTTGAATTGAGAGACTTGATCTAAATTGCTAAGTACCAGGGTCTTTATCTTGAAAACAGGGATGGTAATTGTGCCTGCCTATAGGGATCGGTTGCTGTGACTAATGGCTGAAATGATCCTTGTAAAGCTTGGAAGATGCTAGCAATTATTATGCAATCTTGTCCCCTCTTCGTTTGTATCCTCTGATACTGAAAGGCTTCATCCCTCCTCACTTGGCTGCCCCCATCGTCCCCTGATGCCCTCCTTGGTCATTTCTGTTGCTATGATACTATATGAACAGGTGGAAGGGAGAATGGCTGCTTCATAACACCGTGAAAGTAAAGGGTGCCTGGTGGGTTTATTTCTATTTCTGCGGAAGAAAAACAGACAAACCGAAGGAGAGAAATAAAGGAACGTAGCAGAACTACAGGTGGGCAGGTGTTAAAAACAAACAAACAAACAAAAAACAAAACTTTGATAAGCATTCCTATAGTCAGGCAGACAAATGGACAGATAAACAGGCACTCTGGCAGGTAGAGAGGCAAGCAACTTGTCATCTTTGTAAGGTACTCCAGCGCTGTGAGTTGTTTTCCGGATGTAGCTGATGGGCGTTAATCTGTGATTATTGTGATTCTCTTTCCAGCTGAGTGTGGGAATTCAGTCACGGGCACTCAGGGCACTCTGCTGTCCCCCAACTTTCCTGTGAACTACAATAACAACCACGAATGCATCTACTCCATCCAGACCCAGCCGGGGAAGGGGATTCAGCTCAAAGCCAGGGCATTTGAACTCTCTGAAGGAGATGTCCTCAAGGTAACACTGATAGATTTCATAGAGTATGTATGTTACGGGATGCAAGAGTATGGTCACCACACTCATTTATCTCTGTGTGAATGACCCAACCTTTCTTCTTCCCTCCTGAGTCCCAAGATGTTGTTCTCACTCATCTGGGAGAAGTGAGAATCTAAGAGAGAAGGGTAGGCGAGTGTATTCTAAAGAATGTGGCTTTAGGGTTTGCTTAGGAGCTGACTGCTCTCAAATATGTATGTGATTGAGTAGGGGTTGTCTGGATAGTAAATCACCATAATAAACTCAGTTGGAGTGGCCAGTGGATCAGGTTTTCCATTGTGAACTGTGACCATCAACCTAGATAAGGAAGAGTTCATAGAATATGTGCATTTGTGTAGATATGTGTGGCTATAAATATGTTTATATGTACGTTTCCACATGTGTGTGCATCTGTGTCTGGGTCTGTATTTGGTTTGGGTGATCTGTGTCTGTACATACTTGTGTTCTGTGTGTGTGCATGTGTGTATGTTTTGAGTTTATGTTTCAGTGACCGGTGGGCTATTTCAGTAGCTTCAGTGTGCCATGGTGATGGCCTGTATGTAGCAGTGGGGTTGAAGAAAGTGGATTCAAGACCTACATAAGAGAAAGAAGTGAAAGGACTTGGACTAAAGAAAGGGTTATAGAGAGGGACTTGTTGAGACATTGAACACACTTATGACTGTGTTTCTTTGTGTGTGTGATTTGTACCTCCCATAACACATCGTGTGTGTGTAATCGAAGAGTTGACTCTGGAGAACTTATCAAAGAGCTGCCTTATTTAAAAGGATTATAAGGAAAATCTCATACTGAGTAGGTCCATTTTCATCCTAGGCCAAGAAACTTTTTTATCATATTCTAATATAGTTTTATTCCCTGTAGCCAGAGAAACCTAGACATTAGAAACAACCAAAGGTCACCACTCTAGAAAATCCAAAGAGAAACCATTAAATAATCCCCATCCGTTAGGACTCTGTAGATATGATGAGTACACTGTGCTTTTTATGCAAAGATGATACTCTTGACCCACCCTCTGGGGCATGTGTGTGTGTGTGTGTGTGTGTGTGTGTGTGTATTTGGAAGGCACTTCTCACTCTTACCTAATTACTCTTGAACCCAAGAGGAAGTACCATGAGATGACCAGTTGGGACCGGATATGCCTGAAACAGAACAGAATATGGCAAAGTGGCCCAGGAGGGAGTGGGTTCCTATCATTGGCTCCTTAAGCTCTACTTTTCAACCTCTAAGTTCCGCAGACAGAGAAATGCAGTGTGCATCTCCCTATAAGTGAACAATAGGCAGGACTTTATACTTTCCAAGGGCCATGTCTTCAGGCGTCTCCCTTGACCTCAGTTCTCTCCATCCATTTGTTCATCATCAACAACAGAGCCTCAGAGGACACACCCAGGGCCAACAAGGCCAGAGGGACTTCCGTGCTCTAGTGCTGCAGGTGGAATTGAGGAAAGCTGGACGATGCAGAGACCTTCTTGGAGGAAGGATGCTGTTAACCCTGCAGAAAAAGGCATTTTGGAGGCTTACAATTTTCGGGTTTTGAAGGGAGTGTGAGAAGCAGTTCTGTGAATGTGGCCTGATGGGACCAGCAGAAGGCCTTCTGCCTTGGTTGCTAGAGGCCACATGGAGCATGGCTGGTGCCCAAGCATCCTCTCTAGGGTGATCTGGACTCAGAGTAGCACCTAAGACATAGTCAGAAGGTGTGCATACCCCACTGCACTATCAAGGTTCTGCCTCAGGGTTGACTGAGCAGCTTAACAGACAGAAGAGAGACTTTTGGAGGTACTCAGGGTAAGAAGGGAGGAACCTGGGGCATCATCCCCAGGTCAGAGGTCAGGGAGGGCTCAGGCAGGGGTCAGGACCTCAGCTGGCCCTGCAGGGCTGTGGGGAGAGGGAGATGATTTCCTGTATTTCTTAGAGGGATCTTCCCAGACTTCAGACTTGGTCTCTGCAGCCACCTGCCCGGCTGGCCCTGCCACCAGCCTTCTAACACTGGGCTCCACCTTCTTGCCGAAAAGCCTCTTCCTCCCTTTCTAGGCCTCTGTAGTGTCCTCCTCAGAAGGTTGGGCTGTGGTGCTGACCTGGCCGAAAGGCCATCCACACGATCCTGTAACCACCAGAGCTGGGGGTCTGGGGAAGGGAGGGCAAGGCATCCAGGGAGATCATGTAGTTTCCTCTTCTAACTCTTCCCCTCAGGACCCTTGCCCTCCTGAGGGAGAACCTGGGACACGAATTATTTTGGAATGAAAAGAAATGCACAGTTATAGTTTCCACCCTGCAACCACTGTCAGCTGCAGTGGCAATGCTCTTTAGACCTGTCGCTCCGATCTACCTCGACACAAAGAAGGTGGCACCCAGAGTCACCTCCGGGAGCACCCTGCCCTTGCCCTGGTGTAACTGACCCATCTGCCAGAACACTGGTGTATTTCCAATCCTGAGGATGTACCTGTCCCTCCCAAGAACCCCAGTGCATACCTGGATTCCTTCCCGCCCAGCGAGACCTGCCACTTCCTCCACACTTGCGTCTGACCAACCCTCCAAACCTTCCATACACGCTTGGATTTCTGACCCATGAAATGACTGTTTTCTTGCATTTGTGACTCTCAATCTTTTCCTTACCTTTAATAACTGAACATTTCTTAGACCTCACCCCTACACATACTCCAGCTTGTCTCCTAGAACTACCTGATTTCTTCTGTTTTGGCCTCCACCAAAATTTTGACCTCTGTCATCTGCAAGACAGAAGGTCCTCTAAATGCAGTAGTGTGGAAAGAACAGCTCCCAGCTCAAGATGGCACACGAAGCCCATGTATATAACTGCATCCCCTATGGTTCCCACGGAAATGACTAAAGGGACATGAAAACGGGAAATTAGGCAAGGGTGCCTTTCACATACAACTTAAAGGAATTTTTGCCAAATAGAATACCCCCCAAAAGGGGTCCATTTTGAGAAAGAGCCTGATCAAAGTGTAATTCACATAAGTGAATTGAAAGCCTGCCAGTGGATTAAGTGCTAGAAACCTCAAGGAAAGAATGCATCTGAGACCACCTAGCTCAGAGCAGCAGAGTCTGGAGCCAAGGACACACCATGGGGCTGTTGGCAGGGGCCAGATCTCAATCCAACTAGCTCTTCTGGAAGCGTACAGGGTCTGAGAAACCACACAGAGCCACAGTTCCCTCTCAACATGACTTTCTGGATTCTGTTTGGCTGTTGTTGGCAAGCTGGATAAAGCAGAGCAATGCCATGGCTGGCGCCTAACAAGAGTGGGCAAGCTCATTTGAGAAGAGGCTGCCACAATCATACACACACACACATGCACATGTACACACACATACACGTATACGCACTCTCCCTCACACACACAGGCTTTAGTACCATGAGCAGGAGAAGCTCCTACTATGGCCTCTTCTGGCTTAACTCTTCTGCTCCCCCTTAGGGGAGCTACTGGCTCTTTCCATTATCCATTTTTATTTTCCCTCTGTCATGGTGTGCCAACTGGAAAATGAACTGGATATGTGTGAATATTCAGTAGATCAGAAGAAGGGGACCTGTCTGAGGCGTCAGAGTTAATTGCCCCTCTGCAAGCAACAAAGAAAAAAAAATACTTTAAAAACATCTAATTTGTATTCTTAACAGGATTTGAGAGAATATTATATTTATGACACAAAAATAGGCAATAATGAAAACAGAGCAATCTGAGATGAGGAAAGATTGAATAGAGATGAAAAACATGATCACCCAATTAAAAAATGGAATGGAGGCAATGAACAGAAGATGGTAAACCACAGAAAAATGAAATCACTTTATTATAGGATAAATTTGAGAACTTCTCTCACATAATGAAATGAAAAAGAGAATTCTTTTATATTAATAAAATGCACAATCAATTCACAGTAAAACTTTATGTGCCAAATAACATAGCATGAATAAATTAAATAAAAATTGTTAGATATGTAAAAAATTTTAATAAAGTCACAGTCATTGTGGAAGATTTAATATACCTCTATTAGTCTCTGATGTATCACCTAGGTTAAAAATAAATAAGGATTTAGGTAGCTTGAATAATATAACAGAATAAATCCAAAGAAAGTGGAAGAAATACTTTTACAGTTAAAAGCAAAAGTGACTGAAAAAAGAAACAATTTTTAAATAGCAATTATCAACAAAACCAACTGGTTCTTTGAAAAATAGTAAAGTAGACAAAATTTACAGGACTGATCAAGGAATAAAGAAGCCACAAATCTATAATTTTAAGAATGAAAAAGCAACATAGTCATAGACAAGGTAGAGATTATGAAAACAATAAGAAAATGTTTAGGAAAAAGCATAAAACAAAAAATCTGAAAGCTTAAATGAAAAGGAAATTTTTATAGATAATAGGTACTAATATCAAGAAAAAATACAAATCTGAATAAACCAATAACTATTTAAAACATTGGAATTGGGCTTCCCTGGTGGCGCAGTGGTTGAGAGTCCACCTGCCGATGCAGGGGACACGGGTTCGTGCCCCAGTCCAGGAAGATCCCACATGCCGCGGAGTGGCTGGGCCCGTGAGCCATGGCCGCTGAGCCTGCGCGTCCTGAGCCTGTGCTCTGCAACTGGAGAGGCCACAACAGTGAGAGGCATGCATACCGCAAAAAAAAAAAAAAAAAAAAAAAAACATTGGAATTCTCCCGTATTCTCTCTCAAAGTCCCCAGACCTAGTCTATTTTACAGGTAAACTCACAAAACTTCAAGGAACAATTAATCCCTGCAATAATCAAACTGTGTCAGAAAAGAGAAGAATTAGTATCCATCTCCCCACTCACTTTATTTAAATGGGACAAGTAGAAATATTGATATCAAACTGAATAAGGGCAGCATAAAGTATTAGGCCAGTTTCACTTATGATCATAGATCTAAAAATCCTAAATACAGTATCATGTTGAATCTAGCTGTGCATTAAAACAGAAATGACCAATGGGATGGATTCCAGGAAAGTAAGGATGTGTCAACATTACAAAAGCTCCTAATTTTCTTTATTGGGCAACCCATATGAAATTGCCATTTTTGTAGGTCAAGAGCAGTCAAATATCAGCAGTTTCATCCTATAAACAGATTAGGAGAGAAAAATACATGATCCTGCCAATGTATCCCAAAACATCATGTGATGAAATTCAGTACTGATTCATGATTTTTAAAAATATCTCATAAAGCTATGGACAGAACTTTCTTAATCTAATAAAAATTTTCTGCCAACACGTATAGCAAACATTATACTTAATGACAAAACTTCCTAAGGACTCGTAGTAAAGTCAGGAAAAACACCAGTTCTGCTACCACCAATAGTATTCAGATCCAAGCCACTGCAATCATACAAAGAAAAGAACAAAGAAACTATAACAATAAGAAGGGAATATCCAGATTGTCTCTTATTTGGAAAATATAAAACAACCAGCTGATAACCTATCAGACCAATAAGACAATTTAGCAGAGCTGCTGGTGTTTCTACAACAAATTCAAACATGTAATCAGAGGTGGGGAGAAGGTCTCATAATAGAAACAAAAACTATAAGACATCTAGGAATAAGCCTAACAAAAATGTGTATAATCTTTACTGAGAAAATTATAAAACTTTATACTGAAGGACATAAAACTAAAATAAATGCAGGGAGGTTTCATATTCAGGGCTGAACAAAGGCTATGAACAGGCAATTCACAGAAGAGGAAAGTAGAATTGATAAACATACAAAAAGATATTCCACTTCGGTGATAATCAGGAACATACAAATTAAAATGGGATACCATTTCACACCCATCATATTGGAAAATTTTAAAGTGCCTGAAAATATCAAGTGTTGGTGAAGATATACAGCAATGAAAGCTGTCATACGTTGCTAGTGAGAGATTAAATTGGTATTACTCTTTGGAGAGCAGTCTGACAACATCTAACAAAGTTGAAGATGTGCCTTCCATGTGCAACCCGCTTCTCTTCTCTGTTTTAGTTCTAGATATATGCCCTAGAGAAACTTGAGCACCTGTGTGTAAGCAGACATGCATGTAGCATTGTTCATAGGAATGTTACATTGAAACTGTGTGTTAAAAGCTATCCATTTAGCATATTCATTTTGAAGGCAGCCATCTTGCTGAACTGTCTTATTAGATGTAGTGGTATGTGCATATCAAAAATCAAGTTGTATGGGACTTCCCTGGTGGCACAGTGGTTAAGAATCTGCCTGCCAATGCAGGGGACACAGGTTCAATCCCTGGTCCGGGAGGATCCCACATGCCGCAGAGCAACTAAGCCCGTGCGCCTCAACTACTGAGCCTGTGCTCTAGAGCCCATGAGCCACAACTACTGAGCCTGTGTGCCACAACTACTGAAGCCTGTGTGCCTGGAGCCTGTGCTCCGCAACAGGAGAGGCCACCGCAGTGAGAAGCCCGCACAATGCAACGAAGAGTAGGCCCTGCGTGCCACAACTACAGAAAGCCCGTGTGCAGCAATGAAGACCCAACTCAACCAAAAATAAATAAATAAAATTGATTTGTACACCTTAAATATATGCAATTTTTATTCATCTGTTACACTTCAATAAAGCTGAAAAAAGTGGAAACATATAATAGATAAAAAGAAAGAAAGAAGGTTAGATGTAATGGGTGTGTATAGATTCTCTTGGAGTTGTCAGGGGTAAATCCATCACCTGTATATAATGATGAACTGGACCATCAAAGCAATTTTCTTATGGACAAGCAATATTCTGTTAGGAAATAAATGTATACAAGGACCCAATTCCCAATATCAATAAAAAATATAAAAATGCCCAGGAATACGTACAGAATTTTACTGAGAGATATAAAAGACAACTTGATTAAATGGAGCCAGATGTCATGTATATGGATAGGAAGATTTAATATCATATAGATATGTTTTCTCTCTTATCAATCCAGGCATTTAATATTAATCAGTCAGAATTATACAAGTTGTTTTGGGTCTTTTGGAGGGATTGGGGGGAGTTGTTTCTCTTAATTTGATAAAATTCTTCTTGAGTTTATCTAAAAGAATAAACATGGGAAGACAGTTTTTTAAATTAAAAGAAGACATATGTGAGGGGACTCGCCCTACCAAATATTTAAATATATTACAAAGCTACAATAACTAAAACAGTTTAGATCATGCACAGGAATAGGCAAATAGATAACTGCAGTAGAATAGAAAGTTGAGCAAAAAAAATTTATATAACTATATATGTGATAAAGTTGGATTTAAAGTTGGTGATGGGTGGAATATTTACAAACAGGGTTTTGTTAAAAATGGCTAATCAACCAGGAAGAAAATGTATCTTATACCATATGCCAAAATTCCAGGTGGATTTACGAACAAAATTACTGAAAGAAAATATTGGTTTATTTATTTATCATACATTTGTTGAGTGCGTCTTATGTGCCAGGGCACATATTCCACATATTCTGGACAATGACATGCGAATGATTATATTGTGGGTTGGGTTAGTTTTATGATGGTAATTTCTACAGCTGTTTAAGTGCTGTTGTGGAAAAAATATTTAATGATTTGAAAAATATACACATTAAGTGAAAAAGCAGGTTTCCATATAGTATCTATAGTTTGATCTTGCTTTTATAAAAAAATAAATTTAAAAACTATATAAGGAAAGATATGCATAGAACGAAGCCTAGAAAGAGAGTCACCAAAATGTTATGAGTGCTGAAAGTTGCTTTCAGTTTCTTCATGCTTTTCTGTGTTATAAGTTTCCTGCAATGAATATTTTATCATAGTGACATATTGAGAACAAAAATATTCTTAATGAATTAAGATAAATTATGCTTTGAAATTAAGGAAAAAACCCTATTCCCATTATACTTTTATTAATTAACAACAATTTCTTAATACCATAATATATCCAGTGAGTGTTCAAATTTCCAATTATCTCATAAATGTAATATTTTTTAAATTTACAGTTTATTTGAATCAGGATCCAAATAACTTGTACATATTGGATTAGTTGCCTCAAGTATTTTTTTAGCCTTTAGGTTTTACCTCCATCTCTTCTTTTTTACTCCCTTATAATTTATTTGTAACTTGTTTATTTGTAATGTATTCATTTCATATTTTCCTCTGTCCTCCATATTTCTTATAAGTTGGAAATTGGATACAATGGCTCGATCTGATTCAGGTTTGATGTTTTTTTGGCAAAATGACACCATAGGTATTGGTGTGTCTTCCATTAACAAGCACATGATGTCTGGTTGTCTCTCTTATTGTGATGTTAGCAAGTGTTGATGATTAATGCCTTGATCAGTTAATTAGAAAATATATGTTTTAATGGGTAAAACTATTTTTATAACTATCTGGATGCAACGGTGAGCTGAACTCTTTGAACTGGTGTCATGTCTATGTCTGCTGGCACTCTGGAATTCTCCCAGTCTATCAGTGATATAAAACAATTGCACATAGGATCTGGAAACAGACTTTTGAAGCTCCCAGGGGCCTAAACAAATCTCTAATATAAAGCACTGTTAGCTTGAAGGATGGCTTCTTTTAGAAAGCTTTGCTTCATAAATAGTAGAATGGAAATATTGTTCCAATTTGCTGGCAGCTGGCACCACATCCTGTGCCATGCACAAATATTCATCACCCACCCATAGATCCCATCTTTGATATTTACCAAAGCAACAGGGCGTCCTTCACTCCATCACAAATTCTGTTGTTATTTGCACAATTATCTGGAAAGGAGCAGCAACCTCGGAACCTGGGGAGCCAGTTCATTATTCTGATGCTTCTTGTCTTTGCTGGTGCTCAGTAGTTCAGGGGACAGATGGGAGTCAGGGAAGCCAGATGCCTGCACGATTCCACCTGGCAAGCCTGCAGGCCCTCGCTGGAGCCCTCATTTTAGGAGGGAAGGGGAAGATACCATGACACCTGACACGCTGGAGATTTTAACTCCATCCTGCTGGATCCTAGGGGTCATGTCCAGCAGTGTGTGAGACTGAGGCCACTGCCACAGTGGGGTGGGATTAGGGAGGAGGACGATTGTCTCATCTCCTGGAAGGGCAGGATGGAGTGTTTAGCAATGCAGAAAAGTCGAATGCTTTCAGCTTGCCTGTCTGCAGAAACAGATGGTTTGGGCACTCAGGCAGCCCCAACCTGGTCTCCCCCAAGCTGCTGAAGAGTAAGCTGGTGCCATCTGGAGGTTGGGGAACTAAGACCAGATCTCCTCTGGAAAGGTTAGAACAGCAACCACTTCCTAGAGATATGATTCACACCCGAGATGAGCTGGGCACAGAAGTGGTACCAAGTAGGCTAGTGGGGCTGATAACTCACCTGGTGGCACCTCCTCTCTGCCGTCTTTCTTGCATCTGATGACTGACTGTCCCTCTAGCAGTTGTTATCAATGCTAAACTCTGGGAATGTGGGCTGTTGGGTGGGAAGCCCTTGTTCAAGATAAGGCCATGCTGATGATGTGGGGTTGGGGTCTCTCCCGTGTCCAGGTCTACGATGGCAACAACAACTCCGCCCGTTTGCTGGGGGTGTTCAGCCGCTCTGAGATGCTGGGGGTGACATTGAACAGCACATCCAGCAGTCTGTGGCTTGATTTCATTTCTGATGCTGAGAACACCAGCAAGGGCTTTGAGCTGCAGTTTTCCAGTAAGTCTTTTTCTCATCGGAGTGGACAGTGAAACCGGGCTTTCCCCAGTTCCACACACAGGGAGGCTGGGCTCTGGGACATCCCCCATCAGTTAGTGGGTTTGATTTTTCTCTAACTGGTGTGAGCTTAGCTGACTGTTTCCCCTAAGACATTGTGCCCGTGATTTGGGTAAGCTGCCACTTGGCATACAGCTCCATGGTTACACCTGTGAGTAACTTAGCTGAGAGTCACAGCACACCTTTGACTCACTAATCACCTTTTACTCACTAAAAATAATAAGCGCTGAGCCTTTGAATGAAAGCAACCAAAGATAGCCTTTCCTAATGGTGACATTTATAAACTAATGTTCAGCTACAGTCAGATGTAAAAAATGCAAAAGCACTAATGTATAATTATGTTCTTTTTTACTACTTCCTAAAGAGTCGAGGCTTGATTCTTTCCCTTTTTTCCTGATTTTAACTTTCTCCTTTACTCCTGAGATTTCAAAAACAGAAAGCACTGGGGTTCATACGCAGCCCCGGAGTACTTGGGATGACATCTCCATACTTCGGCTTCACAGTTATTTTATTCATTTATTTGAGCTTCTACTTGCCCAGTAGCTACAAAGCAATGTGCTTTTGTAGACTATTTTAAAAGCCAGTGAATATCCATCAACTGATAAATGGATAAGTAAAATGGGATATGTCCCTCCATACAATGGGATATTATTTGGCCATAGAAAAGGATCCAGTTCTGATCCATGCTACAGTGTGGCTGACCCTTGGACACATGATGCAAAGTGAAAGAAGCCTGTCACAGTACATGTAGACACATGTATTGCATGAACCATTTATATGAACTGTCCAGAATAGGCAAATCCACAGAGACAGAAGGAAAATTGTTAGTTGCCTGGGGATGAGGGAGTTGAGAGGAAATCACCTTCTCTTTGAGGTGATGAAAATGTCCTAAAATCAATGGCAATGTTAGTTGCACAACTCTGTGAATAAACTAAAAGACACTGAATTATACACTTCAGTTGGGGGAGTGTTTAGTATGTAAGTTATGTCTCAATAAAGCTGTTAAAATAAAAACACCAATGAGTCTACTCAAGATTCCTCTTGCCTGGGTGTGTAGGGTCTGTGCCTGTTACAGCAGGCACATCAGTGGAAGAGGATTCAACAGAGTCATATTCAAATTCCGTTTCTATCATCTGTGATTGTGTGACTTTGGAACAATTTGTGTGACCTTCCCGAGTCAATATTCTCAATTGTGCAATGCACCCTTACCCCTCCCGGTAAGACTCCTGAGAATAACGAGTGAGAGCTAACACAGGTGTCCACCGTGCCCTAGGAGCTCTGTGTAAGCTCACAGAGGTCTCCTTCTCCAGGCTCGTTCAATAGAGTGTATTTAAGCAGGACAAAATTGAGCTTTGAAACATACATTTAAAGTGATTTTTCCATATTACACTTTCCCATCAGAGTGTCTCAGTTAACAAAATGGGAAGAGCAGCTCCCGCTACCAAAATGCTATGGGGTCAAACCAACAAAAAATAAAATAGGAAATCCGGACCCTATACCTGAAAACTATTAAAAGTCCTGGGAGAAATAACTGAAGTCATTTACATATAGCAACAGGGAGAACGAACACTCCGTAACAGACCGTCACCTGAGCACAGCCACGTGACACCCCGAGGGGCGCCTCCATCAGGGCCCAGGGGCATGTGCCGGGTGGCTTCCTTAAGGATGTGTGCTCTTGGTGGGGGGGTGGGGAGGGCAGGGTGTGGTTTGTGCCATGACACGTCTTGATCACCCTTATCTCTTCTCTCGTCCCCAGGTTTTGAACTCATCAAATGTGAAGACCCAGGAACCCCCCAGTTTGGCTACAAGGTTCGCGATGGAGGCCATTTCGCAGGGAGCTCTGTGTCCTTCGGCTGTGACCCTGGGTACAGCCTGCGGGGCAGCGAGGCGCTGCTGTGTCTGAGCGGGGAGCGCAGGACCTGGGACCGGCCGCTCCCCACTTGTGTCGGTAGGAGACCTCTTGCTCTTTAGGTGACCCCCCTCGGGTGTCCCCTAATCCCGAGTTCCCAGCTCTGGTCTCATTAAGGGTCTCCCGTTGGCCCTCACACTCCAGGGCCTTGGGGCCATCTGAACCGTCCTGTTCACCGGAGTCATGGCTGGCCCTGCCCACCCTTCCCCATGTCCTCATTCTCACACCTTATTACACCCGCACGACAGCGAGGCCAGGCGGTGGCTTGCCACTGTCATACATTTAGCGAGCGGGACCAGAGCCAGGTCATGCCCTCAGGATCGTAATCCTCTCCTGGTGGAGAGGTGGGAGGGTCAGTTAGAAGGAAGAGGTGGACTTTTTGCCTGGTTCCAGGGGTTCCTGCAACACCAAGTCTCAGATGAGTCTCCAGCTCACTCTGGCCTCAGTTTCCCCATAGGCAAAATGGGGCTCATGCTCCCTTTTCCAGAATGTTGAAAGAAAGAGTCAGGTCATGAACTAACATCTATCTTGTTCTTGAGAAAGAGTCAAATCATGAGCTAGCATCTATCTCACACTTAGGAAAGAATAAGATAATGAACTAGCACCTTCTTAAGCCTGTGGTGCTTCCAGAATGTCAGCACAGGCTCTCTGGAAGCTTCATCCATGTGTCACAGGACAAGAGAAGCCTGGTCCAAGGCAGAAGTGGGAAATAGGCAACACCCGTCCTTCTGTCTGTGTGGCCTTTCCACCTCTCACCCCCCGCCTCACTGCGCGTGTGACCCTCCCTGCTGACCAGGATTCCACCATGCTGCTTTGTCCTGTATCCCCAGCGCCGAACACCAGACCTTTCCCTCTCTCCATCTCCTGCCCCATGGCTCACAACCTCAGCGTGGCTGTGCAGCTCTGGTTAATCTTATAAGGACAAAACATCCACCGGGAGAACGTTTAAGTGCCTACTAAGCGCCACCTGCAAGAATCCTCGCAGATGCATGTTTGGGTATGTGCAGAGGCAGAGAAATAAAAAAGGAAAGAATAAAGCATTCTTCCTGCCCTTGGGGAGTCCATACCCTGGCAAGGAGAAGAGACACATAAACAGGTCATTATAATACAAGATAAGCACTGTAAAAAGAGTAAGTGCAGGGCTTCCCTGGTGGCGCAGTGGTTGAGAGTCTGTCTGCCGATGCAGGGGACACGGGTTCATGCCCTGGTCCGGGAAGATCCCACATGCCATGGAGTGGCTGGGCCCGTGAGCCATGGCTGCTGAGCCTGCGCGTCCGGAGCCTGTGCTCTGCAACTGGAGAGGCCACAACAGTGAGAGGCCTGAGGCCTGCGTACCGCAAAAAAAAAAAAAAAAAAAAAAAAAAAAAAGAGTAAGTGCCAAAGTGTTGAGGGAATACGAGAAAGTTGTGCCTAGGAGGTGATATTTCAATTAAGACTTGAAAGGATGGGTAAACCTCACCCACAGGAGGGGAGGTAAGGGCGATATTCTTTTCCCCCAGGCGACTACATGTTATCAGGACCTTTGACACTGTTACCCAACAGAGGGTCTAAAGGTGAGGATTTCAAACCTGACTGTGGATAGATCAGGATAGTGGCCTCTAGAATCTTCCTCTGTCTGCTCAAGTAGACCTCATCCGCAGGCATGCCCTGTCCCTTTCTCCCTGCTTCCCTGTTTTTGTCCCCTTGTTTTATGCATGTGCCAGGCCCTCTGCCAGGCACTGGGAATACAGGGCAAAGCAGATCCCAGGCCAGTGAGGGAGACACAGGCATAAACAGACAACAGCATGATGCCATAGGCAAGCCAAAGCAAACGAAATGTGAAGGAGGTGATGATTCACACTGCAAGACAATTATTTGCTTTGCAAAAAAGCTCCATCCTAAGGTCCTTCTGAGTATCTAATCTGCCAGTTGGACCAAACTTAGAGAATCCACTCAAGCAGTGCTAGTGAGAGTACTTATACTTTGAACCTCGGAGGGCTTCCCCACCGAGACTCCCTCAGGCCCTACGCAGGGGAGGGAGGCTATGTAGTTGGGATTATGTGTGTATAGTTTTACACATGTCACGTTGTGATGGACTTGATCGTGGTCTACCAGAAATGACTACTACAGCTGAAACCTCCAGCTGTTTTCTTTGTGGATGAGTGGATGCTACAGCCCAAATGAAACAGCCAGGGCTGTAGGATGGGGATAAGGGAGAAGACCAGAAAGACGAGAGTCTTAGGGTCTTGTTGGTAAATCTGCTGCATGCCAGCCACCTGGCTCCCCCTGCCCACCTGTCCGTCCCCAGATAAAGTGACCCCTGAGGAAAGAGCAGTCGTGTCCCCGAGGAAGTGCTGCTGGTGCCCCTGCCTCCAAACACTCGCCTCTGGGAAGCAGGAGGGGCTGTTGCATCAGGAACATGGAAGGAAGCTCCAGCCCAGGGCAGGGGTAATGTCCTGCCCCGTTTCTAGCTGCCTCTGCTATTTGTGGAGCCAGAAAGGCTTCCTCCCCACAACTTACAGCTCATCCTCCCACCCACACCCTGCTCCCTGCCACCGGCCTGTCCAGCCCGACATCTCTCATTCAGGTTGGTATCTCCCACCCCAACGCCAACACGGGGGTAGTTACACAGGAAGAAAGGGCCCAGTCTCATGCGCAGGCTTACTGCAGAGGGCCCCTCCCCCGCCCTGCCTTAGTGGGCCCGGGTCAAGCCATGGGGCCCAAGAGATGCTTGATGGGTCCTTTGTAGCAACAGATGGAGGTCAGTCTCCCATGTGTGACTTTGATCCCCTCATCTCCTACTTCTAAGATCTTGCTTAATCAGATCTTTCCTAAAAAGCCTTGCAACAAATCTCTTCATTTTCTCTCATGCTCCCTTGATTCAGACTCTTCACAGTAATTCGCCTGGGAAGCAGTAAGCTTCTCTCGTTCATTTGATCATCCACCCACCTGTTCATTCAATAAACACTTGTTAAAGCATCTGTGATGTGCCAGACACCATGCTAGGCACTTGATGTACAAATATAAGTAAGACAAGTTTCCTGCTGCTGAGGAGTGAAGGAGATAGATTTTAATAACCTGTTACACGTCTGTGATAAAAACCGGTTCATGTTATAATGGAGACACAAAAGAGGATAGTGTCAGCTCGATGTGAGGAGGAGAGGGTGTCACAAAAGTTTTCATGGGGGAGATGTTGGCCGACTTGTCAGTCCAAGGAGAGGCCTGAAGAGGCCCAGTGTGCCTGGGCTTGTGGAGTTTATCACACTTGGCTGGACCAAGGGGTGCCAGGACGGGGCCAGAAAAGGCCAAAGGGAGCCTCTCTGGGGGACTTGATGGGCTCTTCTAAGGAGCTTGGACTTCACTCTGGGAAGGAGGAAAGCAAGCAGTGATGTGGCCAGTTTGTATTTTAGAAAGGTCCTTCTGGTGGCACTGCTGAGGGGGACGCAACTCTGCCACCCTAGAGATGGTAAGGGCCTGAGCCACGACTCTAACAGTGGGGGCAGAGGGGGGACAGGTATGAAAAGCATCCCAGAGGTTCAGGCCCTGGAGCTCAGAGGCAGATTAGACAAAGGGAGGAAGAAGGCCAGGAGGATCACCGGCTTCTGACCTGGAGGGCTGCTCTGATGGGGAGATGGACCTCTTCACCGGTGCCCTGCCTCTAGGTCCACCCCTCTGCGCCCCTTCACACTGCTACAGGAGCATTTTCTCTAATGTGTAAAGGGCACTAGTGTGTAAAGTGATCCATTTACTCTCGTGCATAAACACGGCGGTTCTGTGCAGTGCCCTTCGATGAACGATGCTCGCCCAGCTTTCCAGCCCTGCCTCCCTCCAGGCGCCATCTCATACCCCGTCCCCCAAGCTGCCGTGCTGTTTCCCACCCCCAAGGAAGTTCGCAGTACTCTTCCCTGTCGGCCTCCCCAGCCTACGCCTCCCACCCACCCGCCCGCCTCTCCCTGCCCTGCGCTGGAGGAAACTGATCACCTCCTCCTCTGTGCTGCCACTTGCCGTGAAGGTGCATCTGTCAGGGTGCAGGGCACACACTGTGGCCGCCTCTTCCTCCAGGTCTCCAGAGGAAGGACGCCATGCCTTGTGCTCCTGGCACATGACACAGGCCCAGTTCCTGTCAGTGACCAGGTTCAAATGTCTGCACCTTCTCAGGAGACCTCAAAGAGTCTGGTCACAGAGTGGGCCATCAGCCCTACCCCTGGGGACCTTTTTTTTAATAGCTTTAATGAAATAGACTTCACATACCATACAGTTGGCCCATTTAAAGTGTACCACTTGGTGCTTTTTAGTGTATTCACAGGGTTGTACACCCATCACCACAATCTAAGTTTTGAACATCTTGTCTCCCCAGAAGGAACCCTATACCCGTTAGCACTCCCTCCCACTGCCACTCCTCTTCAGGCCTTGGCAACTACAAATGTACTTTCTGTCTTTGTAGATTTATCTGTTCTAGATATTTTATATAAATAGAAACACACAATATGTGGCTTTTTGCGCCTGGCTTCTCTAACACAGCATAATGTTTTCAACATTATGTTCATCCACGTTGTATCGTGTGTCAGTACCTCATTCTTTTTTATGATCAAGTAATATTCCATTGTACGGGTATACCACATTTGTTAATCTGTTCAACAGTTGATGGACATTTGGGTCATTTCCCTTTTTTGGATATTATGAATAATGCTGCAATGGTCATTCGTGTACAAGTTTTCATCTGAACATACGTTTTCGTTTCTCTTGAGCATATATCCAAGAGCAAAATTGCTGGGGTCATAGGGCAACATTTTGAGGACCTCTATAGGAAACTGCTTTCCAAAGCAGCTGCGCCATTTTGCACTCCCACCAGCAATGTCTGAGGGTTCCAGTTTCTCCACATCCTCACCTACACGTTAGTTAGTCTGTCTTTTTTTTTTTTTTTGCGATACATGGGCCTCTCACTGTTGTGGCCTCTCCCATTGCGGAGCACAGGCTCCGGACGCTCAGGCTCAGCGGCCACGGCTCACGGGCCCAGCTGCTCCGCGGCATGTGGGATCTTCCCGGACCGGGGCACAAACCCGTGTCCCCTGCATCGGCAGGCGGACTCTCAACCACTGCGCCACCAGGGAAGCCCAGTCTGTCTTTTTGATTATAACCATCCTAGATGTTATGAAGTGGGATCTCACTGTGGTTTTGATTTACATTTCCCTAGTGACTAATGATGTCACACATCTTTTCCTGTGTTTATTGGCCATTTGTATACTTTCTTTGCAGAAATGTCTATTCAAAGGCTTTGCCAATTTTTTAACTGAACTCTGTCTTTTCATTGTTGAGTTGTAGGGGCTTTTGTAGATCCTGGATACAAGTCTCGTTCAAGGGCCTTTCTCTATGCTGCGCTCAGCCACCTGAAATGAATGAGAGGGACCCTGGCACACAGGCTGGAGGAGCCAGTGGGTGGCTGCTGTGAGCACAGCTCACCCCCCTGAAGCTCACTCTTCTGGGATTTCTTTCAGCCGAGTGCGGCGGGACGGTGAAAGGAGAGGAGTCGGGGCAGGTGCTGTCACCCGGGTATCCAGCGCCCTACGAACACAACCTCAACTGCATCTGGACCATCGAGGCCAATGCCGGCTGCACCATCGGGTAAGTGCCAGGGCCAGCAGAGGAGCCATTGCCAGCCGTTCAGGGGAGTCATCATCAGTCCACCAGCCAGTGGCTGGCCCTGCCCACCTCACCTGGAGGCCCTGGTGAGCAACAGTGGTTGCTATGACCCCAGGCTCAGGCCGGGGCCCATGGAAAACCTGAAAAGGCCAGCCTCGGCATCACAGGGCTGCAATCCAAGTTCAGACAATTCACTGGCCTAGGCAGTACGGTGTCCACACAGTAGCTGAGGGCATAGGCATGAATCCCAGCCCAGCCATTTGCCATTTGTAGGACTTTGGGTAAGTTTCTTCTCCTCTCCTTCTGTGGCGTATGAGTTATAATATTGGCTTCTCGGGGTAAAGCATCTAACAGAGACACTGCAGGTAATGTACTCAGCACAGTGCTTGCAACATAGTAACTATTTATTCATGGTTCGGTGGTTATTTCTCTGATGGTAGTAAAGGTCAGTTTAGAACTGTATGACCCTAGATTGCTTCCCTTTCTCAATCTGAGTTTCTACATCTGTAAAATGGGAACAAAAATGCTTGTGATTTAGAGTTGTGGAAGGAATAGTCAGAAAAGCCCAGCATACTGTCAGGTACTGTGTACATATTCCCTCAAAATGTAACTTCCTTTCCATGTACATGCTTGACTAACAGCAATTACTTTTTGGAGTTCCAAAGAGTCAGAGAAGAAAGGAGCTTTACCATTTATTGAGCACAGGGCCTGGCATACGTAATGTCTTATTAACTCTTCACAGTAGCCCTGGTAATACGAATAGTAAGCCCTAAAAATAAATAGACATTCTTATTACTCCCATTTTATAGATGAGAGAACTGAGATTCCAGGAGAATGCATAGTGTGTCTAAGCTCACACAGTGAATCAGGAAGCTGGGGCGTGGATCCAGGTCTTTCTGAATCTTCGCACCAGATGCTGCTGCTGGCAAACTGGGTTCAAAGGAGCTGTGAGGAAAAGAGGAGGTTGGCGTGGTAGGATGGATGAGGTATGGAAAGAGAATTGAACCAGGCAGTAGGAGCGGGAGTGGTCTGGCTGGTGGGGAATGCATGTGGAAAGGAATGGGAGACAGACTGGGTTAGGAAGCAGCCTGCTTACAGAGGATTCTAAATGCCAGGAAACAAGAGGGAGCCGTGGAAGTTTCCTAAGCAGGGTTATTTACAGTGGGGAGAGCTCATGGGAAGAAAACCAGTCAAAAGTCTGTCACAATAATCCAGGGATGAACTGTTGAGACTTTGGAAGAGTGGGGAGTCAAGACAAGGGGCAGAAGTGTGGCTAGGAGAGTTTCCCTGCCCTGGCGAGGTCTCCGTGAAGGGGAACTGGCTGAACGGGTGTGTTGCTGCCAGAGATACAGCTGTTTGCACATTCGCTGACGTACACATGGTCTTAGACCCAGTCCAATTAAAGAAATGTATGAAGTGTTTGCCACGTGCAAGTTTTTGAGCTCGGCCCTGTACAAAATGAGGTCAGCAGAGCTCTTGGGGGTTTTGTGTTAAATACAAAAATTCATCCCACACTGCTGCTGGAATCAGTTTCTGGAAGCGCGCCCGATCAACTCACACTCTAACTAGAACCCTTGCGTGGCACCCATGCTTACAGGAGCTGAACATCTTATCCTGGTTTTCAAGGCTGTCAGGACTTCAACCCACCTCCCAACCTTATTTCCCACCACTTCTCTTCAATGACAAAGCTGCATTGCTAGTGGCCCCTGTACGTGTACTCATGGCCGTGCTCGGTGCCTTGGTTTCCACTCTGCCCTCCCCGGAATGCCCCCCTCCCTCCAAAGGCTTATGTCTTCAACTCTCGCTCCCTCAAAGTCAAGTGCACATGTCAGCTCACCCAGGAAGTCTCCCCCAGTCCACTCACAGGAGACTCCTAGGAGTCCCTTCTCCGCTTCTGCGTTCCCATCGCCCATGGCCTGTAGTTCCCTTATGACACTGACCACTCTTCTCCTCCATTTATGCTCCTGCTTTAGCTCCCCAGCCAGAGCCACGCTCTCTGCCCGATTCATCTTCACAAGTCTCCTGGCTCTCAGCACAGTGGCAGAGGCTTAACAAGTGGCAAGCGTTGAATGAATGAATGAATGAATGAAACAAGCAGGACCCAGATATAAAGGTCGTTTTATGACTAGCAGATCCATGAAGGTCCCTCAGTAAATAGTAAATGAACAATGAATTCATCACAGGTGTCTCCATATGCACATCAGGAGGTTTTCCCACGTTCCCACCTTGCACGTTACTCATTCATTCATTCGTTCCTCCATGTAATAGCTGTCTGCTGAGTACATGGCAGTGCCTGTGGGAGACACTGGCGTTGCCCAGATGAATAAGACCACGGCCACTGTTGGCAAAGAGGAGATGTGCGTGTACACAGAGCGAGGTGGTGGAAGGAGGGGGCAGGGGACTGAGCAGCAGGACAGGAGACCAGGGAGGCTATCCTGGAAATGAAAACACCAGAAGAAGCCGTGTAGGATGGAGGGGAGTTGCCGGGTAGCCAAGGAAGAGGCTTGGCAGCACAGAAGGGCCTACTAGGCAGAAGAGGTGACGCAGGGTGTGCGGGCTCAAGGAGCTGGTCCTCATGGCTGGAGCATCACCTGAGATTTGGTGGAGGGGTCGGCCATGGTGAGGGATGAAACTGGTGGAGCGGGCTGCATGCGGCCAGAGCGTAGAGGACCGTGGCGGCCATGATGCTGGGTTTGGCCCTGTCCTGGCAGCCTTGTGGAGAAGGGGACAGATGGGGTCTGGGACCCCAGTGAGGAGGAGGCCGTCTCCAGAGTGTCGTCGGGATGAGGAGACCTGAACCCTGCCAGTGGCGATGGGATGGAGAAGAAGGGACGCGTTCAGGAGACATTTAAGGAGTCACACCAGCCGGTCTCACTCGCCTCAAGAAATGTGGAAACTGAGATTTCTTCTGTTTCCCTATTTTTTGTTGTGCAACATACAATATGTAAAATAGAAAAGTCGAACAGTATGCCGAGCACCTGCTTACCTCCCACCTAGACTCAACTACTGTGAATATTTGCCCTCTTTCTTTTTTTTTCTCTCTGTCCCTTTTTTTTTCTTCTTCTTTTTTGGCTGAATCACACAAAGGTAACTGTAGACATCCTGTTACTTCTTGCCTAAGTACTTGGGCGTGCATCTCCTCCATGACGTAGTAACCTTAGCACACCCATGACATGCGACATCAGTCCCCGGGAATTCAGGTTTAGGAGAAGGGTGGGAGAACCGAGAGATCTCAGAGCGGCTGACAGGGAGAGCACAAGAATTCAGTGATGGCATTTCTGGGCAGACGTGAGGACTGTTATCACTTACAGGAATGATGGGTGTGGGGTGGGCTGGAGGGGACAGCAGAGCATCCCTTCCTAGCCCTCAGGAAGAGAGGATCGAGACAAATAGAGGAAATATTCTCTCCAGAGAGAGAAAGAGCTATAAAGGGGGCCTGCTGGGTGTGTGTGTGAGGACCCCGAGGTGGGGAATGGCGGGGAGAAGATGAAAGTAACCTCAGCCCTCGATTGGGAAGGCTTCTTGGAGCCACACAACCTCAAAGGAGCTGATGCCACATGAGCAGAGGCTGCACGGAGAGTGGCCAAAAGATGGGGATGGAGTGATGGGACACTTTCGCCTTCTTCCTGCGGTCCCTCCACCCCAGGTTGCCGTGCCAGCCAGCGTCTGCCCCGTCCACATGCACATCTGTGCTCTAGCGTGTTCTCTCCCTCTCTTCCTCTCTCTCCCTCACCACCCCCCATACCCCGCCACCCGTCCCTGGAATCACCAACCACAAAGTTAAGGGAATTTGTAATCAGATAGGATTCAGACAAACACAAAAAAGCCCCTTTTGTGTTTGTGCCCTTATTCAGAGTAAGACTTAGTTATTATTTTTTAAGTAAGAATTTCTTTATGGAATTTTTCTTTATAAAAAAGAGACACTCATTTTAAAAAATTCAAAGTACAAACCATAAAGAAGTTTATAAAGTAGAAATCATTGCCTTACTCTTCTCCTCTGCACACCCTACGTAAGATAGCCATTGATATCCATTTGTTCAACTTCCTCTTTTAGGTGTTTTGTATGCCATCGTATACAGAAAGCAAATGCAATAAGCATGCTTGCTAAAACAAGATCACCTCTTGAGTGGCTCAGTAACTTGCTTTTTGTCTTATCCTTTACTCATATATCATCATCTTATCCTCTCAGTCTATATAGATCAGCCTCATCCTGGTTGATGGTTACAGGGATTTCTGTTGTCTGTACAACCATAATTTATTTAACTACTTCCCTATTGATAAAGTGAATATTTTCAGTTTTTCGCCCCAGTAAACATCCTTACACATGAATCTTTGAACAGCTGTCCAATTAGTTCCTTAGGATATGTTCTTAGAAGGCAAATTTTGATGCATGACCTCAAATTTCCCTCTAGCTATTGCAGCAATTTACACATCTACCAAAAGCCTGCTTCCCTACCCAGCATCACTTTGTGTTGTCAATTCTGGCCGTGTTAACCAGTTTGAAGGGCAAGATGGTATTTAATTGCCTTTGCTGCTTCAAGCTCTTTGTATATTTTTCTATGGGGGGGTTTATTTTTTCTCATATAGACTGTTCAGCTGGGTTTATTTGTAGTCTATAATTTTAGGTTAGATTTCTTTTCAACCTGAGTATTTAAGAATGTCTTAAAAGTTACTAAGTTATATAATTTGTATGATTTTTAAATCAGTTCCACTTTTACTGCATTGTGCCCTTGTTACTTTTTGAATTTTTTCTTACTTATGTTCTATGTATATTTGAAGAAAGGGAAAAGAGTTCAGGAATTTATACATTTCTTTTACATCCAATGTATTATGCTTTCTTTCAAACAAAGTATATTATGCTTTTTATTGCTTTTTTTTATTTTTAACTTTTCCTTTTTTTAGTTGATTTGATTTAATTTGCTCCATTTCTCCTCTGGTGATTTGAAAGATCTATATCCCATTTGCATTCTGCCAGTGGTCTTGTGTTTTCATTAATTTTGCTTTCAACAGTATTTATTCTGTTATTCCTCCCTCTTTATTTTGGAAATCTTGTTTTGGTTTTCGTTTTTATTTCAAGAAAACTGCACTTTTTGTTTTCAGATTGCTCTTGACAGCTTACTTTTGTTTTTATCAATGCATTACCATCTTGCATCTCTCTGAGGACAGTACTTATGTTTTGTTTCACAACAGCTCCTGTTTTTTCCCGCATCGACTGCATCCTGCAGTTGAGCCATTTGGGCTAATCATTCAGCTGGATTCCTTTGAAGAGCTGACTATCTTTATGTCCCAGTTGTCCTCCCAGTTGTCATTCATTCAGTATCAAGTTGCAGCTGAGAGCCAGACTCAGCCACCACACTACCTACCACTCTTATTCTCTCTGTAGCTTGGGAAGCTCTTCAAGCAGGCACCCTGTGCCTCAGTTCTCTTCTCTGTAACACGGTGATTAAAATAGTACCTACCACTTGAGGCTGCCGTGAGGATGAAGTGAGCTAACATATCTGAACACTTAGAACGGTGCCTGGGATGTAATTCCCAAATGTGAAGAACCCCCTCCACGAGCTGTAGGTGGTTGTTCATTTGACCCAGATGGGCATCCCAGAGCACAGCAGGTGATAGGTCACCCCTCAGATCACAGATGGTGGGTGCCGTGCTGTTGGTGGGGGCAGGTGTCAAGCAGGTCTTTCCCTTGGGTGTGCCAGCTGGGAGGGGATGTGCGACAGCCCACAGGCCAGTCCATGAGACTGTCCCCGGGGGCGCAGACAGAAGGCTTGCAGATGCCTCCCAGCACCCTGCTCAGCCTCGACCAAGCATTAGAGGCAACGGGAGGGATCCATGGTTGCCTCACCCCAGCAAGCTGGGCAAAGAGAGTCCCTTTCCAGGAGTGCCCGGGGGGACGGTGGGTGGCTACAGGGGTTCACATTCAGGCTGAACCCTGGGTGGGGCCCAAGCAGGAAACTGGACCCTTCCTGGGTGTGCACAACAAGGGTGGGCTGGCTGTGAGACCATGCCCTTGAACGTGGGCGTGGGGGGGTGGGGGAGAGGCCTACAGCATTTGGCAAGTGTTTCTCCCTGAGGGCCAAGAATGGGACAGGCTGACTGATGAACTCTGTCCAGGCCTGGCAGCTAACAGCAGGAGAACAGATGAGGGAACTGCGCCCTTCATGTCGCCCCTAACTATGTTGTCAGTTCATAGAATATGGAAGTTTCAACCCACATGGGTGGGACCTCTTCTCAGTTTCCAATGTTGGGCCTGAGTTTTCCTTTTGATAGTCAGTGGACCAGCTCAGATGACATCTGGGGAAGAGCGGGAAGCAAAGCCTTTCGTTCTTGGGCCTCCCCTCTACTTAGTGTTTATTCAGTCTCTACAGCATACCAGGTTCTAGATCAGTTATTATTGTCCCCATTTTATAGATGGGATCATTGAGGCCCAGAAAGGATGAATGTCTCACAATTACCCAGTGAAACAGATTTCAAGCCCATTCTGTCTAGCCCCAGTCTACCCTTCTAACCCTGGTGTAGTTCCATTTAACAAACCAGGACATTGAACACCTTCTCTGTGCCAGAGACTGTGTGATGCTGTGTGGTGGGAAACACAAAGATCAGACCATGGCCAGTCCTTGTCTGCCAGGGGCTCATATTCTAGTGGGAAATAGGCAAATAAACAGGTACCCCCAAGACAGTAAGTGCAAGCCAAGTTCAGTAGTGGGGAAGAGAAAGACAAGTTCTACCTGGAGGTGTAGAGGGGAAGCATGCCAATTGAGGGGAAGGAGAGTGAAGGCATGAACCTAGGGGAAAGTATAGGGTCTGTCCACAAAGGAGGAACAAGCAGTCACTTGATGTGGCTGGATGTGGGGGGACAAGGTTGCATGGATAGAGACGGGTCTCTGCGGCACCCTGAATGCCAAGATGAGAACTCTACATGGATTCCTCAGGATAACGAGCAGCCACTGGAATAATTTGAAGACAGTAACGACATTCAGTTCATTTAAAAACTTGGAGCACTTAGTGCCAGGCATTCTGCCAGTCACTGAGGGTATAAATATAAATAAGAAACAGTCTTTTCCCTTGAAGGTCTCAGTCTTACAGGTAGAAATTTTATCCATTAGGAATGAAAATTTAAAAAACTGACTAAAGCTGGCTTCAGCAGATGGGGGTTCACTTTTTCTCCTGGAAAAAGAATCTGAAAATCCCATCCAGACCTGGTGCAGCTGCTCAGGATGCCATTGCTTTTCTTCTTGTTCTGCCGTCCTTAGGCTTTCGTCCTCATAGTTACCTAGTCAGCTGCTGCAGCTCCAGGCATTGTGTCTGTGTTCCAGTCTCAAAGAATAGGGAAGAGGAAAGGGAGCAGAGCTTTCTTCTAGTGAGGGTTTACATATTTATTGAGGAAGAACCACCATCCTCACAGACTTCTTCCTACATTCCATTAGTCTGAACTTGCCATGACTGGCTGAGGGAAAGTGAGAGATCAGTTTTGTTTTGCTTTTACAGTTTCAATAGTCGAGATAGATGAGAGGTTTGGAAATGGAGTACAGATAAGCCTACCTATACTGCCTACTTAGATTCTTATATAACGAAATAAATGCTATAGTAGAAGTATGTACAAAACACAATAGAAAGCATTTGCAAGGCCAGTTCATAATTTTAGGTGGCAGCTGAGGGGCAGGGTGTTACAGACAGGAAGTGCTATTCTAGCTACACTTTACCGAACAATAGTAGTTCACCATGCAGAGTGGAGGTAAAGACCTTCCAGGAATGTAAAAGAGAGGAAGGGGTGGGTAGCTGCTTCTGAAAGAGCTCATTATCTGGTATGTCGTGATGATATATCCACTTCAGGAAGTTCAGTGGCAGCAATGCAGAGGATAAATTGACTGGGAAACCAAGGAGGAATTGAGTATAACTGTTTGAGGGGTCCTGGTTACACTCAGAAGAACTGAGTACAAAGTAGGTTGAGGTTGAGAGCTCTATGTGGCTGGCTATAAAGAAGGGAAGGGGGAGAGGGATAAGACACAGTGCTTTGCTGGTAGGCTTTCCATGAAGAGATCTGGGGCACTTGGAGAATGGGGAACTTATTGTTCCTGGAAGCTCTGATTTCCGCTCCTAATGCCCATTTAGTTATAAAGTTCATGTTTGGCTAATAGTCCTAGTTTGTTGATTTTTAACTGTGGAGATGCTTCTTAATGATTAACACGAGGGCACCCTGGGAACTCTGTTCTTGGCTGTTGGTTAAGATGCAGTAGGATTGCTGAGAGAGGGGGCCATGGTTTTGATTAACCAGAACCCCTGCCCAGTGGAACTTGTCTTCCTGGGAGGATGCTGGACTAGACAAAACATCTGGCTGTGCCTGAAGCCCAGATGGCCCTGCTGCAGTTTCATATCAATCAGAGGGCAGTAATTCCCCACTGAGGTCAGTGAGGCTTCCCTTTTCCCAGCAAGCAGGCAGCTGGCCCAGAGGAGGCACCAGAAGTAAAGCTTCTGTTCATAGCTCTTGCCAGGAATTGTGGCTGCAGGTTTAGCAGCTTCCAGAAGGTTTATTTTCTTGCAGTGACAGCAAATCAGACCTTAAACAGAGGAGGTCCATGTACTCATACCACAAGAACTGACCTCCTGAAGGAACTGAACAGATAAGCACAAACACGATGGGCTATGGCTTTGTCAGATTTACAGTTTCAACAAACCAATAAAAAGGAGCTCAAAAGTGTTTGAAGGAGAGAATCTAGGTAACCTGGTAGGTATAAATGTAGCTTTAAGAGTGGTGGTGCTCTCTGGCACGTTAGCTTTTCATAGGTTACCTCTAGAAAGAGAAACACAAACTACTTCAAATTATCCAAGAATAATAATCTTGCTGAGCTACACTGGATAGTTGAGTTGGCCAGAATACATCCATTTGACTGCCAGTTTACAATCCCAGAAATGAATTCCAACATCTCTTAGGAAGAAAATAAACAGTTCAGCCAAAGAAATGCAAACCTTGTTGGTTGGCCACATTGGACCAGTGTAAATCTCTCCCTTTCAAAAAATAAGTAAACAAATAAGCAAAAATTAAACTAAATTAAATGAAAAACTTGTGATGCTACTTAAAACATACCATTCTTAAAAAGAGAGAACCATTTTCCTAAAGAAATAGAAACAATTTCCTGAAAAGATTTTACCATAGTAGGCAGAGGAAATTTGAAATGGGTATACAGACAATATTCTCATTTAAATATAAGAAATAGGGATGAGAAATAGCAGAAAATGGATGGTGAAATGGAGGAAGAGAGATCCTGAGCTAGAAACACAGTAACAGAGACAAGTGAAGAATGAAAAGAAACTAAATACAGAATGAAAATTACAATCACAGTAGTTGTCTTGTAAGAAATAAAAACATTGAAATAGGCGATGGGCTGGAGAATCTCTCTGAGACTGAAGAGAAAAGGAGTGAAGGTGGGGTGGTAATGAAAGAAAAATTGCCAAATGTGGAAGACAGAGCACCAATCCAGGCGGCATAAATGAAGAAGAACAATTAACAAATGGAACAATTAACAAAAGGTACAATAAAACACATGATGGCAAACTCTTCTTATCCTTGGTGAATTGAAAGGACTCACTGAGTTCCAGGCAAAATGAATAAGATACAACTTGATGAAAAATGAAACAGTTCCATGGAGAACAAAAAAATCCCTACAAGCATTTGACAAAACACACACAGGTAAGCACACAATCAGCCCTCAGCAAATAAACCAGCCATTTACGATAAACAATCACAACTAATCCAATCCTCCTGAAGTTTCTTCTCTGTAACATCAAAGACCAAAGACTTTGGAGAATCATTGATTCAGCCAGGATATAATATGCACAAGAGCCACAGAAAATTGCCCACCCGGGCTTGTTGAAGAACTTGCAGAGACAGGGCAGCAGGCCCCCAAAGTTATCAAGTCCTAAAGCCTGGAACCTGTAAACATTACCTCATTTGGTAAAAGCATCTTTGCAGATGTGGTCAAACCAAGGATTTTGAGATGAGGAGATTATCGCGGATTATCTGGATGGGCTCTAAATGCAATCATATATATCCTTATAAGAAGGAAGCAGAGGGAGATTTTATATACACAGAGGAAAAGGTGATGTGAAGACAGACACCGAGATTGGAATGATGAGGCCTCAAGCCAGGGAATGCCAACAGTTGCCAGAAACTGGAAGAGGCAAAGAACAGATTCTCCCCTAGGGGCTCTAGAGGAAGTGCAGCCCTGCTGACACCTTGATTTCCACATAGCAATACTGATTTCAGACTTCCAGCCTCCAGAACTTCAAAAGAATAAAGTTCTGTTGTTTTAAGTCACCACATTTGTGGCACTTTGTCACAGCAGCCACAGGAAACTAAAATAGACATAATTTTTAGCCTACTGAGATGTTTAGGAAAAAACTATACAACGAATTGATGACCATGAAAGATGATATTTAATTTGAGTCTATAGTCCCTGCTTGTATTGTCAGTGTTTTGATAGTTGGCGGAAGGCAGAAGGGAAAGTAAAATCTTTTTAGCTTTTCTGTCTTACATAAAGGAGAGTGAAATGGTATATTCTTTTCCTTTTTCTTTTTCTTTTTTTTTTAACATCTTTATTGGAGTATAATTGCTTTACAATGGTGTGTTAGTTTCTGCTTTATAACAAAGTGTATCAGCTATACATATACATGTATCCCCATATCTCCTCCCTCTTGCATCTCCCTCCCACCCTCCCTATCCCACCCATCTAGGTGGTCACAAAGCACTGAGCTGATCTCCCTGTGCTTATTATTTTTCTTAAAATTGATAATTAGAGAAAATGCCCATTTAGGAATATTTTTGAAAATGTTTAAAAATGCCTAAAGTAGAATTAAAAACAAAATGTATACTTTGCAAATCACTGAAGGAAATGTGAAAACTAAGACATGTTACAAAGAAAAAGGAAATAGCAAGAAAACATAATAAACAAAAAGCATAAAACAGGTTGATGGAGATAAGCTTCTATTAGTCTCCCTATATTAGGCTCCTTTCACGTGAGACCCTCACAGTCCTCCAGTGTGTCCTCAAATTTGGCCAGCTGAGGAGGGAAAGAGAAGGCATCAGAGAGTAGAACAAAACTGGTTTTAAGAGTCAGGTCTTCCTCCTCATCCCACTGACCAGAACACATTTCCCAGCTCACCTAATTATAAGGGAGGTTGTGCCTAGGTGGAAGAAGAAACAAGAGTTTGTGAACACATAACATCATCGCTGCTTCAAGAACAAACGTATCAATTCTGAAATAAGTATAAATTCACTTTTGTCTGGCCACTCCACAGTGCGAGGTAGAAGAAAATAAGAGGAGAAGAGGTGGTCCCTGGAGCCGGCCAGGGTTGCAGGAGCTCAGGATGGCTGGGGGAGGATTGAAGGATCAGCCAAGAACTAAGGTCAAGTGGGAGAGCAGAGTGCAAGACTAAAATGCTGAGCTAAGAGTCTGCAAAAGGAGTGGGCAGAACCGTGTGTGAGCATCCCAGAGGGAGGCCCCGAGACGAGGGCACACAGGAAACGGAAGCCTCTACTGTTACGTGTGGAGCTTTCACTGACCAACCTGTGGGCACGGAGGGAGCTGTAGGGAGCCTTGAGCTGGTGCCCACAAGTTAAATTTCCATATTGCAAGGAAAAGAGTCTCAAGTTAGGTAAAGGAAAAAAAAAAATGCTGCTAAACAGAAGAACAATAAAATATTAAAAAGTTGAGACAAAGGAATACCATGAGAACATACATAAATAAAAACAGGGGTCGCAATATTGCTTTTCTAAATAAAGGTGAAATTCAAGGTTAAAAATATATATATACATATTAAAAGGGACAGAGGGAATTATTTCACATGATAAAATGCTTAGTCCACAAATGTGTCAACAGTCATGAATCTTTATGCACCAAATAACCTAACAAGAAAACTTAAAGCAAAATCTGTCAGAAAAACAAGAAGAAATTGACAGCCATAGGAGACTTTAACAAATCTCTCTTAATGGAGTAAAACAAATACAGTAAGTCTTCTACATATAAACAAGTTCCGTTCTCAGAGCGCATTCGTTAAGTCCCATTGTTCGTAAGTCCAGCAAAGTTAGCCTAGGTACCCAACTAACACAATCGGCTATAGAGTACTGTACTGTAGTAGGTTTATAATACTTTTCACACAAATAATACATAAAAAACAAACACAAAAAATAAAGAAAACATTTTTAATCTTACAGTACAGTGCCTTGAAAAGTACAGTAGTACAGTACAACAGCTGGCATACAGGGGCGGTCATCAAGTAAACAGGCAAGAAGAGTTACTGACCGGAGGAGGGAGAGGAGGTGGGAGATGGTACTGTACTACTGTACTCTATACAGTACTGTACAGTAAAGTACACAAAGGCACAACCACTTGTAGAGGATGCACGCACGTGACAATGTACACCAGACACGTGAACTAACTTATGTGACTGGACACGCAAACGCACATTCACATCTTTGAAAGTTCACAACTTGAAGGTGTATATGTAGGGGACTTACTGTAAAAATATAGAACTAAACTGGAAGTTGTTTTAGGTGATTTTACCATCTTTTGATTTGATATTATGTATCAGGCTCAGTGCTAGGTACTTTATATGTGATTTCGTTTACAATAATCCTCTTGGCAACACTGCTGGATAGATGATGTTACTGCCATTCTACAGAGGAATAAACTGAGGCTCTGTCAGGTCACTCAATTATCTATCAAGAATGAGTATTTGAGCCCAAGTCTTTGACCCCGGAGCCATTTTGTTAAATAGCCTCTTCGGGAGGCAGAGCTTCATTTCATGGAAAACATTTCTTCCAAAGAGGATAAAGACACCTCTGCCCCTCACAGAGTTCCTGACACCGCCAGGGCAGGTTCTGGTGAACAATAGGCAGTCACAGAGCCTTCGTTTACAGGGCGATGATAATGAGAAAACAAGTGGTGCAAAGTTACTCAGCAAGGAAGAGTGAAACACAGGGCCGTAGCTTCAGTGCTGCATCTGTACACTGCCCAGCCTCCCAGAACATCAGTCACTGCAGCTTCTTCAGTGACGGAAGCCCAGGTTTATTCTTTCACTTAGGAAAATAACACAAGAAGACGTATCTTTCTGTCTTCCCAATACCAGCTGGCACCAGGAAAGGCCAACCTCTATTTTTGCTCTAGACACCAATGCTTGCTTTGAGCTTTGGTCTGTCTTCTCAGTTTTTGCTCTTTGGATGGCACAACACTTTAATTATTATTGTCTGCTATTATAATCATGGTTTAATTGTTGGTTTGCTGCACCGTGGCTCAGAGGGGGGCATTTTCTGAAACAAATATTATTTTCTTATTATCATTTCCAAAGTCACTGAGGATAATTTAAGCTGCGTTCTCATTTGGGGACAGGAGTGATTTCTGACCCCTCCCCCTGCTGCAGCAGCTGTTCGTTCACAGGCCATTTTCCCCTGATGTAAAGATCCACTGTTACGACTCTTCCCGGTGCAATATCCATTGTGTTCACGCAGTGGTGACAGTTGCTTCGAAGCACCCAAAGCCTTTTCATATTCTGGGGCCCAGTCAGAAGGCAAGTGAAATCAACATATAAAGATGCTGTGATTTTTTTCCTTTCTAGTTTTGGCATTTTTCTAATGTGTGACGGATACAGATGAACCACTTCTAAGTGTGGAGGTGGGCAGTACCCGAGAAATGCCCAATGTGTTAAAGTTTCCTTCAGACTGAGAACTGAAAACCATAATCCCAGACTCGAGTTTGTCTGTGGACAGCACTTAAGGGGTGCAGCCCCCTACAATGACAATTCGATGCTCTCCTAGCTTTTTAGATGAAAGTTCTAGCAGTAAATCTCTTCCTGTGGTTGAAGCTGAGTGTCATGAACCTTACCCGCAAAGCCTGGGGGGACTCTTAGTGGTGGGCTGGTGGGCAGAGGTAAGGGAGTGAGGGCCAGGTGAGGGCTCCCTCCCCTGGGGAGCTGCTTTTGGGACATTGTGGTGGAAGGTGGGACTCTGCGGAAACACCATGATGAAAAGGTGTACAGAGATCCCGGAACAGGGATGGCCCCACGGTCGGGGTGCCCTGCAGTTAAAGGGAGTGGCAGCCAATCTGACATGAAGACCCAGCTCCAGAGAGAGCAAGCAGAGGTTCCGGGCAGCCCCCAGGGGAATGGGAAAGAGGACCAGAGACCAGCGGGGCCCATTAGCTGGGCTGACATACTTGTCAGTAGTGAAAGCCCAGGCTGTACCCCAGGCAGATTTAGGACCCTGGGACCAACTCAAGGCCCCTCCTTCTTGGAAACGGGGCTCCCCCCTCTATGCCCCCAGCCCTGACCCAGCACCATGGAAAGGACCAAAGAGGCCATGCCTGCCTTGCCTTCTTCCACAGTTGGACATCATTGCCCTGCCCTGAGCCTCTCTTCTCTCTCTTGTTTATTTATTTATTTATTTTTGGCTGCGTTGGGTCTTTGTCGCGGCACGAGGGCTTTCTCTAGTCGCGGCGAAGGGGGGCTGCTCTTCGTTGCAGTGCACGGGCTTCTCATTGCGGTGGCTTCTTTTGTTGTGGAGCATGGGCTCTAGGTGCGTGGGCCTCAATAGTTGTGGCACGCGGGCTCAGTGGTTGTGGTGCATGGGATTAGCTGCTCCGTGGCATGTGGGATCTTCCAGGACCAGGGCTCGAACCCGTCTCCCCTGCATTGGCAGGCAGACTCTTAACCACTGTGCCACCGGAGGCCCCTCTCCTCTCTTGACTCCTTGGGCTGCACCTTTTTCTGGTTTACCTTCTACCTCCTCCACTCCTCATTCTTAGTCTCCTTCCCCTGTTCATCCTTACTGCCATGGATCTCCAGGACACCCTTCTCTGTGTGCCGCCCACACTGATACTTGTTGGATGGGCTTGTCCAAACCCATGGCTTCAGGTCTCACCCACCTGCACCCATGCTCTCGTCTTCCTGAAGAACCTGTACTATCCTGGGGGTGCCCGTCTCTCCATCCCATCCGTGTCTTTGCGCAACCTCTTTTCTCTGCCTGGCACTCCCCTTCCTTCTCACACTCCTCGCCACCCCCTTCATCTGGAAAATCCTGTTCATCTCTCAAGACTCAGCTTAGTTGTTCCCTCCTCCGGGGACCTTGCCTCACCCCTTGGCCTGAGGTGGGACCTTCTCTGTGCGTATCTGTACCATAGTACTGATCACACCACAGCTAGGGGCAGAAGCAAGCCATGTTCTTGTCTGTATCACCAGTGCCTGGTGTGGTATCTGCACCCACTGCCTACTATTCATTGATTGGATGTGTGAATATTGGTCAGAAGACTTGTAGAGCTGTAGTTGGAGAGTGTGAGACCACGGCTGCAGCATCCTCCTGTCTTCTGGCTTTAAACTAGGCAGCCATCTCTGGCCCAGGGTCCGTGCAGCTAGGACCTATCTCTATGGTGGCGATAGGATGCCAAGGACATAGATTCAAGGGGCAGGATGTGGGCAGTAAAGGGAGATGTCAGAACCTCCAGTGAAATAGGAAGTATCTTCCTTAGCACATAGGATTTAAGTTGCCCGTCACCAAGTGGCACACAGAGCATGGACAGTGGGTGAGTTTGGCTGAACTATGGGCGTCCCCGAAAGCTGATGAGCCATTCACTTATTCATCAACTCAACCAAACCGGGAGCTTAGTGTGGGTCAGGCCTGATGCTGGGTACCAAAGATAAAAACACAAAGGAGACACAAAAACAACAGTTAAGGAACTCAGTAAGACAGGTTATTCAATGGATGACTCTGATACACAGAGCACACAGAAGGAGCATCTCATGAGATTGGGGCCATGGGGAGGGCATGGAAAAGCCCATGGAAAAGCTTACCAACTGGAGGTGGGGATCTACTGGGACATGGTATTCAGGTGGTATATTAGTTTACTAGGGCTGCTGTAACAAACTGAATGACTTAACAAAAATTTATTTTCTCACACTTCTAGAGCCTAGAAGTCCAAAATCAAGGAGCAAGTAGGGTCACGCTCCCTCTGAAGGCTCTAGGGAAGAATCAGTTTCATTTCCCAGCTTCTGGGAGTTGCCAGCACTCCTTGGCCTTCCTTGGCTTGTGGATGCATCACTCCAGTCTCTGCCTCCATCTTCACCTGGTCCTCTTCCCTGCGTCTCCTCGGTGCCTCTGTGTCCAAATCTCCCTTTCCTTTCTCTTAGAAAGACATCAGTCATTGGACTCAGGACCCACCCTACTCCAGTATGACCTCATCTTAACTTGATGACATCTACAAAGACCCTATTTCCAAGTACGGCTACGTTCACAGGGACCGAGTGTTAGGACTTGAACATATCTCTTGGAGGGAGATCATTCAAGCCACTACAGGTGGTGTGAGGGCACGTGTCGGGGTTGGAAACATCCAGGCAGAGGGAAGTCCCCGAAGCCAGAGAAAGAGAAGAAAATGGGTAAAGAGTGAGAGGAAGAGGAGGAGGCAGTTGGGGCTATTCATGGAGGGCTTGGAGCATCCCCTAGGAAGCCTGACTTTATTCTGTAGGGAAAGGGGAATGACTGGTCAGATACGTGGTTCAGAAAGGTCAGCTGGCCCTGGTGGGAAAGGTGGATTGAAAGGGGGAGGGGGAGTTTGGGTGCACACTCTGTGTGCCTCTGTAATGCTGTTCTCTCTCTTGCAGTCATCTTCCTCTCTCACTTGCCTTGTGCTTCGCTTTTATTTCTCCAAAACTGCTTCAAAGACATCTCCTCCTTGAAGTTTTCCTTGCCTCTCTCAATTAGAAGAAGATGACGATGTAAAAGAAAGGCCTTTGGTCCCAGACAGACGTGGTTTGAATACACCCTCTGACCCTTACAAGCTGTTTGACGCCCGCCCCCCCACCCTCAGCAAGTCTCCCCAATTAACCCCCGGGAATTCAGTTCCCACATCAGCAAGATGGCAAAAATAGGCTCCAACTTACAGGCTTGTTATGAGGATATTAGACAATATACATAAAGTACTTGGCATGTAGATTTCCAACAAATGATTAGTTCTCTTCTTCGTCCAGTTATTTCGATAGCACTTTATCTATCCCACGCTTTCAGCACCTCCTGCACGTATTGTTGTGTTGTGTGTGTCTCTTTCAATAAACAGCAGCAGCCTCCAGGGCAAAGACACAGCCTTCCATGTTTCAGCAGCTCTCAGCACAGAGCGTGATGCACATCAGGCCCCCTCCCTCTTCCGTGGCTGTTGTTGTGTCTGTGGCCCAAAGAAACAAGAGCGCAAATGGGTGAGGCATCAAGATGAAGGATCACCTTCTCACAGCATGGTGGGCGCGGGATCCTCAAATGGTTTTCCGTATTTCAAAAGCCAGAAGGAGACCGGATGGTCACCTGCAGCGGAGCTGCTCAGGCAAACCCAAATGTCTGCTTGGGCCCAGAATTAGCCCTATCAATGAGAACCTCTAATTAGCATTTTATAGACTTTGATTTCTATGGGATGAAAAGCAGCTTCAATAAGAGTCTTAATCCTTGTGGTCGGATTGGCAAAGCTTCACTGGCTAGCATCAAGGATTTCTCATGAAAGAGGTCACTAGCACCTGTAGTAGCCCCCTAGCTAATTTCCCTGCATCTGACGTTGCCCTTGCCAGGCTGTTCTCATCCGGGCAGCAGGAGTGATCTTCAAATGAAAATTGGATCTTGTAAGGCCTCAGCTTAAAATACTTCAGTGACGTCCCTTAGCCCATAAAATAAAATCCAAACTTTTCCCCGACCCCCCGGGCCCCACGAGACCTGGCCTCTGCCTACCTCTCTTGGCCCAGGGACAGCCTCAGTGGCCTTTCTGTTGCTCTGATGCTCCGAGCTGCTTCCCTTTCGGGGCCTTTGCTCATGCTGCCCTTTATCCACAGAAAACGTCCTCCCACCTCTTGCCCTGCCCTGCTCTTCACGTGACTGGCTCCCTTTAAGCCTCTCCTCTTCCTTAGATGTCACCTCCATGGAGAGGTCTTCCTGGCCAGTCTGTCTAACCCGGTGGCTCCATCTCAGCACTCTACTGTTTCCTTCATCGCATTTGCCCACAGCTGATAGTCTTCTGACGGGGTTGTGTGTGCAGAAGTATTGCCCATCTCCAGAAACAGCTGGAAAATGACACCCTATCTGTCATCTTCGCCATTATCTCCCAGCACCTAGCACATAGAAGGCATTTACATAAACGAAGGCAGTAAGAGGTCGGAAACTTCAGCTTCTCTCCTTTCCACTGCCAAGCTGCATGGCTTCTGCATGCAAAGGACCTCAGGCTCCCTCCTCTGGCCCCTGGCCTCGTCCTCCCACCTCTGCTGACCTCATCAATGCCAAACCTTTGACTTTGTCTGATTAACAGATCAGTTAAGCTGAATGCACTTTTTTTTTTTTGCGGTACGCGGGTCCCTCACTGTTGTGGCCTCTCCCGTTGCAGAGCACAGGCTCCGGACGCGCAGGCTCAGCGGCCATGGCTCACGGGCCCAGCCGCTCCGCGGCACGTGGGATCTTCCCGCACCGGGGCACGAACCCGCGTCCCCTGCATCGGCAGGCGGACTCTCAACCACTGCGCCACCAGGGAAGCCCCGCTGAATGCACTTTTAATTAAGGGTCTTAAATCTCAGCCCTTTAACCTCATGTATGATTGACATGTAAACTGTTGGTTACTGATGGGGCCTCTCTGGAGCAGGCCTGGCTCTCGGCCTCAGCCTCTTCCTTCTGGAGGTGCAGGCAGCATTGTCAGGGGAGAGAGAGGAAGCGCCAAAGTCTGACCTGGACTGGAATTATATCATGTAATTCTCTGTCGCTCTCTGACCGGCCCTTGACCTTGAGCAAGTTATTTAACCTCTCCGAGCCTCAGTATTCTCATTTTTAAAGAGCGGAATGGTGCTACCTACAAAATAAAGATGCTTGTGAGGACTAAATGGGATAAGGTGAAATTGCCTTGTACACAGGGTTGTATAAATATGTTTTCTTTCATTTCTACCTAGTGTACGTATTCTCTTTTCACACTTCCCATCGGTCTGGTCCTTCTGGGATTTCATTTGTTCATTCTTCAATTCACTCACTCATCCATTCCATTATTCACCCTCAGGGACCTCAGTCGGTCTCTAACCAGAAGAGGATAAAACCCCAACTCTGCTAGCTAATACCGATGTCCCTCTCTCACTCCAGCTCTGTCCCCATGACATCCTCACGCCATCCAAACTCCAGTGTGGGTGTCGCCTGTCTTCCCAGGTACCTTAACCTCCCCCCTGCCTCTGGGTCTTGTCTTGTGTTATCACATCCAAAGAAAACACCCTCTGGGCTTCCCTGGTGGCGCAGCGGTTGAGAGTCCGCCTGCCGATGCAAGGGACACGGGTTCGTGCCCCGGTCCGGGAGGATCCCACATGCCGCAGAGCGGCTGGGCCCATGATCCATGGCCGCTGAGCCTGCGCGTCCGGAGCCTGTGCTCCGCAACGGGAGAGGCCACAGCAGTGAGAGGCCCGCGTACCGCAAAAAAAAAAGAAAAGAAAAAAAGAAAACACCCTCCCTTTCACGCCGCCCAAACTTCTAGCCTCGTCTCCTCCAGCCTTCCCTGACAAGCCTGGCCCACGAGGACCTCTCTTCCCTGAGAGCACGTCCGGCAGCACCACACAGCTACGGCTTGGTCTGCGCCTGCAGGCGGCTGCCAATTTCCCAGTGCATCACTAGAGGCCTGCCAGGGGGATGAGAATACAGCCACTGAGGAAACCCACACAGCTCTGGTACTGAGGAAGCTCCACCTGTATCTATAAAAAGGTCTACCTAGGAAATCCAAGAGCTTAACTTGAAGCCTGTTAGAACTTAACTAGTGACTGAAAATAAGAAATACATACACACACACACATATACATATATATATATCCAACAATAAATATGTAACTAATAATTAAATCCCATTCACAATGGAGCTGAAAGCCAAAAATTGAATTTAAGAGGAAGAATGCAAAGAGGAAAACCATAAAACTTTACCAAACTACCTAAACTAACCCCTAAATAAGTTACAACATCTACAGTGTTCCTGGCTGGGGAAAATAAGTAACGTAAAGATATCAAGTTGCCCGAATCAATCAGTAAGTGTGTGCAGGGCTTCCCTGGTGGTGCAGTGGTTAAGAATTCTCCTGCCAATGTAGGAGACACGGGTTCGAGCCCTGGTCTGGGAAGATCCCACATGCCGCGGAGCAACTAAGCCTGTGCGCCACAACTACTGAGCCTGCACTCTAGAGCCTGCAAACTACAACTACTGGAGCCCGCACGCCTAGAGCCCGTGCTCTGCAATAAGAGAAGCCACCGCAATGAAAAGCCCGCGCACCACAACAAAGAGTAGTCCCCGCTCACCACAACTAGAGAAAGCCCACACAAAGCAGCAAAGACCCAATGCAGCCAAAAATAAATAAATAATTTTTAAAAAAAAATAAATAAATAAGTGTGCAATTTCAATCATAGTATCCATGGGATTTGGAGGAATTTGAAAGGATAAATTTGGGAAATTAGCTAAGAAATTTTGGGGAAAAATACGAAGGGGAGCTTGCCCTGTAAGAATATCAAAATATGAGACTGAAAACTGAAATCAGCCGAGTAGCTGAGCTCCTGGTACCTCAAGTATTGAGAATCCCATCAGGGCAAAGGAGGGAGCCCTGGAACAGAGGAGAGTCTAGACTCAGACCCATGGCCAAGGTTTCAAACCCGTTGAGAGAGAGAGCCTGGATTATCCAGGCACAGGCATCTTCATTCAGGTACTCGTGAGCACTATCAGAAGGGTCAGGCATAGTCCAGGCAGTGGGGCTACCAGAGTGAAGAGGACCTGCCCCCGTGCTCGTGAAAGTCATGTTCTAGTTGGGGAGAGGAGTAGTGAACAAATAAAGTATAGACTGTAATCATTGCTAAGGAGGAAAGAAGAAGAGCATTTTGATAGAACATGGAAGAGGCTACTTTAGGTAGGTGGTGGGATAATTGAGGGTCCATTTGGAAAAAATAATGAACCAATAAACCTCAACAAATGAAACTACACAACTGCTGAGAAAATATTAAAGTTTTGCTTTTTAATCATATAGGGAAGAAGAGCGTTTGCCCAAGTGTACCATGACATCCAGTATCCTTACAGGAAAATATTAACATTTGATTACATAGAATGAGTAACTTCTATACCAGAAAAGACACCATAAACAAAATTTCTAGGAAAAAGAGATACCAGCTGCTGGGAGAAAATGTCAGCAACAAATATGTAAAAGAGAAATAAAAATATATAAAGATAATAAATAAAAATGATAATGTGTGAACAGAATTTAAAAAGACAAATAACTCAAGCTGGGTAAAGGATGTGAAGATATACAAATGACCAATAAATATATGCAGAGATACACAACCTTACTGAATTATCTAAATTTAAAACACTAGTGAGATTCCATTTCGGTTTAGCAGATGGGCAAGTATTTTAATATAGAATATATTTACATTGTAATATTTGATGTTGGTAAGGTGGAGTTTAAAGAGAACAGTCATATGAATACTGTTCAGGGGCAATGTAAATTGACACAATCACTTAAGAGAATAACTGAGCAGGATTTACCAACAACTTTAAATATATTGTATACCCGTCCCCCTGACCAAAGTATTCCTACAAGCCAACTGAAACATTAACATAAATGTGAAACACTACATAAAGATGGGAATGTTCCTTGCTGTCTTATGTGAAATATAGCAATGTACATTTCTACAGGAAAAAAATGAAGTAGATGTATATCTCCATTATATAGTATTAAGTGAAGAAAATTACATAAAACTATGTAAAATATAGTCCCATGGTTGGGGGGGGGGAATGTATGTGTGCACATTGAAAAAAATCTGGAAGTATTTGCACCAAACATAATATCAAGTGGAAAGTTCTAGAGAACAGATTGGTTTGTGTGAGAGAGACTTCTTAAAAATTCAGGATATCTGTATATTCTTAGCCTTTTTCTGCCTTGAGCATATCTTATTTTTATAATTTTAAAAGACATTTTTAAAAGGATATAGTGATAAATGGATTGGATCCTGGAACAGAAAAAGGCATCAGTGGAAACACTGGTGAAATCCAAATCAAGTCAGGAGTTGAGTTCATAGTAATGTACCATGTTGGTTTCTTAGTTGTGACAAATGTACCAGAGAAATGGAAGGCGTTGACAATGGCAGAAGTGGTAAGGGGTCTATGAGAATTCTCTGTATTATCTTTGCAACGTTTCTGCAAGCCTAAAATTAATCTGAAATAAAAAATTGATTAGGAGAGATAGAGACAGAGAGACAGGCTGGTATCCAAGTTCTGCTCTGGGAAGCGGAGGTGTAGGCTCACCCTTGCCCCCACTGCAGCTGGACCAGCTTCCCGAAGATCCTGCCATAACCCCTGACCTTTATTTCCCACACACACACTTTTTAAGACTTATTAAATTTTTAGAACAGGCTTACGTTCACAGCAAAGCTGAAAGTACAGAGATTTCCCATTCACCCCCTGCCCCGCACCTGCACAGCTTCCCCCATTATCAGCATCCCCCATCAGAGTGGTACATTTGTTAGACCTGATGAATCTACATTCATTGACACATCATTATCACCAAAAATCCATAGTTTATATTAGGGTTTGCTCTTCGTGCCCATATTCTATAGGTTTGAACAAATGTGTAATGACATGTATCCACTATTACAGTATCATAAGAGTATTTCCACTCCCCTAAAAATCCTCTGTGCTCTACCAGTTTATCCCCTCTCCCTGACCTAGCCTCTGGCAATCACTGACCTTTTTACTATTTCCATAGTTTTGCCTTTTTCAGAATGTTATCTACTTGGAATCATACAGTATGTAGCCTTTTCAGAATGGCTTCTTTCACTTAGTAATATGGATTTAAGGTTCCTCTATGTCTTTTCAAGGCTTGATAGTCCATATCTTTTTAGCACTGAATAATATTCCATTGTCTGGATACACCATAGTTTATTTATCCATTCATCTACTGAAGGACATCCTGGTTGCTTCCAAGTTTTGGCAATTATGAATAAAGCTGCTATAAACATCTGTGTGCAGGGTTTTGCATGGAAATCAGTTTTCAACTCCTTTGGGTAAATACCGACGAGCACAATTTCTGGATCATATGGTAAGAGTGTGTTTAGTTTTGTAAGAAACTGCCAAACTGTCTTCGCAAGTGGCTGTACCATTTTGCATTCCCACCAGCAGTGATGAGAGTCCCTGTTGCTCCACATCCTCATCAGCATTTGGTGCTGTCAGTGTTCTGAATTCTAGCCATTCTAATGGGTGTATAGTGGTATCTTATTGCTTTTTTCATTTGCATTTCCTCGATGACATACGATGTGGAACATCTTTTCACATGCTTATGTGTCATTTGTATATCTTCTTTAGTGAGGCATCTGGTAAACTTTAGCCCATTTTTTAATCATGTTATTTGTTTTCTTACTGTTGAGTTTTAAGAATTCTTTGTATAGAATTGGCTTTCCATATCTGCATGTTCAGGATCCACAGATTCAACCTACCTCAGATGGAAAGTATTTGAAAAAAATCCACAAAGTTCCAAAAAGCAAACTTGAATTGGCCATGCAAGGCAACTACTTACATAGCATTTACATTATATTTACAACTATTTACATAGCATTAACATTGTATTAAGTATTATAAGTAATCTAAAAATTATTTAAAGTATACAGGAGGGTGTTCTATGCAAATACTATGCCATTCTGTATGAGGAATTTGAGCACCATCAGATTTTGGTATCTTGTTATCTTTTGCAGAGCAGCAATGTTTAATTTTATTGAAGTCCAGCTTATCACTTGTTTTCTTCATGGATTGTGCCTTTGGTATTGTATCTAATAAGTTATCATTATACCCAAGGGCATCTGAGTTTTCCCTTATGTGATCTTCTAGGAGTTTTATAGTTTTACGTTTACATTTAGGTCTGTGATCTGTTTCGAGTTAATTTTTGTGAAGGGTATAAAGTCTGTGTCTAGATTCATTTTTGCATGTGGATGTCCAGTAGTTTCAGCACCATTTGTTGAAAAGACTATCTATGCTCCATTGTATTGCCTTTGCTCCTTTGTTAAAGATCAATTGACTATATTAATATGAGTCCATTTCTGGACTTTTGATTTATTTGTCTGTTATTTCACTGACATCACACTATCTTGATTACTGTAGCTTTATAGTAAGTCTTGACATTAGGTAGTGTCAGTTCTCCAAACGTGTTCTTCTTCAATGTTGTGCTGGCTCTTCTGGCTCTTTTGCCTCTCCATATAAACTTTATAAACTTTTATAAACAGTTTGTCAATATCCACAAAAATAACTTGCTGGGCTTTTGACTGAGTATTTGTGTTTTTACCTCTATCCTTTATCCCCAGATCCTGCCTTCTCAGCATCCCCTTCCAATTAGAATGATATGGATGGGGGCTCAGGAGTGAGGCCTGGGGACTGCCGTGTAGAGTTGAGGAGATGGGTGGGGTTTTACAGTGGCAACAGGAAGCTCCATAATAATACACAAGATGCACAAAATCTATCCTCCCTCACCCTTGTTCCCATTTGCTAGTGACCTCCAATGGGTGGAGCAGGCTGGATGGAAATTGAGAGGATAATTCCCTCTAATCCTCTTCCTTCCTGCAAGTCTTTCTTAGGTGTATGACTTCGCCTGACCGGAAGCCCCTGGAAAGAAGGGGCTGAGCCCCGAGTGACCACCTGCTTCTTTCTCTCCGTTCAGACTCCACTTCCTGGTCTTCGATACGGAGGAGCTCCACGACGTGTTGCGCATCTGGGATGGGCCTGTGGAGAGTGGGGTGCTGCTGAAGGAGCTCAGTGGCCCGGCCCTGCCCAAGGACCTGCACAGCACCTTCAGCTTGGTCGTTCTGCAGTTCAGCACCGACTTCTTCACCAGCAAGCAGGGTTTTGCCATTCAGTTCTCAGGTCTGTGCCCACCTTCCGCCAGCCTCCATCCGTCAGTCCTGCCGTAACCCCCCTTCCTCCTCCCACAAGTCCCTTCCTTCCTCCATCTCTCCACTTGGGTAAAGATATTTATTGAGCATTTGCTCTGTGCCTGGTCCATGGGTAGTGCTTGTCCTGATATCTGTGCCGAGCTTACTCTGAGGGGAGGGGAGACAGGTAGGTGAATAAACACTGACATACAAATCAACAAGTATCTGGAGGGAGAAGTGTGAGCTATAATGGTCACCTTGGAGCATGAAGGAAGATGTTCCAGGAAAGATGATGCCCAAGGTCCAAACGGAAGGATGAGTAGAAGTTACAGAAGAAAAGACAGTATTTCAAGGAGGGCATAGTCAACTGTGACGTGGATTTAGAGTTGCCATGGAGCTGGACTTGAAGGATTCGTGGGTCCTTATTAGATGAGAAAGAGAGAAAAGGGCATCTGGGTGCAAAGAGCGTGTGAATGTGTGAGAGGCAGGATAACGGGCTCTGGAAATGGAGGGTTGTCCACTGCGGCTGAAACATGGAGAGTGGGGAGGGAGGTAGGGGAGGGACAGCTGACACTGGTTTGGAGCACAGTCACAGAAGAGCTGAGCTGACATGTCACACACTCTTGTTCTTAGTTTGGTGCACATCTCAGTAAAGACTGGAAGCCAAATATGAGTAATCTAAATTCAATTAATTATGTACTGCGGCAGCCAGTTATGGAGGAGCATGACAGAGAGCTACCAAAAATGGGCAATGCTCAAACATCCAAGTCCCAATACTGGCTTGTTTCTATGATTGGTCCTGCCTCTCCCTGCGATGCATCATCTCATCTCCTCTGAAGTGCCTCTTCCATCACTCAGCTCCCTGCACGAGTGACTCTGCCTGGGTCTATGCTTATGTTTATTATACAGCAGCTGTCTTCATTACCATCTCCTTACTCCACTGTGTGTATGTGAGAGGGGGGTTTCCATGGTGATGCCAGAGCGAGGCTGTGTGGCACCTGGGCCATGGCTTTGCCTCCACACTCTCACCTGGTAGGTGTATCAGCTAAGGGTGGTTGGGTATAGCTCTAACACCAGTAAGGCTGTAATGGCATTACAGAGCCTACTTCTAGCTCTTTCCTGTCTCTGTCTTCCCCATGGAGACGAGCATTTAGCAGCATGTGTGGCAAATGAGGGTCTCCAGGATCATGTTCCTGTGTACTCATTAACTTGCCCACTTAACACTCATGCAGGCTGCCAGCCTCTCGAGGAATAGCTCCCTGTGGAGTTCATTGGGAGTCTTCTGACTGGAAATCCCCGTACCCATTCACCCATGGAGAGGGTCCCTGGGAACCAATGAGTAACATTGAACTCATCTAAGGTTAGGGTCCCACTGTGGGGCGACAAGAGAGTCATTTTAGATAAGCATTTCCCAACATCTGTTCCCAGGCGTTCCATGGACAATTAATTGGTATTTAAAGGAAAAGGGAGTCTGTGTGATCAAGTCATGTCAGGAAGGTGCTTAGGTTGAGGCAGACCTATTATCTGTAATTCGGAGCCTCCGAGAACATTTGTTCTGCTAAAGCAGATGCATTAGGAAGGTGTCTGGTAGGTCACAATTCTCAAACATAGTTCATCATGGATGACTTTTCTCTAGGCCATCTCAAGAGACTAGCATTTCATGGAACCAACTTTGGAGGCTGCTGGGATAAGCAATAGAAGGATCTCCCAGCAGTAAGGAGAGTAGAATGCTAAAGAGACAGCTCAGTCCACTCGCTGGGGGGAGGAGAATTGGGAATAATTAAGCCAGACATGCATCTTCTCTGTGCTCAAGCTGATGGGTATGGCTTTAAAAAAGGAAAAAAAAAAAAAAAAAAAAAGAGCCCATCATCCTACCGGCAAATTCCCCCGTGGATTTGCATTATCTGACCTCCAATGTGTCCTTGCAGTTGCCACGTGGGATAGAGTCCCTGGGCGCTCTGGTGAGCCGGGCCTTCGCCCAGCAGCTTCAGCTGCTTTCTCCTGCATTGCCCAACTCGTAGAAGCCCTATCATCCTTCAGGGTTCATCTCAGATGCCACTTCTTCCTAAGCTCCCTATTCAGGACAAATTGCTGTCGCCGATGGCACCCCCAGCACTCAATTTCTATTTCTTCGGCACGTTGCCAGTTCCAGGCACCTGGCCTTGCCTGGGAGCTGGCCACCTATTTGCCAGCTCACAGAAAGCTCTTAGAGGGTAGGGGCCACCTCATGCCCATCAGACTCCTGCACAGCGTGTGTATGCAGCAGGAGCTCCCTCACCACTTACTGGACCATTGGGCACAGGAAGACTTGAACAAATGAAAGGATGTTTTTCTCTAACACAAGAGTTGCTTTGGGCAAGCCACCCTGAACATCACTCAGGCCCACAGAGAGGAGAGTGGGCAAAACTACCTGGCCTGGTGTGCTGGTGTACCCGAGGTTTGGAAAAGGTCACCTTCCCTGTTGCTGTCATCGCTTAGCAAATACCAGCACTGCTCTAGGGAAGAGAGAACAGCTCACCCCATGTTAACATTATAGTGTGTGTTTGACGGGGGATTGTACAGAAATGCCAGGGACGGTTAGTGCAGGCTTGGCTTTATTGAGTAAACATGACTGTGTAACATCTAACATCCTGTGTGTACTACGTGGATCCTGCCTCTCCCTGGAGGCTTTGCCAAGCAGCTCATATTCAGGAGCATTAAAGGGAGAAAGTGAGAACGAAAAAAGGTGAGCGGGAGCAAAGAAGGAGAGGAAAGCCTAACCACTGCCATCTATAGAGCCAGCGCCACCCTAAACTCTCTACGACATTATCTCTCATAATTTTCACAAAAACCATAAAGTACAGGCATCATCATTAATCCATGTTGCAGATGTGGGCTCTGAGGCCCAGAGAGGTTTCTCATTCAAGGTCATCTAGTTAGTAGCAGAGCCTGGGTCAAAACGCCTGTGTCTGATTCCCAAACCTAGGCCCTTAATCATCGCACCCCATGGCCTCCCCTATAAATAATCTTTCTGCGTATGGTCACAACAGTGAGCTATTTTTCTTCCAGGGACTCATTTACATATGTACGCTGTAAAGCTAGAGATGAAAGCTAAGTCTGTTTTTAATTGGGTAGTAAGAAGATGGGTTCTTGTTTGACTTTATAAATTCAGTAAGTATCTGATGGTGATACTTTGTTCATTTATTTATTCAGCCAAGAAATATTTACTGAACATCACTGTGTGCCAGGTACCACTCTAGGCCCTGGAGATACAGTTGAGATCAAAACAGCCAAGGTCTCTATTCCTGTAGAGATGCACAAGTGATCTACAATAAAGAGGCAAACACATGAACTAGCAAGATGACTGCAGATGGTGTTATGAAGAGAACAAAACAGGATAATGTGACAAATTTGATGGAAGGGGGTTAAGGGATGAGCCCAGAAGGTGATCAGAGAGGCCTGTCTGAGAAGAGGATATTGGAGCTGAAAACTGAATGACAGGATGGAGCTGACATGAGAAGGTGTATGGCAAGAGCATTCCAGGCAGAAGGGCCAGCAGGTGCAAAGGCCCCTGGGGGCAGGGATAGGGGGAAGATGGAGGGGGCTAAGCTGGCTGTATTGGAAGGAGATTTTACCAGTGTGCCTGGAGCATAGTGATAACAGATCATTGAGGGTGTTGATGGTTTAAAGCTGGATCAAAGCAAAGGGTAGGTTTAAAATGGGATCTCAAAAGAGGTGAGTGTAAGAGACCATACACCAGCGGTCGGTAACCTTTTTCCGTGAAAGTACAGGTGGTAAATCTTTTTCTGTGAAAGTCCAGGCTTTGTGGACCACATGATCTCTGTCATAACAACTCCACTCTGCTGTCGGAGCATGAAAGCAGCTGTAGACAATATGTAAACAAGTGAGCGTGCCTGTGTTCCAATAAAACTTTATTTGTAAGAACAGGCATAGAGCCAGATTTGGCTGTGGACCTCAGTTTGTTGCATACTGTCTTAGCCGTTACTGGGTGTAAGGTATTAGATGCTCCAACTCCAGACTCGTCCATGCAATCCTAGATGGTATAATTAGTGCTGTTAGTGTATACAGTTGCCCTGGGCTTTTCCACTGAAGCCATCCTAATAGCAGAGGAGAGTGAATGTATATCCCCAGGAGATCTGAGGGATGTAGGAAGCATAAAATCTCTTTGAGGCTTCCTGGTTTGCTTAAGAACTAATGTGAATCTTACATTCTACTCCATAATAAATTCATGTGTCTTAGTGTAAAAGTTATTTTTCCCAGAATTTCTGAGAAAAACTGACCCTCCAAGCTAATGAATATTATGGATCCTGTGTCCTCCAGAACCTCCTGTCCCTGGGGCCTGCCGACCACAGTCTGTGAATGATGACACAGGCGGGGACCACGGAGGCAGCCAGGGTTGATACAGCTGCCTCAGCATCTTTTCTCTGGAGTTCCTGTTGTACCATTTCCTTTGGTGTGTTTTCTCATGCTGCATTTTGTCCATTTGTTCCCTCAGCTGTGCTTTTATTATTTTTTCCTCCCTTCCATCATTCATTTGATGTTTGCTTTTAAAACACCTTCTCTGTATTATGCTGTCTGGTAGTAGACTACAAACACCTCCCAAATTCCTGAGTTTTTAGAATTTTTAATACATCCCAACTACTTATGCTTATTTTGAACTCTACTTTGCCACTTGCTACAAACACCAGAATTCTCTCGGGTATCAGTCTGATGAGTTGTTGGTTGTTTGCCATACAAGGGAGAACATGACCTTCACCCGACCTTAGTAACTCCAAGCATCTTCTCAACCACTGCTCAGCATTCAGGCAGGCCAACTCCCAAACTCCTTTGCAGACCTCTCTCGTTGAATATTGGAGTTTATGCTTAATTACCTTGTCACTCCCTCATGCGGATCATGTTAGCTACATTTTGCAAAATTGCAAAGCTAATCTATGTAATAAGACTTGTGTTGTTAAACCAAATTGAACTCAGTCCTACAGTCATAGCGGTGCAGTCATGCTTAACTCATAGTATAGTATCCCAGGACAGGTGGATGATGGTAATGGTGAGGGTACCAGTAGAATAAGTGATGGTCACAAGTAGTGGTGGAGGTGGAGACAGTAATGGGCGTGAGAACGGAGATGGTGGCGCTGTTGCTCCCGCTGTTACACCGGCAGGAGGTGATGGAGATTCCAGCAGTGGCCCTGGTGATGGACGTGGTGATGTCAGTGACGGTGGTGAGCCAGGAGCCTCACTGTCTGGCAGACACCTAGGCAACCCCACTTCCTCCTCTGTTTTCTTATCCCAGTGTCCACAGCAACATCCTGCAATGACCCTGGGGTCCCCCAGAATGGGAGCCGGAGTGGCGACAGTTGGGAAGCCGGTGACTCCACGGTGTTCCAGTGTGACCCTGGCTATGCACTGCAGGGAAGTGCAGAGATCAGCTGTGTGAAGATCGAGAACAGATTCTTCTGGCAGCCCAGCCCACCAACGTGCATCGGTACAAAGCAGCTGCAGTGTGAACCCTCCCCTCTGGTCCCACCACTTGTGTGCTCCAGACCTCCTACCCCCTTAAGTGGCAGCTGCCTCTTGAGCCTGGCCAGGAGAGTCAGAAGAGCTGAAAGTTGCAGAAAACTCAAAGTCCACTCTGCTTTGCGTGTCTGTGTATACACACACTCACTCGCATTCACACACCCACACTCTACACACTATGAATTCTTCACTGTCCAAAATGGCCCCAAAGATTTTTAAGCCAGGTGTGCCTGTCCCTCTTCTCCTGACCCAGACCATATAGACTGGAAGGAGGACTATGGGTCACCTTGGGTAGCAAGGGTCTTCAGGTTCTGCAATGACCCTTCTATTACCTGGAGCGCTAGAAGGGCACCCACAGACCTGGAGGTAAAGGAAAGACCTTTGCTCTTCCTCTTGGCAAGGAAATTATTGGTTGCCTGGCTTTTGGTTCTCCAGATCTGTCCTTAGTCCTTAAGTCTCCCCATTTGCCAGATGAAGCAGTGGAGGCTCTGTGATGTGTCCAAGGTCATGTAGCTCATAAGGGTTGGTGCCTGAGGAATCGATCCTGCTCCCCAGTTCCTTAAGGCTGGGAGGAGGAAGGAACTTGAAGGGAGAGGAGGACAGGAAAGAAAGAGGAATTGATGGAAACCAATGTTCCAGGGGCTCACGTCCACATGGCTCTTTTCCTCAGGCAAAATACTGAGTGCAGTTCTCTGCTGTATCAGCGATGGCTGTTAGAAGAGACCAGTAGTCGTGGAGTCCTTACTGTGTGCAACTGGACATTTACTTACACAACCTCACTTATCTTTCCCTGCAGCTCTCTGTAATGAGTACCGTTCCCTCATTTTACAGTAGAGGAGACTGAAGCTTAGGCGACTTTGAGTATCTTGCCTTAAATCACAGAGCCGGTACCGGCAGAGCCAAGAGTCACACCCACATCAGTCTGAATGCAAAGCTTTTCGCTTTCCTAACTCCCACACTGATTCCCACCCAGGAGATGGGCTCAGGGGACTTCCTGAGATGCACCCCAGCATTGCCCACCCCGGCGACGCCCTGCACCTCCTTGCACACAGACTCAGGGGAGGCGCTGTCCAGGCATCTGAAGACTGGCCTTTGCTGGGCATGCTCTGAGGCCTGGTGTTGACACTAAGTCCTGTCCCTCGGTGGCAGTGAGGAGTCACATGGGTATGTGTGGTTGGATCTCCGAGAATGTACTGCAGACAGGAAGGCGAGACCTGGGTTCCAGAGCAAGCTCAGTTCTCAACTATGTGTTGTGATACGTTGAGAGAGTATAGGATATTGAAGAAGACAGATCCAGGTTTAGTTCCTTGCTCTGCCATTTACTAGTTCAGTAGCCTTGGGGAAATTGCTTCAACTCTCTGACCCAGTAAATGGGCAGCCAGCAGAGCAGAGAGGCTAATTCAGCTTTCGTTACCCGCTCTTCTGCGCTCGGCGCGGGGAAATGTTCCTCGCAGCTAAGTGAACCCCTGCCTGTCCTGTCTAACAGCCTGGAAATCCCAATGACAAGCCCCTAATTTCCAGCACCCTTGGCAGTCTGCCAGGACGGGTCTGGCTGGTCGTCCTCCCCCTTCATTATAGGGCGGAAGCAAAGGGAAATAACAAATGTTCATTGAGCGTCATCCCCAGGATAGGTGCTGGGCTAGACGTTGTACCTACGTATTCACAAATGATATCACCGTGCGGTAAGTTTAGAGCTTGGGTTCTGGATTCCAACTGCCTGGGTTCGAGTCCCGCTTCACCATGACAGACTGTGTAGCCTTAGACAAATCACTTCATCTCCCTGTGCCTAATTTTCCTGCCCTGTAAAACAGGGAAGATAATAGTACCTATCTCGGGCCTCCCTGGTGGTGCAGTGGTTGGGAGTCCGCCTGCTGATGCAGGGGACAAGGGTTCGTGCCCCGGTCTGGGAGGATCCCACATGCCGCGGAGCGGCTGGGCCCGTGAGCCATGGCCGCTGGGCCTGCGCGTCCGGAGCCTGTGCTCCACAACGGGAGAGGCCGCAACGGTGAGAGGCCCGTGTACAGCAAAAAATAATAATAATAATACCTATCTCATGGGGTTGTTTTGAGAATTGAATAAGATAATGCTGTAAAGCACTTAGAACCATACCTGGTTCATAGTAAACACTGTGTATGTTAGAGGCCATTATCATCATTATTCTTTCTCTTTTTTTTTATTTTATAGATTAGATAACAGAGGCTCAGAGAGGTGGGATAGTCTTGCACAAACTCACAGCTAGGAGGTAGCCGGATCAAAATTGGAACCCAGGACTGTGTAACGTCGCAATCAATGGTCTTTTTCACAACTCTCACCTGTCGGCACAGCCTGCCCACTTTTTAGCCACCTGGAATGATCACCTGTTCCCATTCCAACCTGGGCAGCGTGGTTTGTAAGGTCAAGCCTGGGCCGGAGGATGGAGCCTGCCTTCTCCTTCTAACTCAGTGGGGAGCAGACCGGGCCTGACGGTGGGGGTAGGGGGCGCCAGTGCCCAGGACTGGAAGGGAGGCCTGGCTTCTGGTCCAGCTTGGTTGAGTAGCTGCTGAAAGGATGGGGTGCCACTGGGATGTCACCAAGGCCTTATTTAGTCTCCTGCAGCTCAGTTGTCCTGCTGGCCAGTGCCTGGGCCTAGAAGGGGGAGGGGGACTTTGTGCCTCTCTCCCAGCCCCGCCCAAGCAGCGGGACCTGTCTGTCCTGTGGGTGAAGCAGCCCAGGAGTCCAGCCAGGGCCTTGAGGACAACTGGCGGAGGGCAGTGAGGCCCACGCCGGGGTCCTGAGTGGGAAGCAGATGCCTGACTGTCCGATACTGAGGAGCCATCTGCCAGGGAGCTGGGCCAGGGCAGGGGCCACGAACCCAAACGCACTTTGGGGGTTGGCGGAAGAATAACGGGAACAGTTTTGGAACACCCAGATTCACCCCACCTGTGGCAGCTTAAGGGAAGGAACCCCTGGGCTGAAGATAGGTCGTGCTTAGCAGCCCTTTCCCGAATGGAGGCATCATTAGGAAGATGCCCCGGTAGCTGGGACTGCTGCCATGACAGGGCTTCCTACTCTCACTGGCTGCATCACTGTGTTTCTAGCCCAGACTGGGTAGGGCCACTCTCTGTGGACTGTGCTGTGTGGTCTTGCTTTGTTAAGTCCAAGGTTTTATCCTTATCAGGCAGGCCTCCAGTCTGTCCCATCCATCTAACCATCTTGTCTAGAGAGGGTTCAGTGGAGAAGAAGTGAGTGAGATACAAGGCAGACCAGGCTCGAGGGACCATCCTCGCTCCTAGAATCTCTTCGCCTGGGGCCCCTCCCCTGCCAGCTTGCAGGGAGGGACAACCCTCTCCACTCCCACTGCGGCCAACGATTCCGAGGCAGTGCAGAAGAATGGGGAAGTGACGGACTTTGGGACCCGGCAGATGTGGGTCTGAGTCTCAGAATGACTCTGGGCAAGTTCCTTAACCTCTCTGAGCCTCAGTTTCCTCCTTTCTGAGTCAGGAAGAATAATCCATAGCTCAGCAAGTTGTTGTGAGACAGAAATGAGGTAATGAATCTAAAATGCTGTACGTTGTGTCTGACATTTAATAGGTGTCCACTTGAGTGTTTCTGGTACTCAAGTTGGTACTTGAGATATATTCTCCACAGAAAAAACCCCACACTACTCATGACGCCTCGGGTTTTATGTTCAGCCACATTAGGGCTTTAATGGCCTGGTCTGAAGACCTACCATTTTGTAAAGAGACCCTGCTGGGGATTGATCCAGCCCTTTAACCTCACCCCGAGTAAAAGCTACACTGAGGCAATAAAGCTCAGCTCTGGGACAAGCAAGTGGCCACTCTGAAGTTCAGTCCTGGATGTACCCGTGGCTCCCACCTCCACGTCCGTTCCTGTGGGCTCACTATTTGCCTAAAGTACCACCAACCTCCAGTGCTGCCCTGAGGTTTTCAGACCAAGCCATGTTTAGAGTCTCAGCCATCTTTTCCTGTTAGCAGCCCCATACACCCCCAGCCTCTACTTTATCAGACCCTCATGCTATGGTGCAATAACCCAGCCATTTGGGGGAGACCCTGATTCAGGATCTGGGAAGTGCCCCCAGAGGGCTCTGGATGAATCGCTTGATGTATCCCTGGCCACCTCCCCACTCCCTGCCCCTGGAAAGGCCCGTTATTTCAGGGGAGGGGGATCACTGTGGACTAACTGGGGTTTTGTAATATCTCCATACAACGGAGGAACACATGATCTCTTGGACAAAGGCCTTTGAGAAAATTGGAAGGTATCTGCATCCCTAAGAACACTGGCAGCGTAGGAGGCCAGGCACACTTGGCAGGTACACATGATTGCTTTCCGTTCCTCCTGACATTAAGTGCACTGGGACTCATGGTAAATACCCACAAAGCTCGCCCAGAGACAGGATGTGAGGCCCTGGAAAGAGACTGTGTATTTCATATCTAAAAGCCTAGTGATGGCTCTATATATTGACTACGTACGGTATGCCAAGTGCTTTAACAGACATCTCTAAAATCTTTACAACTACCCCATGAAAGAGGTATTATCTGTGCAATAGCGGGAGGACACTGAGGTCCAGGGAGGTTAGGTAAATTCCCTAAGGTCACACAGCCAGGAAGTGGCAGAGCCAGGTATTTTGGTTTTGCTTTTTAATAACCGCGTGGTGAGATTCCCGTATCATAACATTAACCATTGGGCTTCCCTGGTGGCGCAGTGGTTGAGAGTCTGCCTGCCGATGCAGGGGACACGGGTTCATGCCCTGGTCTGGGAAGATCCCACGTGCTGTGGAGCGGCTGGGCCCGTGAGCCATGGCCGCTGAGCCTGCGCATCTGGAGCCTGTGCTCCGCAATGGGAGAGGCCACAACAGTGAGAGGCCCGCGTACCACAAAAAAAAAAAATTAACCATTGAAAAATGAACAGTTCAGTGACACTTAGTACATTGACAATGTTGTACAAGCACCTCCTCTATCCTGTTCCAAACATCTCCATCACTTGAAGGTGAAGCCTCATGCCCATTGCAATCCACCCTCCCCTGGGCCCCTGGAGCCAAGTTCTAATTTAGGTGTATCAGACTCAGCCCCTCCTCTGCCAATACCCATTGAAAGGTGACCAGGTGAAGGGGACAGTCTCACCCTCATCTTCCTCTCTCCTCAGCTCCCTGCGGGGGAGACCTGACGGGACCATCGGGAGTCATCCTGTCACCAAATTACCCAGAACCCTACCCGCCAGGCAAGGAGTGCGACTGGAAGGTGACCGTCTCTCCGGACTACGTCATCGCCCTGGTATTTAACATGTATGTACCTTTCCCCCTGGTGGGAGATGGAGGGTTCAGAGCAGTGAGGGGTGCAAACCTGGGTCTCTGGGTGAGTATACATAGGTCTGCTGTGAGCGGGATTTCATCCCAGGGGGGTGAAGGGGTCCAGAAAAGGAGAGAAACCAACATGTATTGAACAGCTCCTGTGTGCCCAGCACTGTGCTCCATGGCTTCACACATATTATTGTCTTATTTAATCCTTAGGATAATTTATGAAGTAGCTATTATTATTTCTTTCTTTCTTTCTTTTTCTTTTTTTAACCTCTGATGATGCTAAGATGCTAAGATGCAGAAAGTAGGGCACTGCCGGGTCCTTTCTCCCCTGACCTTCTGATTTCTCCTCCTCTGCTGTCACCGGCTCCTCCCATCTGCCTCCCCAGTGTAGGAACAGCCCAGGTGTCTCTCAGCTGCTCCCCCTTCAAGATCCGGCACGATCTCCTTGGTTTCTCTTAAAAGCAAACTCTTCAAAAGAATTGGCTCTGCCTTTCTCTCCTTCCTCGCCTCTTGTTCACTTTCCCATCACTGACATCTGGTTTCTTCCTCTACGGTTCCACTGGAAACTCCTGTGAAATTCCCACGCACTCCTGGCTGCCAAACCAACTAGCACTTTCCATGCTTTATCCTTTCCATCACTCCCTCCATCCTTCCCCGGCTTCTCCCCTTGGTTTTGTGGACTTACTCCCCCGCTGGCCCTCCAGCTCCTTCTGGGACTTTGTGGCTTCTTTTTCATGCCCTTTGCCCTTTGCCAGGCTCTGTCACAGATTCCTTGTCTTCTCGCCACACCTCCTTCCTGGACAAGCTCATCCACTCGGATGCTTCACTCTCCTCTTGTAAACTGGAGACTCCCCTCTACCACCCGCCCACACTCTCTTGTGGGCTGCAGGCTCCATAGCCAACTGTTGGATGGTCTCTGTCTGATGCCTGCAGGCTCCTCAATTACAACACATACAAAACTAAGCCTCCTGCTTCTCCCCACAGATGAGCTCTATTCTGAAAATGGGGGAGCGGCCCCATCATCCACCTTCACTGCTCCTTCTGTTAGTGGCCAAGGCATGGAGCCTCTGCTGCCTTAACCTCCGATTTTCCCTTCTTCTCCATTCTCCCGGCTGCTGGCTTGGTTGAAGCCCTTATTGTTTTCTGTCTGAATTACTGCCATAGGCTCCTAACTGATTCCTCCCCATCTTTGCCTTCTGTGCCAGTCTCGTCTTTAGCTAGCTGTCAGTGTGATGTTGACACTGGAAAACGCTGAAATATGCGCCTCATTTTCCATTTTAACATACGGTAATATACTACTCAGCAATAAAAAGAAATGAACTACTGACACATGCAACAACGTGGATGAATCTCAAAATCTCCCGCTGACTGAAAGAAGACACACAACAGTACATAATGTATGATTCCACTAATATGAAATTTTAGGATCAGCAAAACTAATCAAGGTGATAAAAATCAGTTCAGTGGTATCTTCTGGGGGCAGGGAAGATTGATTGGGAAGGGGCACCTGGGAAATTTGGGGGATGGTGGAAACCTTCTGGATCTTGATATACATGTGTCAAAACTGGGAGTGATTTACTTTAGATCTGATTATTTCATGGTGTATAAATTATACCTCCCTTCAAAAACAAAGAAACAAATGTATTCTTTATTTCTGAATCCTATAATGGCTCCTTCTTCTCTATAAATTAAGGTTCCAACCCTTTTGTTTGTTTTGTTTTGGGATATTTTTTTGGTCCAGTCTTTTGAGTTTCACTCCAAGCCATCTGGCCCCTGCCTACCTCTCCCCTCAGTTCCCCCACCCAGTCCTAACCCCACCCCGTCTAACCCCTGAGCGTCAGACTGAACTATTCACAGTCTCCAAAATTATTTCATGCCTTCCTGACTTTGCTTCTGCTTCTCCCTTCTTAGCGACTTCCTTTTCCCTCCTTGTCCAATCGCTGAGGGTCTTTTAATGCCAAGACAAACTTCATTCCCATCCTCCCCCACAAACTTGGTGCTGTGTTCCCACATGCCTGTACAGACTTTAGACTTTGTTGTCTTCACGTCTGTCATTTCCTTCAGATCCGTCACCGTCTTGAAGAAGGGGTGATGTCCGCTACATCCCTGCATCCTGGGCACCTTGCACAGTGCCCAGCATACTGAGGGTGCTCAGATAAAACCTGATGATTGATGGAAAGCAGGGGCAGATGGAAGGCATTTTGGAAGTGATGGAGCCATAATTTGTGACCCAAATTGACCCACTCCCAAACCCTTCCCTGGTGTCCTTTGAAAGAGTCAATGAAGAAGCTGAACTATGGGAGCAAGAAGACCATACCACCCAGCAATGGTGGGGTGACCCTGCAGCTGACACCAGTGTGAGAGGGTGCTGTGTAGGAGGGAGGCCAGTGCACACCTGGCTCCACCTCCAATCTTCCCAGATCCCCGTCCTGTCTCTCTGCAGCCCTACCCCTTTTGTCCTAGATATTTCATGACCTCATCTCTCTGCCATGTCTTAGCTAAAGGGTAGAACCGCCATTTTGTTCTCAGTCCTGCCAAGTGGAGTGTCTGAGTATCCTAGCCCTTGGTTGGGCTATGAACCAGTTTGCATCAGAACTCTATTCTCTGCAAACTCATTTACTTCTGTTGTTTCCATCTTTACACCCTTGATTGGCACCAATTGCCTTTGTTGGATGTACACCCAAGAGTGGCACCGCTGCATCATAGGGCATGCATATGTTCAGGTCTAGTAGATACTGCAAAACAGTTTTCCCAAGTGGTTGAACCAATTTACATTCCCACCAGTAGGATATGAGCGTTCCAGTGGCTCCACGTTCTTGACAGTCCTTGGTATTTTCCATCACTTTCATGCTAACCATTCCAATAGGGTAAATTACACTCAAAAACTCTAATATTCAATTTGCTAAGCTAAGACAGTTTGTAAAATGAGTTTTTTCCTAGACTAGGGTCAGGATTTCTGAGAAAGAGGCACACCTGTGAGAGCCAGGAGTGGGATGGGAGCAGATCCTGAGGAGAGCTGAGAACCAGCCCCAGGGTAAAGGAATAAAGTGAGGGTCCTTCATCAGAATAGGCCCCTTCCTGCCTGGGAATGGCTCGTGGCGTGGCTCTTTCCCCTCAGAAAAGGGGGTGCAGCATGGACAGTATAAAGACATTAGAGGCAGGTAAGAGACCTGGGTCTGACCACTCTGTGTAGAGCTGGTAACTGATTTTCCCTTCTGTGCACAGTGTAGTAAATATAGACAACAATATTGTGTTATCATCATCAAACTTGCTAATAGGCTAGATCTTAATCATTCCAACCACTAAAAAGAAACGATAATTATGTGATGTGTCAGAGGTGCTAATTATTGCTACAATGCCAATTATATAACAATGGACAAATGTATCCAATCAACATGTTGTATGCCTCAAATTTACATGCCATGTCAAATATATTTCAATTTTTAAAAATATTTTAGCTCCAGCTAAAATAGGTTTTCAACTCCAGCTTTCTGGACACCCGATGCTAGAATCTGGTTCCTCCGCCCGAGGCTGCCTTATCCATCTTCTCTCCCTACTGGGAGGTCACGGGGGCTTCATCCTCCCCCTCCCCACCAGTAGGTCTTGGGTTGGGCGCTGGTGGGATGGAGGCCCTGTCCTTCGGTCGAACCCGAGGCCAGTACCGTCTTTATTTGACCTTAGTGGGATGGGGGCGGGATGTTTTTGTTCCCCAGCTTTAACTTGGAGCCTGGCTATGACTTCCTCCATATCTACGATGGACGGGACTCTCTCAGCCCCCTCATAGGAAGCTTCTATGGCTCCCAACTCCCAGGCCGCATCGAGAGCAGCAGCAACAGCCTCTTCCTCGCCTTCCGCAGCGATGCGTCAGTGAGCAACGCCGGCTTCGTCATCGACTACACAGGTGAGGGCCCTGGGAGCAGAGATGACGAGGGCCCAGGGAGCAGAGATGACTGAGAGCAGGGCCAACCAGACCTGGCCAGGGATGGGGAAGGTGTAATGTGGCGAGGAGAGCACTGGACGGGATCACAGGGAGCCCACTGCCACCTGCAGAGCCCCTGCCTCTCTGTGGCTCTCTGGGTGGCTTAGTCCCTCACACCCAGGTGCCCCAGGCCTGGGAGAAAAGGGGCCTCACGTTCTTCTTGCACCTCATTTCTGCTGCCACGTCACTACTCCCCTTTGCTCCTTGTTCTGTGAGGATCATGCCTAGGTCTTCTTGAGTCTCATAGCCTCAGCTCATGCCATCCGCTGACGTCTTCATTGCCATGCCCCTGCATTTGCTGAGGGTTCTGATACGAGGCTCAGTCCTCCTCTCTACCCCAAAGCGTCCCACCCTCCTGGATAACTTCAGCACCCATGTGGACAGCCCATCCAGCTCCTGGGGTCACAGTGCCTGGACCTTTGTCACAAGGCCTTTCCTCGGCTATCCTCTAGCTCCTTGTCATAGACTGGACGCTTTCTGATACTTCTTGATCACATCTTCTCATCCCTCTAGCTATCCCATCCTTTTATTCTCATTCCACTTTTAGATTAATGAAGGCAAGCTGACGAGTGTGAGGGTCAAGAGCCGGGGTGGCAAATTTTTTCTTAAAGGGCCAGACGGTAAATAGTTCAGGCTTGTGAGCCACGCAGTCTATCTGGGTTACTCAGCACTGCCCTTGTAGCATGAAAGCAGCCAAAGACTGAACAGAAAGCAATGGGCATGGCTGTGTTCTAATAAAAATTTGCTTACAAAAACAGGTCTTGGTCCCTTCCCAGTCAAGAGCATTGACAGATCAAGTGGGTGCATGGCTTATGTTTGTTGTGTGGCCTTGAGCAAGTTATTTAACCTCTCCGAAACTCCATTTCTTCATCTGTAAAATAATGGTCAAATAATTCCTACAGCACAGAAACATAATTGATGAGTCCATGCATTAAAGCCCTTGGTCTGGGCTCTGGCATCTTCCAAACATTTTGTAATGTTCACATGGTAGCAGCAGCAGGAGTATCCCAGGCTCTCGAGCACTCCACTTTCTTCTACTCTGCTATTCTCTTTTTGACCTTTTCTTCTTCTCTAACGAACCCAGGCCCCATTATCCAAATCCTAGCTCCATTTTTTGCTTGATTTGTGAGCTTGGCAAATTATTGTCTCTTGGAACCCATTTCTCCATCTATAAAATGGTGGTAATAATAGTTATATTGCAGAAGATATTTTATACGTATAACTGAAATGTGTGAGGATAATGCCCAATATGGACTAAACACTCTGTAGATCCTGTTGAGATGATTGATTTTATTATTGCTACTGTAACCCAAGTTCACCCAGGCCTCATCAGCCTGTGTGTACAAATGGGGTCACAGTACCAGTTAAAATTAAAAAGCTCCCAGCTCATTTCCCCCACTTGCATAATGTGAGACCTCAGCAACCTTTTAAAGTGTCCCTTAATTAAATATTTGTGGCAACTCCTGGGAATATCTCACACGAGCTCACAAACAATCCCAGTCATAATGGCAGTTAACTTAGCGCCTGCCAACTGCCAGCACTGTCCTGAGCAGTTCACATCCATCAACTCACCGAAATCCTCGTAACTCTCCATCACTTGCTGTGTGTCAGATACAGTTCTAGAAGATGCTTGGTGTGCAAGTTAGAGAATGTTTTGCCTGTGGTCATCTTTTCTCATGGGGCTGCCCTGGGAAGTGGATACTTTGCCATCTTCTCTTCCTCCAGACACCTGCCATTGGATAAACCTCTGTACTCAATCTCCACACGCTGATATCAGAACAAACACAGTCACAAGTTGTGGAATTCTATCCGAAGGCATGACTTAGGCTCAGCCTGGGAACCCCATTGCTCCGCCCACCACCATTCCCACTGCCGTATCATCATCATCATTTCATTATTATTCATCTCTTTAATCACACTGTCATCAGTCCCCACAATATTCCTGCCCCCCGATCCTTCCAATGCCTAAACCTTGCACAACTGCATCTTTTATTAAATGCACACCCAAGTGGCTGAGCACAGCCAGAAGTCACACAAACATGGCACTTGGAGCCACCACAAGTGATATCCTTTAACCCCAGCCAGGCCTTAGCAATGACCAGAGCCACACCTGACTCGTCCCACCTGGGTCTTCTACATCACAGAGATTCTAAACTTTTACCCCAGATATCACCACTTCCAGCCTCTTACAAGATGACTGCATTTCATCATCCCTGGTTACAGTGGCCACTGGGAAGAAACTCCCTCAGCTTCCTCCCTGGTCACCTTGTTCCTGGAAAACTGGCTGTGGCCACCTCTCCCCCAAGTCTTCTCCATGAATCCATGTGCTAGAGCTACACTTCTAGGTCCTCTTTCCCAAAGAAGCCCCTTCCACGTTCAGCTGTTGGCCCAAGACCATATCTAGAGGGGTCCTCAGATCCAACACACAGCTCCAGAGAATAAAGCCTTCCGGGCTGCCATCTGAACCAGACAAGCAGCTGAAGGAGGCCAGTTACTGGGGAGAGGGGAGCGGGGAGGCACAACCCACCCACGCACCCTCTACCACCTTATGAGGATCTGTGGTACAAGTGCCAAATAAATGTGTCTGCTTGGGGTGGGAGGTACCTGGTGAGAACTGGAGCTGCCCTCCTTCCTTCCTTCTCAGATTACACACCTCCTAACATGGGTGATCCCTCTACTATGTCCCTAGCCTCTGGTCAGGTAGCCCATTTGATGGAGCCCAGGGACACCCTGTCTTACCCCATGGTCTCCTTCTCCATATCCCAGGATCCCTGGATTCCTGGAATGGGTCTACTCTGGTACTGGATCCCAAGGACTAGACGACATTCTCCCATGTTCAATATCTGTATAGGGGAAACTGCCATCACTTATCACCTATATGGCCTTAAGTTACTTAACTTCTCTGACATCACTTCCTTGTCTGTCAAAAAGGGACAGTGACACCATATGAAGGGGTTGTTGTGAGGGCTGGTCAATAGGCACAGCACCTAGCAGCGTGCCCCATACCAGTAGGTAGTTGTCACATACTTTGATCCAACTTCTTCCATTCCATTGCCTTTTTTTCCTGGGTGATGGATATTTCATTCATTCTGCCCTTGTTTGGAAGGGAAAACCTCTCTTCATGGGGCTAGCCCAGTAGAATGAAGTAGATTTTCTTTTCTGTTTATTGAAGATATAAAGTATGAATTTGATGTTTTGTACACACATATATATATGGTAGTGTGGGATTTATATATATACATATATATATATGAGTGTGGGAAATATATGAATATTCCTGACGTATGTGTATGTGTGTCCTGTATACTTCTCCAATCCATGGCAAAGAATTTAGACACTCTACTCCCTGCGAGTCCATAGAACAACCTGGATTGAGATGGTAGCCCATGGAGGACTTGCACACTAAGGCAGGTGTGGATTCTTAGGAAAAGAAGAATTGACCTCCTCTATCTAGAAGCCGTCCTCTGTCCAAAGGCAGAGAGATCCAGGGCTCCACTAATGCTGAGGATCTGGGTCTCCTAGGAGCTGTGGCTTCAAGGGTTCTGCTCTGGGAGGTGATTGAGGACCGACTTGGAGAGGTGTTGCCAGACTCAGCTGGGCTTAGCCCAGTGAAAACCACTCTCTGACCCAGGTCAACTCCTCCTTTGACCCAAGGTGAACAGACCAGGAGCCTTTCCCCATTTCCCACCAGCTTCCCATGGGGGAAGCAGAAACAGTTTCATCCCATCTTAGTGAGGGATCATTTAGTTCATATCAAGAAGCTCACTCAGACCAACTTAAGCAGAAAAAGGAGCAATTTATTATTAAAAAAATGTGAAAAACAGAAACACATAAACCAACTTGAGACAAAAAGAAGACTTTATTTTAAGAAAACAACTAACAGCCAAACTGATTTAAACTAAAGAGCATTCTGTATTTTAACGATACAGATGATAAACACTCACTCTCACTTAACACCAAAAGGGAATACATTTTTAGAATACAAGAGCCCAAGGACAGGAAGCATGACCTCCCAAGGGGATTACAATCAGGATGGGAAAATCGGAGGTTGAAATCACCCTCCTCCATCTCCAGGGCCACTCCATCTCCTCCCTGCTCCTTTCTGAGTACATGCTACATTAGCCTTTCTCTGCAGGTCAATTTTCATTGCTTCTCCATTCTCCTAGGACAGTAGGGCTGCCTCACTCTTGACTTTGAATCACTTCCCAGTTTGTAGCCCAACTCCAAATCCTAAAGGACCATCAGATTGACAAGTTTAAGTCAGGTGTCCACTGAGTGGTTGGTGTCATTAGGTGGATTAGGTGGTGGATTAGGCTTTTGCATAAGGGGCAAAGGCAGATCAGGCATTTTGATTCATTTGTTCAGTCAATAATATTTATTGAGCACCTACAATGTCCAGACACTGTTATAGGGGCTAAGAACAGAGCAGGGAACAAAACAAAGTCCCGGCCTCCATGGAGTTCACATCCTAGGCTGACAGGCATTTCTACTACAAATGGGATGTTGGAAGCTACCTGATTACAAGGCAAAGATGGGTGGGTGGGGTGGATTTGTAGATGTCTCTGTTCCGTTGCTCCTGGAAGGTGGCTGTGCTGTGTTGGTCATCTCTGGGCAGGCCTTCTAAGAGATGATTCTGAATGCAGTCATGTTAACTGTGGATTTCTATTACACCATGCTCTGGCACACTTCTCATCTGAATGCAGCCTCCTGGGTAGTTTTACCCTCTGCTAGAAGGATGCAAAGGGAAGGAGGAGGATCCTGTCTTTTGAACACAGTTATTACAAATGAGTCCCAGGGAGGTTTAGTGTCTTTTTTCAGGCCAGAGAAACCAATAGGATGGGTGGGAGGGACCTTTATTCTTATCTTGCAGCAGGTGTGGTAGCCTCCTCCTGGGGAGGGAGGGACAGGCTAGGACATCCATACACGTGTCTAGTAAATGTTCATTCATTCAACAAATGCTTATTAAGCTCCTACTTCATGCCATGCCCTGTGCTGGATGCAGAGGACACAGCGGTGAACAAAAGTGTCAGGGTCCCCACCCAAGGGGAATGTAAAGGTGAGTGAGGGAAACAGACAGTAAATAAGGAGACGAACAAGAAGTGAGAAGCATAAGTTAGGAAAGAACAAACTATCCTAAGAAAGAGAAATGGGGAGCCCACTTCAGAATGGCGAAGCCCTTGCCAAGCAGGTAACATGTGAACAGAGACCTAAAGTTTGAGAAGAAGCCCCCTGTGTAAGAGCAAGAGTGGGGAGGGTTTCAGACAGAAGGATGAAGAGTTCAAATCAAGTGTTAGAGAATCGGAAATAACTCAGGAAAGGCCAAGATGAGTCAACTTTTACTGAAAGGTACTAAAAAGTACCTATTTTCTCTTTCAAGCCCTTGAAGTAACACTGTAGGCCAAGGAATTATCACCGACTTTCCACATCTGCTCCTGCCATGACTACTCCCACCACCCAGCTCTCCCATGGTCTGTCTTTCTAAATTCAAGATCTCTTCATTTATGCTTATTTCAAAGTAACACATGTTTGTTGGAAAAATTCAAATAATACAGAAGCATATAAGATGTGCTCTAAAAACTTAACATCTCCCAATACTACCATCCCCTGAAGTACCAATATTAATGGTTACCTCATTCCAGATGTTTTATATACCTATAAATAACGTACATGCTATACCAGAGGTTGGCAAACTTTTTCTGTAAAGGACCAGAGAGTAAATATTTTTGGCTTAGCAGACCAGATGGTCTATGTTGCTATCAATTCTGCTGTTGTAGTGCTAAAACAGCCATAGACGATATGTTAAACAAACGGGTATGGTTGTGTTCCAGTAACACTTTATTTACAAAAACAGGCAGCGAGTCAGTGGACTGTAGTTTGCAGATCCCTGTTCTATATGAATGGGGATCACACCATATATACTAATCTGTAACATGGGTTGGCTTATTTTTTTGCTTTGTTTTGGGTTTTGCCCAGCAATAGATCTTGGGCATCTTTCCATGTTAGTAGTCAAAGACGTTTGCTATTCTTTTCAAAGGTTGCTTATATTTTAGTGGATGGCTCTAATCCAACATTTTTAACAAGTTCCTTCCTGTTTGGGTTGTCATTTTCAGTATTTTGCTGTTACGGTGTTTGGAAATGGGCCTTATCTATTAGGACAAAAAGAATCTAGTTCTTTTTATTTTCCCATTTTGGAGGGCTTGGGGTTTATTTATTATCATCATCATGCTGTTTTAGTCATTTAGTTTTATCATTCACAGCTGAGCTCTGGTTTGGCAGCCTGAAGACCTCATTTTGGTTTTAATTCTACCTCTTAATAGTTGAATGGCTTGGAAAACTCATTTAGCCTCTCTGATCACCACGTTCCTCATCTATAACCGGAGCAGAGGCGTACCTGGCCCTGCCTGCTTCAAGGGCTATTGTGAGACACAAATAAGATAACAGATAGGAAAGTGCTTTGAAAATTACAAAGTGATATTCCTGTGTAAGGGGCTATCATCATTATCGTTAGCCTTGTCATTATTATTAATGTGATGATGCTTGGAATGATGAGCTCTTCTTGCTCTGACATGTGAGCAATGGTAGAATAGAATCTGTAGTTGGATCATTGATGTGGTTGTTGATTTTCTAAGCCCGGAGTTGTTCAGCCAATCAACTCAGCATCCATTTATTAAGCCCTTATTATGTGCCAGATAGAGCCCTAGTGCCAAGTTCTGTGCTAGTTGCCAGGGTCATGAGAAGAATAGATGATTGATTTCTGTCCTCTAGGAGTTCAGAACCCACTAGAAAGAAATACCCTTAGACAACCTACCAAGATAATCAAAGAAAGAGAAATGGAATTCTGCCAGAGAGAAGGCAACGTTCAGGACACTTGCGCAGGAGAGGGTGGTGCTGAAAAGTGTAGGAGTTTGCCACACAGAGAAGGGAGGAAAGGACTTTCTGACACAGTGTAAAGTTTGGGGCAGTCATACCCAGCTGGGTACACTAGTGTGCCAGGTACCCAAAAGCACAGTTGTTTATATGCGGTAGAAGTCTATTCTTCTTCCTGTAAAAGAAATCTGGGTATTGTCATCCAGGGCTGTTGAAGTGGCTCCACCTAGGCTCCTCTTGTCTTTCTGCTCTACCCTGCTGTGTGGTTCCCATCCCCAGGGTTATCTCAGCATCCAAGGTGGTGACTGGAGGTCCAGCCATCATGTCTGAGTTCCAAACTGTGGGAAGGAGGAAGGGAGGAAAGAAGGAAGGGTCACTGAGCATTCTCTCACCTGAGTCACCTTCCCTTAAGCAGCCTTTCTAGAAGTCCCACACGTATCCATTTAAGAAATATTTATTGAGTGCCAATCATATGCCAGACACTGGACCACAGCAACGAACGAAACTGGAAAACTGCCTTCGTGGAACCTACATTCTAGTGGAGGGAGATAGAGAAAATACGGTAACTATATGGTGCATGAGATAATATTGACCTCAGTGCAGAGAAATAAAACAGAGAAGGGTGATGGGGAATGTTGGGGAGAGGAACATCACAGTTTTAAAGAGCTGATCAGGGAAGTGTCATTGAGCTAAGTCCTAAAAGAGGTAACAGGGGAGCCGTGCGGATGGGGAAATGTTCTGTACACAGAGGTCAATGTGATTGGAGCAAAGTTAGCAAAGGGACAATAGGAATCAAGGTCATAGAGGGGAGGACTGGGGCAGAAGGTACAGGGCCTTGGAGACTTGTAAGGATTTTGGCTTTTACTCTAAGTGAGACGAAAGGCAATCACCTGACCTGACTGTGTTTACTTCTCTTTGGCCAGATCTAGCTGCCTGGGAGGCTGGAAGGTACATATCTTAGCTGGGGCTTTGATAATCTAGATAAAACCTGGGTTCCATTATAAGGATGAAGTGGGGGGTTGGATACTGAGTGCCACAGCTTGTTCTGCCTCTTATGAGCTATGTGAACTTGGTTCCAAGTTACTTAATTTTTCTGAACTTCAAATAAGATTTGACCCACTCTGAATTTATAAAAAAGACATGAAATAGAAGACCTGGTGACAGTTCCCTGTATCTCTGCAATTCACAAATGGGCCACCCAATGGTCAGTTGCATTCTGGCCAGAGCCACTAAGCTTTGGGGGAGGACAGCTTTGAAGTGGGGCACAAGGTGATACATCACAGGGCACATGAGGAAACCACTGAGGGGTCCTCTGTTAGGTGAGGAGCCATTTTCTGGGTCCCACTTGAGTTTAAATTTAGTAATGCATCCAGGACTGCTCCATCCTAAATAAGCTCTAGGCAAAAACAACGAGCAGGGCCATCCCACCATCAGGGCACAAATGCAGGTGTCTAGACTTGACTGAATCACAGACTCAGAGTCCCATCCCATCAGTCAACGGGCTGATCGGCAGCTGAGCAACACCCTCAAGGCTATGACTGCCTCTTATACACGCAGCTTAAAGGTACCCAGGTGACAAGGACAGACCTCAGCAAAATCCCTCCTGACCTATTCATCTCTGAACTCTGATCCCTTCTGTTCTGGGTCTTTCCTCCTTAAATCTGCTCTTTGAATTTCTGGTTCCTTCTGCAAGGGCTGTCGGCACCTCTTTGTGAATCCCCATCTCTAGACCCTTCCGCAGTGTAGCCTCCAGGGTTTCGATGGTATCCTGATACTCTGTTGCATTCTCCTGACACTGCCCAGGGCTCTTGACCATCAGTGGCTCGGGAACAAGGAGGATGAGGAAAGGCAGCAGTGGATGGATGTGAACATTGGCTCCCAAGAGCTGTTCAGGATTTCCAGCTGCTGGGGAGGGAGGCTGTGCAGTGAGTGTCCTTCTCCAGAGACTTGGAGCCCCAGCTAATACTCTCAGTGGCTCAGGCAGCATCAAGTTCACTGTTGTCCAGTGCCCAGGGACAGAGTGGATGCAGCGTAGGTGCAGCCATGGTATGCCTGATTGGGAAGACATATAAGCATCAGTAGTCAAACGGAAAAATACTGCTGTTTTAATAAGCTGGCAAACACTCAGTACCCCAATGCAAAGCCCTGGAAAACTGCATTGGAGGTCTGGACTCATCCCAGAGGCTAAAATGGGGTTTCCTACTTTCTTCCTAAATCTAAATATCAGTACCCATACACTCAGAGCCTGCAAAGCTGGTATCAGCTCCACCTACCTACCCAGCCAGCAACACAGCTGTCAGCAAAAGAAAGAGAAGAGAAAGCATCTCCAAAAGCGTCCCTGCTTCCCACACAGACAGAAAACCAGGAGGCCGCCATGTTGAGTGTGCAGGATCAAAGCTGAGCAAAGGTGGACTGTGCCTAAGCACTGACCTTCACCACAGGGACCTGATCACTACTGAGACACAATCCTAGGACTGTCATCTCCCACCAGTCAGAGCAGCACGTGCCTCCCCGGCAGGAGGAGTGAATCAGGGCTGAGGGACAGCCTCAAAGGTGTAGCCGCAACTCCCTCTTTTGTGCGTCAGGGCAAGAATGTGGGGAGAAGAAGGGAGATTTCACTCTCCAAAATGACTTCCAGCCCTAGTTTCTTTCTTTTTTTTTAATTTTTAATTTAATTTTTATTTTGTATTGGAGTAGAGTTGATCTACAATGTTGTGTTAGCTTCAGGTGTACAGCAAAGTGATTCAGTTACACATATACATATATCCATTCTTTTTCAGATTCTTTTCCCATATAGATTATTACAGAGTATTGAGTAGAGTTCCCTGTGCTATACAGTAGGTGATCTATTTTACGTGTAATAGTGTGTATCTGTTAATCCCAAACTCCTAATTTATCCTCACCCCCAAACCTTTCCCATTTGGTAACCATAAGTTTGTTTTCAAAGTCTGTGAGTCGGTTTCTGTTTTGTAAATAAGCTCATTTGTATCATTTTTAAGATCCAACATGTAAGTAATATCATACGATATTTGTCTTTCTTTGTCTGACTTACTTCACTTAGTATGAAAATCCCTAAGTCCACCCATGGTGCTGCAAATGGCATTATTTCATTCTCCAGCCCTAGTCTGTAACCAAATTTAGAGAGGTTTCCAGACCTAAAGAGAATACATCCATCGGCCCCAAATCCCCATGCGCTCTGTGGCTAATCAGAGTCAGGGTCTCCCCATAGGTGCTGTGCCCTGGGATTAGGCCACTTATGAGCTCTCTGTGTATATGTGTCTGTGTGTGTATATACGTGTTTATTTATTTTTTCCAGAAAACCCACGGGAGTCATGTTTCGATCCTGGTCCCATCAAGAACGGCACGCGAGTGGGGTCCGACCTGAAGCTGGGCTCCTCCATCACCTACTACTGCCAGGGGGGCTATGAGGTGGAGGGTTCCTCCACCCTGAGCTGCATCCTGGGGCCTGATGGGAAGCCTGTGTGGAATCATCCCCAGCCAGTGTGCACAGGTGCTGGAGCCCAGGGCTGGGATGGAGGGAACTAGGGCATGCCAGAGGCAGAAGGGGCTGGAGGCTAGAGGAAGGGGCAGGCAGGACATGGGCCTCACAGGAGGGCTCCTTGGGTTCGCCATGAATGAGAAGGGCTGGAAATTCCCCAGGTCTACCAGTCCCCGTCAATGGGTCATCTCTCTCAGATCACATAGTGTCCTCATCCCCACTCCAATAGATGTCCTCAGCAGTGGCCCGAGACATGCCAGCAGCCCACACCACAGAGAGGGGAATCTAAAAGTGACCCTGAGATTGTTCCCGGTCCTAGGGGAAATCACTGAGAGTTCAGATGTGTAAAACTAAGACCAGCAGGGTGGGCTAACTCCAAGGGCAGCTGGGTTAGCCATGGGGCCTTGACAAAAGGGATCGGATGGAGTGCCAGAACTTCAGGAGCATGGCGGCCACCTAAGTTGAAAAGTAAGGAGGCCCCTTTGCCCAGGTGGGAGAGGCTGGCTCTGAGGTCCACCCCTCATGGGACTGGGACCATGGCTGGGTCACGTGAGATGTCTGCTCCCAGCGGGCTATTCTGGGCAAACCTCTGCTCCTTAGTCGTGCGGACATTAAGTGCCCAGGTACAGACATCAGCCTTGGGGTGGCAGACCATCTCCGGGTCCCACCTGTAGGCAGAAGAGGTTCCTAAAGTGCTCCCCAAGGCTGGGCCTCCAGGGACCAATGCCAGTGTCACTAGTTAGAGGGCAAGGACTGGCCGGCACCCAGGGGGGCCCTTGATAGCATCGGGGGTGGTGGTGGGGTTCAGGCCACATGCCAGGCCAGGGGTGGATGTCTTTGGGCAGGGCGGGGCAGGGCAGGGCATGTCCCCAGAATTCCCTTCCTCCACGTTAGTGGCTTCAGACCTCAGAACAGCCCCACCAGGGCCAGAAGTTCAGGCTGAGAGTGAGCAGAGATGGAGGGTGGACAGCTGATGAGAGGCCCATGAGGTCACCTGACCCTCTACCTGATTTCTTTTTCAGCCCCCTGTGGGGGACAGTATGTGGGTTCAGATGGAGTGGTCTTGTCCCCTAACTACCCCCAGAACTACACCAGTGGACAGATCTGCCTGTATTTTGTCACCGTGCCCAAGGACTACGGTATGGATTTTGTGTATATTTGTTTATGTTTTTCAACTCCTTCCAATTCCACTCCAAATTGTTTCCACTCCTATTGTGCCAATGGGCCGAGCAGTCTCCCTTAGAGGACAGCTGTGTGCTGTTGCTCTGCAGTGGGCTGTAGAGCATACTCCTGATACACACAGGAGGAAGGGACCAGTGAGACCTGCTGGAACCAAGGATAGGGTGGTTAGGAAGGGACCAGCCAGGACAGAGGGAAGGCAGGGTGCACCAGGGACTCCCTAGCCCAGCCCGGGTCTGCATAGAGGTGCTGCAGACCCAGGCCGACTGGGAACCCAGAGGAGGGTGGTGGAGGGCCAGGAAGAAGGGAAGGAGTGGGACTGAGCTGGACTTGAACATACAGGTGAGGGAGCTGGGCGCCCCATCATTCCACTGTTCCGTCTGTGAGCGGGAGCCTGGTCCAGCAGCAGTTGGTAGGATGAGCAAGAGAAAAAGAGAGGAGCAGGTCAGGGCCCTGGAAAGGCAGAGAAACCTCCAGATTCCAAGAGGCCCCGGCAAAATAAGCCAGCCTTGTCACCTGGTTAGCAGTGGGACAGTTAAGAGTCCTGGCAGCTCTGGAGGATTCAGGAAGTTCCTGAGGGGCACAGGCTGGTTGTACCTGGGCAATCAGTGACTGGTCGGGCTGCTTTCTCCCTGGATCTCCTCTTTGTAGGAAGAGGAACAACTATTTCTAAACAGAGTTGGCATTAGTGGGGTAAAGGTCATCTATATATGCTGACCATCTGAGATGAGGCAGCCTGCAGAGAACTGGCTGCTTTTTCCCAAGAGATAGGATGGACTGAACCTGGGGCAAGGCCTGATCATTCACCAAACATTTATTAAGCACCTCCTAGGGACCTCGCACTCTGCTGGGAACCAGAGCTGCAGAGATGAGAGAGACGTGTTTTCTGCTCTCTGTAAATTCCCAGCCTCATCTTTACCCACAGCTCTTGCCATTGGGCACCACTCCCACACCAGCACCTGCACACTCGTGTGCATGGACACACACGCTCCCCAGCACATTCATGTGGCAGGAGCTTTTGACCTGTAGAATCACAGGTAGAAAAGTACTGAAAGGTTGTCCAATCCCACCTGCCACCCGGAGCCGAATCCTTGATAGCTGGGCTGCATACTGTACTTAATTCCTCCAGTAATAAAGAGCTCACGCCTTTGCAGGCAGCCAGCCCCAAGGCTGGGCAGTTTCACTGGGCTGGAACCTGTATGTGGAGAGCTGATTCTAGGAGGGGTCGTGATCTGTCCCAAGCATGTTCTCTTTTTTAATGATGCTAAGCCCAGGGATCTAGGTGCAGATTTTTGCCTCAGGTCGGAAATACTTGTCCCCAGCCTGTGTCTCAGCCTTAACACCCTCTCCTCATAGATCTTTCTTTGATCCCCTATCTGAAGTGGACTGCCTTGCTTTATCACTTTTCTCACACTCCCTCTAAAATGTAACACTATCTGAAATTATTTTGTTTATCTATTTGCTTAAGTGTTTTGTTTTGTTTTTTCACTTTTGACTGTCTCTTCCCACTAGAATGCACACTGTGTGAAATCAGGAACCTTGCCCATCCTGTTCACCTCTGTAGGGGAGAGTGTGGAAATATCCCTGCCACCACCCCTCACTCAGTGCCCATTTTCAGGGCACCAAAACAGGCTCTCCCTCCTTCTCCTCTGCCCGTGAGTTGAGAGCTAAAAATCTCTCACTCCATTCACTACTATACTCATCATTGTAAATGCTTTCTTTCCGCAGGCAGTCAACTCCACGGCCTAAGTCCCTCCCAGCCTCAACACACACACACACATGCACGTGTGCGCGTGCGCACACATGCACATGCATGCACATCTGACTTCCTACGTGCTCAAGGCTTAAGCCAAAATAGAGAAGGGCTTATCCTGGTACTTGCTTTCAGATGCACCCAGCCAAATGGGAGACCAGTGCAGGCAGAATGTACCAGGGTCTGAAATGGAGCTGTGCCCCCCATGGCCCCACAGGGTCAGTAACCCCACCCCCTCCAGCAGTGACTGGCAGAGATGGGACAGTTGAGGAAAGACCCTGTGATAGCCATCCAATGGCAGGGCCCTTAGGTCTTGTCTGAAAGGGGACTCCTCAAGGTCATGGTCCACCAGTTTTTCAGCCCCCTCCCACGAGCTAGTTGAGTGGCCTTGGGGAACTCAACCTCTGAGCTTCAGTTTCTTTGTCTATAAAATCAGATATCTGGAAGAGTCAGGGTTGAAGAAGATGACGTGCATGGCAAGCATGGTACCCAGCACAGAGTAGGTGCTCAATACATGTCATTTTGCCTCTTTCCTTGGATTTGCCAGAGGGAAATGAGGTAGAGATGTTTGCCTCTTCCATGGACAGTTGCTCCTTCCTCAGGAGAAGGCTGCTACTCAGCACCCTCATTCCTCTTAAATGTGTGGGATCTTGTATCCAGGGGATGCCCTCATTGGCTGGATCTTTGAAGAAAAAGTGAAGGAAAATACAGGGTCCTGAGATCAACATGGAACATGGGGGAAGTTACGGGAAGCTATTCCTTTTCCTAGAGTAGCTGCTGCCACTGCAACTTGAGAAAGGACTAGGGTTAGCCTGGCTGCTCGTGCAGTCCACAATGTCACCTTGACCTGTGTGGAGAATGCCAGCCCGACCCTTCCCAGGTCCCCGCATCCCTGTGCCCAGTGTCTAATCAGCCAGTGGAAAGGCTCAGCAAGCAGTTAGCCCCATGAACCGACAACCTCCTCTGAGGTCGCCCTGCTCCTCCAGCTGTCCAGGGCTCCCCCGCAGCACGGCCGCCCAGCCTTGCCCCTGAGCTCTCTGCACCGTGTCTCCTCCGCAGTGGTGTTTGGACAGTTTGCCTTCTTCTACACGGCCCTCAACGACGTGGTGGAGGTGCATGACGGCCACAACCCGCACTCTCAGCTCCTCGGCTCCCTCTCGGGCTCCCACACAGGTACCCAGGGCTGGGCCAGCGCAGTGAGGGTGGTGGGCAGGGGCGTCGAGGGGAAGGAGGAAGGAGGCCCTGTGAGCAGGGCGTGGCCACAGGTGGAGCCACACCTTTGTGTTTGCCGTACGCTGCTGCTGTCAGCTCCTGATGACACCACATAGAAGGAAGCTTCAGAGGCTACCCTCACCCCAAACTGTGTCTACACCCCCCCAAGTGGCATAGCATTCTCCTGTGGGTTGATATTGAGACCCAACCTGTTTTTCTAATGATAAACGTGTTGCACTTTCATAGTAGAAAACTTAGAGGCAAGACAAATTAATTGTATAGAGAATTAAAATAAAAACCACCCCGAAAGAGCCACTGAAAAGGTGGAGTGTATTTCCTTCCAGTCTTTATATCTACTTGGACCTAATCTTTTACATTTTTTATTGAACACAACAATATACATATTTTTATTAAAATGTTCATTGTGAGCATTTCTGTTTTTATTTTCCTCTGTAATAGGATTTTTAAATGCTGCATAAAAGTCTATCATACAGTTATTTAAAATTTATGTAATGAATTCTCTATTATTGAACATTTAGATTGTTTTCTTATTTTTCACTCTCATGAATAGTAATTCAGTATAGTATACATATATCTTTGTATACATCTCTGTTACCTTAGAATATCTAGAAGTAGAATTGCTAAGTTAAAGGAAATGTGTGATCTTTAAGGCTTTTTATAAAGATTGTCAAATATCACTCCAGAAAGTTCTTGCCACTTTGTTCACCAACAAATAAGAGGGCATGGTTTTGCAGCTCAATAACAAAAGAACAAAAAACCCAATCCAAAAATGGACAGAAGACCTAAACAGACATTTCTCCGAAGTAGACATACAGATTGCCAGCAAACACATGAAAAGATGCTCAACATCACTAATCATTAGAGAAATGCAAATCAAAACTACAGTGAGGTATCACCTCCCACTGGTCAGAATGGCCATCATCAAAAAATCTAGAAACAATAAATGCTGGAGAGGGTGTGGAGAAAAGGGAACCCTCTTTCACTGTTGGTGGGAATGTAAATTGATACAGCCACTATGGAGAACAGTATGGAACTGAAAATAGAATTACCATATGACCCAGCAATCCCACTACTGGGCATGTACCCTAAGAAAACCATAATTCAAAAAGATACATGTACCACAGTGTTCATTGCAGCACTATTTACAATAGCCAGGACATGGAAGCAACCTAAATGTCCATTGACAGATGAATGGATAAAGAAGATGTGGTACATATATACAATGGAATATTACTCAGCCATAAAAAGGAACGAAACTGAGTTATTTGTAATGAGATGGATGGACCTAGAGTCTGTCATACACAGTGAAGTAAGTCAGAAAGAGAAAAACAAGTACATTATGCTAACGCACATATATGGAATCTAAAAAACCCGTACTGATGAACCTAGTGGCAGGGCAGGAATAAAGACACAGACACAGAGAACAGACTTGAGGACACAGTGGGGGAAGGGGAAGCTGGGACAAAGTGAGAGAGTGGCACTGACATATATACACTACCAAATGTAAAATGGATGTCTAGTGGGAAGCTGCTGTATAGCACAGGGAGATCAGCTCGATGCTTTGTGAACACCTAGAGGGGTGGGATAGGGAGGGTGGGAGGGAGGCTCAAGAGGGAGGGGATATGGGGGTATATGTATACGTATAGCTGATTCACTTTGTTGTACAGCAGAAACCAACATAATATTGTAAAGCAATTATACTCCAATAACGGTATTTTTTTTTAAAAGGGCATGTTTTATTCTCACAAAAACTAGGTAGTTAAGAAAACAAAAGCATCATCAGTTTGAAAAGTGAAAATGGTATCTCATTTTTTAATTTGCCTTTTTTTATTACTACTTAGGTTAACCTTGTATAATATAATTATTGGCCCGTGAATTTACTTGTAAATTAGTGTTGATTTTCTATTAGCATTTATTTTTGTATGTATTTAGTAGAGCTCCATATTATTAGAAGCTATATATATTACATGCCATAAAAACCTCTTATCTATAGTATATGCTATGAAAAACTTTCCCCTATAGTTCATCATTTGCCATTTACTTTTCTTCAGGTTATGTTTTAATGTCAGAAAATCTAAATTTCCATGATATTAAATCTGTCAATGTTTTCTGTTATAGCTTTCTCCTCTACTTTTCTGCTGACTAAATAAATATTCTTCTGGGTTTTCCTTTACTTCTTTTTTAGTTTCATTTTTTCTTTTAATACCTTTGGAATTTACTTTGATTTATTATTTGAACTAGGGAACACCTAACCAACATCTTGCAAATTTAGTTAATCAGTTGTTCTAATGGAATTTTCAAAATACCAGATTCACATATATTAAGTTTTTATAAAGTTAAAGGTATGTTTCTAGACTCCTCTGTTTATTCTTGTATCAGTATCAAAAAGCTTTAATTAGTGTAACATTATAATAATGTTTAACACTATAATAATTTTAAACATATGGTACTGTAAGTCCCCATTGTCATTCTTGATTTTGAATTTTTAATTGATTATTCTTGCTTAATTTTGCTTCCAAATAACTTTTAGAAATATTATATCAAGTTAAAAAAATTGCATTGGAATTTTCATTGGAATGCCATTAAACTTATAAATTAATTGGGGGAGAACTCACATGTTTATAATAGTAACTCTATTTCCCATTAGGAATATGGTATGTCTCTCTATTATCTTTTGAAAGAAACAAACAAAAAAAAACCTTTGGAAAGGTGCTATAATTTTCATTTAGGCAGTATCCATTTTCTGTTGACTTTATTTCTAGATATTTTGTGGAATTTTTGTTGCTGCTACTGTAAATGAGTCTCCCCCCGGCATCACCTGCCGGCCCCACCATTATATTTTCTAAGTGGTCTTTGCTAGTATATTAGAAGACTGATATTTGGGGTATATTCATCTTGTAAAGTCATTGAACCCTCCATAATAATGCTAACACTGCCAACTGATTCTCCTGGGTCCTCTAGGCAAGAAGTGATATCGTCTGAAAATAAATCTGTCTCATTATTTTATCTCTTTTCAGTAGTTTTTCTTTTATTTTCTTCCATGGTTATTGGTCTAGTCAGGTATATTACCTTAACATCAATGTTAATATTTTATATATCAGTAAAAAAATCTATTTTGTGGGGCTTCCCTGGTGGCACACTGGTTGAGAGTCCGCCTGCTGATGCGGGGGACACGGGTTCGTGCCCCGGTCCAGGAGGATCCCACATGCCGCGGAGCAGCTGGGCCCGTGAGCCATGGCCGCTGGGCCTACGCGTCCGGAGCCTGTGCTCCATGGCGGGAGAGGCCACAGCAGTGAGAGGCCCGCGTAGCAAAAAAAAAAAATCTATTTTGTGATTATTTTAAATGGAACAAAATCGCTTACATAATATCCTATGATGATGTTTAATCTCTTTTGTATTAGTGGTTATACACAAGAAGAACAAAATAATCTGAAGAAAAATAGGAGGAGAGATGTCATGAAACAAAAGCAGAGGTTAATTAATTAGAAAATAATAACAAGCTCCACAAACTGAATGGTATATTCATAGTTGCCCTTTTTTCTCAGCTGGACCAGAGGTTTTGTATTGTTTAGTTTGTTTCATTTTGTTGGCTTCATTCTGTTTTATATTCAACTTATCAATTCTTCTGTAGACTTTGTTATTGTTTTCTAATTAATTGAACCCCGCTTTTGTTTCATAACATCTCCCCTTTTTTTTCAGATTATTTTATTCTTCTTGTTGTAACTTTTTGAATTGAGAGTTTTGTTTATTTTCTCTGTGTAATAAAGAAGCATGTTTACAGCATATATATATTCCCCTCTAAGCATAGTTTTGGCTTCATGCCGTAAATTTTGATATGTACTATTTTCATCATCATTACTTTCTAAATAATCCATGATCATGATTTACTCTTTCTGCCCAAGAGTTGTTTAAGGATGTCTCTTCTTTTTCCCCAAGAACCTGGATTTTGTTCCCGTTACATTTAAACATTTGTGTTAATTTCTATTTTTATTGCCAGGTAGTTAGAGAATGCGGCCTGTACCATTTCTACTTTGGGGATTCAATGAGGTCCTCTCAGTAGCCAAGGACATTTTTTTAATTCCTTAATTTTCTGAGAAGAATGTGTATTCTCTGTTGCGTAGAGAGAAGGGGCGAGCTCAGGCCCTGTGGTCACACTGCCTGGTCTCTAATCTCAGCTCTCCAACTTGCATGCTAGGTGCTTGCCACCACAATCCTTGGCCACTCTGAGCTTCAGTTTCCTCATGTGCAAAGTGCAAAAAGTAAAACTTCTACCTCCTAGATTTACTGTTAGGATTCAGTAAGCTTTGTAATAGCCATTAGATAAGGCTTACTCATTTTTATTATTCAAACCCATTATATCAGTGGTTCTCAATGAAATGGAACACCCCACACATACACACTCATCCAAGAGTGTAAATCAGGATTTTGGAGGGCAAGATGCTTTTTCAAAATCTCTTGATAGATAGATAGATATAAGTATATCCATAGATATAGAAGTATAAGCATAGGTACAGGTAGAGAGATAGGTATACACTTAGGACCTATAGATATAAATATGGATATAGGTATAGGGATAGATAGAAATGTAAATGACCAATAGAAATAGAAAGAAATAGGGATAGAGATAGATGACTGATAGGTGGATGGATGGATGGATAGATAGATGGATAGAGAGATAGACAGATAGATAGAGAAATAGAAGTATAGGATCTATATACATTAATATCAATATCCTCAGATCATCTCTTATTCCTCATATAGAGAAACACTGATGATGAGCCTTTGGTGCTGATGGGAGTGAACTGTGTCCCTGTCCCTGAGGCTGGGCTGGGGGAGAAAAAGAAAAGCTTGAAGACCACAACTCAACAGTCTTCATTTTGTTTTTCTATTTATATATCGATGAGAATGTTGTGTGAAAGTATCTGCCAGCACAATTGTGATATTTTGTTGTCTTCCTGTGTTTCTAACAATTTTTTATCTGTCTTTGCCTGATTTATCTTTTCTCATTTTCTTTGAGAGTCTTTTTCTTTTAAGAAGAAGTTTACTTATAAGTGAAACATGTGGCCTGCTATCTGTCACCTTGTTTTGTTCGTTCTGGGGTTTTGTTTGTTTTGTTTTGTTTTGCTTTTGCTTCTTCACGTTTCCATTCATACCTGACCCATCTCTAATTTCCAAGCTTTGCTGATACATTTGGACTTTACCAATGTTATTAGTAATTATTTTATAATTATGGACTTCTTCCCCAAGAACAAGTTTTTCCATTTGCATTTAGTTTTGTTACCTCTTTAACAATAATTAATTGGGTTTAACTATATTTTCCTAGCTGTCTTTATCCCTGATAGTTTTTGATTTCCCTACTTTTGTTCATTTTTTTAAAGTAGGGCTCCTCACTGCAGTACTTTCTGTCACCTTGCATGTATGAGAATGCCTTTCCTTTGATGTATCATGTAAATGACAACCTGATTATAAATCAAATTATGGGTCACAAACATTTCAAAGCTGCAGAGGTTACTTTATTGCAATAGTTAATATTATAGATGAGTTGACATTCAACCTGATTCTTTGTCCTTGTAGGCAACCCATGCTTTTCTCTTTTAAAAACCTTTCACATTTTTTTCTTTATTTTTAAAATTGAAAAGCCCACTAGGATGTGTTGTGGTGGAAATCTCTTTTCATTAATTAGATCTGGCACTTTGTGAACAATCTCATTCAAAAACCTCAAGTCTTTCTCAAGCTTAGAAAGTTGTCTTCCTTCTTAAATTATTTTTTCTCGTTCAATTTCTCTTGTCTTCTCTCTCTAGAATTCTTGATATATGCATATTAGATTTTTTTTCTGCCTGTCTTCCACGTCACTTGTCGTTTCTCTCATTAGTTTAATCTCTTGATCCTTTTTCTGTGGATTCTGGAAGAATTTCCCAAATTTAATCTCCACTTTGCTGTTCAATTTCTGCAGAATCCAGCACCATGTGCTAGAGTTTCTCATCTCTTTGTAGCTTTTATTGATCTCAGATCTGTTCTTTGACACATCTTCCTCCTCTAATTTCAGAGACGCAATGCTAAATTTAATCTTGTGACAACCGCTATTAAAAATCTTCTGAGATTTTTATCTGTTCTTTGTTGTAGTTCACATAAAGATACTTGCTTTGACTTCTGAGAGGTCTCCTACCTTAAAACTTTGGAATCTTTTCTTATGTCCAGTGATTTTACTGTGTGTTTATTCCTGGAGAGGGAGCGCTGCATACGTCCAGCACTGGAAGTTGAAATGGGTCCTGTGAGAGATTACGGGGGGTCCTACTCCACATATATCCGGCCAGATGATGGGAAAATGGAAAAGTTGAGTTTGTTCTGCTCACATTTATTGAGAGGAGGAACTAGAGATGGTGGTGAAAATCAAGAAAAGCTTTTCTTCATGAGTTTCTTTTTGCTTTGGCAGCCAGAATTTAGCTGGGCAGTGACTCCTAGGCTCAGCCTCCTGGGATCTATGTAAATCTAAGTGTGTTGTGAAAAAGGCTCTCTAATCCCCATGACCAGTAGCATCACATGGGCTTTCTGGAAGCACTGGTGGACCCCAGATGTGCCTCCCAATGGCTTCTTGGGTGGTTCCAACTCCAAGCCTCCCTGAAGTGGAGATGTAGCCTGGCTTTCTGTAACACCTACTTCCCTTCCGACAGTGGGGTCGGCAGACATTCCCAGGGGTCCCTAAGGCTATGGAGGGGCAGCATGCCGAGTGGTCATGCCACTGCCCATCACCCCACATTCTCCCTCAGCTTCCACAAGAAGGCGATGGTGAGCAGGACTCCACCTCATGGCTGCAGGTCCATCTGCACCACATCAAGCAGAAGATATATCTTTATCTTCTGACATAGAAGCTATTGGGCTTCCTTAGCTTCCTGTGCCTGTGCGGACTTTCCCCACTTTATTGTGTTATTGGTTGGGTGACAGTACACCCTGCTTTCCCTGGGATAGTCCCAGCTTTCACTTGGTTGTCCCAGCATAATTATTAATAGCATGCCCTTTGACTCTCAGAAGTGTCCTAGTATGAGCAATAAATTATATGATCACTCTGGTTGTCAATCATTTCACAGGGCATCTGGGAAAAGCCAGTTACTCTCCAGTGATTACATCACCCTCCTTTCCAGAACTTGGTGCCTTTTTTGTTTGTTTTTATCAGATTGATATCAGTTTTCCAAGTAAACCACCAGTCAGTTTGGTAATGGCCATTCTCCCCTATCCATGTGGGTCAACACATCTTCAGAAGCTTTCTCCTTTCCAAGCAGGTCATTTGATCTGAACCTATCTTTCTTGATCTATAAACTGCAGGTACTGAATGCCAACCTCACATTGACATGGGTCAACGTTAAGACCACGGATGTGAAAGCTTTCTGTAAACTTTAAACTGTAACTTGCAGTAAAAATGTGAGGTTTCGGGCTTCCCTGGTGGCGCAGTGGTTGAGAGTCCGCCTGCCGATGCAGGGGACACGGGTTCGTGCCCCAGTCTGGGAGGATCCCACATGCCGCAGAGCGGCTGGGCCCGTGAGCCATGGCCGCTGAGCCTGCGCGTCCGGAGCCTGTGCTCTGCAACGGGAGAAGCCACAGCAGTGAGAGGCCGGCGTATTGCAAAAAAAAAAAAGTGAGGTTTCATATTAGGAAGACCTGGGAGGTGGAAGGGGCTGCTGTGTGGGGTGTGGGCAGCCCCTCCATCCTGGCCAGGATTTTACCTGCCAGGCCCGACTGCTGGACTCACAGTCTTCCTCTCCTCCTTGCCCCTTATCTCTGCAGGAGAATCGCTGCCCTTGGCCACCTCCAATCAAGTCCTCATTAAGTTCAGTGCCAAAGGCCAAGTTCCAGCCAGAGGCTTCCACTTTGTCTACCAAGGTATGCAGGACGTGGACGTGGGAGGTGTGAAGGCAGTCTCAGTTCTTCAGAGAAAACAGGGACCTTTGACCCCCTAGTCTGAGCCTCATTATTAGGGTGTTTGGGGGCAGTTACTGGTTTATGGTGCAGTTCCCTGAAATTCAGTTGAATTTTATACATTCATGTACCCAACAGACAATTCTTGGACCAAACTCCACACTGGATAAGGGAAGAAATAATAGAAGGGAAGCTAATTTGCACACATACCCCCGCTGCCCATTGTCTGGCACAGTCCTGATGGCATTGGGAAGACCAGCCCAGGCCTCTTACCCAGACCCTCTCCCGTGGAGCTTGGTTTTGTCTGCAAGACCCAGTAAAGGTGTGGGGAAAACACAGGCTTTGGAGTGAGTTGGACATGGATTTGGATCCCAGCTCTGTCGATTTCTAACTGGGCACCAGCTACTCCTCCTCTTGGAGCCACAGTTTGTTCACCTGTAAAATGAGGGTGATCATATTACCTCACCAATGGCATTAAAAGAGTTCACAGAGTAGCTGGCATGAGGCAGGTAATCAGTGTCTGTTCCCTTCCATACAAGCCCAGAAAGGCCAAGTCTTGGAGCACCCTGGCCTCCACCTGGAGGCCCCAGCCTCCCTCTGTCCAGCAGAACATCCACTCTTCTAGGGCTCAGGTTCCAAGAATGGTCCTGTTCATTCCACCGCCCAGGATGAGCTGTATTGCCCTGTGCAGGGGTAATCCTGCCCCCTGGGACACCCCCCCTGGGGCCTGGGTTCAAAGGTCCTATTAGCCCCTGTAGGTAGGAGGAAGGGAGATTCAGGTCATGAGAGCAGGGCCCTGGGTAGGGTCTTCAGGCACAGGGGGTGCAGAGGGCAAAGGCAGGGTCAGGGGAGAAGGAAGGGCCATTCTCCCTGTTAGGGGACATGGGACCCTACTGGACAAGGGGCTTCACTGGGAAGGCGGAGAGCACGACTGGGCCTAAAGTCTGGGCCCAGGGGGCTCACAGTGCCTCCCGTGGTTTCCAGAAGCTGTGCTACAACATTGTGTGTCCAGCTATGTTTCAGTAAGATGGGCCTTATCCTAGAAAGCCCCCTACCCTTGCTCGGAGGGAAAGTGCCCAGAGCCTCTCAGGGTCCCACCCAGTTCCAGCCCCCCGGTGTGCCCATCCCCAGACCAGTTTCTAGAGGGGTGCGGCCTGCCCCTCAGCGCCTTTGTCCCCTGCAGCGGTGCCCCGGACCAGCGCCACGCAGTGCAGCTCGGTGCCGGAACCCCGCTATGGCAGGAGGCTGGGCAGTGACTTCTCGGTGGGCGCCACCGTCCGATTCGAATGCAACTCCGGCTACGCCCTGCAGGGCTCCCCAGAAATCGAGTGCCTCCCTGTTCCCGGGGCCTTGGCCCAGTGGAATGTCTCAGCACCAACGTGTGTGGGTGAGTCCTGGACAACCAGGACTTAGGGGCAAGGGTGGCCGGCCAACACCCAGCAAGACGCACAGCAGCCCCGCCAGCCAGAGTGACTTCAGAGCGGGACCCCTTCCAGCCAAGCCCTCGTCCTGTGGGTCGGCGTGAAGACAGCGAGGAGGAGCAGCGGGGGCTGCTGGGGGAGGGACATGGGGGCGGGGCAGCGGGAACCAGGTCCCTCAGGAGGGTCGTATGGGGAGGAGCCACGGGAGGGGGCGGGGTTGGGGCCCAGGGTGGGGAAGCCAGCCTGGGGTGGAGTCACAGCGAGGCTGGGGGCCCTGGGAGGGATCTGCCGAGGAAGCTCCCCTGGGGACCCACAGAGACCAGAGCGGCCTCTTTCCCAGTGCCCTGTGGCGGCAACCTCACGGAGCGCAGGGGCACCATCCTGTCCCCCGGCTTCCCCGAGCCGTACCTCAACAGCCTCAACTGCGTGTGGAAGATCATGGTCCCCGAAGGCGCTGGCATCCAGGTGAGGGCCAAGGGGGTGCCGGGGGCAGACACAGCATCCTGACCCTGCCCCTCAGGCCAGGTGTGCGGGGGAGGCCCACAAACAGAAAAACACAACAGCTCCCGGATCAGGAAGGACAAGGGGTGGGCACTGGCTCGGCCATTAGGGAAGCCAGAAGCAGGAGGTGGGCCTGGAGCTGGAGTGTGAAGGCTGGGGAGGAATCGTAGATATTTCTCAAACGGCTTGAAGGGTTCTGTTCTTCAGAGTGTGGGGGGATGGAAGAGGAGGCATTGCAGGTGAGGGGGAGGGAGCAAACCGGCAAGCACAGACGAAGCAGGGACAGCGCCCGGTGCACACCTGGGGCGTCGCCCCTGCAGCCTGAGGCCGCAGTGGAATCGGGACCATACTGGTGCCCGGGGGTGACAGCCAGCTGGAGGAGGCCCAGGACAGCTGCAGCGGCCGGGAGGAGGGCCCGGGGCGGGCAAGGCCAACAGAGGGGAGCCGCAGGGACTCAAGGTGGACAGGTCCAGCCAGGCGCGGGTTATACTGGCTCACAGCTGCAGGATGTCTGGTGCAGTCGAGACAGGAAAGTGAGGAAACCCAAGGAGTGTTGGAGAAGTGAGGAGGAGGCCAGCTGGCCCGAAGTAGCCTGGACTTGCCTTTCCCCGTTCTCTACCTGACAGAGTACCCCACTGCCGTGCAATCATCTCACACCTCTCTCCGCCACTGGACAATGAGCTACTGGAGGACAGGGACTGCATCTTACTTTTATCAGAGTTCCTAGCACAGTGTCGGGTCCAGACTAGGTGCTCCTCCCTTCACGTAGATGGGAAGGGAGGAAAAGAGGGAGGGCTGCCTAACCCATGATTCAATCCCCCTGCCTTTCCAGATTCAAGTCGTCAGTTTTGTCACAGAGCAGAACTGGGACTCCCTGGAAGTGTTTGATGGTGCAGACAACACTGTAACCATGCTGGGGAGTTTCTCAGGTGAGGCGGGGCTTCTAGGGACCTGGACTCTGAGGGCAGTAGTGGACTTTCATTATTAGTATTGAAATGTAATTCACATGCCATAAAATTTACCATTTTAAAGTGTACAATTTAGTGGGGTTTAGTATATTCACAAGCTTCTACAACCATCACCGCTATCCAATCCCAGATCATTTTCATCACCCCAAAAAGAAACCAGGTACCCATTTGTACACACTCCCCGTTGTCCCGCACCCCCGCACCCCCTGGCAACCACTAAGCTACTTTCCATCTCTATGGATTTGCTCGTTCCAGACATTTCATATAAATGGAGTCATACAATATATGACCTTCTGGGTCTGGTTTCTTTCACTCAGTGTAACGTTTTCAAGGGTCACCATGTACAGCACACATCAGCACTTCACCGTGTGGACAGACCACATTTCATTCATCCATTCATCAGTTGATGGACATTTGGTTGTTCCCAACTTGTTGGCTAATTATGAATAATGTTGCTATGGACATTCACATACAAGTTTCCTTGGGAACATGTTTTCAAGTCTCTTGGGTATACACCTAGGAGTGGAATTCCTGGGTCCTATGTGATTCTATATTTAACTTTTTTGAGGGACTGTCAGCAGAGTGGCCACACCACTTTCCATTCCAGCAGTGGACTTCTAAGTGTGGTGTATGATTTTGCCCAAAGGTCAGGGCAATTATCTGGGTCTTGTAGACCCCAGAACTTCATGCTGCCAAGACCTAAGAGGTGTCATGTGCCCCAGATAAACTGTCTACACTGCCTGAATGGCCTAGAGAATTATCCACGTCAGAGTCACTTTGAAGACGCCTGGAAGGGGACCAAAGTCATAGGCCACCTGAGGGAAGTCACCCTGCTGCTGGCATGTGGCTCTGCCACTGCTATTTTGCAGGAAGTTGTTTGGAGTCTCTCCTCCCTCAGCCGCTGGAGACCCAGCACACTAAGGCAAGCTAATTTGTCATTCAGTGAGTTTGATAACTGGGGACATCTGGGGGCCTTGGGAGCAGAACGTCAGCAGGTAGCAACAGCCGGTGAAATGGGGAGGTGCCCAGGGGTGAGGAGAGGCTAAGTCTGATTGGTCTCCATTTCCTCGCCAGGTACAACCGTGCCTGCCCTGCTGAACAGCACCTCCAACCAGCTCTACCTGCATTTCTACTCAGACATCAGCGTGTCTGCAGCCGGCTTCCACTTGGAGTACAAAAGTGAGAATCCAGAGTGTCAGCTGCTTGCAGGGTTCAGGGTGGGAACTGACAGGGCCCAAGTTCCCACAAGGATCAGGGGTTATCCTGGGGCTATATATTCTCCACCCCACTGAAGCCTTACGCCCAACTAGATGAGGATGCTCAAGCTCAGAGAAGGTCTGAAGCCTCCTCAAGACACACAGCCAGGAAGTGGTGGAGCCAGGGTTCTCACCCAAGGGTCCGTTCCTCAGAAACCTGTGTGCTTCCTCTGTGTCCACACAGGAGTGGGAGGGGGGGCCTGGTCACCGGCTTGGGCCCAGTAAATTATTTGGGGTGTGAGACAATGGAGGTTCTCTCCTCCTCCAGTCCTAAAAACTAGCTTCTCCAACCCCTGGTCAATGATGCAACTGTCCTTGAAGTTCTCCTCATTGCAAACTTCACTCCTCTCCCACTCTCAAAACCTTACATCCTGGCTTCCAGCATCCCTCAGTGGTCACAACTAAAAACTCTTAAAGAAAAAGGGTGGCAGGGGGAAGGAGAGGTACAAACTACTGGGCATAAGATAGGCTCAAGGATGTATTGTACAACACGGGGAATATAGCCAATATTTTATAATAACTGTAAGTGGAAAGTAACCTTTAAAAATTGTATTAATTTTTTTTTAATTTTTAAAAAAAGAAAAGGAAAAGGGCTGTGCCTTGTGGGGCGACAAAGACAGAGGTTGCTGGGGTAGCTGCTTTCATCCTGAGACGTCCTGCCCATCCCCATCCCCACTGGGTACAGGAAAAAATATGTTGGCAGCAGTGTTTGCCATGCATTCATTCAGCAATTACTTATAGGGTATTTACAATGTGCCAGGTGCGATGCTGGGATTGGGTAAGATCAAGATGGGTGAGTCCCCTCTGAGTCCACAGGAGAGAGGCAGACACGTGGACAGAGCAGGACATGACAGCATTCCAGGTGCTCACAGGGGTGTCGCCAGGAGGTACAGCAGTGGTTCAAAGGATAGAACAGTCACTTCTCCCAGAGGCTGGTGGAGAAGTGAATGTCATGAAGAAACCCTGGACACCTGCAATGTGGCACGCCCTGTGCTAACTGCCCATGGAACAAAGATGAATAAGGCACAAAGCACAAAGTCTAGGGGGAGAGATGGACATGGAAACAGTAATTGTAGTTCAACCTGATATGCTAAGGGTGTACAGAAGAGGGGAGCTAACCCTGGCCACGTGAGACTTTACAGAAGGGGTACCTGAGTTAGATTTAGAATGAGAAGTAAGAAATGGGGGAAGGTGTGGTTGGCTGGACCATCTTGGACAGGATGGGCAGATGGAAGCCCCACTTGCTGCTAGAGGCCTGATAGGGTCAGCATTGCCCAGCTGGTCTCAAAATGAATGAGCTTTGTCCAGGTAGTTGGAAGAGGATTAGCTGGATCCCAGGATGTTCATCACCTGGAAGAACTGAAATGTGCAGCTGGTCAGAAAGCCCTGGGGCAGCTGGAAGCCAAGACCCTGCAGGGTGGAGGATAGGACAGGGACCTCCAAGACCTTCCTCCCACAGACCTCTCAGGCCTCACTCACCCAGCAGGGTGAAGTATCCTGGGCTCTTGAATAATTCATACTTTTCCTTTCACCCTCTCGTCTCTGTTCTCTCCAGTTTTGTTTCCTTATCCAATATTTAAATTTGAGTTCTTAAATGTTCCCTAGAATCTTCTCTTTTCTTACATGTTCCAAAGATAGAACTTTCCTAAATCTCTTTGCCGTTCTACTGCCTCATTCCCAGGAAAAATTCACCTTTCTGAATTTTTGTTGCTGTTGCTGTTGTTCAAAAGAATGGGTAGTTTTCTCAGTAGCTGGTGTTTATCATGCACTGTCCTCTCACAGTGGAAAGAACTAGGGGAAAACAGAGGTCTCCATTAGTATTTGGAGACTGAAATTCCTAGGAGCCAGTACCCTGTAGTTGTGTTTGTTTTGTAGATAATCTACAAAGAGGGTACAGAAGGGGAGAATTAACTGCTATTGTAGAGGCAAATGGTTTTGAAGGGTACTGAAAAGTCTTGTCTACTGCTGTGACTCATATTTAATATTTATTTAATTGAAATGGAAATGAAACAATATGCTTTCAGAAGTAATAAATTGCATATGATTTTTTTAAGTCTTCCTTTGTTGTAAGCATGGCTTAAATAAAATCAAGCTATGCAATGTAAAGAAATTAGAATGGACTTTTCTCTGTGTCCTATATCTTCCTCTCTCGGTCCTCACCTCTCTCCCCATTGCGTTCTTCTCCCACCACACGCTTTGGCTCTTGCTTTCTCTTTCTCTCTGCCCCTCCTCCTCCTTCTGTCTACCACTGCCATTCCAGTAAGCAGGTGTCAGGTTACTAAGTTGTGATCACTCCCACTAAATACTGAGTTGTCTTCTACTTGGACTGCAGGGAAGAGTGGGGCAAAAAGAGACAAGATAACAGTTGAGATGAAGTACTTTCAATTCAGTTTGATGATTGTTTTAATATTGTCCTTGGAGTCTTTTGGCCCAGATGCTGGGATTTGTGGATTTAGGCCCAAACAACTTCCATTTCCAAGCACCACATTCACTTCTTAAAAGCACATGTAGGACAAAAGTTGCTTGGGAAGAGCATGATGGAACTTCTTGAGGTGATAGCAATGTTGTATAGTTTTGAGCCCGAGGGCCTCTGGACAGCCAGAGTCCCCAGATGATACCCGCCTGCCCCAGGAGGCTTTGGTCTGTTGAGCCTCTGTGCCATATGAACATTCTGATTTTCTCATGTGCTGGGAGATGAAAGGCTTAGGAAACCCTGGCCTAGAGGCTGGGAGGAGAGAAAGCAGAGAAGACACAGCTTGGAGGCAGCTTCTCCTCCCTGCTGCCAGCCATGCCCTCGGCCTGCTCTTACGTCCACCTGATGGGCTTGTCCATTCTCCCGTTGTCTGTCTCTGTCTGGTCTAGCGGTGGGCCTGAGCAGTTGTCCAGAACCTGCTGTGCCCAGTAACGGGGTGAAGACTGGCGAGCGCTACTTGGTGAACGATGTGGTCTCTTTCCAGTGTGAACCGGGATATGCCCTCCAGGTACCTCCCATTGACCCCCAGGGCCGCAAAGGTGTCCCCTGAGCTGGGGTCAGCCAGCCTTCCCCAGGCAGAGCTGCAGTCGCCAAAGAACAGAGAGAAGCCCCCCAGATCCCTCAGGCACCGTTATCCCCTCTTGGAGCTGTTCATGAAAAAGACAAAGTGCTGACTTTAGCCATTTGACACAAGCCAGCCTTGAATGTGTTCCTGCAAAGTTTCGGTTTGATTAGACTTTAGGAAAATTTAATTTTCCTTTGAAGGCAGTGAGGGACTCTGGAAATTAAAGGAGTCTCACAAGAAACCTTTAGTAATGAGAATTCTTTAGCAATAGCTGCTAATAAGCATCCTTCCCCAGATCTCTCTCCCTCTGACTCACTCTCCATTCCACAGTGGATCCATGTGTCTTGTTCCTTGACCCAAGGTCCCAGAACAAGCCCCCTGCTCCAGGTTGTACACGCAATTGTGCCCGTGGGGGCAGCTAGCCCACCCTGTTCTTGATTCCTCCAGGGCCACGCCCACATCTCCTGCATGCCCGGGACCGTGCGGCGCTGGAACTACCCTCCTCCGCTCTGTATTGGTAAGAGAGTCCCCACTTTTCCAGTTCATTCAAATCCATTTCTACCAGGGCTTTGAGTTCAGTGACATATCACTGGGATCAAGTTTGACTCCAAAGGAAGTTTGATATTCCGGGTCTGCTCACAGGCAGTATTTTAGACTGATGTTTTTGTAAGCTTTAACTCTCAAGATTTTCCTGACTTTTGGATACCTTCACCCACCAAATGAAACATGATAGGAGGCTTACCCGTTCGAAAACCTGATGATGGCCATTCTGATTCCAGATAATCGACCAAACCCCAAATGGAACCTCTGGGCACTTTGGGCTTTCCCCTGTGACTTCTCGTGGGACAGACAGATGGAGTCCACTGATAGAGGAAGGCTGAGGGTTCCCTGTGAAACGAGGACTTGGTTTGGTTTCTGTGCCGAGTAGTGATGAAGAGATCATTGGATAGAAGAAAAGACAGGATCTCCACCCTCAGAAGCTTGTAGTCAGCTTGGGGCAGGGGGAACATCCCTTTATTGAAGGTCTGCCACCTGCCGGGCACCAAGCTACGTGTCTCCTCACCACAGCTCTTCAGGGCAGCTGTCATCACCCTCATTTTTGCAAATAGGAAAACTAAGGCTTTTAGGATTCAGAAGAAAGTGGCAAAGTTGAGAATGGAAACCTAGGTTTCCCTGATGCCCCGCCAACTGTCAAGTGCAAGTCTAGGCTAACCTTCGGGTAGGAAACAAGGTGAACCAAGGGCGTGGCAGTGGAGTATATGACATTTCCCTTCAGTGATCTCATCAGGATACAGACCTGGTCATCTGCATAACAGTCAGAAATGGGACTGGTCAGCCCAGGGCCCTTTCCCCATCCTGTATCACAAAGGCCTTGCCCAGGGGACTGCTCATAGAACAGCAGCTGCCGAGGCTGAGGGTGTACTGTGTGTGCCAGCCACTGTTCCAAGTCAAGCGAAGCCCTTTCTGTTGTAACCTCATAACCACCCTGTGACACAAGTGCTGGGTGGGGGAAACTGAGGTTTGGGGGTTTGGGGTGGAGGGAGTTAGAGCTGGCCCAAAGTCACTCAGGAAGTGGGAGCATTGGGATTGTGACCCCAGGGGTCAATGCCCAGGTCCCCACTTTGCACCCGGGCACTGATCCCTTCGGGTCTGTGTGCTCGAGTAGTCCTCTCCCCAGAAGGCATTTGTGTAGCCATGGCATATGGCCTCCCCTCCGCTCCTTTCTGTGGCCTCCCATGACAAGCTAACCCCTTTCTGCTCACACAGCCTTTTCCTAATAAGATGTAAAAGGAAAGAATCGCCATCAACTGACCAGGCTGCAGTCGTGCCCCAGCCCTGCGTCTTCAGGTGACTGTGACAGAAGTCACCTCGATTGGAGATTCAGATGCCCCAACCCCTCCTGGGATGAAATAATCACAGTCACTTTGGCTCAGGGCGTGTGTCCACGCTCTGAGGGTGGGCTCGTGGTGGGGCTCTTCTGTTGACCACCCAGTCCCACGGAATATGTATTTGTAAAGAGCCTGGTCGTGTGCCAGTGCACCCCGTCCCCTTCTTTCCTATTTTTCAGTCCTGGAAGAGTTGACTGGACAGTGAGGAGAGGGAGATTTGGGGGATAGTGTAGGAAATGGTCACACTTCTCTTGGGGCAGACCACTTTTGCTGCATGACCTCACTAAGGAAACTGACTTTGAAGGGCATGCTCAAGGTCAAGCATCCGTAACTTGGGTTTGTGGATGGCTGGGCAGACCTAGGATATGCTTCCGTTCCTGGATTTACATACTCAGTTTGGCCCTTGTCTGCAGTTTTTTAGGGAGATGACTTACAGGTTCCTTTGGGTTCTCAAAGGGAAATTGACTTGGGAAAGTCCAAATGCTGCATGGCCCCGTACTGACCTCACTGCAGTCCTAATGCTCTGTCTGGTCTCACGGTCACAGCGCAGTGTGGAGGAGCAGTGGAAGACATGGACGGGGTGATCCTGAGCCCCGGCTTCCCGGGAAGCTACCCCAGCAACACGGACTGCTCCTGGCAAATAGCACTGCCCGTGGGCTTTGGTAAGTCTTCACACCCAGGCCTCTGGCTTAAAGCAGCTGTCTGCGGCTGTCAGCAAAACCTCTGCTGAGTCCATTTAGCTCTCTGCCTCTCTGCTTCCTCAGCGGTCGACCTCTTGTGCAAGCATGAGGATCAATTAGGAATGGTAGAGATTAACGGGCCTTGGGGACATAAAATAGGGAAAAAAATTCAGGGACTGCCATTATTATTTTTATCATTTGAACAGTGGGCTAAAATGTGGAATGAGAAATTACTCAGGGCTGGTTAAAAAAGAAAAAAACAATCTATTTTACTGAGACTGGACTTCAGCCTGTTCTTTTAATTCCAGTATCTAATTTCTCAGCCTAATTAAATTGAGCCAAGGTCAACGTGAAATTGAGTTTGCGTTCTTTATACTCACCTTCTAGCTGGCCTTAGAGGTTGGGAGGTGTCTTTGTGTGTGTGTGTGTGTGTGTGTGTAGACACGGGTTGGCGTGGTGTAGAGGACACTGATCTGGGTACAAAATTAAATTAGTGGAGATTCATGTGTTGTGCACTGGGAATGTAATCTAACCCCCAGTATTTCTGTTGAAGAGATAAAGGATTTATGTTGAATGGAATTTATAGGCTGTACACATAGGTCATCTTGCCCAAGTCATTTCTCTGCTCCTACAAATGAAATGTCCTGAGGAGATCACTGCTGCACAGGCCTGTGAACCCCCAGTCTGTGACCTCAGGAGTGAAGACCACCTCTTTTGTCCTTTATTTTTCATCCTAGAGTGGGTCTTCTGATGGAGAAGAAGCTTTTAAGAGAAAGTGATCTAACTAAAGATCTAAATCTTACCTGAGGGGAGGAGAGAGGTTGTGACCCTCAGAAAATGGAGTCATATTAAGTACCATCTCCTGAAGGAAACTGGGGATGGATGATCAGGGTACAAAATGATGATGACTTTGGCAGCCTTGGGAAACTTCAGATTTTGAGACATTGAGGAAAGAGGAGCTGGGAGACCCTATAGCTCTGCATCCAGGCACGAGTCAGAAGAAGTTCAGATGATAAAGGGCTGGAGGGAGGGCTACATCCAGAGGAAAACAAGTTTAAGTGGGAGGTGCATCACCTTCTTTGTATGTCTCGATGTTCAGCCACCAGAGACCTCTATCTTTAAGTCCTCCAGGAAGTCATCCTCTTGCAGGGACCGGTCACAGAAGACCAGATCCCTTGCTTTCAAGTTAGTGTTGGACTCCAAACAAGCCCTAATGGCACCTGCTTTGTGTTTTAAAGCCGCTGCATTTACAAACTTCTGCCACTAGATGGCGGCAGTCAGGCAGCTCAATTCAGAAATTCTGCAATCCTTGAAGAGCCCTTTTCACGGACGTGCAGCCACGGTGCTGGGATGACGCATGGGCGGTGGGCTGGAAAGCATAGGTTCCGCAGATAAGTACAAAGGTGCTCAATGTAAAGTTATCTGTAATTTGGAGACAATATACATGTTAAATAATAGGAGAGTGAATAGTGTGGCTGGATAATTCATTAAATGGAATTAATTAATATGTAGTTAAAATCAATGAACTGTATCTTTACATATCAACAAGGACAGACCTTTAAAAACACATGCTAAATTTAAAAGTTTACAAAACTCTATATAGAGTTTAATAAGATTCATGCAAATGTTTAAAACAAACCAGATGTATTTAAGAATCTAAAAACATGAACTGGGAGCTATCTTCCAAATTCATGGGAGTGACTGCCTCTGCAGAGAGAAGGACAATGGGAGAGGGCAGGAGACATGAAGGTATATGCCAAGTCTTTATTTTATTTAAATAATCAGATGCAAAAAATTCACGCCTATGTGCTCATTCTAAGCAAATTATAAAGTACAGATGAGCAAATTATAAAAATTCTAATTTATCTGTAACCGCACCATGCAGAAATAATCACTCACAGCTTAGTCCTCACCATCAAAATGTGACCTTCATGAAGACAAGGGCCTTGTAGATCTTGTTCCTCCCCGTGCAGTGCCCACCTAGCACAGCCCTGATGCATGGCAAGAGCTCAATAAATGTTGTTAGTGAATCAATGAATAGTCCTCCGGTTTTTTAATACAAAAATTCGAACTGTATGCTACATACTACTTTGCAGTCAGATTTTCATAATTAACATTGCAGACTTCTTTCTATGCTTAGAAATATATTTCTTCAATAATAGTAATCTAATTTTGAGAGATCTTATCAATAAGTATCAGTAGTCCCACCTTTATTCTTCAAAGAATATATTAATATGTAAGTTAAGATATTAATGAGATCCATTTAACCTGTTGGGTTGCTAGGAGGTCTTGATTAATCCAATAAGATCCCAAAGTATAAACTTCACTTGGCATCTTAATAGAACCAATAGGACGATGTATTCTTCTAATTTCTGAATCATCCTAAGTGCTCTGGAAAATACCAGTATTGAAGTTCATGTCTTTTGATTGGATGTAGTTATGTTTAAGTGGTGGTATTTTTAAGTAAAAAGTTTATTTTAACAAAGCTATCTTTATGCTGATACTACACATATGAATCCTAAATTTAATCAGGTGTTAATCCTGAACTTCGTTTCCCATAAAATAAAACAGACTCAAGACGGCACTCTGAAATGACTGATGCCTTTCATTTCAAATGAATAATATAAATACTTTTAAGTTCAGTCCTGCCTGAAGACGAGAGACTGGGCTGGACTGGTGATTCCCCACATGTGGTCTGTGAACCCTAACTGGGTGGGCAGTCTATAGAGGGGACCCGTGGGCTCTGGCAGGTGATGCTTTCATGAGGCGGCACATGGGATGCGGGACGGTATTGCTCTGGGCACTGTCTGCCTCTGTCTTGCTCCCAGGAGCTCACATCCAGTTCCTGAACTTCTCCACCGAGCCCAACCATGACTTCATAGAAATCCGGAATGGCCCCTATGAGACCAGCCGCATCATGGGCAGATTCAGTGGAAGTGAGCTTCCCAGCGCCCTGCTCTCCACATCCCACGAGACCACCGTGTATTTCCACAGTGACCACTCACAGAACCGTCCGGGATTCAAGCTGGAGTATCAGGGTGAGGACAGGGAGGGCCCATCCATCCCCACCTCTTACAACCACCCGTCTTCCCAGCCTTCTGCCTAGGGGAGGAGGGAACCCAGGAAGGACGGGGAGGTGGGGGGCAGGCCCGACCACCGTGACATGTCTCTCTGGCCCACAGAGGCTGTTGAACCCCTTCGACAAGCCCTTCCCAGGGCGGCAGCCCCAAAGCGCCTTCTCAGGCTCCATCCCCAACCCCGCCCAACATCCAGCAGCTTCCCCTGAGCAAGTGACCCATCAGTCCCCCTCAGGCATCCCCGAGTGTCCAACCAGCCACTGCCCCTTGGCCTTGAGAGGCTCACTTCCTCCTCTGGGTCCTCCCCCGTGTGTCAGTTATGCTCAGCAAAGCTCCTCCTCTGACATGATGAAGGATTCCAGTAACAATTCTTGTAACAAGTCCAGAAGCGCCCACTGAGCCTTAACGATGAGACAGGTGCGTTTACTCTTGCTGAGGGTTTCCCTGTGTGAGGCCAGACCACGCTCACCACAGCTCCCCCATCCTGAGCTGGAGTCCTGTGACTGGCCCTCTCCTCCTGGAAAAGCTCCATCCACTCCAGCTCAGGCTTCCCCTGTGGAGGGGCTGTTACCTGTGCCCATGCAGCTGTGCCCACCTGTGCAGCGGTACACAGGCCCTGATCGGACCCGACGTCTCCTTTGGGGGCTTTCCTAGTGTGACTAACTGAACCATTTGTTCTAACCTTTTTGCCCAGATTCTTCCACTGAATTTTTTTTCATGTGTTTAGACTTTTTTCCAAGGCTAGTACATGCTTGTCAAAAAATTGAAACATCACAGAAGTTTTTGTGAGTGCATCACAGAAAGTCAAAATTCTCCCATAACCCTGCCTTATGCAGAGATATCAACTTGTAACAGTTTGCTTTTCCCATTTTTTCTGCACATATACTGATGTAACTATATTTTTAACCAAAATTGGATCACTATAGATACTGTTTTGCAATCTGCTTTTTTTAAGTTAAGTTTTAATTACACAGACAGTCTACAAACACACCTACCGTGTTAAAAAAGAAAGGGGGAGGGAGAAAGAGGAAAGAAGGAGGGAGGGAAGGAGGGAAGGAGAGAAGGGAGGGGAGGGAGGAATTAAGAAATTAAAACATTACAAACATTAAAACAGGTAAGGCCAAGCTTTCTTTGTCTACAGCCTCCAAACCCAGAATTATTCCCCAGAAATAACCACTATTGTTTTGATGTGATCTTTCCAGATCTTTTCCCACACGTTGCCACACCTAGTTACATGTTTCTTGTGAAGAATATGTAATATGTCATGATTTTTTTGGTTGTGTTTTCTATGGTAATATAGAATTTCTATATACATACCATTCTGACACTTGGCTTTTTTATCCCTTGTCAGAGATGAATACTGACCAAAGATTTGGGCTTGTCACTGAGGGAAAGCCTTAAAGGGTACCCCACCATTGGGCCAGTTATACGGGCGTTGCCCCCTCTGGGGACCGTCCCTGAGTATGGTCAGGGTTGTTACCACCTGGGAAGCCTCAGGAGGAGGAGCTGGGACCCTCACACCAAGGCAGCAGCAGCGAGAAGCTGAGCCTCTTTCCCAGAAAGTGCCACTTCATTGGTGGTAACGCAGCTGCCCACCCAGAGGGGCTGTATGTGGGCGCAACGCAGAGGCCAACCTTAAAAGGAGCCTGTGCCTGTGAAGTGTGCACAGCCTCGGTGGGTGGTGAGACCTGCCCAATGGGTCATGATGCATCCCGCAGCCACAGTCTGTCCCAGGAGAGACTCAGGCCCAAATACAAGGTCAGGGTGCCTCTCTGGGACAGACGCATGCCTCTCTCAGGCTTCCTAGGTATTAGTCTCCTAGGGCTGCTCTATCAAAGTACTGCAGACTGGGTGGCTTAAACAACAGAGTTCATCCCTCACAGTCTTGGAGCCTGGAAGTCCCAAGATCAAGGTGTGGACAGGGCTGCTTCCTTCTGGGAGCTGTGAGGAGGAATATACTCCATGCCTCTCTCCTGGCTTCTAGTGGGTTGCTGGCCATCTGGCATTCCTTGGCTTGTGGAAGCATCACCCCCATCTCTGGCTTCATCTTCATATGTCATTTTCCCTGTCTGTCTGCCTCCAAATTTCCCCTTTTTATAAGGACACCAGTCATATTGGAATAGAGCCCACCCTAACGGGCTCATTTTAATTTAGGTAAAGGCAGGCAAAGACGCTGTTTCCAAATAAGGTCAAGTTCTGAGATACAGGGGTGGGTTAGGACTTCAACATGTGAATTTGAGGAGGCCACAATTCAACTTGTAACATCCTCTTTCAGGCCCAAGGGCTCTCCCTGAGGCTCCTCCTCTTGGATAAATGCAAGGTCTGATTACGCCACCATTGTGACAGGGACAGCCGCTCTGGGGCCCACCCGTGCCCTGTGCCTTCACCCCTGTGACGGGCACAGCCCTGCCCGCCCAGCTGGTGTGGTAGGACTAGACCCTCTCGCTGCATTCCCCACGTGTTAAGTCCGCTTTGTCCTTGTCAAGGCTGCCCTCTGAGTCCTGCAGACTCCATGGACTCCCTCCCTGTAGAAGAGACCTAACTAACCCCACGGAGCCCTGGTCTCAGCCCCTCCCATGCTCACCAGGCCCTCACCTCTGAGGAGCTTCCCCTGAGGCTCCTCTGCACACGGGTCCTGCACTAAGGCTTCCAGACACAGCCCAGCACTCTGGGTTAGCGCCACACACACCGAGGCGCCCCACGTTGAGAGGAAGCCGGTTTCTTGAGGATGCTCGCTGTGTGTGTGGCGGGGGCAGGGGTGGAAGCAGGGAGGAGGGGTGGTAAGTTTGCCTTCAGAGGACCAGCCCCTTCCCCTGAGTTGGCCCAACTGTGTGAGAGGCCCAGCGACGTCCCCTGGGGTTTCCACTCTGTGGTAGCCCAGCTCCCCTCACTCACATTTTACCCCAGCACTTGCCTGGATGTTCCCTTTGAGGCTTCCCTTGGGTCACAGGCCCAGCTCTTTCCTCAGCGCCTGCCCACTGCCCCAGTCCTGACGGCCCCTGCGGAGCCACTCTTGGTGTCAGGGCAGCTGTCCCCCTCAGACTTGACTCAGCTTCCGTTAAGCCTTCTCGTTTATGATGACCCCAACCTCCCGACTAGGTTGTCTCTAGTGCCAGAGGCCCAGGCGCTCCCACCAAGGCCTCCCAATGTGTCAGGCCCAAATAATCCTCCCTGTCCCATAGACACACATTCTTTTTTTTTAATCTTTATGGTAAGTTTAATTTTTCATTGCGAAGAAGGTCATTTCCAGGACGTACATATTATTAACATTTTTTTTGATGTTGGGGGTAGGAGTTTATTAATTAATTTTTTTTTGCTGTGTTGGGTCTTCGTTTCTGTGCGAGGGCTTTTCTCTAGTTGTGGCAAGCGGGGGCCACTCTTCATCGCAGTGCGCGGGCCTCTCACTATCGCAGCCTTTCTTGTTGCAGAGCACAGGCTCCGGACGGCCAGGCTCAGCGGCCATGGCTCACGGGCCTAGCCGCTCCGCGGCATGTGGGATCCTCCCAGACCAGGGCTCGAACCTGTGTCCCCTGCATCAGCAGGCAGATTCTCAACCACTGTGCCACCAGGGAAGCCCAACCCACATTCTTTAGCCTGACCACTCACCCCAGGTTTTTCCTTTATGAAAAGACCTGCTTCATGAAAGAGCCACCTGTCACCACGGCCGCCATTTCTATAGAGCAGGCCTAGCTCTCTGTGGTCCCTTGACTTTCTTTGGAAGAAATCCAAATCCTTACTTTTCCTCAAAATCCCTCCTGTTAGACACTCTGATCTTCCTCGGCTGGGGTTCTCCTTTCCCTTCTTCAGGTAAATATTCCCATCAAGTTTTCAGTAACAGCATAAGCTACTCCTACCCAGGTCTCCTAGTCTGACAGGCTTAACTTATTCCACTAAAATTTCTCAGGAAATTGTAAAAACACAAGAACTTAGCAAAATGATGACATTGTTCCAAAATGTTAGACATCATCATTATTAGTATTTTTAATATGGCGCTTTGTTTGAAATTGTATCTGTTCCCACTGGAGCATCTACTACTAGTCTCCCTAAGGAGCCCACCTCTTAGGGGTCATGTCTGCCCTCTAGGCCCAACCTCTCCCTTTTTTTTTCATTTTTTAATTAATTTTTATTGGAGTATAGTTGCTTTACAGTGTGTTGTGTTAGTTTCTACTGTACAGCAAAGTGAATCAGCTTTACGTATATATATATATCCCCTCTTTTTTGGATTTCCTTCCCATTTAGGTCACCACAGAGCATTGAGTAGAGGTCCCTGTGCTATACAGTAGGTTCTCATTAGTTATCTATTTTATACATAGTAGTGTGTCTATGTCAATACCAATCTCCCAATTCATCCCACTCCCCCTTCCCCGCCTTGGTATCAATACATTTGTTCTCTACATCTGTGTCTCTATTTCTGCTTTGCAATTAAGTTCATCTGTATCACTTTTCTAGATTTCATGTATAAGCGATATTATATGCTATTTGTTTTTCTCTTTCTGACTTACTTCACTCTGTATGACAATCTCTAGTTCATCAACCTCTCCCTTTGAAGCTTCCTCTGGTGGAACGGGCTCTGAGACTTCTCTCCATGTGAAAGCAGTCCTGGTACCCTCACGTCAGGGTCTCTCTTTGTGAAAAGCCCAGCTCCTTCCGCTGGAGACAATTCCTGTAAGAAAGGCCCAGCTTCTCTCCTCCAGGCTGCTTCTGGCTTCTCACGAGGCCTCGGTCTTCAGGCTCCTCCCCATCGCTGGGTCCCCCTGTTCCCACTGAGGCTTCTCTTTAAAAGCCCAGCTCGGACTTCCCTGGTGGTGCAGTGGTTAAGAATCCACCTGCCAATGCAGGGGACATGGGTTTGAGCCCTGGTCCAGGAAGATCCCACATGCCGCAGAGCAACTAAGCTGGTGCACCACAACTACTGAGCCTGCGTTCTAGAGCCCACAAGCCACAACTTCTGAGCCCACGTGCCACAACTACTGAAGCCCATGCGCCTAGAACCCTGTGCTCCGCAACAAGAGAAGCCACCGCAATGAGAAGCCCACTCACTGTAACGAAGAGCAGCCCCCACTCGCCTCAGCTAGAGAAAGCCTGCACACAGCAATGAAGACCCAATGCAGCCATAAATAAATAAATAAATAAATAAAAATATTTTACAAAAAAAAAAAAGCCCAATTCATCCATTCAGTCACCTCCCTGAGCTACAGGCTCCCTGCTTCTACTAAGACTTTATTTGCCAGGTCGCCCAAACCCTCTGCTGCTAACAGAGCCATGTTCCCTTTGGTTGACCAGCCCACCCACTATCTCTAGAACTGCTCGATTTTTCAGCACAGCCAACTACTTGATGATGTCCAGTGAAACCTGCCCATTTCTTCCCACAGAGACCTCCCTGCATGATACTGAAAAGAAATACATAATAGCCACCATCACAGAGGGAGCACTTTGGTAATGGCACTCTCATGATGACTGTTAGTTGTGTTGTTATTGCACGTGATGAGTGCACCGGCTTGCATGGAGCATTCACTGGGTCTCAGCTACTCCCCCTGAGAATTTCCACTATTGCAATGCTCCCTCTACTCCCATGGCTGACTTTCTGTCTGGTGGGCCCAGTTACTGTCCAATTCAGTGAAGGCTCCGCTCTGTGACATGCTCAGCAAATCCCTCAATGACTTCTCCCGGTGGGCCAGGACTCAGCCACTCCCATTAAGGAGTGTGAGGCAGGCACACTCATACTCAGGGAAGCAACTTCCTTGTTCTTTAGAGGGAATTTTACCCCAGCTATTCTGTCCTTTGCCGCAGGTTTGGCTTCCTCCCACCTCATTTCTTCCTTCCTGATGGGCTCTCATTTCTCAGAGTTAGAAGGGCCCCACTCATGTCCTCACCTGACCACTTCCCGTGTTTGTGACCTTGGTGGTTGAATGAGATCAGCAACAGGAAAGAGCAGAGGTCAATGCTGAGCCCCAGTGAGGTGCTCAAAGAAGAATTGTTCACAAACGTGTAATAGATAGCTAGTAGGAAGCAGCTGCATCACACAGGGAGATCAACTCCGTGCTCTGTGACCACCTAGAGGGGTGGGATAGGGAGGTTGGGAGGGAGACGCAAGAGGGAGGGGATATATGTATACAAATAGCTGATTCACTTTGTTATACTGCAGAAACTAACACAACGTTGTAAAGCAATTATACTCCAGTAAAGATGTTTAAAAAAAAAAAAAGAATGGTTCAATCTAGCCTTGTCTTCCTTGGGTCCCCTATTCCCATGGAAACAATAATAACAGATAGCATTGATTACGTTCCGACCATGTGCCAGGACTGTGCAAAGAGCTGTGTATATTTGATCCTACTGGATTCTCACAATAATCATTTTCTAAATAAGAAAACAAAGGCATAGAGAGCTTAAATCATTTGCCCAAAGCCAATAGCTAGAAAATGAGGAAGGCCCATCTGAGTCCATGTCTTGGTTCTCCACCACTGTGCTAACTCCCTGGTATGCCTATATTCTGGTCAGGGAGAAAATGCCCAGAGAGGAGAAAGTAACCTTCTCTCATGATCTTTTCCAGCCTATGAACTTCAAGAGTGCCCAGACCCCGAACCCTTTGCGAATGGCATTGTGCGGGGAGCTGGCTACAATGTTGGGCAGTCGGTGACCTTCGAGTGCCTCCCAGGGTATCAACTGATGGGCCACCCTGTCCTCACATGTCAACACGGCACCAACCGGAACTGGGACCACCCCCTGCCCAGGTGTGAAGGTATGTCCCTTCCTCATCCCTGGTGATTCTTTTTAGGGACACTGATCCAGAGCAATCCCAGCCTCCACGTGCCTGCTCCATGGGATCACCCATGCTGGGAGGTCCTGCCAAATTTTGTCCATCCTGTTTCCATAGAGATGAGACCAAGCCTATCCAGGAAGAGGGTCCTGGGACAGAGTTCTGGGCCAGCACTAGGGAGGACCTGGAAGAGATGTGGGTCGCAGCCAAAGGAATACATACTCAGCCCTTGGGAAGAGCCAACCTCATGGGTTAGATGTCCCCAGTCAGAAGGGAAGACACTGATGTACTGGGGGGTAGAGAGAGGTAATCATGACACTTTCTTAAAGGGAGAAGAGAATAAAGCATCTTTCTAGGAAATTCTTGTTCCTCTCTTCACACCTCCCAGCTTATTCTCCCTCTCCTACACGACCCTAGAGGGATCTGAGTTGATGATATCAGGGAGATAGAGGTGGCACTTTCCTGGGTCTTCATTAACCAGAGCCAGGATGGAGGAAGACCAAGAGGTCATGCTGTCCCTACCCCTGTCTGCACACCTCAGTTCCATTTTCCTTCCTTTTCCTAGAGGAGAAGCTGGGATTTGTCTTGAAAGGGGAAAATATGGCAGGAGGACAGTATAGTCCAGGAGAAAGCACCCCAGATCCAGAATCAGACCACCTTGGGCTTCATCTCTGGACCACTTCACCTCTCTGACCTCCAGTTTCTTCCTTAGTACACTGGAGCTTCTCACCTCTGCTTCGTAAGAGCTGCGAGAGTTGCAAGATGGCTCATGTAAAGCGCCCAGTGCAGTAACTGGCCCAAAAACGATGAGCTGGAAGTATTAACTCTCCATAGATAAAGAGACCTTGTTTGCACAACTGAGCTGTTCTGGTGTTGGGATATAAGATCATATTCTCTAAAACTATTCAACTTCCAGGTCGTTTTTCAGATTTTCAAAACCATCCTTGTGTATAACCAGTCCATCATTCTGGAATTGTTGGCTGGTCACCTGCTATATGACAAGCTTCATTGTGGACTTTTGTTCCCTTTTTTACTCCTTTTTATGTAATCACAGAAGAGAGGAACGAGCAGTGCTTCCTCCATCAGACATCTTGAGCCACAATCCCTTCTCCCTCCTAAGAAAGTTCTTCCCTTAGCTTCTTTTATTTATTTGTTTGTTTGTTTGTTTTTGGCTGCATTGGGTCTTCGTTGCTGCGCACGGGCTTTCTCTAGTTGCGGTGAGCAGGGGCTACTCTTTGTTGCAGTGCTTGGGCTTCTCATTAGGGTGGCTTCTCTTGTTGTGGAGCATGGGCTCTAGGTGCGTGGGCTTCAATAGTTGTGTCATGCGGGCTCTAGAGCACAGGCTCAGCAGTTGTAGTGCACGGGCTTAGTTGCTCCGCGGCATGTGGGATCTTCCCGGACCAGGGCTCAAACCCGTGTCCCCTGCATTGGCAGTTGGATTCTTAATCACTACACCACCAAGGAAGCCCTCTTCCCTTAGCTTCTTAGACTTTTCTTAGACATCTTCTCTTGCTTTTCCAATTACCTTTCTGCCTGTGCCAACTTTTTGGTCATCTATTTCTTTGTCCCTTATGTGTTGCTGTCCTTTGAATTTTTTTCCCACACTGTCTTCTTTCCGTCACATCTCCAAATGCCATCTGTATCTGCAACCTTTATCTCTTTCCTGAGTTCTTCACCTGTACATCCAATTCCTTACTGAATATCTTCTCCTATCCAGAGGCATCTAAGTCCCAGCGTATTCAAAATGGAAGTCATCGTCTTTCTGCCTTTACATTGAGATCCTCATCTAGTGAAGCGTGCCTCTAGTCCCCTGGTTATTCAGCCTTCAGTTTGGGCAGCCGTCCTCTCCCTTATCCAACCTAGTCACCAAGTCTTGCTAATTCTACGTCCTAATTGCCCTTCAAATGCATCCACTTCTCTCTGTGTGCTGCCTCCACCTTCATCCAGGCCACTTAGATGAGGCTCGTCACTGGGCTTCCAGCCTTCAGTCTGTGTTCCTCAATCCACTTTTCACAGTGTAGTGAGGGTGAGCCTTTGAAACCATTCATGTACTCCAGACACTGCCCTGCTCAGAAGCTAGCAAGGTGTCCCCATCTCCCTTGGGGTAACGTCCAATCCCCTTGGGGTAGCACATGATGTGCCCCAGGGCCTGGTCACCACTTACCTCCCCCTGTTCTCCACTCTCTCAGACTTTACGCTCCAGCTCAGCTGAAATACTTTCCATTTTCACCGTGTGCTGTCCTCTCTTAACCCCTGGTTCTGAGTGCATGCTGGTCCCTTCTTATAGAACATTGATCTTCTCTCCTGCCTTACCTGTTTGGCCCTTGTCATTCCTCAGGTCTGAGTCTAAATGTGAATTCTGCCAGGACTCCCTCACCCCCTCACAGGACCAGATGAGGGCTCCCCCCAAATGTTCTGTGGCATTCCATGTTGATGGCGTGCTCCACCCTGGGCTGGAGATGCTGGTACACTTAGCTGTGTCCCAGGGCACTCACAGTCCCCTGGGACACACTCACAGATCAGGATCACATGCCGTGGTATCCTTGCTGTCCTTTGCCTCCCCTGGCCATGCCTGGCACTGAATGGAGGTTCACTACATGGAGGAGGGATGCCCATGTGCACCAGCTTTAGGGTGCGTTCACATTCTCAGGAACCCTGGCCGCCGCTTGGAGGCATTGGGACTCTTTCTTCTCAGCCTGGTCCGGCCCCATCCACATCTCTGCATGATGACCCATGCCAACCAATACACTCATTATTCTGGACCAGGGTTTTTTTTTGTTTTTTTCTGCCCAGAACCTCTTTTTATTCTCCTCCATGGTGATTAAATCCAAATACCATGGAGACTTCCAGGACTCTTTATACCCCTGCCTAAAGCCTAGATCAGAGTGAGTCTAAGTGTAAGTTTGCTCTGGGGAGACAGAAAGATAGGGAGAGAGGATCATGTCTATGTAGCAGATGCCTCCTCCGTGAGCTAGCACTGGCTGAGCATTTTACACGGAGCAGTTCATCTGACTGCCACCTCAATCCTATGAGGAGGGAAGTCTTAGTCCCATTTTCTAGGTGAAGAAAGAGAGGCTACACTTATCTAGTCAATTATCTAGTCAATTAATGGTTTAGCCATAATTTGAACCCAACCATAGCCTCACCACAAGAATCCGCAACTCTTAAGACCAAAAGTACCACTCCAAGAATCTCAGAATAAAAAGAGAAAGAAAGAGATACTATCATAATTTCTTACCTCTTCCCAGCAACAGTACTGAAGCCCTGACTCTAGTGTTCCTAGGAAAGGAGAGGGGGTAGCTTTGGTGTGTCCTTCCTTCTGGACAGGTCTCTTCCACAAGAAAGAGAAAGAGGGGGGCCAGGGGCTGAGGCAGGCCCACAGAGGACCTGCACTGAAGGTGAAGGGCCACTCGGGCTGTGGTGTGTTGGGAACAGCAGGGAAAGCCAGGCCTGGCCCTCCCTCAGCCCCATCTCCTCTCCCCATCCCGCCCAGCCTCCTGGAGCAGGATGATTCGTGCTGGGGGCTGGGACTGCATCAGGAAGTCATCTGAATTCTCAGGGGGGAGGTGATCTCCAGCACTCATCTGTGTTTGTGTCCTCTCCCTGGCAGTGCCCTGTGGCGGGAACGTCACCTCTTTCAATGGCACCGTGTACTCCCCGGGCTTTCCCAGTCCCTACTCCATCTCCCAGGACTGTGTCTGGCTGATCACCGTACCCATTGGTCACGGCATCCGCCTCAACATCAGCCTGCTACAGACGGAGACCTCTGGAGACTTCATCACCATCCGGTAGGACCAGCTGCCATGTCAACAGCCAATGAGAAAGGGACACTAACTGGGCTCTAAACTGGGTCACCCATCTATTTGTCCAGAATACCATGAGCAGAATGGTTTTAAATGACTGTCAGCCTCTTGGGTCTCAAAAAAACATAGTGGAATGAGGACTCAGCTTCAATTAGCCTTTTTGACTCCTTGGAGGGAAAGGAATGGCAAGACAGTGGTTCCCAACCTGGAGTCCTGCTGGGGGTCAGTCAAAGTACCAACGGGTATGGGAATGGGAAAGGGCGTAGATGAACAGACTTTTCTCAATATTTCCAGAGTCCAAACCAAAATTCTACATTTACCTAAGATAAGCTACCTGAACTAATGAAAGAGCTTTGGAGTGGAATTTTGTGAAATCCCACTGGTCATCTCGTGCTGAGCCAGTGCTGACCACAGAACTGTCCGCAGTGAGAGAAATATTCCATATCTGTGAGGTCCAATATGGCAGCCACTCTACATGTGGCCATTGAGCACTTGAATGTGATGAGAGTGACTGAGGAGCTGATTTTTAAACTTTATTAAAGTTTAAATAACTTAAAAGTAAATAGTCCCATGTAGCCTAGTGGTTACCAAACTGGACAGCTCAGCTCTGAGTTATATAGTTAGCGTATCTTGAGTTAATTTTAAAATGGGAATGTGAATTATTAGTTGATAAGTGCAGTTTCCTAGACAGCTTTTTTTCCAAACCACTGAATCTTTGGACAAAGATATAATTTAAAAATTTCTTTGTTTGGAGGTTCTGGGAATCAGCAGAAGATAGTGAGATTTCTTCTCAAAATTTCCAGGGCTGGATAACTGTCACCTGACTGCCCTGGATTGATTTCTCACTTAGTTTCCAGACAGTGGCTAAGAACAAATGGGAGGGACTGGATAAGGTTCCAGGGAAGGCAACACAGGGATGTCTCTTTGCTCACTGAAGGCCGCTGACACACCAGGTGGAACAGGTAGGCGTGGTGACCCGTGACATGCAGGACCTTCTTTCCTGTTGCAGGGATGGGCCACAGCAGACAGCCCCACAGCTCGGAGCCTTCAGCCACAGCTTGGCCAAGAAGACAATGCACAGCTCATCCAACCAGGTCCTGCTCAAGTTCCACCGTGATGCGGCTGCGGGTGGGATCTTCGCCATAGCTTTCTCCGGTCAGTATGGAAGCCGGGGGGGCGGGGGGCGGGGTGGGTGGGCAGACTCTCAAGTGTTGGGCTTGACTCCTGGCTCCCGCATTTGCCAGCTGTGGGACTTGGAAGAGTAACATAGCTTCTCTGCCTTGGTCTCCTCAGGGTTATGAGAATTCGTTGTGTAGGGTATGTGAGAGCTGCCAGCACAGGGCTCCATAAATGTGAGTCTTCCTTCCCCTCCACACTAGTAGGGCGAGAGGCCCATGACGCTGATCCTTGGCACCAAGTTCAAGTTCAGAGGCAGCAGAGTGAGGCTTCTTTCTTATCCATCATTCACACCAGCTCCCTGGCTGGGTTATCCCTTTACCTGTGCCCCACCCTGTCCTTCAGCACATTCTAGAGGCTTGTCCCACTCCAAGGGAATCCAGGGCCTCTGTCGACCCCACAGGAACTACTGTGCACGGACAAAATCAGGGAGAATTCAAGTAGAGGAGCATGAACAATTCAGGGTGCATCTGTCCTTATCGACAGCCTACTTTTTTCTAAAAGTCCAAGGTTATGGACCAAGGTATTTCCTCATTTTTGTTATAGTGGACACAGCATAGAAAAACTTATAAAAAGTTCTCCGTGGGCTTGTGCCCAGCCATGAAATAACCCCCCTTGTTTACAATTTGCAGAACATTGCATCTATTTGGACTGGAAATCAGGAAGGCTTGACTTTATTCGTGGCTCCACCTCAAGTCAATGTCTGACCTTGTGTAGGTCTCTCCCCAGCTTGAGAGCTCAGTTTCTTCACCTGCGAATGAGGGGCTTGGAGTTTGTGACCTCTAAGAATCCTGTGAGGTAGTTAAGCAGCTATTATTACCCCCAATTTACAAATGAGGAAATGAGGGCCAAGGAAGGCAGGAGAGCCTGCCCCAAATTGCATGGCTATAATTGGGAGGAGAACCCAGTCCTTGTAGCTCTGCACTGACTGCTCCAGTGGGACCGCACGGTGTTACTGCCTCACACGTGCATTTATAGAAACATGAAAGCATTCAGCCCTAAGTCCTTGGGAAAGTTAGTGATATCAAGACAGAAAGACAGAAACAACATTGTTGAGAGCGTCGGCAGCTCCAGCCGCTGTCCCCAAGGAGCTTAGGCCCAGGTGGGCATGATATGGAGATGAGAAACCCACCATCTCAATCTGCCTTGGTACCCACACCCCTCTTGTTGGGCACACTTCTCACCCCATTAATGGGACCCAGGTCTTGAAGACTATGTCATTCTGACTCCATGTGACTTGCCCATAGAGTGGTAGAGTGTGGACTCCAGAGTCACACAGACTTGGGTTCAAATCTCTGCCACACATTAGCTATGTGACTGTGGGTCTGTCATTTACCTTTCTGAGCCTGGATTTCATTATCCACAAAATGGGAATCATATCAGTACCTAACCTCACAGAGTTAAATGAAATCATGCATGGGAATGCCTAGCTCTAGGCACAGAGTATAAAAGGTACTCAATAAATGGCAGTGTTAATAATCATCATCATCATTATCATGATCATCATTATTATTATATTTAGAGATTAACAGAATCCATATTGAAATCACCTCAGTCCTAGGCCAGATCTCTGGTCCCTGCTCTTGAGCATTCACCTACGCCAGGACCAGCTGAAGGAGGCCCAGCCCGGCCCTGGGGCGTCCTTGTTCCCAAGTTCTCCTGAGTAAGTCTGCCCAGGAGAGCATTTGCTTCTGTGTGTGTCCTGGCCACTGTGCCCCTGATGCCCTCAGATGAGACATGAGACCCTTAGGTGCTTGCTCAGACCATGGTCCAAGGCCTCATTGACTAGAGAGCAGACAAGGGCCTGGGTGAGAGGATCTACTGCTAGGCCCAGGCCAACGGGCTCGGGTGGGACAAGCTCTTTGCAAGGGGCCGAGTGAGCAAGAAGGCACCTTCCACCCACTCATAGGGCTTTTGATAATTGTGGAATATAGCAATGTGTAAAAATTGTGTGTAACATACATGTGCCGTTTAAAGAAGAATAAGATGAACACCCATGGCTGAGCCTAAGAAAAAGAACACCAGTGCCTTTGAAGCCCCTGTGTACCGCCCCCAACACGTTCCCCCTGCCCGACCCCCAGAGTTAACCACGATCCTGAATTTTCTGTTAACCATTCATTGCTTTACATTATAGTTTTACTCCATAGGTGTATGTCTCCAAAAATATATACTGTTTCATTTCACATGTTATTTCTGTTATGTAAATAGAATTGTTCAATAAGTGTTCTTCTGTGACCTGCTTTTTTCACTCAGAATTAAGCTTTTGAAATTCATGCAGATGCATGTGACTAGATTTAGTTCACTTTTCAATGCCATCTAATATTCCATTGCATGAAAATAGTGATTTATCTAGTCTACTGTTAATAGGCATTCAAGTTATTTTATTTCAAACAATATGAGCATTGTTGTACATTCCTTCTTGTGGACAAGAGTTTCTCTAGGGTACTTGCCTGTGTGGAATTGTGAGGTTGTAAGTATTCACATATTCAGTTTTACTAGGTAATGCCAAATTGATCGCACAAAGTAGTTATAACAGTTTACACTCTTCCTAGCAACAGAGGTAGAGCTTCTGTTGCACTACATCCATGCAAACGCTGGGCTTTATTGGACTTTAAAATTTTTGCCAACCTGGTGGATAGCATTTCACTTTTATGTTGAAGATGAGGATGAGCATCCTTTCATATCTTCATTATCTATTCATGCTTCCTGCTCTGTCAAATGCCTGCTTCCCATACAGCTTTCTTCCCCCAAGAAGAGATAACAAACAAGTAAGTAGATAAATAAAATCTTTGCAACTTGTAATATGTGCTATGAAAGAAACAAGTAAGATAGCAAATGAAAAGGTAGAGGATCTACTTCATGTAGAATAATTGGGGAAAATGTGTCTTAAGAGTTGGTATTTGAGACTAGAACTGAAGAAAAAGAAGGAGGCCGACTTGCAAAGAGCAGGGATTGGGAATGGGATGGGGGAAAGAATGTTTACCTTTTTATAGCCAAATATTAGCCCTAAATAAATTTCCTTTCATATGAGAACCAAAAAGAAGAAAAATACCTTAAGGAGACTTATGGCAATATTCTACAGTATTTTTTAATGACAAAATAGGATTATAATAGCAGAGAAAAATGCCTTTGGAAACATATAGTTTAGGAAATAGAAGGAAATTTTGGAAAGCATCTGCTTCCAGCATAAGAGTCTAGGTAACATGGACTCCAAATAAGAGCTATCTGGCTGAGAGACTAATAAAAGGGGAAATCATACCCCACCTGATAGGATGCAGTGAGAAGGACGAAGCATCACTTCTGTAATCATCCCATCAAAGATGTACAACCTGAATCTAATCATGAGGAATCAGACAAACCTAAGTTGAAGGTAATGTATGTAATACAGTGTTACACACTAGAAATTAACTGGCATATAATTTTCAAAAGTGTAAAAGTCAGGAAGGTCAAGGAAAGACTTTAGAACTGTTGCAGACTAAAGGAGACTAAGAAACATGACAACGAAATGCAACGTATGGTTCTGAACTGGATGCATTTGCTATTAAAGACTTTATTGAGACAAGTGGTAAAACTTGGATGACATAAGCAAATGAGCCCTGCCCACTAGTTAGCATGTTAACACGTAATGGAGTCAAAGCTGTATCAGTGCCTCACCCCCCCCCCAGGGGAACAAGGGAGATGGAGACAAAAGGAAACAGGAGTCCTGAATGGCCCCCTGCCCTAGAGTTCTGCAGCAGTAACATGGTAGATGCAGTGTGTTTTGGGGGGTGCGGAGGGGAGAGGAGTTATCTGTAAAATATCAAAAGTCATACACCAAAATGCTAGCAATGGCTATGCCCAGGTGGTGGGACTTGGGGAATTTTTGTTTTATTGCTTTTTAGTATTCCACCAGCTTTCTGCATTGAGCAGAAATTTGTAATTTTTTAAAAGTTAATTTTAAAAATGTAATGGGAAATCACCCGATCAAACTAATAACCACAAACTATAAAATATCCTCACGGTGTTTAGGTGGAGATTTCTTTTATTGATTTTTTTTCTGGGAAAGTTAAGTGTGTCCTAGAAGGTTTTAGAAGGTGTGTTTTAAAGGTAAGCACGAGGCTGAGAATGGAAGGAATCAATTTTTTTTAAGCTCTATAAAGGAAAACATTGAGAATTGGCTAAATAAACATTTAATGCTTGTACAAGTCAAAAGAGTGCCATAAATAGATGGGAGCAAATGATAAATTGGGAAATAATAGGTAAAGATCAATCTTAAATATATTGTACATAGAGTTTTTCAAATTTATAGGAAAAATAGAGGCAAAGGACATGAATAGAGAGTTAAAAAGAAAAATGTGGGAGGGAGGGAGACGCAAGAGGGAAGAGATATGGGAACATATGTATATGTATAACTGATTCACTTTGTTATAAAGCAGAAACTAACACACCATCATAAAGCAATTAGACTCCAATAAGGATGTTAAAAAAAAAGAAAAGAAAACTGCAAAGAGTCTATTAACATATGAAAAAAATATTTAACCTAACTGGTTGTCAAATGCCAATAAAAGAAAAGAAGTGGTACTCTGTTTGCTGTCTATCAAGTTGACAAAGATTAAAATTGATGACTATTTCCTCCCCCCCATGGCTTTAAGTTCTGTGAGGCGAGGACTGTGTCTCTTTACTCTTGCATCATCCACACCTAACACAGAGCCTGACCCAGGGCAAACCCCCAATAGATAATCATTAAAAGGATCAGATGAAAGAAGAATGAAAGTACCCAGGGTTGGAGAAACTGTCGTTCTGTGGACAGTATCTGTTGGAGCAATTTTCCTGGAAAGAAAAATGGAAGTATGTATCAAACACAGGCCTGGTCCTCCCTGATTTATGTTAAATCAAGATTAAACCTGTCTGGTTACCCCAAGAGGGCTTCCTAAAGCTATGTGTCACTCAATATGACGTGTTTCAGTGGACACATCTGTAGAAAAAATTAAAGTTAAATCCTCAAAACATAATACAACATTTTAAATAAAACTACATGCAGGAGAAATCTTAAGTTACATTCCAGATACGATTGGTAAAATGTCAGAATGCCACATGAACATTTGGAACAGGTGTTTCAGGTGCCACTGGCTCTGAGATTATCCCAGAGTGATGTTCGCTGTGAAGGGTCCACCACCCAGCGCTGTCCCAAACACGTTCTCACCATGCCTTTCGTATTTAGCCTTTGTTTCTGCCTAAGGTTTCTGTCTCAAGCTGAAAAGTCTGCAATGTTCATGGTGCAATACGCAATGCATAGAACTGCTGTTTTGTTACAAATGTACTAATCATTGGTTGATCATGAAGTGATGCTTTAAGTATTTACCTTCTAGCATAGTGGTTTGTTGCATATGTATAGGTATTTTTTAGTTTTCAGTACTTTTGGGGTCTTGAGTTATGCATTATAATTTTTTCCCATTTAAAGTAATGGGAAGTAGACTCCTAGTAGCATCTTGACACAGAATGTCTGATTTCCAGGAATGGATTATTGATGTCCAGTGGGAGATGCCTGTACTTTAAAAAAGTCATACACTCTAATCATTCCTAGTTTTATAAAGAGAAAAAACTTCATAAAAGATGCATATATAGAAGGATGTTCATCACAGTTTCATTTTAAATTGCAAAACTTTGGAAATCTAAATGGTTAACAAGAGTGTCTGTTAAATAAATTTTAGTAGATTATGTAATTAAATCCTATGAAGTCATTTCAATCATACTTTTGAAGGAATGTGATGACATGGGAAAATTCTTGCAATATAATAACTGCACAAGGACCAACACAAAGTATGTCGCATGGTGCAAATTTTGTAAAAGAAAAATCTATGTGCAGAAAATATATACCCTAAGAATTTACAGTAAAGGGTTAAGAGTGGTTATCTCTGAGAAGCCAATGGATGAGTTTAATTTTCCTCTTACTCTTCTCATAGAAAATCTCAGGTTTTCTTTAATGATAATGTGTTACATTTGTAATTTTTTTTAAAAAATGCTATTTCAAAAAACATAGCAAGGGTTGAAGTGACTTTGGAAATAATAACAGCAACAGCAGTGGCAACAGCAGCTAACACATCCAGCACTCAACCACGTACCAGATAATGAAAGAAAGCCAAGTTATGAGCCCACCCTGAACTTTACCTCGGTAACACCCTCCCCACACAGGCCAGTCTCTGCCCAGAGGGCTGGCTTCTGGTTTAGAAAATCCACTGAAGCCAGAGTGTTTAGCCAAAGGTCAGAAGAGAAACAAGCTGTCTTTGCTGGTCCCCCACGTAAGCCACACACAGCATTTAGATGCTGAGTAGTGGAAAGAATATGGGATTTGAGAGCAGCCAGACCTGGATTCAAATCCTGTCTGTGCCACTTACTTCCTGTGTGACCTTAGAGAAGTAAGTGAAGCTTTCTGAATCTTAGCTTCCTCATAAGTAGAGTGAGAACATCTCGCAGGGGGATCAGCTATTGTGAGAATTCAAGGTGACAGCGTTTGAAAATGCTTGACATATAGTAGGTGTTCAGTAAATGCTTCTCTCCCTTCCCTTCAGCGCTTGGCACCGTCACTGCCTTCTTAGATCCTCTCCTTTATTGTTAGTCTTGATATATGGTTCCTGGTTTTTGCATCAAAAGCAAATAAAAACAGGTGGCAGCAGATAAGCAAAATAGTGCTTGGCTAATCTTGCCCTGGGTACAGATAAGTGCTCGTTAATATCTGCTGTGTGGATAGATGAGGAGTGAGTACGTGAAGCACTGAACAAATGAATGACCATGTGCCCCAAGAATGATGCTCTTACACCGACTTGTCTGCTTTTGTCTTTTCAGCTTATCCGCTCACCAAATGCCCTCCTCCCACCATCCTCCCCAATGCTGAAGTCGTCACAGAGAATGAAGAATTCAACATAGGTTAGACCTTCCAAACCAGCAAGGATGGGGCTGGCGAGGAGGGGCTGGAGATGGGTGGGGCCTGGCCAGTGGGGCTTATCTCCACCTCCTGTCCATGGAGAGAAATAGGCCCAGTGCAAGAGGGTTGATATTCTGTCAACTGAGTTTCACCCAAAATACAATCACTTTTCTTTTTAGCCATATGTAGCCAGAGGAGCTAGGAAAGCAGTTTTCTTCCATGATTCAAGTCAGAATGTTTTGAGAAATAAGTCCATGCAAGACACGATAAAAAGTTCCTAGAATGTGGAACACTGTTAGGCTCAGCAGGGCTGAGCTGTGAGAGGGGAGCCACAGTCATCTGGGTCATTTGACTGGAGCTGAGCTAGTAATTTAGTCTGAACAGAACACACCCCACCACTGATCGTCTTGCCTGGAAGTGGGTTCCAGCTAAGGGGTGCCAATCAGCCCTGCCCAGACTTCTCCAGGGAATCTCCATATTGGTCTCTCCTTGACAGGTGACATCGTACGCTACAGGTGCCTCCCTGGCTTTACCTTAGTGGGGAATGAAATCCTGACCTGCAAACTTGGAACTTACCTGCAGTTTGAAGGGCCACCCCCAATATGTGAAGGTAATCACACTGAGCCATACCTTGGAGTTCCTCCAAAACCTCTCCCCTGTTTTCCTTCTCTCTATATTCCCAGTCCCTGCCCATGAAGCAAGAGGTCACTTGGTAAATGTTTGAATGAGTGAGTGAGCAAGTGCTCTAGATAGGTTCTCTGCTCCTAGGTCCGGGGCTGTGATTTGGCTGCAGTGGCCACATTTATTTCTGTCTCCCTTTTTTCTAACTGACATTCCCTGGAAATGGTAGGAGGTTGTGGGACCTTGGTGGGAGTTGGGACTCACACACCAACCTTGCCTTATTGGAGTGCAGGTGCATCCAAAACCCTATGTGCTGAACTAGGCAACCGAGAAACCACAGTTGTCTTCAATCCAGTGTGATGCCTTGATGAGAATGAATGTGCTTCACCAAGTTATCCCAACTAAGACCAAAAACAATTCTTTCCACTCAGGAGGCATCTGACCTGAGGCAAGATACTTAACTGTGCTATGCCTCAGTTTTCTCATCTGTAAAATAAGGATAATGATATTACTTATGCCATGGGCTTGTTATGAGGAATTAAATGGGTCAGTAATGTAAAGCACTTTGGAAAACTATGCCTGGCACATGTAACTGTTCAGTGTGGGCTATTATTATTGTTATTAGTTTTACTACTGCTTCTAGTGCTGTTGCTACCAACAGATATTTAGTAGCCTATGGAGAAACAGGTCAGCTTCTCCTCCATCTCTAGGAAATCAAGAGTAGGGAGAATCTGCAATATGGATTATTAACGAGGAAGAGAGGGGCTACAAGCCCCAGAATTAGGCTGCTGAGACACGGAGAAATACAGTATTTATTTCAGTTGAGCTGACCCACCCACATACCAAATGACCAGTCCCCAATAAAAGTGAACTTTCACCTTCATCTGCTCCAGAATCTCCTTAATTTGCTCCAGCCCAAGTTTCTCATCATCTCTGGCTCCGTTTCTATGTCTACATGGCTCCAGTCTTCCTGGCTTCATTCCCCATTCTCAGCCTTGTGCTTTCCTCTGGGACTTGGTGTCATACTTGGGCTTCCCAAGGTGTGACCCTTCATAGTCTTTTTTATAATAGCAGCTTGATCGGGATATAATTCATATACCATGCAACTCATCCGCTTGAAGTGTATACTTCAATGGTTTTTAGTATATTCAGAGTTTTGCAACCATTATCACAATCAATTTTAAAACATTTTAATCACCCGCAAAAGAAATCCTGTATCCTTTAGCAGTCAGTTCCCATTTCTTTCCAGCCCCCTCAGTTCTAGGCAACCACCAAACTACTTTCTGTCTCTATGAATTTGCCTATTCTGGGTATTTCATGTAAATAGAATCCTATGATTTGTGGTTTTTTGTGACTTCTTTCACATAGCATAATGTTTTATAGGTTCGTTCATGTTGTAACATGTATCAGCACTTCACTCCTTTTTGTTGAAAATAATATTCCATTGTACCTATACCACATTTTGTTTATCCACTTATCATTGATGGACACTTGAGTTGTTTCTACTTCTAACTATTATGAATAATGCTGCTATGAGCATTCATGTACAAGTTATTGGGTGAAACATATGTTTTCGTTTCTCTTAGGTATGTATCTAAGAGTGGAATTGCTGGGTCATATGGTAACTCTATATTTAAACTTTTGAGGAACTGCCAGAGTATTCTCCACAGCAGCTGAACCATCCTATTCCCACCAGCAGTGTATGAGCATTTCAGTCTTTCCGCATCCTCTCTGTTATCATTAACTGTCTTTTTAATTATAGCCATCCTAGTGTGTATAATGGGTATCTCATTGTTGTTTTGATTTGTATCTTCCTAATGGCTAAGATGTTGAGCATGTTTTCATGTGCTTATTGTTCATTTGCATGAAGAAATGTCTCTTTGGATCCTTTGCCCATCTTTAAGTTATTTATATGTTTAATTATTGAGTTGTAGGAGTTTTTATATATATTCTAGATACAAGTCCTTTATCAGATGTGTGATTTTCAAAAAACTTTCACATTTTATGGGTGGTTTTTTCGCTTTCTTGATGGTGTTCTCAGAAGCACAAAAGTTTTTTATTTTGATGATGTCCAATTTATATATATATATATATATATTTTGGTGCTTGTGCTTTTGGTGTCATATCTGAGAAACTATTGCCTAATCCAAGGTCAAGAAGATTCACATCTATGTTTTCCTCTAAGAGTTTATAATTTTAGCTCTTACATTTAGGACAGTATCTATTTTGAGTTAATTTTTATATATAATGTGAGGTAGGGGTCCAGCTTCATTATTTTGCATATGGATATCCAGTGGTCCTGGCATCACTTACTGGAAAGACTATTCTTTCCCAATTGAATTGTTTTGGTACCCTGTTGAAATCTATTGACTATAAATTTGGGGATTTATTTCTTGATACTCAATTCTATTTTCTTGATCTCTAAGTCTATCCTTAGCCAGTACCACACTATCTTGATTACTGTAGCTTGGTCATATGTTTTGAAATCAGGAAGTGTGAGTCCTCCAGCTTTGTTCTTCTTTTTCAAGATTATTTTGGATATGCTGGATCTGCTGAATTTCCATATGAATTTTAGGATCAACTTATCAACATCTACAAAGAAACCAGCTGGGATTTTTGTAGAGATTGAGTTGAATCCATAGACCAGTCTGGTTCTCACTGCCATCTTAACAATATTATGTCTTCCAATCCATGAATATAGGATGTTTTTCCATTCAGAACCTCTTCAGTGTACAACTTTCTTTTACGTTTTGGCTTTTTCTTCTCTTTTCTGCCTCAGCTAATGCCTTGTCCAATGATGCCCTAGCCTTCTATGACAAAGATCAGACATTTTTCTATCAACTCAGAAGCTTGCTATAGCAACTTAGAAAATTTGGTGAAATTCAAACCTAAAAACATCACAGTGCAATTATAGAACATCAAGGATAAAGATAAACTGTTAAAACCATCATGGAGACAAGATAAATCAGACTCATAGCATTATTGCATCAACAGTAATACCTACCAAAAGATAAAATGCAGCAGGAAAAATAATTGTAAACTGAACTTCTAAACCCAGCCAAATTATCAATTAAGAGTGAGAATGAATTAATGAAATCTTCAGACACACAAGGACTAAGTTACTACCTTACTAAAAGCATAATTAAAGGATACACTTCAGTGCATTAGTCAGGATAGGATAGGCATATGCTGACACACAAGGACTAAGTTACTACCTTACTAAAAGCACAATTAAAGGATACACTTCAGTGCACTAGTCAGGATAGGATAGGCATATGCTGCAATAACAAGCAATCCCCACATTCAGTGGCTTAACACAAGAAAAGTTTATATCTTCTTCAGGCAAAATTTTCTGTAGTCCAGGTAACTCTATAGAGCTGATAACTCAGTGATCCAGGCTGCTTCAATCTTGTGCTGCCATCTGAAAACTAGGCCCCTGCCTCCATCCTCCATTGCAGCAGAGGAAGAAAGAGAGTGGACATTCACATAAGGGCTTTTCACTTCCTCAGCCCCAAAGTGACACACATTATTCTACTCACATCTAACTGGCCAGAAATAGTCACATGGATGGAAAGTGAAGTTTTTTATATGCTAAGGAAATAAAAGATAGTCTGATACTGGTAAACACCAGAAATATCTACCACATTCAGCAAGAAAAAGATGAATACAGGTAGAATGATTCAGATGCAAAAATTAACAATAAGCTAAGAAATCAGTAAAATATGGTAGTAAATCTAAAATATATTGACTGTAGAAAATAAAAAATATGAAGACAACTGGAGAAATAAATGACATTGGAGAACCTATTTTAAAGAAAGAAAAAGTGAGCTGAGGACCCTTTCCTGCTGAGGAAAGCCATAGATATTGATTAACCATGTACATTATTAAAAATATATACATTTAAATACAATGTTTAAATTTATGCATAGTTTTCTTAAATTATGTATGTCCATAGTATGTGTAAGTTCTAAATTCATAACCAAAAATAAAGAGAATAAAGTAAATTTGATTAATCAAATAGGAAACATTAAAGGAGAAAAAAAAATTTTAAATCATGGTAAACAGAAAATACAAAATGAGGTAGCAAAACTAAGTGCAAGGGCTTCCCTGGTGGCACAATGGTTAAGAATCTGCCTACCAATGCTGGGGACACGGGTTCGAGCCCTAGGTCCAGGAAGATCCCACATGCTGCAGAGCAACTAAGCCCATGCACCACAACTACTGAGCCTGCACTCTAGAGCCTACGAGCCACAACTACTGAAGCCGCATGCCACAACAACTGAAGCCCGCATGCCTAAAGCCCGTGCTCCACAAAAAGAGAAGCCACCTCAATGAGAAGCCCATGCACTGCAACAAAGAGTAGCCCCCACTCGCCACAACTAGAGAAAGCCCGCGCACAGCAATGATGACATTTGATAAATTTATTTATTTTTTAAAAATGTGCAAATATATGTGCAACCATGATAAATATAATTGAATCAAACTGCTAATTATAGGTCAGAGGTTTTCAGATTGGTTAAAATTTAAAAGTCTAATTATAAGCTTTCCATGAACTTAGAATTGAATATATTCATTTGCCTCTCTAAGGTCATAGCTAGAAAGGTGTCACTCATCCCTGGTATGAAGCAAAATGTTAAAAAAAAAAATAGATAGCAAGTACTAACCTCTAAAATCTGGTGTAGCAAAGCTGATAACAGACAAAATAGAATTTAAGGCAGAAAGCATTAAAAGACATAAAAAGGGATATTTCATGCTGGTAAACATAATCTACCAAGAATATATAATAGTCATAAACTTCTGTGCACCTAAGAATAGTATTGAAATGTATAAAGGGAAAATTCATAGAATTACAGGGAGAAAGGGACAAATTCACAATTACAGTGGTAGACTTCAACACATCTCTTTCAATGACAGACCAAGAATAAGTAGTTAACATAAAATATTTGCAAAATATAGTTATATTAATGAACTTTTGTTGCAAAAAAAACATGCCAAAATTTAGAGGCTTTAAACAGTAATTGTTTTCTACAAAAGTTGTACTTTAAATATAAGTACCAGATAGATTGCAAGGGAAAGAAGAGAAAAAGATATGCCATACAAATGATAAACATAAGAAACATAAAGAAATTTCAAATAATACTGCAATCAAGGAGTATTACCAAAAATAGAGATATTTAGAAATGACGAATAGGCTAACTACATTAAAAAATATATACAAGTGTATATGCAGATGATAAAAGAGATTCAAAACACATGAAGGAAAAATCAACAGAACTGAATGTAAAAAGTAAAGACAAACTACAGAATAAGAGATGATATTCAGAGTATGTATATTTTTTAAAAGGCCCTGTACCTAGACTATGTAAAGAACTTTTACCACTCAGTAATAAAATAATCCAATGAAAATATGTACAAGAGACTTGAACACTTTGTAAAATAAGGTATGAATGGCCAATAAGTGTATGAAAACATGCTCAACATCATTAGTCATAAGGAAAATGCAAATTAAACCATAATGAAATATTACTATGCACCCCCTAGAATAGCTTAAATTTAAGACTAACAATACAAAGTGTTAAAAAGGATGTAGAACAATTAGAATTTTCATATATTGCTGGTTGGGATGTAAAATCATACAATCATTTTAGAAACCCGATTAGAAGTTTCTTTTAAAGATAAATTCACCTACACTATCACCTGGCAATTCTACTCCTGGTTATTTATCAAAGAGAAATGAAAACCCATATCCATAAAAAGACTGTTATACGAATTTCGTAATAATCCAAAACTGGAAACAACCCAACTGTTCATCAATAGGAGAATAAATAAGCAAATTGTCCTATGATTGCTACAGAACAATAAAAACAAAGGAAATAGTGATACATAAAACAGCATGAGTTGACTCTTACAAAAATTATGTTTATCAAAAGAAACCAGACCCAAAAATAATGCATATATGATTCCAACTACATGAAGCTCTGGTACGCAAAACTAATGCTTATAGAAATAGCATCATTGATTTCCTGGAGCATTGGGGCAGGTCATACTGATTGCAAAGGGACATAAGAGAACTTTCTGGGGCAACGGAAATAATCTATATCCTGACTGTGGTAGTGGTCACACAGATATATACATTAGCCAAAACTCATTAAATTGTGTACCTAAAATATGTGCATTTATTGTACATAAATTATATCACTAAGTTTTTGAATTTTAAAAAGAAATTAATGAGTTATAAGCAGAAAAACAGGCTTACTGGTAAAGTAAAAAGAAGTACCTGAAATAAAGAGTAGCAAAATAATCAAACCATTAGGTAAGTTAAACAAAGGGAAAAAGCAGGAGTTTACAAAAATAAAAAAGGAAGAGTGGAATATAACCATTGAACCAAGGAAATTTTTAAATTATGAGACTATTTTGTACATATCTATGCCAAAAAATTAGTGATATGAATGAATTTCTAGGAAGCTATAACTTAATAAAATTGACCCCAGTAGAGAGAGAAAGTTTGTACTTTCAATATTCTCTTTAAAAAGGTGGAAAGAATGTTTTCAGAGGAAGCCCCACCAAAAACATCAAGACTAGATGTTTTCACAGAAGAATACTGCTAAATCTTCAAAGGCCAGATATCTCAAGCATAGGAAAAACAAAAAACAAAACAACTTGTAAACACTAATGCCTAAATTTGATAACATTGCACACAAAAAGGCAAACCTATGGACCCATCTCATTTGAGAGAGCATGACTGTTTCCCCCTGATGGAGGCAGATTCAACTAGAAGGTAAAAAGCTTGCAAGAGACCTGCTACTGGAAGGAGCAGACCATAAGGCCTGGGGAACTTAATTATCAGCACACCTCAGTGACCTGTGCTGGCTGTCAGGTTAGTGAAATCTGGAACATTTCAAAAGCCAGGCTGGTTTCCTCCTTAGAAGCCATTCTTATATAATTCCAATGTTGCTTCTCCATTTCTTCTGAGTCCCACACTGACCATCTTCCTTAGGGTGATATGTTTATCTTTAGATATCTTTCCTTTTAATCAAATTATAATTGACTTACAATATTACATTAGTTTCAGGTACACAGCATAGTGGTTTGATCTTTTTATAGATTATGCACCATACAGTTATTATAATATTATTGACTATATTCCCCATGCTGTATATCACATCCCTGGGCCTTCTCTATTTCCTAACTGGCAGTTTGTACCTCTTAATCACCTTCAGCTGTTTTCCCAGCTCCCCATCCCTCTGTTCTCTGGCAACCACCACTTTGTTCTCTGTATTTGTAAGTCTGTTTCTGTTTTGTTATATTTGTTAGTTTGTTTTGCTTTTCAGATTTCATATGTAAGTGAAACCATACAGTATTTGTCTTTAACTGTCTGATTTATTTCACTTAGCATAATACCCTCCAGGTCCATCCATGTTGTTGCAATTGGCAAGATTTCATTCTTTTTTATGACTGAGTAATATTCCATTGTGTATATATACCACATCTTCTTTATCCATTCACCTATCTATGGACGCTAAGGTTGCTTCTATATCTTGGTTATTGTAAATAATGCTGCAGTGAACATTGGGATGCATATGTCTTTTCGAATTCGTGTTTTCATTTTCTTCAGATAAATACCCAGGATTGGAATTGCTGGATCATATGGTAGTTCTATTTTTAATTTTTTGAGGGAACTCCATGCTGTTTTCCATAGTGGCTGCACCAATTTACATTCTCACCAACAGTGCACAAGGGTTCCCTTTTCTTCACATCCTCACCAACACTTGTTATTTCTTGTCCTTTTGATGATTGCCATCCTGACAAGTGTGAGGTGACATGCACTGTGGTTTTGATTTGCATTTCTCTAACAATTAGTGATGTTGAGCATCTTTTCATGTGCCTATTGGCCATCTGTATGTCTTCTTTGGAAAAATGTCTGTTCAGGTCCTCTGCCCATTTTTAATCAGATTGTTTGTTTTTTCTGATATTAAGTTGTATGAGTACTTTACATATTAACCCCTTATCAGGTATATCATTTGTAAATATCATCACCCATTCAGTAGGTTGCCCTTTCATTTTTTTTTTAACATCTTTATTGGATTATAATTGCTTTACAATGTTGTGTTAGTTTCTGCTGTACAACAAACTGAATCAGCTATATGTATACATGTATCCCCATATCCCATCCCTCTTGCATCTCCCTCCCACACTCCCTATCCCACCCCTCTAAGTGGTCACAAAGCAACAAGCTGATCTCCCTGTGCGATGCAGCTGCTTCCCACTAGTTATCTATTTTACATTGGGTAGTGTATATATGTCAAAACTACTCTCTCAGTTCATCCCAGCTTACCATCCCCTTTCCACTTGTCCACAAGTCCATTCTCTATGTCTGCATCTTTATTCCTGTCCTACTGCTAGGTTTGTCAGAACCTTTTTTTTTTTTTTAGATTCCATATATATGTGTTAGCATACGGTATTTGTTTTCTCTTTCTGACTTACTTCACTCTGTATGACAGACTCTACGTCCATCTACCTCACTACAAATAACTCAATTTCATTTATTTTTATGGCTGAGTAATATTCCATTGTATATATGTGCCACATCTTCTTTATCCATTCATCTGTCGATGGACACTTAGGTTGCTTCCATGTGCTGGCTATTGTAAATAGTGTTGCAATGAACATTGCAGTACATGACTCTTTTTGAATTACAGTTTACGCAGGATATATGCCCAATAGTGGGATTGCTGGGTAATATGGTACTTCTATTTTTAGTTTTTAAGGAACCTCCATACTGTTCTCCATAGTGGCTGTATCAATTTACATTCCCACCAACAGTGCAAGGGGGTTCCCGTTTCTCCACACCCTCTCCAGCATTTATCGTTTGTAGATTTTTTGATGATGGCCATTCTGACCGGTGTGCGGTGATACCTCACTGTAGTTTTGATTTGCATTTCTCTGATGATTAGTGATGTTGACCATCCTTTCACGTGTTTGTTTGCAATCTGTATATCATCTTTGGAGAAATGTCTGTTTAGGGCTTCTGCCCATTTTTGGACTGGGTTGTTTGTTTTTTTGATATTGAGCTGCATGAGCTGTTTGTATATTTTGAGATTAATCCGTTGTCAGTTGCTTCGTCTGCAAATATTCTCTCCCATTCTGAGGGTTTTCTTTTTGTCTTCTTTATGGATTCCTTTGCTGTGCAAAAGCTTTTAAATTTCATTAGGTCCCATTTGTTTATTTTTGTTTTTATTTCCATTTCTCTAGGAGGTAGGTCAAAAGGATCTGCTGTGATTTATGTCATAGTGTGTTCTGCCTATGTTTTCCTCTTAAGAGTTTTATAGTATCTGGCCTTACATTTAGGTTTTTAATCCATTTGAAGTTTATTTTTGTGTATGGTATTAGGGAGTGTTCTAATTTCACTCTTTTACAAGTAGCTGTCCAGTTTTCCCAGCACCACTTATTGAAGAGGCTGTCTTTTCTCCATTGTATATTCTTGCCTCCTTTATCAAACATAAGGTGACCATATGCGTGTGGGTTTATCTCTGGGCTCTCTATCCTGTTCCATTGATCTATATTTCTGTTTTTGTGCCAGTACCGTACAGTCTTGATTACTGTAGCTTTGTAGTATAGTCTGAAGTAAGGGAGCCTGATTCCTCCAGCTCTGTTTTTCTTTCTCAATATTGCTTTGGCTATTTGGGGTCTTTTGTGTTTCCATACAAATTGTGAAATTTTTTTGTTCTAGTTCTGTGAAAAATGCCATTGGTAGTTTGACAGGGATTGCATTGAATCTGTAGATTGCTTTGGGTAGTATAGTCATTTTCACGATGTTGATTTTTCCAATCCAAGAACATGATATATCTCTTCATCTGTTTGTATCATCTTTAATTTCTTTTGTCAGTGTCTTATAGTTTTCTGCCTACAGGTCTTTTGTCTCCTTAGGTAGGTTTATTCCTAGGTATCTTATTCTTTTTGTTGCAGTGGTAAATGGGAATGTTTCTTCAATTTCTCTTTCAGATTTTTCATCGTTAGTGTATAGGAATGCAAGAGATTTCTGTGCATTAATTTTGTATCCTGCTATTTTACCAAATTCATTGATTAGCTCCTGTAGTTTTCTGGTAGCATCTTTAGGATCCTCTATGTATAGTATCATGTCATCTGCAAACAGTGACGGCTTTACTTCTTCTTTTCTGATTTGGATTCCTTTTATTTCTTTTTCTTCTCTGATTGCTGTAGCTAAAACTTCCAAAACTATGTTGAATAAGAGTGGTGAGAGTGGGCAACCTTGTCTTGTTCCTGATCTTAGTGGAAATGGTTTCAGTTTTTCACCATTGAGGACGATGTTGGCTGTGTTTGTCATATATGGCCTTTATTATGTTGAGGAAAATTCCCTCTATGCCTACTTTCTGCAGGGTTTTTATCATAAATGGGTGTTGAATTTTGTCAAAGCTTTCCCTGCATCTATTGAGAGGATCATGTGGTTTTTCTCCCTCAGTTTGTTAATATGGTGTATCACGTTTATTGATTTACATATATTGAAGAATCCTTGCATTCCTGAAATCAACCCCAGTTGATCATGGTGTATGATCCTTTTAATGTGCTGTTGGATTCTGTTTTGCTAGTATTTTGTTGAGGATTTTTGCATCTATGTTCATCAGTGATATTGCCCTGTAGTTTTCTTTCTTTGTGACATCTTTGTCTGGTTTTGGTATCAGGGTGATGGTGGCCTCGTAGAATGAGTTTGGAAGTGTTCCTCCCTCTGCTATATTTTGGAAGAGTTTGAGAAGGATAGGTGTTAGCTCTTCTCTAAATGTTTGATAGAATTCGCCTGTGAACCCATCTGGTTCTGGGCTTTTTTTCGTTGGAAGATTTTTAATCACAGTCTCAATTTCAGTGCTTGTGACTGGTCTGGGTATATTTTCTACTTCTTCCTGGTTCAGTCTCAGATGGTTGTGCTTTTCTAAGACTTTGTCCATTTCTTCCAGGTGGTCCATTTTATTGGCATATAGTTTCTTGTAGTAATCTCTCATGATTCTTTGTATTTCTGCAGTGTCAGTTGTTACTTCTCCTTTTGCATTTCTAATTCTGTTGATTTGAGTCTTCTCCCTTTTTTTCTTGATGAGTCTGGCTAATGGTCTATCAATTTTGTTTATCTTCTCAAAGAACCAGCTTTTAGTTTTATTGATCTTTGCTATCGTTTCCTTCATTTCTTTTTCATTTATTTCTGATCTGATGTTTATGATTTCTTTCCTTCTGCTAACTTTGGGGGATTTTTGTTCTTCTTTCTCTAATTGCTTTAGGTGTAAGGTTAGGTTGTTTATTTGAGATGTTTCTTGTTTCTTGTCGTAGGATTGTATTGCTGAAAACTTCCCTCTTAGAACTGCTTTTGCTGCATCCCATAGGTTTTGGATCGTCGTGTTTTCATTGTCATTTGTTTCTAGGTATTTTTTGATTTCCTCTTTGATTTCTTCAGTGATCTCTTGGTTATTTAGTAGCATATTGTTTAGTCTCCATGTGTTTGTATTTTTTACAGTTTTTTCCTGTAATTGATATCTAATCTCATAGATTTGTGGTTGGAAAAGATACTTGAAACAATTTCAATTTTCTTAAATTTGCCAAAGCTTGATTTGTTGCTCAAGATATGATCTATCCTGGAGAATATTCCATGAGCACTTGAGAAGAAAGTGTATTCTGTTGTTTTTGGATGGAATGTCCTATAAATATCAATTAAGTCCATCTTGTTTAACGGGTCATTTAAAGCTGGTGTTTCCTTATTTGTTTTCATTTTGGATGATCTGTCCATTGGTGAAAGTGGGGTGTTAAAGTCCCCTACTATTATTGTGTTACTGTCGATTTCCCCTTTTATGGCTGTTAACATTTAAATGCCTTATGTATTGAAGTGCTCCTACGTTGGGTGCATAAATATTTACAATCGTTATATCTTCTTCTTGGATTGATCCCTTGATCATTATGTTGTGTCCTTCTTTGTCTCTTGTAATGGTCTTTATTTTAATGTCTATTTTGTCTGATATGAGAATTGCTACTCCAACTTTCTTTTGATTTCCGTATGTGGAATATCTTTTTCCATCCCCTCACTTTCAGTCTGTATGTGTCCCTAGGTCTGCAGTGGGTTTCTTGTAGACAACATATATATGGGTCTTGTTTTTGTATCCATTCAGCCAGTCTGTGCCTTTTGGTTGGATCACTTAATACATTTACATTTAAGGTAAGTATCGATATGTATGTTCCTATTACCATTTTCATAATTGTTTTGGGTTTGTTTTTGTAGGTCTTTTTCTTCTCTTGTGTTTCCTGCCTAGAGAAATTCCTTTAGCATTTGTTGTAAAGCTGGTTTTGTGGTGCTGAATTCTCTTAACTGTTGCTTGTCTGTAAGGGTTTTAATTTCTCCATCAAATCTGAATGAGATCCTTGTTGGGTGGAGTAATCTTGGTTGTAGGTTTTTCCCTTTCATCACTTTAAATATGTCCTGCCACACCCTTCTGGCTTGCAGAGTTTCTGCTGAAAGATCAGCTGTTAACCTTATGGGGATTCCCTTGTGTGTTATTTGTTGCTTTTCCCTTGCTGCTTTTAATATTTTTTCCTTGTATTTAATTTTTGATAGTTTGATTAATATGTGTCGTGGCGTGTTTCTCCTTGGATTTATCCTGTATGGGACCCTCTGCATTTCCTGTACTTGACTGACTGTTTCCTTTCCCTTGTTAAGGAAGTTTTCAACTATAATCTCTTCAAATATTTTCTCAGACCCTTTCTTTTTCTCTTCTGCTCCTGCAACCCCTATAATTCGAATATTGGTGCATTTAATGTTGTCCCAGAGGTCTCTGAGACTGTCCTCAATTCTTTTCTTTTTTCTTTTCTTTCTTTTTTTTTTTTTTTTTTGGAGGTACACGGGCCTCTCACTGTTGTGGCCTCTCCCATTGCGGAGCACAGGCTCTGGACACACAGGCTTCATGGCCATGGCTCACAGGCCCAGCCACTCCGCAGCATGTGGGATCCTCCTGGACCAGGGCACGGACCCGTGTCCCCTGCATCGGCAGGCAGACTCTCAGCCACTGCACCACCAGGGAAGCCCCTCAATTCTTTTCATTCTTTTTTCTTTATTCTGCTCTGCAGCAGTTATTTCCACTATTTTATCTTCCAGGTCACATATCCATTCTTCTGCCTCAGTTATTCTGCTATTGATCCCTTCTAGAGAACTTTTAAGTTCATTTATTGTGTTGTTCATCATTGTTTGTTTGCTCTTTAGTTCTTCTAGGTCCTTGTTAAACGTTTCTTGTATTTTCTCCATTCTATTTCCAAGATTTTGGATCATCTTTACTATCATTACTCTGAATTCTTTCTCAGGCAGAATGCCCATTTCCTCTTCGTTTGTTTGGTCTGGTGGGTTTTTACCTTGCTCCTTCATCTGCTGCATATTTCTCTGTCTTCTCATTTTGTTTAACTTACTGTGTTTGGGGTCTCCTTTTTGCAGGCTGCAGGTTCGTAGTTCCTGTTGTTTTTGGTGTCTGTCCCCAGTGGGTGAGTTTGGTTCAGTGGCTTGTGTAGGCTTTCTGGTGGAGGGGACTGCTGCCTGTCTTCTGGTGGGTAGGGTTGGATCTTTTCTTTCTCATGGGCAGGGCCACGTCTGGTGGTGTGTTTTGGCGTGTCTGTGAACTTAGTATGACTTTAGGCAGCCTGTGTGCTAATGGGTGTGTTTGTGTTCCTGTCTTGTTAGTTGTTTGGCATGGGGCATCCAACACTGGAGCTTGCTGGCTGTTGGGGGGATCTGGGTCTTAGCATTGAGCTGGAGATCTCTGGGAGAGCTCTCGCTGATTGATATTACATGGGGCCCCGAGGTCTCTGGTGGTCCAATGTCCTGAACTCGGCTCTCCCACCTCAGAGGGTCAGGCCTGACACTTGGGCCAGAGCACCAAGACCCTGTCAGCCACACGGCTCTGGGAACTCAGGCAAAGTCACCAGGAATCATCTCCAGATGTTAACAACTTTCAGCTTACTAACCAAGAGGAAATGCCTGCCCTTTCATTTTTGTTGATGGTTTCCTTTGCTGTGCCAAAACTTTTTAGTTTGATGTGGTCCCATTTGCTTATTTTTGCTTTTGTTGCCCTTGCCTGAGGAGACAGATCCAAAAAAATATTGCTAAGACTGATTTCAAAGAGTATACTACCTATGTTTTCTTCTAGTTTTATGGTTTCAGGTCTTAGATTTAAGTCTTTAATCCAGTTTGAGTTTATTTTTGTGTATGATGTGAGAAAATGGTCTAGTTTTATTCTTTTACATGTAGCTGTCCAGTTTTCCCAACACCACTTCTTGAAGAGACTGTCTTTTCCCCATTGTATATTCTTGCCTCTTTTATGATAGATTAATTGCCCATATATGTGTGGACTTATTTCTCTCTATTCTGTTCCATTGATCTATGTGTCACTGTTTGTGCTAGTACTATACTGTTTTGATTACTGTAGCTTTGTAGTATAGTTTGAAGTCAGGAAGCATGATAACTCCAGCTTTGTTGTTCTTTCTCAAGATTGTTTTGGCTATTCAGGGTCTTTTGTGCTTCCATACAAATTTTGAAGTTATTTGTTCTAGTTCTGTGAAAAATGCCATGGGTATTTTGATAAGGATTGCATTGAATCTCTAGATTGCTTTAGGTAGTATGGACATTTTAATAATAGTAATTCTTCCAACCATGAACACAGAATATCTTTCCATTTATTTTTTTCATCTTCAATTTCTTTCTAGATATCTTAATACTACTCATCAGGTCACAGCCACACTCTGCTGTTTCCTTCTGTTCCTGGTGTAATTATCATCATCATCTCTGTAATTTATGGAGGCATGCCATACATATATTATTTAGTATTATATGGTAATATATTATGTTATAATATATAATCTTAATATATAATTATATAAAATAATATATAATTATATAACATTTGTGTAATACAACAGCCCTGTAAGGTAGGTGTTATCTTTTTGGGTTGGAGATGGTGAAGCTATTGCACAGAAAGGAAATAATTTGTTCAAGACCACACAGGTAGTAAGTGACAGAGGTGGACTATAAATCCAGGTGTGTTTGACTCAAAATCTCATGGGTTTACCTCTGCCCTATACTCTCCTTGTACAAATCAAACTCATTTAGCTCTGGGATTTGAGGACGCCTTACAGTTATCTGTATGTACGTATCATCCCCACCTGCTCCAAAGCCCATATCTGAGCTAAGAAGTGATTCCAACCAACTGACCAAGCCTGAGTCTCAGCAGTATAGTAACGCTGACACAGAATCTGAGACCAACTCATGTAATGGAGCAGTAAAATGATGGGTATTGGAGTCTTGCTTGAATGTGCTCAAATACCGTCTGGTTTTCCAATGGTTGTCTTCTTCACCAGGGAAAAGCCAATGTGTTGGCACTCGTTCCATCTCCATCCCATGTACCTGGTATTTCTCTTTCTTTCTTCAAGTGCACTGCCCAACGAATGAGCTTCTGACAGACTCCACAGGTGTGATCCTGAGTCAGAGCTACCCGGGAAGCTATCCCCAGTTCCAGACCTGCTCTTGGCTGGTGAGAGTGGAGCCTGAATATAACATCACCCTCACAGTGGAGTACTTTCTCAGTGAGAAGCAGTATGATGAGTTTGAGATCTTTGATGGTAAGTAAATCAAATTGTGCCCTGCTACAGATAGCACAGACTGGCTTCAAAACCCCAGGAGTCTATGATGCAACCTTCCAATTAGGACTTTCCAGATGCTCCACACAAGGTCCTTCCCTACCACAGAAACTCCAGTACCATGGAAGCTGATGAGTTGTATGAGCAGGGCTGCTCATGTTACAGCCTAGACCTGCTACAGCACCCTTTCTTTAATCTAGCCACCACTCAAAGCTAGCCCCTTGAATGTCAACCAATAAATGGGTCATAGAAGTTCTCCCAAGTGAAGAGTATGCTGCTTCCAAAACCCAAAGAGGTCTACCAAACACTGTGCTTCTTTCTTGGTGGTAGGAGGGGAAAGGTGCAATAACCTGCTCTTTAATTTGGAGGATATGTCTCAGCATGCCCCAGACCACAGGACCCTAAAAAATTCACCTGACTCTTTGTAGGGTTCCTCTCTTACCCTTTGGAGCGTGTCTTGCAAAGGCATCTACACTAATTGTCCCTTCTGGCACATCAGATCCAATTAATACGATGTCATTGATATAGTAAATCAATACGCTGTATTCTGCAGGATGTCCAGATGGTCCACATCTCTTCATACTACATTATGACAAAGCAGGAGAATTAACATAGCTCTGGAGCAAGACCATGGATGTATACTGTTGTCTCTCTCATGTAAATGCAAATTGCTTACAATCCTCCTTTCTGGTGGGTATAGAAAAGAATGCATTGCTAGATCAATAACTGCATTTCATATAACCAAAGCTATGATAATCTCCTCTAATGAATATACTACATCTGGCATAGCTACTGCAGTTGAGGCTACTACTGGGTTAAGTTTTGGGGACAAGACTCCATTTCTTACCAATCCCATCCCTCATATAACCCTGTTGTAACAAAGGAGCCATGATAGTGCTTTGGGTCCCAGGTATCAGCATCAATTCACACACTCTGTATACAAAAGTCTTCCAAATATCCAGACCTTCCCTTTCCCCCAATATTCAGTTACCTGAATTAATAGTGGTGGGTCTTTTGGGATAAAGACTCTGGAATCACTACCATAGCCAATTGGTGTTACTTTGCAGGGTCCTTTTTCATAAGGACCCAGCCCCTCCTTCAGCCAAAGTATTCTGGAGTAAGAAACGAAACCTGGCTCAAGTCTCCAAATTACTCCAGGGATTGGAACTTTCTACACCCTTTTGGTTATATATTCATGATCTGTTTTGTTCATATGTTCATTTTTTTTGGCTGCCCATCTATCTTGCCCTTAGGAATATCATGTTGTGTCAGCCATCTCCATAGATCCTGCAGGTCAGGCCCTCCTGGCTGCCATCCCAACCTTGCTGCCCATTTTAGTAATTATGCCAACCAGTGCTTCTGCCTGGCCTCTGTATTTAGGCTCCTTTCCTCCCCATCAATACTAGGAAGCCCAGCTTGGTGACAGCCTCTCCTCCCATCAGTTTCCGCCTACAGAGGACAGCCAATACTCAGGCTGTTGGTGATGTTCATCCTCACCCCCTCAGCAGTGCATTCCTTATTGCTTTAGGAACTGGTGTGTCCCCCAGATCCTCCCGAAGGTCACGGTCAGCTGGTGGGTGTTCTGGTCTAATACAGCAGACCTATCCCAGCATGCCATTCCTCTGAGCCATTTGACCCCTTCCTTCATAGTTTGTCACAGCAGTTCTGATGGCTCTCCTTTGTTTAATGTGGTCTATTACTTTTGCCAAGCTCCCAAGAGCTGTCTCGGAAGCATATGAGAACCATCACTCAGGGCTCTTTCCAGGATAATAAATCCTGTGTTTTTGGATTATCTAGCTTTGTACTCTGCCTCCCTTGAGTCAGCACCCTTGGGATGCACTTCCAGGCATCTAAGGAGGAGAGAAAGAACAGGGAGACCTTTCTGGAAGAGCCTTGGAAGGGACCATTGGGGAGCTATGTTATTTATGACATTGAGACATGATGATGTTTTCCTCTAGCTTTATTACTATCTATTCATTAATAAATATTTTTTCTATGTGGCAGGGACTGAACTGTTTTTAGTATGCACAGGTAGGATGGTGAGATAGAAAATGTTCCCAGATTGAAAACCAGCTCTTCTTTTAACCCGCTGCTTGACTGTGGGCAAGTCCCAAGATGGCAAATAGATGTCGTCTCACCTGCCAACTGCTATGTGTTTTCAGGGACTTCTTGGATCCCTGCTTTAGGGCTCAGGAGGGGAGAGCACCTAGAGCAAAGCCTATGGATACTGAGAGAGGAGCAGATGGACCAGTGATGGTGCTGAGTTACCATCCCAAATCTTCACGTCTTCACTTGAGGAGGGGAAAATCAGAGGTGGTTACATTAAAGGTATCACATCTAGTATCTCTGATAGCTGTGAGAGTCTGTAATCCTGTGTCCACACTCTCCTCCCAGGTCCCTCAGGACAAAGTCCTCTGCTGAAAGCCCTCAGTGGGAATTACTCAGCTCCCCTGATTGTCACCAGCTCAAGCAACTCTGTGTTCCTGCGCTGGTCGTCTGACCATGCCTACAATCGGAAGGGCTTTAAGATTCGGTATTCAGGTGAGTAAAACATAAAGACTCATGAGAAGGGCCACAACCCCTGAGCCCCTTACGTTTCTCACCCAGAAGAATAAGCCATGGGCCATATCCTCGTGCCTGGCCGAGCTCCTCCACGGGCCTGGGGACTGGCAGCCTTGGTCCTCCTCGTAGGCACTCTCACCTCTAGCTGCACAGTGTCCTTGACATTTTCCCACCTCCCCTTTTTCTATACCTCTCCCCACTTTTAAGCTCTTCCCTCTTTCTGTTCATACTGCTAGCCTGTGTCTGTTGGATAAGTTGATTGTATATGACCTGATAAGGCCTATAGGTGGTCCTGTCCCTAACACTGTTGAAATGCTAATAAAAGGTCCTTTAAACCAAAAAACCCTAAGATGTGGGTCCCCAACTGGCAAATATTAGACAAGCAGCAAATGATGGGTTATATTCCAAGTCCAGGAGCTTCTCTTCTGCTCTGCAAGCCGTATCTCATAGGCAGAGTCAGATTGAGGGCCAGTCCAACCAGATAGCTGAACAGCCAGCCATCTACAAGGAGCACAAAAATATCCTTGGAAATAAAATGAGATGGAGAAAATCAAAGCTATCTGAACTCCCATCACGGGGATTACTGTCTGTCGCTGGAAAGAAAATTTAAAAAGCTGCTTGCTGCCCATTTTGCAGGGCAGTGGGTCCATTGAACTGCTGGCTGGCTCTGTGAGCTTGGGAGCAGAAATGAATTACTTAAGACCATGGCAAGTTCCACCAGTCCCCCTGCAGCACTCTTTCCCCTGGCTGCATTTAGCTTGAGTTCCAAACAAACGTTGGACAAATTTTCAAAGAATATTGGTTAGAAGGGATGTCAGATATACATATTATAGCCTGAGTTGCCCCTTGTCTCAGTCCATCTCTTCTCATGGGCTGCCGACTTGGAAGACCAACCCAAACTTAGCGGGCTATCAAAGTCTTAAGAAACTCTTAGGTATGGCCTTGGGGGTGGGGGGGACCAACCAGATGAAGCTGAGGGGAGCCTGGGAGGAGAAGGAGCTTTACTATCTCAGCGTCCATTTCCTCTGCAAAGTGGACCCCAAATTCCTTTCCCCCACACACACAAGAAGGAGGGTACCTTCACGCCCTCCGGGGTTGGCAGTTGGCTCTGTCACTCAGCCTCTTCAGGCCTCGGTTTCCTCATGATGGAAAAGAAACCTTAAGCCATCTGTCAGGGAGGTTCAGGCTGAGTTCCTAGAAGCTACTAACACAAAAGAGAAATAAAGCAATTTAGCAGCATTTCACTATGCTAGTTGCTAAACTCTGAACTAAAAGCCATTAAGGAGTTGTGCTTCCCTTGATGTTTTTAAAGATTAATCACCTGTTTGTGGGTAATGAGTCAGTTATAATTACAATGCATACGCCACATAGAAAGTGAATTAATTACATGGTGAAACAATGAGTCCTTAATGAAAATACAGTAGAGTCGTGTACTTTGCACATGCCTCTATCATTGTGACTAAGTATATTTTATAACTGAGATTCTTGTTCTTGACCGAGGTAGACTTGTAGATACCACATAAACAGGACACAGGTGGCAAAGCAGAGGTAAGGAAGCGTTTCTGGCTTGGAAAGGAGGTATTTAAAACATCAATTGCACCAGCAGAGGGATGTGATCACGTAAGAGGCCAGAGGACCATACTATGGGGAGGATGCCGGAAGGGTCCTGTCATCTTCATCCTACCTTGATCCCATGCCAGGGACTCTTAGAGCAGATGAACGGGCTTGCTCTCTGTGCTCCTTTGGTCATCCCTCTTTCCCAGCCTCACAGAACTTCCCCCGAGCATCCCTGGCAGAGGTTTTTATTGCCAAGTTCTCTAAGGCTGGGGTTTTTGTCTGTTCTCTGCACTGTTGTATTCCCAGCACTTAGAACAGCACCTGGCATATAATAGACACTCGCTATCTGTCTGTTGAATAAATGAATGAAATAAGTTGAAGCCAGATGTCGAGGGGGAATTAGGACTGTGGATTTGATGCCCTGGGTTGCCACAGCTCTCTCTCTCCCCATCCTCCACACACAGCAGAAAGCAAGACAGGAACCATTTACTGAGCACTGAGTGCCCTGCACTGGGCTGGGGGTTTTACAGACACGATCCCATTTAAATTGTCCCAAAACCTATGAGGGAGGCATTGCCAATCGCAACACACAGGTGAGGAAAGTGGAACTGAAAGCGCCTCAGTGATTTGTTCCAAGTCACAGAACTGTGGAAAGGTGGGAAATGGGACTTGAGCACAGCCCTGACTCCAGAGGCCTCGCCCCTGCAGTCACACCCTTCTGGAACCAACCCCATTGCGTTCTATTTTCTGTGTCCCTTTGGGATATGGTGGGATTCGAGAGCCTGAACTCAGCTGCACAACTAGTGCTGCCTCCAGGTGCAAAGGGGACCCAGTGCTTCATGGAGCTGTTTTTTTCTTCTGTTTTCTTCTCTTTCCTTTCCTTTTTTTCCTTTCTTATCCTTCCCTTCTCTTTTCCTTTCCTTTCCTTTCTTTTCCTTTCTTTTCTTTTCTTTTCTTTGGCTTTCCTAAACTGGCTGCTTTTCAGTATCAACTTCCTCACTAGCACTGGACCTGGCAGTGGTGAAGATAGGGAAAGAGAGGGAGAAGCAAGGGGGCGGGGCCTGCATGAAGGACCACCTCTGTCTTCCCGCTGTGTGTGGTCCCCTGACCCTCATCTTGTTGTCCAGCTCCCTACTGCAGCCTGCCCAGGGCTCCACTCCATGGCTTCCTTCTGGGCCAGACCAGCACCCAGCCTGGAGGCTCCATCCACTTTGGCTGCAACGCCGGCTACCGGTTGGTGGGACACAGCATGGCCATTTGCACCCGGCACCCCCAGGGCTACCACCTGTGGAGCGAGGCCATTCCTCTCTGTCAAGGTGAGAAGCAGGTGGGAAAGAGGGGACAGGTGGCTTGGGTCCTACCCGGAACTTGGGCTTGTCCCAGGACCCATCACTTCCAAATGTGGGCTTCCTCATAGATAATTAATTCATTCTTTCAGCAAACATATACTGAGGATCCATAATATCTGAAGCCCTGGGGATATACAGATGTGTAAAACACAGCGTTAGTGTTTTCAGAGCAGGGAGGGAGATGGATATGTAGCCACAAAAATGCCAAATGACAGAGGAAGGAAGTGCTATATCAGGAGCGCAAACAGTACTGTGGGAGCCCAAGGTTAAGAGTGGACCTACCTGCTCCTGTACAGCTAGGGGACTTCCAGAAGAGGGGATGCTTGGACTCATAGAACAAGGAAAGTTGAGGGCCAGGCATTGGCAAGGAAAGCATTCTAGGCAACAGCAAAAGCGTTTGCAAAACCACAGACTCTGAGAGAGATCACAGCATATGCAAAGCAGTTGGGGCTGGCTGAAGTGCCAGGTCAGGTGGGAGGAGACGAGGGGCAGAGGGAACAGGGTGGACAGTGGCCAGCACCTACTCAGTCATCAGCGATCAAGCACATGATATATACCAGGAAGTTTGCATGCATTGCTTTTGATCATTTATGGGATTTTGTTTTCCTTAAAGTAATATACATTCACACTAGAAATCTGAAGAAAAAAAAAGAAACTATAGATAATGCCAAAGAAAAAGTGAAAATGACCTATAACCCCATCAACTGAAATCACTGCTGTTAACATTTCCTTTGGTCGTTCATATATTGTGTATAAAAATGGCATTATTGGTGTACAAAGCTCTTCATATTTTGTTAGCATCTATCACATGTTTAAATACACTTCATCATCAATATTTGCAATGGTTGTGTAGCATTATAGAAAAACTGTCATTTATTCAAGTATCATCCTATTGTTGGTCATTTGACTTTCTGTATTTTTTGCTACTATAAACAATGCTGCTGTTAAAATCCTTATAATTCCATCTTTGGGACCATCCATATTTATTTCCTTAAAATAAATTCCCAGAAATGAGCTTATTGAATCATACCTATACAAAGTCTACAGCTTTTGATATTCGTTGCCATCCAGAAAGTTTGAAGTTTGTCTTCACTTATACCTCCACCAGCAGCTTGTTATCTTTCCTCCCAGATTCTCAACATTATATACTGCATTTTAAAAAAGAAAGAAAAAATTTACCAATTATATAGAGAAAAACAAGAAATCACTTAAGGTTGAGGTTCTTGTGTTCTGGTTCCCAGCATGGTGACGTACTTTTTTAATGACATCTGTCATCTCTGACCCTCACAACCTTCTCAGGCCTGTGCCTGAGCTTTCTCAAAGACCAGAAGCAGTGCATCATTGATATTCTCTTTGATGCTTTAAGCTAAGTTCACAGAGAACTGATTGTCCGCAAACGGCAAACGTCTTTTGGCTTCAGTTTCCATTTTTCTAACTGTATCCACACAGACAAGTCTTTTCCCCAAAGTTCTAGCTGGAAGCAACCAGGCCTCTCACCTCTATCTTTTGTCACTTCCCAAAACCAAGCTCTGTCCACTCATCCCCACGCTGCTCTGTGCTGCTTCTCCCCAGCCCCAGCCCCAGCCCCAGCCCAAGTTCCTCTCCGATGCCCTCCCTCTCTGCCATTCCCTCCGTGCTCTCTGGAATCCTGGTTCCACGGCCAACAAGTGTACACCCTCAGTCACCGCCCAGAAGGCTCTCTTCACTTCCGTCCTCCACGGAGACTGTGGCTCTCATCTGAGAACACAGATGCTGTGGCCCTTTCAGGGGAGGGCGCTCATCTCCTATTTCCCACAGAACTCAGGGCGAAAGGCCTGGCGTGCTTCTTTTTCCCTGCTGCTGCTTTCCAAACCATGACTCCTCCACCGACAAACACAGCACATTGGAGAGTCTATGCATCCTAATGCTTTCTCTCTCCTTCCCCTGCCCGTTCTCTCACTACGCATTCTCTCCCTCAGAGACCTCATTCCACCACAAGCTTTCAGGTACTTTGTGATTCTCCCCCGTCCTCTCCTACCCACGGGAGGTGTCCCTCTGGGTTTGGGGGACTGTGGTGTGTGATGGAGATCCCTAGACAGCCTGGTAGTCTCTCAGGCTAAGAGGTTACCTTCTGTCCTCTCAGTTATCCAAGAGAGAAGGGCCAGGGAGGGGCAGTGAGATGAGCTGCCTTTGGCACCTTTCAATCTGAACACTGTCTCTCTCCAGCTCTGGGAAACTTCCATCTATGATCATTCCATCCCCTCCACTTTCTCTGTTCTCTTTTCCTGCAACCCAGACCTGCTGGACCTCCTGGGCTGATTCCCTGTATTTCCAGTCCTTTTCTCTCTCATTTTCAGTCTCTGGCTTTTTGGTCTATATTCTGGGAAATTTCATTTACTTTTCATTTTGTGGACTGAAAAAAAATGCACAGCCTAAAAGTTGAGAATTATGTTTTATTTGGCAGAATTAAGCCCGGAAGATAGCCTCTCAGTTATTCTAATGTTTTTATTAGCATCCGTTAGACCCACTGAGGGGAATCAGAGACCAGAAATAAGGCTTCCCAGACCAGTTTTTGTTTGTCTGTTTTAAATTAAAGGAGTTCTTAGGTTAACCATTATATATCTTTTTCCACCTTCTAATTTGTTTCCCCCACCCCCAAAGGTACCAATAAAACAGCGCTTTATAATGAGTGTTCTCTAAAAATTGATCAATTTAGAAGTTCCTCCAATTTAAAGGATCCATAATCTGGCCATCAATGAGATATATGTAAATAGTGGACTCAAACCAATAAGACGCAAGAGGCATCCCCATAAGAAAGTGTGAAGGATGTAGCCTTCACAAGATCTAGAAAGTTTACTCCCCAAAACAGTCTAAGAAAGTAAAGGTCTTCACTGTACAGGCTGATGCAACAAAGGTTAAGACGGCAAAAGCCGCTGAGAGTCGGCACAGTCAGAAGACGGCTCAGAATCCCAGTCTACTTGATTGCCAGATGTGTATCATATGTGCACCTTCCAGATGGCAGAGACCAATTTTTGAAAACACACACACACACACAATACACCTAAGAAGATCAGGTAGAAGATTTACACCTCAGACACAGGAAGAGAAATGCAAGTTCCCCCTAGAAGAGCTTTTGTGGGTTTTTTTGTTTGTTTTTTGGGGTTTTTTTTTTGTGGTACGCGGGCCTCTCACTGTTGTGGCCTCTCTCGTTGCGGAGCACAGACTCCAGATGCGCTGGCTCAGCGGCCATGGTTCACGGGCCTAGCCGCTCTGCGGCATGTGGAATCTTCCCGGACCAGGGCACGAACCCGTGTCCCCTGCATCAGCAGGCAGACTCTAAACCACTGCGCCACCAGGGAAGCCCCGAGCTTTTGTTTTTTTAAGGTCAGAATTCTGAAAAGATGTTTTATCAAGCCGGCTTTTTTTTTTTAACTTAACTGAATACACAATAAAAGAGCCCCATATTGGCCATTTTAGGTTGAGATCTCCTTTAATATAATTTTCCCAATTAATTAGGTACTTGCAAGTATAAGACATGAATCTGGCTGGGGTGTTAGCTGGAGTTTGGCTTTCTGATGCCCCTTGTTTTTCTGTTTGAGAGACTCTATTTCCCACTTTAAAGCTGAATTTCTTGAGGATAAAAGTTACTGGTGAAATCGTGTGGTGGGCCAATGTGCTGCTTATGAGCTTCATGCCTCTAGGTTTCTCCCCTAGAGTTATTTCAACTCCTCTTCATGTCTCGGGCTCTCCCTCCCAAGCACTGTGGGTGCTCAGATCACAGAATGGCCGGTTCTTTTTCATGCAGAGAAAGTTGTTTAATTAAAATGAGTTGGTTTCCCTGCTAGCAAGTCCAAGCTCACTCTGCTCGCCGCACGACAGGCCAATAAATCAGGAGATGAGGTGCTGAGGCAACAATAGGACTTTATTCGGAAGGTTGGCAGCCCGAGAAGATGTTGGACCAGTGTCTCCAAAAAACCATCTTATGGGGTCTGGATGCCAGTTCCTTTTATAGAATCAGAGAGGGAAGTAAAGTAAAAAGGGCCATCAGTCTTGCAAAACATCTCCTGGAATGGCCAGCCTCGGGGAGGGGATGTGTTGTTAATTTCTTCTTTCTTGCAGCCATTCACAGGTGGGCAGGGTTCCCTGAGGCAGGCCATGATGTACGATTATAATAACAAAAGCAACAAAAAGCAAAGGCTGAAGTCAAAGAAACAGATCCAACATGGAGTCAAAATTGGCTCTTCCCTGTTACAGTTCCCCACTGTGAATGTGCATTCCACAATCTTGTGGAAAAAGGGGTGACAACCATTCTAACTGCTCTGTCAGACAGATCTTTCTGGGAGTGTCCGCCATTGGTGCCAGTGTTCCAAATGATGAGATTTTTGTTCCTCTTTGGAAGTGTCTGCTTTACACCTGTAGACTTAAAAAATATTCACAACCTAGAAAGTTGAGAGTTATCGGGAATTTTGAGGTCTTCAAGCCTGGGAGGCCACATCTCTAGTTAAAAAATTTAGCGTTTTTCTATGTATGAGAAGATGCAAGTGTCTGGGCTCACTGAAATCATTCCTTTGTTATGTACCACAGCTATCTGGGGTCTGTATCCTGTATTTTCACATTCTGAGTTTCTTCATGGCTCACCATAGGAAATGGCTGCAATCTGATGCCTGCTAGATGGCAGGTATTCTTCTTCCTGAGTTTCCTCAGGGTTCACCGGCTGACATTGGAGGTCTGCAGTCTCTGGTGACTGATCCTTTCCTCTTGGTCAGGAATGTGACCAATATTTGGGAGACATGTCTTGATCAAATTTTGTCCCACAGTCCTGGGAGGCTCATCCCAGGTCAGGCAAAAATTGTTGATATGCCACTCCAGGTGCTAATTTTTGGATTAGGCCCTATTGATAATGAAAGATTCTCTCGATCCTCTATCTAATTATGATCAGGAGACATTTTCCCTTGTTGCTTCTTCCCATACGTAGAATCACACTATTACAACTATTTTATGTTATAAATGTGAGAAGTTTTGCTGGGGGCCTGGTTACACACTAGGCACTGTAAGAGACAACAATCTTATGAAATAGACAGGATATAAGTAATGCAGCTAGTAACATTGACAAAGACATAGCGCAGCAGGGACACACAAAGCACAAACAATTTGGAAACAAAGAACAAATTAAAACGATTAGTATAGGGCTTCCCTGGTGGCGCAGTGGTTGAGAGTCCGCCTGCCGATGCAGGGGACACGGGTTCGTTCCGCGGTCCGGGAAGATCCCACATGCCGCGGAGCGGCTGGGCCCGTGAACCATGGCCACTGAGCCTGCGCGTCCGGAGCCTGTGCTCCGCAACGGGAGAGGCCACAACAGTGAGAGGCCCGCGTACCGCAAAAAAAAAAAAAAAAGATTAGTATAACTAGTTTTAATTCCAGTTCCGATAACGAGTGACCAAAGGAACCATAACTGATTTAATGAGCCATCCACAGTTTCACTGTACTGGCCATGCATACTTAGACATGCATGGCTTAATCTTTGAGATAAGCATATGCTACTGGCAGGATCAACCAGGTAGAGAGAAAAAGATAAATGTTTCATCTTTGTTTACAAAGGCATACTTTATCAACTTGTTGTAGGTCATAGCATAAGAGAAAAGGTTTTTTTCTGAAAAACAAAGGTTAAAGCCAGTATATTTCCTAAAGTCATAAAGTTATAAATCATATTTACCAGTTCATTCAGTCCCATATTTACTAGTTCATTGATTAATTCTTGTTGATCCGGTTGAGGTTATCAGGTTTTCCATTAGTTTTGTCATTTGTCACCCAATCCAGTGATATTATCTGAAGGCTATCAGAAACTTATATTTGTCAAAAAGTTCCTTTTTATGAGTCTTCTTGAAAATTTTCATTTTTTTAAAGCATCAGGACAAAACTTAAAATAGCATGGTTAAAGATTTGAGTACAATGCAAATAGCAGGAAACGGATATTTCTGTGACATATAACATTTTAGAATAACTAGAATTATGATTGATAACATATCAGGACATCATATCAGCTGTTAGGGATTCCATATAAATTTTGGAATATCTATATTAAATATTCTATAACCTAAGGTTCATCTCCAATCACTTGACAATGTTTTTGAAGTAATTTAGCATACCAAATAAACTTAGTTTGACATTCCTCTCTGAGATGTCTCAGAGATGCTGTTTCGAAGTAGCCCAGAGTCAGCTGGAGGCTAAAAGGCTTTAGTCAGATTTTGATATTTGGGAAGTTTGTTAAAAATATCAAAAATGTTTTAAAACACAACAGGATCATAGGTCACTGTGAAACAATACTTATTCATTTAACCGAAGTCACAAAACGATTAAAAGAAAACAAATACGGATCACCTAAGGGCACAGAGACTCATACAAACTGTTATCAAAAAGGATCACTTCTAACAGAGAGAGATCAAATTCGTCTTGTATTAGCTTACTTAACAGAATCCATTTACTTAGTTAACTTCCATCTAAATTTAGTTAATCCTGACCTTGTATAAAACTTTCTCAGGGCTTCCCTGGTGGCGCAGTGGTTTAGAGTCTGCCTGCCGATGCAGGGGACACGGGTTCGTGCCCTGGTCTGGGAAGATCCCACATGCCGCGGAGCGGCTGGGCCCGTGAGCCATGGCCACTGAGCCTGCGCGTCCAGAGCCTGTGCTCCGCAACGGGAGAGGCCGCAACAGTGAGAGGCCCGCGTACCGCAAAAAAAAAATTTCTCAGTAAAATGTAATTCCATTCCTCATACCTTCTTAACTGAAAGCACACATTCTACCATACTGAAGTGTTTTATTATTTTCAATAGCTTTAATTATATATTTAAATTAGAATCCCCGACTCTTAAAAACCTTAATTTCTAGTGAAAACCAAGAGATAAGTAATAGTTACCAAAATCTGGAGAAACTATTTTAGATGATTTTTAGAACATAATTATTCTTATAGAGTTTACCTAAAAGCGCTTATCTCGTTTCCATTTACTTTAACGTTTCATCATATCAAGTTATTTCTCTTGCTGACAAATTTGCAACAGGTATAACAAGATTTTATTTAACTTCTACTAAACCTAGGTGCAGTGAAAGTATTATACTTAATGTTGATGGCTCTAAAGACATGTCTATATTAATTAGATCAACAAACAAACATTAATACCAGGTATTAATTTAATACTAAATATTTCCCAGTTCACGTGAACCTGAAAACTCATTTATCTTAATTTCTCTTGTATTTAGAATTGTTTGGTTTGTAAGCACTTACTTTTCTTTAAGCCAGTTAAATAGAGATCATTTACAGATTAACCTCAGCAATGTTATACAAAGACACATACAAACAAACAGAGAGACATCATAGCTCTCATTTCAAAATTTCAGCCCTGAGTCGGGTACAGCAATGTAAAAACCCATCAATTTACAAAACAGGTTGGATTAAAATTGGGTTTCTGGCAGATGGAGCAAATCAAGCTCACTTGTCTAGATGGCTAAACCCTTTTTACTAATATTTATGGAAAACAGGTTCTAAATTACTTTACCCTCTTTTTCAAAATTTGCATTTTAAAAAGATGGCAGAGTTAAGGGTTCCTGAGAAGACAAGATAGGACATTTGCATCTCAAAGATACAGGCAAGTTTCTCCTAGGATGACTTTGTTTCCCCTTTGTTGGTCTCTCAGCAGACAAAGCCATTACAATCTTTCGGGCCTTTTTCATATTTCTCTGGGTACGTTTAGCCTTTTCGGCCGTATCCCTATTATTGAAAACCGAATAAGCCAATTGGAACAAATCGTTCATTGGAGACTGAGGACCAGCAGTTGCTTTCTGAATTTTGCTCCTGATGCCTGGGGCAGACTGGGCCATGAAATGCACAGCCAAAAGGTCCTGTACCTTGGGGGAGGAGGGATCCACATATGTTCGGGATCCATGGCCCTGTAGGGTGAGGTCCCCTAGTTGGCATTCTGAGGTTGTAAGAATGAACGGTTTTGTATTTCTCCAGAAACTCCCTTGACCGGGATAGGCTGAGAAGTTTTCTGTGCCACCTTGGTGTTTACCACAGAATATGTGGCACCCATATCTATTAGAAAGTCAATCAACTTGTTCCCCACTGTCAAAGTTACCCGGGGCTCCTGAGGGGGAATTAGAATTGGACGCCTCAAGTCTAAGGGAGTCCCCTGGCCTCTTACAGGATATCAGCAGAAGGGAAATTGCCCTGCTGCAGAAGTGGCTCCCGGTCCAAATTGGGTGCTCTATCAGGTCTTAGATGGTGATGCTAAACCAGGTTCCTGTGCACCAGGGGTTACTATAGAAACTGCTATTTGATCCCCATGGGTAGGGGAACAAGGAGGCGGTGAATATGTTGGCAGCATGGGGGTGGGGGGTGCAGGTGGAACACCTGCTGGTGCAGCCTGCTCAGCCACTGGGGGAGCTGGATAGGCTGGAGGTGGGGGTTAAGTTTTGAAATAACATGTCCCCACTCTCATTTTCTCCCTTTTCCCCCTGTAGAATAGGTTCCTTCTTAGGTTTTCTTTCAGATCGCTGCACCGTAAGGTGGCAGCCCTCTGACTCCTTTTCTTCCTGATGCAATAACATAAATGCTTCTACATACGGAATCTCATCTCTTTTCCCTGCTCTTTTGCAAAACACTTCTAACGGCGAGATGGTATAATTGAGTGAGCCATTCAGGGGCCACCGTTCTTCTGATCCTAACATATATTGGGTCCACACCCTATTACAAGAGTATATCATGTCTTTCTTAGTCATAGGCTCACGGCTATGTTTTGCCCATTTATCTAATATACGCCTCAAAGGGCTCTCTCTCGGGATAGATGGAGTATTTCCCATTTTTATAAGTTTGATAACACCAAAACACAAAAGGCGCAGACAAATTCCAACACAAAAGGCACAAATAAATTCTAGCATCGATGCACACAAAACCAAAACAAAACCAAGACCAAAACCAACGAACTAGTTCCCAAATCAGGTAGACTTACCCTACGAAACCAACGAACTAGTTCCCAACGGACCAGTTCCCAAAATCAGGTAGAGTCCAACAACAATTCCCCTCTCCAACAGGGTACCCCAACCAAATTGGCTTGTCCCATAGAGGAAAAGCCCAAACAGAGGGGGGAATATGTTCCCTGTGTGCACGCCAGAGCGACTTACCCTCCAAAATCGAGTCCGTCGACTCGTAGACGTTTGTCGGTTCCTTGCTTACACTGCCAAGTGCTGGGGTAGCCGGTGGTGCTTCAGGGAACTTTGAAGGGAAGATCCTCAGGACAAATGATCCAGGCAGCTGCTAGAGCCTCGCCCCGATATTCCCCAACGGGGACCTGCTAGCCACGAGCAGCAAGGCTCCCAGCTGGCTCAGCCAAATTTGTTACCGAGTCCAAGCTCACTCTGCTCGCCGCACAACTGGCCAATAAATCGGGAGACGAGGCGCTGAGGCAAGGAATATGATTTTATCCGGAAAGGCGGCAGACCGAGAAGATGGCAGACTAGGGTCCCCAAAAAACCATCTTATCAGAGTCTGGATGCCAATTTCTTTTATAGAATCAGAGAGGGAAGTAAAGTAAAAAGGCAGAATAGAGAGGGAGAGGCGGGGAGGAAATAAAGTAAGAAGGGCCATCAGTCTTGCAAAACATCTCCTGAAATGGCCAGCCTTGGGGAGGGGAAGTGTTCATTTCTTCTTTCTTGCAGCCGTTCACAGGTGGGCAGGGTTCCCTGAGAGAGGCCATGATGTATGATAAGCAATGAAAAGCAGAGGCTAAAGTCAAAGAAACAGATCCAACATGGAGTCAAAATTGGCTCTTCCCTGTTGCATCCCCATGGGACCACTGCACAGTGTGAGGACTTGCCTCCACCACTCCCGCAAGTTTCTCAGTTGCCTGAGAAAGCCCTTCTCGGCCAGGAGGAGATGTCCCTTCTTCGGAGCTAAAAGTTCTCATGTAATATTTTCACTTTTATCCCAACACGTTCTCGTATAGGCAGCTGATTTGAGGGAAAACGTCAGGTCAGCCTCCTCCTTGACCACTCAGCCCAGACCGCTCAGCATCTTTCGACTGAGCAAATCCCAGTGTCTTTCAACTGGGCTCTCCTAGTATCTTTCAAATGCAGAGCCAGGTACCTGTTAGACACCACCTAATAAAACTCAGGATCTTCAACCAATGATCAGGAGCTCCAAGAATCAGGAGAGATTCACCCGAATTTGTCTGGATTCTCCGAGGAGGCGGATGGGCACCAGAGGCCTCTGCTGGTCCAGATTCCAGATCCTCATAGAGTTCAGGTGAAGGAGAGAAGTCTGCTCTAGGCCCCTTCGTCAGTCACCAAAACTGTCGACTGAAAAAAAATGCACAACCTTGTCGACAAAAATTAATCAATAGTCAATCTATGAAAGAAGTGGAAAATTTTATTCGAGCCAAATTTGAGGATAATAACCCAGAAACAGCATCTCAGAAAGCTCTGAGAACTGTTCCACCCGTTAGACGTCAGAGTTATATAAGTTTTTTGAAGCAGGGGGCTCTACGTTAAATGACATATTATTGACAGTTTACACAATCCAGACCTAAGTGTCATCGTGGCCCCTTACAAGATCAAGAGGAATGTTATCTTTTAAGGGGTTGCCTTGTTGATGGTAGGAGAATGTTGCTCTTTATGGTTGAGCAGGTATGTCTGACAATGGGGGAGGTTTGGTCGAGACATAAGGCAGATACACGATGCACGCTAGGCAGGGAGAGGAGGCCAAAAGGCAGAGAAAATTTTTTGTTTAAGTTTTTCTTGTCTTGCATAAAATATGAATTTTATTTCACAGCCTAAAATTTGAGAATTATGTTTTTATTCAACAGACTTAAGCCCAGAAGACAGCCTCTCAGATAGCCCTGAGGGACTGCTCCGAAGTGGCAAAGCAAGAGCCAGGATGTATAGGAGTTTTTGCAACAGAAACCAGGTGGTCAGGACATCAAAAGATTACTGTTAATTAAAGAAAACCAGACCTCTCAGGTTAATGAGTTTAGCGCTTTTCTCTGTACAAGATGCCAGAGTCAGGGCTCATTGAAATCATTCCTTTGAAACGCACCTTAGCTATCTAGGGCCAGCATCCTGTTCTTCCATTCCTGAATCCCCTCAGGGTGCACTGTCGTGGGCCGCTGCTGTGGCTGAGGGGGCAGCCTATCTGTCTCCATCCTGAGCTCCCTTAGCGCTCACCAGTTGGGGGTGGCTGTAGGGCTGAGATGGCTGCAGTATCCTTTGTTTGCTGAAATGGCAGGCAGCCATATGTTTGTCTACAATTTCCACCCCTTCTATTTAATGCTTATTTTGGTGATCCTATTTTTAACTTCACAGAGCCCTTCCTTGTTCACTTTTTGTTGTTCTCTTTTCAAAGTCCTCTCTTCTCATTTTATTATACGTAACCTTGACTTTCTCAAGATCAGAAGTTTAAAGTTATGTGTCTTTTGTTACCTGAGTTAGTTCTGTTTCCTAAAGGAGACTTTTCTTTCTATTTTTAATCTTATCTTTGTTTATCACTTTCATGCTGCTGGTTTTCTTCATTTGTATAGTGATCTTTGATTGTTCATATTTCAAAGTAAAGGCTAGGTTGATTTTTCCAGGTAACAGATGTGGGTTACCTTTGCTGTTATTATATGCAGCTATCATTGCCCACTAGGTCTCTCCCATGAATAAGAAGCTGAGTTGAGTATGTGGCAGAGATAAGCAGACAGAGGGGCAGGCTTTAGGCTGAGAGCCTTTATATTTAAGGATTAAAAGAGCTTTGTTCCAGGATGCCTACTTCTACCATAGCATCCCTAATTCTCTCAAGGGAGTTCTTTCCTTTTTTTTTTTTTTTTTTTCTTTTTTTCCCTTCAGTGGTAAGAAAACTCTCTCTGTTTATTTTGGAGAATGGCTGCCTGAATGTCTCTACACTGTGTTTGTGGCAAGGGATGGAGAACTGGTCTCACCCCATAGCTCCCTCCTGTATATTTTGTGCTGCAACTTCTCAACTCCATTTAATCCATCAACACACTTCTATCTTCATTTCATCTTCCAAAGCTTTTTATTTTCATCTCCTTTACTGATCTTCCCACTTCCTTTTTTATTATGAGGCTTTTCCCTCTTATTAGTCTTTACTATCATTTTATTAGGACCTCAAGGGAGAGGAAAGATAAAAATATGTTCTCAGGACACCATCCTTGAAGCAGACGTGCTCATGACATTTTTTTCCTCCACTAGCTCTTTCCTGTGGGCTTCCTGAGGCCCCCAAGAACGGAATGGTGTTTGGCAAAGAGTACACGGTGGGGACCAAGGCTGTGTACAGCTGCAGTGAAGGCTACCACCTCCAGGCGGGTGCCGAGGCCACAGCAGAATGTCTGGAGACAGGCCTATGGAGCAACCGCAATGTCCCCGCACAGTGTGTCCGTGAGTCCTTGGGTAGGGGAGGGGTGGGTGTCAAAGGGCTGGGTAAGCAGCTGAAAAGATTCCTGCAAGGAGCGAACTAAAAATCCAGTAATGGGGAAAGACATGCCCATGGAAGCTGGGGACTCAGAGAGCTGAGACAAGTGGGTACTGCCATCTACCAACTTGGGTTCCCATTTGAAACTGCTTCAAAGCATTGATAGACCATTGCTCCCTGAGATGTTTCCATAAACCATCACAGAATGTAGGAATGACTGGTCCACTTCCTTTTAGACGGAAAAACTGTCAGAAAGTTGGCATGAATGTCCTTTGATCACAAAACTCTAAAATAACAGAGATATACTTCAGTTTTAAGGCCAAAGTCACACACTGGCAGCCTAATGGGCTATATCTAGTCTGAAGATACAAGGTTGTGTTTTTGTTTTTGTTTTGTTTTGGTTCTTTGGCCTATGCAGTGCTTTATTAAAAATTTTTGAATTTCTTCCCAACATTTTAAAATCAGAAAATTTTACATAAAAATTCGTATTTCTAGCTTCTCTTGAAAAAGGCAGATCTGACCAATTGGAATTTGCAGTCTCACATCCACAGTCAACACTGACTGAGTGCCACCTCCCTTCCTTTTTTAATTTGGCAGATCTGCCCACCCCAGGTTGCTAATTCCCCACCCAGCTCACTTCACTCATTGACCACACCTGCCTGGGGACTAACGGCTCTTGGATTCATCATTACTGCGTTACCGTCTCCCAGTCCCCAGCTCTGGGTTGTCAGTGTCTTCCATAATTAATTTATTAATCCTCCTCTCTGCTTTTTACCTCCCCAGCTGTGACCTGTCCTGACATCAGCAGCGTCAGTGTGGAACACGGCCGATGGAGGCTCATCTTTGAGACGCAGTACCAGTTCCAGGCCCAGCTGATGCTCATCTGTGACCCTGGCTACTACTACACTGGCCAGAGGGTCATCCGCTGTCAGGCCAATGGCAAGTGGAGCCTCGGCAACTCTACGCCCACCTGCCAAAGTAAGCCCAGGAGGGCAGGGTGGGCAAGTTTTTCACAATGCCTACACCCTGAGCCGTCTCATACCTGGGCTGAATTGGGGGGGTGGAGAAGAGGGGTGTAGCCAGGGACTGCTGTGAACCTCCTCTGATCACTCACCTAGAACCAGGAGCTGGGGAGAGACCTATTCCTTTAAGGAAGCACTTCTCAGCATCTTGTCATCTTATTAAAAAGCTGCCTCTGTCCAGGTGAGCATCCACTAATTCATTTATTCCACATTCATACCAGGTATTGTAGAGGTATGAGGAGAAAAGGTTATGGTTCCTGCCTGCAAGGAGCTGAGAGTCTACTGAAGAGGCAGACAAATAAAGAAGCAAGGATAACAAAGTGTGATAAGACCTATAATGGGAGTGTGTATAGGGGGAATGAATATAGCGTAAGGGACCAGGCCACCCATGTGTGCCTGCCTCTCCTCCATTGGAAGTTGTTTTTCTTTGGTTCTTTAAGATCGTTTCAAAGGTCAGGGTCCCTGGGAAGCACCTCTGAGATGGAGGTTTGTTCGGGAATGCCCTTGGGATCACCACCTGGGGAAGGGAAGGGGAGGGGAGGAGGAGGGGGAAAGGGGAAAGGGAGGGGAGAGGATGGGGATGGAGAGGGAGGGGAGGCAAGAGGAGGAGAAGTGGGACTGGGAAGATGGAGCAGGTGATCTCTGATGCAGTATCAGAAAAGGCCTCAGGGCCTCCCTGGTGGCGCAGTGGTTGAGAGTCCGCCTGCCGATGCAGGGGATGCGGGTTCATGCCCCGGTCTGGGAGGACCCCATATGCCGCGGAGCGGCTGGGCCCGTGAGCCATGGCCGCTGAGCCTGCGCGTCCGGAGCCTGTGCTCCGCAACGGGAGAGGCCACGGCAGTGAGAGGCCCGCATACCACAAAAAAAAAAAAAAAAGAAGAAGAGGCCTCAGCTGACCCTGCAAAGAGCTCTGAATCTTGGTGGCCCTTCAGAATCGTCACAAGTTAGGGCAGGAAGCCCTTAAACTTCCACACTGACCAAACACTGGGTGCAGGCTGCCCCAGGAAGAGAGCATGACCTTAGGTCGGAGGACTCTTTAACCAAGGCAGTCTGAAGAGGGCTCGCAGCAAGGGGTTGTTTGCCAGCAGCTGGGGCAAGAGGTCCTTCAGTCCTAAAAGGGGGTTTGAGTGGGTCAGCACAGCATCCACCAGTAGGGATATTCTGATGCTATTTACTCAATCAGTAAAGACGTGATAGAGGAAGTAAGTGTTTGTGAAGGGACAGGAGATCACTTATCAGGGCACAGGGGGACATTTGAGACTGGGTAGGAGGCGTGGTATCTTCCCAACACCTATGAGCCAAGACACTGTTACCTTTGTTCATCCAAGTCCAGACTCCGAAGTGGAGCCATGTATGTGACTGAGTAGGAGTCACGAGTGTGGCACAGCTTCCTTACAATGAAGGCGCTCACGTCTCAGTGCAGCCAGGGGCCGTCCGCAGTGCTCTGTGGAGAACGAGTGTAGGGCTGCTGCTGGGCTCGGCAGAGAGCACAGGGGGAGTGCCTGGCAGTGTCTGCCCTGGACACCGAGGGGCACACCACAGAGTTGCCATCTCTCTGGCGCCGTGGCTCCTAACAAGGGTGCACATCCAAAACCCCTGAGGAGTTTTGGTTTTCTTTAATACACATGCTTGGGCCATATCTCCAAAGATTGTGAATCGTGGGTCCAGAGTGCAACCTGGACATTTTTAAAGCTCCTTGGATGTTTCTGGCAACACCTCCAGTTAAGAATCATGGGCCCAGGGCTTCCCTGGTGGCACAGTGGTTGAGAGTTCGCCTGCCGATGCAGGGGACACGGGATCGTGCCCTGGTCCGGGAGGATCCCACATGCCGCTGAGTGGCTGGGCCCATGAGCCATGGCCGCTGAGCCTGCACGTCCAGAGCCTGTGCTCCGCAACGGGAGAGGCCACAGCAGTGAGAGGCCCGCGTACCGCAAAAAAAAAAAAAAAAAAGAATCACGGGCCCAGTGTAACAGCACAGCAGTCACAGTGGCGACCCATATTCTGGTCATGAGTCCCATTAGAGTAGGTTAAACAGATCTTATTTTTGTCATTATTCTTGCTAATCAGAAGCAGCACGTGTCCCGTCTCTCGGGGCTGGCTTCCTGAGCATTTTGTGGTCTTTGTAGTCATCTCCTGTGGAGAGCTCCCCATCCCACCCAATGGGCACCGCATCGGAACCCTGTCCGTCTACGGGGCAACGGCCATCTTCTCCTGCAACTCCGGGTACACGCTGGTGGGCTCCAGGGTGCGAGAGTGCATGGCCAACGGGCTCTGGAGTGGCTCTGAAGTCCGCTGCCTCGGTAAGTGACCTCCCTGGACCTCTCCTGTCCCTTTTCCCCTCCTCAGGACAGGTTAGATCTTTCCAAAGCTGCATTCCAATCTTTGAACAGTACTGTTTTACCTACTGTCATAAAATGCTTAATCCAAACAGCTATTGGCATCCACCGTAAGCAAAACCCTGAACTAGCTTCCCTTGGAGCACCCAAAAGAATGCGAAGAACTTCAAGTCTGAGGTGACAAACCTTTGAGGGGCTCTCATTCTGATCAAAAAGACACCCCCTTCTTATTGGCCCTTGTATGATGGGTGAAGCCCCCGTCTCCACCTCCAGGGACACTTTACAGAGACACATTCCTGCAGCACACCTAAAATACCATTTATATTATTGGTTTTTCCGTAAGATCTTAGGGGAAATCCCAGACGAACTTTTTGACCAACCCAATATGTATTAGCAAATTTTACATAAATATGTATACAAAAATACAATATTATATATACTATATTATATAATAAATAAATATTTTTGTCATTAGCTTGTTTTATGACAAAAATATGTCCATGTATGACAAAAGCATAAAAACCAACCTGGCTTACAGAGGGCAGAGTTATCATTTCCCCCATGGTTAATCCAGTCCCTGCCTAAACATTAGATACTAAAGTTCTCTCTTCTCTCACACCTTTCTTGGGCCCCTCAACTCCAAAGGAGGGTCCCAGCTACACAGACCCAACAGCATAGATTGGACGGTCTGTTCCAGAGTGTACAGTGCTGCCCTCCCCCTGTCTCAGGCCTCTGTTAGAGACACAGTCATGAGTTATTTCCACACAGAGCCAAAAAATGCTAGTGGAAACACTAGAAATACACTCTACCTAAACCCCATTTTAAAAAAATAACTCACCTAGGTTTATATTATCTGTGTTCCTTGCCACTCAAGAAAGAAGGATGAATTTAGCTGAGCCACCTGGTCTTACGTAGTTATTTTCAACACGACCAGACATTTTTTTATTCTTTTTCAAATTCTTTTCCCATTTAGGTTGTTACATAATATTGAGCAGAGTTCCCTGTGCTATACAGTAGGTCCTTGTTGGTTATCCATTTAGAATATAGCAGTGTGTACATATCAATCCCAAACTCCCTAACTGTCCGCCCACCCCCACCCCGTTCCCGCTGGTAACCATAAGTTCGTTCTGTCAGTCTGTAAGTCTGTTTCTGTTTTGTAAATAAGCTCATTCACAACTACGCTTTGACTGCCTTAATGAGACCACAGTGCCCTCCATGCAGTCGATGCTCTGGAAATGCTGGCTGATGAGAAAAAGAGGGGGACGATCCCAGAGGCAGGGCAGTAACAGTGATCATTTCTCACCCGCGTACAGACACAGAAACTAAAGCTCAGAGATGGGTAGCCATTTGGAATGCAACCTTGGGATTTGGGGTTGCCAAGTCTTCAACACCACTTCTATCACGTCTAGGATGCCTGAAGTCAGTCCTGGATGCTGCAGTCAGGGGGAGGTGGGAAAAACGATGGGTGGTCCTTTTCCCCACCGTCCATGTCTCCTCCTCCCCTCATTTGACCAAGTCCCACCTTATTTTCTATAAGCTCCTCTTCAATTTACTCTCCTTTCCCACATTCCACCAAAGCTGGACACTGCGGGACCCCTGAGCCCATCGTCAACGGGCAAATCAATGGGGAGAACTACAACTACCGGGGCAGCGTGGTGTACCAGTGCAATGCCGGCTTCCGCCTGATCGGCATGTCTGTGCGCATCTGCCAGCAGGATCATCACTGGTCAGGCAAGACCCCTTTCTGTGTGCGTAAGTATGGTACCCACTCTCCCTAGTCACGGGCTCAGGTGCAACATGGACTTTCTCTTGTGTTGTCTTGATTAGGTTAGCTAGAGGTTTTTGTATGTTTTGTTAATGTTTTTCAAAGACAATAATTACATCTGTTGTTTTCAGTTTTCTGCATCATTAATTATTGCTTTCACCTTTAGTATTTTCTTCCTTGCGATTAACTTCTTTGTTCATTTTCTTGCTTTTGAATTAGGAATTTAGTTCATTTATTTTCAGTCTTTTGTTTTTATTGATTATTATGGATGTAAGTGTTTAAGGCTATAAAATTTCTTCTGATCACTGCTCTAATCATATCCCACAGATTATAAAAATTAGGGTTTTATTATTTCTCAGAAATTCTGTAATTTTGATATTAATTCCCCCTTTCACCTAAAAGTTCTTTTTAATAAAAGAGTGTGTGGTTTTTATTTCCAGATGGAAGAACCTTTTTGATTTTTACATTGATATTCATTTCTAATTTATTGCACTGTATATAATATTTCTACTTCATGGAATTTCCTGAGGCTTCCTTTGTGGCCTAATATTTGATCAGTTGTTATGAATGTTCCATGTGCATTTGAGAAGAAAGCGTATTAGTGTGTTAAGTTCTATATATAATCATAAGACATGCCTTATTGATTTTGTTGTTCATGTCTTCTGTATGCTTACTTATTTTTTTGTCCACCTGACCTGTTTTGTTCTGAAATTTGTGTTTCAAAGTTTTCTTTTATTAGTGTTCTTCTATTTTTTCTTACATTTCCTATAGTTTCTGTTATGTAACAATAATTGCTTTATTTGGTACATAGATATTCATAACTATTATATCTACATTGCAAATTGTGGTTTTAGCCTTTAAAAATATCTTCATTATCGGGCTTCCCTGGTGGCACAGTGGTTGAGAGTCCGCCTGCTGATGCAGGGGACACGGGTTCGTGCCCCGGTCCGGGAGGATCCCACATGCCGTGGAGCGGCTGGGCCCATGAGCCATGGCCGCTGAGCCTGCACGTCCAGAGCCTGTGCTCCGCGACGGGAGAGGCCACAACAGTGAGAGGCCCGCATACAACAAAAAAGAAAAAAAAAAAGGGCTTCATTATCACTTTTAGTATTTTCTAGTTTGAATGGTACTGTGTCTAATACTATTAGGTTTATGGCCCCTACTCTCATCCTTTGCCCATTTGCCTGGTATACCTTTAACCACCCTTCATTTTAGAGTTTCTGAATCACTTAAATTAGATGTGTCTGTTATATACATCATAGAGTTGGGCCTTGCCTTCTGAGCCAGTTTGAAAATCTTTTTCTTTTAATAGGTTAGTCAAATTCATTCACATATATTGTTATAACTTATATGTTTTGTTTTAATTGTCATGTTTAATTATTATGTGTAAAATATAATACACATATTTATTTCTTTCTCTGTATGATGTGTTCTCTTTGCTTTTTTTGCTTTGCTTTTTTTTTTTTCATTTGATATTTAGGAAAGGTAGTTAACTTGTATGTCCCTTTCCTGTAATCAGTGCATTGACATACCCGGATCCTTTTTCAATATGTTCACATTTAAGATAGACTTTCTCTTTCTAGCAGTGACTGTAGATCAACATTCCCCTGCTCCTCTCCTCTCCTGTCCTCTCCATACAGCCTTGCTCTCTACAAAGGCTTGCGACAGAAGCATGAGAAATAATTCTGCCTGGGTTTAGTGTTTATTTTTCTACTTACACGTAACTTAAAGTTTACAGCATCGTCTGTCTTCTAGTTATGCTGCAGGCCTGGGCTTTCTACAGTTTTATTTCTTCTTCTTGTTAGTCTGCATTTTTGGGATTTAGATGGCCACTGTTTATTCTCAGTTGCCTGGAAGTAATTTGGAAAATTTTTTACTTTCTAAAGTTCCATAAAGTGAGCCTTTATATAAAGTGCAGGTTTTGTTCTTAATTTTTCTAAGGCAGGTTTTTGTTTTTAATTCTTTTTCATTTGGTTTTTCATATATGAGATGGAACAATGAAATAATGAGCCTTACTCAACAAGCAATGCGTGAAAATTAGTCTTAATAGTTTCTTAAGTGTTAGGTTTACAGAAAGGAAGACCTACCTATATTCAGTCAGCCTTCTAGATGTGTCTAAACAAAACATGTTTGGTTTAATCCAGGAAATGCAAATTCAAATGCCTTTAAGAAATTGACACAGAATATGTGTGAAAAGATTTGGATTACAAATAATAGGGAATGTTGGAGTCTGAAAAAATGGAGGATGTCTGCCGAACCTAAGATACTTAATTTTGCACCTGGTCCTTACTGAAAGGCAGTATAGTAAAGCATTTGGACACTTGGACCCTGGACCTAGATTGCCTGGGTTCAAGTTCCAGACCTACCACTACATAGCATGTGGCTTTAGGCAAGCTAGCTTATCTCACTAGGTCTCTTTCCTCATCTATGAAAGGCAGGTACCTCAGAGACTATTGTGAGGATTAATCAATACATGTGAAATGGTCAGATGCTGCTGTTGCTGTTGTGATGATAGTGTGGTGGTGGTGGTGATGCCACCGCTCTGTCACATCACAGAATCCAGGATCTCTTGTACCAAGCTCCATTCTCTCCTGGAGCACAGAGTTTTAGGAAGTATCTGGAGTAGGACGGCAAGAGTAATAGAACAAGTATTTAAAAGTGATTGCTCTGTGGCAGGTACTGTGTTAGCTGCCATCACCTATGGACTCAAAATGTATGATATCAACCAGACTCTCAGAACTTTCCAGCTGCCCATCTACATTTCCTCAGTCAACTCCCTTGTCCATTCCGCACAATTTCACAGCTAGTTCACAATTTCACCTCCTTTCTGAACACCCGTATTCTATTTGTCAGCAAATAGCAAATAGTGAAGATGTCCTGAAAGCAGAGAAGCTAGGTTGAGAGCTCAGACGAGCCACTTAGAAACTGTGCCCCTTGAACAAGTCCCCAGACTCCTCTGAAACTCTCTTTTCCTATGAAGATAACGATGGTGCCTACCTCACGGGGTTGTGAGGATTAAATGAAATAATGCATATAGACCCCGATAATTATTAGCTAATCATATAATCTCACTTTCTACTGTGCAGAGACAATAGAAGCCATCAGATAATAACCCCTTCCACTTCCTGCTTCCCTGGCTCGCCCATCTGTCCTTGTCTGCCTTCATCCTTGTCCCTTCCCTCCCATCTGGAAGGAGGCCCAAGGCTAATCCCTCCATGGGTCTCTGGACCTCCTTCCCTTCTGCCTTCCTAGTAAGCTTAGACTGTTTTCACTTCTCTCCTCTGAACTGTGGACCTTCCATTTCTATTAATTTCCCTCAGCCTGTAAGACCGAATTCAAGAAACCTTTCCTTAGTACCTACTCTGTGCCAGGTGCTGTGTTAGGTGTTGTGGGTAAAGATGAATTGAATGTGTCGTAGTCTCGGCCCTCAGGAAATCTGAGTCCAGTAGTGCATGTGCTCGAGGTCCAGTTAAGAGCCCCAGTCCAACAGAACTCCTCTTTTCCTTCCCAGTGGTGTGTTCTCCTTTTCCCTTTGCGCCTGTATTCATCAGGGCTCTCCAGAGAAACAGAGCCCTCTGGGCCATCTGATGAGTCTTGAACTCTCTCCATGGGTCTGTGACACTCCCACCTCCTGTGAGCTTGATTTACTGCTTTGCTGACCACCCCTCCGTGTCCTTTGCGGGCATTTTGGTCAATCTGCAGCTCAAAAGCTGGTGCTCCTCCCAAAGGTTATACTCCTCAGCCCTCTTCTCTCACTCTATACAAGTGGTTATTTTAGCCTTTGGGGTCATGACCCTTTGTGAGTCTGGTGAGAAAATGGATCCTCTCCCAAGTTGATCGCAAACACCCAATATTTTGCATATAATTTCAGAGGATTCACAGACCCTATGAAGCTTACCTCCATTCTCCCACCACTTCACTAACCTGGCAAAGTCCTGCTCAGCCTTGAGACCCAGCTCAGAGGGCATGCCATGCCCTCTGTGGACCTTCCTTAACCACTCCCCCCCTAACAGAGGGTAGGTGCCCCTCCTGGGCACCCGCCTGTCTCGGCACCAGCCATGGTGTTGTGAGAGCCTGCATCCCTGCCTACTCTCCTACTAGGCTGAGAAGTGAGCCCCCTGAGCTCCTTGCATATCATCAGTATGTAGCAGAGTGTCTCGCACTAAGTGTCTTACTTAGTGCGCAGTAAACATTTAATGAAGAGCAAATGTATGAATCTGTTTTTAAAGCAACCCTGTTAATGCATATTGAAATCCTTACTTTACAGATATAGGAGCTGAGGTGTAGAGTGAGTTGTCCAAAGGAAGGAAAGGGCAGAGCTGAACTATAAACCCTGGTCTGCTGGCCTCCTAGTCCATTCTCGCCCCACCGCACCGGGCAGTCTTGAACCCCTGTAGTCCATTATAACAGCACGCTTCTGCCCAGCTCTCTCTGCTAGAGTCAGGGATGCTACTGTTGGGATTTACATAAGAGAACAGGCCCAGAAAGACAGCAGATGTGGCCACAGCCAAACATGGGTCCTACTTGGCCTTGTTCCCCGACCTCCGTCCATACCATTTGGGTCTGGGGTGGGGTCCTCATAAATCCAAGTATTGGGATAAGAAAGCATTCCTCATGGCTCCTCAACCCCTCACAGCTAAAAATCCAGAACCATGGGAGAGGCCTCAAAGCCATCAAGTGGGAGTTCAACCCAAAGAGACTAGGTACCAGGCAGGTACTGAACAGAACTAGGGACGAAGGATCAGAGCAGAAGCCAGTCATCCATCCATTCATGGCTCACTCATTTGTTCGTTCACTCAGCAAATATTTATCAAGCTCTTCCTGTATGTCAGGCACTGGTACATACACGAAACATAGAGCAAGGAGCGAAACAGAGTCCCTGTCCCAGGGAGCTTCCATTCAGGTAGAGGGAGACAGGCAATGAACACATGAAGAAGTACATGCAGAGTGGAGAAAAGCAGGGCAGGGCAAGGGGGCTGGGCAGTACTGGGGAGGTTGTTTATCTGGTCGTAAGGGAAGGCTTCTCTGCTAGTGACATTGGAGGGGGCACCTGAGGCTATGAGTGCAGGAGCCAAGGGATGTTCCAGCCAAGAGGAGAGCAAGTACAAAGCCTCTGGGGCAGGAACTTGCTTGTTCAAGAAAACTCGAAGAGACCAGTGCCACTGGGTAGAGTAAACTCCACTACTGGGAGGAAGGGGGGAAAGCCTGAGCCCTACAAGCACCAGGGCACTCTTCCTTCCCTGCCCAGGGTTGAACAAATTACAAAATGAAACAGAGTCATGGGTGGAAGCCAAAATATAACTTTTATTCCTGATAAAGACTAAGTTGGAACCCATAGCTTAATGTGAGAGCCAAGTGGAATCTGCTAAATAAACCCCAGAACGGGGTGGATTCACACACAGTCAGAGGCAGTACTGCACTGGGGCGGGCATCGCTCCATTGCTGGGGAGGGCCTGTCTCTGGAGGAGTGGGGCAGAGGAGCATCGCTGCCTACAGGCCGCCGGGTCCCAAGAGGAGGAAGGCAGGGCTGAGCCTTTATTCTTCCCAAATTGCACGGATGGGCTGCTCCACGTTACCCAGGGCAGAGTAAGGAAAAGAGCACAGAGCAAGGCCAGGAATTACATGAATTGAACTCCCTTCACGTGGAAGGAGTGGGGGAAGGGTTGTGCCCCCACTAAGAGCTCTGGTTCCCACTGGTCTGTCAGAGTGACCGGTCCATCCACACAGGTGTGGTTAGTATTGACTCTGGCTCCGTCCACATTGGCCCAGGAACTAGGCTGGGTCTGCATCACATGAGGGGTAGTTACCAATGTATCTGGCGAAGAAGAGTGGAGTTGGGGAGCCAGGGGATAAGGGAGAGGAAACGAGGCGGGAGGGACAGAGAGTGACGCTGTGAGCCTAACACCCTGTGGAAGTCCAAGAATGACTTCTCTCGTGTTGTCCAAGCGGTGGACGTGCCTTCAAAGAATCGGGAATGTCCACATGCTGATTTCAGGGAAGCAGAAGTTTGCAGCAAAAGAGACTAAAGTTAGACCTAAGGCTGAAATTCACTGATGGGTATGAGAAACGCCAGGTGAGGACAGGATGGACTTTGGGGGATATGGAATAACAGGAGGGCTTACCTCTCTTCTGTTCTGATTACAGCGATTACCTGTGGACACCCAGGCAACCCAATGAACGGCCTCACCCAGGGCAACCAGTTCAACCTCAACGATGTGGTCAAGTTTGTTTGCAACCCTGGGTATGTGGCTGAGGGGGCTGTTCGGTCCCAGTGCCTGGCCAGCGGGCAGTGGAGCGACGTGCTGCCCACCTGCCGAAGTGAGTCACCCTTTTTCTCCCCTCCCCCACCCCCAGTACCTCTGCCATCTGTGGTCTGTGACCCACAAGCGGAAGCCAGTGGATTCCATTGTGGTGCTACTTTGACCAAATGGGGAAGACTTGGGACAGAAAAGAACCATAAATGGGGGCTTTCTCAACCTCTAGATACAGCCACGTCAAATTTCTTCACTGGTTATATAAAGAAAGCAAAGGACGTTCATCTTTCAAAATAGAAATGGAAAACCATCTTCTGTTTACATTTCGTAGACCCAATAATTCACCATTATCATATAGAGCCCCATTCTTGATGAAAGAAAAAAAACCACAAGGGTTCAAATGAAAAATAAAAAGCAAACAGTCTAGGGGTTGGGATGAAGAGGGAGGGAAGAAAAGAAACCACGGACTCAAGAGGCAGACTCTGAGTAGAGGATATTCCAGCCCCATTCGATCTATTTAGGAAATAGCTTCTAAAGCTTTTAAAGGCTGCTCACAGCAATGAAGGGCAATGGAGCTGTCTGCCTCCACCCAAGAGTGGCCTGGCAGGCTAGCTGACGTTTGAATGGAGAGTCAGACAGAGTGAACAGTGAGCAAGGCCAGCGCTGGTCTAGAGGTTGATCAAGTCTTCACAGCTGTAAGGTGTGAGGGCTGAGACTCCCTTGGATGACGGCTCCTCCTCGCAGTGTTTGGGGGTGCACGGCGATTGGCTGAGCAGTGTGTCACAAGTCATTTGTAACTGATATTAAAGAACCAAATTTTTCAAATGATGTTTTAAAATCATTAAAGATACATTCACAGCTAACCTTAAAATAACATTCCTCTCAACATTTCAAGGTGCCATTTTGAGCGAGACAAGGTTCTAGAGAACACAGGGGAAATTGTTGTGACCTTGAGTTGACCTTCCTTCCATCACCTATCCAGGCAGGAAGAAGCTGAGAACTGATGCTTTGGGGTGTTGTTATCCCACGCCCCCTTCTCCTGTCTCCCCAACACAAGGTCCTGCCTGTAACTTCAGCTCCCCCCGTCCCAGCCCCTTCCCGGGGTGCTGTACTCAAGAGCCAATCTTAGAAACAGACGGCTGGGGTAAAATCCTTAGAAATCATGGCCTCTGGTCCTTCTCCCCACCAGCCTATTCTCTACTCTGACAGAGTGACCTGCCTAAAATGCAAATCTGATCAAGTCACTCCATGTTTAAAACACCTCCCGAGACCTCCCACTGCCCTTAAGATAATAATAGTCTCCTCTGCTGGTTTACGGGGCCCACAGACCTGGCCCAGCCTCCTGTCCAGCCCACTCTTCTCCACTTCGTCCACCCCCAGCCTCAGCTCTGCATTGGGTCCCAGACACACTGACCCTCTTCCGGAGTCCTCACACAGTGCCCTGTGCCCATAAACCCCCCCCCCCCAGGGCACCAGACAGAGTTTCCTCCAGTGCATTCTTCTCTGTCCCCTCCCACCCTCTCTTTGTCTGGGTGATTTCTACCCAGTCATCAAGAGCCAGCTTAAATGTTGCTCCTTCTGGGAAGCCTTTCCTGCTCCACCCCCTGCACTGGGCTAGATGCTCTGCTTTGTGCTTCCAGAACATTCTCTGCTGTCCCTATCAGAGCACTTATCAAACAGGATAATTGTTCATTTGTCCCTTTCTCTCTAGACCAGTAGTTCTCAACTGGGGATGATTTTACCTGCTCCACTTTCCCAATAGGGGACAGATGTCAGAAGACATTTTTGGTTGTCACAACTGGAGGGTTTCTATTGGCATCTAGTGGACAGAGGCCAGGGATGCTGTTAAACATCCTACAATGCACAGGACTGCCCCCACAATAAATAATTATCAGCCCAAAATATCCTTCGTACCAAGGTAGAGAAACCCTACTCCAGACTAAATTCTGTCATATCCTTACTGCCCAGCACAATGCTTGGCACTCAATATATCACGATAAACAACATGAATGAATAAAGGCTACTTACCTGTTTTATGACTCCAACCTCTCTGAGCCTCAGAGAGGCTCATCAGAAGTTAAAACTGCTCACACCTGAAAAGCTTATCAAAGATTTTAAGTACTGGCCCTGCCCCCCCTTATGATGCATATGGGGTTCAGGTAAAATAATGGATGTGAAAGTGTTTTGAAAGCAAAAGTACAGATCATCGGGCTTCCCTGGTGGCACAGTGGTTAAGAGTCTGCCTGCCAATGCAGGAGACACGGGTTCGAGCCCTGATCCGGGAGGATCCCACATGCCGCAGAGCGGCGGGACCCGTGCACCACAACTACTGAGCCTGCGCTCTAGAGCCCGCGAGCCACAACTACTGAAGCCCGCGCGCCTGGAGCCCGTGCTCCGCAGCAAGAGAAGCCACTGCAACGAGAAGCCTGCGCACCGCAACGAAGAGTAGCCCCCACTCGCCGCAACTAGAGAAAGCCCGCGCGCAGCAATGAAGACCCAATGCAGCCAAAAATAAATAAATTAAATAAATGTATTTTTTTAAGTACACATCATGGGTTATGAATAATATGGTTATTACTCTCAAATCTCACTCGATTTTGAGTTAAGTTGCTTTGGAAACACTTCAGGATTTAAAAGTCAAATTTATCCCCCGGGATTAATCTCCCCCTGAAATACTCGTAAAAGTGGTTAAAACAGTTTCCAGAAGAGCCCACCCCCCCTTCCACAGCTTTGCTGAGGGAGACATTGTATCAGGGATCTGCTCACAGAGAGGAGGCATCCCTGCCCTCAAGGGATTCGTGTATTCAAACAAATCACAATCGAGCAATCCAGGCTTGTACCTGGAGCGCTGAGGAGGGAGAGGTTAACCAGTCTGGGAGGAGGTGGGAAGGCTTCTGCAGGGAGGTGATGTCTAGCTGGACATGGAAGAATGAATCCCTTAACCAGGTGATCAAGGTGAGGGGAGAAGTACAGCAGCCTCGACAAGCTCACCTTCCCAGGCAGGATCTCCTTTGTGTAGCCTGTCTTGGTCCGGAAATTTTGCTGTACTGGAAATACGTGCCTGTTTGGAATTCTGAATTCTCATTTAAAAGCGTAGGAGGGCTTCCCTGGTGGCGCAGTGGTTGAGAGTCCGCCTGCCGATGCAGGGGACACGGGTTCGTGCCCCGGTCTGGGAAGATCCCACATGCCGCGGAGCGGCTGGGCCCGTGAGCCATGGCCACTGAGCCTGCGCGTCCAGAGCCTGTGCTCCGCAACGGGAGAGGCCACAACAGTGAGAGGCCCGCGTACCGCCAAAAAAATAAATAAATAAATAAAAGCGTAAGATAATCCTCACGTCCAGGTCTCTACATCTAATCATCCCGTTCCATTGCAGTCATCAACTGTACAGATCCTGGGCACCAAGAAAACAGCGTTCGTCAAATCCATGCCAGTGGCCCACACAGGTTCAGCTACGGCACCACTGTGTCTTACCAGTGCAACCACGGCTTCTACCTCCTGGGCACCCCGGTGCTCAGCTGCCAGGGAGATGGCACATGGGACCGTCCCCGCCCCCAGTGTCTCTGTAAGTTGATGTTATCTACTCACAATGATCACCCGTGCCTTCTGACAGGATGGTCCATATCAAAAACAGCCCTTCTCTCTGTGTGTGTGTGTGTGTGTGTGTGTGTGTTCACGATGACAGTCACTCTGGCTGCTCTATGGATGTCAGAGAGCATCTTGGGCCCTGTTGGGTTGATTGCCACACCAATTCTCACTCTTCCTTTGTTCCTGGCTACAGGCTTATCCTCTTGCCTCTCTAGTGCTGCCACCAACCTCTTCAGCCTCCAGGGTTCCCTTCCTTCAGGGGTCCTGGCTGCCTAGCGGGACACTGTCTCCCATTTTACCCCCTCCTTGCTTTTCCAGAAAGACAACACATGAACCCCTTGCTCTTGAAAGACTGAAGCAGAAATGCCACCGACCCTGGAGGCAGACCGACCTGGATTTGAATTCTGGCTCTGCCACTAAACATGCTGTGTGGTTTGAAAGAAGTCCATTAACCTCTCAGATCCTCCATTTCTTCATCTGTAACAATGATGCTAATGCCTCTTCCATAGGGTTATTAGAGGATTAAATGGGAACATCCATTAAAAGTGCCTAGTACAATATGTCTGGTATATAGTAGCTACTCAATAAACAATAACTGCTTTAACTGTAATTAGGAAGAAATATGGGGACACCATGTGGGGAAGAAAAGGATGGGGGAGGCACTCAGAATCCTGACATCTGGTTGCTAGCCTCACACATCCTGAAGAGAAAATCAGTTCCCTGGGCTCCTGATCTTTTCTCTTGTTGCTAATGATGAACCCTGTGGGTTACTCTCTCCCCCCTCTTCCCAGTAGTAGAGGTGAAGATGCAGTCCCGAGGGACTGATGGGCATTGAGCTGGTGCCATTCAGTAGTCTTCTTATCTGTGGTGGGTCATACATATTTTGTAGGCCCCCCAGTCTGGATGACTCCATCTCATTATGCCCTTGTGCCTCTAGGTATGATAGGAGTCTGGTACAGCTACTCACCTGCCCATATTTCGCTTGCTTGAGGACCCCAACCTGGCCATCCAGCCCCATTTACGACTGACAAATCATCTGGGGTTGGAAATGGACAGCCACCTGAGTACAGTGGTGACAGCTGAGATTCAGAGTGCATGGTGGTTTCAAATTGCTGTATCTTCTGGTAAAATGAGGATTTATCATAATAAAGTGACCCTATCTATGTTAATTTTTTGCCCCAAACTTACTTTATCTGATGTTAATATTGATATTGATATAATTAATATATCATTACATCAATATTATCTATAATCATTTCCTTAGGAGGATTTAATCCACTTCCATTTTTCTTCCTTTTTTTGTAGAGAAATATAATTCACATACCAGAAAATTCACTTTTAAAGTATATAATTTGGTGATTTTAATATATTCACAAAATTGTGCAACCATCTCCACTATCTAATTCCAGAGCGTTTCATCACCCCAGGAGGACACCCTTTAGCAGTCACTTCCCATTGCCCACCACCACTCTATTCCCCAGTAACCATACTTTCCATCTGTGAATTTGCCTATTCTGGACATTTCATATAAATGAAATTATGTGTGTGGCCTTTTGTGTCTGACTTCTTCCACTTAGCATAAGGTTTTCAAAGTTCATCCATGTTGTAGCATGTATCATTTACTTCATTCCTTTTTATGGCCAAATATTATTCCATTGTATGGATATACCACATTTTGTTCATCCATTCATCAGTTGATGGACATCTGGGTTGTTGCCACTTTTTGGATATTATGAGCAATGCTGCTGTGAACACTTATGTACAAGTTTTTGTGTGACCATATGTTGTCAGTTCTCTTGAATATATACCTAGGATGAAATTGCTGGGTCATATGGTAACTCTGTGTTTAATTTTTTAAGGTTCACTGTTTTCTAAAGTGGCTGCACCATTTTACATTCCCATGGGCACTGGTGAAGGTTCCAGGTTCTCCATATCCTCATGTACACTTGTTATTGTCCATCTTTTTTATTACAGCCATTCTAGCAGGTGTGAAGTGGTATCTCATTGTGGTTTTGATTTGCATGTCCCTAATGACTAATGATGTTGAACATCTTTTTATGTGCTTATTGGCCATTTGCATCTCTTCTTTAGAGAAATGTCTATTCAAGTTCTTTGCCCATTTTTTAATTGGGTTGTTTGTCTTAATATCATTTGTTTTAACTGTTCTTTATATATTCTGAATACTACACCTCTATCAGACATATAATTTGTAATCTTTTCTCCCAAAGATAATTCTGGATGATGTCCTTTGATGCATGAAAGTATTGAATTTTAATGAAGTCTGAGTTATCTATTTTCTCTTCTGTTGCTTGTGCTTTTGAAGGAATATTTAAGAAACCAGCACCTAATCCAATGTCATATCATAATCATGTCATCTGTGAAAAAACATAATTTTACTTCTTTCTTTCCAACCTGATGCCTTTTATTTCTTTTTCTTACATAATTGCCCAGCTAGAAACTTCAGTACAATGTTGAATAGAAGTGGCAAAACAGACATTCTTGTCTTCTTTCTAGTCTTTGGAGTAAAGTCTTCAGTCTTTCACCATTAAGTATGATGTTAGCTGTGGGATTTTTGCAAATTCCCTTTATCAGATTGAGGAAGTTCTCTTCTACTCCTAGTTTGTTGAACATTTTTACCACGAAAGGGTATTGGATTTTTTTCAAATGATTTTTCTGCGTCTATTGAGATGATCATGTGGGGCTTTTTTTTCCTCATTCTATTAATATGGTGTATTACATTGATTGATTTTCATATGTTGAACAACTCTTGTGTTCTTGGAACAAATCATTCTTGGTCATGGTAAAATTCATTTTAATATGCTACTGGATTTGGTTTGCTAGTATTTTGTTGAGGATTTTTGCAACTGCATTCATAAGGAATATTGGTCTGTAGTTTTCTTTCCTTATGATATCTTTTGCTTTGGTATCAGGACAGTGCTGACCTCATAGAATGAGTTGGCAATTGTCCCCCTTCTTCTATTTTTAGGAATAGTTTGAGAAAGACTGGTATTATTTCTTCTTTAAATTTTTGGTAGAATTCATCTGGTCCTGGGCTTTACTTTGTTAAAATTTTTTGATTATTGATTGTTTCTACTTATTTGTTATAATTCTCTTCAGATATTTCATTTCTTCTTGAGTCATTTTTGGTAGCTTGTGTGTTTCTAGTAATTTTTCCATTTCATCTAGGTTATCTAATTTATTGGTATACAACTGTTCATGTTCATAGTATTCTATAATCCTTTTTACTTCTGTAAACTCAGTTGGTAGTAAGGTCTCCACTTTCATTCCTGATTTTAGAGTTTGAATCCTCTCTCTCCCCCCGTATCTATCTCTCTCTCCCTCCCTCTCTCTCTGGCTCTCTCTCTCTCTCATCAGACTAGAACATTTGTCAATTTTCTGACCTTTTCAAAGGACCAAGTTTTGATTTTGTTTATTTTCTCTATTGTTTTTCTATTTCATTTATCTCTACTCTAACCTTTTTTATTTCTTTTCTTCCATTTGCTTTCCTCTTCTTTTTCCTAGTTTATTGGAGGGGAAGTTTAGGTTGTTGGTTTGAGACCTTTCCTCTTTTTAATGTAGGCAATTACAGTTATAAATTTCCCTCTGAGCACTGCTTTCACTGTATCTCATAAGTTTTGGTATGCTATGTTTTCATTTTTGTTAACCTCAAGTATTTTCTAATCACTCCCCTGATTTCTTCTTTGACCTACTGATTATTTAGGAGAGTGTTGTTTAATTTCCATATATTTGTGGATTTTCCAAATTTCCTTCTGTTATTGGTTTCTAGTTTCATTGCATTTTGGTTGGAGAACATACTTTGTATGATTTCAGTCTTTTAAAAATTACGGAGATTTATTTTTTTTAGCTAGATAATTATTGAATGTTTTACCATTCAATAATCATCTTTTTAGTTAAGTTGAGGTGTAACTCTTCATTGAGTTCCTATTTCCAATTATTTATTTTGCATTTGAGAAATGAATGCAATATTTGTTTTTCAAATTTGCTTAATTATTTCCATAGTGTATTGTTCCTATGTAAACATGTTCTTTTCTATATTTAACATATTAAATATACTTATTATGTATTCTATATCTGATACTTCCAATATCAGTGTCTTTTCAAGTCTAGTTCTGCTACTGTCATTTCTCCTGCTTCTCACTCTTGGTGACTTGTTTCTCATTGTTTTATTATGTTTACATTATGATCTTTTGTTTAACTGACCTTAATCTGTGGGAATCAGGAACCAAGCTCTCAGTCTGGTAGAAGCCAATGCCTTAAAAACAGGCTAGGCATTTTCTCTCTCAAAAACTAACTAAATAAATAAATAAGTGGCTAATGCTCAACAATTGCTGATATTTTTTACTACAGAAAGCCAGTGGTCACTTCTTTTTCTCATTGGGATTTACATGGTGCCAAACTCTACTTATAGTAATTACTGACACCACCACATTATGTTTTTATTAGAGACACAGAAACCAAAGGACCGACCAGTTCTTTTTGGAGTAGATTTTCCCAAAGCAGACCCCATTCAAAGACAGCAACGTTTCTTACTTCCTCTAAATATGAACTTCAGCAAGATTCCCATTAAAGGGATATACTAGCATCAGAATCCAATTAGCCTATTCACTTGTTGAAGGGGGAAAACATAGAAGTTTTCCCTGAGATTTGGTGAGACTATTTCAAAAACACCAGCCCTGAGGAACTTCCACTGGCTGTAAGGCTCTAGATCCCAGGTGACTCCCAGTAAAATAATTTTCACTGATGTTTCATGGTTATCGTGACATTATTTTAGTGGACTAATTGCATTTCTACTCCTAGAAGATCCAATTACCTGTGAATAGGATTGTGACAAATTGTAGATGACTATACATATCCCCTAGTCAACAATGTCAATCAGCTGTTCCTTCCAGGTGAAGGCAAACTGCTTTAATTAGTGTGGACATGCAGGGACCAAGGAAAATGCATGATCCATATCTATGTTATATGCCGTTTCCCTGCTAAAGTGCTTTAAAAAACAGTGGAAGCTCTGGAGGTGGCTGGCCATTAGTCCAACTCTCATACTTATGGTTTAGGAACCAGGGTGGGGGGCCTTTTCATTTTGCCATTGGACTCAGCATAGTCCACACCCAATCATGAATTGCTGATTTATATTATTGTTTTTTGCTTAATTACAATTTTATACTTTCTCAATCCCCTGTTATATGTGTATCCTGTGTAATGCAAGAAAATCTGCTACTATTAGGAGTGCTAAATACCTATCTTGCTGATTTTTATGCACACATTTAAGCTTAATGCATAGTTAGCAGCTAGAGAGCCACTGCAGAAACTGGAATGATCCAAAGAGATCCCATTTGGACATGGGCATGAACATTAAAAACGTTAATCTTTTATATCGACAAATTGAGAAATGCAGCAACAGCTATTCACCTTGTCTTTGTTCTTCGCCTTCTAGATTTTTATGCAAATATGCAATGAATGCAAGTTGTTTCTCTTTATTGTTATCATATGTCCTTTTCTTGTTTCTCCTTATCCATGGCAGGCAAATTGTATTGTCATTAATTTTTCTTTTGTCACAAGCATCATTATTGTTGACTTTTTCCTCCTTTAAAAGAACAAACCACAGGAAGGGAATAAAACAATAGAGTACACTGTAGTTGCTAATTTTACAGACACCCAAGTAGCCTAGATCAAGCCAGTAATGAAAAAATAATTTCTTGCATTGCACATACATTTTTAGAGATTATTAGATATTACCATAATTGAACACTATCCTCAAATTCCCCAAAGAAACATTTTAAAGCCAAATAAGAAAATCAGAAAAAAACAACCAGCTGCTGTCACAGAAATCATTATGGGTAACCAACATAAATGTGTACATTTGTACACTAATAGCCATGAACAGAAATGTTCTTAACAGCATTATTCATGAGTCCAAAACCAGAAACAACCCAAACATCCATCAATAGGAAATGGATGATAAATGTGCTATATTCCCACAGTGGTGTGACAGTCAACCTATTCATACCTTTATGTAGCATAGTCCTACATTGTACCAGGGCTGGTCTGTGTAAAGTGATGTGACTTGCAAAGCTAGGTTATAAAAGATATCCCACCTCCACCTGGCTTTCTTAGATCAGTCACTCTGGGGGAAGCCAGTCAAGCCTTCAGAGGAATGCAGCCACAGTCAACATCCTGGCTGCAACTTATGAGGGATTCTGAGTCAGAACCACCTGCCAAGCCACTCCCAAATTCCTGACCCACAGAAACCATGATCAGTAATGCATTTATTGTTGTCTAAGCTTTGGGGCAATTTGTTACACAGGAAGAGATAACTAACACAAATGGTAAACTATATAGCAGAAGCCAGCCAACTTTGGTTCCTGGGCTAAATCTAGCCTATGGCCTATTTCTGTATGGCCCTTAAGCTTAGAAGAGTTTTTATTTTTAATACTTTTAAAATATTGTACAAAAAAAAAGAAATAGAAGAATATGCAACACAGACAGTATGTAGCCTCAAAACCTAAAATAATTACTGTCTGGACAGTAATTAAAGAAAATGTTTGCTGACCCTGGTATACAGCAATGATAATGACCTACTGTTATATACAGCGTAGACGAATGTCACAGACATAATGTTGAGTGAAAGAAGCCAACACAAAAGAATATATACTATATGGTTCCATTTAAATAAAATTCAAGAACAGGCAAACTAATTAACGGTGTATGAAGTCAAGATAGTAGCTTAATTTGAGGAGGGAAGAAGAGAGATAGTGATAGAGGGCATGAAGGGGCTTCTGAGGCACTGGTGATATGCTTTTCTTGATCTGGGTAGTGTATTCACTTTGTGACAATTCATTAAGCTCTGTTTTTATGATTATTGTGTTTTTCTATATGTATGTTGCATTTCCATTAAAAAAGAATTTTTTTGAAAAATCATTTCAGAGTTAAAATTGGACAATTTCTGGAAGTCCAGAAATTTCTAGTAAACATAGAAGCATTTAAATTATAATTGTGGGCTCCATTCCTTCCAGAAAGAGAGAGTTCATCAGCAGTATTAAAGCAGTACTGCAGAAGGGAGTCAGTGACAGTGCTTGAGAGTGTGCCCTCTGGAGTCAATCTGCCAGGTTTCAAGAACTAATTCTACTGCTGAACAGGCCTGTGATCTTGCGGAAGTTACCCTGCCTCACCATGCCTCATTTTCTTCATCAGGAAGGTGGAGATAAAAACAGTGCCTACCTCATAGGGTTGTCTTAAGGAATAGATAGTGTAATCCTTGGAACTCACTGTATCAGTTACCTATTGCTGCGTAGTAAGCCATCTCAAAACTTAAAATAGCATCGATTTTTGTTTTCTCACAATTCTAAAGGTCAGGAATTTAGGTGAAGCTTAGCAGATATATTAATCTGGGTTCTCCAGAGAAACAGAATCAAAAACCAATAGGATATATATTTTTTTACATATATTTTATAGATAGATAGAATATATAGTATATATAGGTATGTAATAAGATCTATATCTATATAGATTTAAATATATGATTTATACCTATATATCTGTACCTATAGAAACCATGAGCCATCTATATATCTGCTTCTAAATATAATATATAATATATATTAAAATCATGTGAGCCAACTCCTTATAGATATAGATAGAGATACAAATATAGATAGATACATAGATAATAAGGAATTGGCTTATACAGTTTTGGAGGCTGAAAAGTCCCCAGATCTGTAGTGCACATGCTGGAGACCCAGGAGAGCAGATGGCATAGTTCCAGTCTGAGTCTGAAGGCCTGAGAACTAGGTAGAGCCAACGGTGTAAATTCCAGTCCAAGTCTGAGTCCAAAGGCAGGAGCTCAAAGACAGGCAGAGAGAATTCTCTCTTACCCCACTCTTTTGTTCTATTCAGGCCTTCAAGAGATTGGATGAGGCCCACCCACACTGGGGAGGGCAATCTGCTTTATTCAGTCTAGTCTGCCAATTTGAATGTTAATCTCATTCAGAAACCCCCACAGATACATACAGAATAATGTTGGACCAAATATCTGGGCATCCTGTGGCCTAGTCAAGTTGATACATAAAATGAACCATCCCAGCAGGGCTGGCTCATCTGCACCCAACGTGGTTCAGTTAGGACTGGAGGATCCAAAACAGATCCAAAATGACCCCATCTCCATGTTTGAGGACTTGCGGCTGGCTGTTCTCCACGTGGCCACTCTCTCCAGCAGGATGACATGGTCTTCTTTACTTGGAGGCTGGGTTCCTAGAGCAGAAGAGGAAGTTAAAGGATCTCTTAAGCCAGACATTCTGTTGATCAAAGCAAGTCCCAGGCCAACCCAGGTTCAAGGAGGGAGGAAATAAGAGACTCTACATCTGGGAGTGGGAAGAGTGGTAGGCCTGTGCCGGGATGGGGAGAGTTGTGGTGGCCGTCTTCGCAGACAGCCAGCCCTTTGGCCACCAGAGTACCTATCCTTCCCAGTTGCATGCCAGACCCCAAGGTTTAGTCCAAATCACTATCATCTCTTCTTGAACTACTGCATCAGCCCCCTCTTTTCTTGCCCCGCCCTAGAATGTTCTCCACACAGTAGACAGAATGATCTTGTTAAAATGTAAATCAGATCATATCACTCCAGTGGGGTCCCGTCATGCTTGTAATAAAGTCCAAATTCTATGCCATAATCTGGCTCCCAGTAACCTCTCCACCCATGTCTCCTTCAGTTCTTTCCTTGTTCGTTCTATTCCAGCAACCCTGGCTTTCTTGCTGTTTCGCGAACACCCCAGGCTCATTCCGGCCTCTGGGCTTTTCCACTCGATGTCCCTTCCCTCAGAATGCTCTTCCCCCAGATCTCACATGGCTGGCCTTTTCACATCACTCAGATCACTGCTCAAATGTTGCCTCAGAGAGATCTTCCCTGACCATCACCATCCTACTCAAAAACAGCTGCTCATCCCACCCTGAGCACCCTTTTCCTGATGCAGCTTTCTTTTCCTTCATAGCAACCCCTAGAATTACCTGTTTTCTTATTCATGGTCTCTCATCCTCACTAGAACATAACCTCCACGAGAGCATGGACTTTGTTCTCCCAAATACATATAACGGTGCCTCGCACTCAATACATATGTGTTGAGTAAATGAAAGAGCCTGGGATCAACCGTGGCAAGAACAATGCGAGGCAAACCCAGCGACGTCGACAGCACTGTCCTGCCCTGGCCCGTGCACCTCAGCTCTGCACTCTAACCCCATCACTGGTTTCCACAGTTACACTTTGGTGTCTCAGGAAAGGGAACTTGCAACAGAAGAGGACAAGTTGGAGACAACTGATGTGGGCAGCTGTGAGATGCATTTGGAGAGGACTCTAACTGGCCCTCATTCTGGATCCTGTGGCCAATGCTGACAGTCTCAGGATGACAGATCACCCATTTGTCCCTTTTTTAATTAATTTTTTGTTGGAGTATAGTTGATTTATGATGTTGTGTTTCAGGTGTACAGCAAAGTGAATCAGTTATACATATACATATATCTACTCTCTTCTAGACTCCATCCCACGTAGGTCATTACAGAGCACCGAATAGAGTTCCCTGTGCTATACAGTAGGTTCTTATTAGTTATCGATTTTATATAGACTACTGTGTATATATCAATCCCAGTCTCCCAGTTTTTCCCCTCCTTTCCCCCTTGGTAACCATAAGTTTGTTTTCTACATCTGTGACTCAATTTCTGTTTTGTAAATAGGTTCGTTTGTACCATTTTTTAAGATTCCACATATAAGCGGTATCATATGACATTTGTCTTTCTCTGTCTGACTTATATGTAGTTATACGTATACTATATGTACCACCTTTCTGCCAGAGACCTCTTGGTATGTCCTACAGCAGTGAGGAAATAGGGAGAGGTGAGCACAAGAGGCAAGAAAGAGAAGAAACGGATATTACTGTGTCCCTACTATGTGCTGAGCAGTTTCACATGTATTATCTCATTCAGCTCTTAAAACAACAGGTATCGCTCTGCAGTTCACAGATACAGAAACTGGACAGCGAGGTGGGTAGGCATTGTCTGCTGATGCTGAGTGGGTGTGCCAGCAGGAAGTTTGCTTCAGTAGATAACCCAGCTTCTCTTCTGCTCTTCTGTCGCCGTGAAAAGCCTAGCATGTGTCCTGTGATGATGATCCATCCTGGTGCAGAGTTGATGACATGTTTGCCCTTCCCCACAGTGGTGTCCTGTGGCCATCCGGGCTCCCCGCCCCATTCCCAGATGTCCGGGGACAACTATACTGCGGGGGCGGTCGTGCATTACAGCTGCACCAGCAAGCGGACTCTAGTGGGAAATGCCACCCGAATGTGTGGACTGGATGGACACTGGACTGGCTCCCTCCCCCACTGCTCAGGTATGGGCTCTGGTGTGGGAGAAGGGGGTCCAAAGGAACACCTGGCTGGGAGGCGAGTGAGCTCCCGAGGGTGTGAGTGTGACAGATGGACGGGAGGGAAGCAGACCTTCTGAACCCTCATCGCATCCCTCCCAGGCAGAGAGCACGGCTATCAGAGGTCCCAACTGGACTTCAGCCCTTGGTGGTCTGAGCCCAGCTTCATGCCCTTAGTCAGCACTGGCCAAGCCCATACGGCCAAGCCCATACAGCCAAGAGATTGCAAAACTAGTGAAGACGCAGTTTGTGAGGTCACCCTATGGCCAGAGTCCTGTCCAGACCTTATTACCATGAGGTCCCAGGAATAGTCCAAGCCTTCCTGTTGTTCAGCCCAGGTCCAAACCCCCTCCTGTGTTCTCTTCTTCCCTGTTTGGGACTCCTGGGCCTCAGCCTGCTTCCCTTTCTGTATCACCACCTCTCCCGTTTGTCCTGTGTCCTGACTGCCCAGTGAGTACAGTTCTTCCCTTTAGCACTAACACACCAGCCCCCAGACGTTTCCTATGAATGAGTTTGTTTTCCTGTTAATCTCTATGGGGACACGGAGAGATGTTATCAACACAGCACATGTAGCACATGTAGGGAACTGCCAAAGCTCCCGTGTCCATATTTCCAGATATTCATCTGTAATGTCATAAAAGAACAAAATATTTGAAATTGAATTGTCCCACCAATGAAGAAACTACTAAGCAAAAAAGTTAGCACCCCACAGCTTTCTTTTCTTTGGGGTGAGCCTGCCTGGCCCCAAGAAGGGATGCCACATGGGGTGTTGCCCACAAGAAGGCAGCTGTTCATGTAGCTTGACGTTCTTCAGGGGACCTACCATGGCACTGAAATTAACCCCTAAGCCTTCCCATGCCAGATGCCCTCTAGAGGTAAGAATCCTGACCTCCTCCTAATATAGAAGCCTTCTCCTCAAAGTGGGACTTCACCCACAAGATGTGCAGCTGCTCTTGCAGTTTGAAGTTCCCAGATGAGCCTGTCTTCCAAAATTTAGGGAACTGCCAGAATACCCACCAGATATTAGTCAGGGCTCCTAAGAAAGAAATTCCCAAAGCACTGGCCACTGTTTCAAAGGGTTGTGGGCTGCCCAGGACAAGCCCAGACACGTCACTCTGTTAACACCCAAGACTTTGGCCTCTCACCCTCATTAATCTCATTAATCACCCAGTTCATGAACTGGCAGGACTGTGTATGAGCCACTGGGACTCCTTTAGCCTATCAGCTGGGCCCCAGGCTCCTGTCTGTTTGGACTTGTATTGGAAGTGTCCTGGGGAGGCTGGCATGGGGACAAGGATCATGTATATTGAGGCCTCCAGAGTTGTCCACAGAGCAAGTTCCAGGAGGAAGAAGTATTCCACAGAAGAAAAGCATGCATTTCGCATCCAAATGCCCATTCAAGCATGCATTTGCCCCAGTCTCTTTGGTGAACAGTCCCTTTTGCATAAAGTCCTCCCTCTAGACGTTTCTCTAGGACATGGGACTAATGGTGTTCTTAAGGTCTGTTTTATGTATTTGGGGATCCTTGTTCTCCATGGGAAAAGGAAGTACAACGTAGGGGAGGAAGAAATCAGAAAGAAAGGCTTCAGCATCTCCAACCCATTAGCATATGTAACCCAACCACACAGTGTGTCTCCTGGCCCAAAAGCACAGAATCCAAAGTCTTTTCTCCCAAACTGTAATTGTCCTTCTCTGAAGTTGTTTTTGCAAAGGCTGTGAAATGACATACTGGAAATATTACAGAAACAATTCTTATAGATAACTAAGCTAGAAAACCTCTAAAACCTTTTCAACCCTGAGATTTCATAATTTTGTGACTACCTAAGTCCTGGTTCTGCATGTGGAAGAAGGGACTCTTCCTTGGCCACATCAAAGGTCAAGGGGAGACTAGAAACAAGCTGACACCTTGGGAACATGAAAAAGTAAGAAGCAGAAAAGAACCTTCAGAAGACATGGACCTCACTCATTAGGGGATATGTTGCGTTAAGCTGTTTGATCCCCAATCCTGAATATTCTGAAGAATAGTTTGCAATCTTACTTCTCCCGTGTCTTCCTCAAGGATGACAGACACTTAGAAGAAGAGTATCATGGGCAGAGCTTTCCTGGAGACCTCTGAGGACAGGAGTAGAAGGGATTCCATAAATACTAAGGCTGAGGAATGAATGAATCTTAAATACCTTAGATAAGAAAGTGAAGGTGGAAAAAATAGGTGATTAGGAAGTAACGCTAGATCTGTACTAGTGAGTGGGATATAATTCCACCAGTGATACAGATATCATCTTTTGCAACATCATCTCCTGTCAGTCTTAAAAGATACACATTCAGGAGTTCCAGGGTCAGATTTTCAAACCTCATTCTGTACAGTCAGTGCACCCAGATGGTGCATAATAGAAGTCATAAGTCCCTGGGCCATAAAGGACATGCAGAGATTTCTGGCATTTGAGACACACTTCAGGAAGTTCATTGCCTACCTCTGCAGTGTCATCATCTTGCTGATGTACCTCTTCAGTAAAGAGTCAACAGTTGCCACCTGCCCCCATGGTACAGTATTCTGTCCCAGACTTCCTTATATCGTTGAAACAGAGGCCAAACACTGCAGTGGGGACTGTTCTGTCCGATAATGCCCAGGATCTGGGAGTCCACCCTCAGGCCTGTTGTTTAACAGTGCTGGCTTCAGCTGAGGCCAGCTAGCCAGTGAGGGAGAGAGAGCGACTCACCATCAGGGCTGCCTTCAAGGGGACCCTGTACTGCCTGTTGCATGAGCCACATCCTGGAAAACGTCAAAAGATAAGAAAACCTGGCCAAGTGTGATAGGCTTTCTTTTTTCAAGTGTTTTAGTTGAAGGCTGAATGAATCCCCCTTCCATGGTAAGGAGCAGAATGAGGAACATGGGGTTGTATAGTATTCTCATATTCTGAGACTAGACTGGAAAAGGAAATAATCCCAAAACTGAGAGGAAGATACATTAACAGTGAATGGTGGGGTACACATGGCTTAAGCCCCTTGTGGTCAAGATGTTACTATCGATGCCTACACATGTGGATTCACGAGGAGGTGCATTCCACATCACTAAGGCAGGAGCCTGTCCTGGTGACTGCACTAAGGCAGGAGCCTGTCCTGGTGACTCAGGCTAGACACACGGTCAGTTTCACTGCCCTCATTCTCAGGGCCCACTGCCCTTCCTTAGCATCAGCCCAGCATCTTTCTCTCTCCAAGTTCTCCACTCCCTTTCCTGCCATGCTAAAAACAACGGGGTTTTTGGTTCTGGTCCATAGGAACCAGCATGGGAATCTGTGGTGACCCTGGCATCCCAGCCCATGGCATCCGTTTGGGAGATAGCTTTGCCCCAGGCAGCCTGATGCGCTTCAGCTGTGAAGCTGGCCACGTACTCCGGGGATCATCAGAGCGAACTTGTCAAGCCAACGGCTCGTGGAGCGGCACGCAGCCTGAGTGTGGAGGTAATGTATGTGACCATTCTGCTTCTCCCCTCTGCCGGCCCCAGGATCTTCCCCCATTTTCCTACTCGCTAGTGCCTGCCCTCACATACACAGATAAAATCCAGGGCCCCATTTGAACCCTTGGCATGGTGAATAGCGGGCATCAACAGAGAGTTCATGTTCATCTCATTAGTAATCCAAAGGCAAACATATTCCCCACTTACCTAAGAAGGGAAGACACCAGGATAAACTAAGTTAAGCACATTTGTGCATTTATTTCCATACAGTTTCATTCAACAACTGTGTGCCAAATACTGTAGTATAGGCTAGAGACACAATGGTGATGGAGACAGACCCACTTTGCCCTCTTGGAGCTTACAGTTTAAGGGAAAACACTGTGTTTAAATAGCATCCAAAGTGCCAAACGAAATACAGATCCAGCTTTTAAAAATCCTTTAAAAGTAATATAAGCTCTGAATGATGGTTCCTGAGGTAGGCCCAGTAGGGAAAATATATTTCTCCACACACTTCTAAGTTTCTGGGGAAAAAAAAAAAACCTCTTTTTTAAAACCTCTCTCCCTAAAGTCCAACTTTTTGTACCTGCTCCCCAAATTTCTCCCTCCCTCCCTCCCTCTCTCCCTCTCTCTCTCTCTCTGTCTCTCCCTCTCTCTCCCCATCTCTCTAAAATACAACCTGCATAGCACTCTCCTAGTTAGGAAGCAGTTTAACAGTAAGAGGAAGATTGACTGAGGTGTTGGAAGAGGAAGGACGCAATATGAAATCATCATCTAGCAAGGGAGGAGTGGGAATGGAATAGGGAAATGTATAATTGCCAGGCAGCACTGAGGGCTCATTAAGGTAAGAGCCATTAACATAAAGTGACAGTAGTCAGCATCGGTCTGGGTTTTTGTTCAAACACATTTAGCTACATAGTTTCAGGCACAGGGTAGGTGAAGCATTAGGTGTAGGATTGGGGTTTTATTAGGCAACTAAGACATTGAAAGAAAGTGGCAAGGAAGATGAGGGTATACACAAAGCAGTGATTATGATAAATCTTAGCATCTAAGCTGGGTAAGGAGGGGACGGGTTTATGAGTGGAGTAAGGGGCTGTGAAAAGGTGGTAGGATCCGTGGATTATAAGTCCCAATCACCAGAGAACGAATTCCAGAGGGAGCGAGCTAAAGAAATAAAAGGCAGTGGTTAGAGAATGGGCTGCATGAAACTGAGATTGTGACATAGTCCTGAAGAGCAAGGGGAGATGCTCTGGCCCATGATCAGGGGACAACAGTGATAGAAATGGAGTCAGTGCCTTCGCCCACTTGTCTCTCCAAAGTCCTGCCTTTCTGGGGGTGCAAAGTTAGTTTTTATAGGATTTCCTAGGCATAGTAAGAGAGGTCTGTGGTACTGAGAGAGTGTTTTGGCAGGGGGAGACTTCAGTATATTCTCAAATATCCACTGTGACCCAGGTTCCCTTTCTTGCCACTCAGGTCCCAGGATGGAGTCAGCCATCAATGTCAGGAGTGTTCAGGGAACAGAAAGTGGGCAGCTGAGAGTTTGGACCTGGAAGCAAATATTTGTTGAGTGAGTGTATGTGTAACATGTACACAGCTCTTTGTGACTTCCCTTGACAAGCTCCCACTTATCTTTTAAGGCTCTACTCAAATTCTTATCTCCAGCCCCAATAAACTGCTCTCTTTTTAGTGCTTTTTTTCCTTCAAGTGTAGCACTTATTACATCATATTTTAATTCATCTGTTTATAGGTAGGTTCTTAAGATAGACTGGGCTCCTCAAGGGCAGGGGACATGGCTTGGTCACCACTGCATATCCAGCACCTAGGCAGCACAAATACTTGTTGAGTGGATGGATGATAGGGCCTATCTGTTGTGCTAATTACATAGGAATCATTTTGTAGATCTGACTCTGGGACTATGTAAATGTTGTACATACTTATAAAATAAAATTAAATGAAAGATTAGAAACAAGTACTCTCCGAATATCAAATCAAAATGGAAACAAATGAACTTAACTATGTATCAAGTTGGTGATTTAATAACCCAGAGAATTATTTCAGTTGACTTGAAAAAATGAAATCTGACTATGGTACATATATCCTAAGGACAAAGAACTACAATGAAATCTTAAACTGTTTTTTGCAATCATATTGCTAGTAATAAAACTGGTATTACTATTGTGAAACTATTATGTATATAATACCATAATATATATGGATAAAACAAGTTAAAATTATTTATTGTCATTAAGAACCAAGATTTTCAACATAAAAGGGATATATAAAAATCAGAAATTTCGGGCTTCCCTGGTGGTGCAGTTGTTGAGAGTCCGCCGGCCGATGCAGGGGACACGGGTTCGTGCCCCGGTCCGGGAAGATCCCACATGCCGCAGAGCGGCTAGGCCCATGAACCATGGCCGCTGAGCCTGCGCGTCCGGAGCCTGTGCTCCGCAACGGGAGAGGCCACAACAATGAGAGGCCCGCGTACCGCAAAAAAAAAAATAAATAAAAAATTTAAGGAAAAACTCAATTCTAAACTTGGCTTGGTAATATCAGCATAAAGTCATAATGTATTTTCAATTTGAAAAGTTATTTTCCCAGACTAAAAGTCTAGAATCAATGACCAGCTCAGTAACAATGAGTACCCTTAATGCCCAGATTGTAGTTTTTAAATCCATTGCCCATTCAAAGGAAACAGAGCTCTTTAGAGAAATGGCTGATTCCAGGACTGGGACAGGATATATGCAAGATGAACATGGAAAATCTTATTACAACAAGGAATCTACCAAACACAAGTGGGTCATGTCAAAGGAACTCAGGAGCCAACTTGAAGGGGCTCCCACTAGTCAAAGATGGGATAATTTGAGCGTCCATAAGAATAAAAGTGGCAACAGATGGAAACATAGCAAATAAGCTCAAATCTGTGAATTCAAATATTGTCCTTTGGAACTTGCTAGGGAACCAACTCATTGTTCTCACGTCTGATTTAAAAAAAAAAGAAATCAGGGCTTCCCTGGTGGCGCGGTGGTTGGGGGCCTACCTGCCGATGCGGGGGACACGGGTTCGTGCCCCGGTCTGGGAAGATCCCGCATGCTGCGGAGCGGCTGGGCCCGTGAGCCATGGCCGCTGAGCCTGCGCGTCCGGAGCCTGTGCTCCGCAGCGGGAGAGGCCGCAACAGTGAGAGGCCCACGTACCGCAAAAAAAAAAAAAAAGAAAAGAAATCAAGCATTAATCCAGCCGTCCTATATGAACTCTATTTCTGGGTAAGCAAATATTTGATGATAGACAAGTTCTTAAACACCAGCTAAAGCAGAAAGAATTATAGAATTAGAATGTCACCATTTCTATCCCCTAATGAAATAACGAATCTGGTCAACAATATTTAATTTCTGGTAAAACCATTAAGTGACAACTAATAGGAACTTTATAATGCCAGATGAGGCAGGCAGACCCGACCCACTGGTCAGCCTCAACATCACTAACAAGGAAACAACCAGACATTCTGTGCCTCCTGATGTGATAAGAAAAACACAAAACCTTTGAAAAGTACCTTTGCCAAAAAGTAGAACTTGACTACAGTAACTACAGGGGACAGAGGAATATGCTGAACAATGCCTCATTGGTGCAGTTAGTAAAATCCAGAAAGTGGGAGATTCTACCGGATAAATGCCCTGATTCATGTAACAGATAAATTGTAGGAGAGGGTAATCCAGTAATCTCTGGATTCAGAGTCTTAGAGACATGCCAACCAAATGTCATGTGTGGACTTTATTTGGATCGTGATTCAAACAAATCAACTGTAAAAAAGAGATAGACAGAAACACTAAGCACTGATTGGATATTTGGTGATATTAAGGAATTGTTTAAAATTTTAGGTGTGATAATAAAACAGATATAGTCTTTAATTTTTAGAAATCATAAAAAATCTCTACAGGTCTCTCCTCCCTCCTCCTTCTAAGGGGGAGATGATCCGACATGAAAGCATCCCAAGAGGCATTTCAATCCACAGGGTCCTTACATAGCACGAGGTCTTCACTCTGGGCAGGGCCCAGCCCCCCAGAGGATGCCTGCTCTTGTTCTGATGAATAATGTGTCCTTTCGGCTTCCTAGTGATCTCTTGTGGGAACCCCGGGACTCCAAGCAATGCCCGAGTCATGTTCAGCGATGGCCTGGTTTTCTCCAGCTCCATCGTCTATGAGTGTCGGGAAGGCTACTACGCCACAGGCCTGCTCAGCCGGCACTGCTCGGTCAATGGCACCTGGACAGGCAGCGACCCGGAGTGCATAGGTGAGAACCTCTGGGCTCCATGGCAAATGGTGGCCAAGGCAATCGGGCTTCTCCGTGCCAAAGAAGAAGGTTGTCTGGAGGAGACTGGGAAGGCTGGCTGACATGGTGGGACTTGACCCTGAATGAGAATCATACAAATAGCCTCCACTTACTGGGCACATAGCATGTGACAGCCACTGAGCTAAGTGCTTTGTTTCACATGCATCACATCTTTTGATTCTCACCACAACCCCATGAAGTAGATACTATTAGCTCTACTTTATGTATGAGACAACTGAAGCTCAAAGAGGTTGAGAATATATAATTATTTGCTATCTCTCAGACTCTAGCCAGTTCCTTGGGCTTTCTTTTTCTCTTTTAGGGAAAACCCCCAGTGCTCAGCCTGATTCTCTTTCCACCTTAAAGCTGCTGCCATCTACCATCTTTGTTAGTTCCTTCTCTCCCTTGGACCCAACCCCACCCCAGCCTGGCTCCCCTTTCTTGCTTCTCTTAAGGGCAGCTCCAGATCCTTTTCCTTGAAAAGCAAATCACTGTGGGGCCCAGATGGAAGGAAGTGATAAGATAAGGGAATCTGACAACATTCTCCCTTTCAAAATCCTAGCTGTGATTTCAGGCTGCATTTGAAATCCCCTGTCAAGTTCACTTTTGTTCTGAGGCCAGAGCTCACCAAACCCCACCCTCACTTGATACCGTAACATCGGTATGACCACTGCATCGGTCACAAGACCCTCCTCCTAGGCCACTGGACCCACAGAGGTCTCCTGGGCAGAAGAGCAGGCAGTAAGATGCCCTTTCCAGCGAAAAATCGTCTTATGTGGTCCGTCAACACATCTTAAGCTCTTCAACCTGGAAACGTCCCTCTCCTTGGACCCCAGCCTCATTTATGAAGCGAGCCCTCTGGATACTGCCTCTTAGAGGTGTGGGCTTTAAATGAAAAAGATGGGTTTCCCAGCCCAAGTTGCTGGGGTGTGTAAGGATGGTGCGGGCAAGGATGGGAGATGTAAGACAGCCTTTGCAAGCAGACTTGGCTGCGGGGACTTAGAATGGATGGTGCCCAACTAGGAACCGGGGAGGGGACAGGACATCCCTACCCTGACAGCTTTCCTTCCCAGACACGTGCAGGGAGTGATAGGGATGGTGTTGGGGTGCTGGGGAGAGGGGGGGTCTGTGCTCAGAATGAGCAATGCTCTATCTCCTCATCCCAGTCATAAACTGTGGCGACCCTGGGATTCCAGCCAATGGCCTCCGGCTGGGCAGTGACTTCAGGTACAACAAAACTGTGACCTACCAGTGCATCCCTGGCTACATGATGGAGTCACATAGGGTGTCCGTGCTGAGCTGCACCAAGGACCGGACGTGGAACGGCACCAAGCCGGTCTGTAAAGGTGTGTCTGGGGACTTCAGATGTGGACACAAGGACAAAGAAGGTACAAAAGTCTTGAACATCTAGAAGGGAGGGTGTGATGAGGCAGAGCCCTAACATCTTATCGGGGGGTGTGCAAGGTGAGGAGTGGTCCCTGAACATCTGCAGGGAGGGAGTGGGAAGGTCCTGGGCCTTGAACATTGAGGGCAGGGCCGTGCAGAGAGGAGTGGGTTGTCGTAAGGTGCAAAAAGCCCAAGCTCCCAAAGGAAGAGGGGGCGTTCCTGCTTCCTGACACTTAGCCCAGACTCCCGGCGGGCACAGGGAGCCAGTGACATCTGTGCCGGCGGCCACTAGGGCCTGGTTTCCCCCGGCAGCCCCAGCACTCAACCTGCTTTGGTCTCCCCCAGCTATCATGTGCAAACCGCCTCAGCTCATCCCCAACGGGAAAGTGGTGGGGTCCGACTTCATGTGGGGCTCAAGCGTGACGTATGCCTGCCTGGAGGGGTACCAGCTCTCCCTGCCTGCGGTGCTCACCTGCGAGGGAAACGGGTCCTGGACTGGAGACCTGCCTCAGTGTTTCCGTAAGTCGCTCATGGGGGCCTCCGAGGTGTCCCATCTGCTGGCTCCATCCTCTTCCCTCCTCTGCTGGTCTGCTTCTAGAGCTCTGCTGCTAGGAGGCCTAGAATGGAGGTCCCCGGCCCAAAATCAGGGAGGAGCTTTGTCAAAGACACTATTAAAGGGCTTCCCTGGTGGCACAGTGGTTGAGAGTCCGCCTGCCGATGCAGGGGACACAGGTTCGTTCCCCGGTCCGGGAGGATCCCACATGCCGCGGAGCGGCTAGGCCCGTGAGCCATGGCCGCTGAGCCTGCGCATCCGGAGCCTGTGCTCCGCAACGGGAGATGCCACAGCAGTGAGAGGCCCGCGTACCGAAAAGAAAAAAAAAAAAAGATACTATTAAAGAAGAAAGGGATTTTAAAGGAAGGATATGAGACTATCTTAATTGAGCCCTGGCTCCTCTCACTGTGTGGAGTCACAGTGGAAGGAAATTAAGCCAGAGATAAAGGAGGTGTTTCTTAACCTGAAAGGTCGTTAACTGGATGCGCTAGAGCCCAAAGCTGGGGTGATAGACAGGCAAGCGGGGCAGTGCTAGAAACATGCCTGTCTTCAAGGAAAATACCCTGCACAGAAGAGACGCTGGGGCCCTTGTGATTTTCTGGTGAGAGAGTTATTTCTGATCTACCTGGCCCGATTGTGTCTCAAAGAGCCTCAAGTCCATGCCAGGGCTCATTTCTTACCGAGTCCCCCAGAGAAGCAGGTTCCAGGTCACTTATTCTTGCCTTACCCCATAATCTGGCTCTGGAACTTGGACAAACAGTAGGACCTGTTTTTCCTTTCTACTTGGCATTTGTCTAATGCTGCAGAAAACTATCAGCTACACATGACACTGTTTGGAGACCTCTGAAAATTTACTTCAGTTTGGGAAATTTCAGCAGAGACAAGGGCCAGTAAAAGTGGACACAGGAAAGGCAGCATGTGGTGTGTGGTTAACCCCTTAGACTTTCGTATTCCTCCAGGGAAACATTAGGAAGGGAGCAAGACTCCAGGTTGAGTCTGGACTCAGAAACCTTGCTTTTTGTCTTGAGAAATAGCTGAATTGCTTTTTAACAATGAATTATGGTTATTGTTTAAAAAAAAAACCCAAAACTGTACTATATCCAAAAATACAAAGAAGAATGAGCTCTCACTGAACCCTCCTTCCCAAAGATAGCCATAGTTAGGCTTGTCATACTTCCACACAATCACTATGCGTTTTTGCATGTATAGCAGTATGTATGCAATTTTCTATATAAATGGTATTGAACCATGCTCTTCACAACTTGTATTCATTCACAGGCCATCAGACCCTTGCTCTATCAATACATACTAATCTATACATCATCCTTTTTAATGGCTTTAAAGAATTCCCTTGTTATATATGCCACAACTGGTTTAATCTTCTCCTACTGGTGATGAAGTTGGGTTTCTCCAATCTAATCATGTTAGAAGCAGTTCTGCAATATATAGCCTCGAAAGTAGCATTTCTTTATGCTTGTGTTGAAGTCCTAGGAGTGAGGATGCTGGGCCAATTGGTGTGCACGCTATACATTTTGACGCATGTTGCCAAACTGTCTTCTAAAAATGGTGTCCCAGTTTACACTCCCACCAGCAGTTGATGAGAAGATTTCTTGACTCACACCCTCACTAACAGTTGATTTTGCCAATATTCTTAATATTTACCAGCCTGAGGAGTTTAAACAAATATCTCATTGTTTTCATTGCCATCACATTGCTTCTTAGCCAAACTGAGCTGCTCTTTGTCATCCACTCGTATTTCTTATTCTTTGAGTTGCCTCTTCCGGGGTGTGGTGACTTCCAATTGGCTCAGCCTTTAACTGACTTCTGATTGCTCCATCCAGACTCCGCAGCTTCCAGGGCCAGGCTTCCATTTGATTTCACATCTGACTGTGAACCTCATGACTCTATGTAAAGACACACACACACACCATAGCATAAAGAAGGTTCCTCACGCTTGAAGTGATGTCTTGGGGAACTTGGCCTTCCACAGTCAATTTTTTTTTTTTTTTTTTTTTTTTTTTTTTTTTGTGGTTCACGGGCCTCTCACTGTTGTGGCCTCTCCCGTTGCGGAGCACAGGCTCCAGACACGCAGGCTCAGCGGCCATGGCTCACGGGCCCAGCCGCTCCACAGCATGTGGGATCCTCCCGGACCGGGGCATGAACCCGTGTCCCCTGCATCAGCAGGCGGACTCTCAACCACTGCGCCACCAGGGAAGCCCCCACAGTCAATTTTTAAAGATGCTCTCTGCTGATCCAAATGAAACGGGCACACCCAGATGCTGCTCACTGCAGGGTAAATACACAGTCCATGGAAAGGCATTTGGCAATACGCATCAAGAGCTGCGAACACACTCAAACCCTTAAGGATAGTAAGTTCACTCCTAGAGAATTCCCCTAAGAAAATAATACAAGTTAAAGAAAAGCCATAAGAAACTTTATAATAATAGAAAATGCCTAATGTGAGGGTTAGGATAATCATGTTACACCATCTCATTGCGAATTTACGTAGCCAATAAGTGATAATGATGTCATAAACACGGGAAATGTGTACAGAATATCAAGTGAACAAAGCAAGGGTGACAGCACCTGGACATCAGGTTTGCAGCCACGCACAAGTTTCCATACAACTGAACAAACACTAGAAGGGAATGAGCACAAAAATGAACAAGATGTTTTGGGTAGTACGATGATAGTTTATTTTTTCTCCATGTTCTAGACTTCCTGTAATGTTACTCTATTACATGGATATGGTTATTAATAAGCATTTGAATGTGGAAAGGAGAGGAAACACACAGCAGCGCTGAGGCAGGTGTAATCATTGACCCAGGGCTGCCCCACAGCCAGAGTTCAAGTGGAACCAAGAGGAAAGCAGTACAAGGACCAAAGGCTGGGTGGGGGTTAAGGGGGGCGAGCAGACTGAGTTCTAGAAAGCAACTTGGACCTGCCCTTCTCCCTCGTCTTCCCAGCTGTGTTCTGCGGAGATCCTGGCATCCCGGCCCATGGCAGGAGAGAGGACCGAGGCTTCTCCTACAGGTCTTCTGTCTTCTTCTCCTGCCAGCCCCCTCTGGTGCTGGTGGGCTCTCCACGGAGGTTCTGCCAGTCAGATGGGACGTGGAGTGGCACCCAGCCCAGCTGCATAGGTGAGAGGTGACCGGGAGCAGAGTGTCCCAGCTGGTGGGCATCCTTCTTTGGGTCCCGAGATGATGAATTTTCTTCCCGGTCTTCATCGGTCTCATCTGCAAAAAGGGGTGAGCACTCCTCTAAGCTACTTAGAACAGAAGGTGAAGTAGCCAGAGCTCATGTGCTGCCGGGAATCATCGTCAGCCGGGGCATGACTCCGGGGGGAGATTCCCAAGGGCAGGGAAGTCAGGGCGTGACTCCATCCTCTATCCTGCATCTGTTTCTCAGAGTGAGCAGGGGCGATGAAAGCTTCCGTGACCATGGTCTGTTTCTTTGTTTTGCAATCCAGACCCCACGCTGACCACGTGTGCAGACCCTGGCGTGCCACAGTTTGGGATCCAGAACAATTCCCAGGGCTACCAGGTAACGAGGTCAACCGAGATCCGGCCTTTCTGCCTTCTGTCCCTTCTTGTCACTGTCCTCAGTCTCAGAGGACTCAGGAGAGCACTAGGGGGCATGAGACCTTGGAAGCTGGAGAGAGAAAGCAGCCTGCTTCTTCAAGCCAGGCTGCACAGCACGCCCCCTCAGAAACAGGCAGGCGTTTACACCAACCCGAGAAGCTGATGTGGAAGAACAGACTCACGTGTAGCTCCACAGGCACTTCCCAGCAGCCCCTTGTGACTGGGGCAGGGACGGAAATGAGACAGATGGATCTTCTGTCCCCAGGGCACCCATACCCTACGGGGCTCAGACAGGGTGGTGGGAGCCAGCAAGTGCCACATGGGAGACAGTCTCCTGCCCAGTGGGCCCATCCCAGCAGGATACAGGCTCCAGGGACACATCTCAGAATGCGCTTCAAAAGGAAAGGATGTGGACAGCCTGGATGGGACCCTCTGAGCATAAGGAAGCAGGAAAGTATGGGTGTGTTCAAGGCAGGACAATGAACTGGAGCCCCCAATGTGCCCAGGGGATATCAGGGACTAAGCCAGCAATGGCGGGTTGGGATCTTACCTAGTAATGGGACTTATCAAATATTTACTGCCGTGAACTATTCTAGGTGCTAGGAATACAGTGGGAACAAGACAGGCCAAGCGCCTGCTCTACGGGAGTTCCCTGGCTGGTGACAATATATAAACAAGATCACTTCTGTGAGCGATAGGCGTTACACATGGCACAATATAAAAGGGTGTGACGGGGGTGGGGAGGGTTGCTGTTTTAGGAAGCAGAGTGAGGGAAGAGGCCTCCTAAACTTGAACTGTGGCGCCCATGGTGGGAAGCGCCAGCCCTGTGCAGAGCTGGGTGGGCGTTCCCAGCAGAGGCAACGGCCAGGGCAGAGGAGCGCTGAGGCAGGGAACTTGGCAGGTGGCAGGACTAGAAAGCTGGCCAGCCAGTGGGTCGGGAGCATAAAGAGGAGAAGGACATGAAGCCGAAGAGCTAGGCTGGGTTTGACAACCACCTGGCACTGCCTTGTGAAGTTAAATATTCACACATCCTATGACCCAGAGTAAGCAACCCCAGAGACGCTCTCGTACATGTTACCAAGAAATGAGAAAAATCCTGGTGTAGTCTCAGGAGGCTTCATCACACAGCAGTGACAACTAAGGAACTATAGCTCCACACACATGGATGACTGTTAGAAACATAGTATTGAACGTCAAAAGAGATAGGATACTATTTCTAGAAAGATTAAAACCAAGAAAAATTTATATTGTTTAGAGATATATGTGGGCATATGTGATAGAATTATTTTTTAACTAAGCAAGGAAATGAAAAACACAAAATTCAAGAGACTGGTTTTCACCGAGGGAAGCTGAGGAACAGGGCAGGGAAGGAGCACGCAGATGACAAACCTGTCAATGATGTTCTAACCCTTAAGTTGAGTGCTGGGCTCCACTTAAGGTGTCCATTTTATTATGATGATTCACGTCTGTATATGTGCCATATATTCTTTTCTATGCACCAAATATCACATAATAAATTTTGAAAAGAGATGGGCATGGACCAGGTCATATAGGGCCTTGAGACCATGATAAGCATTTTGGATTTTATTCTAAATGTCATAGGAAACCATTTGAAGGTGACTTCATCTGATCCATCATTTGAACTATCACTCAGGACCCTGAGGAGAGGATGAACAATAGGGGTTAAGAATGGAAGCGCTTAGACAAATAGGACATTATTGCAGCATCTTGAGAGAAAGATGAGGGTGGGACTGAGCCGGGGTAGCGACAGTGGACATAGAGAGATGTGAAGGGGTCGGGAGGTATTTTGTCGGTGGAACCAAAAAGACTTCTTGAAGGATTGAATGAAGGGATTGAAGGAAAGGGAGAAATCAAGGACAACTTGAAGTTTTTGACTTGCACAACTGGGTGGATAGGGGTACCATTTGCTGAACGAGGTGATGGGCGTGGAGGAAGGGGGTAGAAATTAGGTTTCACCTTGCGTTTCAATTTGCCCCCAGAGGTAACAGAGACACGTGAGTGTTTTGAGCTGGGAAATAGTGTGATCCGAGTTGCAGTTTAGGAAGCTGATCTGGCAGCATGGTGCCGCACGGATTAGAGATGGAGAGATGGAGCTGGTGGCTTCAGGGAATGTCAAGTCAGACGGTGAGGGGCTAGTGGAGCAGAGGGAGGGATGCAGGGAGGGTAGCAATTCTGCTCAAGAGATTTTTCACAAAGCATAGCTCCAGATTCTATAGGGGACATGTCCTAAAAGAATTTATAGATTCATGGAGGGAAGAGACACACACAGTAATATTCTACTTTGCACAGTTCTTCACATTTCATAAAATGCTTTCAAATCTACCCTCACATTTGAGTGTCACGACATTCCAGTGTAGTGTGGCAGGGCTGCTCATCCCAACTCTACACAGGAAGGCTAAGGTGTAGAGAGTTTCGTGCAGCCTGGCATCCACTGAGTAAATATAGATACCAGAACTCAAACCCAGGGTCTTCTGATTCTGGGTCAGGCACTCAGCCCCCCGCAGCAGAATATGATATATCCCATGAGAGTGTTGATCTGGCCCAGGGAATTGGGTGAGGCCTTGTGGATGAGGCATAACGTAAGCTGCCTCAAGGGATAAATAAGATTTAATCAGGCAGAGAAACAGAAGGGTGGGTAGGAGTAATGTCGTGGGAAAGTAAGCAGTCAGGTGACAGGTATGAAGCGTCGCTGGATGGAAGGTGATTGTGGGAACTTCGTCCTGGCCACAGGTTGGAAGCACCGTGCTCTTCCGTTGTCAGAAAGGTTACCTGCTCCAGGGCTCCACCACCAGGACCTGTCTCCCCAACCTGACCTGGAGCGGAACCCCACCCGACTGTGTCTGTGAGTGCAAACTTCACCTACAGCCCAGACACCTCCTCCTGGCAACTCATATTCTCCCCCAGCTGGGCATCTAGGCAATGCTTGAGTGCTCTGAATGACAGAGCTCACAACTCCTCACTGGGCCCAGTACTGGTTTCTTTGTACTCCTTACCCCTTGGAGCCCCACAGAAGATATTTACACACAGAAGCCTTTCTGATATTTGAAGGCAATTCCTATGCCTTCGCAAAGAAAAAGAAAGAACTTTCCCATGGCAGGAAATACTAACAACTACAAGGCCTGCCCTCAGGATGGAAGATTTCAGGCTTTTGACCATAATTACTCCTTTTCCCTCAGGAAAATTGCTGCAGGTTTAGGTTCCCCCAGGGTTGACTGAGCCAATATCCACAGGATCTCCATCTTGGCCTCTCGTATAGACATCAAGGCTGGGGTGGGGCTGGGGCTGGGGAGGGGATGCTGGACCTGAAAGGGACCCATAAGGGAAAGGAAGGGGGTGGTCCATCAAGGAACAGGGGAGTGGTGGAGAGGCCTCCTGGAGACCCTCGTCTCCCAGCAGCGTCTTCCCTGTCATCCAGCCCACCACTGCAAGCAGCCGGAGATGCCGACCCATGCCAACGTTGGGGCCCTGGACTTGCCCTCCATGGGCTACACACTCATCTATTCCTGCCAGGAGGGCTTCTCCCTCAAGGGTGGCTCCGAGCACCGCACATGCAAAGCAGATGGCAGCTGGACAGGCAAACCACCCATCTGCCTGGGTGAGTGTGCCCCCTCGGTGAGCTTCTCCAGGGTGGGGGGCCAAAGGGGACAGCTGAGCTTGAGTGAAAGAGGGCCAAAGAGAAGAAAGAAATGTGATTTCCGGAAGCTGGTGCCTGCTTCTGATTTTCTGAGGTGTTGAGTCTAGGAGATGAAACCAGAGTAGTCTAAAGAGGCACAGAGTGAAGCCATCCCAAGTTTTACCTTGCTACCTTCTGCTTGAGCTTAAACACTCTGCCCAGTGGTAAGTATACAGTAGTCTAAGGATTATACTTAATCATCAGACGGAGAAAAGCTCTGTGTTCCACTAAACTGGAATAACACGTTATGCATATATGCATATCATAACCTTGATAAAACTACCCACTCACAGGTCCCTCAGGGTTACTGTGATGTCTCGGACCTCCCTCCCCCTCTTCTTCATTCATTTGTTCTCTATTTATTGAGTATTATCACTGTGCGTGGCTGTGCCGGGCATGGGGGATGGGGAGGTGAAAGACACAAACTCTGCCCTAAAGGAGCTCACATTCAGCTGTGGAAGACACACATTATCAGATATAACAATACCTTCAGGAACATAGAGATGCACTGAATGCTGTGGGGATGATGGGAAGGGCACTAATTCAGCCTAAGGGGGAGGGGAGAATCAGAGAAGGCTTCCTGGAGAAGGTAATCTGAGTCCAGTCTTAAGTAAAGAATCCAGCAAGGATAAAGGATGGGTTTGGTGCTAGGGTGGCATTCAGTAAGATGTCTCTTACAGGTGCTGACCTCACCTCACCACATTCCAGGTATTGTTCTAAGTACTTCGTGTACTAACTCAATCCTTGCAGTCATCCTATGAGGCAGGTGTTACTCGTATCCTCATTTAATATATGAGGAAACTGAGGCACAGAGAGGTTAAGTAACATGCCCCAAGGTCACCAGCTGGTAAAGGGAGAGAGCTGAGATTCAGACCCTGCAGGTCTAACTTCAGAATCCATGCTCTTAAGTACTCTGCTGTCCTGCCCCTCAGAGAGAGAAGGCTTCAGGTTCAGAGCTAGAATTTAATAATGTATTTTCATTGTATGAATTGTTGTAAATTTCTTTTATTTAGGGAAAGTAATATTTGTGTTCCACAAATGCTAGTGGTATAATTTTTCTTTTTTAGAGTACATTTAATGTTTAATTGTGGTAAAATATACAAAACATAATATTTACCATTTTAACCATTTTAAAATGTACAATTCAATGGCATTAGATACATTCACAATATTGTGCAACCATCACCACTATCCATTTTCAGAATCTTTTCATCGTCCCAAACAAGAACTTTGTACCCATTAAACAATAACTTTCCATTCCCCTTACTCTGCAGCCCCTAATAACCTCTATAGTATTTCCTATATCTATGAATTTGCTGATTCTAGGTACCTCATGTTAGTGGAATCATATGATATCTGTCCTTTTGTGTCTGGATTATTTCACTTCGCATAATTTTTCAAGGTTCATCCATGTTGTAACGTGTTATTACTTCATTATTTTTTATGCCTGAATAATATTCTATTGATGGATATACCACCTTTTGTTTATCCATTTGTCCATTGATGAACATTTCAGTTGTTTCCACTTTGGGGCCATTATGAATAATGCTACTTTGAACGTAAATGTACATGTTCTGTTTGGATATATATTTTCAGTTCTCTTAGGTATATATCCAGGAATAGAATAACTCAGTGTTTAACAGTGTAAGGAACCGTTCTGCAAAGTGCCTTTACATTTACTTTACATTCCCACCAGCAGTGCACCAGGGGTCACCAGGGGTCTAATTTCTCTACATCTTCCTTGCCAGTACTTGTTATTGTCCAGCTTTTTGAGTATAGCCATCCTAAGTGGGTATAAAGTAGTATTACATTGTGGTTTTCATTTACATTTCCCTAATGACTAATAATGTGGAGCATCTTTTCATTTGTTTATTGGCCATTTGTGTATCTTCCTTGGAGAAAAGTCTATTCAAATCCTTTGCCCATTTTTTAATTGGGCTATTTGCCTTTTTATTGTTGAGTTGTAAGAACTCCTTTATGTCCTGTTGATTTCTTTTTTCCAGCTTTATTGAGGTATAATTGACAAAACAAATTGAAATATATTTAAAGTATACAACATGATAATTTGATATACATTGTGAAAGGATTCCCACTATCAAGTTAACACATCCATCACCTCACATATTTATCTTTTTTTTTTTTTTTGGTGAGAGCACACGAGTTCTACTCTCTTAGCAAATTTCAATTATACAATGCAGTATTATCTACTATAGTTACCATGTTGTACATATACATCTTATCTTATAACTGAGAGCTTGTATCCTTTTACCAGCCTCTCCCTATTTCCCCCTCCCCCCAGCCCCTGACAACCACTATTCTACTCTTTTTTTATAAATTTGACTTTTTAGTTTCCACATGTAAGTAGTAGCATGCAATATTCGTCTTTCTCTGTCTGGCTTATTTCACTTGGCATAATGTCCTCCAAATTCATCCATGTTATCACATATGGCAGGATTTCCTTCTTTTTAAGGCTGAATAATATTCCATTGTATGTATACACCACATTTTCTTTATCCACTCATCCATCAATGGACACTTAGTTTCTTTCCATAGTTTGGCTATTGTGAATAATGCTGCAGTGAACATCTCTTCAAGACAGAGATTTCATTTCCTTTGGATATATAGAAATGGAATTGCTGGATCATATGGTATTTCTATTTTTAATTCTTTTTTTTATAGAATAAAAATCTCTATCCTTGTATTGGTTTACATTATTATTTTCTTCATTACAGAGAATATCTACTATTCATGTCTGCTCCTATAACAGCAGTCCAGCTTTTAAAAATTTCATATTATTCCTTTACATAATTATACATTAGATTTGACTATTGATCCTTTACATTTATGATTACACATTATCTATTTTTAATTCTTGAAGGAACCTCCACACTGTTACATTCCTACCAAGAGTGCACAAGTACCACATTTATCAGTTTGTGTATATTGAACCATCCTTTCATCCCAGGAATAAATCCCACTTGATCATGGTGTATGATCCTCTTATTTTACCGTTCATTTGGTTTGCTAATATTTTCTTGAGGATGTTTGTGTGTATGTTCATCAGAGATACAGGCTTGGAATTTCCTTTTCTTGAAGTGTCCTTGTCTGGCTTTGGTACAAGGGCAATGTTTTGATTCCTTACACTTTATATTTTGTATATCTACTGTAGGTTATGCTTTGTGTTTTTCACGAAGCTTACATAACACATATTTACAACAGTCTTTTTTTTTTTTTTTTTTTGTGGTACACGGGCCTCTCACTGTTGTGGCCTCTCCCGTCGCGGAGCACAGGCTCCGGATGCGCAGGCTCAGCGGCCATGGCTCACGGGCCTAGCTGCTCCGCGGCATGTGGGATCTTCCCGGACCAGGGCACGAACCCGCGTCCCCTGCATCGGCAGGTGGACTCTCAACCACTGCACCACCAGGGGAGCCCCCACAACAGTCTTTTATTAAGCTGATAGCAACCTAACTTGGAATGCATACAAAAGCTCCACGTTTTTACAGTCCCCCACATTTTATGTTTTTGATGTCACAATTTACATCTTTTCTATTGTATATCCATTAAAAATGATTGTAGTTATAGTTATTGTTACCATTTTTGTCTTTTAACCTTTATACTAGAGTTACTAGTGATTCACCCACTAACATTACAATATTAGAGTATTCTGAATTTAATCATATATTTATCTTTACCAGTGAGTTTTATACTTTCATGTGTTTTTATGTTAGATTTTCACTTCCACTTAAACCCCTGCTGTTTAACCCCTCTATTGAATTTTCTAGGTCAATTATTACATTTTCAGCTCTATGGTTTCCATCTGGTACTTTTAAAATATTTTCTCTTTGTTGAAGTTCTTGCTTTGTGCATTGCTTTCCTGACCTCAGTGAGCATCTTTATGACCATTATTTTGAACTCTCTATTGGGTAAATCACTTATCACTGTTTCATTAGGATCCGTTTCTGGAGATTTATCTTATTATTTGGTTTGGAACATTTTCCCTTGTTGATTCACTTTCCCTGATTCTCTGTGTTGGTTTCTACTCATTAGATAAAACAGGCAGCTCTCCCACCCAGTCTTCACAGACTGGTCTCGTTTAGGCAATGAACCTCGCCAGTCAGTGCAGCCCAGTCTCCTGGTGCCTCCCAAACCTTTGTGATTGTCCAAGCTGTCGTCTTTATTCCTAGTGGCTCCCAGTAGTTGAGGGTGTACCAAGACCCATCAGTGTCCCACAGAGGTCAGCATCTAGATGCAGGCTGATTAGAAGCAGACTCTCAGACAACAGTTGGAAAAGTATGCAGTCAGACCCCTTCCAGGGAGAACCTGGGAGATGTGCATTTTTACCTGCTCCCTCAGTGTGAGACCAGGTTTCTACTGTGTCTATTTAAAAACTGCTTCCTTGTTTGCTCTAGTCCTGTGGAACTCATGAACACAAGCCCCAAGACCCATTGGCCTTCAGAGCTAGGTGATTTGGGCACCCATCCCTCAGGTGGCAGCCTTAAAAGTCAGGGTGCTAGATGTGTGGTACAAACTCAACACTCCCAGGGAAAAGCTGGGAGTTGGGGGTCCCTCCTGATTGTATGGTGCCGTGCCCGGTGTGGGGTTTATTTCAAGAATGTGTCTCAGCCTTTCCTACCTGTTTTGATGCGGGTATTTTCTCAGTCACCCAATGTGTAGGTGTCACTCAGCTAGTTGCTGGATTTCTCTCAGAGAGAATTGATCTGTTTTCTCCTTCACATTCAGTGTATCCGTGGGAGGAGGGGAATTCAGGAGCCTCCTATGTTGCCATCTTGGTCCAGAGTCCCTTCAACTGTTCTTTATATATCTAGAATATAAGACCCTTATCAGATGCATGATTTGCAAATATTTCCCCCATTTTGTGGGTTGTCTTTTCACTGCCTTTTTTTTTTAAATTTACAGTACTTTCTTTTTATTTCATCCATCACCTAAAATTTAAGCTCCATTTTATCTTGTGTTAATTTTTTTCTTTTTTTTTTCAGGTGTGGATTTTTTTACAGCCTTATTGAGATATAATTGATATACAAAAACTGCACATATTTAATGTATGCGATTTGATGAGTTTGGATCTTTTCACTTTCCTGTTGGTGTCCTTTTAAACACAGAAGCTTTTAGTTTTGATGAACTCCAATTTATCTATATTTTATAGGTTTACTTGTGCTTTTACTATCATATTTAAGAAACCATTGCCTAATCCAAGGTCACAAAGATTTGTACCTGTGTTTTCTTCTAAGAGTTTTGGGGTCCAAATTCATGCTATTGCATGCGCATATCCAATTGTCCCAGCACCATTTGTTGAAAAGACTATTCTTCCCTCATTGGATTGTCTTGGCACCCTTTTCAAAGACCATTTGACCACAAATGTGTGAGCTTACATTAAGGTCCTCAGTTTTATTCCACTGATCTGTATAACTGTCCTTATACCATTACTGCCCTGTCCTGATTACTATAGCTTTGCAGCAAGTTTTGAAGTTGGGAAGTGTAAGTAAGTCCTCCTTTTTGCTCTTCTTTTTCAAGATTGTTTTGGCTATTCTGGGCCCCTTTTATTTCTATATGAATTTTAGGAATGGATTGTCAATTTCTGCAAACAGACAGCTGGGATTTTGATAAGGGTGGTGTTGAATCTGTAGATCAGTTTGGGGAGTATTGCCATTTGAACAATATTAAGTCTTCCAAGCCATGAGCATGGGATATCTTTCCATTTATTTAGATCTTTAATTTCTTTCAATGATGGTTTGTAGTTTTCAATGTACAAGTCTTGCACTTCCTTGTTTACATTTATTCTTAAGTATTTTTAAGCTACAATAGGTACTTATATTTAAAAATACAACATGCTTTAGATGCAGTTGAATCTCAACTCAACCCCTTACTATAAGACCCTGGGTAAGTCCCTTCACCTCTCTGCCTCTAACAAGTTTCTCTTCTATTAAATGAAGACAGTAATGTCTACCTCACAGTTCTGAGAGAAGGAGTAAATGAAATAACATGAATAAAGTGCCTAGCACAGTGTCTGGCACATAAAATGCTTTCTCCCTCTTTGCTCCCTTCATCTTATAAAACCTAAGACAAGGGCTTCCCTGGTGGCACAGTGGTTGAGAGTCTGCCTGCCGATGCAGGGGATGCGGGTTCATGCCCCAGTCCAGGAAGATCCCACATGCCACGGAGTGGCTGGGCCCGTGAGCCATGGCCGCTGAGCCTGCGCATCCAGAGCCTGTGCTCCGCAACGGGAGAGGCCACAACAATGAGAGGCCCGTGTACCGCAAAGAAAAAAAAAAAAAAAAACTAAGACAGTAAAGGCATTTTGTTCAGAGGTGTGCCTTCATGGAGTCACTGTGGAAAATATGTCCACAGCCTTCTGTACACCCGAACATAAGCTGACCTCAGATTTGGAGACAGTAGGGGGAGCCCCCCCGCTTTACTTGGCAACAAGACAGATATTTCTGTTGTTTCTCTGCAAAAGAAGAAAAGACATTTTTATTGACTGTGACTTTCACGTTCATAACCACATTTATTCAGTGTAGACCTGTGAGATATGTTTCAGTATTTTCCCATGTTTCAGATGAGGAGACAAGACTCTGAGTGGTGTTGTGACTAGTTGAGGTCACACAATCACTAAGTAGCACTGCTGGGACTGGAACCTAGGCTGTCGGGTTCAGGCCCAGAGCCTTCTCCTTTGCCTTTGCCTGTGAGGGCTTCTCTGTCTTAATATCGTGACTCCAGGTGACGGAAGCCCTCCACTGAAACCCTTCCTGGGACTTAGGCACTTCACTCCTGATTGGCGGAAGGCCGTTCTTTGTGCCTGACCTCTGGGAGGAAAGCAGAGGTCCTTCAACCAAGGGTCCTCAGTAGTGGCATTCAGCAGATCTGTGTGCTAGGATGGGAAATAGACATCTTTATTTTCCTTTACCTCTTACTGAAATGTAGCATTTCTTTAATTTAGGATATAGACAAAAATGTGTAGTAGTGTTAGCAATACCTATAAATGTGTCACCAGTAGAAACCGCAGAGATTTCCACATTACAATAGTTATGGATATCACGAAACGTTGTTGGGAATTCCCTGGCGGTACAGTAGTTAGGACTCCGTGCTTCCACTGCAGGGGACACAGGTTCAATCCCTGATCAGGGAACTAAGATTCTGCATGCTGTGTGGCATGGACAAAAAAAAGAAAGATATGTTGTTTATGTTCCTGACTACTTCAAGATGAGAATAGTTACTGGACCTACTACTAGATCCTGTTATTTAATGCAGTAATAAAAAATCACATATATAGCTATATTCTAATTTTTTGCTTAATATTTCAATGACTATAATTGGTAAATGGATTTCCTTTAAACTCTTTACATCTCACCAGACAAAGTAGCCCACCTCCTGGCCTAAGAGGATAATTCCAAAGCAAGATCTCAAAGAACCCACTGACCTAATGTCAGAGAGCTGACCATTATTTTTCCAATAGAACATGGACCAGAGGGTGAACCTGTTTTCTTCCATTCTCTTTCCCCAGCAGAGGTCCGGCCCAGTGGGAGACCCATCAACACTGCCCGGGAGCCTCCGCTCACTCAAGCTTCAGGTAGGTATGCTCTAGATCTTTAGCTCAAGAAACTGGTATTGCTTCCTTCACCTACTTACACAGAAACATACACATGAGCTTCTGTGTACCCAGTAGGAGGGTGTGAAAACAGTCTATAGAGCCGAACAGATTTCCCCACCCACCTCCCAACCCCAGGCAGACCTCAGGAGGAAGTGAGCTTGAAGGAAGCAGGAACTGCATCCAGAATTGAGAGCCAAAGCCTTCTTGAAACATGTCCAGAGCTTCAAGCTCTGGAGCCAACCCCTTCTGGCACAGAGCTGGCCAGTGTGTGGTCAGACACATACACCCAGGTCCTGCCTAAGGAGCTTGCTGGAAATGGTTACATTTTTAAGACAGGTATTGTGTCTTTCAAAGTGTGATGTCCGGAACTGGGCACAGAACTGCAGGTATGGCCTGACCAATGCAAAATTATTCTGGACTATCATATCCTTTTTTGAACCTTATACTTTTATTTACCATATTAGCATGTGTGTTATACAAGAAAGAAAACTAGATTTGGCATCAAACTCAATTAAAGTGCCATTTTGGTCACTGATCAGCTGTGTCCTTGGACAAAGAAACTTCACCTCTTGAGCTTCCGTTTACCTTTTGTTAAAATAAGGCTCATAATACTCTCCATAGAAAATTATTATAAGGATAAATAACAATTTTGATTGCTGTCGTTCATTATATGCTTTTATGTGCCCAACATCATGTGACATACAATCATTCAGCCCCTGACGAGATAAGCAGGACAGCCCCATTTACAGAAGTGCAGATGTGGCCTACACAGGTGAGAAAGTGGAGACTCTTGTATGTAATCAAACAACTGATAATTGACAGCCAAAATGAGACTCCAGATCTGCCTGATTCCATTAGTCCATGTTCCTATTTTATGGCATTGGTTTTCTCTCCTCTCTTTTTCTCTTTCTCCGTCTTTTCAACCCCTTCCCTCCTTTTATTTTCTTCTTTCTCCTAGTTCGTTCCCCCGTCCCCTCATGTTCTCTTTTTGCTTTATCCACTTTCTCTCTCTCTCTCTTTCCCTCCACCCATCCACTCTGAGACACAGAGCATCACAAGGAGGCCAGAACACTCCACCACCTCCTGCGTGTTAGATGTTGGGGAAAACAATCTCAGGGAGTGAACTGGGGTTAACCATCAGGTGGCCTCAATTCCACCAGCACAGGTGAAAGCCCCTCTCACATCTGTTTCTCAATTCCTCTAGTTCCTGGGGATGTTTTTGCAAAGAATTCCCTATGGAAAGGTACCTATGAGTACCAGGGGAAGAAGCAGCCAGCCATGCTCAGAGTGACTGGTTTCCAGGTCATCAACAGCAAGGTCAACGCCACCATGATTGACCACAGTGGAGTGGAGCTGCACTTGGCTGGTAAGGGGCAGGCCACCTCTGGGAAAGCCTGCAGATGGTATGGGTGACGGGCACATGCTCTTCACAAGAACGAGTCTACTGTCACTTCCTTGTACTATTTTGCAGGGCTAGTCTGGTAGGCAGGGGAAGAGGAAGTGTCTATTCATCTTTGTTTACATGATAAAAGCACCACAGACTAAAGGGAAATGGTTAGATGACAAACATTAATAAATTGAACATACAAAGAACTCTTACAAATAAAGAAAAAAGAGACGTATATCCCTAAAAACTGAACCAAAAATAGGGGCAGAGAACTCCCAGAAGCCAAAGTACAGACAGTTAATAAACAAATGGAAAAACGTTTTTCGCAATAATCAAAAAAAAGTAAACATAAAATGTCACTTTCCACTTATCCCACTAAGATTTTATTAACAATAAACTCTGGTGCTAGTCCAGTGAAGGTACTAATGCAGTGCTGGTCAAAGTATAAAATAGTATAGTCCTAGAAAATAATTTGTCAACTTGTATCAAGAGCCATGAAAATGACTGGCCCCATCAATTACACTTCTACGAATTTTGATCATAAGAAATAGTTTTAGAGGGAATCAAACATTTACCAATAAAGAATGTTCACATTACAGGGCTATTTCCATAACATAAAACCTGGGAATAGAAAATTATCTCAAAAAAAATGGATATATTAATTATAGTATGTCTGCCGGATAAAATATTATGCCACTTTGGGAGAAAATACACCTACTACAATGCATTTAAAATGGGACTCCAGTTTTTGAAGGAAAAAATTATATTCATAAGAAAGAAAATTGGAAGTAACTACACCAAAATATTAACAGTGCTTATTTCTCAGAAGTGAGATCAGGAGTGAATTTTCTTTCTTCATGCATCTCTGCATTTTCCAAAATTTCCCCAATTTTCAAATTTTCTATAATCAGAAAAACTGAATATCTTAGAAAGCAAGTGTGTATTCGAATAGATGGGTAGAATGATGGATGCATGAGTGAATGACTGTACACGTGAATACACGACCCCACGTGCAGTCACAGCCACTCACTCATGCACACACACACAAACACAACTAACGTTCATATTCACTCAGTTTCTCTAAGCCATAGTCCTAAACACATTCACACACTCCCATATACATGCCCTCACGCATTCCTGTACCCACTGAATTGTAAGCACACCCATGCATTAACTGACCCTGTAACATATACAAAATCCAATTCCCTTTATTCTCACACATGCATGTGTAAACGGGAGCCCAACCACAGGTCAGTAATCCAGTTGATTATTAACACACATATGCACATTCTTGTGTATCCTCACATTCAGCCTGCACAAACTCACAGGACACACTACACTTACCTAACTCCAGTTATACATGGGATGTACACACCAACATCTACTTGTGAAATCCCACTCAGACACTCACACCCACATACCCACAGACTTGGGTTTTGAAATTTTCCTGGATCTTTCAAGTGTACCCTCTGAACTTTCTTTTCCCAGGAATTTACAAGAAAGAAGATTTCCATCTCCTCCTCCAAGTTTACCAGGTTACAGGGCCTGTGGAGGTCTTTGTGAATAAGTTCAAAGATGATCACTGGGCCTTAGATGGGCATGTAAGTTCAGTAAAGCCTCACTCAGTCCTTGACCTCCCTGTGCCCCTGCCCCATCCCTGATTCCCAGATCACTGGTAGGGAGGAGGAGGGGAGAAGTTGGTGGAAACTCTTCAGATCAACATGGAAACTTGGGAGGAGGGTTTCTTTGGGGCCAGGACTGGGAGCAAGGGAGTCCTCATCTGCTAGTAAAGTGAGCACAGGAAAACATAGCAAGGACCAGGAGGCTGAGAGTCTAAAGGTCAGTGCATCTGAGCGAGGTGAAGTAGGTTCTGATGTGTGAGCAGAAAGCAAGAGATTGGAGGTTGGCAGTACATGAGTAAATTCAAGCAAGTTGAAGGTCACGATGTGGTGGTGGGAGCTGGGAGAAGGTGGTGAGTCCCAGATGCACACTGAGCATCTTCTCACGTTCAAGGATGCCTATTGTGGGTGATTTAGCACAGCTTGAGACACCAGGAGCTGGGGGAAAGGAGACAACTCTCTTGCATTCTCTTGTGGGAAAGACTTGTTCCGTGCAAGGGCATTCTTCAGGTGGGAGTCCTGCAGTGATTCTCCTCTGCCCATACCTTCCAATCTCACAGACAGGGGAGTGGAGCAGTCATCTGTCACATCCTCAGCTTCCCTGTCTTGGATTATTGAAGCTAGAAGCGGAGGGGTGGGAAGGAGGAAGAGGTCATGGGGCCAGAGGAGCAGAGAGCTGAGGGGTCAAGGTGGATCCTCACGGACAAGACTAGCTGGTAGAGGGCTGTGGGTTGAGTGACTTTGATGATAATCACATGAGAAGCAAGTGGCTTCTCCAGGGGCTGGTACATGGGGTTAGTTCCTCAGGATTCTTGAGAGTATTCTATGGATCCCCTTGGGTATCCTGGTCCTGGCTGGCGTCAATAGTAGTAGTCCAAAAGCTGTGCCAGGACACCAGACTCCATTGTGCTGGGAGGATGGCCAGAGGGGAGAGAACAAGGGTAAAGTTGGGAGCTTGGAGTGCAGGCCAAGGGCTACATGTAAATGGCGTTCTGGAGGGCCAGGAACAGCCGGAAGGGCTGCCTGGGACTACAGCCAACAATCGGGCCCACTTCTCTGTCACCCAGGGTGTGTTTGGGGGGACAGGAGGGGGGGTCAGCCTAGAGCACAACAGACAGAGGGCTGCACCTGGGGATGGAGCATGAGTCAGAAGGAACCCCGGTAGCAGAAGCATCCTTAAAGCAAGCACGCCCTCGGCCGAGCAGTCCCCAGCCCACAAGTTTGCGTGTCTGTGTCTGGTACACGAACATCACAGAGGCAAGTACAGAGAGAGCCAGGAGGAGTTATGTCCCCAACTACCCGCCCCCAAATTAATAGCTATTGGAACTGGGACAAACTTTCCAAAGTACGTTCAATCTGCTAGATACATTTTTTTTTTTTTTTTGCGGTACACGGGCCTCTCACTGCCATGGCCCCTCCCGTTGTGGAGCACAGGCTCTGGACGCGCAGGCTCAGCGGCCATGGCTCACAGGCCCAGCCGCTCCGCGGCATGTGGGATCTTCCTGGACTGGGGCACGAACCCGTGTCCCCTGCATCGGCAGGCGTACTCTCAACCACTGCGCCACCAGGGAAGCCCATGCTAGATACATTTTAATCATGGTTTGGTTTGCTCCGCGGTGCTCTAAAACTCAGTTTTTCATCACAATAATAATAGCTAACATTTACTCAGGGCCTATTAGGTGTTCTAAGTGCTTTACCTATATTAGCTCATATAAATCTTCAGAGCAGCCCTATGACATAAGTACTGTTTTTGTTCCCATTTTAAAATGAGGAACTGAGGCACCAACAGATTAAGTGATTCGACCAGTAGAAATAAAAATGTCTCCCCCCCTCCCGCGAGCAGTTGGAGCCCCTGCCCTATCCCCAGCACCTCGCCATTGCCTGAGGGTGGGCAGAGAGCCTATGTCAGTGGAGGTGACAGGCAGGCAGGTGAGCCCAGCTGTGGGCACCCTGTGCCTGTGGGCGTGTCTCCGGCCTGGCTGGCCGGACCTCTCGCTCCTTCTGGCGTACCTCTCATCTCACTCTGTCTGCTCCCGCCCTCACAGGTCTCCCCAGAGTTCTCCGGAGGCACCTTCATTTACCAAGGCGCTGTCAAGGGCCAAGGCTTTGGGCAGTTCGGCTTTCAAAGACTTGGTAACTAGCGTTTGTCCCTGGAGTGTATGCTTGAGCGGGTGGCGGAGAAACTTGTATGTTGGCATGGAGGGCAGGGGGTTGGTAAAGTTCAACAGTCCAAGAGGGGCTCTTAGCCTCTTTTGGATCAGGGACACCTTTGAGGTTTTGATAAAAGCTGTGTAATATCTCCCCAGAAAGAAGCGCAATGCATAATACCCTCAACTTTTGCCAAACAGTTTCATGCTCAGCCCTGGATTTGAAAGCCCCCAGCTTAAGGGACATTGGGTCTCAGATGCGTCCCACAACACTATCTAGCCAGCCCTCGGGCATCCCCGGGACCCCCCGAGCATTACGACATAGGGCTCTCAGGGCAGTCTCAGTCCCGGAAGGGTGGTATTGCTGTCCTCATTTTACAGATGGGAAACCAAGTGTCAAGGAGGCTTCCTTCACTACTTCCTCCCCGGCATCTTTACCCTGGACCAAGCATCCTCAGTGTCGGGCATCCTCACTCCAGAGACTGGCCTTGACTCAGAGCCTCTAATGTGGGGAGGGGTCCTGGCTTCTGGGAAGCAGTTCAGGGGGAGACAGGAGGCAGGCCCAGGTGCTTGATGGGCAGCTCGATACACCCCGGGTGCTGACTGCCCTGTCCCCCGGGACCCCCTGTCTACCGAGGCAGTGCACTGTGCTTTCTCCCAGCTCTGACCTTCAGAAAGCTCCTCCTTGGCGTAAGCGGAAACCTGCTTCCCTGTGCTTCCCACTCCGCCCTGCTCCTGCCCTGGAGTTATTCCTAGCTCTATCCTCTTAGCTGCCTGCAGTAAAAGCACTCCCTCTTCCACACAGCAGCCCTTCAAAGACTTGAAGGCAGTTCCCTGGCCCCTTACACACCAGAGAGACCTCAGGAAACCGAGTTCGTCTTCTGGCTTCACGGCTGACTGCCGGTGTGCCGGGCAGAGCCGTCCCCTCTTGGACGGAGCCTCACCCCTTCGGTTCACTGACAGGGGCAGAGGCTCTCACCGTGGTCTTCTGAGCGCTCCCAGTCTGGGGCGAGGGGCGGCGGGGAGGAGGGGAGACCCTAGGAGGCCGGAGCTTCAGCACTGCTGCCACGCCCTCCAGAGCAGGTCCACCTTCATGTGCTTTATATTTTGGCTTCCTTGTAAGGTCTCATGGGATAAAATTTCTATGGCCGAAAGAAGTTTGGAAGCTTCTAAAGGGCTGCTCTCTTTTAAGGCTTTATTCTGGGACATGGTTTCAGGTTCTCCCGCAGACTGGCTTCCCCAGGCTTGACCAGCTCGTGTGGACTGACCATCCTTCTCCAGGGAGGATGGCCCAGTGCATGGGGGAGGCAGGTGGGGGGCCCTGGCCAGCACCCCAAGCCCCACCACAGTGGCCACTGTGTCTGTGACCTGAGGTTTCTGCTCTGGGACTTTGCAGACCTCAGGCTGCTGGAATCAGACCCCGAGTCCATCGGCCGCCACTTTGCTTCCAACAGCAGCTCGGTGGCGGCCGCGATCCTGGTGCCGTTCATCGCGCTCATCATCGCGGGCTTTGTGCTCTATCTCTACAAGCACAGGTACGGGGAAGGGACAGGAGGGTCGCACGATGGGTGCCAGGGCCTCTCCCTTTCCCTGAGCCACCCAGAGCCCTCCTGGCTCAGGCGAGCTGTGACCTTCTGAAGGGGACACAGAGCCTCCCTCTCCTCTTAGGGCCCCGAGTCTCCTCTCTTGACGTCTTGGTCACTCTCTCTCTCTCTCATTCCCAGGAGAAGACCCAAAGTTCCGTTCAATGGCTACGCTGGCCACGAGAACACGAATGTGCGGGCCACGTTTGAGAACCCGATGTACGACCGCAACATCCAGCCCACAGACATCATGGCCACCGAGGCGGAGCTCACAGTCAGCACGGTGTGTACAGCGGTATAGCCTCCAGGCCAGGCTGCCTTCGTCACCGCCACTGAGAGCCCCACCTCCGGCAGCTGGTGAGACACACACCCCTACAGACACATCCAGTGTGAGAGGGACTGAGTGCCCAGTGCTGCCCTGTGCTGGCCACTGAGGCAGACACCTCCGTACACCTGGGTCGGAGACTGTTGTCGCCCTTTTTACAGATAGGAAAACTGAGGCACAGAGAAAGGAATTAACTTGGCCAAGATCACACAGCTAATAAGCAGGATCAGAATCCAATCCCAGGCAGGCAGCTCCAGAGGCTGTGCTCTTAGCCACTAGGCTCAGCAAAATATCCAAGTAGGTGTATCAGTCAGAACTCTCCAGAGAGAGAGAGATACATATATATACACAATATATGCATACATATATATATGTACATATATATATAAACTCTCTAGAGAGAGATATATGTACATATTATGTGTATGTTTGTATTGTATATATAGATATAGAGAAAGAGAGATTTATTTTAAGGAATTAGCTCACAGGATTGTGAGGCTGGCAAGTCTGGAGTCCACAGGGCAGGCCTGCAGGCTGGAAATTCCATCAGGAGCTGAGGTTGTAATCTTGAGCCCAAAGGCTGTCTGGAGGTGAATTCCTTCCTCTCAAGGGGGACCTCAGTCCTTTCTCTTAAGGCCTTCAACTAATTGGTGAGGCCCACCTACATTATGGAGGGTAATCTGCTTTATTCAGAGTCTACTGATTTAAATGTTAATCACATCTAAAAAATGCCTTCACTGCAACATCTAGACTGGTGTTTGACCAAACAACTGGGCACCAGAGCCTAGGCAGTTGACATATAAAACTATCCATCACCTAGAGTGTAATAGATGGGCAGTTGCCATCCCTGGCGCTGGGCAAGACAGGAGGGCCCCCCATTACCCAGACAGAGGGGCAGACGCACACGGTGGCTCCCCTGGGTCCACTGGACACCCTCTCTCTCTCTCTCTCTCACACACACACACACACACACACACAGTCCTGCCAGGAGGAGCTGACAAGTCTAGAAGGCACGGCCACTCCCCGCTGTGTCCTTCCTCACCGATAGCCCTCCTCCTGGGGCCTGGGAACCTGCAGGAACTGTCCCCACAAGGTGTGCAAGCCACACCCTTCTGAGAACCGTGTCATCTCCCGCAGACCCCACTTTCTGGGGAAGGCAGGTGCCCTCTCTCAGGTGCCTCCCGGACCTTAGTAAGCCCAGCTCTGGGGAGAAGCACCCCAGTGCCCAGAGAGCTGGGGTTCCAACAGGGCAAGGGAGTCATCAGCCAGACCCTAAGCAGGGACAGCTCTCCTTCCATGCTCCTGTCTGTGGCAGTGCATGCGATAGGCAGTCCCGGCCCGACACGCATGCAGCTCCTGGAGGGAGCAGGCTGTGTGGGGGGTTGGCTGGCGGGAAATGAGGGACCGGTAAATGCTGGGAGAGAGAAAGGGATTGTAAAACCACTAACCAGCACTGACTTCCCGGTCTCTGGCATGCGTTGCTTCCTTTCATCCTCACAACAACTCCAGGAGCATTTTCACCACTTCAGCCTGAGTCTCAGACTATACGCCCAGTCAGTGCTGCAGCCCTCAAACATCCCAGCTTTAAGCGCTCTGCCAGGCTGCACCCCATCCTCCCCTCCCCTCCCCTCTTTGGGTCCACTTTTTTCTCTAGATCATCTCTCTTGCATAAGTCTAAGCTTAAAATGGTAGGTACTAAGATAATTTATACATAAAGAAATAAAAATTATCTTCAGAATATATAAAGGCAACTATCGAATACAAATAAGTAATTGATTGAGTGTTTCTGCACCAAAACAAATATTTAAAGAAGGAGGAGAAATTCTTCCAGTGGGATCATTTTAATATGTCCAAATTAGTTCTGAGGTTTCACCTTTCTGCTCCATCTTTACTTTTTCCTACTCATACAAATAGAAAGCAAAAACGAAAAAAGAAGAATCCCCTCTGATGACATAAATCAGGCCTTACAGGTGATCCGTAGTGACTCTAAACTTTGAGTTGCAGAATTTTTGAACAGTAGAGGAAAGAAACAAGAATGTCCCAAGACCTGCACACACACCCTCACTGCCACTCCACATCTGGGGCTCCGCTGGGTCCCAGGTGCCTGTGTGCACGAGGTTTCACCTCTGGGTCACCTGAGGTTGGTTGCTCCAGGTCTAGGCAGCCCTCGCACTGCCCCTCGCCAGCATCCAAGGCCTCGGAGCATCCCGCCCAGCACACAGCTCTCCGCGAAGGCCCCTGCTCGCTTCCGGCCCTCCCAGAGCTGGAGCAGAGAAAGTGTTGCTTGGCTTAGGAAGGTGATGCATGAAAAACCACCCTGAATAGACGCACATACATTTAAAATGAGTGACAAGGTGATAAATTCAAATGATGCCTCACAAGAATGGCTGAAATTAAAATAAACCCCAGACAGGGATGTCATCGAGGCCTGCGGGGTCAGCAAGTAGAGGGCAAGGGACAGGGCTGTGTTATGACTTTCATGGACCCTTTCCTCTGTTTAAAATTAAAAATGGTACTTTACAACTCTGTTGTTATACAGATGAATATAATCCAGGCTGGATTCATTATTACATGGCCATTATTATTATTTTCACTTTTTCCTTCTGATTTTGAAAGAAACTAAAAACACTTTCCTGGACCCCTAAAAGTGTAGCAGCCCCTAGGCGCTGGGGCTCCTTTGGCTGACAGGTAAGTTGGCCCTGCCCGGGGGAAGAAAATGACATGAGGAAAATATATATTCTTCTGTGTGTATTTCCTACCTACACCTCCACCCTTAGTTCGGGAGGATTAAAACTCAAAGGTGAAGATCAAGGCAACTGATTTTCTTTCATTCTTTCCCCTTATTCCTTCCTTGCTTCGCCTCTTTCCTCTTGCTTTCTTCTGCTCCCACCCCTCACCCACTGCCCCTATTGTTTTACCAACTCTGGTGTGATCGGTTTGTTCCCAGTTCTCCAGGGGACAGGAAGTAAGCTCCCCTGGCACAGTGCCCAGTGCCCATCTTCGTCTGTCTCTCTGCCCGTGTCTCTCTGCTACTACTGGGACTTGGGCCCTTGCCCTGCCACCATCCACCCCCATCACCCCGGAGAGGACACCCACCCCGCCCCGACTCGGGGCCCTAAAGGAAGAGGGATGGCTGCCATCAGAGGAAGGACATGATGGATTGAAAACAGCAAAGGATTTTGTGGGTGTGCACGTGTATATAGGGGCTTGAACACACACAAACACACACCTCTCCTTCAGTGGAGTCCTACAGAAGAGACCACAGAAGCTTGAAAAAGCGAAATGTGTGTGAAAGATGCCCCATGCCCTGCTCCCCACAAACACAGAGAAGAGGTAAAGAAGACGCAATGGATGTGTTAGCAGATACATCCCATGGCGGTCGGTACGCAGAGACCAGCCATCTGCAAGTGGACGGTCCCAGCCGCAGAATGACAGCAAGGATAACCCCAAGGGCCGAAAACAATCTTAAGAAATCGTTTGGAAATCAGTTTCTATTTTTTCTAACATAATTTTACTGAGCTCTAAACGCAGTGAATTTAAAAAGTCCTCCTAGGTTGAAAGCAACACTGAAGAAGTAGGGCACGTCAGGGGAGGTAAGGGCAGGAAGCCGGCCATGAGCCCAAGGTCAAGTCTGCCTGTTAACTGACAAAGAGAAACAGGTGTGTGGCCCAGACAGGGACACCAAGTCTGCAGGCATCGGAGAGGTGCTGGAAGGGACAGGACAGCAAGACAGCCCCAGGGTCCAAAAATAATGGCTACCGTGGACTGAGTTCCTCCTCTGTGCCTGACACTTTATAGGTGGTTCATTTCTAGACTTTACAGCAACCCCAGAACGTAGGAAATAGTATTCCAGATGGATGAGAAGGCAGAAAGGTGAAGAGATGCAGGCCACACAGTAAGTGTGGGTCTGACTCCAAAGTCCACTACACCAGCTTCAGAAATCTGGGTCTAGAAGGGGGAGGAGTAGGTGAATCTCTAAGTAGGACTGTGGCCAAGGCTGGTGGGCCAGGCAGGGGACCCATGTATCCTATCTGGGTCCTGTTCTCTCCACCCTGGCAGCATCAGGGCAAGGACCCATTACCCCAGGCTTCCTGGAGCTGGTGCTGGTCCCTCGGCTCCCAGCAGCCCCTCGCCATAGCAGACAGAGGCCCTAGGAACTTTTTTTTTTTTTTTTTCCTGTGGTACACAGGCCTCTCACTGTTGTGGCCTCTCCCGTTGTGGAGCACAGGCTCCGGACGCGCAGGCCCAGCGGCCGTGGCTCACGGGCCTAGCCGCTCCGTGGCATGTGGGATCTTCCCGGACCGGGGCATGAACCTGTGTCCCCTGCATCAGCAGGTGGACTCTCAACCACTGTGTCACCAGGGAAACCCTCTAGGAACTTCTGAATCAATAGAATGGAGTGAATAAGGCATATTCTCTCCAGCTCCTTGCAAGTAGGTTTGATTAATTTTGAGTTTCATCGTGCTTGGGTCATTGATGAATTCCATTTAAGTATTGTTGAGAAGCTAATGAGTTTGGGAATCAAACTGTGGCATTTAGAGCCCTTTCTCTGTCCTCGGGAAGGTCCCCGTGGGCTTAAACCCCTGTGCATGTGTGACATGCTGGCCTCAGATGTTCAGATCATGTATTGGAATGACAGATAGAAACATACAGGGGTGGAGTGGCAGGGACACCTGGTTTGTAAGCAGATTCTGAGTTGAAACCATGAGATCTGACTCATGTGAAGATGGACTGAAGTGAGAGTGTCAATTTCCAGCAGATGCAACTGACAATGGCAGGAGCCCAGCTGCCCACACCTGCTCTGGGTCACAGCATCCTTGGGCTTGGCAGGAGAGGACCAGTCCAGACAAACACACTCACATGCTCATCTCTCTCTTTCTCTGGAAGCAAATGCAGGAAGCTCTTTGGCTGTTCCCTTCCCCCCTTCTTACACTCCTCTGAGACCAACCAGTGGACTCCTCCTCCAACCCTGCCTCCACCCCTCCCCTTGTGAAGTCCCAGGAGATGCCCAAGGAGCACATGCTGGTGCGGTGCCCAGCACTCTGCTGTGCATTACCCTTTCCCACCTCTGGCATTTTCTCTCCACCTCCAGAGGCTTGGAAGCGACCAGGGCAAACTAGGCCCTTCACCTACCATTCACACCATATACCCGCTGCCATCCCATGAGGCTAAAAAAAAAAAAAAAAAAAAGTAAAACAAGAACAACAAAAAAATCTTTTGTACAGAGATATATTTTTATTATACAAAGTTTGTACAGTACCAAAAAAGAAAGAAAAAAGGTGTAAATTTTTTTTCATTATTGTAGGTAAATGGTAGTGGAAGCCTTTTTGTAAATGTAATAAAATGTATAAATATGGTTTTCAGAAATCATCAAGTGCTGTAAATATGTAATCTACACACCTTCTTGGCTTGTCTGCAGTATATACATTTAATTTATCTGTCTCTGTATATGAGGCTTCCCCCTGGGGTCCTGCATTATGGTACTTTCCTGAATTTGAAAGCAATTTTAAAATTTTTGAATTCGAATAAAATATAAATTTTGCATTGGTTTTCTTACCTTTTTTATGGCCTTTTTCATGGCTAGGGGTAAGTGTTTGTTGGGGAAGGGGAGGAAAGATATTTGGGACTAAAAGTCAAGTGGAAATGTGGAAATCTCTTTCTTAAATGGCTTTGTGTTGCCTCCATGTTGGGAACTCTCAGCAAAAGTGATAGTGGAGGCACCATATGCAAAAATTAACTCAAAATGGATCAAATACCTAAACAAAAGACCTAAAACTATAAAATGTTTACAAGAAAACATGGGAAAGCTTTGTAACTTTAGACTTGGCAATGATTTTGTAAAATAGATGAATTGGGCTTCATAAAAATTTAAAACTTCTGTACATTAAAGGACACAACAGAGTGAAAAGGCAACCTATGGAGCAGGAGAAAATATTTGCAAATCATATATCTGATAAGGGATTAATATCCAGAATATATAAAGAGTTCCTACTGCTCAACAATGAAAACAAACAAACAAATAACCTGATTTAAAAACGGGCAAGTGACTTGAACAGACATTTCTCCAAAGAAGATATAAAATGGCCAACAAGCACCTGAGAAGATGCTCAACATCACTAATCATTAGGGAAATGCAAATCAAAACCTCAGTGAGAGCCACCTAACATCCATTAGGATAACTACTATAAAAAACATGAAAAAAACAAAACAAAAACCAGAAAATAACAGGTGTTGGTAAGGATGTAGGGAAATTGGAATCCTTGTGCACTGTTGCTGGGAATGTAAAATGATGCAGCCACTATGGAAAACAGTGTGGAGGTTCCTCAAAAAATTGAAAATAGAACCACTATATGATCCAGCAATTCCACTTCTGTATATCCAAAGAAAATGAAATCACTATCTCGAAGAGATATCTGTTCTCCCATGTTCATTGCAGCATTATTCACAATAACCAAGGTATGGAAATAACTTGTGTCCGTCAGTGGATGAATGGATAAAGAAAATGTGTATGTGTATATATACATGGTTATATAATGTATGTGTGTGTGTATATATACACACAATGGCATAAATAATAATAAATAACTTTTTAATTATAGTGATGCCCAGGTCAGCTCAGGACAGAATCCTGGGGACAAAGAAGCTGCTCCCCTTCAGGATGGGGTCTGGCCTGAACTGAGGAGGTCAGGGTCTAAGGACTGCAGTCTAAAGGGCAGGTGGCTTAAGCAGAAGGAATCTATAGCAGAGAAAAGCCAAATCAGGAGGGTCATCCAGGAGCAAAGGCCGCTAAAGGAGAGGTGAGGAAGGAAAGGAAAGACTGGCAAGAACTAGGAGTCTCCTTCTCTAAATGCATATATATATTAGAAGTCATCATTTTCATGGAAATTTCATCCAGACTACCTTCAGGTTCCCAACTCCTACTATCCTTCACTTTTGCACTGCATCCTGGATCCCATTGTCCCACAGTCACCTCAGTAACCTGATTTATATGAACTTTCCCAGTTATAAAAATCGCATTTCATCAGGGACATAATGTCTTGTATTTATCTCCTGGCCATAAAGAACCAGATGTGTAGACCCAGCCCGCCCATCAGGGATGTCAGTACCTTGGCTGGGATTCAAGGTCATGAATTGGACTGTTGTAAAACACAGGCAACTGGTGGATTAGGAGCTGGGAGCGCAAAGTAGCAAGTATTAAATCTAAGTTCCAAATATAAATTCACCCAACATAGAAACACTTTATAATAAATTGCATACAATTTCTAGACACCCCTTAAAGTGAGGAACACTCCCAAACATTCTGCTAGGACAGGCTTTCATAAGCCTAAGGACATAGAGGGACAGTACCTGTGAGACAGTGCCTGTAAGGTCACCCAACACCAAAAGAAGAGCATGCTTTTGAACTAAGAAATCAAATAAGAACCCAAATTACTCCATCCCTCACTCCAATAGGATCACCTGTTATTCCTGGTCTAGGAAAATCCTATACATTTATTTTATCATGGACAGAAAAGGGGCACTCAACATACCTACAATGTTTCTATAAGAACAAAACAGAAAATAATTAGTAAAACGTTTTAGCTAATGAAAATTCTCCCTTAAGAAATAAAGGACAAGAATCATTTTAAAAAGCATTCCAACATTAATTAACTATAATTAAACAGGCAATTGCAAATATTACAGTGCAACACAAATAAGTTAAAAAACTCGAAATACAAATGGACATATAACAGAAAGAAGTAAAATGAGAGCTTACCAAAAAAAGCAATAGCTTAGAAATTAAGACCAACCTGCAAAGTGTCCTAGAGATAATAGACACAGAAAGAAAGTATAATAAAGACATATAGAAAGAAAATTAAAGCACTTAAGAAAATAAAAATCAAAGAAGTAAAAAGGATGAGGGATAAATTAGGAGTTTGGGATTAACATATACACACCACTATATATAAAATAGATAATCAACAAGGACCTACTGTATAGCACAGGGAACTCTACTCAATATTCTGTAATAACCTATATAGGAAAAGAATCTGAAAAGGAATGGATATATGTATATGCATAACTGAATCACTTTGCTGTACACTTGAAACTAACACAACGTTGGAAATCAACTATACTCCAGTATAAATAAAAATTAGATTAAAAAAATAAAAATAAAATAAAAAGATAAGCATAGAAGACAAACAAATATAAACTAATTTATGTGAAATAGGAGTCCCTGAAGAAGGAAATATAAATAAATGGAACAGAATTGATATTTATAGCACTCTAAGAAAAACTTCTAGAACTAAAAATATTTAACCTATATATTGAAAGTCCCACCATGTTCCAGGGGAAATTATCCTGGAATAGCCAACTCTGAGACATATCCCAGTAAAACTCTATTTTAAAGAAAAAGAAAACATTCTCTGGGCCTCCAGGTTAAAAATTAAGTCAGTTGCAAGGAAAGAAAATCAAGTTGTCATCAGATTTCTTAATAGCAACACAAAAAGTGAAATGAGTAAAGCAACATTTTCAACAAACTGAAGGAAAGAAAGTATAAGCCAAGGGTTGTATATACAGCAATTATTAAGCATCAAGACTGTGAAAACACAGTATTAAAAATTCAAGAACTCAGGAATATTTTACTCAAGAGCCCTTCTCAAAAATCCAATGGGAGGACAAGTTGCATCCAGCCAAGTGATAATTGGGAAACTTCAGCAAAAGGACTGGTATGACTGGGACTGAGAATTGTTTATATCAAAATCTAAAATGAAGATGGAGATAAAGAATAGTATGTAAATGCCATATTTCTGACAAAGTGGAAATAACATACTTTGTTAACGTGAAGAGAAGGAAGAGAAAGGGGGAAAGTAAAATGACTCATTGATTGTGACATAAGTAATAGGTGGGTGTCAAATAACGGTATAAAGAGGGATCTCTCAAACTTGGAAATGTTGAAATTTTGGGCCGAATGCTTTTTTGTTGCTGGTCTCGGCTGTCCTCTGCATTATAGGACATGTAGTAGCATCCCTGGTCTCTACCCACTAGATGCTTGTACCTCTCCTCCCCAAGCTGTGAAACAACCTAAAATGTTTCCAGACATTGCCAGATATCTTCTGGGGAGCAAAACTGACACTCACACACACACACACGCGCGCGCGCGCGCATGCACACACATGCACACACCCTCCCTCCATTGAGAACCACTGATACAAAGCTAATAAAATAGCAAGGACATAAGTAGAGAAAAAGAGGACTAAGGGCACTACATAAGTATATTAGTATAAACGATGGAGATGGAGAGATATACCATGCTCCTGGATTGGAAGAATCAATATTGTGAAAATGACTCTACTACCCAAAGCAATCTACAGATTCAATGCAATCCCTATCAAACTACCACTGGCATTTTTCACAGAACTAGAACAAAAAATTTCACAATTTGTATGGAAACACAGAAGACCCCAAATAGCCAAAGCAATCTTGAGAACGAAAAATGGAGCTGGAGTAATCAGGCTCTTGGACTTCAGACTATACTACAAAGCTACAGCAATCAAGACAGTATGGTACTGGCACAAAAACAGAAAGATAGATCAATGGAACAGGATAGAAAGCCCAGAGATAAACCCATGCACATATGGCCACCTTATCTTTGATAAAGGAGGCAAGAATATACAGTGGAGAAAAGACAGCCTCTTCAATAAGTGGCGTTGGGAAAACTGGACAGGTACATGTAAAAGTATGAAATTAGAACACTCCCTAACACCATACACAAAAATAAACTCAAAATGGATTAAAGACCTAAATGTAAGGCCAGACACTATAAAACTCTTAGAGGAAAACATAGGCAGAACGCTCTATGACATAAATCAGAGCAAGATCCTTTTTGACCCACCTCCTAGACAAATGGAAATAAAAACAAAAATAAACAAATGGGACCTAATGAAACTTAAAAGCTTTTGCACAGCAAAGGAAACCATAAACAAGACCAAAAGACAACCCTCAGAATGGGAGAAAATATTTGCAAATGAAGCAACTGACAAAGGATTAATCTCCAAAATTTACAAGCAGCTCATGCAGCTCAATAACAAAAAAACAACCCAATCCAAAAATGGGCAAAAGACCTAAATAGACATTTCTCCAAAGAAGATATACAGATTGCCAACAAACATATGAAAGAATGCTCAACATCATTAATCATTAGAGAAATGCAAATCAAAACTACAATGAGATATCATCTCACACTGCTCAGAATGGCCATCATCAAAAAATCTAGAAACAATAAATGCTGGAGAGGGTGTGGAGAAAAGGAAACACTCTTGCACTGTTGGTGAGAATGTAAATTGATGCAGCCAGTATGGAGAACAGTATGGAGGTTCCTTAAAAAACTAAAAATAGAATTACCATACGACCCAGCAATCCCACTACTGAGCATATACCCTGAGAAAACCATAATTCAAAAAGAGTCATGTACCAAAATGTTCATTGCAGCTCTATTTACAATAGCCAGGACATGGAAGCAACCTAAGTATCCATCATCAGATAAAGAAGATGTGGCACATATATACAATGGAATATTACTCAGCCATATAAAGAAACGAAATTGAGTTATTTGTAGTGAGGTGGATGGACCTAGAGTCTGTCATACAGAGTGAAGTAAGTCAGAAAGAGAAAGACAAATACCGTATGCTAACACATATATATGGAATCTAAGAAAAAAAATAGTTCATGAAGAACCTAGGGGTAAGACGGGAATAAAGACACAGACCTACTAGAGAATGGACTTGAGGATATGGGGAGGGGGAAGGAGAAGGTGTGACAAAGTGAGAGAGTGGCGTGGACATATATACACTACCAAACGTAAAATAGATAGCTAGTGGGAAGCAGACGCATAGCACAGGGAGATCAGCTTGGTGGTTTGTGACCACCTAGAGGGGTGGGATAGGGAGGGTGGGAGGGAGGGAGACGCAAGAGAGAAGAGATATGGGAACACATGTATATGTATAACTGATTGACTTTGTTATAAAGCAGAAACTAACACACCATTGTAAAGCAATTATACTCCAATAAAGATGTAAAAAAAAAAAAAAGAGCAGAAGTAGGAGTGCAGGTTAGAAGACAGCAGGTTAGCAGTCAACCAGGTGGGGGTGATGGTAGCCAGGACAAAGGCAGTAGCAATGGGAGTGGAGAGAAATGGGTGAATTCAAGATATCTTTTGGAGATTTATTCACATGACTCAATGATTGGTTATAGAGGCAAAGGAGAGAGAAGATTCAAGGGTGACTCTCAGATGTCTGGCCTGAGCAGCTGGATGAATGATGATACTCTTTCCTGGGATGAAAAAGAAAGGGATGGAGGCTGGGGAGCAAGCCTGGGGGAATCAGCCCAGAGCAGAGGCCAAACAATGAGGTGTGCACACCTGGAGCTCAGGAGAGAGCTTAGTGTCCCAATAAGTCGGATTGATGACATCAGAGGTGGTGGGTTCAAGGACAAATGTGGCTGAGCTGGCGTGGCAGAGGCGGCCGTGAAGTCAAAACCTGCGTGGCCCTCCTGCAGATGTTTGAGTCACTCAGGGCTATGGCAAGAGCTGGGGTGCAGAGGAAGACGCCAGGCAGAGGAGGGAGTCTTCAGTGAGTGCGGGAGCATGTCCAGGGGCTGGGGCTGGCACAGGCAGGAGGAGGCTACCAAGTGATCCAGGCGAATGGGATTCACATCAAAGGAGCAAGCTTCAAAGGACCTCAAGGTCAAGAGTGCAGGCCTGGGAGCCAAACTACTGGATTTGGACTCTGGACTTTCCCATTTAACTAGTTGTGTGTGTGACCCGAGGCAAGTTGTGAATTTGCCTCTGGCCCCCAAACAGGCATGATGACATGATCTCCTGGAGTTGTGATGAAGCTGAAATTACATCACCCACGGTCCTTAGCCGAGTGCCTGGCTCTTGGGTACTGGACAAATGTGAGCCTTTAGAGCTATTCGCTCTCAGTGATTGGTCACATGCATAAGGGAGAAACAGAAGTGATGATCTGGAGGCAGCAGCAAGGAATGAGGAGGACAGCAGCCCTACCTCCCCAGCAAGAGGAGCAGCCTGCCTGAGAGGGCTGAGGGGGCAGCGTCCTCTGAGAACAGCGGGCTTGCACAAGGCGGGTGGTGCAGCAAGGGCTAGGTGAAGAGGGGGTGGAGGCTCTAGGGGTTGGTCAGTGCAGACCAGGATTTCTAAAGGGCTGGATGGACAGTTTGGGGGAGAGCAAATGTCTGAAAAGTTTGGCTCAAGGAAGCAGCAGCTGCCTAGGGCGTAGAGAGGTTGATCAGTAAAATCAGCGATGTGAGAAGGGGCCTGGCAGAGGTGGCCCTGACCCTGGGCACTTTAGCCTCAGAGAATTCAGCTACGGTTATTTCTATTCTATGGGCAGCGAGAGGAGGTCCAGGAGAGGCTGTAGAGCAGTAGCTGCCTGAGAAGCACACACAGCAGAGGGCGAGGAACAAGAGGACTGAGTCGGGTCAGTCGGCACTCTGGGATGGGCAGCACTGGGTGGGCTTTGGCCCTGTGTATGTGGAGCAGCCAACGAAATCCTCCTCCCACATCCCAGAATCCAACAGAGACCAAGAGTAAATCATCATTGGAAAGTGTCTGCTGGAAATGCACAAGAGTCTTTATCTTCACTGGGGCCAAGGGAGTGGGAAAGGCGCTCACCAGCAGCCAGTGGCCTTCCTTTTAATGCCCTGTATCCTAGCCACCTGCCTTTGGCTATTAAGTAGAGAGAGCACTGAAGTAACATGAGGAAGCCTGCTTAAAAGGCATCTGCTATTCTACCTCTTTGTTAATTGGATCGGAGACTTCTGGACAAGTTTCTCTTCTGAGCCTTAGGTTCCTTACCTGAAAAATGAGCATAACATCTTCTCTTGAAATCTTCACATGAGTAGATTTCAATGGGATAAACTCTGAAAAGATTTTGAAACCTGAGTTGTGACATATAGGCTGAAACTGTGACTTTGACTTCTCTCCTTCAACCTATTCCAGCTTCAGAAGCTTCTTCCCGGTTCCCAGCATCCAGACTCAGCTTTGCTCAGTTACAGCCCACTGAGGAGCTCAGGTGTGCTACTGCTTTCACCTGGGGCACACGGCCCCTCATTCAGTGGCCTTCCTGACAAGAGCAATAATGGGGCCATTTAAGGCCCTGGGCTTGCAAAAGAGGTAGATAGAGGGGCAACAGGTATGCCTTTCATGCTTCTCATGCAATACCTGGGGGGTGACCTCATGCCTGTGCACAAGCCTGGCTGTGCCTAACCAGCTTGACCTTATGGAGAAGACCCCACACTGACGGGGATCAACAAACCTGGATCCTAGTCCAAGTGCTGCTACATTTGCCTGGTGACCATGTACAAGCCTCTGGGATCTGATTTCCTCACCTATAAAATGAGGCTTTCAGGGGTCTTTTCTAGTTCAAATGCCCTAGAACCATGCTGTGTAATAGAAATATAGCGCAAGCCAGAAATGCAAGCTGCATGAGCACTTTACATTTTTCTAGTAGCCATATATAAAAGCAAAAAGAAACAGGTGAAATTAATTTTAATAATATATTTTACTTAACCCAATATATCCTAAATATCATTTCAAGATATAACCAAAATAAAAAATATTGAGTCTGCATTTTTTCACATAAGCACTCAAAATCTGGTGTATATATTACACATCTCAATACATCTCAGTTCAGACTAGCCACATTTGAAGGGCTCAACAGCATGTGTAGCTAGCTGGTGGCTACCATACAGGACAGCGCAGCCGAGACCGCTCGATCTCGGTTACTATGGAGTCTGGATCACAGGAGGATGGAACAGGGGAAGGATAGAGCTTATTGACCCAAGCAGCCCAGCCCTCCATGTCTAACTTGGGAACCATGAAGAAGCTGCCTTCCGTTTCCCTGCTTCCCTCCCCCTCGCCTGCTGCAGTTCCGGCTCCTCCCTGTTCAGTTCTGCCTGCCCATCCCCCACCTCACTCACTGGACACCCAGGATAGCCCACCCCCGTTTCTACCTCTTACCCTTCCTCTCTCCCAGTCTTGGTTGCCTCCTCCCCTGCCTGCCCCTTGGCTCCTCTTCCCTTTCTGTTTCTCTGCCCTCCCCATACACCCACCATCCTTTCCGACTTGCTCCCTCCACCCTCAGTCCTTCCTTTGACCTTGACCTGGCTCCTTCCTCAAGTTGCTTGAGCCTTGTAACCATCGGATCCCACACGCCTCCTCTTCAGACCTCAACCGCAAGGATGCCCGGACCTCACCTGGTGATTCCCACTGCTTAGCTGGGGACCAGGTGCCCTGCCAGTCAGATTCCTGGTTCAGCCTAGAACTTCTGGCAACAGGAGCACCCAGCAGCCTGTGGACGTGAGGCCAACAGAGAGCCGGCCCAGTCCACAGGCATCCCGTCAGGCAGGGTGTCTCTCCTAGTAGTACATTCTCAGTCGTGCCGGCACTGGCCAGCTCTCTGTCAAGATTGATAAAAGAGTTCCTGTCCCCGCCACGGTGGGCTGGTCAGCCTTAGTGGACCCCAACGTTTGTAACTGACCTCTGGGCCCTGCTAACGGCAAGAGAATGACAATGAGTTATCTATGGCCTCTGACCTGTCTCCAGGAAGGCGAGCCCTGTGGCTCTGGTCACTGTTGGAGCAACTGCTGAAAAGAAGTTCCATGAAAACCTGTAAACAAGAGCTAGAACTTCTCCAGGGAGACCATGACTCATTTTCTCCCAGGTCTCATCTTTGTCCCAAGATGTACAGAACATCAATGCATTCCAACCACTACTAAACCTACACTTGACATTCTGACTCCTACAGGAAGAAACAGTTTCCTGTGGATTCTGGTCAGAGTCACATCAAACTGAAATATCACTCTCTCTAATTCACGACCAGAATTCAAGGATAAGAGTCTAAAAGGCAAAGGGTTGCCTATACCCCGTTCAGGATGAAAGAGTAAAAGGTTACAAAGGAAACCTCAACCTTAAACTACAATGTCTTCTGGACGTTACCAGAAGTGGAACGGGTGGAGGAAGGCGGGGAAAGAACCCCCCTAAAGACCCTCCAGCTCTTCCCTCTTTCTCACGTATGAAGTGTTTCAGCTCTGGTCCTGAACAAGGAAGCAAATTGGGAATCAGGTAAGATTCAGCCCTCTGGGAACGCCTTCCTTTCTTTTCATCCATCATCACCCTTATGTTATTTAGGTCCCAGACACCTCAGATTCCCCAGCACAGAGACCCTGGGGCACACAGCAAAGTAGATGTGTGGAGAAGGCCAGCAGACCAAGGAGCAATGTGTTATGGACAAAAGGCAGACTCCTGCGTTGCATACATCCACTCATGGCTGAAGAGCCACAGAAAAGTGAAAGATGGCAGTCCACCACAGGGGCGTGAGATCTTGGGCCCCAATCCTCCCTGACGGTCTCATTGTGGCCCCCTGATTTCCCACCTCCTCCTTTGCTCCATGCTTTTCGTGTAACCAGCAAGATGCCAGAAGAACCCAAGACACGTTCTTTTTTATGGTTTGCAGTTCAATTAATATAATTTATTAATTTATCAGCTCATTTCATCCCAAAATAGGATTTGACTCGTTTTAAGACATGTACATAATATCACAGGAAGAAGAAAATAATAAAGGATCAGGAAGTGAAAACAAAGCCAAATATAATGAAGGCAGGGGTTGATGCACAAATGGAAAATCAAAAGAGCCTGTTCTGGTCTTAGACTTGGACCTTAAATCTCTGCGCCTCCTAGTGGCCAAAATTTAATCCATTTTAACGCCATAGTCACTAACAGGGAACGAAAATCAATCACAAATGTCTAAGAAATTAGTTGCTCAAGAAAGGTCCCTGAGATAACACCGGTGTTTTCTCTTCCCTCCACCAGGACACGCTGGATGGGTTTAGCGTGACCTTCAGCCCAGGTAGCCTCACCTCCTCCGTCTATTTCTGGGCAACTTCAAGGAGTGGGGTTGGGTTAGGGACTTCGTATGTGATCCTGAACAAGCCCTTACCGGGTGCTGTCCGTAGAGGGTGCTCCTGGCCTGGCACCCTGGGTGCAGTCTGCATGCAGAGCCCCTCACAGCCGCCTCCAGACCCACCTCCTGCTGGTCTCTACCACCTCTAACTACACAGAAGCGACTCTGTGGTCTATGAATTCCCCAAAGCACTAAAGCCAAGCTGTGTTCTGTGCAGAAGGAGGGAGAAGACCCCTTTCCCCTCTGTGTCACACTGGTCGTCTGGCACGAAAGTAGGGCTCCCTGACCCCCAGTGACTCTCAAGAGAGTCCAGTGACCACAGCTCCGTCAACGCCTGCCCGCGGCTCCTCTCCTGCTTGAGCTCAGATGGACCCATAAAGCTGCTCCAGAAGCAGCCTTAGCAGTAGACCTGTTTTCTTCATCTTCCCTCCCATGGCCCTCACCCTCTGGATGGCAAGATTATAGGGTATTTTCCTACAATGAAAATGTGAAAAATAAACGTGACTATAGAAAGAAGCAATGTAACGGCAGACCAGGTCATAATCATCTTCACATGCAAAGAGAATCACTAGCCATGGCCTGACTAGGAAATCGATCCCTAGTGAGTTTCGGCAAAATGGTCTCATTGGATTCTGGCCTTGATTTAACCTAGTGGCTCCCAGGACAAAGCAGCTTTCTGCCTTGAGAAGTGGGAGAACTGACTGCACGCTGAGAAGAAGAGGGGCTCTTGAGCTCTCTGCCTTCCCTCCCAGCAGCATAGGCTGGGGTCACTGGGGTTCATGACAAGGACCAGGGAAGCGAGGCCCCAGAGGGAGATGAGGTTATCTTTCTGCCACAGGGTTAGCTGGGGGAAGTCACAGTGAGGTGAGAAACTCGACACCCCAAACAACTGCATTTGGAAGTAATTCCAGATTTGCCTAAAACCAGAGTGAGGGGGAAAGTGGTGCTGAAGATAAGGTGGTGGTAATACTGATGGTGGGAGTGTGCAGAGAGAACCAGCCACAGGCGGGGGGAGAAGACAAATGTCTGTCACCCTCGACCCCAAAGCCCAGCCTGAACCCCACCTCGCTGGCAAAGCCTTCCTGACCTCCCACTACAGGCAGAACTAACCTCTTGTAGGCGGTGACAGGGGCTTAAGATGGGCGTTTGCTGCTAAGAGGCGGAGGCTAAGGGACATCCAAAGGAAGGGTGGGATCAAAATTGAGGTCAGGTGATGTTTCACTTGATTAATTCTGAGTCTGTTCAGAAAAAGACTTCCTAGGCCGCTGGGCAACCACAGCCCAACTGGAAAATGCCCTTAGAAGGGACAGCATGTGTCTGGGGGGCCACGTCTGGATGTGCACGTCTTGCTGGACGGAGGAGGCTTTCTGTGAGCCCAAGTGTGCAGGTGAACGCCTGTGCTGAGCGGTGGACCAAGAGGCCGGAGACAGCAGCGGGTAGATGCTGGGCTGGAGGGCCCAGGAGGAACCTGAGTAGGGCTGGCTTCCAGGCCACATGGAAGTTATCAGCATCTACACAGCGGTAAACATGCAAATGGAATGGAGTGAACGGAGTGAATGGAGAAGCAGGCCTGGGCCCCAAGGCTGGGCTACAGAGACCCAGGGTGGCCTGGGGGACGAGACCGCCCGCCACCCACACGCACCCCGGACGTCACTGCATTCATACCTCAAAGCCTCCGCACCCCCGGCCCCAAAGGGTGTCACTCTTCTCCACAGACTGACTAAAGGAAGTCTTTTCTGCAGCCCGAAGGTGGAAAGCCATCCCCATTGCGGGCCCCAGACAGGATGAGGCAGGGAGAACCCAGGGGACCCGCTGCTACATTTTCCAGCACAGGAGGACCGAGTTGCCTGACACTCCTTCAGGCTGGGGGCTGGGGGACACGTTAAAGCGGAGGCAGCCAGGACCGTGCCTTCAGCTGCTGGGGCCAAGGCCCAAGAACAGAAACGGGTATCTAAAGCAGCCTGGTCCCGCCTTTCCCTGCTGCTACCTTAGGGCCTGCTGCCTGCTGAGGAGTCTGTGGAATGAGAGTCTTGGTGGTGCCCTTTAGTCACCTCCAAGGAGCCAATGCCCTTCCTGGGGTGGAGGGTACAGAAATCAAGGAAGGAGATGCAGCTCACACAAAACACCTTCCCAGGGAGGCAGGTGCTGCTTCTGTCTCCCACGACCAGGGTCTCACCTGTGGCCACGCAGGCTGAGAAACCGCCCATTCTGCTGTGTGAATCTACTTCCCAAGAGCAGACTGACGGTAACAAGGCTCGGGGTGTGTCAAGCCAGATGTCGGTTTATTTGAGCAGCAAAGACCTGTTGGAGGATGTCTGGGTGCCCTGGCAGAGTGATGGGTCGGGCCCCAAACATGGAAGCCACCTGAAAGGGAACTTCTTCCAAAGGAAGAGTCAGGTACACAAGGAGAGAAGGTCCTCCTGGGCCACTTTCTCTCCTGGCCCACAGTGCCCTCGATTTCATGGCTGAACTTGAGTTATGAGAAAGGACCAATAGGTAACAAACATCAAAACTGTTCACTTGAGAACATGAGACACCAGCACACTTCCAAGAGCAGGGGAACGGGTGATGCTTGGGAGGGGAGAGGGCCATTATCTCACTTCTACACAGAGCTCAGCTTGGCTTCTACAGGGAAGGTTCCAGGAAATTCAGAACTACATTGAGAATTCCGGTGTCAGCAGCGATTGAGGCAGTGTCCGAAAGTTGGCTGGAGTGCGCAGGAGGTGGTGGCACTGGGGGGTAGTCTAGATCTCCTCTGAGGGGCATCTTCCTCTACACATGGTGCTTCTCCACTTCTGTCCCGGGCCCAGCCTTTCTATGACTTGAACATGAAGGTAACTCCCAAGCATACAGATAACTGTCTAGTCCTAACCTCCCCCCAGCTTCAGGCCCAGATATCCAAATGCCTGCTGCATAGCGTATGGCCTCTTGGATGTTCCTAACCAAAATGGCCCAAATTAAACTTCTGATCTTCTGCCCTCCTGCCCTATCTGCACCTCCTCCTGGGATCCCAGTTCTGAATGACGGCAGGCCCCACCAGCCACCCAGGCATCCTGGCTTTCCTCTGCTGTCCTCAATTCTGCCTGTGGAAGCTCTCAAATCATCCCCTCCTCTTCAACGTTAGCCCTGCTCTAGTTCGGACCCTCACGTTTAACTGGAATATTGCAACAGTGTCCCAACAGGCTGTCCTGACTGCAACATAGCCAGGTTCCGTTCAGCTATTAGGTTTCAACACCACGCATCTGACCATGTCCCCCTCAGCAGCCACGGGTCCTCCATGACCCGCCCCCACACCCTTCCAATCTGAGCTAAGACTCCTCACCTCCCATTTACACCCCAATAGAGCTAAGAAGTTATGGCCCCAGCCCCACCCTGAAGCCATGCTATTTCACACCACTTGGTCTTTCCCTGGACCTCCCCTCCCTTCCTCCAGGATCCTTCCTCGTGGCTCAGGTGGTTCCCTACCCACCATCCTGGTGTTGCAGGTACTGACACCTGGTGGTTCAAAGCCAGGGCTCACTCACGGGCCCTGCTCCTCAGAGGTAAGGTGAGCCAGGAGACGTAAACCGGGGAGGGGGTGACAGGCAGTGATCCGAGGTAAGCAGGTGCTTGGGAAGCCGAGGAAGGGACTAAGGAGTGATCAGCGTCAGTGGGAGTGCCAATCTCCCCACGGACTGCTTCACATGCAGAGAGTTCCAGTCTTCAAGGTTCCCTCACATCTACTATCTAATAGTACTTCCCAAGTTGATGAACGAGCCAGGGTATGAATGGCATTCCCAGTATCATCGGCGGATGTCAGGAGAGGGATGCTCCTTTAAAATCCTTTTGGAAACCATAGTCCTTGGCCAACATTGTTTAACCCTCCTGAGGAGAAGTCCTGGAGGCCAAAGTGCTGCGAACCAGGAAACCATCCTGTGTGAACCTTTCTGATTGAGCCTGTTGGAGCTGGAGGCAGGTCTTTACGGCCAACATTTAGACAGCACTGGGTAGGTCTGGGCCGAGATGGCTTAGAGTAAGAGTGCACCATGAACCTGGACTAAGCAATAGCCCTCAAAGCCCCCTCCGCGGCACGCCACACACACCGCTCCTTCCACCCCCGCTTCTGCCTCAGCCTTGATGCAAAGCTTCTGCTGTGCCTGGAGGGAAAGGGCCAGGGGGCCAACACACCAGGGTGAGTGAGCACTGGCCAGAGAGCCCAGGTTTCTTAAGGTTCAACCTACGATCCAGCCAAGTCTAACAAGAAGCAGGGCTGACCCCCTGAGAAAAAGGGAAATTCTTAAAAACCCCATTTCCTTAGCCAAAACTGTATCTCATTGGAAGAAACATCACTTTGGCTACATTATTGTTCCCAATCTCAACTCACCTCTGTCTCTCACCCATTCACATCAAGTGCTCTGATGAGCGCTCAGCCTTGCTCAAAGCACACTGCCAACTGTGAACATCCCCAGGCCTTCAATCTTTTGGGATTCTCAATGTCCATATTTGTTAAAAACAGAATTCATAGGGAATTTTAACAGAAAATGTGGTCTACAAAGTGCTTTGGCACCTGAGTTACCTGCCCCAATGCGAAAGGAGATTCAGTGAAGCGGTGAGAGCACCTCAGGCCCTAGAGACAGAGCTGGTTGAATCCTGCCTCTGCCATTTTCAGATGTGTGACCCAAGCAAGTCACTTCTCTCTTCTGGGAAATGGGGAAAATATTAGTACCTCCTGGGGCTGCTGTGAGGAGTAAATGAGATGATGTATACAAAGTGCTTAGCACAGAGCCTGCTGAAGAGCTCGATAGATGCTGGCTACTTTTGCTATTATTAATAATGATGTAATAATGATGTCACTGTTGTTTCTACCCTTTGATAAGCTCATGGTGGCCTGCTCTAGGCCACTGATTCTCAATTATGCCCCCATCACTGGAGAGTCTCAAAGTTCTCCCAGGAGGTTACGCCCCAATGGAAAATGGCCACATATGAGAATTTGCCAACATACACCGATGGGGCGTGTGTACATGTGGACGGTGTGAAGGCACAGCAAGGTCTAGAATCACTGTTCAGGATCACTGATTTACCTCTAATCCCCTCATTTACCAGTCTGGCTCAAACACTGATAAAGCTCTTACACGACAGCAAATATAAAAGCAGCCTGAGGATTGTGTGGGGTTTTTTGCAGGAGAAGAAACACATTACACTTAAGAAAAGTGCCTTCATGTACCAAGGTAAGTTCCCCAGGTACACGCTAATCTTAAAAATTGGGACAGTTTCTTTCTAGCATACGTCTTAGGATCTTAGGAGATTTAAATATATGTTTTCCTCTTTTGTCTCCTATGATGACTTCCCTCCTGCATGGGTTCTCCTGTGGGCACTGAAGTGGGAGCTGTTGTTGAAATCTTTGCCACACTCCGTACACTTGTAGGGTTTCTCCCCGGTGTGGATTCGCTGGTGAATAATAAGACTGGAGCTCTGGTTAAAGCATTTCCCACACTCTCTGCACTTATAAGGCTTCTCTCCTGTGTGGATTCTCTGGTGGGTAATGAGGTTGGAACGGTCACGGAAGAACTTCCCACACTCGAGGCATCTGTAGGGCTTCTCTCCTGTGTGCACCCTCTGGTGTGTGATGAGCTTGGAACGCTCCCCGAAGCATTTCCCACAGTCCGCACACTCATACGGCTTCTCCCCAGTGTGGGTTCGCTGGTGGTTGGCCAGCGTGGAGCTCTTACTGAAGCTTTTCCCACATTCAGCACATCCATATGGTTTCTCTCCCGTGTGGATTCTTTGGTGACTGATGAGGGCAGAACTCTTGGAGAAGCTTCTTCCACATTCGGAACACTGATAAAGTTTATCCCCTGAGTTGGTGCTTTGCAGTCCAGGAGAATTCAAGTTCTTACTGGCACTTTGAGTTTGTTCCGGAGATGTCTCCTCTGTTGAGTTCCTCCAGTGAGCACTAAAGGATGGGCTGTGGCCAGAGTTTTTCCCAGGATCACCACAGTGATCAGGATTTCCTCCCAAGTGGATTCTCTGATGTTTCAGAAGGTTTGAGCTCTGGGCGAAGCTTTCCCAACATTCCCCACATTTATAGGGCTTTACCCTCGTGTGCGTTCTCTGGTGGGTGATGAGATTGGAGTGGTCACTAAAGCTTTTCCCACATTCAAGGCATTTGTAGGGCTTCTCTCCAGTGTGGATTCTCTGATGGGTATTGAAGTTGGAGCGGTCACTAAAGCTTTTCCCACATTCAAGGCATTTGTAGGGCCTCTCACCTGTGTGTATCCGCTGGTGGGCGATTAACTGCGAATTCCGGCTGAACCTTTTCACGCACGTGTCACACTTGAAGGGTTTCTCTGCAAGGTACAGGCCTTGATGATCAATGAGTTTTTCTAAGTCCTCTTCAGAAGAACATTCTTCCCACTGATCCTGGGATGGATTTCCCCACCGCCCTTTACCTTCGTTTTCATTTTCACTGTCTTCCCCCCAGTCATGAGGGTAGCAATCATCCTCTGCAGTACACTTTGATAAGGCTCCAGGCAAATCTTCAAAAATGTCCTGCTCTGAAATCTGGTCTTCATCCTCATGCCTCATCTCAAAACCTGAAAGAATGGACAGAAATGCATTCATTAGTTAGTGTCTATTTATACATCTGGATCTTCTGTCTTGTGAATTTGGCTAACATGAATTTGTACTTATATTTTATATCTCACAGCTTATAAATGTGACTAACATGAAATTGATCAAGTTTCAGCACACACATGCATTTCTGACCTGTAAAGCTTAGGAACAGAGTTTGGGACATGCTAACTCCACCAAGGGAGCCATAAGCCCCAGCCCAAGCAGCCAACTGTCAGTCTCCCTGGCCAGCTACCCTATCCCACTACTGAACAATGAACACTTTCTTCTCCTGGTACATTAAGTATGGCCTATGACATATGAGATTGAATAAACTCTATAACTGCCCAGATGAATCCAAGTAAAATCTAGACTGACTGCTTTTCTTATTTAGGGGATTACACTAAGCTAGAGACTGGATAATCTCAGCAAAGCACAAATCCTTAACTTATTCAATTTCATTCTCACTTTTAGTTCAGAGAAAAGAAATGAGTCTGGCTTCCACACTCTCTCTGCATGCTTGCAGATTTTGTGGACATCTAATTACTCCAAGCTTACCAGTGTCTGGGGTTTTAGGACCTGGGGTTGGAGATCTGACAGCATCTTCACCTGCCATTTCATCCCAGGCCTCCTGGTTGACAATCTGGGTACCACTCTCCCCAGAAGTAGGAAGACCCACTGCCTCCTTGCTGGTCCCCATGTCTCGAACCGCAGTCCGAGCCCTCATCAGCGAGTCCAGCTCCTCATAGAAGGGGCAGGTCCCAGGTGGGTGGCTGCTCTTGGCTTTTCGGTAGCTTCGAAGGAGGTTTTTGAATCTGTAGCGACACTGCTCCAGGGTCCGCAGGAAGCCCTGTGCACACAGCCGCTCTGCAATGGCCCGGTACACCTGGCTGTTCTGGTGACAAGTGCGAAGCTTCTCAGAGAATGGGGACTCACTGAGAATGGTCAAGAAGGCCTTGGTCTCCTCGTAGCCCCAGTGCACACCTGCTGTCAGGAGTGAAGAGTTCAGAATTGAGAGATTTGATGAGATTTGCCTAGGTCATCAGGGATTGGGGTCACCTGCCCTGCTAAACACCTAGGCACTTTGGAAATCGTCCAGGTGCCTGGCACACCAGCAAAGAATATACCCTTGTTTCTCAAGGCTGTGCCAGGGCTTCCCATCCCCACCCCCTTCTAAGAGACTCTATTAACATTTAAGAGTCTTGGCTAAAGGGGAGGATTTAAGTGGCCATATTATACCAGTTGACCCACGTTCCTGGCTTCAGCTGATTCGTTCAAGAAAAGGCCTGTAACTGAGATCAAGACACTGTCTCTATACCCATTCAATACATGTGCTCTACTTTATTTATTTATTTATTTGTTTGTTTGTTTATTTATTTATTTATTTACTGGGGGGGGTTGGTTTTTAAATTTTTTATTTATTTTTTTATACACCAGGTTCTTATTAGTTATCCATTTTATACATATTAGTGTATACATGTCAATCCCAATCTCCCAATTCATCCCACCACCACCACCACCACCACCACTTTCCCCCCTTGGTGTCCATACGTTTGTTCTCTGCATCTGTGTCTCAATTTCTGCCCTGCAAACCGGTTCATCTGCACCATTTTTCTAGGTTCCACATATATGTATTAATATACCATATTTGTTTTTCTCTTTCTGACTTACTTCACTCTGTATGACAGTCTCTAGATCCATCCACATCTCTACAAATGACCCAATTTCATTCCTTTTTATGGCTGAGTAATATTCCGTTGTATATATGTACCACATCTTCTTTATCCCTTCATCTGTAGATGGGCATTTAGGTTGCTTCCATGTCCTGGCTATTGTAAATAGTGTTGCAATGAACATTGGGGTGCATGTGTCTTTTTGAATTATGGTTTTTTCTGGGTATATGCCCAGTAGTGGGATTGCTGGGTCATATGGTAATTCCATTTTTAGTTTTTTAAGGAACCTCCATACTGTTCTCCATCCTGGCTGTATCAATTTATATTCCCACCAACAGGGCAAGAGGGTTCCCTTTTCTCCACACCCTCTCCAGCATTTGTTGTTTGTAGATTTTTTGATGATGCCCATTCTAAATGGTGTGAGGTGATACCTCATTGTAGTTTTGATCTGCATTTCCCTAATAATCAGTGATGTTGAGCAGCTTTTCATGGGCTTCTTGGCCATCTGTATGTCTTCTTTGGAGAAATGTCTATTTAGGTCTTCTGCCCATTTTTGCATTGGGTTATTTGTTTTTTTAATATTGAGCTGCATGAGCTGTTTATGTATTTTGGAGATTAATCCTTTGTCCATTGATTCATTTGCAAATATTTTCTCCCATTCTGAGGGTTGTCTTTTCGTCTTATTTGTAGTTTCCTTTGCTATGTAAAAACTTTTAACTTTCATTAGGTCCCATTTATTTATTTTTGTTTTTATTTCCATTACTCTAGGAGGTGGATCAAAAAAGACCTTGCTGTGATTTATGTCAAAGAGTGTTCTTCCTATGCTTTCCTCTAAGAGTTTTACAGTGTCCAGTCTTACATTTAGGTCTCTAATCCATTTTGAGTTTATTTTTGTGTATGGTGTTAGGGAGTGTTCTAATTTCATTCTTTTACATGTAGCTGTCCAGTTTTCCCAGCACCACTTATTGAAGAGACTGTCTTTTTGCCATTGTATATCCTTGCCTCCTTTGTCATAGATTAGTTGACCATAGGTGCGTGGGTTTATTTCTGGGCTTTCTATCCTGTTCTATTGATCTATATTTCTGTTTTTGTGCCAGTACCATATTGTCTTGATTACTGTAGCTTTGTAGTATAGTCTGAAGTCCAACAGCCTGATTCCTCCAGTTCCGTTTTTCTCCTTCAAGACCACTTTGGCTATTTGGGGTCTTTTGTGTCTCCATACAAATTTTAAGATTTTTTTGTTCTGGTTCTGTAAAAGATGCTCTTGGTAATTTGATAGGGATTGCATTGAATCTGTAGATTGATTTGAGTAGTATAGTCATTTTCACAATATTGATTCTTCCAATCCAAGAACATGGTATATCTGTCCATCTGTTGGTATCATCTTTAATTTCTTTCAACAGTGTCTTATAGTTTTCTGCAGACAGGTCTTTTGTCTCCCTAGGTAGGTTTATTCCTAGGTATTTTATTCTTTTTGTTGCAATTGTAAATGGAAGTGCTTCCTTAATTTCTCTTTCACATTTTTCATCATTAGTGTACAGGAATGCAAGAGATTTTTCTGCATTAATTTTGTATACTGTGACTTTACCAAATTCATTGATTAGCTCTAGTAGTTTGCTGGTGGCATCTTTAAGATTCTTTATGTATAGTATCACGTCATCTGCAAACAGTGAAAGTTTTACTTCTTCTATTCCAATTTGTATTCCTTTTATTTCTTTTTCTTCTCTGATTGCCATGGCTAGGACTTCAAAACTGTGTTGAATAATAGTGGTGAGAGTGGACATCCTTGTCTTGTTCCTGATCTTAGAGGAAATGCTTTCAGTTTTTCACCATTGAGAATGATGTTTGCTGTGGGTTTGTCGTATATGGCCTTTATTATGTTGAGGTAGGTTCCCTCTATGCCCACTTTCTGGAGAATTTTTATCATAAATCGGTGTTGAATTTTGTCAAAAGCTTTTTCTGCATCTATTGTGATGATCATACAGCTTTTCTTTTTCAATTTGTTAACATGGTGTATCACATTGATTGATTTGCATATACTGAAGAATCCATGCATCCCTGGGATAAATCCCACTTGATCATGGTGTATGATCCTTTTAACGTGTTGTTGGATTCTGTTTGCTAGTATTTTGTTCAGGATATTTCCATCTATATTCATCAGTGATATTGGTCTGTAATTTTCTTTATTTGTGGTATCTTTCTCTGGTTTCGGTATCAGGGTGATGGTGGCCTCATAGAATGAGTTGGGGAGTGTTCCTTCCTCTGCAATTTTTTGGAAGAGTTTGAGAAGGATGTTTGACAGAACATCTAAATGTTTGACAGAATTCACCTGTGAAGCCATCTGGTCCTGGACTTTTGTTTGTTGGAAGAGTTTTAATCACAGGTTCAATTTCATTACTTGTGATTGGTCTGTTCATATTTTCTATTTCTTGCTGGTTCAGTCTTGGAAGGTTACACCTTTCTAAGAATTTTGTCCATTTCTTCCAGGTTGTCCATTTTATTGGCATAGAGTTGCTTGTAGTAATCTCTTAGGATGCTTTGTATTTCTGTGGTGTCTGTTGTAACTCCTCCTTTTTCATTTCTAATTTTAATGATTTGAGTCCTCTCCCTCTTTTCCTTGATGAGTCTAATGGTTTATCAATTTTGTTTTTCTTCTCAAAGAACAAGCTTTTAGTTTTATTGATCTTTGCTATTTTCTTGGTTTCTATTTCATTTATTTCTGCTCTGATCTTTATGATTTCTTTCCTTCCTTCCTTCTTCCTTTCCTTCCTTCTTTCCTTCTGCTAACTTTGGGTTTTGTTTGTTCTTCTTTCCCTAGTTCTTTTAGTTGGAAGGTTAGATTGTTTATTTGAGATGTTTTCTGACTCTTGAGGTAGGATTGTATTGCTATAAACTTCCCTCTTAGAACTGCTTTTGCTGCATCCCATAGGTTTTGGATTGTCGTATTTTCATTGTCATTTGTTTCTAGGTATTTTTTGACTTCCTCTTTGATTTCTTCAGTGATCTCTTGGTTATTTAGTAACGTATTGTTTAGCCTCCATCTGTTTGTGTTTTTTATGTTTTTTTTCCCTTAATTGATTTCTAATCTCATAGCGTTGTGGTCAGAAAAGATGCTTGATATGATTTCAATTTTCTTACATTTACTGAGGCTTGATTTGTGACCCAAGATGTGATCAGTCCTGGAGAATATTCCGTATGCACTTGAGAAGAAAGTGTAATCTGCTGTTTTTGGATGCAATGTCCTATAAATGTCAATTAAATCTATCTGGTCTATTGTGTCATTTAAAGCTTGTGATTCCTTATTAATTTTCTGTTTGGATGATCTGTCCATTGGTGTAAGTGAGGTGTTAAAGTCCCCCACTATTATTGTGTTATTGTCGGTTTCCTCTTTTATAGCCGTTAGCAGTTGCCTTATGTATTGAGGTGCTCCTATGTTGGGTGCATATATATTTATAATTGTGATATCTTCTTCTTGGATTGATCCCTTGATCATTATGTAGTGTCCTTCCTTGTCTCTTGTAACATTCTTTATTTTAAAGTCTATTTTGTCTGATACGAGTATTGCCACTCCAGCTTTCTTTTGATTTCCATTTGCATCGAATATCTTTTTCCATCCCCTCACTTTCAGTCTGTATGTGTCCCTAGGTCTGAAGTGGGTCGATGGTAGACAGCATGTATATGGGTCTTGTTTTTGTATCCATTCAGTGAGCCTGTGTCTTTTGGTGGGAGTATTTAATCCATTCACATTTAAGGTAATTATCGATATGTATGTTCCTATTACCATTTTCATAATTGTTTTGGGTTTGTGTTTATAGGCCCTTTTCTTCTCTTGTGTTTCCCACTTAGAGTAGTTCATTTTGCATTTGTTGTAGAGCTGGTTTGGTGGTGCTGAATTCTCTTAGCTTTCACTTGTCTGTAAAGCTTTTGATTCCTAGCCTTTGCTTGTCTGTAAAGCTTTTGATTTCTCCATCGAATCTGAATGAGATCCATGCCACATAGAGTAATCTTGGTTCTAGGTTCTTCCCTTTCATCACTTTAAGTATGTCATGCCACTCCCTTCTGGCTTGTACAGTCTCTGCTGAGAAATCAGCTGTTAACTTTATGGGAGTTCCCTTGTATGTTATTTGTCGTTTTTCCCTTGCTGCTTTCAATAATTTTTCTTTGTCTTTAATTTTTGCCAATTTGATTACTATGTGTCTTGGTGTGTTTCTCCTTGGGTTTATCCTGTATGGGACTCTCTGCGCTTCCTCGACTTGGGTGGCTATTTCCTTTCCCATGTTAGGGAAGTTTCTGACTATAATCTCTTCAAATATTTTCTCGGGTCCTTTCTCTCTCTCTTCTCCTTCTGGGACCCCTATAATGCGAATGTTGTTGCGTTTAATGTTGTCCCAGAGGTCTCTTAGGCTGTCTTCGTTTCTTTTCATTCTTTTTTCTTTATTCTGTTCCACAGCAGTGAATTCCACCACTTTGTCTTCCAGGTCACTTATCCGTTCCTCTGCCTCAGTTATTCTGCTACTGGTTCCTTCTAGTGTATTTTTCATTTCAGTTTTTGTATTGTTCATCTCTGTTTGTTTGTTCTTTAATTCTTCTAGGTCTTTGTTAAACATTTCTTGCATCTTCTCGATCTTTGCCTCCATTCTTTTTCTGAGGTCCTGGATCATCTTCACTATCATTATTCTGAATTCTTTTTCTGGAAGGTTGCCTATCTCCACTTCATTTAGTTGTTTTTCTGGGGTTTTATCTTGTTCCTTCATCTGGTACATAACCCTCTGCCTTTTCGTCTTGTCTATCTTTCTGTGAATGTGGTCTTTGTTCCACAGGCTGAAGGACTGTAGTTCTTCTTGCTTCTGTTGTCTGCCTGCTGGTGGATTAGGCTATTTAAGAGGCTTGTACAAGTTTCCTCTCTACTTACTTTATGAATTGCCTTTTTAACGAACATGGGAACTGAGAATCCCTAAAGACATAAGTGGACTCCAGATAATCTTGCAATAGAGTCCAACTGAGGATCCCTTTCCTCTTTTGTGGAAAGAAAAGGAGGTGGTCTATTTTCATTTCCTCTGCATCTAAATGATGCAGCCAGGGAGGCAGCATGGTGGAGGGAAAACCAAATAAAATTGGAGGTGGGATCCCTGGGCTCTGGTCTCGACACTTCACAGCTTGGGCTTCTGTATTTCCACTTTTACAGGGACTGGGTGTTTCCCTAGCATCAGTTGTTCAAGTATATACTGTCATGATTTCTGCTATATCTATTAAATATTTCACTCAACATCTTTCTTTACCTAAATTTACTATTTGTGAAATCACCTGTTCATGTGCTCATACACATTAAAATTAAAAGTTCACTCAGGTAACACTTATGATCATCTCCATACTACCGGTAATACACTCTGGGAAATACTGAATTAGCTCTTTAAGGTCACTTAAGGTTTTAAAAGTGTTTGCTTCTTTTTGTACAGCAAAGGAAACCACCAACAAAAAGAAAAGACAAACTACTGAATGCGAGAAAATATTTGCAAATGATATGACCAATAAGGGATTAATATCCAACATATATAAAAAAGCATAGGTCAAAATAGAAAATAATTTAAAAAATGCATGGAAAAACTGAATAGACATTTTTCCAAAGAAGAAATGCAGGTGGCCAACATGCACATGAAAAGATGCTCAATATCGCTAATCATCAGGGAAATGCAAATCAAAGCTATAATGAGATATCACCTCACACCTGTCAGAATGGTTAGTATCAAATAGTCTACAAATAACAAATGTTGGCGAGGATGTGGAAAAAAGGGAACCCTAGTGTACACTGTTGGTGGGAATGTAAATTGGTGCAGCCACTGTGGAAAACAGTATGGAGGTGTCTCAAAAAACTAAAAACAGAACTACCATGTGACCCAGAAATTCCATTCCTGGGTATATATCCAAAAAAACAAAAGAAACTAATTTGAAAAGATACATGCACCCCAATACTCATAGCAGAACTATTTATAATTGCAAAGACATGGAAATGACCTAAGTGTCTGTCAACAGATGAATTGGTAAAGAAGATGTGGAATATATATATACAATGGAATACTACTCAGCCATAAAAATGAACAAAATTTTGCCATTTGCAGCAATGTGAATGGACTTGGAGAGCATTATGCTAAGTGAAATAAGTTCAGACAGAGAAAGATAAATACTGCATGTTATCACTTATACGTGGAATCTAAAAAATACAACTAGTGAATATAACAAAAAAGAAGCAGACTCACAGATACAAGAGAGCAAACTAGTAGTTACCAGTGGGGAGGGGCAAATATAGGGGTGGGGAATGGGAGGTACAAACTATTAGGCATAAGATAAGCTCAAGGATGTATTGCACAACATGGGGAATATAGCCAATAATTTTGTAATAACTGTAAATGGAAAGTAACCTTTAAAAATTGTACAAAAATTTAAAAAAATTTTAAGTGTTTGCTTCTATAACTAAGAAAACTCAAACAAGCAGAACTGATCATAGGAGAGAGAACAGGAGCTTGAGGATGACCTACTCTAGCAGCATCACTCCAGACTGTGCCCTGAACTAGAGAGCAGAGGTTTGGTTGGTAAGAGGGTTGGAATCTGGATCCGATTAAGCCCCAATGTTCTTACCAATACGACTCTGGAGCAGAGCTGGGCCCCCTGGAATCCTGGGTCCGTGGACGAACTCTTCAGTGGCCAGGTGACTGTCATCACCATTACAGTCGTCAGTTGTTTCCTCAGGCTCCCAGCCCCCTTCCTCCTGCTCATCCACCTCCACATCACTGTCCCCCAGGCTGGGGAGAGCCACAGCCTCTCCTGGGCCATCTGAGGCTCTGATGGCCGTCCGAGCCCTCACCAGGGCCTCCAGCTCCTCATAGAAGGGGCAGGTCCCCGGCGGGTGGCTGCTCTTGGCTTTCCGGTAATTCCGTAGGAGGTTTTTGACTCTGTAGCGACACTGCTCCAGGGTCCGCAGGAAGCCCTGTGCCCTCAGCCGCTCTGCAATGGCCCGGTACACCTGGCGGTTCTGGTGACAAGTCCGGAGTTTTTCAGAAAAAGGAGACTCACTCAAAATTGCCAGGAAAGTCTTAGTCTCCTCATAGCTCCAGTGCACACCTGATACTTTCACATCCTCCATGTCCCACTGATATCGTTCTTCCCAGGCCTTGGAATCCCTCCAGGCCAATGCCTGAGCTGGTTTTGTTTGCTCAGTATCCCAGCTGTAATCTGAAGGGTTCTTTTGTCCAGAATTTACAAGTCTTGGACCCCAAAATTCTGGTCCTTGCTCTTGCTGGGAGATGATGGTTGGTTTTGAAACTGGAACTCCTATACAAAAGGAAGAAGAGACATGATTAAGTAGAAATTATCTGTTGAGCAAAGCGTTTGTCTAAGAAGTCCTTGAAACATTTGCCTGCAAGAAACTAAAGAGAAATTCCCAAGCTAATCCCTTAAGAGGTCTGGAAAGAAAGGGAGAGGTAACTAGAGGTAACCTCATCAGAAATATATTGACCTGTATGCTTTGTTCATCTGCTTTTATGTTGGTGTTATGAAATACATCATGCAAAAGAGTGACTGTTACTGGTTCACAGATGGGCACATGCCCTAAATTAGCCAAATCAGAATAAATTTAACAGTTGGAGGAAAGGTTGTGTGTGGTGTGAGTCTCTCTTGCTAGAAACTTGAGGTCTCAAATGCCACTGGCATCTACCTTTTGCCTATGACAAAAAATTGCTTTAATATGAAGCTGACACAAAGAATGGCAGAGCAGACAGAAAGAAAGAACCCAGGTCCGCTGTGAAGTTGCCGAGCCAATTTGTACTGTGGTTGGAGCACACCCTCCTCTGGGCTTCCAATACTGTGAGAAAATAAATTTCCATATTTCTCAAAACACTTAGCTGTGTTTAAAGGACAGATGTCCCAATAGCTCCCAACCCCAGCAAATAGGAAGGCTTTAATTAAAATAAATATTTGAAGAAAACTAGATGAAAGAGTTTAGAGCTAAAAGAGGCTTAAGGATTCTCTAGTTCAGCATTTCCCAAAGGTTGTTCCATTGAACACTATTTTCCCCAGATATCATGTGTAAAAAGGGCACACTTTTCATTGTGTGTAAAAAGGATACACTGCCCAGCAAGTAGCCAACGGCTCCTAGTGTCTTACTTTACTGCCGTGAGTCAGACCCGCCACTGTCTCTCTACCTTATCCCACTCTCACGTCTAACTCTCCTCTTACTGATCCCAGGCTCCATGGGGAAATGTTCATCATTGCTTGACTTCCTGTGAAAATGTGCCTAAAGAGAAAGGGGTCTGTGCTGGTCATATGGGCTTCAAGTATTTTGAGCCCTGTGATATTTATTTCTCATTGTGGTTTAAACACATCAGTCTCCTGGGCTTAGTTCACTTGACTCTGCCCCGAGAGATGGACCTTGTTTGATGCTGAAAAGACTGGGTTTCTGGGCCAGCACGCTGGGCGCAGCCCTGGGACAGTAGTGAATGTACTGAGGAAATAAAAGATAATGAGCGCTGAGAGGGCAGGCTCTTGGCAGCCAGCCTGCCGGCCCAGAAATCCACTCCCCACACCCCCTGCCTGCTGCCACAGTGCTGGCCACAAAGAGCATGTCTTCTCCCTAGGTCTGAAATTCCAGAGACTTCACAGAGCCATGAGTCTTAGGGAGTGACGAAACACTCCTTGGGAACTGAGTGTACCGGAAACCCGACCGTATCTTATCCAGAGGGCACTGTTTCCTTACCCAGGGGCAGGCCGTTCCCACAGCTGTCTCCTGGGGGGTCCTTGCAGAACTCCCTCTCAGCGTGTCTGCCGGGACCCAGGGCTTCCTGCGGGATGTACAACAGAAGGACCTCAAATGTCACTGACCCTTCAAAACAGCCTGGGAGTCCCACCAGGCCCCAGGAAATATAATGGACACAGCGATACCATGTGTGAGGCTAGCATCCTAAGGAGCAGCTTGACCCAGGAGAGGCCCAGTGGGCGGGGGATGAGGGGCAGGGGCTCGCACCCTGCACCTGACAGCAGGGCAGAGAGAGAAGAGAGGAGCAGGGCAAGGGCACAGGAGAAGTAATGACAGGAAAGGAGGAACAAACAGCAGGTTACCTGGGACTCCACTGTCGCCTCCCAATCTCCAATGCTCCCCATCTTTGGTAGAGTAGGGACTCGGGGAGTGAGGACAGCTGAGGAGGAGAAAATATCTCTGAAACCCAAGCTCTGGTTCCCAAAAAACCACCTCCCTCTCAGGTCCAGCTTTGCTAAAGCCTTGCTTGGATCAAACTGAGACTATTCCTGTAGCCAGTGCAGACTTCCACTTTCTTTCCTTCTAGAGTATCTAGCTCCTAAGTTGCCATGTGTGAGGTGTCAGCCCTGAACTCCTACGATCACCAGCCTGCCCCAGGCCCAGCCTGAACCTGCTACATGATTCAGCTACAGTGAGGTATGCTAACACCATTGGGAGCTTCATCTTCTTACTTCTCAGGGTGTCCATCAGACACTGTTGTAGCCCTTGCCTTGAATTCTGCATATACCTCCTCAGGCACCCTTCCTCACCCCCCACCCCTTACCCCTCTTCCCTGATGGTCCCTGACTCTTGGTACTCACCACTCTCTTTCAAGGGCTGTGCTGCCATCTTGGTGTCAAGATGCTTGGGAAGGTCAGGACATGGATTCTTCACACACTGCTTCTGGGACTGTCCCTCAGACCAGTGATCTGCTGGCCACAGCTGGAAGCTCTGAGATTCCTTCATTGTCTTTAAGGACTTGGTCTCTTCTGCACACAGTTCCAGTTCCTACACACAGACAGCCAAAATTCCCAACCATAAGTTCAATAACTGGTAGGGCAGGGCATGCTCTTTTGAGTACAGCTGTGGTTCAGAGGTTAACAGGCTCTTTTTAAAAACCAAAGATGGCTTAACGTTTGACGACAAAGCCATCAGACTAACTTCAGTAAACATACCAGCATTTAAACCACCAAATGAGTACTTTCTATTCAACACAGAAAGGCTATACAAGTGTCTAAATGAGGCCACTATTACTCAAAACATTTTTGAATCATAACAAGATAAATTATGTAAAATTCTCGTGACATTAAAAAGATAAAAGTTAACCAGGTATATGTTAAAAGTCAAAAGGAAGCATAAAAGTAGATACAACTATAACTCTAAATGTAATTGCTCTAAATATTCCTGCTGAAAGGCAAAGAAAATTCAAAGAATTGTAGATGGAATTTTAAAATGAAATGAAAGAATGTGCTGTTTCAGAAAGGCACATCTGATCTCAAAACAGAAAGATACGCAGAGATAAGGCACTGTAACGCAAAAAGAAAACAGAATTTCAATGTAGAAGTTTAGGCAAAAAAGCACTCAGAGATATGGAGAATATAAAAGGAAATAATAAATTAAGAGATAACATTACCCAATTCAGCTCTATCAATCATAAAGCTAATTTCTTATCTCTCTCTCAATTGGTTCCAAATTCAGAGGTAGTGGTTGAGCTGTTATTTCCTGGCCCTAAAAGCCCAACAATAGAACAATCTCATTGTGTCATAGAAACACCTAACTTTAAAACAAAGTATTACAATTTTTTCAATAGGCATTTTCAATACTCACATGGTTCAAAAACAGAAAATATACACAAGGATATAATCAGTGAAAACACCCATCCCCCCCTGTCTCCATTCCACCTGCCCAGTATCTTCCTGGACTCCTCATCACAGGTAAACACGGTTCTTCTGCATCCTTTCAAGTTTCTTTATATACACGCAGCTGTAAATATATATTCTTATTTTTCCCCATTTTTACACAAAAGACAGCAACTATATATATACATTGCCCTGAACCTTTTTTTTTTTTTTTTGCGGTACGTGGGCCTCTCACTGTTGTGGCCTCTCCCGTTGCAGAGCAAGGCTCCGGACGCGCAGGCTCAGCGGCCATGGCTCACGGGCCCAGCCGCTCCGTGGAATGTGGAATCCTCCCAGACTGGGGCACGAACCCGTGTCCCCTGCATCCGCAGGCGGACTCTCAACCACTGCACCACCAGGGAAGCCTGCCCTAAACCTTATTTTTTTTACCCAAAATAATATCCATCTTCATCAAACTTTATTATTGAGTTTGCCAAACTTCACTCCAAAAATCTTTTGACCAACCTGAAAACTCAAATCTGCTCTCAGAGAGGAATTTTATCTTTGAGAAGATATATAAGAATGGGCCATGATCATCAAAAGCCATTCCCAGTGAGGGGACCCACCAATGTCCTGTGTGGTTCACAGAAACACCTGTTTATCAACATTTTAAGAAAATAATAACTTTGTGTTCAAGATAAAAATAACCGTTATAGTTACAATCTTATAACCCACAGAAGTACTGTGGACTAGACCCAACAATAATCCTCACTCCCAGCCCTAGCTCCTCCAACTATTGCTACACCTAAGCAAAGATTCTTATTCTATGGATGGTCATTGTAGACACAGAAAGAAGTAGATTCAAGTGACAATCAGGAGGCAAAAATTCAGTAGGATATTGGTTGGGGTAAGGTGAATTAAGAATCCATCAAATGTGGTACATATATACACTGGAATACTACTCAGCCATAAAAAAGAATGAAATAATGCCATCTGCAGCAACATGGATGCAACTAGAGATTATCATACTAAGTGAAGTTAGAAAGAGAAAGACAAATACCATACAATATTACTTATATGTGGAATCTAAAATATGACATAAATGAACCTATCTACGAAACAGAAACAGACTCACAGACATAAAGAACAGACTTGTGGTTGCCAAAGGGAGGGGGCTTGGGGGAGAGATGGATTGTGGCTTTGTGGTTGCCAGAAATTAGGGGCAAAGGAGGGATGAATAGGTAGAGCACAGATGATTTTTAGGGCAGTGAAACTATTCTGTACAATACTATAATGGTGGACACATACCATTATACATTTGTCCACATCCACAGAATGCACAGCACCCAGAGTGAACCCTAACGTAAACATGGACTGTGGGTGATGACAACGTTCAGGGATTGTAACAAATGTACCACTGTGGTAGGGGACGCTGACAGTGGGAGAGGCTGTGCATGTGTGGGTCAGGGGGTGAATAAGAACTCTGTACATTTTTTTTAATATAAATTTATTTATTTATTTACTTATTTGTTTTTGGCTGCGTTGGGTCTTTGTTGCTGCCTGCAGGGTTTCTCTAGTTGCGGCGAGCTGGGGCTACTCTTCGTTGCGGTGCCCATGCTTCTCATCGCGGTGGCTTCTCTTGTTGCGGAGCACGGGATCTAGGCGCACGGGCTTCAGTAGTTGTGGCACGCGGGCTCAGTAGTTGTGGCACACAGGCTTAGTTGCTCCGCGGCACGTGGGATCTTCCCAGGCCAGGGCTCGAACCTGTGTCCCTTGCACTGACAGGCAGATTCTTAACAACTGTGCCACCAGGCAAGCCCAGAACTCTGTACTTTCTGTTCAATTTTGCCACAGAACTAAAATTGCTCTAAAAATTAGCTTTTTCTTTTTTTCTTTTTTTTTAACCTGATGGGGACAGGGGCTGTGCAAGAGGGTGATGACAGAATAAACAAGCTCAAAATGACAAAATAGCAAAGCTGAAAGATTTTTTTAAGGAAAATATTTTAGAGGCCATTTAGGCAGCAACCCTAAGGTGATGGTTCTCTTTGAGGAACATAGTTAATGTATTTTATTCCATTACTAAGACCTGGAAAAATTTTACCTGCAGAGACTGTAACCAACCTTGCAATGTAAGATCACAAGCTACAACATATGTGCCTAGGGGGAAAAAACAAGCTTCTCTGCTACTTATCCATTTGTTTTGACACTTGTGAGTACTCAGGAGCAGGTAGAAAAGTTAAAAAATGAAAATAAAAGTCACAGGAGAAAAAAACACATTATAGAGAAGATTCTGTTACCCTTTTTTTTTTTTTTTCAATTTTAGATGCAGTTCAACCTTTGCTCAGTTCACAGGGGTATAATTTGAGAACTTCTGGTCTAGTCCAAACCTCTCATTGTACAGATGAAGAATTATAAAGACCTTGATTTAAGACAATTCTCATCTCCGGGTTTCAAGTTCTTCATCTTCTAGCTCTGAAGCCCTAAGACGTCCATATGTTTCTTCACTGTCACTTAAAACAAATAGCTGGTTTCTTTAAAAGAAATAATCTGGGAGGGTGCAGTAATATATTAAAATAAGGTATACTCTCTCATATTTAAGTCTCTAACTTTAAATGTTATGCTTTCTGTATCTTCAATCAGTTTGTAAAGGAATCCAAAAAGCGAAGCCACAGACCTTAAATCTTTCTGGCCCCTAGTCTCACATCTCTATAGAGCTTTACTTTTTACAACGTACAGAAAACCCCTACTGTGCACAGAGATATGTCCTCAAACCTATGATTTCCCCCAAAGAAATGTGATTAATTATAATATCACAAGAATTACTGACTATATAAGAAGTGGAAGCACCAAGGGTATGTTGAGATGAAGGTTCTACGTGGCTGGCTCAGCCCACAGCCGGCTGAAGGGCTTGTTCTACAAGTACCAGCTTTGAAGCAGGATTCAAAATTTGTGTTGTAGCAAAATTATAAATTATTATCATGGGCTTTCAGGGTCCCTTGCAAATTGTATAAACTGTGAATGTTAAATCCATAATACTTTCCCTTATCTCAGCTCTACAACTTCTATAAATTTGGACAGGTTACTTACCTGGGTCTGTTGAACCATTTGAAAAACTGGCCATGGTAACAGCACCTACCTTATTGGGTTGCTGGGTTGATTAGATAGATGAGCAATACATACAGAAAGCTTAGAACAGTGCCTGATGCACAGTGAGTGCTCAATAAATGTCAGTTAATATCTCGTTTGAGCCTCATGACTCAGAGATATTTCAATTCCCATGGTTTTCAGATAAGGTATCTCTCATGTAGTAGAAAGAACAATGAACTTGGAACCTAAGGATCTGGGTTTATGCTCTAGTTCATACTGATGGAGCCTTGTGAGCCACCTGACTTTGGGGGCCTTAGTTTAATCTATAAGATGAGGACAATAATGCTATTTCTGTCTACCTACATTACTGCTGTAGGCATCCAAAGAGATCACATATGTAAAAAGATTCTGTTAAGTATAAAACACAATACAAATTAAATGTACTGTGAATATGGTACTGAGAGGCAGCTTAGAGCAGTGGTTACAAATCCTGGCTTCAGAATCAGACTGCCTGAATTCAAATCCTGCCTCTAACATCTAGTAGCCAGTGACCTTGAGCCAACTACCTTTCTCTCCCTTGCTTCAGTTTCCTCATGGGTAAAATTAGGCTAACAGTATCTATCTCGTTTAACTGGTGACAGGATTAAATGAGTTAATACATGGAAAGCACTTAGAACAGTGCCTGGTACATGGCAGTGTTCAATAAATCTCAGATGCTTGATAATATTATTATTGTGGTTTTGGCAATTATCAGCCTAGCTGCAGCCCCACTACCTTGCCTGACCTGTTCCTTGGAGAACAGACTATTTGCCTCACCCGCTGTCCTGCGGCCCGTGCCTCTCGGTGCCAATCCTCCACCAGGGCCACCGCCTCCTCGCCGCTCTCAGGGTGGCGTGCCTGTACCCAGGCCTGGACCTCCCTGGGTAAGATAGTCAGGAACTGCTCCAGCACCAGCAACTCCAGTATCTGCTCTTTGAGGCGGATCTCTGGCCTCAGCCAGTGACAGCAGAGTGCCCAGAGCTGGCTGAAGGCCTCGTGGGGTCCTGCCGCATCCCTGTACCGGAACTGCCTGAAGCGCTGGCGGGAGGCCTCGGGGCCAGGGACAGGGTCATGGTCCTTCTCCTGGGGTTGGGAGCCTGGTCTCCATGAGTCCTCCTCCAGCTTGACAATCAAGAGTTCTTCAGGCTCTGGTAGTGGGGAGGCCTGGGCCCGGGCTTCCAGGGCTACAGCCATGGTCTCTCCTGGACGCCTCCTTTCAGCTGGCCGTCCTTGTCCAGCGTCTTCCTGCATCTGTAGTGTGTCCTCAAGGGGCTCCTGAGAGAGGAAATGCTCCCCCAGGCTCTGAAGGCAGAAAGACAAGGGACAGTGTGAGCAAGAGGACCAGGAGCCTCACCTTCCCCACTCCCCACACACCTTCCACTGCTTTGCATGGGGTGGGACTGCTAAGAAACACCCTTTCCCGTAAGCAGGAAGTTAGTCCACAATCTGCCACCAAACCAGCAGCCAGCACACCTTGGAGGAAGACAGCACAGTATTAAATCCTCTGGGACACCCTAAATGTCTTAGCTGGGCATCAAGGCTGCCACGATTGGTCCCAGCCCAGCCCTCCTCCCTCTACATGTGTCCCAAGTCTGACCTTCCCTCAAGTTGCATTCCAAATGTCGCCCCCTCCATAAGGTCTTTCTTCCTGGGCCTTAAGCTTTCCTCTAAGAGTGCTCTCCTTGCAAAATCCCTCACTCTACACTCTCCCTTGGTCATCCCACCCATTTGCCATTTTTCACCATCTCTAGACTGATGACTCCCAAAACTCCAGCCGAGACCTGTCTCCAGACTCCAAAGTCCAACCACCTACAAGGCATTTCCACTTGACTCTTTCTTAGGCACCTCCAACTCAATGGGTCAAAAACTGAATTCATCATTTTCTCTTGAAAACCTTTCCCTCTTCTGGAGCTCTCCATCCAGTGAAGGCACCACCTTCCATCAAGGTACCCATGCCAGAAATGTGGTCATCATATTTTTCCAAATTCCCCACATCCATTCATCACCAAGCTGGGTCTTCTTGGCCTTCTCAGCATCTCCATCCCCAGCCAGTGTCACCTCCTTGTCCAAAAAAACATGCTTTCACTTGATCAGCCCCCTAATTCATGTCCCTGCCATCACTCCCCTCATCCCAACCCCTGATTCATTCTTCACACAACCAGATGAGATCAAAATCTGACCATGTCACTTCCTGGCTAAACACCCTCCACTGACCTCCCATTGCCCTCAGGATAAAGGGCAAGGCTTGCCCAAGTCTCCACCTCATCTCTTGACCACGCTCCCACTTGGCAGGGTGTTTCAGGCATGGCTCATAGCTCCTGCAACGGGTTGCCCTCTGAACCCTCCCACACGCCACCGTCTTCTTTGGGAACAGTCTCGTCCCTTTCTTCACGTAGCTGTCGGCTGAAATTGTACTTTTTCCAAGCAGCCCTCCCTGTGCCCTGAAACAAGATTTAATCCTCAGCCACATGCTCCCATGCCACCTTAGGTGTTCTCTACCATTACCCTCATCATATACTTTATTGTAATTATCTTACCCACTAGATCATACGCTTCCTAAGGGACCTAGCACAGCACTCCACACACAGAGGAAGCACTCAATAAACAGTGAAATAATGGTCACCTGGTAACGGTGATGGGTCATGAAGCAAGGATTATAATTAATCAATTTCTAGATTAAAAAACAGAGAATGACCTTCTTGCTGATGTCAAAAGGAATTCTTTTCTCTTTATTTCCATCTCTGTGACACTTCCCATGTTCTACATTGTACTAGAGGGCTGTGTGTACACGTGTGTCCCCAGAAAGATCACAGCCTCACTGAGGGCAAGGAATATAGCTCACTCTTTTTTTTCACACCCCTCCCCTCCGCCACCCCACAATAAGCAAGGTGCACTAAACACAGGAGGCTCTCAGTAAATGCTTGTTGAGTGAACGCCTGAGGGTTGCTTCTTTTACACGATGAAGACTCTGACGACACTCATGCTGGGTTATCTGGAAAAATGAGCTCTCTGCGTCACTCCCAACAGATATAGATAACATTAAAAACGCCTACTCACAGGAGGCTACTAGCTGCTTCCAAGTGGGAATGACACAGCTGAATTGAGAATGGAGGGAGGGTGATATTTCGATTTTAGGCCATCTGACTGGACTGTCTGCAAACAGGCAAGGGTGATGAAAAATAAAGGCTTGTCCTAAGGACCTCCACACACATAGGGAGAGGCTAGGAACACAACTCAGGACCACCTGGCAACTTCCTGCTTGTCCTTCAGCTACCAGCTCAATGTCACCTCACCTGTTAAGGGTTTCTTGACATGCCCTTGTCATGCCCAGCTCCCATCCCCACTCTCCAAAAATCACCGCCCCTCATCCTGTGTGCCCAAAGCACTTGGCACGTACCTCTAACATAGGTGTTACCTGACACTATTGTAGTTACCTGTTCTTACTTCTGACAGTCCCATTAGATTGTATTGCTAGAGCCACTACTGTATCTTACCCATTTCTGTATCCACAGTGCCCAACCCAGTGTCCAATAAATAGCAGGGCCATTGGAAATTTTGCCTTTTATTAAAATGGTAAATCGGGTACATCAAAAGCCTAATGGGCTATGGAAGGTCCATAACTTACACTGAGCTAAAGAATTAACCTTTCAGGAAATTTCTTTTTTAACCACACCTTAATCATGCACTAGTCCAAACACATTTGCATCACTGTCTCACATGAAGACTAATTCGCCAGTCATCTGCAGAGTCCCACTATGGACCCTGCCCTGTACTGGGAGCTAAAGCGCCAACAGTGAGTAAGACAAACAGTCTCCACCTTCATCAAAGTTACAGTCTAATGAGAGAGACAGTCAATAAAGCAAGCAAAGAGGTGTATGCGCCTGCACAGAGTGGACACTAACAAAAACAGGCAATTAGTAGTCCCACCAGGCCCAAAGAGTCTCAGATAATAGGTATTTTCTTCTGGGAATACTTCAAAGTTGCAAAGGTTAGTTTCAAATACAATCTGAAAGATTTTTCTGTTACTCTCTTAGACAAATATGAATAGCAGTCTAGCCAGAGGGACGTCAACATAGTCAGCAAAGCAGACTTCACACAGAGCTGACAGAGGAAAAATGGACAGCGGCATTCCTCAGTCCTGAGACTACCAGAAATACGGGGGCTCACTAGGATCAGCAACCTCCAAGAGTATCCATTTATTGAGTGCCCATGGGGTGCCAGGCTTGGTGCTAAGTGTTCTACATTCATGATCTCACTGAATCTTCCAGGCAAGCAGCTGAAGAGTCATTAGCGTTGAGTTGACTTACACTGATCTGTAACTTACACACACTAAATTACATACAAACACCAGAAAGAGAAGGAAAAGACATAATTTAAATAGTGCAGCCAGTTCCATTCACTATGTGTCTATTCCAGAGCACGTGGTGATGAAACCCATGACGCTGCTGGTCCCCAGATTGATTCAGCTCCCCCCAGCCCCTTTCCACTGAGAGTGAGCAGAGTGTCTTTCATACACTGTGGTCACTAAACACAAGCCAACTCTTTCATCTAACGTTCAACCAATAAACCCCAGCTGTGCTATTAGCTTATTAAAAGACAGCATGTTGGTTTCTAAATGGCTCCTAGCCAAAGGATTTTCAAGCTGACTGTGATTTTTGGCTAAATGTGATTTTCACCTTCTGTGCTGACGTTAGAATATGATCAGCCCGTAAGGTATGACTTCACTATGTCCCCAATTCACATACAGGGAACTGAGCTTCTATGAAGAAGATTCATGTGAGGTTCCACAACCAGCAAGTGGTAGAGTTGGGATCTAAGGCCAGTTTTCTCCAGTCGTTTTTCTTAACCATCACACAGAGCCTCCTCTAGGTTGGCCAGTATTCCAAACCCCCGAGAAGATGGTATGGAGAGTGCAAAGAACATGAAGGCAGGAGTGAGCAGATCAGGGTTCCAGTTCCACTCCTGCCTTTTACCAGCTGTGTGACTTTGTACAGGTCATGTAACCTCAGCAGCTGCCTATCTAGACTGCAGCTTACAGCCAGACTCTACTCAGCAGCTGCCCCAGGCTCCCCAATTAGTAAGATGGGAACACAGCAAAGACACAGGGAGACTAGAATCAAAGGTTACAAATTTAAATGGCTATGAGTCAGGCAATGTAAATGAGTACACGAGTGGAGTGGGGACTGCAGCCAACCACAGAGCACCAGGACGCACACTGGCCCAGTGTTCCCAGGCCTTCCAACTTTTCCGAGAGAAGCTAGAACTCTGCAATTCTAAATGTTGGCAACCAACTCAAAATTGTTTCAAACACCATAAGGATTAAATAGAGGATGATGATAGGCTTCATTCAGCATAGGCTGTCACTTTGCCACCTTTCAGCTAAATGATCTCAAAGGTCTCTTCCAATAGCCAGGAAGACCCAGAAAGGGTACAGATTCCTCTCAGCAATGAGGGATCTGCCATCAAAGCCAGGATGCCTTCATAAACCCAGAGAAGCTGAAGGGCATCCTGGCTCCTGTGGATGTGGACATGGTTAGTGGGGTGCCAGCGAACAGTGGGCTGGAAGAGAAGCTCTGCCCCAGTCCCATGGGAAAGGTCAAGACTAGTCTGTGACCTCCAAAAAGAAAGAAACTGGGAGTTCCCAAAGGCTATCAAACTCACTTGGCTGACGGTCCAGGCTACTGCTTAAAGCAGCCTGACCTTACACTTACGGGCTTAAACCAGGGAGAGCAAATAGGTTTCATTTAAGGCACCAACTTCAGTCAACTGTGCTAAGGATTCTGAATCCCATGTGAGTATGTGTTGTGACCAATGAGTTGTGACTTCCAGACACAGGAGGTGGAGTAGCAGCACACAGTCCGTGTATTTGCCACCCCTGGCTTAAACTCCCATAGGCACTGAATCAGCTTCCAGCAAAGACGGCCCTGACAGGCAGGAGAAGATTAAAGCTCACACCCATGGAAATCCACTGGACGAAGCAGTTTTCAAGCCTGGTATAGCAAAGCTCACCCTGGATGGTCTTTATTCACATATTCATCAAGCATCTATTGACTTACTTGATTTACATCAAGTACTTACTACTCTGGGCTGGGCAGTGGGGAAATGGAGGTGATGCAGAAACTGTTCCTGTCCTGGAGATGCATACAGTACAGTGGAAGAGACAAAAAAGAAAAAAAAAACACAGATAATTATGATCAAATGTGGTAAATGCAATAAAAGAGGTCTGTGGGAGCTGGGGTGGGGGGTGACTTGAACAAAGTAACCTTTGAGTTGGTTCTAGAACAAAGAATGGTTCTCTTAGCACAGAATGGGGGGTGGGGGAGTGTATTCTCAGCACACAGAACAGCATGTATAATGGTGGAAAACCAAACAGCCTCCCCGAGATATGAGGATAACCTTGACAACACGAAGATCAGGCTGGAAAGGGAGTTCATTAGGGTCTTGAATGTCAGGCTAAGGTGTTCAGACTTAATTCCATAGGTGATGGGAGTTAATGAAGCTTTTTAAGTAGAAGGCCAAATCTGATTTGGGTTCAATAGATCACAGTAGCTACAATGTGTCTGTCCAAACTGGGGAGGTGAAAAGGTGTAGGCTTCAGCAAAACCCCTGATAAAGAAATGTCTCAAGATACATTAAGGAACCTGAAAGATCTGAATATTCCTGGATGTGGAAGGATGCAAGAGGAATCAGAGGGCGCCTGGTAAAGTGGATGTTGGTACCATTCACTTCCATCAGGCAGAAGGAAAGAGGTGCAGGTTTGGGGAGGAACACAACAGCCAGTCCCACCCACAGGGTTCCAGAGGTCAAGACCATTAAAGAAAGTGTACGGGGGTATCAACTCAGATGTTTGTTTTAGATGAGCAGGTAGAGGCTGGAACACTATTTTTAAGGTCCGGCTTCATGCTCAGGCCCACTCACCTTCACTTCTTGTAGGTCCCCAGAATCCTCTATACTTCCCTATAAGGTCTCCAGACCCTTCCACCTTCAGAACCTCTCCCGGTCCCCTCACCTACACACCTTTCTAAGAACCTCCATTCCCAGGGCCTTCTATCTCCCTCCTCATCCCCGACCCCTCTATGACCCTTTCCATCTCCGGACACTTCATCCTCTGACCGCCCCTCACCCCCACCCCACATAAAAGCTTATTTCTCCCCTCTCACCTTCCCCGGCCCCCCGTGACACCACCACCTCCTAAGTCTCCAGCCTAGAGCCTTGAGTCTCAGCTGCCCCCGCCCCGCCACCCGGACTCACCCACCGAGACACCCACTTCACAACAGGGCGGAAGTGTTCCAGGGCTCGCGCAGGGAATGCTGGGACGCGGAGTCCGAGCGGCGCCACCCCGGGAATGGAGCGTCTGGGACTACAACTCCCAGAAGGAATCGCGGGAGCGCCGGTGGGCGGCACCCACCGCTTGCCGCCTTTCAGATGCCGTCAGCCAATAGATGCGTCATCTCCTCCGGGTCCCCGGCACCGGAGCAAATCGGAACAGAGTCTAAGCGTGAGGGCGGGGCCTGTTGTGATCCCGGTCCTTTCCACAAGCTCCGGGGTAACGTCACCGCCCAGTGGGCGGGCATTCAAGAAGAAGGGGCGGGGTGTATTGAAGGGGCGAAGCGAGAGCCCGAGGCGCTGGAGAGATCAAAGCAGAAACAGTAAGAAATAAGGGAGAGAGGGTGACTAGAGGTGACCAGACTGGTGGGCGGGAGAGAGTTGAACAATTGTAGGTTCAATTTCCAGCTCACAGTTAAGCTGCGTAACTTTGGATCAATTGAGAACCTCGCTTTCTTCACCTGTGAAGTGAGGATAATAATAGCATCCATGTCGCTGGGTTTTTGTGAGGCTTACTGGGATAATACACCTAAAACATTAGCTCAGAATTTGGGTCCTAATAGCGAATATTAGCTATTATTATGTAAATCAGTTAGTATGGAACTTGGCACTTCCTGGGTGTTGGAAGAATGTTAATCGTTATTAGAATAATAATAATCACAACAATTTTAATATAAATGCAGTTGCTTTGTTCCGTTGTGAATACTTTGGAGTATGAGCAATCTAATAATGGGTTTGAGAATGTGGGTTTTGTAGTCAGAAACGGATTCAAATCCCAGCCCAACGACTTGATAGCTGTGTGTCCTTGAACGAATTATTGCGTCTCTTTTGTCTTCAGTTTTTTCCTCAGTAAAATGCAGGTGATAGAACCTACATTGCAGGGTATTGTGAAGATTAGATAAGATAATGCAGGTAAAGCATGGTCTCTGAAGTCAAGGTGCTTGTGTTTGAAACGTCTTACTTTCAAATGCAGGATGTAGGCCTTGCCACTCACTAGTTGTGAAACCTTGGGCAAATTACTTAACCTCTTTATGCCTCAGTTTTCTTATCTATAAAATGGGAATTATAATAATGGCATCTACCTGCTAGGGTTTGTGAGAGGAATAAATGGGGAAAAATAGGTAAAGAGCTTGGTATGTGTCTGGCAGAAGGAGTTTAATAATCATTAGCTATTATTATTTTTACTAATAGTTATGAGATTTTGGGGAAATTGACAGTACCTAGCATATGGCAAGTGCTCAACACATGTTAGTTATTGTTAAAATTAAGGGGATTCTATATTTTAATTTTGAAGACCCAATTCAAAGCGCTTGTCCCCTGTGAAATATGTTCCAACTCATTGGTAGTAATAACTCATGTGATTTTACTCAGTGAATGTAACAGCAACCTACAAACACTCATTGTTGTTGAAACCTCACAACAACCCTATGAGGTGGGTATTATTATCCCCAATTTAAAAGGGGGAAATGAGGGCTTAGACAGGTGAAGTGACCTTCTTGAGATCAAATAGCTAATATGAGCCAGGGCTGGGATTTGAACTTCAGGGCATATAACTCGAAAGATTTCTTCTTGGCCCCATACCTGCATAAGGAAAAGATCACAGGTGGAGCGGGGTGCTGAGTGGGGAGAGAGATGGTGCAGCGGTGTGAGGTGCTAGGAGAACTGGAGACATTTAAGACTCAGAGCGTCAGGCTCTGAAGCTGGAAAGGCAGCTTTGCAGGGTCAGGTAAGAATGTCCTCTTCAGGTTCACCTGCCCTGAAGAGGAGGAATGGAGGTGAAGATGCACAGGGAGAGGACACCATTAGGACACAAGAGGGCGCCCCTCACCCTAAATCCAGCCTGGATTTTTTTCCAAGCTCTCCCTTAGCCTCTGTCTAATTAATGCCTGGCATTTTACAGGAGAGGAAAACTAAGGCCCCAAGAGGCCAAGCGCCCTGCCCAGTGTCATATAGAAATAAACAACAGAGCCTGAACTAGATCCCAGTTCTCTGCTCCAGCATCCACCAACATTTTTTTCTGTCCACAGTTGTCTACCAAGACCCTCTCTGCACTGGGCTAGCATTAGGCTCTAAGGATTCAGAGATGAATCAAACCTGGTCCCTATCATCAGAGCCTGATCTCTAAACTTGCCCAGTCGAGTTTCTTGTTAGTAAATTAGTAATGTTCCCTATTAGCAAAAACATTTTTGAGCACTCACGCCCAATATATGTGTATTTATCTACTTATAAATTATATACATGTACGTATATAATTACATGAAAAGCTAACTTTTATTGAACATTTACAATGCAGTATTAGGTCCTACTCTCTGTACTTTATACGTATTAAGTCATTTAGCCTCTCAAAGTCCTTTGAGAGAGGGTCTAATACTATTCCACATTACTAAAGTCATATGGCTAAAAAGCAGGCATTCTAGCTTCAGAATAAAGTGAGATTAGAAACAAAATAGAAATAGAAGTTTTAACACTTTCTTCCTAAACTCCAGTGGCTCATCTTGTGCACCCCTCTTTGAAAACCACTGCTCAGGAGTCTCCCAGGGGCTTTCCTGGTAGCACAGTGGTTTAAAGTCCACCTGCCAGTGCAGGGGACACAGGTTCATGCCCTGGTCTGGGAAGATCCCACATACTGTGGAGCAACTAAGCCCATGCACCACAACTACTGAGCCTGCACTCTAGAGCCTGCAAGCCACAACTACTGAGCCCACGTGCCACAACTACCGAAGCCCATGTGCCTAGAGCCTGTGCTCCACAACAAGAGAAGCCACCACAATGAGAAGCCTGCACACCGCAACGAAGAGTAGCCCCTGCTCGCCGCAACTAGACAAAGCCCGCGCACAGCAACGAAGACCCAACACAGCCAAAAATAAAAGCAAATAAATAAATAAATTTATTTAAAAAAAAAAAAAAAAAGAGTCTCCCAGACCTGTGAAGGCCAGTACAGTGTGATCAGTACTTTGAGAAAGGGAAGTGCAGGAAATTGTGGGAACCCAGAGGCAGCAGCTTACCCAGGTTGGGAGATCAAGATGGCTTCCGGTCATGGCTGAGCTGAATCTTAAAGGATACTTAAAGGATACTTTTCTCCCCAGAGGAAAGAAATTGGGGGAAAGGGTGTTCTTGGGTGAAGGAGCAGCACGTGCAAAGGCCCAGAGGCAAGAGCGCATGGTGTCCTGGGAGTACAAGTAGTTTAGCACAGCTAGAGCACAGAGTGTCAAGGGGGCGGGTTCCCCTCCCAGTGCTGCTATGAGGCTCAAACAAGATGATAGAAATGACCTTGCCTTTGTGTTCTTATTGAGGGAACAGGCAATCAATCTGCTGCCTCCTGGACAGTATCCCAGCTTTTTGGTCCTCAGCTGCCAATTCCTCTATAAGCCAAGGGTCCCCTTTGCCCCTTGAAGATCTAGTTGAACTTGGCCTGGACCCCATTCCACGGCTTAAGAGTGCTCAGAGCCCTCCTTCCGTCCCCATACTCTCCATCAATTCCCAACTTTATTTCCTCTGGGCTACAGTTTCCATGACCCCAACCCCTTTGCCCTCTGCCTCATGTGGGTTTCCATCAAAAACAAAAAGCCCAATTAAGCCAAGAACTTCATGGATTTAGTAGGTTTACTGAGGATTTGGAGATTTTGAGATCACATCACATACTGCACTGTCACTTGCCATCTCCCAAATTTTCTCATTCATTTGGAAAGCCTCCAGAGCCTTTCCAGAGCGTGGGGTGTGCAGGGCCTGGCGACTCAGCACACAGAGCGTGACCCAGCTCCCTGCCATGCCATCTGCCACCTTGTCATCCATGTCCTTGCCTGGCTCAAAATCCCACTCAAGGAGACGGAAGCGCAGCCCCTGGCCCATCGGAGGGCAGCCCTCCAGAGTAGGCAGCAGCTCCCCAGTCAGCCAGCTCTGGTCTTGCCTTCAGTGGGACACAAACACATCATAAAGGAACCTCCTGCCCTCACCCCTCTGACTCCTCAGACCCTGAAGCCAAGCCCTGAACAAGGCCTGGAGATGGAGGATCCAGGAGTTCCTGGCTTCCTGTAGGAAGGGCAAGGAGATCAACGGAAGCAGCTGTGCAACACGAGGAGCTTACTAATGCAGCCGTGATGGAATTGGAGGCCCAGAGAAAGGACGAAGTGACACAAGAGGAAGAAGAAGTAACTGAAGAACCGAAGAGATTCACGATGCAGGAAATGGCAAGGGGATTTTCTTTATTTGAGGAGGCACTGTTAGTTTTTGAGGCACAGCACCTGAACGTAGGACGGTACACGAAGCTTGCAGCAGCCATTCAGAATGCAATCCAGCGGTACTGTGCCATCTATGACGAAAAAAAAAAGCTACTACCCAGACATCACTGGATCATTTTTTCAAGAGAGTAGATAGAATTGAATCTAGCAAGGAACCAGAACCTGTACCATCAATGTCAGGCATGAGTGAAATTGCAGCTTGCCCTCCATCTCCTATTGCTGACGCTCCTTCAGCTCTACCATCTCCCACCTCCTCTCCCTCCTCCAGTCAGTAACTCTTCTTGCCTGTTCACCCGATGCCCCTGTACGTCAGCTGTTGTACTGTACCACTGTACTTTTCAAGGTACTGTACTGGAAGATTAAAAATGTTTTCTTTATTTTTTGTGTTTGTTTTTTATGTATTACTTGTGTGAAAAGCATTATAAACCTATTACAGTACAGTACTATGTAGTCAGTTGTGTTAGTTGGGTATCTAGGCTAACTTTGTTGGACTTAGGAACAAATTGGACTTACAAACACACTCTCGGGACAGAACTTGTTTGTATGTAGGGGACTTACTGTATTGGGGCATCTGGGGACTTTGCTCCTGGAGGCTGCCATCTAGCGTGAGGCCTGTCTTCCAGTCTAGAGACTTCCCAAGCCCTGGAAAGCAGCAGCAGACAGTGTCTCTAACCCCATTTTGACCAGATGTAGCACCTGCCCTGGGCAGCTCACCCAGAAGCTCCTCAAGCAGTACTGAGCAGGGCCGGGTGTGGGACTGAAGTGCCTGCGGCTTCCCCTCCCATAGGCTGGGCAGCCCCGTGATGCAGCAGGGCTTGGGGCTGTGCCCATCCCCCCTTACCCTCTGATACCAGAGCCTGGAGAGCTGCCAGAGGAAAACGTTGGAGGTGTCCTGGGAGCAGAGGGCCTGCAAGCAAGCTATCACCAAGCAGGGAGAGTTGACAAAGGGCAGGGAAGATCTTGGTGACATTCCATGTCCCCAGCTTCAATCCCCAGCCTTTTAGAGTCAAGGTCTGCAAGACTGGAAAGACATTAGAAGCCAGCATCCCAGGCTTCCTGCCTGAGACCACATGAAACTCCAAGCTGGTCAAGCTCATGGGCAGGGATAACACTACCCCGGAAGGGCCAGAGGGGAGCTGCAGGCTCAAGGTATGCAGACGCCCTGGAAGCCCAAGGCTGAGCTCAGCACCATGCGGGTATCCAGCAGGCTTAGGGCGGTTACTGCAGGCAGCAGAGCCAACCAGCTCTTGCCCAGGTCTACCAGTGGATTCTTGGCCAGGTCCAACTTCCCCAGCCTCCTTAAGCCCTGGAATGCCTGGCGCTGCAGACAAATCAGCTGGTTTCCCTGAAGTAGCCGCTCCCGCAGCTAGGGCAGCATGAGAAGGTGACTGGGGACAGGGTGTGCAGCCCATTGTTGGACAGATCCAGGGCCCGCAGTCTTGACACAGCCCCTGTCTCGTTCGTGCCCAGCATGGCACTTGCAGTTGGTTCTTACTCAAGTTCAGTTTCTGAAGGCTGGGCATGGCCTCCAGGAAACCTGGTGGCAGGTTAGTCATCAGGCCACTGCTCTTAAGACCCAAGCTCTTCAGGCTGTGGCAGGAAGCTAGGGCCTCCAGAGCTATGTGCCCTACAAGAGTGGATGCCAAATTCAGCTCCTGCAGCTCGAAGTGTGCAACTGCCCCAGCAGGCAGCTTGGCCGTGTCCGCATTGATCACAGACAGGGTGTCTAGGCTCTGCAGCCCCAGTCCCACCACTGCAGCTGCCTTCATCTTTGTGTGGCCCAGACACAGAGTCCCCAGCTTGAGCCCCTGGAGGGCCCCGGGACTGGCCATCTTCAGCTGATTGTTGAATGACAGGTCCAGATCTCCAGAAGCTAGGCATCACCAAAGGAGGGGCCATGCACCGGGTCTGGGAAGATGTCCTCCAGCTCCCCCACATTCTGAAGGCAACTATACTTGACACTCAGCCGCCGTAGACTGGGAGAAAACTGGACACCCGTGTTCCCATCCAGGCAGGGGCCCAAGAAAGCGAGGCCTAGAGGGAGCTTAGGTTGCCATCAGGGGTAGGAAGAGGTAAACTGTGTAGGGGCCTGTGAAGAAGAGCTGCTGCAGCTGTCCCAAGCTGCCAAGAGCTCCTGACAGGAGCTGGGTGAGATGCAGACTCAGCCCCAGGACCTTGATCCCAGGGAAGTGGGAGAAGGCGTCCAGGCACAGAACGGAAGTGAAACCAGAGAGACAGAGGCCCTCCTCACTATGGGGCACAGCCTCCAGGGTCTGTGTCAGGTTGGCCACTGAGGAGCATGCCACAGGGAGGGGCAGGCTGGAGTCCAAAGGGCAGATCAGGAAGAAGAGGGAGACCAGAGGCAGCCGGGAGCCTTCAGTCACCAGGCAGTTGGAAGCTGTCCAGCCTGCGGTCACAGAAGGGACAGGAGCAGACCAGGCAACAGCAAGTGCCCGTCCCATCTCAGCACTAAGCCTGGTCCACAAAGAAAACAGAATCAGAACCCCGCTCTCTGCTCCCATCCCTTTTCCAGAGAGGAACCCAGACCCTATCCTCCCCCTGCACACATACATACACAATACTCATAACACTGACAGGATACACAGACCCCCAGGAGGGTCTGGAAGCAGGGTCGGAGGGCCACAATGCTTCCAAACTGAAGAACTGCTGGGAGGATGGGGCTAGACTCAGAGATGCTTAGAGCTGAGGATCCAAGGGTCAGGGAAAAACAGAAGCACACTGTGGGAGGTGAGACCTACGTCTCACTTCCCTGTTGTGAGGAAGCAAGCAGTGTTTGTGAGCACAAGGTATGGCATCAGAGGTCCAGGATCTCACTCTGCCATTGTCCTGAGCAGTGCATGTCCCCTCTCTGGGCTTCAGTTTCCTCACCTGTAAGCCAAGCATACAGATACCTACTTCATAAGATTGCTGCAATATACATACGGGTTTCTCTCCACAACACTCTCTTTACTAATTCCTCTCCTAACTCCAACAGAAAGGAGGTCTTGAATAAATCAGGACTTTTGTTTGTTTGTTTGTGTTTCTTTTTTTTGCGGTACACAGGCCTCCCACTGTTGTGGCTTCTCCCGTTGCGTAGCACAGGCCCCGGACGCGCAGGCTCAGCAGCCATGGCTCATGGGCCCAGCCGCTCCACGGCATGTGGGATCTTCCCGGACCGGGGCACGAACCCGTGTCCCCTGCATCAGCAGGCGGACTCCCAACCACTGCGCCACCAGGGAAGCCCCAAATCAGGACTTTTTTAAGCAGTTGCTTTGTAAGCAAAATAATACATCAAAATGATGCCTTCATGGGCATCTTGTAATGCTCCACATGGAAGATTCCAAGAAGCCCAAAATTTACCCAAGAGGACCCATAGGGCTCCATTCCTGCCCTTCCAGGCTGGAGCTAGGAAGAACAGTCTCTGAGTCCTTGACCTTGATTTGCCACTACCATAATGGAGGCAAGACCCCAAGGGAGAGCAGAACAAGGAAAAGAAAGGAGCTTTACGATTATTTCAAACAATGCCGTAAACCATTCAATACAATTCAATACCTGATCATGACTTTTTAAAATAATAAATTCAAAGAGAAGAAAAATTCCTTGACTTATAAAAGGGTATCTACCCCAAATCTATAATAAGTATAATTATTAATGGTGAACCATCACCTGCATCACATTACAGGAATGAGACAACTATAGTTACTTCTGTTTAACATGATAATGGAGGTTTTAGCCAGGAAAATAAGAAAGAAAAAGAACAGAAAATAAAATTATAAAATCATAAGTATTTTGAAAAACAAAAGGGTCACCATTTATAAGATGCTATGATTGTCTACATAGGAATTTCTAGAAACAAACTATTAAAACTAAAGTATGTTTAGCAAAGATACTAGAAACTAGATACTTTAAAAACTTTCTAACACACCAGTGCATTAGTCAGGGTCTCAACAGGAAACACCATCTTAAATGAGGATTCTTCTAAGAGGTTTGTATGCAAAGAGGCTAATCACAAGGTGTTAGCAGTGCTTAGGAATACTACAAGGGGTAGTGTAGGAACCCAGGGCTAGCAATCATAGAAGCTATCAACACTGCTAGAACTGAAGGGATAAGGACTGGGAGAAGTTACCAGAACCTGGAAGGAGAGAGAGTCTTATAGGTTCAGCTGCCTTGAGAGAAACAATGACATTCAGTCGAGTTACAAATCCAACATGAGAAGACCTCACAGGAAGAAAGGAAGTTCTGGAACTGAAAATTTCAAAATCTGTAATGAAAAGTCCATGAGATAGAATTAATAGCATATTCCACACCAAGAAGAAAATAGTCAGTGAACTTGAAGACCTAGAAATAGAAACTATCCTAAGTGAAATACAGAAAGATAAAGTCAGGAGAAAAGGAACAAAACCTCAATGACCTGTAGGAAAATACCAAACAGTCTAACATATGTGTAATTGGAGTCCCAAGGGGGGAAAGGGGAGGGGGAGTGTGAAGAAATAACCAAAATGTTTCCAAATTTAATGAAAAGTATAAACTCATTATGCCATGAATTTCAAGAAAACCTAAAGATAATGAACACAAAGAAAACCACAGTAAGAATGTCAAAATGTTGAAAATAATTGATAAAGAGAAAATCTTATGGGTTGCTAAAGGAAAATTACATAAAGTGACCCATTACAAAAGCAGGAAAAAAGACAAGAATTGCCATTTACGGTAACCCTATGTTGGTAGAGCCACCAATGACTCAAAATCCTCAAGAATGAAGATTTTGGTTACCCTACTGGATAAAACAAACAAGCAGACAAACAACAACAGTTGAGGTGCTGGATTAAGCTAAATAGAACATGAAAGGGTTAATGGAGAACAGAAGCAAAATATACCACCAGAAAAGAAAGAACTATAACTACAGATCTGTATTTTCTTCCTTGTAGTGTCATGTGTGTTTTACATTAACTATTGTATTTCATCAATTCTAAGATGCTCATTTTTTTCATGTTTTCAACACCTTTGAAATAAGGCTGCATCCTAAAATTGATTACCTCACTATTGCTGGTAACCAGGCAACATTCATGGTATAGTTACTATATGCACATATGCTTACTTGGTCATAGCAGTTCACATTATTATAACTGCATTTGAGTTATGGATATTGTTGATAATACTCATTTTAGTTTAATTGCCCTTTAAAATGCCTTCTAAAATATTACAGTACAATTCCACATCGAAATGAAAAGTTATTCTATGTTCAGAAAAAAGCATGAAAAGAAAGCAGTAGGGCAAATAATCTTTGTTGGAGAAATAATGTGGGAGGAATTCAGGGTAGGACTATAAATATGAAGAAGTCTGAGGAATACCATAATCAATATATTCTTCTTATATTTTAATTTTTTGTATGCATAAAGTTATGTAAGATAAAATCTATATCTACATTAAATAATTATAAAATAGCTCTAAATTATAAGTGATGAGAAAGTAGCGTGTCATCATTTAATGGATCATTTTCCTTAATGGTACATAAAATAAGGGTTTATTTTACAACTGATCCTTAGATTCAATAAAATGCAGCAATGTATCTATTTTAAAATAATTTTTCTCTTCTTTCCTTCATTATTAATAGTGTGTTGGTGGTGGTTAATTTTACAATTTATTGCTCAGATTATAGAATTTTTAGACAAAATAGCGGTTATCAGAGGGGTGACCATCACCCACAGACTGTAGACATGCAGTTACTGGTGAGATTTAGATTGAATCTTTTGAAGATAATTAGAATACATTACCGGGTTTTGTTTTTTTTTTAATGGTTGGTTGTGTTATAGTTGGTGGAAGCTTTATTTTGAAGTGTAAGTATTAGGAAAAGGAGTTATGTCAATGGACAGGCAAAGAGGTAGATAGTAGTGGGCATTTATTATTCATCTAGCATCTGAATTTCTTTCTTGTGCCTATTTGGTAACCATGTCCACCTTGCCTTTAGTGCTACTGCTTGGAGTCTGCCACCCTAGGATCCTGGTAGCCCTACTGAAATCAGGGAGCCCATTTCAACTGCAGCGTCCTATGACAATCCTCGGCCTAAACAGAGAATAGCCATGATAGTATTTTTCAAAGATGACAGTGTTTCCCTCACTAATGTATTTCTCAACATTTTCAATAAAGGATTGTCTTCTGGAACCATTCTAGAAATTCAGTTAGTGGGTGGAGAAAACATTGAACATGGAAATGTCCTCAATATTCCAATCTCCCCTCTCTATCCTGTCTCCAAACTCTGTTTTATACCAAGGAATTTATGACACTTTAACTTCGTTTAGTAGACCACTGTTTAGTCCAAGATTCAGCCAACCAAACAAACAAATAATTGGAACTCTTCTGGCTACTCAAGCTAGCCTATTGAAGGATCTCTGGTAAAGGATCCATACAAATAAATTCAGTATAATCTAAAATTATTTTGCTCCCTCCTTGGTCTAGCAAGCACTCTCAGGGTTTATTTCCACATGTATGCTTTAGATTTTGCCAATACAAATCAAAAAAAATTTACCCTTATTTGCCTCTCCTATTGCGTTTGACTTTGTAATTGCCTTCTAGGTACACTGGAAACTGTTAGTAGTTATATATCTCTAGACTGTGGAAAAGATGACCTTCCATTTGTATCATGTCTGAATCTGTTTTTCAGGTCCATTCCTCTCCTTCCCCTCCTCTGTTCCATATCACAGGTAAACTGATATAAGTAAGTTATGTTTTCTGACTTCTGTGTGAGTTAAGAGGTTGGAGGGCAGGAGAAAGGGAGAAGCTGGGATATTTTTCCCCCTCCTTCCCTGCTTTGGTATAACCACCACCACCAGCTACAACACTTCCATGATTCCAACTCCAGTAGAGCAGACCTGCTATAGTTCTGGCTTCCCACTGATTGACCTGTTTGGCCCCAGTAATACACCTCTTCCTCCTGTTCCTGCCTCTGCAAGAAATGTGAGATTCTTCCATCACAGTCATAAAAAGTCCTTAGTTTTTAGGTGGACACTTGAGCTGAGTAATTAGTATATGAGCTTGAAGTCTATGTGCCCCTCATTGTTCTATAGAATAGCCACTCAGCCTCTTAGAGCCTTGCTTTCAACGGGCACTTCATTTTATCTGACTGGAAGTTTTCATTTAACTGACTCTTTCACCATTGTATGTCTGATCTGTCAGAGTCCCATTGTTTAAAGCTGGATTTTCACTGCCCTTGATCCCAACAGGCCCAATAACCAATCTTCAGGTTCTTCTTCTTTTCCTGAGGGTCTGTTGTTTACACCCACTCCCTGTATAGACCTCTGCATCAGTCAGGGTTTATTTATATGCAACAGAAACTGACTTTAGTTGATCAAAGCAGAAAAGAAGCTTATGGAAAGGATTTGGGGTAGCTCATGGATTCTTTAGGGGGTGGGGGGTTGAGAACCAAACTTATGGCCACCCCATTATCAAAAAGGGATTCTGTTCGGTCCCTACATTTTTTTTTGGAATTTTATTTTATTTATTTTTTTATAGAGCAGGTTCTTATTAGTCATCCATTTTATACACATCAGTGTATACATGTCAATCCCAATCTCCAAATTCATCACACCACCACTCCCACCTGCCACTGCTTTCCCCCCTTGGTGTCCATACATTTGTTCTCTACATCTGTGTCTCAATTTCTGCCCTGCAAACCGGTTCATCTGTACCATTTTCCTAGGTTCCACATATATGCTTTAATATGCGGTATTTGCTTTTCTCTTTCTAACTTACTTCACTCTGTATGACATTCTCTACATTCATCCACGTCTCAACAAGTGACCCAATTTCTTTCTTTTTTATGGCTGAGTAATATTCCATTGTATATAGGTACCACATCTTCTTTATCCATTCACCTGTCGATGGACATTTAGGTTGCTTCCATGACCTGGCTATTGTAAATATTGTTGCAATGAACATTGGGGTGCATGTGTCTTTTTGAATTACAGTTTTCTCTGGGTATATGCCCAGTAGTGGGATTGCTGGGTCATAGGTAATTCCATTCTTAGTTTTTTAAGGAACCTCCATACTGTTCTCCACAGTAGCTGTATCAATTTACATTCCCACCAACAGTGCAAGAGGGTTCCCTTTTCTCCACACCCTCTCCAGCATTTGTTGTTTGTAGATTTTCTGATGATGCCCATTCTAACTGGTGTGAGGTGATACCTCATTGTAGTTTTGAATTGCATTTCCCTAATAATTAGTGATGTTGAGCAGCTTTTCATGTGCTTCTTGGCCAACTATATTTCTTCTTTGGAGAAATGTCTACTTAGGTCTTCTGCCCATTTTTAGATTGGGTTGTTTGTTTCTTTAATATTGAGCTGCATGAGCTGTTTATATATTTTGGAGATTAATCCTTTGTCCGTTGATTCATTAGCAAATATTTTCACCCATTCTGAGGGTTGTCATTTTGTCTTGTTTGTAGTTTCCTTTGCTTTGCAAAAACTTTTAAGTTTCATTAGGTCCCATTTGTTTATTTCTGTTTTTATTTCCGTTACTCTAGGAGGTGGATCTAAAAAGATCTTGCTGTGGTTTATGTCAAAGAGTGTTCTTCCTATGTTTTCCTCTAAGAGTTTTATAGTGTCCGGTCTTATATTTAGGTCTCTAATCCATTTTGAGTTTATTTTTGTGTATGGTGTTAGGGAGTGTTCTAATTTCATTCTTTTACATGTAGCTGTCCAGTTTTCCCAGCACCACTTATTGAAGAGACTGTCTTTTTGCCATTGTATATCCTTGCCTCCTTTGTCATAGATTAGTTGACCATAGGTGCGTGGGTTTATCTCTGGGCCTTCTATCCTGTTCTATTGATCTATATTTCTGTTTTTATGCTAGTACCATGTTGTCTTGCTTACTGTAGCTTTGTAGTATAATCTGAAGTCCAACAGCCTGATTCCTCCAGCTCCGTTTTTTTCCCTCAAGACTGCTTTGGCTATTCGGGGTCTTTTGTGTCTCCCTACAAATTTTAAGATTTTTTCTTCTAGTTCTGTAAAAAATGCCATTGCTAATTTGATAAGGATTGCATTCAATCTGTAGATTGCTTTGGGTAGTATAGTCATTTTCACAATATTGATTCTTCCAGTCCAAGGACATGGTATATCTCTCCTTCTGTTGGTATCATCTTTAATTTTTTTCAAGAGTGTCTTATAGTTTTCTGCATACAGGTCTTTTGTCTCCCTAGGTAGGTTTATTCCTAGGTATTTTATTCTTTTTGTTGCAATGGTAAATGGGAGTGTTTCCTTAATTTCTCTTTCAGATTTTTCATCATTAGTGTATAGGAATGTAAGAGATTTCTGTGCATTAATTTTGTATCCTGCAACTTTACCAAGTTCATTGATTATCTCTAGTAGTTTTCTGGTGGCATCTTTAGGATTCTCTAGGTATAGTATCATCTCATCTGCAAACAGTGACAGTTTTACTTCTTCTTTTCCAATTTGCATTCCTTTTATTTCTTCTTCTTCTCTGATTGCCATGGCTAAGACTTCCAAAACTATGTTGAATAATAGGGGCAAGAGTGGACATCCTTGTCTTGTTCCTGATCTTAGCAGAAATGCTTTCAGTGTTTCACCATTGAGAATGACATTTGCTGTGGGTTTGTCATATATGGCCTTTATTATGTTGAGGTAGGTTTCCTCTATGCCCACTTTCTGGAGAGTTTTTATCATAGATGGGTGTTGAATTTTGTCAAAAGCTTTTTCTGCATCTATTAAGATGATCATATGGTTTTTATTCTTCAATTTGTTAATGTAGTGTATCACATTGATTGATTTGCATATACTGAAGAATCCTTGCATCCCTGGGATAAATTCCACTTGATCCTGGTGTATGATCCTTTTAATGTGTTGTTGGATTCTGTTTGCTAGTATTTTGTTGAGGATTTTTGCATCTATACTAATAAGTGACACTGGTCTGTAATTTTCTTTATTTGTGATATGTTTTTCTGGTTTCGGTATCAGGGTGATGGTGGCCTCATAGAGTGAGTTGGGGAGTGTTCCTTCCTCTGCAATTTTTTGGAAGAGTTTGAGAAGGATGGGTGTTAGCTCTTCTCTAAATGTTTGATAGAATTCACCTGTGAAGCCATCTGGTCCTGGACTTTTGTTTGTTGGAAGAGTTTTAATCACAGGTTCAATTGCATTACTTGTGATTGGTCTGTTCATATTTTCTGTTTCTTCCTGGTTCAGCCTTGGAAGGTTATACCTTTCTAAGAATGTGTCCATTTCTTCTAGGTTGTCCATTTTATTGGCCTAGAGCTGCTTGTAGTAGTGTCTTAGGATGCTTTGTATTTCTGCGGTGTCTGTTGTAACTTCTCCTTTATCATTTCTAATTTTATTGATTTGAGTTCTTTCCCTCTTTTTCTTGATGAGTCTGGCTAATGGTTTACCAATTTTGTTTATCTTCCCAAAGAACCAGCTTTTAGTTGTATTGATCTTTGCTATTGTTTTCTTTGTTTCTATTTCATTTATTTCTGCTCTGATCTTTATGATTTCTTTCCTTCTGCTAACTTTGGGTTTTGTTTGTTCTTCTTTCTCTAGTTCCTTTAGGTGTAAGGTTACATTATGTGAGATTTTTCTTGTTTCTTCAGGTAGGCTTGTATAGCTATAAACTTCCCCCTTAGAACTGCTTTTGATGCATCCCCTAGGTTTTGGATCGTCGTGTTTTCATTGTCATTTGTCTCTAGGTATTTTTTAATTTCCTCTTTGATTTCTTCAGTGATCTCTTGGTTATTTAGTAATGTATTGTTTAGCCTCCATGTGTTTGTGTTTTTTATTTGTTTCCCTGTAATTCATTTCTAATCTCATAACATTGTGGTCAGAAAAGATGCTTGATATGATTTCAGTTTTCTTACATTTACTGAGGCTGGATTTGTGACCCAAGATGTGATCAATCCTGGAGAATGTTCTGTGCTCACTTGAGAAGAAGGTGTAATCTGCTGTTTTGGGATGGAATGTCCTATAAATATCAGTTAAATCTATCTGGTCTATTGTGTCATTTAAAGCTTGTGTTTCCTTATTAATTTTCTGTTTGGATGATCTGACCATTGGTGTAAGTGAGGTGTTAAAGTTCCCCACTATTATTGTGTTACTGTCAATTTCCTCTTTTATAGCTGTTAGCAGTTGCCTTATGTATTGAGGTGCTCCTATGTTGGGTGCATATATATTTATAATTGTTATATCTTCTTCTTGGATTGATCCCTTGATCATTATGTAGTGTCCTTATTTGTCTCTTGTAATGTTCTTTATTTTACAGCCTATTTTATCTGATATGAGTATTGCTACTTCAGCTTTATTTTGATTTACATTTTCATGGACTATCTTTTTCCATCCCCTCACTTTCAGTCTGAATGTGTCCCTAGGTCTGAAATGGGTCTCTTGTAGACAGCATGTATATGGGTCTTGTGTTTGTATCCATTCAGCAAGCCTGTGTCTTTTGGTTGGAGCATTTAATCCATTCACATTTAAGGGAATTATCAATATGTATGTTCCTGTTACCATTTTCTTAATTGTTTGGGGTTCGTTTTTGTAGGTCCTTTTCTTCTCTTGTGTTACCCACTTAGAGAAGTTCCTTTAGCATTTGTTGCAGAGCTGGTTTGGCAGTGCTGAATTCTCTTAGCTTTTCCTTGTCTGTAAAGCTTTAGATTTCTCCATCGAATCTGAATGAGATCCTTGCCAGGTAGAGTAATCTTGGTTCTAGGTTCTTCCCTTTCATCACTTTAAGTATGTCATGCCACTCCCTTCTGGCTTGTAGAGTTTCTGCTGAGAAATCAGCTGTTAACCTTATGGGAGTTCCCTTATATGTTATTTGTCATTTTTCCCTTGCTGCTTTCAATAATTTTTCTTTGTCTTTAATTTTTGCCAATTTGATTACTATGTGTCTCGGCATGTTTCTCCTTGGGTTTATCCTACCTGGGACCCTCTGTGCTTCCTGGACTTGGGTGGCTATTTCCTTTCCCATGTTAGGGAAGTTTTTGACTATAATCTATTCAAATATTTTCTCAGGTCTTTTCTCTCTCTCTTCTCCTTCTTGGACCCCTATAATGCAAATGTTGTTGTGTTTAATGTTATCCCAGAGGTCTCTTAGGCTGTCTTCATTTCTTTTCATTCTTTTTTCTTTATTGTGTTCCACAGCAGTGAATTCCAGCATTCTGTCTTCCAGGTCACTTATCTGTTCTTCTGCCTCAGTCATTCTTCTATGGATGCCTTCTAGTGTATTTTTCATTTCAGTTTTTGTATTGTTCATCTCTGTTTGTTCTTTATTTATTTACTTATTTTTTTCCGTTACGTGGGCCTCTCACTGTTGTGGCCTCTCCTGTTGTGGAGCACAGGCTCCGGACGCACAGGCTCAGCAGCCATGGCTCACGGGCCCTGCCGCTCCGTGGCATGTGGGATCCTCCCGGACCAGGGCACAAACCCTCATCCCCTGCATCGGCAGGCGGACTCTCAACCACTGCGCCACCAGAGAAGCCCTCTGTTTGTTCTTTAATTCTTCTAGGTCTTTGTTAAACATTTCTTGCATCTTCTCAGTCTTTGCCTCCATTCTTTTTCTGAGGGATCATCTTCACTATCATTATTCTGAATTCTTTTTCTGGAAGGTTGCCTATATCCACTTCACTTAGTTGTTTTTCTGTGGTTTTATCTTGTTCCTTCATCTGGTACATAGCCCTCTGCCTTTTCATCTCATCTATCTTTCTGTGAATATGGTTTTTGTTCCACAGGCTGCAGGATTGTAATTCTTCTTGCTTCTGCTATCTGCCCTCTGGTGGATGAGGCTATCTAAGAGGCTTGTGCAAGTTTCCTGATAGGAGAGACTGGTGGTGGGTGAGCTGGCTATTGCTTTGGTGGGCACAGCTCAGTAAAATTTTAATCCACTTGTCTGCTGATGGATGGGGCTGGGTTCCATCTCTGTTGGTTGTTTGGCCTGAGGCAACCCAACACTGGAGCCTACCCGGTCTCTTTGGTGGGGCTAATGGCAGACTCTGGTAGGGCTCAAGCCAAGCAGTACTTCTCAGAACTTCTGCTGCCAGTGTCCTTGTTCTCATGGTAAGACACAGCCAGCCCCTGCCTCTGCAGGAGACCCTCCAACGCTGGCAGGTAGGTCTGGTTCAGTCTCCTATGGGGTCACTGCTCCTTCCCCTGGGTCCTGATGCTCACACTACTTTGTGTGTGCCCTCCAAGAGTGCAGTCTCTGTTTCCCCCAGTCTTGTCGAAGTCCTGCAATCAAATCCCACTATCCTTCAAAGTCTGATTTTCTAGGAATTCCTCCTCCGTTGCCAGACCCCCAGCGTCAGAAGCCTGATGTGGGGCTCAGAACCTTTTCTCCAGCGGGTGGGCTTCTGTGGTATAAGTGTTCTCCAGTTTGTGAGTCACCCACCCAGCAGTTATGGGATTTAATTTTATTGTGATTGCCGCCCCTCCTACCATCTCATTGAGGCTTCTCCTTTGTCTTTGGATGTGGGGTATCTTTTTTGGTGAGTTCCAGTGTCTTCCTGTCGATGATTGTTCAGCAGTTAGTTGTGATTCTGGTTTTCTTGCAAGAGGGAGTGAGAGCCCGTCCTTCTACTCTGCCATCTTGAACCAATCTCTTGGTCTCTACTTTTTTTTTTTTTTTTTTTTTTTATAAATTTATTTATTTATTTATTTATTTATTTATGCTGTGTTGGGTCTTCGCTTCTGTGCAAGGGCTTTCTCTAGTTGCGGCGAGCGGGGGCCACTCTTCATCGCGGTGCGCAGGCCTCTCACCGTCGTGGCCTCTCTGGTTGCGGAGCACAGGCTCCAGACGCGCAGGCTCAGTAGCTGTGGCGCACGGGCTTAGTTGCTCCGCGGCATGTGGGATCTTCCCAGACCAGGGCTCGAACCCGTGTCCCCTGCATTGGCAGGCAGATTCTCAACCACTGTGCCACCAGGGAAGCCCTGGTCTCTACTTTTTAATGTCACTTATCTTATGATTTAAAATCAGTTTTATCAGATCAGTAAATAATAGTCCATGAGTCTACACTACAGTTCAAGGGAGGTTGAGATGCAAGCCTCTGGTATTTTTTATCTTCTATAGTGAGAAGCAGGCTCTACCTATCTGTGGTTGGATGAACTTTCTCCCCTAAAAAGAAACATAGAAAGAGGCTTGGATACTGGACAGCCAAAAAGATGATAAACATCCACTGCCCTGTGTGAACATACTGAGTTCATGATACATGCCTAGAACGGAGTGCTTAGGGAAGAATGCTTCTTACCCACTCCTTCTTCCTTGTAGAGAAAGCCATTAGTATAACCCTCCTGGGTCTTCCCCCCTTCATACCTCCTGGAGGAAGAAATACGACTTACATTATTGATGAGTTTGAGAGAGAACATGAGTGTGTGGAGCTCTGTGTCTTCCTCTTTCCTTTCCCTTTGGGAGTACACGTTCACATCTGCTTTGTGCACCAAGTTTTATAAGAACAGATGTCACATGGGGAGATGTGTATATTCCTTGCAATGTCTATAAATGGATGGATAAAACTAGTGTTCACTATTATGTCTGCAGCTCTAAGACATAGTCTCCAATAACAGCTCTACAGTAGGAAAGATGAAAATTTATTCTTTGGCATACTTCTCAACTGGTTCATGAGTCAGGGATGAAAAGGAGGCCCCTCAACCCACTAATATTTTTTATTGTTCTGCAGCTAAATGTGACCTAGCCTCTGACCCTGGAGGGCTCTCACTCTAGTGGGAGAGGGATACATAGCAGATCTTTATAATATACCATGACCCCTGGGTCAACGTTTGACTGTGTCACTCCTTAGGACAGTCATACTCCAGAGCCTTTAGAATGCAAAACTATAGACTGTACCCTTTAGGTGATTGTCCACCTGGCTTTTTCCTATTTAAAAGTGAGACGAGTAAAATTTGCAGTCAGGTAAAAAGGAACTATTAGAATGGGACTGCTTCAGTTTCCCTTTGTTACAGTAAACAGATTAACTTGCTTTACCCTAATTCCCCAAGTGGGGGTTGGAGGGCCAGCATCTGATCAGAAGCTCTGAGATTCCTGCCCCTGTCTCTTTCCTTTCCCTAGTCATTCGAGCATCTCAGAGATTTACAGACTGAGGTGGAGAGGCCCTCTGAGTTCATTCAGTCCAACACCTCCCTTTTCAGATGGGGAAACTGAGACCCAGAAAGAAGAAGGGGATTTTCCAGGGCCAAACAGAGGGCAGATGGCAGAGCTGGGATCAGCACCCAGGGTCATGGTCGAGCCAGGTTGGGATGGAGTGTTAGTGACAACAAGCAGCCTTCACTCCTGACCATGGGAAGTGAAGTGAAGCTCTTGGAGTCTAGAAGACCCCTCCTGCCATCCTCCTGGCCCACTGTACCACACACACATTTAGGACAGGGATCTCAGCTTCCCTTCCCTGCGCTGGGATGTGAGGAGTTTATGGAAGGAACCTGAAGTCAGACCTCAGTTCTCATGCTGTGGTCTGGCTAGTACTGCCCAGAGAAGTGCTCTGGGAATAAAGAGAGCTGAGAAACCAGCGTTGCAAATAAATAAATGAAATGAAATAATGTGACATGGCGTAAAATAAAATAGATGCCTTTGCCCTCAACAGGGGGCCACTTTCTGGAGGGACTTTCTCCTTTCTCTCTCCATTCACCCATCTCTCCTGCCTCCAAGCTCAGCAGACCCTTACTCCCCATACTTTCCCTCGATCGCATCTCCACCACCTCCTTTTCCTCCCCACCCCTGCCTAGGCACTCCTGTTCTCCTGCAGGATGGACTTCTGACAAACCCAGGTGACTGCCTTCTCTGTGGGTTGTTAACTGGTCAGCAAATATAATCTTTAATCAAACAAATTTTCAACGATTTTATCGCATAACCACATTCAGGTAACATCACTAGAATTCTAAACAGAAAGAAGAAAGAGTTGACCCCCAGCTCCACCACCACCAAATCAAATGGCTTTGGCCCGCCTGAGTTTGCTTCGGTTCTTGTCCTGACATTAAACAGATAGCTACCATTTTTTACACCTTCCTATATGCCAGGCATACTGAGAAGCACTTCAAGCAATATAAACCTGGAAGTATTTTATTTCCCAGAATCCCCTTTTTTTGCCTATCCAGAATCCCTTTTAATAATAAGAAGAATTAACATTTATTGAGAACATACTATGTGCCAGACACTATGCTCTCTTTTCATCCTCATGACCCAGTTTGTGTGTGCTTTCCTAACCCCACCAACATTCTCCAAATGGAGAACTGTGGCCCAAGGAAGTTCAGTGGCCCGTCCAAGGTCCCTAGGGTAGTTAGTTTCTTCCTCTGTCAAAGGTGAGAATGTCCTAGTTATTACTTCCCCATTTGGGTTTCCAGGGGACAGTTGGGGTTTGGCTATGAGTTCCTTTGTTCTAATTGCCTTTGTGGCTTTGGTGTTTTCAGGTGTAATTCCCAGACAGCCTTGAGTGAAGGATGCCCTTGTTTCCTGTTATTCCAAACATCACAAGGGCAGACAGTGGAATCCAAACAAGGGTTACAGGATGAGGAGATATTTTCACTGATACACAGAACAAATGGGAATCCAGCCAGGGGCAGCTGGACAGAACTTTTGGAGAAGAGCTCCCTGTAGTACTGCCGTAGCACCAGCCCTTCTGGGAAAGTGAAAGAGGCCAGGCCAAGAGTGGCCTGGGCTGCTGTGTTGTCTTGGTGGAGGTTCTGTTTGTGTTCAGGAACAAAAATCATCTCAGACTACCCCAGGCACAATTTGTTGGGAGGATGTAAGGGTATCTCATTGAACCCTAAATCAGCTGGGCCTGGGGAAAGCCTGAAGTCAGGAAGTAGAGCCATCAGAGAACTTCCAGAAGTTTCTCTCTCATCTCTACTTCAACTTTCCTCTTCCTCCTAAACAGATATCTCTGCTTCTATGCTCTCATGGCTGACGAAGCCACCTCATCCTAAGGGAACTCCCGGCTGAACTAAACCAAAGGTCAGCTTTGGAGGCGGCAGAAGCTCCACCCTCCCTGCTCTAGTTTACCCCATCCCACCACTCCCACCACCAACCACATCTGCTCAAGGTCCTTTCCCAGTACTGGTCTTTTTTTTTTTTATGAGAAGACATTTTATTATTTTACTATATAACGTATTAGTGAATATACCCAATTGTATTTTCTCAAATGGCAAATGAGATGCAGGATAACATTTCTCTTTGATTCCTGAAAACCTCAATATCATCTGTCTTTTGGAGGATTCAGTTTCCTATGACATCTATGATACTGTCCACAAGGATACCAACGGTGCTTAGTAGTAAAGAACATTTTGCTAAGTTGGTCTATCATGGGTCCTTGCTCTAAGTGTTCACCTTTTTCTTCTAATCTGGTTTTCAGCACTAGATCATGTGTTTCTTCATTATTCTGCACAGGATCTGGCCGAGGGATAGGTTTTGTGTGTTCATACGGAATGTCCACAGAAGGGTGATAGCATACTATTGTCCTGCCATCAGATGTCAAAGCAAGCTCTACTTTGCAATTATAGTCATCTGGAAGAGAATAATACGTAGTTTTATGACAAGCACAATATAAGGCTCCATTTTGAATTGGAAATAAATGTTTCAAGATAGTTCTGCTTGATATAGCCCATTTTACTGCTGCCAATGCCATGGTGAATCAAGATGCTTATCAGGTGGTATGAAAGGTGATTTGAAGAGAAACTGCTTTTAAAATCTGCTTCTCAACCCAGGTCCCCCCACTACTGGTTTTGATGCTCCCCCTGCCCATCCACCAGGATCCACTGAGGGAGCTCAGAGGGAGGAGAAACCACCATCTTCCTTCCTTGGGGACTTCTGAGGAATCCTGCTCCATATGTTCCCTGTCTATGTTGTGAGCCTGCAGGATGCTCTGCTTGGGGATGGATGGGTTTCTCCACCATTCTGGAGAGGGAAGCAAATATTCTCTCGCTCAGGAGGAGAAGCAAAGAGTGCCACTGTTCCATGGCTGAAGAGGGCTTGCAGGCTGGGCTGTAAGGAACCAGGGATCCTGGTTTCTCAGTGTCCCCTTTCCTGTTGGCTTGCAGATCTCATTATTTAGACGGTCTCCTTTTTAGACAATTTGTACAAGGCCTGTTAGACATCATTCTATTCCCTCATTCAAGCCACAGCTATTCTGAGCAGGGCACAGGGTACAGAGGCAAAGGAGTCCGGGCACCTGCCCTTGGGAGGCTCATGGTAGGTGGGAGTGACCAGCCCATGAAAAGAGGAGTGATCCAGACGTCCTCTTGTTTCTCCTGCTAGCAGGTCACACTTCCTTTTAATGCATAAGCAGCAATAAACTGAACCCTCAGTCTGCAAGACTTCAGGAAATCCGGTCTCTTACAGAGCGCCCTTTCCCAAGGATCTCTGAGAATTCTTACATATGCCACCAATTCATATGGTTGTCACTTATCACCTTTGTCTGCTCCACTGGACCCCCGATCTGGAGCCCCAGCCCTGGGAGACCTGCTCTCCCCAGGCTCCTGTTTGTCTAACGAGGGCTTGTTCCCAGGGACTCCCAAGCTCCCTTCTCTCCTCTGTACTCTCTCCCTACATGATTTCATCCAGTCTCACGGTTTTTAAATATCATCTATTTGCCTATGAGTTTACAAATCTCTATCACCACCACTGACTTCTCTCCCCAGCTCCAGACTCTTGTATCCAATTGCCTATTTGTCATCTTCACTTGAAGGTCAAACAGGCAATTGAAACAACTTAGCCGAAACAAACTCCTGATTTCCTGCCCTGCTCTGCCTGCCCCAAAACCAGCTCCCCTCCAAGTATCTCCATTTTAGGCAATGTTTCAGTACATAGCAGGACACCATCCACTTAGTTGCTCAATCTACAAACCTGAAAATCGTTCCTGATTCTTCTCTTTGCTCCCCCACCGCCCCCCACAGCTAGCCCTGTGGAAGCCACATCAGAACCCATCCTGAATCTGCCCGCTTCTCTCCATCTCTATCGGTGGGCTCCTAGATCACGTGGCCATTGTCTCTCACCTAGATGATGGCAATGGCATCCCGACTTGCTTCTCTGCTTTCACGCCTGCCCCCTGCAATCTAGTTTCCACACAGAATCCAGAGTGAGCTTTTAAAAATACAAACTCGTCACATCACTCTCCTGCTTAAGCCTTTCCATAGCTTCCCATCACATTTAGAATAAAAATTTAATGTTTAACTCTGACCTACAGTGTCCTCCCTGAGCTGGCCCTGCCTGCCTCACTGCCATCCTCAGGTGTCGCACACACAACTGTCTTTCTTCCTCTTTCTCTCTCTCTCCCTTTCAGCCACACTTGGCCTTCTCTCTGTTCATCAGAAGGGCCAGGCCCACCTCTACCCAAGGGCTTTTGCAATAACTGTTCCCTTTACCTAGTAAGCTCTACCCCATCTTGGAAGGGGTGTGTGTGTGTGTGTGTGTGTGTGTGTGTGTGTGTGTGCGTGTATTTTTACTAATCATAAGTTAATGCTAGAATACTAATCACTTTACATATGAGTCACCACCATAGGAACTTTTTACCTGAGACAAAACAATTTTCCTAGGCCACCTAGAAGCTCTGTTCTCCCATCCTATTTTCTTAGCAGATAATATGACTTGGAACTTAAAACAAAAAGAAACACTTTGAAGTCTTTCCAACAATGGGGGGGGGGAAAGGACAATAACTTTGTAAGAAGAAGAACAAAAAGGAGGTAGAAGAGGAAGAGAAAACAAAATAGAATTTAAGACCAAATTATTAAGTGAGATTAAACAAATCATGTTGAAACAATAAAAGTTATATTACTAGAGCAACAAAACACACCAAACATAGCTTTTACAAAGATAAAGAGAAGTTGCCAGAAGCACAATGGTAGTTTTCATTTATTCATCCAACAAGTGATAGCCTACTATGTGCTCAACTGTTAGGGAATAAGTGTTAGGGAATAAGAATAAGGCTGTTAGGGAATAAGAATAATCATTCTAAGTGTTAGGGAATAAGCAGTAAACAAAATATAAAACCCCTGAGCTGTGGAGAGAAAAGACACTTTTTAAAGTAAATATATAGTATGTATTATAATAATGAGTTCTAGGGAGAAAAATAAAGCAATAAAGGGGATTAGAGAGAAGCAGGGGTGGGGAGGGAGCTGCAATTTTAAATAGGGTGGACCAGGAAGACCTCTCCAAGGAGGTGATATTTGAGCACATTTGCATATGAAGCTCCCTGGAGAAGGGCACTCTAGGCAGAAGGAAGAGCAAGTGCAAAGGCCCTGGAGTGGGGCTTCCCTGGTGGCGCAGTGGTTGAGAGTCCACCTGCCGATGCAGGGGACACAGGTTCGTGCCCCAGTCCGGGAAGATCCCACATGCCACGGAGCGGCTGGGCCCGTGAGCCATGGCCGCTGAGCCTGCGCGTCTGGAGCCTGTGCTCCGCAACGGGAGAGGCCACAGCAGTGAGAGGCCCGCATACCGCAAAAAAAAAAAAAAAAAAGCCCTGGAGTGGGAGCTTGCCTGGCCTGTTAGAAGAAAAGCAGGAAGCCAAGGAGACTGAGGGGGGATAATCCAGGAGAATTTGTAGAAGATGAGGTCAGAGAGGTCGTTGTAAGGACTTTGGCTACTCTGAGTGAGATGCAGGGTCATTACAGGGTTTTCATAAGAAGAGTGACATAATCTGACTTATACTATTAAAGAATCATTGAGGCTGCTATGTTGAGACCAGAATGGCTAGCACTCTCAGTGGGTGAGACCAGAGCATAAAAACAAGCAAGGAGATATTGTAGTAACTCAGGTGAGTGGTCATGTTGGCTTGGACCACCATGGAGAAAAACATGGATAGATTCTGGATGTGTTTTGAAGACAGAACTTAAAACATTAACTGATGGGTTTCATGTGGGATGTGGGAGAAAGAGAAATCAAGGATGATGCCAAGACTGTAGGAGAATGGGTTTAGGAAAATTAGGAATTTGACTTTGGAAATGTTAAGTTTAAAATGACTATTAGAGGGGCAGAGTCAAGATGGTGGTGTGGGAAGACGCAAAGTTCATGTCTCCCCACAACTAGGGCACCCTTGGGACGCTGGTGGGGGACTTCAACGCCCAACGTGATGAGAGGAACTCCCAAGTGAACTGGTAGGACGTGGGGGGACTGAGGGGGAGGAGAAGTAGAGGCCAGAGAGGACTGACGCCCCTGAGGGGCAGCTGAGAGGTGGGAGGTGTTCCCACACCTGGATGGACCCTTGGGGGCTCAGATCAGGGAGGAGCATGCCCAGCGTATCCCCTACCCAATCAGCAGAGAAGTCTGCCCAGCTCTCGGGCCAGGTCCTATGCCTTCAGAGGCCCCCTCTGGGCCACGTGGGTCCTGGGGCCATAGGAGGGAGGCGGGGTGGGGAGAATAGAAGGGCCCTCCAGGACCAGAGGAGCAGGCAGGAAAGTAGCAGAGGGCATTGGCCCTGCCTACTCGAGCCCAGGAAACCTACTGAGCTCCCAGATGGGGTCCCCTGCCCTCTGAGACCAGAGGTGGGAGGCATGCCTGGGCCCCTTCTGTTCCATTGAGCCTAAGCCCCACCCTCCACACACCTCAGGGCCTTTTCCAGCCCTGTGGGTCCTAAACGTAGGCCCCACCCACCACCTAACCCCCACCCCTGCTTAGGTCCCGCCCTCCATAGCCAAAGCCTTTTCCACCTTTTTTTTTTTCTCCTCCTCTTTTTTACTATTGTGGTTCTGTTTCACCTTCTGGTTGTTGTTTCAACTATATTTTAATTTTTATATTCTTTCTAACATATCTGTTAGTTTCCTAGTCTAATTTTATTTTTTACTTTGTTATTGTTCTCCCCCTTTTTCCTTTCTGCTACTCCATGCAGCTTGCAGGATCTTGGTTCATGAGCTGGGGGTCAGGCCGAAGCTCCTGCAGTGGGAGCTCCGAGTCTGAACCACTGGACTAAGAGAGAACCTCAGACCCCACTGAATATTCATCGGAATGAGGTTTCCCGGAGGCCTCATCCCAGCACCAAGACCCAGCTCTACCCAACAGCCTACAAACTCCAGTGTTGGAAGGCCAAACAACCAGTAAGACAGGAACACAATCCCACTCATAAAAAAAAAAAAAGAGAGAGAGAGAGACAGCAAAAGAATATGTCACAGATGAAGAAGCAAGGTAAAAACCTACAAGACCAAATAAATGAGGAAGAAATAGGCAATCTAACTGAAAAAGAATTCATAATAATGATACTAAAGATGATCCAGAATCTCAGAAATAGAATGTAGGCACAGATTGAGAAAATACAAGAAATGTTTAGCAAAGATCTAGAAGAACTAAAGAACAAACAGAGATGAACAACACAGTAACTGAAATGAAAAATACACTAGAAGGAATCAAAAGCAGAATAACTGAGGCAGAATAACGAATAAGTGAGCTGGAAGACAGAATGGTGGAAATAACTGCTGAGAAGCAGAATAAAGAAAAAAAGAATGAAAAGAATTGAAGACGATCTCAGAGACCTCTGGGACAACACTAAATGCACCAACATTCAAATTATAGTGGTCCCAGAGAAGAGGAAAAGAAAGGGTCTGAGAAAATATTTGAAGAGATTATAGTGGAAAACTTCCCTAACATAGGAAAGAAAATAGTACCCAAGTCCAGGAAGCACAGAGAGTCCCATCCAGGATAAACACCAGGAGGAACACACCAAGACATGTATTAATCAAACTAACCAAAATTAAATTCAAAGAAAAAACATTAAAAACAAGGGAAAAACAAAAAATAACATACAAAGGAAACCCCATAGGGTTATCAGCTGACTTTTCAGCAGAAACTCTGCAGGCCATAAGGGAGTGGCAGGATATACTTAAAGTGATGAAAGAGAAAAACCTACAACCAAGATTACTCTACCCAGCAAGGATCTCATTCAGATTTGACGGAGAAATCAAAAGCTTTTCAGATGAGCAAAAGCTAAGAGAATTCAGCACCACCAAACCAGCTTTACAACAAATGCTAAAGAAACTTCTTTAGATCGGAAACATAAGAAAAGAAAAACACCCACAAAAACAAACTCAAAACAATTAAGAAAATAGTAATAGGAACATACACATCTATAATAACCTTGAACGTAAATGGATTAAATGCCCCAACCAAAAGACACAGACTGGCTAAATGGATACAAAAACAAGACCCATATATATGCTGTCTACAAGAGACCCACTTCAGATCTAGAGCACATACAGACTGAAAGTGGAGTGGAAAAAGATATTCTGTGCAAATCGAAATCAAAAGAAAGCTGGAGTAGCAATACTTGTATCAGATAAAATAGACTTTAAAACAAAGACTGTTACAAGAGATAAGGAAGGACACTACATAATGATCAAGGGATCAATCCAAGAAGAAGATATAACAATTATAAATGTTTATGCACCCAACATAGGAGCACCTCAGTACATAAGGCAAATGCTAACAACCATGAAAGGGGAAATCGACAGGACCACGATAATAGTAGGGGACTTTGACACCTCACTTACACCAATGGACAGATCATCTAAACAGAAAATAAATAAGGAAGCACAAGCTTTAAATGACACAGTAGACCAGATAGATTTAATTGATATTTATAGAGCATTCTACCCAGAAGTGGCAGAATACACTTTCTTCTCAAGGGCATATGGAACATTCACCAGGATAGATCACATCTTGGGTCACAAATCAAGCCTCGGAAAATTTAAGAAAATTGAAATCGTATCAAGCATCTTTTCTGACCACAACACTATGAGACTGGAAATCAATTACAGGAAAAAAAGCTGTAAAAAACATAAATACATGGAGGCTAAACAGTGCACTGCTAAATAACCAAGAGATCACTGAAGAAATCAAAGAAGAAAATTAAAAACTACATAGAAACAAAAGACAATGAAAACACGACAACCCAAAACCTATGGGATGCAGCAAAAGCAGTTCTGAGAGGGAAGTTTATAGCAGTTCAATCTCACCTCAAGAAAATAGAAAAACTCAAATAAACAATCTAACCCTCCATCTAAAGCAACTAGAGAAAGAACAAAGAAAACCCAAAGTCAGTATAAGGAAAGAAATCATAAAGATCAGAGCAGAAATAAATGAAATAGAAATGAAGAAAACAGTAGCAAAGATCAATAAAACTAAAAGCTGTTCTTTAAGAAGATAAACAAAATTGATAAACCCTTAGCCAGACTCATCAAGAAAAAAAGGGAGAGAACTCAGATCAATAAAATTAGAAATGAAAAAGGAGAAATCACAACTGACATCACAGAAATATAAAGGATTATAAGAGATTACTACAAACAACCATATGCCAAAAAAATGGACAACCACAAAGAAGTGGACAAATTCTTGGAAATGTACAATTTTCCAAGACTGAACCAGGAAGAATTAGAAAATATAAACAGACCTATTACAGTAATGAAATTGAAACTGTAATTAAAAATCTTCCACCAAACAAAAGTCCAGGACCAGATGCCTTCACACACAAATTCTATCAAATATTTAGAGAAGAGGTAACACCCATCCTTCTCAAACTCTTCTGAAAAATTGCAGAGGGAGGTACACTTCCAAATTCATTCTACGAAGCCACCATCACCCTGATACCAAAACCAGAAAAAGATATCACAAAAAAAGAAAATTATAGACCAATATCACTGATGAACTTACGCAAAAATCCTGAACAAAATACAAGCAAACAGAATCCAACAATATATTAAAAGGATCATACACCATGATGAAGTGGGATTTATCCTAGAGATGCAAGAATTCTTCAACATATGTAAATCAATCAATGTGATACACCATATTAACAAATTAAGGGGAAAAACCATATGATCATCTCAAGAGATGCAGAAAAAGCTTTTGACAAAATTCAACACCCATTTATGACAAAAACTCTCCAGAAAGTGGGCATAGAGGGAACCTACCTCAACATAATAAAGGCCACATGTGACAAACCCAGAGCAAACATCATTCTCAATGGTGGAAAACTGAAAACATTTCCACTAAGATCCAGAACAACACAAGGATGTCCACTCTTGCCATTCTTATTCAACATAGTTTGGGAAATCCTAGCCACAGCAATCAGAGAAGAAAAAGAAATAAAGGAATACAAATTGGAAAAGAAGAAGTAAAACTGTCATTGTTTGCAGATGACATGATACTATACATAGAAAATCCTAAAGATGCCTCCAGAAAACTACTAGAACTAATCAATGAATTTGGTAAGGTTGCAGGACACAAAATTAATGCACAGGAATCTCTGGCATTCCTATACAGTAACAATGAAAAATCAGAAAGAGAAATTAAGGAAACAATCCCATTTACCATCACAACAAAAAGAATAAAATACCTAGGAATAATCCTACCTAAGGAGGAGAAAGAATTGTGCTCAGAAAACTATAAAACACTGATGAAAGAAATCAAAGATGACATAAACAGAGGCAGAAATATACCATGTTCTTGGATTGGAAGAGTCAATATTGTGAAAATGACTATACCACCCAAAGCAATCTACAGATTCAGTGCAATCCCTATCAAATTACCAATGGCATTCTTCACAGAATTAGAACAAAAAAATTTTACAATTCGTGTGGAAACACAAAAGACCCCAAATAGCCAAAGCAATCTTGAGAAAGAAAAACAGAGCTGGAGGAATCAGGCTCCCCAACTTCAAACTATACTACCAAGCTACAGTAATCAAGACAGTATGGTACTGGCACAAAAACAGAAATATAGATCAATGGAACAGGATAAAAAGCCCAGAGATAAACCCACACACATATGGGCACCTAATTTACAACAAAGGAGGCAAGAACATACAATGGAGAAAAGACAACCTCTTCAATAAGTGGTGCTAGGAAAACTGTACAGCTACAAGTAAAAGAATGAAATTAGAACACTCCCTAACACCATACACAAAAATAAACTCCAAATGGATTAAAGACCTAAATGTAAGACCAGACACTATAAAACTCTTAGAGGAAAACATAGGAAAAACACTCTTTGACATAAACCACAGCAAGATCTTTTTTGACCCACCTCCTAGAGTAATGAAAATAAAAACAAAAATAAACAAATGGGACCTAATGAAACTTAAAAGCTTTTGCACAGCAAAGAAAACCATAAACAAGACGAAAAGACAACCCTCAGAATGGGAGAAAATATTTGCAAATGAAACAACAGACAAAGGATTAATCTCCAAAATATACAAACAGCTCATGGAGCTCAATATCGAAAAAACGAACAATCCAATTAAAAAGGGGTCAGAAGACCTAAATAGACATTTCACCAAAGAAGACATACAGATGGCCATGAGGCACATGAAAAGATGCTCAATATCACTAATTATTAGAGAAATGCAAATCAAAACTACAATGAGGTGTCACCTCACACCAGTCAGAATGGCCATCTAGAAAAAATCTAGAAACAGTAAATGCTGGAAAGGGTGTGGTGAAAAGGGAACCCTCCTGCACTGTTGGTGGGAATGTAAATTGATACAACCACTATGGAAAACAGTATGGAGGTTCCTTAAAAAACTAAAAAACTAAAAAATGACCTAACAATCCCACTACTGGGCATATACCCTGAGAAAACCATAATTCAAAAAGAGACATGTACCACAATGTTCACTGCAGCACTGTTTACAATAGCCAGGATGTGGAAGCAACCTAAGTGTCCATTGACAGATGAATGGATAAAGAAGATGTGGCACATATATACAATGGAACATTACTCAGCCATAAAAAGAAATGAAATTGAGTTATTTGCAGTGAGGTGGATGGACCTAGAATCTGTCACACAGAGTGAAGTAAGTCAGAAAGAGAAAAATACCATATGCATGTATATGGAATCTAAAGAAAAAAAAATGGTACTGATGAACCTGGTGGCAGGGAAGGAACAAAGACGTAGACATAGAGAATGGACTTGAGGACACATGGGTGGGGGGAGGGAGAAGCTGGGGTAAAGTAAGAGTGGCATCGACATATATATACTGCCAAATGTAATATAGATAGCTAGTGGGAAGCAGCAGCTTAGCACAGGGAGATCAGGTCGGTGCTTTGCGATAACCTAGAGGGGTGGGATAGGGAGGGTAGGAGGGAGGTTCAAGAGGGAGGGGACATGGGGAAGTATGTATGCATATGGCTGATTCATTTTGTTGTGCGACAGAGGCTAATGCAGTATTGTGAAGCAGTTATACTCCAATAAATATCTATTTTTAAAAATGACTATTACATATCCTAGTGACGATGTCAAATGATGTAAAGTGCTAGGTGTAGAAGGCACTCGATTTACGTGTGCAAGTATGACACGGTTAAACCTGGTTCTGTCTCTTGGTGGCTGTGTGGTCTTGGCAAGTCACCCAGAGTTTCAGGAATGTAGACCTAATCAGACCTACTTCCAGGGTGTGGTATTGGGTTGGCCGAAATGTTCGTCTGAGTTTTTCCCTAAGATATTATGGGAAAACCCGAACGAACTCTTTGGCCAAACCAATATTTTTAAAACATGTTCACAATTTTTTGACACTCCTCCTAACCAAAGGTGGAGCCTCATTCCTCTCCCTTTGCACTTGGGCAGACCTTGTACCCAGTCGCTAACAAGTAGAGTGCAGAAGAAGTACTGAAATCTGACTCCCAAGATGAATTTAGCAAAGTTTCTGCTCGACTCTGAGGACACTCACCCTTGGAACCCAGACACAATGTTGTGAAAACTCCCAGGCCACAAGGCAAGGTCACAGAGAGGTTCCAACTCACAGTCTCCACTGAGGTCCCAGCATCCACTGCCGGAGCCGTGAGTGACAGAGCCTTCAGAGGATCCCAGGCGACCCAGCTGATGCCAAGTGGAGCAGAGAGAGCTGGTCCTGCCGAGCCCTGCCCAAACTCCACATCTGTGAACAAAACCAGTGTTGCTATTTGGGGTTGGTATGTTTTGCAGCAGTAGATAGTTACAACACTAGGAAATCGCGCAAGCATTGTGTATGCTGGAAAGCCATCTACAGAAGTGGATCATTAGTCAGCAGACATCCCAAGCTACTACGCGTCTCATGACTCCAGTGACAAGTCCTTCTGAGGTGGGTGTCATCTCAGGCCAGGCTCTGACTCCTTCCAGCAGCAGCTAGCCCCACACGTGACATCTTGCAGCCTAATCTGGTCCCTGGCCTCCTCTCCAGCCCCATCCTCCACCAGGTGCCTCTTTTGCTACCACCCCATGGAACTCCTTCAACGTGCTATCTCCAACCACACCTCTGTGCTCTTTCTCATACTGTTCCTCTGTCTGAAATACCTTTTTCTCTCTGGATCCCAGGAACCTTGACTCCCAGATGCCTCCTTCCCTCTTTAAGGGGCTTACTTCACCCGATCTTATCCAAGGCAGGATCCAAAACCTTCCTGTGGGGAAGAGCTTCTTCCCTCTTCCCTGTTGAGATGTGGAGGTCACTTCCTAGAAATATGTAGGACCCACTCCCTTGGGCAATGAAGTCCCAGAATATGGAAGAGTGAGGTGGAAGGATGCCTCTACCGGCTGCTGGAACCCAGCTGCTGATGGAGGGGAAGAGAGGCGAGGGTCTGTGTGCATTTGTGCAAGTGGTTTTGAGTGATCAGAATACCTCCAGATCCCTGCAAAGCATCCCTGCCAAGTTCTACTGGTTCCCAGGACACACCTCACTTATGTTCAGGAATGAGTATTCCCATGGCAGCCCTGCAACCTTGCTGACTTCGGCCCTTGCCACACTCCTCTGCCAAGCTGACCTATCCTTCCGATCCAGATTTACACAGCTGCACCTGCCAAATCCAGCTGTTGTCTGTGATGCCTGCAGCCATGCTGCCCGGGACCTGAGAAATGCCACTGCCCCCTGCTTGATTGCTGGGCACGGCATGCACAGCAGGCTGTCATTCGCTGGGTGAATAAATGAAAGCAGTTGGGCTTTTGTCTACTTCTTATGTTTTGATCTGGTGCCTGGACCTTCCTGTGACCTCTCAAACCCAGCAGTTCCCTGAGCTCCCTAGATAATATGTAGTGGTGGGAAGCAGAACAGGGGAGAATGGTCTTTTCCCTTTGTGTTATAAGCATAACCTGGACACTCAAGGGCCTCACCAGCTTGCAAGGACGAAAGAGGACACAGTGTCATTTGGACACACGTTTTGCTAGCTCAGTACTGCGCCATCCCTAACCTGGACGACTGCCAGGCTCAGAATCATCACAAGATTACTTTGCCCTTGGCATCACTGAGAGTCCCAGCATTGTCTCAGGCATGCTTCTGCATCGGTCAAGGCCGCCACTCAGGCTGCCTCCTCTGCTCTGCCCTGGACATCGCTTGGGCAGATGCTCGCATTGCAGGGCCTGCCTCTGACCACCCTTTAATGATCTGCTGGACTGCTGGTCAATGCCTGGGCCTCTCACACTGAGCTTTGCCTTTTCACTCTTAAAAGGAGAGAGACACTGATCCCCCTCCATGGTGCTCTTGCTCCCTTAGAGGGGAAATCACAGCAGGACTTCTGGAGTCCTGAGGTGGCCCAGTAGAGAGAGTGTTGTTTTGTTTCCAACACCTCCTCTGCCCCAGGAACACCTTCCCCTTGGTTTACTGAGGAAATGGAGCCAGGGGGGCAGGAGCTGTGGACTCTACCCCCGCCCCATATCCCCCAGTATAACCACGTCACCACTCATCCTCACCGCCTTCTGCTCAGCTCAGAAGAAATGTTTTTCTTTCTGCTCAAGGCTCATCTCAGCATCTTTGCTCTCGGTCCCAGCCCCTCCTGTCTGCTCTGAGAGCTGCCTCTTACCTAATACAGGGTGCTAACTCCTCTTTCCCACATCTTCACACTCTCCTCTACTATTTAAAATATTTTCTGCTTGTAAATATTATCAAAGTTCTCCCAACTCAAAAACAAACAAACAAACAAAGTTCTTTGTTTTAGATTTGGCTACAGTCATCCCTTGATATCCAAAGGGGATTGGTTTCAGGACCCTCCCCCAACTCGCAGATACCAAACTGCGGGGATGCTCAAGTTCTTTATGTAAAATGGTGTGATTCAGTTGTTCCCCTGTATCTGCGGATGCAGAACTAGGGGATATGGAGGGCCGATGTGTTTCTGCCTCTCTTTTCTTTCTTTCTCCTCCAAGTTATTCAAAAGGGTTGTCTTATACGTCTAACTCCATAACCTCACTTCTCATCCTCAACCCTGCCCTTCTGGCACCATACAAAGTTCTCAAATGCCAAATCCAGTGTGTATCTTCTGTCCTCATCTTACTGGCCTTCCCTACTGCGTTTAACTATTTAGTACCATTTGAAGCCTCCATTTCCTCCCTCAAGGGCAGGGTACCTGAAGCAGAGACTCTGAGTTGCCCCAGTGAGCTCCTTTCCTTCTTCTTCTTTTTTCTTTTTTTTTTTTCCGGTACGCGGGTCTCTCACTGCTGTGGCCTCTCCCGCCGCGGAGCACAGGCTCCAGACGCGCAGGCTCAGCAGCCATGGCTCACGGGCCCAGCCTCTCCGCGGCACGTGGGATCCTCCCGGACTGGGGCACGAACCCGCGTCCCCTGCATCGGCAGGCCGATTCTCAACCACTGCGCCACCAGGGAAGCCCTCTTTCTTTTTTTTTAAACATCCCCCAGATTTGTAACAGAGAGCAAGCCTGCCCCGCTGGACTCTCCATTCCCCAGCAGCCCCCTCACCCCACGGCTAGGGGTCGCATTACGAGTTCTTGTCACCAGGATGTGAGCAGAAGTGATGCAACAACTTCTTGGTCTTACCCTTGGCGCTGTAGACCCAGAAATGGGAGCCTCATTTTAAAGATAGTAGCATCCACCCACCAAACTCGGTCCCAGATGACTCCTTGGGACAGATCTTGTCCTACCAGCTATGGACTACTCAGATCTGGGCTTTTCATGTAAGTAAAAGTAAACTTACATCTCATTTAAGCTGTTGTATTTTGGAAGCTTTTGTTATAGCAGCTTAGCCTGTACTCGAAGTAATATAGCATTGACTCAAGAGCAGGCAATCCACGGACCTCCTAAAACCTACCTCACCCCCAATCTAATTTAAGTCTCTCTTATAGCACCCTGTCCTTCTCCTTCAAAGCACTTATCACGACTTGTGGTTAAATCATTGTTTGTGTAATGTGGGGGTCATTATTGACTGCCTTTCCAACAACTATCTCCCTTCCCTTCTTTTTATCTCACAGAATCCTGATTTTATTCAGGTATTCACACTTCCCTCATTCGGACTCATGCTGCATGAAAAGATGAGCTTAGACCAATCAGATTCTCTCTCTTAGCTTTTGAACTAAGAAACAAATCATGAGCCACTTATTAAAGGGATCTAAGATGGAAAGTTCACAGCGTAGAGGGAGCCAGTGAGGCTACAATGGACCATGTGCCAAAACTCAGAATGAGAGACGCCAGCAGATAGGAAAGAAGCAGGTATGTGAGGTGCAGGCAGATTGCACCGGTGAGGACCCCTTCTTCCTGTCTGCTGAGGACACACAGCCACTTGGATCCAGGATTACCTTCCCATTCCAGTCTCTGCTCTTGGCTTTCCATAGACAGCAACTACAATTATCCCTAAAATACATCATCTTTCCCAGGGCTAGCAGGAGTGTACACCTCTTTCTCATATTCAGGCAGGCCTAGATAAAATAGTAACTCTGAGTAAACTTATTCAACAAATTTTTAAAATTTATTTCATTGAAGTATAGTTGATTTACAACCTTGTGTTAGTTTCTGGTCTACAGCAAAGTGATTCACTTATACATATATATAATAGTTTGCATCTGCTAATCCCAAACTCCCAATCCATCCCTCCCTGACCCCGCTTTCCCCTTGGCAACCACAAGTCTGCTCTCTATTCAACAAATATTTTTGAATACCTACTATGTCCTAGGCACTGTTGTAGGCACTGGGGTACTAGGGAGAATAAAGTATCTCCCTAAAGACAGCCTAAAGCATCTCTCTGAGAAACAAAATCAGCTACGTCACTCCTCTACCTGCATATAATTCTTCAGTGGCTCCTAACTGACCTCAGAATAAAGCCCTAAATTCTTATTATGGTTTCAAAGGCAACCTTGCATGATTCAGCCTCTATCTACTTTTTGAACTTCAATTATCAGTTCCTTCACTCCTCCCTTCACTTTCAGCCATATCAGATCACTTTCAGGTCTCTAAGGGTGCTGCTTGTCTCATGCCTGCAGGCCTCTGCGCACACTCTTCCATCTACCTGAATGTGGTGAGCAAAGGTAAAAGGCAAGGATGAGGATGAGGATGATGATGAGAACAACACTATCGCTTATAAAACTTTCGTATATACTTTACATATGTAATTCTCAATCTCCATAACAATGTCACAAGGTAGGTTCTATTTCCCTATTTTACAGATAAGGAAACCCAGGCTACAGAAGTTTAGTAACTTGCTTCATATCACACAGTTAAGACACGGCAGAGCCCAAATTTGAATCCAACCCTATTTGACTTCAAAGGACAGGCTGCCTAGGCCTGCTGTCTCTGCCATTCCTTAGAACTCATATTCTGGAGGCAGACAGACTTGGGTTTAAAGTTGGGGCTCCACCACCTCCTAAGTGGAAGCCAAGCATTCAATCTTACTGATCAAGTCATTCAATCACTGGGCCTCAGTTTCCTCATCTGTAAAATAACGTCAGCAACAGAACCTACCTCAGAAGGTTATTGTGAGGTTAAAACGACAGAATGCATATAAAATGCTTGGCATAGTGCATGGCATTCACTGAAGCTGGAGATTGTTGTTCTGTTCTCATCACTGTTACCTTCTTCCCTTAGGCAAATAGCTCTCTGTCCTGTGCCCTGTCCAGGTCAGAGCTCTGTGTCTTATCACGGACACAACCTAAGAGCTGTGTCCCGCAGGGCCTCCTTGGCCAGGCCTGCACGGGTCTGTGGACGTGAGCTCGGGCAGGCAGAGGAATGGCCTGTAATTGATCCCAGTTAGAGATCGGCAGGCCCCGTCTTCAGGCTGGGGCCTCAGGAAGCAGGGTGCTGCCTGATTTATGTCCCTGCTGCACCGAGGATGACCTGGTGCCCCCTCTACGTGTTCCGGCATCAGACAAGGCCATAAAACGGAATTGGCGCTGCACGTTTGTTGCTATCAGGGCCGACTTGTACAGTTGCACCCAGCTTAGGTCAACCCCCTGCAGGACCCTCCCCAGGAAATGTTGGTGTGTGCGGCCACCCTGTGAGGTCAGGCCACCGGGAGTTCAGGGACTGTGTACAAAAGGAAAATCACGATCTCATATGGCTTCAGTGACCAGCTACTTGTGAATGAGCCGCCCCTATCCTCATCCTGACCCTACAGCTCCTCCAGCCTCAGACTCAGCTATCCGATGGCCTGCTGGACGCCCCTTCCCACGTGTCCCACAGGCCCCCATCTGAACGCATCACGTTCACCTCTCTGATGCTCTTCTCCGCCCACGTGGGCACCACACCTAGGCTGAGGAAGCCCCTTCCTCCCTGGCCTGGTGCAGAGGCTTTGTACACCTCCTTTACACCTCTGACCATGCTGTTTTGTAATAAGGACCACTTGCTTCAGGTTTTACCCTTATCTGTATCTCCATCTGTCTCCTCTAATAGACTGTGAACTCCCAGAGAAAAAAGACTAGATCTGATTTGTCTTTGCACCTCCACAGCATAGAGCAGAGCCTGGCACAGAGGATATGCCCTAAACCTTTGATGAATGAATGAGTGAATGAATGGATGAATGGATGAATGAATGGATGGATGGATGAATAAATGAATGAACATAGATGAGAATCTTCCAAGGTAGTTTCTAAATAAAGATCAGGGCTTCTTAAGAGGGACCACTGAAGTTCTACTGGGAATAGTGGAATTAGATATTAGCGTCTGAGAGTTAGATTAACCTTATTAATTGCACACTCCGAGCTCTTCCATGTACAGATGACTGAGACCCAGAGAGGTTAAATAACTTTCTGGAGTTGAACAGTGATTTAGTAGCAGAGCCCTGGACTAGCCCCCAAATCTCCTAACTTTATAATCCGCAGCCTTTTCTTCTCTTTCTACATGTTGAGCTTGAGAGAGCTCTTCACAGACTCCTAAGCTTGGCTCCCCAAAATAGACTATAGAAGGCAGAGGATATGCTAGACTATCTACCAGGTTTTATTAACAACAATGTGACCCATAGAAGAAAAACTGAGATGAGCTTCTCAGAAATTTCTGGTTCTAAGAGCAAGTATAAGACTATATGACTGTGGGGCCCCTAGCCTCTCTAAGCCTCGGTTTTCTCATCTGCAAAATGGGAGCAATGACAGCACCTGCCCTGACATAAATGCATGTTTTTCACTTTAGGCTCTTGTGATAAGTTATATTACTATTCCCAGTTATTTGCTGGACTCTCAGGAAGAGGATTATCCGTGTCTGCCCATTGCACTGAGACCTGCAATGTCTCTCTGGGAGGGGGGTGGGGGGAGGATACCTCACTGTCCCCTTGGTGTCAGCCTGGGTCATTGGCTTTCTTTGGCCAATGGAACATGAGTAGAAGTGATGTATGCCACATCCCAGCAGAAGCTTTAAGAGCCATTGCAAGGTTCAGCTGTAGCATTTTTTCCTCCTGTCTCTAGACTACTATAGGACCTGCTCCTTCAGTCTGAGACACAGAATGTGAAGACACATAGAACAGAACCTAACTGCCCTGCAGCTGTCATGTAACATGAGAAATCAACCTTTGCTCTTGTCAGACATTGAGATTACGGGGTGGTTTCTGCTGCATAGCCCAGCCAATGCCAACTAATAATCTTTTGCTTAAAATATAGACAGACTCATTGGGACATCTTTTTTTAATTAACTAATTTATTTTTTATTGAAGTATAACATTTACAATGTTGTGTTAGTTTCAGATATACAGCACAGAGATTCAGATATAGATATATGTGTGTGTGTGTATGTGTGTGTGTATTCTTTTTCAGATTCTTTTCCCAAATAGGTTACTACAAAATGTTGAGTGTAGTTTCTTGTGCTATGCAGTAGGTCCTTGTTGTTTATCTATTTTATATATAGTAATGTGTCTATGTTACTCCCAAATTCCTAATTTATCCCTCCTTTCCCCTTTGGTAACCATAAGTTTGTTTTCTGTGTCTGTGAGTCTGTTTCTGTTTTGTAAATAAGTTCATTTGTATCACTTTTTTTTAGATTCCACATATTAGCGATATCATATGATATTTATCTTTCTCTGTCTGACGTACTTCATTTAGTATGATAATCTCTAGGTCCATCCATATTGCTGCAAATAGCATTATTTTATTCTTTTTATGGCTGAGTAGTATTCCATTATATTCCATTATATATATATATATACATATATCTCATAGCTTCTTTATCCATCCATCTGTTGATAGACATTTAGGTTGTCCCCATGTCTTGGCTATTATAAATAGTGTCACTGGGGACACCTTAAAAGGGAGGATGTGGTAAAGATAACTGCAAAATGAATCAGATCCCAAGTAGTCCTAGGGCTAAGTATTAATTCGTGATCAGGGTAAGCTGCCATAATAAAGAGACTCCAAAATACAAGTCTTGAATCAGATACACATTGACACTGACCTCTCTCATAAAACAGTGCGGAGGTAAGTGGCTGACCCAGGGTTGTTAGGCAGTTCTGCTCCATGAACTTGCCCAGAGGTCCAGGTTCCTTCCAACTCACTGCTTCTGCTATGTTTATTGTGTTATCCTCATCTGCCCCATGACCACATTCCAGCCTGCAGGAAGGAGGAAAGAGAGAGCAAGGATGATCTGTATTCGTTCATAGGATGTACTGCTCACAGCCTGTTGATCAGATCTTACTTACCTGGCCATAGCCAGTATAAGGAGGCTGCCAAAGTAGTTTCTAACCACGTGGCCTTATGCTCTGATGAAATGCAAGTGGGGTTTCCTATTAGGAAAGGGAAGAAGGGGGTAGTTCAGTGGTATTCTGGAGCTGGCTCACAGAGGCTCACAAGAGCCACTTGCATGTAATTTTCTCCCAATTCCGTATTCATTGACATGATTTGAAACCGGCCTTAGTGGGAGTACTGACACCACAGAAACTGGCAAACACTACAAATCTGTATACCCGCCCCCCACCCTGCCATCCCAATCTGCCAGAAGAGCCCGTTATTAAACATTTGCCAACAGTGGGAGTAATGGATACTGGGAGGCAATCAGCAGACTCTGCCACAGTCGGGTCATAGTTTCTTGGTGTCTCTGCTGCCTTTTCCTCTCACTCCTCAGCATTTTCCTCACCTTCAGCTCTATAAGAAGTCCTCCTTGGTTCAAATTCATGAGGGAAGCTCACGTGTTCTTGCCCCTTCCTTACTCGAGGTTGCCTGCCCTGGGGCCAGGTGCCCATACTTGGGTTACTCAGCTCTGCCCAGGAGTAGAGGAGCTGGATGGGGATCAGGCACAGAGCTGCCTTCAGAGGTACCAGAGGCAGACACCGCGTGCAGCTGAATGAAAGCCTTTCCCCACCCCTATCACTGAGTTTAGCCTGTAGGAGTCTCCCCTTACGCCGTTTTTCTAATATTCCTTTTTTAAAAAATATTCTTATTGTGGTAAAATACACATAACAGAAAATGTATCATCTTAACCATTTTTAAGTGTACCGTGCAATGGCATTAAGTACATTCCTAACGCTGTGCCACCATCACCACCGTCCATGTCTACATCTCTGATGCTCCTGTACCTCTTTTGATGAGATGACCTAGTTTGGTGAAAGATACACTTACTGGGGGACCAGAGGTCCCTGGCTGAGGCTGTACCATGTATGACAAGGGCATCATTTTGTGCGATAGACATCAGTGGTTTACGGGAGACCCAAGGTTCACACCTAAGGACCTAGGAAATGTGGCTGGAGGAACAGGGGCAAGACAGTCCAGGAGAAGAGAAAGAACATAGGCTTCAGAGTCTGACAGAACCCAGAACCCAGTTCTGTCCCTTCTCAGCTGAGTGACCTTGACCTGACGCCAAGTTCACCTAATGCCACATTCTTCATTCACACTGTGCCTTCTGTGCCCGAACAGTTCCCTCTTTTGTTTAATGCCTGAAATCCTTCAGAGGCCTCCCAGATAAAAGTGGGTCTCTCTATGATTCTCTCCCACAGCACCCTAATCTTTCTTTTTACAGCACTAGTCAGGCTTTTATTATATGCTTATCCACTTCCCTCCTAATTTTTCATCTGTCTCTGCACTAACCTGGACACTCCATGTTAGTTTTGTTCAGCACTGTATCTTCAGCACTGAGCCCAGGACTGGCATAAAGCTACCATTCAATAAACATGTGTTCAGTGAATGGATAAATGAGTAAAAGAATGAGTTACTTAGTTAATGTCTCTAAACTTCACTATGAACAAGGAGGGTATTTAGAATATCTAACGAGTAAGGTGGGGGGCAGGAACATATAAGAAAGTATGCCAAACAACAAAGTCCTACTGTGTAGCACAGGGAACTATATTCAGTATCCTGTGATAAACCATAATGGAAAAGAATATGAAAAATTATATATATATATAAAACAATCACTTTGTTGTACGGAAGAAATTAACACAACATTGTAAATCAACTATACTTCAATAAAATAAAATTTTAAAAAATAAAATAAAAATACAGATATATTTTGAAACAGAAAAAAAAAAAAGCATGCCAAGTGTTTAAGCCGAAGTTCTAGAACAGTGAGTATGTCAGAGGTCCCTGCTGTGTCAGGTATTAACCTTTCAGTTGCTGGATGGTACAGATGTCTGGGGGATCCCAGGGGAGAAAGTGGGGTGATGGGAAGCTGGAGGGGCACTTAGAGGTCTTGGAGCAGCAATCGATAAAAACATTTCACTAAATTAGCAAGCATTTGAGGCTGCACTGGTACAAGCCAGCTAAATGTTACCCCTGTCTGTGAAATGGAAGAACTGATACCCAGCTGATCAAAGGGGTGCCGGGAGAGGTAACACCCATCAGCTCTGTGACGTGCTAGGAGAGGCAGGCCTGAGGCAAAGAGAACACCAGAGGCTTAGGAAACACTAGGACAGAAACGGCTGCCTTCACCTTCCTGCTCCCCACCCCAACCTCCAGCCCCAAGAGACAGACAAATCCTAATAACCAATGCCAAGTGTTGGGGGGAATCCAGCTCCATCTGCAAATGGTGCCAGTGTCTGAGGAATAGCAAACATGAGAGAACAGAACAGGACTAGGTGGCAGGAGAGACTGTGGCTCTCCAGGAGTTTCCTCCTTAACTAAGGAAAGTTAGAAATCAGGGTCCCTCCATGAAAGGCCTGGCCAGGTCCCCACTAGTGTTCTGGACCCTAGGCCCTTTCCTCCTCTCTGTGCTTCTAAAGTTCTCTGACCCAAAAGCTCATTCAAAGTAGAGGCAGAGGCTCCAGAGCTGAGCTAGGAGGTCTTTGGTCTCATCCAGGCCAGGACCCTTGAACTTGCTTCTCTCTTTTGAGCAGCCCTTGGGAAACGGACTTCTTGAGCATGGGAAACCAGCTGTTGGGGATAGAGCCTGCCTTCCAGGTGAAAACAAGAGACGCCCTACATCTGACCTCAACATAAAGAGGAATTTTCAGGATAGAGGTTGTGTTGCAGAATCCAAAGCTGAGGACTGCGGTAGGAATGCAATCAGGAACTTCAGCGCTCTGAGAAATCCAAACATTGGCTTTGCTTTTCTTTCCAACGGCAGACTGACTGCCCCTTTTTCCTGGTATGCATGGTGAAAAATGCCCACGGCCAACAGCTCCTTTGTTTACAGCACCTTCATTCATGAGAGCAGCCAGCTTCAGGCAAGGCAGCACGGCTTCGGTGCCATTCCAGGGTTCTGGAGATGGGATGTGATTGGCTCAGCTTGGGTCAGGTGCCTGCCCTGACCAATCATTGGTGGCTTGGGTGAGGGGCAGAATCACAGGTATGTTTGGCTGTTCTCCACACCCTGTGGACACAGAAGGGGCGGGGCCATTGCTAGAACCGGGATGCTGGGCAGAGAGTAGACAGAAGGTACCCTCTACATATGATTTAGCCAATGTCACTTAGCTAGAAAACGGCACACCGGGTTCAAAGACTCCTGTGTTCCTTCCATTCTGCTCCATTTTAGGGTTATGAAATGAAGGTCATTGTGCCCCAGGGTGGGGGAATACCAGAGGTGAAGCCCAGAGCCTCAGACTCCAAGAAGGGTTCAGAGAGCTGAAGTCAGTGAGTAGAACAGTGCTTCCCAATCCTGGATTCCCTTCTAGACTATAAACTGGGGAGGACTGTGTGTGTCTAGCATGGGTCCTGGCAGGTAGGAGTCCTTGGTAATTATTTACGGAAAGAAGGAAGGAAGGAAGGGAGGGAGGGAGGAAGGGACTGTGCTTCTAAATCACTTCTAGAGCTTGCTTCAAAGAAAGATAACAATCATAAGTAATATGTATTGAGCACTTAGTATTCTAAGACTTTGCTTGTATTAAATCATTAATCTTCACATCCAATCAAGTAGCTGAATATTTTTATTCTCTTTTATTCTACTCCCTCTTATAGGTAAGATACTGAAGCTCAGAAAGGTGAAGACGTTCATCCATATTCACTGGGTTAGTGGCAGAACCATTGCAAACCTAAGCAGGCAGGCTCCAGAGCCTCCGCGCTCGACCACAGCACCACACAGCCTATCAAGGTGTCAGCAGCCCACCCAGACTTAGAGAATCAGAATCTCTGGGGGTGGGACCTGGGGATCTGTATTTGAACAGGTTTTACAGCTGATTCTGATGCACAGCCAGAATTAGACCTAAAACTGTAAATCTGAAAATTAGCAGTAAGCCCGGGGCCATGTGACTGAAACAAATAAGGCTGCCGCCAGGCTTTTTAAGTTTATCTGATCATATGGACCTGAGGCTTGCCAAATAATGTTGACTGATAGTATCCCCTTTGTGAGGAGGGGACCCAAACCCAGATCAATCACAAAGAACCCTCCAGGGACCTGAGAGCAGAAGGCCAGCTCAGGGGACCTGCCTATGAGACATTTTCCAAAGGGGGTCCAGCCACAGGCCACCATCCTCGGGAGAGCCGGGATTGACTGTGTACCTGCCTAGTTCCTGGACTTTGATCTCCCATCTGACCTCCCTCTCACCCCTGCTCTGATCTGACAACTCCTGCTGGGTTGACCCCATCTCTGACCCTAGCCTGCCCCAGTTTTCAGCCTCACTGCTCCAGACTGCGAGCTCACGTGACGACAGCTCGAGGCAGGACAATATTCATATCAGCCATCAGTAATGGGAGCAAGCTACCATCTCTTCTAATAATGTAGTGACAAATGGAATATTCATGTCAAAAGAACTGTGACTTTCAGAGTGGGATTCAGGTATCTCAAACCAAATCTGCAACTGTCACTGAGCATGAGATGTAGAAAAAATAAGAAATAAACAGCCCTTGGTACTAACTGTCACAATGTTTTTTCATTCATTAAACAAATGGTTATTGAAAGCCAATTCCATGGTGTTTTCTGTGTTAACACTGGGGGCAAAAAGGATGAGCAAGACATTGTGTCTGCCCACAGGGAGTTCCCTTATGCTCAGTTCTGCTGTGGGATTCAGAGAAGATGATGCTTCCAAGATTAGCCAATGAACAGGGCTGAAGAAAAGAAAGGCTGCAGGATGGCAGTTCAGAGAGGGGATGATTCTAGATTTTGTCTAAGGTTCCAAAATACCTCAAATACTGGACCAGCCTATGGAAGCTTGGAGGAGCTGGTCATGAGCCTCAGAACACAGACACCTTTTTAAAACCTAGGGTCTTTGTAGATATAATCAAGTTAAGATGAGGTCATACTGGATTAGAGTGGCCCCTACTCGGAAAGGATTGGTGTCCTTTTAAGAAGAGGGAAATATGGACATAGACACACAGGGAGAATGCCATGTGGTGACGGAGGCAGAGACTGGAGTGATGCACTCCCAAGCCAAGGATTGCTGGCAACCGCCAGAAGCTGAGAAAGAGGCACTGAGTAGATTTTCCCTCTGAGCCCACAGGAAGGAATACATCCTGCTGACACCTCGGTTTTAGACTTCTGGCTTCCTGAATTGTGAGAGTAAATTTGTGTTGTTTTAAGCCACCTGGTTTGTGATGTTTTGTTACAGCAGCCCTTGGAAACTAATATGGCCATTATTTGGAAATCATCCCACAGATGGATGTTAACAGAGCCCTAAAAGGCACCATTGGCCCTGACATCTCTCCAAATGTTCACTAAAGATGAGTCATCATTGTGTCTCTTGTGGATCTCTGAAAAAAAAAAAAAAAAAAAACAGCATCAGCCTGACTCCCCCATGGGGGAAGGAAGAAGGCTTTCCACATGATTATTTAGCAGGAAGAGGATGCTAGGGTGTGGGGAGGAGGGTTGACAGCTGCTTTTCTTCCCCACTGGGGACAGCCCAAGAAAAAAGGGGGCTTTCATCACTATAAGCGGATGTCAAACCACTTACTTTCACTCATTCAGTAAACACATGTGGAGCACTTACTGTGCTGGGCACTGCTGGGTACCAGTGGAGAGTATGTGTGTATGGATGGGGGAGGAATGCTAAAGAATTAGAACACTCATTCCCTGAGTTCTCTGAGCCAAGCTGGAGTGGGAGGCCTGGGGCATAGTGGGTAATTAGCATGGACTTGGGAATCAGACGGTCCAGGCCTGAATCCTGGTTCCACCACTGACTTCCATTGTGATCTTGGACAAGCTACTTAATCCTTCTGGGTCTTCATTTTACTGTATTAAGCTAGATGATGTATATATAGCACAGGGCCAGAGTAAGTGCTTAATACATATTAGTTCTTTTCATTGTTGGAGAGTAAAGATGTTCACCAGAAATAGCTCAGTAAAAGGAAAAGTGCTTATGATCAAGCAGGACCTCTGTCCAGTTCAGGCCCTCATCACCTCTTACCAGATACTATCTGATTGAATGCTCAGAACAACTCCAGGAGGAAGTTAGTCTCATTTTACAAATAATGTAACTCTGGTTTGGGAATGTAAAATAACTTGGCAAAGTTCACAGAACAGGGAATGTGGTGGAGTCCACATTCAAACTAGAGCTCCCAAGCACTTATTCTTCCTATTGCAAGTCAGAGGGGGTAAGGGGGTAGTTGGGAGAGGGCCCAAGCACTTCACTTAAGGCTATGGTTGCCTCTACAGAAAGTATGTTGTTTGCATTAGGCTTATATGTTTATTTTGTTTAATTAGCGAATATATCTCTAGGGCTTCCTATTGGGTGTTCTAAGCACCCTATGTTAGTAACTCATTTATCTTCACAAGAGCCTATAAGGTGGGCACTGTATTATTCCCATTTTACAGATGTGGAAATTGAGACACAGAGAGGTTAAGCAAGCTTCCCAAGGTCACACAGATAGAGAATAGTGGAAGCAGGGTTCACACTTGCTTCTTTGGCTCCAGAGACAATGCTTTTAACCACTGTCTACACCACTGCCCTTTCAGGGTGGTGGTAGAATGGTTGTTGAAGTGTGTGGATGGGAGAAATGGGAGAGGATTAACACCCGCCCTCACATGCCACCCTTTGGTGCTATTGCTGCAATAAGCCCTGAGTAATTTGACAATATAAGGTGAATGGCAGGATGGTGCTGTTTAGCCCTGGGATTCTCTGAGTCAACAGCTTCTCATCTCTGGCCCACTTCCTGAAAACTCTTTGCGTCTCAGCTTTGGAAACCCTTTGAGCACAAAGACCTCATTTCCTGTGGCCAGGAAGGACGGGACGAGTTCCTGATGACACTCATCTCCCTCATTAAGGCGCTCATAAAAGTGTTTCAAGAAGCCTGACTTATGGCTCCGCTGTTTGTCAAGATCCCCTTCTGCAAGGAGCCACTCCGGTAATTTGGTGCTAGGAGATGTGCAGGAGAAACCAGCTCCTTTGAGTCAAGGAATTATTTATGATCCTAAGAAGAGAGGATGTCATTTGGAGAGATAACAAGACTTCACCAGCACAACAGGCTGTTTAATATGCCACAGGGGATGAGAGACAGCTCCAGAATTCCAATGCCAGCTAGGAAACCTTGAGAAATTCTGTACATGGGTTGTCTATTCCTATGAAAGCTCCTGTGTCAGTAACAGCTAACAATTATGGAGGTTTTACCTCTGAGCCAGGGCTGGTGCTAAGTAATTTTTACATACTAATCCATTTAATTCTCACACCATTCCTATCCTATTTTACAAATGAGGACATTGAGGCACAGAGATGTAACCTGCCCAAGTTCACACAGTTAGTTAGTAGCCAAGTCAGGTTTTTAACCTATTTAGGTCTGCCTCCAAGTTTGGGCTCTTGAACACCCAACAACACAACTTAGGGGGAAATTGGGTTTTAAGTCAGCCCAGTAAGGTGAAATGTACATGTTTGCAAAAATTACATTTGTTAATCCCTTAAAATGCCTATAAAGTTTAGTATATTTGGTTTGAGGCATTATTATTTTGCCCGATAATTAGCGAACCACTGAGCTAAACTAAAGGAAGGAGCAGAAGGAAAGTCTCAATGCAGATGCCTATGCTTTGAAACAATTCAGTCTTAGGCGAACTATCAAATCCCTAGGGGTAAAATGAAGAGCTGAGAACTATAGTGTCCTTAACCCACTTGCGGGGGTGACTCTATTTTCTTTTAATATTTAGCCTCTGTGACCTTAACACATCTCACCTGTCATGTGATCTTTTACAGGTTTAAGAGAGAATATGGCCACATCTTAAGAGAAGAGGAGAGAAAGTTCTGTTAGAGAAGGGGTTCTAAAGTCCAAGTCTAAATTAAATGAACCTGGTACAATGAGACTCGACTAGACTAGCTTTGGAGCCAGATAAACCTGGATTTGAACTCTCATCTTCTACTTCCTAGCTGTGTAACCTTGGGCAATTTGTTTAACTTCCCAAAGCCTCAGTTTCTCAAAGTGTAAAATGGTCATAGCAATACCATCATGTTGAGAAGATTGAATTTAAAAGTTTATAAAGTAGCAAGCTTGAGTGTAAATCATAGTAATTAAGCACTAGTTCTTAATAGCTGTTTGACCAAAGACAGGTCACCATCACCTCTCTGGGCCACATTTCTCCTCATCTGCTATTTAGCCGTAATTGTTCTGCCTACTAACCTCAAAGGTCATTGTAAGGAAACACTAAAACACTGTACAAAGTTTCTATAAGGATTTTCTCAGCTACTTGGTACACCTGGAATTGTGAGGAGGTGCTGGGAGACCCCTGCTGGAGAAAATAACTCAGGAGAGTCTGGGGGCCTGAAGTCAGAAATGGGCTCAGATCTCCAGTTCTGTCATTCAGTGTGGCTGTGTGACTTTGGGTGAGTGACCTACCGTCCCTGAGCCTCCTCCTTCCCTTCTATCAAGTGGGGTTAACAGTACCGACATCACAGGGTTATCCCGAGAATCATATTCTGCAGAAAAGTGTTAGTTTAGGCACGTGGTAAATGCACGATAAATGTCTGCTGAATCTGAATCCTTCTGAGAGGAGCCAAATTCAGCCCCTCTCCTTCCGCGGGGTGGGAAACGTGCGGATGCCTCCACAAGGAGCTCAGGTAGGGGAGATGCTCTGTGCCTCCCCACTCCCCCGCCCTCCCAGCCGTTGCCGTGGCCACCGGTTCAGGCCCGGAGCAGCACCTGGGCGTGTTCAGCCCAATCCCCGCCTTTCCAGAGTGACCATTGGCTGGAGACGCCACGTGATGCACGCTGGTATGCTAATATATGGTAATCGCCCCCACGCCCCTCCTCCCTGGGCCTTGGCCGAGTAGCCAGCAGGGTGCGCGGCGCCGAGCCGAGGGGGCGGGCTGAGGGGCGGCCCCCGGGAGAGAGCGGCCAGGTGGAGGAGGAGCGCGAACGCGACCGCAGGTAACGGGCGGGCGCGTGCGCGCTGGGGCCGGCTCGCGGCGGACTTGCAGCGCGCGGGGCACTTGGGCCGCAGCTCTGCCGGCTTAACCCTTTGGACATCCAGCTGTCACGGCCGGGCCGGGCCGCGCGGGGCGGGGCATTGCCGTGGGCACCGGCCGGCAGGCGGCGGCGGCCCGACCCGGGATCCGCGGTGGAGGCCGAGCAGCCCAGACCGGCGGATCGACCGGCCGCAGCGCGCCGGGGGCCGGGACGCAGCCGAGGCTAGGGCTGCGGGGCAGCTCCGAGGCCAGGGCTTGCGGGAGGCTGCGGGGTAGCTGCTGAAGTACCGGCACTCGCGCTGTTTCTCGGGTCGCCGAGCCCCTCCCGCGCAGAGGCCCGAGCCTCAGCAGCCCGTGGCCTTGCGCGGCCTGTGTCTCCTCCGCGCATCCCGCAGAGTGCAAGGAGACCCAGGGGTCGGGCCTGACCTCGGCGCCCCCTCCCCAGCCGCGACCTGACAGTCCAGCCGCCGGCACTTTTGACCCGGAGTCAAGCTGGGGCCCCGGTGGGACGAAGGCAAGAGTGGTGCTTGGGGGCCACCAGCCAAGGGACCTGGGGATTGTCGGTGCAGGGCGGAGCGGACAATCCCCTAAAGGAAAGGCAGGCCCCAAGATTTGCCAGGTTTCAGAAGGAGGGATGCCCAAGAAAGGCAGTGGCCCCTTGTTTTCTGTGCTGGGTGATGACCTGACACTCATGGGAAAAGGTCACTGCTGGACACCTGGATCGGGTCTGTCATGTCCAGAGGAAGCGGCTGTTTTGCGTGAGTTTCTAACAAATTTTTTATAAGGCCAGGATTAAATTCATCTTTCTCCCTCATCCTCCTCCGAGGTCTGCTACAGAAGTGTGTTCTTTTAATTACCCACCCTCCTCACCACCAATTCACTAAGATTGGTGGCAGCTTTAGGCTTACAGTGTAATTTAGCTTTCACTACAATAGAAATGGTAGGATGGGCCATGTGCCACTAATATTAAGCTTTCCCTGGGAGCTTCTCGGAAGTGTGTGTGTGTGTGAGGGGGGATGTTTCTATCACCAGTGCAGAGGAAAAACTGGCTAATGTGCCAGTGATATCAGTAGAATTTCCTTTATGAGTCTAAAGTCCTTTCATCTAAATCAAGGAAGAATGTGGTTACACATGCAAAGTACCAGGAACCAATTTGATTTTTGCAAGTGAAGTGCAAATTGCACTTTCATGTTGCTCTTGATGTCTTTTATCACACAACAACAAACTCTTGCTGTTTGCCAGGCACTCTGCTATGTCTTGGGGATGCAAAGATGAATAAGATAATTAGTCCTTGTCCTCAAAGAAGTAGTGGGAGAGACAGAAATAAAATTGCCAGTAAAAGTGATAACAGCATAATAGATGTGTACATAAAGAAGCACAGAGGAGGGAACAATTAGCTGTCTGAGAGGATCCAGGAAGGCTTTCCAGAGAAAAGTGTGTTTAAGGTCTTGAAGGATGAATAGGAGTTTGCCTTGCAGAGAATATTGGGAAGAACAGGAAGGGCAACCAAAGCAGAGGAAACTGTGAATACAGACACTTAAGGAGCATGGCATCTCTAGGCAATGGCTTTATAGTGCAGCCATGGCCTTTTTCCTTTCTCGATAAAATAACCTAGAATTTCTAATTCCCACCACATTTTCCAGTGAAAATGCGGCTGTAGCTCCAAGGTAGAGGGGTGGAAAACTGGGCATAGGTGTGGCGCTAGAGGCATCATCCCAGGAGGGCAAGTCTAAACCATACAATAAGGGAGTAATATGGGTCATACCCAGGGAACCATGCTGAATGTCAAATCTGTGAGGTCAAATTTGTGAGACCTTGGGAAATGAGTAATCAGATCAGAAGCTGGAAGGATCTGGACTGTGATATGGGTCAGGACAAGCACTCTGGGACTGAGACCATGAATCATGCAGAGATGATAGAACTTGCTGTTAGTGGTGCCAGCCCTGGAGAACGGGATTGGATCTGACAGCTTAAAGCAACTGCAGAAAAGGACAGCACCATCTCTTCAATAGAATATTTCCAGTACTTCCTTCTTTCTGTTCTCTTTCCCTCCTTACTATTATCGTCTTTTGATCCAGTTTCCACTCATGATTCACTTTTACTAGGCTTCTTTTACTGAGGTCTTAGCTACCAGAGCAAAGAAAATCCTGTTCTGCTGCCTTAGCCTCCACTTCTAGAACTATAAATAGTCCATTTTACCTCATAAGCCATCAATTTAGCCAGCCTATTTTTACTTCCTGACCATTTGGAAACAGAGCAAGGATGGGCCCAGAGGTGGTAAAGTAGACCTCATCCCCAAAACTCACCTAATGTTTGATTCATATAACAGCCTTTTAGCTTTGCTTAAACCAAAATTTATTTTTAGAATGTATCATGGTGAATTTTTGGCAAATACCCCATCTTGAACTCAATTACAGATCAAGCGTCATAAAGAACGTGACACTGGGGGGATATGCCTAATGTGGTCTGCTGAGATTGACAATTCCTAAGTGCTGGAGAATCACGGGTGCTATTTAAGCAGTCTTCTCAATCAGCGTGTTTACTGAGCACCTGCTTGTGTGTAAATACTGTGCTGTATTTGTGCTTTGGAAGAGATAGGAAAATGAGAGAGGTAGTGTAGTCTGGGGATTATTCTCAGCTAAACAAGGATTCAGATCCCAGTTCTATCAGTTACTTGCTGTGTGACTTGGACATGTTATTTGACTTTGTTTCTTCATCTGTAATAATGCCACCTACTTCATATACTTGTGAGGATTCAACATAAAGCAATTCTTCTGTAAATTTTCAAAGTGCTAAACATATGATATTATAGGAGTTGAAAAAAAAGAAAGGTCATTGTGGACTATGATTATCAAGGAAGGCTTTTTTCAGAGACATGGTGGATTTTGTTATATAGAGAAGGAAAGTGGGAGGGGTTTCTAGATGGGAAAAAAAATGTTCATAAAACACAGGACCGGAATATGGAAGAACGTTTTCAGGGGTCAGATGATAAAACTGACCAATGTGGCAAGATCAGAAGGTTTCACTAAAGAAGTTGTAAGATTGGAAGGGTTACTTGAAGCCAGATTTTAACAGGCATTAATGCTGAACTAAGGAGTTAGGACTTTATCCCGTATGATGGAAAGTCTGAAGATGTTTGGTTAGGGAAATGTGTGCTTATAAAAGTATTTTATGAAGATTCTCAACAACAATGTGGAGAATAAACTTTAGTAGGGATAGAAAGAGAACTGTACAACCAATTAGGATGTTATTTAAATAGTTTAGATATGAGGGGGATAAGGGGTTGAATTCGGGTGATGGCAGTGAAAATAGAGATAGGTTCAATGAGTATTTTAAAGAAACATGAAAGGACTCTGACTGATAGATATGGAGGACAAGAAATAAGGAAGAATCAAATATAGCCTTGAACATAGGTGACAAGATCAACAGAAATAGGACAGACAGAAAGAAAAGCCAGTTCGGGAGAGAAGAGGAAAAGCCAAGTGCTAGATCTCTTGAGGTGATACTGGAATTTATAAGCAGATGGATCCCCAAAATATTTGGAACTGGTGGGGGGGCCTAGTGTTCAAAAGAGAGAAGTCAGGGAGTCTTATACGTAGGTGATAATTGAAGCCATGAGATTAGCTTAGCTCCCACTTGGTTGTTAGCGGTATAACAGCATAGAAATAGAGGTGTAGAGGACCAAGGCTGGAAAGTGGAGATTGCCCACATGCAGGGAGGTAGGAAGAAGAAATGGGGTCAGTATGGTGGAAAATAAGGAATATCAGAGAAGCGGAAGAACCATCTAATTTATTCACCCAACGAATGCATTCTCTTCACGATCATTTATTTATATACCTGATAGATGCAAGACCTATTAGACACGCTCTTAGCCATGAGGGTATAGTATCGCAGAAGTGAAGCAAAGAGGGGGTTTCGAGCTGGAGGGATTGGTCCGCAGTATGAAATGTTACAGAAAAAACTGGGAAATGTCCATTATATCCCAACAGGGATCATTGGTGACTTTTTGAAAATAATAGCTTCAATTCCATGGGGGATGGCCATAGGGATATTAAATGCCAGATTAAAGAGGTTGGGGGCATGAGATGTGGGCAAGAAATGGAGACAGCATGTAGATCACCCTTTGTATGTTTGGCAGTAAAAGGAAAAGAGAGAAATAAGAAAGAGGTTAGAGAAGGCGGAACAGTCAAGCAAAAGATTTGCTGTTCCCTATCTGCTTCATTAATTTAGTTGCCCCAAAATATCATTCTCATTCTTTCATATCCTTGATAGCAGTTCAGCAATTCATTTCTTAAACTTACTGCTTTGAGATTTACCGGCACATTTCATTTAACAATAATAAGATAGCTACCATTTATGAAGTGCTTACTGTGTGTTAAGCACTTTGTATACATTCTTTTCATTATCCTATTTAATCCTCACAGTACCGGATTACAGCCATACAACCTCTTGGAAGCATGGAGCAGCTAAATAAACTGCCTATGATTGCATAATTTTTAAAATAAATTTATTTTATTTATTTATTTTTGGCTGCATTGGGTCTTCGTTGTTGCACACGGGCTTCCTCTAGTTGCAGCGAGCGGGGACTACTCGTCATTGTGGTGCGGGGGCTACTCTTCATTGTGGTGCGTGGGCTTCCCATTGCGGTGACTTCTCTTGTTGCAGAGCTTGGGCTCTAGGCGCGTGGGCTTCAGTAGTTGTGGCACACGGGCTTCAGTAGTTGTGGCTCGCGGGCTCTAGGGCACAGGCTCAGTAGTTGTGGCACATGGGCTTAGTTGCTCCACGTCATGTGGGATCTTCCCAGACTAGGGATCAAACCTGTGTCCCCTGCATTGACAGGCAGATTCTTAACCACTGCACCACCAGGGAAGTCCCTGCTCACATAATTAATGAGGGGCAAAGATGGAATTTGGACCCAGCTCTGACTCTCAAGCTCAATGAAAGGACCATACTATACTGTCCCTGAAGGCAGGGCCAACTTCATGGGTATGTGACCTGTGTAGTCTCCCAGGGCCCTGCATTTATAAGGGCTCCACACGCAGTTTAATGCTCTGTTGTTGCTGTCTTGAAATTCTTAATAATTTTTTAACAAGGGGACCTGCTGTTTCATTTTGCACTGGGCCCCACAAATTATGGAACCAGTTCTACCCGAAGGTATCAGTATTCCCTCCTAAAGCTGGGAAAACATTTTGTGCTGTGTAATTCCTTTTGGTTGCATAACCTAAAGTCCTTGCTGTGTCATAGTACATGATCACATTTTCCCATCTTCTCATTTTGGACTCCTGGTATAAAGGGCAAAAGGGGGATATTTGGAATTTCAAGTATAGAGCCAGGATGAAAAGAATAGAGAAAAATAGGCAAGGAATTATTTACCCAGAATGGCTTCTGGAAACTCACCCATCATATCGTGAGAGAATTACTGGATAGAGTTACTGTCCTGATTGTGTTGTTACTCCCAATTTAAATAAGAAATGGTTAATTTCTATTTCTTGGGTAGTCAGATGTTCCCAATTGGTAGGAAGCTAGGAAGACCATTTCTCAACCTACTGAAACAGAAATTGGGGTTGAACAGGTATAGTACAAATTGCCCTGATCTGATGCCTTTTTAGCCAGACTGGTGCCCATACCAAGGACTGTCCAGCAGGTTTGAACCATGTGGCCCTGTTCACCACATTTGCCTTGAATGTTCATGTCCCACTCTTCCCTTTTTTGCCCATTCTATTCCTTCATCTACCTGTATGGATCATGAAAACGAGAAGCACTTAATTCTCGATATTGTCTCTCACTTTTGCTTTATAATCACTACTTGGAACTGACAACAAACTAAGTTTTTCTGGTTTTCACGGTTATTGCTCTCTCAAAAATAGCATTTACTCATCCCCAGGCTCCTCCCACTCCGGGTCTCTCTCAGTAATCATTTGACCAGGTGCTGACCAAGTCCTGACACCACTTGATACTAGCTGAACACATGACCAAGTCCTAACCCCAGCCAACCTAGATTCCTTTGCAAAGGTTATCAGGCAAGACTGAGTTTGTGTTGCCATCACCAACGTCATTGGCATCCCAGAATAAGAGTGCTTACTCTCACTTTCTGCCCCCATCACGGATCAGGTGAGCCTAAGGATATGTGAGATTTAAAATATGAAGAGGGCTTCCCTGGTGGCGCAGTGGTTGAGCGTCCACCTGCTGATGCATGGGACACGGGTTCGTGCCCCGGTCCGGGAAGATCCCACATGCTGCGGAGCGGCTGGGCCCGTGAGCCATGGCCGCTGGGCCTGCGCGTCCGGAGCCTGTGCTCCGCAACGGGAGAGGCCACAACAGTGAGAGGCCCGTGTACCGCAAAAAATAAATAAATAAAATAAAATAAAATAAAAATATGAAGAGATTTAGAGTATGCCCTATGGTGTACATCATGAAAGCATCTAAACAGCCAGGTGTTCTCTGTGGTCTCCTATTTGTGCTGCTGGCAGAGCCTCCATAAGGCACTGTAGTAGTTATTGCTATGGAACAACTTATCAAATTTATCAGCTTAAAACAACAAACTTCTGTGTCTTTTAAGATTCAAGTATTATGGGGCTTCCCTGGTGGCCCAGGGGTTGAGAGTCCGCCTGTCAATGCAGGGGACACGGGTTTGAGCTCTGGCCTGGGAAGATCCCACATGCTGCGGAGCAGCTAAGCCCGTGCACCACAACTACTGAGCCTGTGCTCTAGAGCCTGTGAGCCACAACTACTGAGCCCAAGTGCCACAACTACTGAAGCCCACGCACCTAGAGCCTCTGCTCTGCAACAAGAGAAGCCACCACGATGAGAAGCCCGCACACCGCAACGAAGACCCAATACAGCCAAAAATAAAAAGATAAATAAATTTAAAAAGAAAAGATTCAAGTGTTACATCTCAGAAGCATTTCCCAACTTACTTTTAATGAATTAGTATCCTTCCTCTCTGATCTTCCACTACACTTTAACATCTCATTATAGCACTTACCACATTGTTGTAATTGCTAAGGACTCTGTCTTTTCCTATCCATAGCTTCAATTCCTAAAACTGTTCCTTGAACATAGCAGATACTCAATAAATGGTTGTTGAATATACTTAAGGATGGCTTGTACATTTATATACTTTTTACTCTATTCTTTAGAAAATATACATATACTGTGAAGTAGCTGGCTTTGTGCCCTACGATAAATACAGCCTTCATCTCCCTATCTAGAAGCTTATGTATCATGGTTGTTGAAGGTGTAAAGAAAACATCATAGAAGTCAAAGACTTCTTGACTTGCCAGCTTACCTTCTCCAAGGAGGACTTCTTGAGCTTGTTTCTGTCTGTAAGTCCCTGCCCCACCCATACTCTGAAACCAGTTCTGGCCCTTGTAGGAAATTATATAATGAGCCCCTAGCCCAAAGATACTTGATTCAATAACAAAGCCAACATTGGTTCACTAGCTAAATACCTTTATGTAAGCAGGATCTGGGTCTGACTTATCCACTGCTATATTCCCAGCACCAAGCACTATTAGATGCTTAATAAATACTTGGCAAATGAATTAATGACGCTCCATTCTCGATATTCATATCCCATTCCTTTACCCAGGTCCTGAGCTCTGATCACCCAGAATCTTAGGCCTGAGTTCATTATTTCACAGGGCCCAGACTTTCTGTGTTGGTCCTTGACTCATCTCTTCCTGCACCTTATCACAGCTGATCTTGCTTAACTCAGAACTAAGTAAGGTACCTCTTCCTCTCTTGATCTTCCTAACTAATAATATTGGCCAGATGCCCTTTAGCAGAATCTTCTTTTCCTTACCTATAGCCAGAAATATCCAGCATACATATTTGATGTGTTTTAAAATTTTTGAACTGAAGAGAATTACATTCAGTTTTGGCCAAAAGCCAAGTTCCAAGATTTTGTAAGTCTGTTCAACTGATTAACTTGTAAGCTTCAGCAATTCAATGCAAATTAGTTTTTATACCAACCAGCGAATCAAGGGAGGGGAGGGAATTAAGTGAATGTGTAAATATGGTTACCAGGGAAACTTTTCCTGACAGAAGAGGGAACCTCACAGGAATTTGTACAGGCCCAAGAAACCAATGCAACCTGACCTTTCTGTGTTCTCTTTCTGATGGGGGAAGAGAAGGACATAGAAACCATGGGTACAGATAAAGGTGGCTTTAGGCTTTTCTAGAGACTTGAGGAGTTAAGTTCTCCCTCTTGAAGCGGGACTGAATATTTTCTCTAGGGGAAAGATGACTATTATAAGGCAACCGTTCCTTCTGAGGAAACATTTGGAAATGCAGAGCTTCTCTGAAGCTGTCTGTGAAATAGTTTTCATTCATTCAACAAATATTTATCCAGCAGGGAATATGCTTATAAGAGTTGGAGAACAATATGAAGATATTGTACTGCACCTAGTGGATGTTCCTTACATTTTGTCTAAATTAATTTTTTGAGTGGAGGGTGGTATGGACTTAAATATTTAATGATTTTTAAAGAATAAATTTCTATAGAAAAAGCATAAACACAATTGTATCTTCTGCTGCATCTCTATTCCCAGATGATCACTCCTGAGAAAAACCTAACTCGTTGATCCATAAAGACACACCCCAAGGTGGGTGTCATCTAGTGACTGTGTCCTCTAAATTGTAGGTGTCGTACAGTGAAGGACAGATCCATCTCCACAAATCCACATCCTTGATGGCTCAGATCACAAGAGAACCTTCTGATTTTAGCTAAAAATGGTGGGTGGTTTAGGGTCTATTCTTGGCCATAAAATGCATTTGGATTGAAATGTGCAGCACTGTCCCATACCCGAGGCCTACTGTTCAGTGTCTCCTTTTATACTTGAATGTAGTGGAGTTTTGTACTGTACACAGTGCCTTTCACTGGGCTGCAGAGAAGCAGTAGAGGGTCATGGTTAACAGCACAGACAGGAGAGCCCACCCTGCCTCTACCCCTCATTAGCTGTGATCTTCACGGCCCTCTTCAAATCTTCACCCTTTGTGCTCCATCTTCTTGTGTATATGGAGATAATAATAGTACCTGCCTGGAAGGATTGTAGAATTAAACAGGTTAATACATGTGAGGTGCATAGTAAGTACCTTTTACTATTTCCTGTGACCTCCTGGATATAGGGTCGATTGCATTTCAAGGAGGAGACTGTTGAGATACAGAGAGGTATGATAACTTCCCTAAAGTGGTACACTAAGTTTGGGCTCAGGTTATTTTCATCCTTAATTTAGCACTGAAAATTCCCATTCTACTTAGTAAGAGACAGAGAAAATGAGAATTAGAGTATGAGAGAGGAACTTGGCTTTTGGAGCATTTTGAAATAGGGGTTACTTCACAGAAGATGGTGACACTAAAGTGTATGAAGATGAAATTGCTTTCTCAAAGGCACAATGAGTGTGAGAAATGGTTGGGAATAATATAAGGTAGGGAATATCATACTGGGTCAGGCCTGTAGTATATCCAGCCTCAAAATCTGTCTCTGATCATGGTAACAAGGGACAGTTAGAGGGGAGTATTGTAGCTGCCATCAAGATAAAACCTTCTAATTATAGGGATGGACCTACCCATCCCTAAGTGTCTTTTAGTATCCTGCCATGTCTTGTTCACCCAAGTATTTAAGCTTTATTTCTACTTTTGGTCTTCAAAATCTGTTCATTTTTTCCACACACATTTTTAAAGCTTCTGTACCCACATACTAATAGCTAGGGATATGAAGAAGACTCGAACCCAATCCTGGCAGCCCAGAGGTTTATGAGGGAAGACAGACATGGAAATATCGATTATGGTATTCTACTTAGTGCCATAACGGAAGTATAGACAAGCTGTTTTGAAAGCTTAGAGGGGGGATCACTTAGCTCTGCTTAAAAGTGTCACCTTCTGGAGAAAGATACATTTGAGATGAGGAGTCCCTCAGGCAGACAGCACCTCAGGAGGGGCAGCATGTGCAAAGGTGGGGCGTGTGTGTGAAAGCATAGGACACATGGGGGATTCCAGTAACCCCACATGACGGGAGCATGACGTATGACTCGGGCAGGGGCAGAAACAGGCTGAAAAGTAGGTCAGCGTCAAACACAGAAGGCTGGTTTCCAGGCTAAGGAATTTGGACTTCGTGTCAGAGGCCATGGGGAGCTGTTGAAGCATTTCAGGAGAAACGTGATCAGATTCTTTTCAGAGGCTCACATCCCCAGTATGGAGGCTGGTTTGGACAGGAGTGAGACAGGAGAGAGAACCCTGGGATGAGAAGGGAACCTCTAGCTCAGCCTCTCCTCTGCTGCCAGTATTTTTACGATTGCATATGTACATTTACATTTGTTCCTTCAACCCAGATTTATTGATGACATGCAGGGTACTGGGCTAACTGCTAGGGTGTAAGATCAACAACCATCCGTATCTTGGAATTGCTTGCAGTGTTTTCTTTGTCCTGAACCAAAGCCTTCTTGAGTTTTGAGCTTTCCTGGTCTATCTTCTACTTCATCTCAGTCCCAGTGCTGGTGTCTGGGGTGTAAAGAGGAGTTGGTCTGTGTTTATCTTGTCCGTGCTCTTCATCATTTACTGTTCCCATCATACCTCCTTCCTCTCAATCCTCTCATCTCTCCAGAGCGCAAAATTCCAATCATTTAATGAATTCCTGTAGAAAATGAATCTATTACATCCCTTTTTTAGACTTTGCTATTTAAATTCTTAACTTTCTCTTGTTTCCCCCAAACCTCAAGTGCTGTATGTTAGCACTCTTGGCCACACATTAAACTCTTTGGGCCCTACTTCCTGTCCTTTACTGGCTTATAAAATCCTTACTTTCTTCATTCTTCTTTTCTTGTTTCCTCAAAGATGTACATACCAGAATTGCAGATTGCATTATTGACTTTGCTTTTTCTTTGTGGTGTTAGGGCCATGAGATCACAGTCCCAAAAGAGAAAACTCCTCTACCCATGAAAATTAATAAATTGAAGATGAGACGATATTTCTATTTGTAATAAAATAGAAGATAGAGTTTTATGAGAAATAGTAGTATTTATTACATAATAATAAATTATGATTATAATTTACTGAGTACTTATTACATATGCTAATTTCCATGCTAGGACATTATGTAAGTTCTTATTTAATCCTCACAGCAACTGTAGGAGGCACGTACTCTTATTACTCCCATTTTACAGGTGAAGAAACTGGCTCCAAGGGGTGAAATGATTCCTCCACCGTCATATCACTAATACAGAATAGAGGCAGGTCTCGAACTCAGGCCTGTCTGATTCCAGAAGTGAAGTTCTTCACTACTGTGTAGTGCAGGGTAAACATTCAGGGTCTGAGAGGGGGTACCCACAGTCATTAAGAGTGAGCCAATTATTTCCAACCTTCCTTTAGTCATAACTGTCATCATCAAATCTAGTTTCTCCCAATTTTCTTGATTTTTAATAGTCATTTTAATAAGCTATTTTCTTTGGATCACAAAACGGCACAATAAGTTTCTAGTAACATCCCCCCCCTGCAAAAAGTCTGTAATGTTTATCATAATTTTAAAGGTTTGAGTTTGCATGTTATGTTATAGAGGTGTTATAGTTCACTGTGGATGCTATGCTGACAGTTTTGGGACCTACCTCCAGGTGGATAGATTGTGCCTTGGAATATATTTGCATATCCTAACAGGTTTGTTGTAGAGAGAACTAAATGTCCTTTCTAAAAAAATTTTTTTTAATTTTTATTGTAGTATAGTTGATTAACAATGTTGTTTAAAATGTTGTTTATGGGCTTCCCTGGTGGCGCAGTGGTTGAGAGTCCGCCTGCCGATGCAGGGGACACGGGTTTGTGCCCCAGTCTGAGAAGATCCCACATGCCGCGGAGCGGCTGGGCCCATGGGCCATGGCCGCTGAGCCTGCGCGTCCGGAGCCTGTGCTCCGCAACCGGAGAGGCCACAACAGTGAGAGGCCCGCGTACCGCCAAAAAAAAAAAATGTTCTTTATGTTGTATTTCCACACAAGATCAATCTACCCCTGGTGATGAGTATAGCAGGCTGAATGATGGCTACCCAAAGATAATTAGGTCCTAATCCCTGGAACCTATAAACAATACTTGTAAGGAAAAAGGGTCTTTGCAAGTGTGATTAAGTTAATGATCTTGACATGGATGGATTATTCTAGATATCTGAATGGTCCCTAAATGCAATCACACATGTCCTTATAAGAGAGAAGCAGAGGGAGAGTTGACACACACAGGAGATAACATAACCACAGAAGCAGAGATTAGAGTGATGCGACCGCAAGCAAAGGAAAGCTGGCAGTCACTAGAAAGTGGAAGCGTCCAGGAATGGATTCTCCCTGAGAATTTCCAGTGGTGTGGCCTTGCCAACCCCTTGATTTTATCCCAGTAAAACTGATATTGAACTTATGGCTTCCAGGACTATGAGACAATAAATTTCTGTTGTTTAAAGCCACAGAGTGGTAATTTGTTATGCCAGCCACAGGGAATTAATATAAGGGGAATAGTTACCTCTTGTACTGCTTAGTTCATTTTGAGGGCAAATATCATGACTTAATAAAGGTGACAACCAACTAATATAATGTGCATGATAATAATTTCAGGAAAAACTTGTGTAGTGCTTACTATGTGTGAGGCACTATTATAAGCATTTAAATGTATTTACTCATTCAGTCTTCATAACAACCACATGAGGGGGTTTCTGTCATTATCTCCATTTATAAATGGGAGCTTTGAAGCACAGAAAAGTTAGGTAACTTGACCAAAGTTATATAACTAGTAAGCAGTGGGTCTAGGACCTGAACTCAGGCAGTCTAGCTCCAAAAGTCCACTTTGCACTTGGGAGGCATTCAACAAAGGACACTGGGACAATGTCTAAAGCCTTTTCAAGCCTCTGGCCACTTTCTCTCCATGTTTTCTGCTGTGTTCACTGCATTTGTCTTCCTCCGTGTGTTGTGTTGTTTGTCTTCCTCCATGTCCTTTATCTTTAATTTCTTTTCTTTTTTAAAAATTATCCCTGTGTGCTTTTAGTATTAGAGTACTTGAGGTCTCCTAAAAGAGTAGGTAAGAGTTTCCTTTTTCTATTTTCTGGAAGAGTTTATATAGAATTGATATTATTTCTTTCTTGAATCTTTAGTAGAATTCACCAATAAAACCATCTGGGCCTGGAGTTTGCTTTGTGGAAAGGTTTAACCAAGGATTCAGGCTCTTTGCTAAATAAAGGGCTGTTTAGGTTATCTATTTTTTCTTGAGTGAGCTCTAATAGCTTGTGTCTTTCAAGTTATTTGTCCATTTCTCCTAAGTTGTTTACTTTATTGTCACAAAGTTGTTCATAATATTACCTTATTATCCTTTTAATGTCCGCAGAATCTCTTTCATTCCTATTATTGATAATGTGCCTTCTCTGTTTTATTTTTCTCGTCAGTCTGACTAGAGGTTTAGCCATTTTATTGATCTTTTCAAAGAACAAGCTTTTCATTTTGTTGATTTTTTTCTCTATAGTTTTTCTGCTTTCTATTTCATTGATTTCCACTCTAGTTAAGGTAGAAGCTGAAATTAATAATTTGAGATCTTTTTTCTTTTCTAATATAAATATTTAATGCTCTAAAATTTCCTCCAAGTAATGCTTCAGCTATATCTTATAAATTTTGATATGAAATGTTTTTCATTTCATTTGGTTTAAAATATTTTCTAATTTCCCTTGTGATTTCTCCTTTGACCCATGGATTACTTTGAAATGTGTTGTTTTGTTTCCAAATAATAAGATTTTCTCAATAGCTTTCTATTATTGATTTCAAATATAATTCTGTTATGCTCAGGCAATATACTTTGTGTGATTTTGATTCTTTGAGATTTATTGAGACTTATTTTATTGTCCAGAATGTGTATTCTGTTGTCATTGGGTGGAGTATTCTATCTATCTAAATTAGGCTAGTAGTGTTGTTCAAGACTTCTGTATCTTTATTAATTTTTCTGACTACTTGTTTTACCAAGTACTAGGACAGGAGAATTGAAATTTCTAAAACTGTAAATTTTTCTTTTCCTCTTTTTAGTTCTATCAGTTTTAGCAGTATGTGTTTTGAAATTCTGACGCTGAGTGTATACACATTTAGGATCGTAGGTCCTCTTGATGAAATCACTTTAAAATAATCTTCTTTTTCCCTGGTAATATTCTTTGTTCTGAAGTCTACATTGCCCAATATTGATTTGGTCACTGCAGCTTTCCTATGGTTTTTGTTTACATGATATATCTTTTCCACCCTTTTACTTTTAACCTATATATATATGTGTGTGTGTGTATGTGTGTGTGTGTGTGTGTAAATATATATATATGTCTTTTTTTTTAATTGTGGTATAGTTGTTTTACAATGTTGTGTTAGTTTCTACTGTACAGTGGAGTACCGTGTGCTATACAGCAGATTCTCATTAGTTATCTATTTCATACATATTAGTTAGTATATGTATGTCAATCCTAATCTCCCAACTCATCCAACCCCCTCCTTTCCCCGCTTGGTGCCCATGCATTTGTTCTCTATGTCTGTGTCTCTATTTCTGCCTTGCAAACGGGTTCATCTGTACCATTTTTCTAGATTCCACATTTATGCGTTAATATACGATATTTGTTTTTCTGACGTACTTCACTCTGTATGACAGTCTCTAGGTCCGTCCACATCTCTACAAATGACCCAATTTTGTTCCTTTTTATGGCTGAGTAATATTCCATTGTATATATGTACCACAGCTTCTTTATCCATTCGTCTGTCAAATGGCCATCATCAAAAAATCTACAAACAATAAATGCTGGAGAGAGTGTGGAGAAAAGAGGACCCTCTTGCACTGTTGGTGGGAATGTAAATTGATACAGCCACTATGGAGAACAGTATGGAGGTTCCTTAAAAAACTAAAAATAGAATTACCATATGACCCAGCAATCCCACTACTGGGCACATACCCAGAGAAAAACATAACTCAGAAAGACACAAGCGCCCCAGTGTTCATTGCAGCACTATTTACAATAGCCAGGTCATGGAAGCAACCTATATCTCTTTATTTTTAAAGTGGGTTTCCTTTAGAAAGCATTTAGTTGGGTCTTCCTTTCTAATCCAGTATGAAAATTTCTGCCTTTTAATTGGGATGTTTAAACAATTTACATTTATTATAATTATTGATATGTGTGGGTTTAAATTGACCATCTTGCTGTTTGTTTTCTATTTATCCCATCTCTTCTTTGTTCCTTTTTTCTCTTTTTTGTCCAAGTTTGGATTATTCACATTTCTTATTTATGACTTCATTGTATCTTTATGATTGGTTTATTGCCTATGTCTTTGTTTTATCTTTTTTTAGTAGTTGCTTTCATGTTTATGATATACATCTTTAACTGATCCTTGTTTATCCTCAAATAATATTATATCACTTTATGTATAGGGTAGAACTTTAAAACTATATACTTCCATTTCTCCCCTCCTGTCCTTTACACTATTATCATATATTTTATTTAATATGTTATTTTTGTGTTAAATAATCAGTTAACTTTTCAAAATAAGAAAACATGACTTTTTTATTTATCCACTTATTTATTGTTTGGACACCCTTCTTTTTTCCTTTGTGTTTCCATCTTTTATCAATTTCCTTTAGCCGAAAGAACTTCTTTTAGTATATTTGGTAGTGCAGGTATGCCAGAATTAATTCTTTCAGTGTTTTTCTGTTTTAGAAGTTCTATTTTACCTTCATTTTGAGAGAGATTTTTGCTGAGTAAAGAATTCTCAGTTGACGGGTTTTTTTCCTCTAGGGCTTTAAAGATGTCTATTCATTGCCCACTGGCTTGAATAATTTATGATAAGAAATATGCTGTAATTCTTATCTTTGGTCCTCTGTAATGTATCTTTTTTCTCTGGCTGCTTTTAAGATTTTCTTTTTATCATTTTGGCAATTTGATTATGATGTTCCTTGGAATTGTTTTCTTCATATTTATTCTGCTTGGATTTGAGCTCCTTGGATCTGTGGGTTTATAATTTTCATCAAATTTGGAAAAATTGTAGCCATTATTTCTTCAAATTTTTTTTCTGTCCCCTTCCTCCCCAGATCTCTTTTCTTTCAAAAACTCCAAATCCATGAATGTTATATTGCTTGATATTGTTCCACAGACCACTGATGCTTTGTTCATTTTTATTCTGCCTAATGTCTATCTCTGTTTCATTTTGGATAGTTTCTAATATGGTGTCTTTAAGTTTACTGATCTTTTCTTCTGAAGTTCCTATTCTATTGTTAATCTAATTCAGTGTATTTGTAATTTTGGATGTTATAGTTTAGTCTCCAGATGTTTTTTTTTTACATTTCCTTTCTCTTGTCCTCATGTTTGTTTTCCTCTACTTTGTGTGGAACATATTTATGAAAGGTGTTTTAATATCCCTGTCTGCTAGTTCTTCCATCCTTGTCATTTCTGGGTATGTTTTTATTTATATTGTTTTCTCCTGGTTAATGAGTTTCTTTTCCTGCCTGGTAATTTTTTATTGGATACTGGACATTGTTAATTTTATATTCTTGGTTGCTATATTTTGCTTTGGAACATAGTTAAGTTACCTGGAATCAGCTGGATCCTTTCAGGGATTGCTTTTAAGCTTTGTTATGGTGGGTCCAAAGCAGTCTTTATTCTAGGACTAATATAGCTCCCACTGCTATGACAATACCCTTCTGAAGATTCTATCTAATTCCTTAAATATTACAAGGTCTTTCTACTCTGACTGATGTGAACACAAACTATTCCCAGCCCTGTGTGAACTCTGGGAATTGTTCTCCTAACTCCTTTATAGTAGTGTTGAGTAGTTTCCTCTCATGTGTGTGAAAATCTGTACTCGGCCAAAGAGTCCAAGGAGGCCTGTCTATAAATAGAACTGTGGAGTGTGTGCCTCTCTCTCTCTTTCTCCTTCTGTCTGTTCAACACCCTTCTCTGTGGTTCTCTGTTTCACAAATTCTAGCCATTTTGACCTCCTGGATCTCTCATCTCAGTCTCTTCAGCCCAGTGAGACCACTGAGCTCTGTTTGGGTTCCCTGTTCCTGCGATGCATCCTGGAAACTCCTCCAGGCAATAAGCTGACACAATCTCAGGGCTCACTTTGTTTCTTTTTTCTTAGATCACAGGCCTGTATCGTCTGTCAACCAGTGTCTGAAAGACATTGCTTTATGTATTTTGTCCAGTTTTTTAGTTTTTTGAGGCAGGAGGGTCCCTGTTTCTCCAGTTTTTAAGTGAAAGTCTCTAACATCTTTTCTAGGGACTTTACATATTGATTGTAGGTTCCTTTCTTTAAAGAAACTCTGTCACTTCAGACATGGTTTTTGGATAGTTAAAAAGCAGATCTGTATTTAAAGTAACAAAGTCATACATCTAGATAAATCAAAATAGTGTTTAGGGGATTTAGAGACTAATTCATTATTATTAGAATGACAGGGAGTCAAAAAGGAATTTCCAAATAGGGCTGAGGCTGCCCAGATGGTGATTTACTGAGGTTCCGTGGTTGTACAGAGCTGTAACCAGCTCAGTCTTGGCTTTAATAAGCCCTTTAACTGCCCTACTATCTGTTTAAATTCCTTCTTTATCGATGGTCTTCAGTGTTTAAATGTTCAGTTTCATGCCTCATCCCAATATTCAAACAAGGAGTAAAACAGTCGGAACCATTGAGGTAAAGATCAAAACTACAGTGAGAAGGTCAGACAAAGAAAACGCTAATAGTGTTTAAACTGTGGAACCCTCCACCAACTGCTGACCCAGAATTAATATTTTTCTCGAAGTCCTTGCTGGCCACACTGAAAATAAGTGAAGCCAATTACAATAGTCTATCCTTGGGCCAGGTTATGGGCAATAAATCAAGCTCAACTATTAACCTTTCGTGTGTGTGTGTGTGTGTGTTTGTGTGTGTGTGTGTGTGTGAGAGAGAGAGAGAGAGAGAGAGAGAGCACGCTAGCAAGCATGGCGGCAGGGGTGGGGGTAATACATGTGCAAGTATACATGCTCACATATTTATTTAGCATCTTACATGTGCCAGTCATCTCATTTAATCTTCACAATAACCCTATAAATTTGGGTTTTAGGTATTACATATTAGGTATTCAGTGAAAAAGCTGAGATCCAGAGATACCAAATGACTTATTCAAGTTTTTCCACCACACCATGCTACCTCTCACAATGCCATACTGTATTCCCCTCGGTAGCACCATAATTCTGTTGTCAATAGGCCATAAACACAGCCTTGGGCCATTCATGTTGCAATCATGTACTCTGGGCCACAAGAGGCATTGTAAGACAGAGTTGGATGGATAATCAGTATCTTTCATTAGAAAAAGTATTTAAAGTTCATAATTTACGTAGAGTAGAACAAAACAACAATAAGGCAATAAGGACAGTATATTATTTCCCATTTGGCCAATTTAACCGAAAAAGCGTGATACATTCGTAATACCACACCACCTGTCACTCAGAGACAAACCTTTTAGTTTGAGGCTGTAGTCACTATTAGCAAAGCCTAACAGTGTTTGCAACTCTGTCTCTTAAACTTATGATCTTCATAAAGAGCCTTCATATTTGAGATTGCTATCATGGAGTGGTTTTTCTGTGGTTGTTTTCCAGCTACACCAAGCTCATATAATTTTATCTGCTTTGCTGGCAGTTTCCTTGATTTAGCTCATGATGAAGCTACCTCAGTCTCCTGCTGTAGTTTTCTCTGCCTATGCCCTCTCCAGTGTTGGTAGACTGGCTGTATTTCAAGACTTCAGTATTTGATAGTAGGTTCAATAAATACTTGTAATTTAGCAATGCTAGTTATCCTATTATTCATGCTATTTCTGGTACAACTTTGATTATAACTACTTAAAACTCCATATGTAAAGTCCCTGATGATAACCCAAGCTTCTTCTTTAAAGACATAAATGCTACCAGTCTTTAGTTTGTCTTGTGGATATCGGTGCCTTACTTTTGAAGTCTACACCAGTTTTTAAAATTCTGTTTTTGAATTTGTCAGTGAACATGCAGTCCTTCACATACAAGAATGATGGTCCTGATGGTCTTTCAAGTTTTGTTTTCTACTATTAGAGATAAGCTGCTCTGAACTTGAGCATGTGCAACTTATCTGGGTAGGGGCTGGGTAGGGTACATATATCTGAGCTGTATTAGCGAGGTTCTTTCCAGTGTGAAATGCACTAGCCTGTATAAGGATTAGATCTACAGCTGTGATTTTGTTAGACAATCAACATTCATGCTTTTTATAGAGAGAGTGAGGACTAGGATTCACATCTTATTTTTTTCTACCCCTTCACGAAAATTTAGGGTGAAGCTACTGGTAATCGAATAGAAGAAGAGACATGATGTTAGTGTTTGGGTATCTGTGTATAGTAACACCTTGATTATTAAGTGACCATATAAGTAATAGTTTAGAGGAACGCTCCAGGGCCAGACTACCTGGGTTTGAATTCTGGCTCCTTTATTACTATTTGAGTCACTTTGGTCAAGTTACTTTACCTCTTTCTGTCATTGTATCCTGTGACTTTGATAAATTCACTTTAATTCTAATAGGGTTTTTTTGGTAGATTCCTTAGGACTTTCTACAAATACAATCATGTTGTCTTCGAATAAATACAATATTACTTCTTCCTTTCCAACCTCTATGCCTTTTTTCCTGATTTATCTAGAACCTCCAGTATAATATTGAATAGACAATTGAATTGTCGTTCCCAGTCTTAGGGAGAACACATTTGGTCTTTCACTAAATAAATATGATGTTAGCTGTAGGTTTTTGTTACGTGTCCTTTATCAAATTGGGGAAGTTTTCTTCTATTCCTAGTTTGCTTAGAGTTGTTGCAATTGGGTATTGAATTTTGTCAAATGCTTTATCTTCATCTATAGGGCTCATCATATGATCATCTTTATTGTATTAACCTGGTGATTTCCACTGATTGATTTTTGAATGTTAAATTCTTTCTTAATGTAAAAACAAGGAAATAGAGATATTCCATACATATTTCTGTGTTTTTTGGAACTGGCAAGATCCTAAGGTACTTTAAAATCTCTAGGCTTATTCCCTAGTTGTCTCTCAATTATAAAGTTATATGTTAAAGACATAATAATCAACAGTAATACACCTTTTGAGGGTTAAACAAACGATTATATTGAGTCTTCCTGATTGATGATTTAAATATATTTTAGTGAAATCTGAATCAGTGTAAGGATAATATAATATTTATGCTGACTTCCTGATCATTAACTTCTCCCATAATCCACAGAAAAATAATCTTAACTCTTTTGAGATCTTATTTTTTAAAGAAATGAATATACTAGAAAATGAAGCTAGCTGGGTAATACATAATTATTGAGAAGTAGTTCACTGCATATTTAGAAATTATTTTGGAGTAGTAATCATAATAAACAGAAGTTTCCAAGTAAAGAAAGTCTTGGTTCTTCATCAGGTGATAAAGAAAAAGGGGACCCCCATAGTTGGTGCCTTGATTTATCATGCTTGCTTTTTAACCATGACCATAATATCATGTTCATTCTCTTTATAGGAAGGTATTTTTATTGTTTGTTACTAGGTATTTCTGGGGCTGCTTTATTATAGTGCCTGCTATTTTTGTAAAGAAGCCATTCAAATATAGTAAGAGTGATTCATCCCCTCCTACTGCCAGTTCCAGTCCCACAAATGGAAAAGCACTGAGGGGGACTTCGGCTGATTTAATCTTCCATTAAGGTTCTATTTGCATAGCCCATGGTCTCTAAAGGCTTAGTCTGCCGTTGCCTCAACCGACCTTTTGTACAAATAAAATTGAATGAAACAGATGAGTGGATAAGTGTGTCTGGAGAGCAGCCCCGGAGTCTCACTGCCCCCGCTCACGTGCAGAGCAGTGTTTCCCAGCCCTCTCTGCACACACAGGGCCCGAGGGGTGAAACCCAATGAGGTGCTCTCATCGACTCCTTTACAGGATTGGCCTTTTCAGCCTCAAGAAGCAGCATGACCCGTTCCATTCAGCTGCTGCTCTCAGCCCATTCTTCAGCTTCTCCTCTCACGTTCCCATGGAGGGAGGCTCTGGGCTCGTCCTGCACATGCTCCCTGAGCGAGTCATTCACAAAGACAGTCTGCTCTCCAAGGCAAAGCTGCAGTCAGTGAGGCTGCAGACAAGGAGCCATGCCAGCCAAAGGGGGAAAGGAAGACACATTGAAGATGGCATCAGTGCAGTCATCCCACAGGGGCTTGAACTGGGCTTGGATGTTTTTCCTGGAAATTCCAGCTTGTTCCAGGCATTTGTTTTCTCTGTAAAGGAGCGGGGGCAGGTATGATTCCCTCCAGGCAGGAGAGGCAAATAAGCCTTATTGAGCAGCACTGTACAGAATTACTAAGTATAGAACAGACCAGCCTTCCAGGAACAATACATGAAGTCATCATAACAGTAACTTTCCCCTTGGGTATTCTCACAAAATATTTTTATTTAGTTTGGGTATAAGAGATAATATAATGCCATAAGGATAGTTTAAAATGCAGATTATTTGGGGGCTTCCCTGGTGGCGCAGTGGTTGAGAGTCCGCCTGCCAATGCAGGGGACACGGGTTCATGCCCCGGTCCAGGAGGACCCCACGTGCCGCGGAGCAGCTGGGCCTGTGGGCCATGGCCACTGAGCCTGCGCGTCCAGAGCCTGTGCTCCACAACGGAAGAGGCCACAGCAGTGAGAGGCCCACGTACCGCACAAAAAAAAAAAAAAAAAAAAAAATGCAGATTATTTGGTAGAAAATAATCACATTTGAAATATGTGATATTTTGTTACTGTTATGTGGGTAAAAATCTGGCTTTTAGCAATCTGTTTTCAGTTCAACAAATATATGTATTATGAGCCACCTACCCACTGCTGATGGCTAAATGCTACTCTTTATGCTGGGTGGCGAGAAAAGCTGTGTATGGACTAAGCATGACAAAAAGATGGAATTAGGAGACTGTAGACTTCTCTGCTAATTAAATGGATTAGTCCTAGAAATGACTGGTGTGAGTTGGTGGATTAGATGTATCCATAAGGGAAAGGAACTCTATTTTATATCAATCAATTTTTTCTTATTATAAAAAGAATATATTTCCATTCTAGAAGATTGGTGCCGGGGTAGGGAGTGGTGTGGATAAGCAAAGCCAAAGGAAAAACCCCTGCTATCCCACCACCCCAAAGTGATGCCGTTAACACTTTATTTTAGATCCTTCAGCGAGTATATGAGGGAAGTCTGACTTGTAAGCTGGACATCACTGAACAGTATCAAACTCCGTATTTGTATTTACCTCCTCGTGCATCCTCGCACTCTGATTAAATCCTCAAACTTGATGTAAAGTCGTTTTCATTACACACATCCCTGTAAAGCAGACATTGTGCAACTACCAAATTCATGCAATTCAAACCGTTATTTTCTTTTTCGGTTAATGTTTTAAATATGTTATCCCTTAAGCTTAGAAACAGAGTCTGACAGAATGTGACCAAAATAAACTAGTTGATTACCTTGCTCCTCTGTTTAAAAGTACTCTATTGGCTTCTCATCCCTCTTAATCTAGGAATTTTCATTTCTGGTAGTGGTGGGCTAGGTAGTTAGAACCACTGAGGACAACTCTAAAGGTTGAGAGAAATATTCTTTTTAATTTTCTTAAATGTATTGAAGAGCTAACAAAATAGCAAGATTTGTAGACCTGAGTCAAAATCTAGGGTAAAGCAAGGACCCAGAGATGTAAACTGAGCACTCAAAGCCTCCTTTTCTCTAAAGACATTTGCTAATCTGGAAGAAATATCTGTGAAATCAAACTGGGTTGTTGGTAGCCTTACAGGGCAAGAATCAAAACCTAGGTAAGAAATCTGATAAGCCCTCCCCTTTGTAAGCTGGGACCACGAAGAGCTATACCTTCAGAGTAAGAGTAAAGTGAAAGTAAACCAGCCCTGGAGCAGTTCAGACTTGTTGACACAGGTGGTCCAGAGAACCTCGAACTTTTATTAACTTAGACCACCAGAATGAATACTAGTCATGTCCCCTGGTGCCTGGCAGAAGCAAAGGAAAATCCTTTCTGGAGGATTGTGCCATTATCCTAAGGACTCAATCTCAAAAATGATTTTTTTTCCAAGTATAATGACCAGTAGTCAAAGATAATTAGTTCCAAAAAATAACAGGCTACCCTGAGTAATAACCAATAGAGACAGCAGACAACACAAAGTCCCACAAAAACTTCAGATAGGGGTTCCCTGGTGGCGCAGTGGTTGAGAGTCCGCCTGCCGATGCAGGGGACACGGGTTCATGCCCCGGTCTGGGAAGATCCCACATGCCGCGGAGCGGCTGGGCCCATGAGCCATGGCCACTGAGCCTGTGCGTCCGGAGCCTGTGCTCCGCAACGGGAGAGGCCACAACAGTGAGAGGCCCGCATACCGCAACAAAAAAAAAAAAAAAAAAAAAAAAAAAAAAACTTCAGATATTGCAGTTATTAGACAGACTCTAAAACAACTGTGTTGACTACATTTAAAGGGTTTTTTTTTAATGAGCTTGAAAATATCTGCAGGAACAGGAATCTGTAAAAAATGTTGTAACAGATTGGAAAAAGAACTAAACAGAACTTCCAAAACTGAAAAATACAATAAACAAAATTAAGAACTCAGTGAACATATTAATCAACAGATTTTACACAGCTGAGGAGAGAACTGAACAATGGATCTAAAGGACGTAACCAGAATGCAAGAGAGGAGATAAAATGACAGAACATATACAAGATAGGATAAGAGACATAAAGGATAGAGTAAGCCCTAACATGCTTTTAATGAGAGTCCCAGTTAGTGAGGAGAAGCAGTTTGGGACAGAGGCATATTTGAAGAGATGATGGCTGAGAATTTTCTCAAACTGACATAAAACACCAATCCATAGATTCAAGAAGCCTAATGAGTCCCAAGCTAGCAAATGAAAAGAAATACACACTTAAAATACATCATTGTAAACCTGCAGATAACCAAAGGCAAATCTGTGATAAATAAATAGATTATCGTCAAAGAAGTAGCAGTTAGGCTGATGGCTAATTTCTCAGTATCAACAATGGAAGCCAGAAGACCAAGCCTTCCATAATTCTTTCTGCAGATTGTTTGCTTTACAAGGACCTCCTGCCAACAAGTTAGTGGAGGCAAAAATCTAGTCCTCATTCCAGTCGCCAGAACCTGTGCCTCACTCTGAGCTGCTTCTGCCCAGAGAAAGGGGTGCATTTTTCTAATTCTCACAAAGATATCTTCCACTTGCCAAGCCATGTGCCAGTGGGGCAGCATCTACCCACAGGAGATACCCTGTTTTAACTTGTGTAAATCACCAGATGAGCTAGCAGGGGGTCTGCAGAAGAAAGTAAAATAACTTCATGTGCCTCTTCTAATTTTGAAGCTACACATTCTTTCTGTTCTTCATTTCATTGGACCTAGGCAGAGGAAAACAGCTCTGGAAAATTAAAGGTATTTTGAGGCAAACAAAAACTGAGAGTTTACTACTATTACATTAAATGTGAATAGACTAAATGTTCCCATTAAAAGACAAACATTGTCACAATGGATTATAATTCAGTTGTCTACTATTTACAGAAGACTACCTAAAATATCAGACAGTATTTCTCAACTTAGGGTGATTTTGTCCCCAAAGGGACATTTGACAGTGTCTGGAGATTTTTTGTTGTTGTCATAACTGGCAGGAGGGGGTGTACTATTGACAAGCAGTAGCCTGGGATGCTGCTAAACTACAGTGCACAGGACTGCCCCCTTACAACAAAGAATTATCTGGCCCAGAGGGTCAGCAGTGCCAAGGTTGAGAAACTCTGATATAAATAAACAGAAAATTTGAAGAATTAAAAAATGGAAAAATGATACACCATGAAAATATACAACAAAAGAAAGCCAATAACAGCTATATAAATGATAGGCAAAACTATCTTAAGTCAGAAAACACTGCTAGAGATAAAAGGTATTACTTCAAAAGAATAAAATTTCCATTTATCAGAGAGATATAAGAATTTTAAATTTATAATTACCCAATAAAATGGCCTCAAAATCATAAAGCAAGAATTTGCAAGACAAAAACAAATTCACAATTGAGGTGTTTTATGTTTACATTTCTCTCATGGTATTTGATATAACAAGCAGTCAAAAAAACAGGATATATAAGATTTGAATAACAGCTAATTTCACTGATGGGCATTTATAGAATCCTGTACTTAACTATAGAATACATATTCTCTTCAAGAGCACACATGGAACATTTATCAAAGTTGACCATATATATACTGGACATACAGCTAGTTCAACACATTCCAAAAGATTAAAATTGCACATAATTATGTTCTCTGACATTGGTATCATTAAGAACAATAAGAAAAAGGTGACTGGAGACACATACTGTGCCCCAAGTATTTCAAAATTAAGCAGTACACTTCTATGTAACCCATGGGTCAAAGAACAAATCACAGTAGAAATTAGAAGTAACTGAATGATAATGAAAAATACCATATATAAAAAAACTCCTGGGGTGTAAATAAAGCTGAGTTAAAGGGGATTTTATAGTTTTAAACTCACCCATCTCAAGAAGTTAGGGGAAAAAAACAGCAAATTAAATCCAAAAAAAGTAGAAGGAAGGAAATAAGACAAGAATAGAAATTAGTGAAAGAGAAAACATTCATAGAAAGGATAAACAAAACCAAAAATTGGTTCTTTTTAAAGACTAATAAGATTCAAAATCCTTATAAAGAGTAGTGAAGAAAAAAAGTACAAAGATTACCAATTTCAAGAATGAGGGACTTCCCTGGTGGTCCAGTCGTTAAGTGGTTAAGACTCTGTGCTTCTACTTCAGGGGGCACGGGTTTGATCCCTGGTCAGGGAACTGAGATCCCGCCTACCACGTGGCACGGCCAAAAAAAAAAAAAAAAAAAAGAATGAAAATGAGAACATCCCTATAGAACCTACAGGCATAAAAATAGTATATTTCTAAAAGAGTGAACTCCAGCTTCTTACCCTGGGTACACAGCCCTGTGTGATCTGATCATTTAGATTAGACCCTCTCATTTTATATCACTGGCCCTTAAGTCTACTGTGCAGCCATCACTCATGCTGTCTGTTTCTATCTTAGGGACTTTGCTCTAACTCATCACTTTTTCTGGGACACAATGGTTGTCTCCTTGTAGTTTGATCTCAATTTTAACCATAACCTCCTCAGCAAAGCCTTTCCTGACCACCAGCCTAATGTAGCCACTAGTCATTCCCCATTACATGACCCAATTTTTTTTTAATTTTATTTATTTATTTATGGCTGTGTTGGGTCTTCATTTCTGTGCGAGGGCTTTCTCTAGTTGCGGCAAGTGGGGGCCACTCCTCATGGAGGTGCGCGGGCCTCTCACTATCGAATCATCTCTTGTTGCGGAGCACAGGCTCCAGACGCGCAGGCTCAGTAATTGTGGCTCACGGGGCCAGCTGCTCCGCGGCATGTGGGATCTTCCCAGACCAGGGCTCGAACCCGTGTCCCCTGCATTGGCAGGCAGATTCTCAACCACTGTGCCACCAGGGAAGCCCACGTGACCCAATTTTAATTCCCTAATTAGCACATATTATTATCTGATGTCTTAATTATTTCCTCCCTGCCCCAGATATAAAACACGTGAGAGTAGGAATCTTATCTTGCTCACCAGAGTGCACACAATAGGTGCTCAATAGATGTATGTTGATTGAAATACCATCTTCTCATTCAGTCAGGGAGAGGTAAGCTAGAGGAAATAGGAAAAAAGTAGAAACAGAAAATGAAGAAAAACATCAAACTATTTAAGAACCTATTGTATACAAAACTGTAGTGTTTTTTAAAAAGGGAAAGAAGGGACAAGAAAATGTGCACAATGGGTTGAAAGGAGGAGGGGGGAAAACACTTTAATCATATAGTAGTACTGTTGTGTTTCAGAAAAGCTCTTTAATTAGAGGGAAAGAAACTAACTTTGTTGAGCTCCCTCTGTGGAGGAAGCCTAAATTGCCAGATGATGTTTTTTGAAAGGTTTCATTTCTACTTACAGCTGTAACCAAAATAATTTTCTTTGTTTTCAACTCTTTCCTAGGAAGAAAAGAGAAAGTTCTTTCATCTTATAGGAGGAAAAACAAAAGGCTCTTTGCCTTCATGGTGTAATATTTGTCCAGGATTACTGGTTGTGCCATTCACTGAGAGAGAATACAAGAAGGCTCATTTTGGAGGGAAATCATAAGTTTCATTTTGAACAGGTTAAGATTTAGAGGCTTTTGAAACATCCAAGTAGAGAGAGATGTTGACTAGATAATGGGATACATCAGCCTGGGTCTCAGGGGAGAGGTCTGAGCTGGAGCTCTAACTCTTTGATATACACAAGGTAATTGAAGCCATGGGGGTGGATGTGAATGTCTAGAGAGAGAGAGAATAAAGTACGAAAAAAACGAGGTTCCAGGGCTGAAGCTTGAGCAACTCCAGCATGTAATGGTTAGGCGGTGGGAAACCAGCCTCTGCAGGAGATTGAGAGGAATGGCTAGGAGAATGTGGTTTCATGAAAGCCAAAGTTAGACACCTTTCCAAGGAGAGAGGAGGGTCAACAGTGCTGCTGAGACATCAAGGAGAACAAGGAATGAAAATGATTATTAGATTTAGTGACATTGAAGCCCGTGACCTCAGTGAAAGTCGTTTTAGCAGAGCGTGTAGAATCTGAGTCAGTCTTAGCTTTGCATCCCTGATGCCTTTGCACAGGGTAGACACTGGATATATTTGTTCATTTTACTGTGAAATGTTTAATAATGCAGGAATATGTATAATATGTATGTGCAGAATTTAAAGAATAATTATAAAGTGAACAACATTTACTGATCACCCAAGTTGAGAGAATCTTAGGAGACACCTGTCTGCCCCTCCCTGCTAGCAACTTCTTCTCCGCCCAGAGATACCACTCTGCCAGTACTTAAGGGATAAGTGCCCCCTTGCTTTTCTTTATAGTTTTACCACGTATGAATGGTTCCCTAAACAATACACTGGTTTTTTTTTTTACAATATACTTTTTAGTTTTGACTGTTTTGAATTCTGTGTAAATGGAATCATACTGTATCCACTTTTTTGGGTCTTGCTTCTGTTGGCCAACATTATGTTTTTCTGATCTGTCTGGGGTGATGATGAGACTGTATGTCGTTTGTTTTCACTGTTATATATAGTATTCTGTTGAATAAATATACCACCATTTACTTTGACATTCTGCTTTTGATGGACATTTGGGTCACTTCCCATTTTTGCTGTAACCAGCAACACCATCATGAATATCACCATATGTGCTGCCTTATGAACTTGTGTAAGAGTGTTTCTAGGATGGGTGTATACATAGGAATGGAAATGCTGGGTCATATGGATATGTCCATCTGTTCCCTAAAGTGGTGTGTCAATTTACATTCCTACCCTTTCTGTGTGAGAGTAACCACTGCCCTAGATCCTCCCCAGTGTTTGACATTGTCAAACTCTAAAATTGCTGCCTGCCTGATGGCTATGAAATTTTATCTCATTGTGGTTTTAATTTGCATTTTTCTCCTTATAAGGCAAACTTCTTTTAATTGAAGTATAGTTGTTTACAATGTTGTGTTAATTACTGCTGTATAGCAAAGTGACTCAGTTATACACATATACATTCTTTTTCATATTCTTTTCCATTATGGTTTATCCCAGGATATTGAATATAGCTCCTTGTACTATATAGCAGGACCTTGTTGTTTATCCATTCTATATATACCAGTTTCCATCTGCTAATCCCAAACTCCCAGTCCATCCCTCTCCCACCTCCCTCCCCCTTGGCAGCCATCAGTCTATTCTCGATGTCCCTGATTCTGTTTCTGTTTCATAGATAGCTTCATTTGTGTCATATGTTAGATTTCACATATAAGTGATATCATACGGGATTTTTCTTTCTCTTTCTGACTTACTTCACTTAGTATGATAATCTCTAGTTGCATCCATGTTGCTGCAAATGACATTATTTCATTCTTTTTTATGGCTGAGTAGTATTCCATTGTATATATGTACCACATCTTATTTATCCATTCATCTGTCAATGGACATTTGGGTTGTTTCCATGTCTTAGCTATTGTGAATAGTACTGCTATGAGCATTGGGGTGCATGTATCTTTTTGAGTTATAGTTTTGTCTGGATATATGCCCAGGAGTGGGATTGCTGGATCATATAGTAAGTCTATTTTTAGTTTTCTGAGGAACCACTATACTATTCTCCACAGTGGCTGCACCAACTTACATTCCCACCAACAGTGTAGGAGGGTTCCCTTTTCTCTACACCCTCTCCAGCATTTGTTATTTGTAATGATGTTATTTTAATGATGGCCATTCTGACCGGTGAATGTTTTTTGTATGCTTATTGGCCATGTAGTATTTCACAAAAGAGAAAATCCAATCAAGTCTATTGTCTGTTTTTCTGTTGTACCTTTTTCTCATTGGTTCATAGGTATTCTTTAATATTTTGGATGCAAATTCTTTTTTGATGATGTGTGTCGAAAATATTTTTATCAGTGTAAGGTTTGAATTTCACTTTCTTTATGATGCCTTTTAATAAATGGAAGTTTTTAATTTTAATATAGTCAAATTTATCAGTCTTTTCTTGTTTAAAAAACCCATAATGACTGAAGTCATTATGATTTTCTTCTAAAAGTCTTATATTTCTGTATTTTCCACTTAAATATTTAATATTTCCACTTAAAAATTAATTTGGTGTGAAATGGGCTATCAGTTTCATTTTTTTCCATGTAGATACCTGATTTTCCCAGCACTGTTTAAAGAAATATCCATCCCTTCTCTATTGATCTGACATACCCATCTGTCAGATAACAAGTGTTCATAAATGTGTGGATTTGTTCTGGGAATCCCTCTTTGGTTTCATTCAGTGCTGTGCTGATAAATGTTTAACAAGCAGCTCCTCTCTCTCCTCTCCCATACACTCAAAAAAGCCCTGATTTGTAGCACTTGCTGATTTCTGGTGGGGTGTAAATACTCCCACCATGACCAGTTTCAAGCTACCAACATGATGTCACAGAATGCAGAGTTCAGAAGAGATGCCAACAGTGGGCTCTCAAGAGCAGGGTTTATTCCAGTGCTACATCAAAAAAGTATCTGGCCCAATCCTCTTACTGATTTCTATGAGCCCCCAGGGCCTTGTAAATACAAATATTAACACATCAATTTTCAGAAACATAGTTACTGGGAAAATTAGGCATAATTATGAATTAGTTCCATCCACTTACTATTATCTTATAAATATTTTAAAGCTACCCTCTTCCCCACCTCCCCTCCCCCACACATATCCTGATCATTCCCACCTAAAAGTTCTTGGGGTCAGGGTTGTGACTTCTATTCCTTTATTCTCTCCTGTCCCCATTCCCCAGTAGCACCAGCTTCTTTGCCAAATTCAATGACTGGTAGAGGAGGCTTGCTACAGAAATTTCAAAAACGTGGACTAAGTCACAGCTCTAGGATGTAAACCACTCACTGGGTCATGTACGGCCTGGGAAACAGAAGGTTGTCCAGAGGCGAAGCAAACTCTTTACATATCTCCAAGGGCAATGTTCAAGTCTATTACAGCAAATAAAAAGACTGGCCTGTTTGTGTGGCGTCAGCCAGGAAACCTTGGCACCAGTGACTGAGCTTTTTGGTATCCATTCACCTATAATTGTATGACTCCATAGAACTTTTTCTAAATGGGGACCGTGGTGATCCTAACGTTCTGTAATGTGGCCCTTGTGGCCCTGGTCAGCTTATCGTCCAAAGTAATAACAACTGCAGTAGCTTCTGTGAGCGCCTACTTGTGTGAGTGCTGTTCTAGAAGTTTTACAGGGATCCTGTCTGATCCTCACAGTGTCCCTTCAAGGGTGGTTATTCCATTTTACAGATGAGGAAATAATGACTCAGTGAGGTATGGCACCTTGTCCTCAGTCACACTGGTAGTAGGTGACAGGTGTATCCCATCCCAGGCCTGGGTAACCCCAAAGTCACTACCCCATCACTCTTCACTTTGTATGTCCATGGTAGGGTTCTCCACTTTCTGCCTTGTGTTGTAGTTCCCTGTATATATTTCTATTTTCCTTACAATATTGTCAAAGTCCTTACAGGCAGAAACTGTGTCTTTTCCACCTACTGCCCAAGCAGCACTAAGTTAGGCTGACGAGGTGAACTGGATTGAGTGACCTGCCCAGGAACACTGCAGGGTCAGTGTCTGGGTCAGGAGTTGCACTCTCTGCTGGGAGACGATCCCAGGAGTCCACTACCTCCCATCTTCGTGTGCTTCCTAGCTCTGACACCCACCCAACAGTCCCTGGGTCCACTGGAATGTGTACTTAGGAAGCGAGGACTACCCCCAGCCCTGGTCAGCAGGTGTCTGCACCTACTGCACCCCCAGCTTCTGAATGGCCAGGACTTGTTCAGATGGAGAATGAACATTCTTTCCCTGACATTTTCATTTTTCACTTATGTTTTGTGCTAAGAATATTGGTGGTGTTTAAGCCCAGTTACTTTTAAAAATATAGGCAATTTGGAAAATAAATAAAGGCACAAATAAGAAGATGAGAATCAGCAGTAACCATACCACCCCAAGCAACTGCTATTAACATTTTGGTACATGTCCTCCCAGCTAGCTATACATTCAGTAACGTGGAATTCACAAAAATGAATTATATCATGCATGTTATGTTTGTAACCTGCTTCATCCCCTTCCATTTTGACTGGTTATTCCAAATCTAGAGGAAGCCCTGTTAGAGAAAAGTCCTCTCCTCCCTCTCGCTGTGATTTAATGGGTGAGATGGGGTTAGATCATACTTACACTTATTTAATGCCATTTAAAAGTTTGTAAAGCATTTCACCTCCTAATGAGGAAAAAACTTAGTCTGACTCATAGGGCAGAGGCAAGATCAGTGTTTATATCTTTATGCCAGCCTGAGAATCGTTCCACCGCTATTTATTCCATCCTTCCACAAATGCTTTAAAGTTTCAGGTTTCAGGAGGAGAGAGAGAAAAAGTACAATTGTAAGTAGGGCTAGATGATCAAATGTCAGGGCCAGATGGGATATTGTTTTTAACTGCATATCTGTCTGAGGCGTTCTTTTTAAAATTATTATTGACTAACTTCTGAATATGTTTTATATGCATAGGGAAAAAAATTTAAAAGCTATAAAGGGTATACAGTGAAAACAGCCCCCCACCCTATCTCTCATCCCCCACGTTCCTCTGCCACTCAGTCACCTTCTCCGGAGCATCCCTGTTAGCAGTTCTTGTGTGTCCTCACCTGAAGCATTCTGAGTTCAAAGGGCAGGGGCGTGCAGAGGTGATCAAGGGTGAGAAGAATGCGCTTCCGTATTTTCCTCTATCACATCTTTATCTTCCACTGAGGTCATCCAAGTCACTGGGATGCAAAGCCCCCAACAATATTCCAAACGAAACAGAATCTCCCTCTTCCAAAGTCCCCTGTGGCTGTATCTCGAGGCAGGGTCAAAACTGCCACCTTCTGTGCCACTGGAGGCACCACTGACGCCGGACCAGTCTCAGCGTCTGCAGACTGAAAGCCTCGTCTGGGCTCTGCCCTGGACTGGCTCTAGGCAAGTTACCTCACCTTTCTGAGATGCCCGTTTTAACTAGGTGATCTCCAAGCCCCTTTCTTCTCTAACCATGGAAGATTAATTAAGAGGATGTCTTAGCTTGGGCTGCTATAACAAAATACCATAAACTGGTGACTTATAAACAGCAGACATGTATTTCTCACAGCATTGGAGGCTGGAAGTCCAAAATCAGGGTGCCAGCATCATAGGCTTCTGATGAGAGCCCTCTTCTGGGTTGCAGACGGCTGACTTCTTATATCCTCACATGGCAGAGAGCAGAGCAGAGGAAGCAAGCTCTCTGGTAGCTCTTATAAGGGCACTAATCCCATTCATGAAGGCTCCACCCTCATGACCTCATCTAGTCCTAATTACCTCCCAAAGGCCTCACCTCCTAATGCCATCACACTGAGGGAGTAGGGATTCAACATACGTATTTTGGGTGGACACAAACATTCAGCCCATAACAGGGGATAACTTAAAAAACAGTACTTCTCAAGTTTTAATATGCATGTGAATCACCCAGAAATCTTGTTACAATGCAGATTCTGATTCAGCTGATCTAGGATGGGGCCTAAGAGTCTTCGTTTTAAGCCTGCTCCCAGGTGATGTCATCTGCTGGTCTGAGGCTCAGGTCTTGAGTAGCAAGAACCAAGCTGGCCTGACTAATGGCCCATGACCTGTTCTAGGGATTAAGCACCTGGGAGTTCGGAGTAACATTTCCTTTGAAGCTGAGAGCTCCCTCTGGAGAACCCTGGCACCTGGTTTCCTAAGATTCTTCTCTGCCGAAGAACGCTGACATTCTGTGAGCTCTGCTGGGTGCCGGGCTCTGTACTGAGTGCTCCAAATACATTCTCTCTCTTCATCCTCACAGCTACCCAATGAAGGCGGTGCTGTGATTGTCCCCATCTTACAGATGAGGACAGTGCAAGCCTTCGAGAGGATAAAGTGCTCACGATTACATAGCTGGTAAGGGGCAGAGCAGGCATTCCAACCCAGATTATCTGATTCCAGAGCCTTCATCTTACTGCTGAACCGAAGAGCAGAATGGCGTTCTCGGTTCCAGCCTTGGAAGTAAACACCACTGCATCATGTGTATGTGGGAGCGGACACTGTTGTCCATCAGTGCAGTGTCTCCTCCAAGGGAACATGTCTCTGCTTGCATGTCTACCCTCTGCCTCAAATTTTCTTGATACCTCTGAAGGGGCTCTGACGGCAGCAGTATCATCCAATGGGTAGGGTAGGAAGGCTGCTCCCATGAACCTCTCTCGCCCCAAGGAAAGGGTTCCTTGGCTGTGAACAGTACTTAGATCTGTCGTGGGAAGGCCATGGGCCTTAACAGGCCACATCCATTTTCATTTACCTTCTGAAAGAAGATTAAGGAGAAAATTCAATTTTGCCTAATGCTTCCCCCAAATGGCTAATTTATATGCTAATTAGCAAGATAAGAATCGATGAAACTGGTAATCAATATGATATCCAAGGCACCAGTAATGAAATTCATTTTGAGATGCACCGCCGGTGGAAATGAAGCAATTACGCAGAATAAATGGGGCAGCTCAGGGAATAGGGGCTCCGTGTTGCACTTGACTGCATTATTTCCCCCATTACTCCTCCCCTCACCCTTTCCCCACCCCGTTGAAATCAACTGTCCATGCCGATCCTTTGGAGCACCACACACCAGCTTCTCCCTCTCTAATGCCCGACCCTGCGTGATCCCTATGGGTTTGTGGTCCAACCGGGAGAAAATGGAGGAGGGAAAATTACACTCTGAGAAGCCTAGACGTACAAGCCCTGGAGGAGAATCAGGGGCTAAATAGGAGCTTTTAAGCCAAATGCTGAGTAGTGAATAGCACTTCACTCTCATACTTGCTGAGCATGGTTTAAGGGTTTCCAGTTCTAGAGCTTAAGTATAGCCACCATATTGCCTAGATTTTCCGGAGCTGTCTTCATTTCAAACATTTCGTCTCATCAGACAATATGTCAAATGATGTGTCCTACTTAAGTCCAGTGTGAAGTAGGCCATAGTGTCCTCATAAGATTTAGCCTGACTCTAGGAAGTCTTATTTCAACTTGACCATTTATTCATTTATTCCAGGGTTTCAGATTTTTTTTCTTTTCTGTGTGTGTGTGTGTGTGTGTGTGTGTGTGTGTGTGTGTTGAGGGGGTGATTGCAATCATCTCTGGAGATTAGGGACACAGCATTATTCATTTCGTACTTTTCAACTAAGACAATTAAAATGAATCTTTTATCCCAATGTCTGCTCACTGGTATCACCTGGGGAGCTTTTTCTCCCAAAATTTATTTATTTATGAAAATTCTTAGCATATGAAAATGTTGAAAGAATTATACAGCGAATATTATATATGTATATTTTTCTAGATTCTATAGTTAGCATTTTACCATGCTTGCCCTATCACATATCTATCCAACTATCCATCCCTCTATCCATTCATGAGTCTAGCTTCTTTTTTATGCAGTTTCAAAGTACGTTGCAGGCATCAGAATGCTTCACCCCCTAAACACTTCAGCATGCATATCATTAACTGGAGTTCAATATTTGTTTCTTTTTTCTTTTGAGGTAAAATTTATGTACAATGAAATGTACAGACCTGAAGTACACCATTCTGTACGTTTTGACAGATACATGTACTATGTATATGTATACATATAATATACATTAATGTAAACCAACCCCTATCACCATATAGAACATTGCCATCACCCCGGAAGTCCCCTCATGCCCGCTTCCAGTTATCCCCCATCCCCCCACTTCCAGAGGTAATCACCACTCTGATATTTCCCACCCTAGATTAACTTTTCCTATTCCTAAAACTTCACGTAAGTGGAACCATACAGTTTGCACTCTTGTGTAAGGTTTCCTTCATCCAGCATAGTATTTTTGAGATACATCCATGGTGTTGCCTGTATGGATGGATAGTTTGTTCCTTTCTATTGCTGACTAGTATTCCACCATATGGATGTACCACAGTTTTTTAGCTAATATGAATAAGGCTGCCAGGAACATGTTTGTATTAGACTTTTTAATGGACAGATGTTTTCATTTTCCTTGAATAAATTCCTAAGAATGGAATTTCTGAGTAATAGGGTAGGTATATGTTTATTTTTATAAGAAACTGCCAGGGGCTTCCCTGGTGGCGCAGTGGTTGACAGTCCGCCTGCTGATGCAGCGGACATGGGTTCGTGCCCCTGTCCGGGAGGGTCCCACATGCCGTGGAGCGGCTAGGCCCGTGAGCCATGGCCGCTGAGCTTGCGCGTCCGGAGCCTGTGCTCCGCAATGGGAGAGGCCACAGCAGTGAGAGGCCTGCGTACCGCAAAAAAAAAAAAAAAAAAAAATAGAAACTGCCAGACCATTTTCCAAAGCAGTTGTGCTTGAGGAGCTTTTAAAATACAATGCCTCGGGCTTCCCTGGTGGCGCAGTGGTTGAGAGTCCGCCTGCCAATGCAGGGGACACGGGTTCGTGCCCCGGTCCGGGAAGATCCCACATGCCGCGGAGTGGCTGGGCCCGTGAGCCATGGCTGCTGAGCCTGCGCGTCCGGAGCCTGTGCTCCGCAACGGGAGAGGCCACAACAGGGAGAGGCCTAAGTACCGCAAAAAAAAAAATAATAAAAATAAAATAATAAAATACAATGCCTCCCCCTTATCCCCAGAAATTCTTAAATAATTAATTAATTAGTTTGGATTGTGGCCCAGGTGTAATTGTTTCTGACATAATCATCTGGTGGTTCTAATGTGCAACCAGAGGTAAGAATCACTGAAGATATATTTCACTATATTAAATGCAAAACGTTTAGTGTTTTTTTGGTTTTTTACTTTGAAAAGTGGCTTTCTGTTGCTGTTCCCTTTTTTCCTTTATTTTTACTGCTGTAAAGACTTAGGTATGGTCTAGGATGATCTGGATGTCACAATGCAGACTTTGGAGTAAAAAGACCAGCTTTCTGATCCCAGTTTTCCACCTTGTATCACTTGACCAAGTTACTCATCAGTTTCCTCTTCTATAAAACGGGGCTTATTGTATGATTTCCAAGGTTATGAGGATAAATGTGCCTGGCTCAAAGAATTTTCTGAAATTCACCATAGGATTGGGGTGGGAAGAGAGTTTCCAACCCCCCAGATGAGTGGGATTCCTTAACTCTGCCTTTCTGAACAAGGGCAGATTGACAGTTCTTTTCTTTGGTTCCTTAATGGATGGCAAGGCTGTGAATGTCAGAGGTTGAAGAGCTGTCACCACCTCCCTATAATGATTGAAGTGTAGTTATCTCTTGTCTTACAAATATGTAAAAGGCACATGTGAGTAGGATAAGGATTTCGAGTTGGTTTTCCATCCAGTGGTAACTTGGGCTGCTCTAGCTATTCACCATGGAACCAGCAACACACCTTTGCAAGACTGCTGGCTAGAGGTGGTGTTAAGACAACAGGGAGGAGCTATCCAGCAGCTGATTACTGAGCATTGAGTCAACAACTACAACAAAACAAACCACTGAAATCTGATCCCTACCATCTGAAGCCTGGCCCACTCCCCCAGGGGAGACAGACCTGGACACTGTCTTCTGAGTTCACCTTTTATGACACCAGTTCAGATCTGAGTGAACTGGCCCCTAAGCCTTACAGAAAGCTGGTTTGTGTGACTCCTGACAATGTTGTATATCAAATGCTCAATCCTTGTTGGGAAAACAGCAACAACAAAAACCTCTTTAAGGGGTCTTCTGAGTGATGTGGCTTCTCTCATTGTTCGACCATTTGAGTAAGGATTTGCCAGTGGGCACCAGGAAGGATGCAGTTGTGAATAATAGGTTTTCCCACGTGAGACAGGCCAGAGTGGGCAGAGATGAGGATCTTAAATCAGGCTAGAAGTGCTACATTTTAGCTCCTTTCTGAACAGGAGGGCTGTGGAGCCTCCTCCTTCATGTCCTCCACAGACATCTACTGAGAATGCAGTGTTCTTGCCTTCCCGGGGAAGTAGGGTTTCCAGAGTATCAGAGGTTGCTCTGGGCTCCAGTTATCAGAACAGAGATCCAGGGTAAAGGATGGCTGCTAATGAGCCCCTCTTTTCAACTTTTTGGCCTCCCTGAGTGTCTGTCTGTGGGACCCGCGTTCTTTTGTCAGGGGGTGCAGGGCAGAGGGGGTGAGGAAAAGAGATCAGATGGCCTGCTATCTGAAGCATGTGCCTGGCTTCAGGAGTCCCCTTTTGGGTTGGTTTTATTTTGTAATACGTCCCCTGAGAAGACAGACTAAGCAGCCTGGATTACCCTGCAATTTCTCCAAACTATTTGCATGAAATACTGCAGGCAAAAAGCCCAGCCCCCTATTGGCTGTTGCTAGGTAACAACATAATCATCAGGAAATTAGGCTGTCTTTTTTTTTTTTTTTCCAACCCGGAGTGTGTGGTTGCAGCGTTGTGCGGGAAGAGAGAGGGAGTGGAACAAAGAGAGATGAATGGGATGGTCTTGAAGGCGGGGACACCACAGCCACAAACCTGCATCCCACGGTAGGACAATCTGCTTTGGGTTGGGCTCTTTACTCAGTCAAGCCAATATTGGTACATTTTCCTTTCTTATAAGTATGACAAAGCTAGCAGTTCCTACAGACAGCAGGAACAGGAGCTATGGAAGCAACTCTGACATTTGAAGTGATTTTTAGAAGCAGGGGGTAGTGCTTAATATATGAGAGTGACTCCAAGTGACGATGAATAAATGAATGTGTCTGGAGAGTGTGTGTAGGAAGATAAGACCCCATTCGCGTGGCTGCAGAATGCCTGCAAAGAACAGACCTGAGAACGTGCATGTGAATGAGGCGTGTGACAGAGGAAATCCAAGCATGCTTTCAAATATGGAAGGAAGCCCCATAAACTGAAGTTTGGGATTGTGTCTGTTATGACTCCACCAGTGTTTAGGCATGTGGTCCTACTGTTTTTCAGCCAGGCAGTCCTCAGCCTACCCTTCTGCCTGGTTGGACTTGGCAGGTGAATGAAGAGTAACATGAAGAAAGCATTTGTGTGTGTGTGTGAGTGAGTGTGTGTGTGTACACGTGCGCAAGTGGGCACATGTGCACACGCATGCACTTTGGAGCACTTAGATCATTTTCAAGACTGTATACTCGAATAGCAGCATGGCAAGCCCTGACAAGTGTACAGTTGCACCTGGACACTTCCACGGGGTAATGAATATCCATAGAAACCATGAGTACTTTCCTTTCCCTTCCCGCTAGTCCCAGATGGCTTTCCCACCTCTAACCTCCCTTATCTTGTCCTCCTTTTGAGTTCCCTAGCAATGACCCTGCCCTTACACTAGACCCTCCATTGCTGTGCTGCATACTTCATTGGCTGGCTACGACCCCAGGCAAGCTAATTGCCTTGTACCATTCAATGCCTGCCAGATTAATGACTCCTCCTGTGTCTGGTTGCCCACAGCCTCCTCTGAGATTCCTCTGTGTCCTCTCTCTGGCTTGTCTTTCCCTTCTACCCGCCTCCTCAGCTCAGTCTCTCTGAGCTTGACACCTGAGTTTTTAGAAGTCATTTAATTTAAATGCAAAAATAGAAGCACTGTCTTTTTTTTTTTTTTTTGGCATGATCAGTGGAGGTAGTCCCCTGCCCAATGGGAGGGGACCATTTTGTAACAGTGATACAAACATACAAATGTATCAGGAGCAAGGCAGAATGTGTCCCGTAAGCAAGCGCAGAAGGGAACAGGCTCCCAAGCAGACAGCCCTCCACAGTGACTAACTACCTCCACTGGGTGAGCCTAAGCCTCTGCCCCAGAGGAAAAAGTCATCCTGAATTTACAGTGGCTCAAAGCCCCTTTCTGAGTACGTGCACTAAATGGCACGAACCTGGTGCAGGGCAACGTCAACACCCTATGTACAGATGTGACAGATGCTCTCCAAGACAGTGGTCCCTGGACCAGCAGTATCACAGATCTGCAGGTGGGGCCTGTAGTCTGTTTTGACAAACTCTCCAGGTGGATTCTCAGGTATGCTAAAGTTTGGGAACCACTCTGGGCCTGAAATCTTCCATTTTTAATAAGTTCCCAGATGATACTGACCACTCTTTGAAAACCCCTGCTGTAAGAATAGAAAATGGAGGACAGCGTGTAATGGGAAGGATCTCCTTCCACCTAGAATGCCCCCTCCCCACTTCCAAAGTCCCAATCAAACCCATCTTTGCAGGCCCACCCCAAATGAAACTTCTAGCTAATTCAAAGTGTAATAAGGTTATCACTTTACACCTTATTACATTTCAGGGATCAGCAAACTAGGAATGGTTGGGGGATGGGGATCAAATAAGAGTATGCAACAGAGACCATATGTGGTCCTCAAAGCCTGAACTATTTACTAACTGGCCCATTACAGAAAAAGTTTGCCAATTCCTGTTATATTTATTTATGCACTTTTCTTATTCCTCCTCATAAACTTTAACTCCAGAGTCAATATCTGAATCATTTTTGTATTTCATTCAGTACCAAGCACATAATAATTGTTCAACAAACATGGGAAGGATGGATGTTGGTTGGGTGAGCTAGTTTTGTGTTTAACCAGTGTTCTGAAAGTCCAACAAAAGAAATGATCAGCTTCTCTACTTAGCCACTTTGTGGCTGCCCCATCCATGAAATAAGAACAATAGTTTCTCATTTGAGTAGATGATGAGAATCAGGAAGTTCACACTAATGGAGTTTATTCTTTTTGTTGGTAACTAGAATGATGAAAACCAGTGAGGAGCTGACCTGCCTCTTGAAAAACAAGACTAGCATTTAGAACGTTCATAAATGGAAATACTATAAAAATAAACAAAAACTTACATTTTCACTTGGATTTCTGGTGTCCAGTAAAATATTTTCATGGTTATACACTACCAGAGTTAAAAGAGACCCTAGAGGCAAACACTGCACGAACCACACCTGCCATGACTCACCCTCTGCTTGATTGCCTCTGCCGACTGGAAACTCACTTCTTCAAGTGAGTTGCTAAACTCACTTTTAGCAACTCCAACTGTTAGTAAGCACTTTTTTCTGTTGAGTTGAAATCTATCTCCTTACAATTTCCACTCTGAAGTCCTATTCTAGCTATCAGAATTAGCTACCTAAGTTTTATAAATATGAGGAATAAAGTAGGGTAAACGTACACTTGACTGGAAAGAGTAGAAGATTGAGGGGGATCCACCCCATTTAGATAGTTTTCTTCTACAAACAGTAGTGAGATGGTTTAGAAATACAAGAAGCTAAAAGCCAGCAGGTATGCCAAGAGAAGAAAAGCAAACGCATGGGTATAAAATGGGATAGAACATAACATTCCAAGTACAATAGCAAACAAAAGACTGGTGGTGACAGTAGATCACAGGCTGACCACAGACATGCCTTATGTGTGTGCTAGAGAGGAATGTTAATAGCAATTAGAGGCTATTATTTGGGACAAAGGAGGGAAAGGAGGCCCCCGAGCTGGGCCGGGGGTGGGGGTGGGGGTGTCTAGTCGGGGGGGTTACTCTGCAATTGCTTTGTGATCCCAAAGCTATGAAACAGCTGCCAGGACAAGTCGCTGGGGCAGAAGCACAGCAAGAGAAAGCCTCTCAGGAATGGCCGAGTCCTTTAACTGGTGGGCTGGGCTGAAGCAGTGAGGGCCTAAGGAGGGGACTGTCCCAAAGAAGACGGGAAGAGAGGGGTGGAGGAAGGAGGCTAACATCTCAAGTTGTACACCTGTTTACAATGTAATGTAGGCTTAGTACTAGTCCAGACACCTTGCAAACTGACAAACCAATCACTGCATGAAAAGTAGCTCCAAGAACAGTGTTTATTGATCACTTACCCTCTGGATTTCTGAAGCACTCTTACCGCACAGAGCTTGGAGCTGTGTGAGGCACTTAATCTAGAAACAGCAGACGCTAATAAGCTTCTAGTCTCTCGCTTTCCCCCTTCCTTCCCAGCACACATGTGCATGAGTGCACATGCGTGAACACGCCCCTCTCATACACACACCACACACACCATGGTTAAGTCTACCTGGTTATCACTTCTTCCAGTTTCACCTGTAGGTGGGGCGGGGGTGTTTTTCCTTCCCCCACCCCGCCTTTTTCTTAGGAAGGAAATTCCTAAAGTTTGAGAATGGGGCTTTTTGGACTCTGGGGAAGAACTTATAATCAAGCCTGGAATAAGAATATGTTCAATAATTGTAAAGGATTAAAAGCCCAAATTTTCGAGCGTTTTCCCTTCTCCACGTTCAAGGCACTTCCCATATTTACAGTTCAGACTTGAGTTCTGTTCTCAGACTGTTCTGGTTTATGCCAATTAATAGCTTTGTGATCTTGGGCAAGTCACTTGACCACCCAGCACCTGCTTCCTCAGAAGTAATTACTACTACAAACCAACGCCAGAAAGAGTAAGCAGGCAGAGGGAGGCTTATAATTATTAAATGCCTCTTCTGTGCCACTCACTGTGCTAGGTGTTTTGCTTGCATTTTATTATTCACTTCTCCCAATAACTCTTGAAAATCTGTATCATTAGCACTGTTTACAGATGAGGAAACTGAGGCTTGCGGATGTTAAGTAACCTGTCTAAGGTTTCCTAGCTAGAGCAGAGGCAGGAATCAAAGCAGCTTTCTCTGAATATGGAACTCCTCCTTTTTTCTTCTAAATCGAGCTGCCTCCCTGAGCCTGTGCCTGGCACATAGTGGGCTTTTGGGAAAGGTAGGTTTCCTTCATCCCTACTCCCCAAAGGACGGTGGGGCAGTTGTTTTTGTTTTGTATTACTTTTCAATTAGACTGTGCAAATGATTTTGTAAACACCGCCAACAGGGCCAGGCTTATATTTAAGTAAGATAATATATCTGAAAATAGGAACAGGAAAGACCTACAAATGTTAAACACGCCCCAGTTATCACTCCAGGTGTGATTTCTGGAGTACGAGGCAAGCCCTGGAAGAGTTACAGTTGACAGGCCCGTGGTGGACTGACCCCCTGCTTGAGATAACACCTGTGAGACAGTCTATCAGGAAGGCAATAGGAACCAAGTTAAATTGATGAGAACTCACTGGCCCAGAGAGGCCTAGACTGGAGTGAGCACAAGTCATTCTGCCTCTTGTGTGTGGACTTGCAACCCCGGTTTCAGATCCTGCGCCTGCCATTTGCAAGCTCCATGGCCTCACATAAGTTATGGGACCTCTCTAAACCACAGTTTTCTTGTGAGAAAAATGAAGACATAATCCCTGTGTCATAGGTTTGTTGTGAGGAATAAATGAAATCATGCATATCAAGCTCCTGTCCCTGAGCAAGTACCCCCAAAATGGCAAGAATTATCGGTTACCAGCACCAGGCCTAAAGCCACTGGCCTCCTAGTGGGTAAAAGATCATTCACATACAGACCAAGAGTCTTCGTAACAGGAGGTACCACTTCTATCCCAGGGAACCTATCTCTCTATAATCTATCAAAGCCCCATTTCCTAATCTCCTCATAGGGGATGTAAAAGGAAACTCTAAAGGAGGAAGGCTACACTCTTGGAATAAGCTCTGGGGGGGAGCATGCTCAGGTGGCAGCACCCCAGTGTAGCCCCTGCTTCTCCAAGGTACTCTTAACCCTGGTGTTCACAGAGTGAACTAACTTCTTAACCTCAAGTGCTACAAAGAGTCAAGAGATACCTGTAGAACCACTGGGTAGGTCTGAGGTATATCCAGTTTGGAGGGTAGGACAAGAAGAAGAGGGGAAAAAAAGGCTGGTGAAGACTTTATAGATAAATTTCCATGCCCTTGAACAATTACTTTGAAAGCCTGGCTGTTTCCCATGATCCCTGTCCTGGCTTAGTTATGCTTGTCAAGAAGTAGCAGTGGCAGAAAGACTAGCCTACCATGGTTTAACCCAGCATCGGACCAGTTCAAGGCTGAGATGGAGTAGCAGAAAATGGCATGCTCTGGAAATGGGGGAGGGAGGTGTGCATGTGTGCTCTGTGGAGAAACTTAGTATGGAGAGGCTTTTTATAGAGGTCTTTTTATAGCCTTGACTCCTGAGATTTCTCTCTATAAGTCCCAGGAATGCAGAGCTCTACTAAAACTAAACAAGGAAGAATTGACTAAAACCATAGCATGAAGAATTTACTTTGTCACCAGACATACAAAAGAAGATTTTTCTAAGTTTGAGGTTATTGATGGAAATTAAAGTATCTTTCTCTCAAGAAATAGTCTTCTTTTACCCTACCCCAACCTACTCTCTTTCTGTGCCATAATCTAGGTGGCTTCAAACAACAGAAATGCACTGCCCCATAGTTCTGGAGGTTAGAAGTCCAATATCAAGGTCTTAATCCAGGTCAGTAGGGCCATGCTCCCTCTGACATACTTCCTTGTCTCTTCCCAGCTTCTGGTGGCCCTGGGTATCCCTTGGCTTGTGAAAACATAACTCCAGTCTCTGCCTCCATCTTCACATGGCTGTTTTCTCCTTGTGTATGTCTGCCTCTTCACATTGCATTCTTTTATAAGGACACCAGTCAGATTGGATTAGGGGCCTACCCTGTGCCAGTATGACCTCATCTTAAGTAATTACATCTACAATGACCCTGTTTCCAAATGAGGCCACATTCTGACATACTGGGGGTTAGGAACTGAACATCTTTTTGAGGGCACACAGTTCAGCCCATAACAGGCAATATTTGAAGTGAGAGAAGAAAGGACATGGATACAGTCTATGATGGCTAGCTGGGAAATTAAAGAGATGGATGTCCTAACATTAGGCACCAACTTAACATAATGACTGGATCCAAGTTTGTCTTCTGGGAAACCAGTAGAATAGCATCCCTCTTTAAACCCTGGAGTAAAGACTGAAGAACCTTTAATAATGTCAATAATAATAATAATTAATAGTATCATGACAACAGCAGCTAACATTTTTTAAGTGTTTACTCAGTGCCAGTTACATTTCTAACTGCTGTATATATGTTAACCTATCTAATGCTCCAAATAACCCTACCAGGTGGTATTGTTGTCCCAGTTTTACAGGTAAGGAGACTGAAGCCTAGAGCGGCTTTCTAATTTGCTCAGAGTCAAACTGGGAAGCTGAAGGTTGAGCCCAGGCAGGCCAGCTCTAGTGCACGCATTCTTGCTCAATATAGAGATGGGCTGCCTTTAAATCTTATGTTCCTAAAGAGCCTTCTGGAAAAGTGCCCTTTAAAAAAGAGACAAACATTTAAGCAGGTAAAACAGACCATGGATGGGGTTCCCTAGTGGCGCAGTGGTTGAGAGTCCGCCTGCCGATGCAGGGGATGCGGGTTCGTGCCCCGGTCTGGGAAGATCCCACATGCCGTGGAGCGGCTGGGCCCATGAGCCACGGCCGCTGACCCTGCGCATCCGGAGCCTGTGCTCCGCAACGGGAGAGGCCACAACAGTGAGAGGGCCGCGCTCCAGAAAAAAAAAAAAAAAAACAGACCATGGTTTTTTATAAAGAGACTTTTGAGCGTGACTGTGACCAATGATAAAAATAACTTATGGGATCCTCACTATGTAACATGCTTAAAGTGATCATTTTCCAAATCCCAGATCAGGCTCGCAGCCTTGCCATTCATCACATGCTTACTCTTTGCTAAGTATGGTCCTCAGTGCTTTACAGACATCGCATTTAACCAGCCCATGAGGGAAATGGGGTCTCATTTCACTGCTGAAGAAATTGAGGTCCAAAAGATGACTTAACGTGCTCAAGGACACACGGCTAATGCGTGGCCTGGTTAGAATTTGAACCCAGGTCTTTCTAACACCAAAGCCCATGCTGTTAGCCAACCTGCTGCAGGTACACGGTCAGCCATGTGGGTGTGCACAGATCAGGGGCCCTGGAAACTACAGCCCGCAGGCCAAACCCGGCCCACCTCCCTTTTTGTAACTAATATTGTATTGGAACACAGCCCCACTCCACTTAGGACTTGTCTGTGGCTGCTTTTGCCCAGCAGAGTTGCGTGGTCACAGCAGAGCCTAAAATATTTGCTCTCAGGCCCGTTACACAAGTGCCAGTCCCTGCCATAGGCGATGCAGGCTGTACAGCTGCCCCGTCTTAGAGCAGTGAGACTTAAGTGCCTCCACCGCAAACACTTAGTGTTTACGTAACGTGGCGTGAACTGTATGTTCCGTCCACAAGAGATCAAATCCTTCTTGTTCCTCTTTACATTCTTCAGCCAACCAGCACGAGCTTGTTATGGAAACACTTGCTAAATTACAAAGAAAACAATGAGCTTTCAGAAAAAGCTTTTTCATTTAAATTTATGAGGTTCTGACCTTAACCAGGTAACTGGTTAACATCACCAATGTTAGACCTATCGATAACATGTATCCCTTGAGATGAGGCGCTGGGAAGGACATGACATCACTTCTGTGGTATTTTTCCCCAAAAAAGGCTAACCTCGTTCTAATCATGAGAAAAAAAATAAATACACCAAACAAACTCAAATTGAGGGGCAGTCTAGAGAATAATTGACCAGTACTCGTCAAAAATGTCAATGGCATGAAAGACAGGACAAGACTAAACTGTCACAGATTGGAGGAGACTAAGGAGGCATGACAACCAAATGCTATGTGATATCCTGGACCAGAAAAGGAACCAAATAAGGTCTGTAATTTGTTTAATAATAGTGTATCTATGTGACATTCCTGGTTTTAATCATTATACTGTGGTTCATAAGAGTATATAGGAACTCTTGGCTATTTTCCCAACTTTTCTGTAAGTCTAAAATTATTTCAAAGTACAAAGTAAAATAAATAAATGCATCCCAGGGCTTTCTTAAAAATTTTTTAAATTTATTTGTTGGGTTCTGTTTCACAATGAAATTGTTCGATTTTGATGGCTAGGACTGTGTGGTCAGTTTTAACTTCTCATCCTTCATTTCTGCTTTGTGAGCCCTCATTTATTTGCTTGGGTTTCTAGAGACACTCAAGGGGACAACATGCAGAGGATTGGGGAGAGAGAGGGAACTTTCTGTGGTGGTTTGAGCTGAATCCATTTGGACTGCTTCCAATGTATCAGTAACCTCAGACAGCTGCCAGAGGCATAATCAGATCAGTGCAAATCAGGACACTTAGGTTGATGCAGTAACTTAGGGAGGCATAAGGAGGCCTCCCCTCGGGCCCCTGAGTCTAGAGAGCCTGAACGCTTTGCTAATACTGACTTATTCCTGGACAGAGAGGCAGCCAGAGGAGAGGCAGAGCCATAGCAAAGAACAGCGTCGCCTGCCTCTTCAAACTCTCTGTCCCCCGAGCCACTACAGGGGTGATAACAGCAGCAGCCTCTGTGGGGGGGGCTAGACCTCTCATCGCCCGTCAGTCTCTGCTTCCATAGGAGAAGCCCACCCCACTCTGCCCCAGGGCTTTAAGCTCCATTTGGAGGGCTCCGTTTTCAGTTTCTTTCCCCTCTACTTCCCTGGAACCTCTGTCACAGCTGTAATCCGCAGCAAATGGATTTCCCTGACCCTCGGGACAAAGGCCTAGTGTTCTCCAGACTTGGTGGCTCCTGGGAGGGCAGAAGCATCAGCATTTCTCCAGCTGCCGGTCTCAGGCCCTCTGGGCAGCAGAGACCTGTAATCAGATCGCTGTCTGGAGCTGGTTACAGTCAGCACATCACTCAAAGTGGTCCCTCGCGGTTGGGAGGGGAAAACTGACTCAAGTACGTATGAATCACAGCCTTCCGAGCTCCGGCTCACACAAAACCACACAGTGAGTTGGAACCCAGAGAAAAAGAGACTCTCAGTTCTAGACATTATAGCCATTAATCAGATTTGGCTTGGGTTCATAGTGGGAGTCCACAGGGATGGGTGGCCTTGTGGGGAGAAGTAAGGAACTAGTTAGAAGGAGGAATAAGGGTAGGAATTAAAAGGAAATTGAATAGGGGTGTGTAAAATGCTTAAAGCCTAGCGAGTTTAAGTGTTCAGATTTTCTAACGTGGGGCCCCAGGTCGGAGTGTTAGGAGACTCCACATGTGCCTCGGTGGCCCTCACTGAGCCTTCAGAGCCTTGAGCCCACAGAGCAGAGCTTTGAGGCAGAAGGCCTTGAAAGCTTGGGTTCAAAGAGGGGAACTATAGTAGAAAAAGTTTGAAAGCTGCTGTATTGTTCCACGCTTCCTAATTAATTCTGTTTCTTTCCAACACAAGTTCCCTTCCACCAGGAGACCAGTGAGAAAGTGACATATGGCAGGACCCTAGCTTCAAATTTCCCCTTAGGGCAAACTCCAGCCCTCTGGTTGAGCAGATCCCCACCATGAGTCCAGCCGGTTTTCTGGGGGTGCCTCCGTGTTCATGCTGCTGCAGGACAGTCAGCGGAGCCCTGTCTCCTTGAGTGACTCACTTCCCCAAAAACTAGGGTTCCGTTTTTGCATAGGAAAAACAAGGGAGATTGTGGTAATCTTCAATTTCTTAGATTGTGGTAATGTTCGGTTTCCTAAATTGACTGGTGGGTACACTTGTGTATTATCCTTTGTATATTATATATAGAGAGAGGTTATTTTGTAATATACAACATTTAATAGACATTAATTAATAATTAGGGATTAAATTCAGCAATCGCAATTCCTTAACACCTCTGAAAATCTAGTATGCTCCAATATAGACTTTGGCCAATGTCATTGAAATAATTGCTCAAGGTGAGATCATGGGTGAGGTCTCAGAGGGTGTAGGGTGGGAAGAGCTCTGGCTTTGGCGTCAGACTTAGTTTTGCATCCTAGTTCTGTGATGACCTTAGATAAGTTACTTTGGTAAGTTCTTCATTGACAAAATTGGCATAATACCTACCCCATAAGGGAAGTCATGTGTATATATAAAGCACTCACTATAGTGCTTGACACATAATAGGTGCTCAATAAATAATTAACATTATTAGTGTAGATACCGTTGATGGAAGGTACTGAAATTAAATCACCAGTGCTATATGTTTTAAAGTAGTTGGCAAGAATTCTGAAGATGAGGTAGAAATTAAGCAGAGCTTTCCAGTGAGAAGTAGGATGGAGTAAGGTGTATTTCAAGCAATTTTGTCCAACAAACATTTATGGAATGAAACGCTAGGTATATACGGGTAAACAGGATATGATCCCTACTCTCCAGGAGTTCAGAGTCTAGTGGGGAAGACAGACACATAAGTAAATCACTTTCCTGTGATGACAAGTGCTAGGAGAGAGGTAAGCACAAAGTGTCTTGGGGTAAGTCAACCAACTGGATGGCTTTAAGAAAGAAATTAGGACCCAGTGTGAAGGAAGAGAAGTGTTAGAGGATGCTGCATTCAGTGAAGGTTTCACAGAAGAGACACAAGTTGTTCTGATGATCTAGGGAGCTGGTTAAGTGAAAAATGGAAGGCAGGCATTTCAGGGGAAGGGAACAACATGAGTAAAACCACAGAGGTAGGGAATAGCCAGTTTGGTGGTTCCTCAAAAAGCTAAACATTAAACTCCCATATGGTCCAGCACTTCCACTCTTAAGTATATACCCAAAAGAACTGAAAGCAAGGACTCAAACAGATACTTGTATACCAATGCTCATGGTAGTGTTATTCACAATGGCCAGAATATGGAAACAACCCAAGTGTGCATCAGCGGATGAATGGATAAACAAAGTGTGATATATACATACAATGGAACATTATTCAGCCATAAAGAGGAATCAAATTCTGATACATGCTACAATATGGATGAACCTTGAAAACATGATGCTAAGTGAAATAAGCCAGACACAAAAGGACAAATATTACGATTCCACTTATATGAGATTTCTAGAGTAGACATTCATGGAGACAGAAAGTAGATGAGATTTTACCAGGGGCTGGGTGGGGGGTGGGGGGGTGTGAAGAGAGGAATGGGGAGTTATTGCTGAATGATGACAGAGTTTCTCTTTGGGGTGGTGAAAATTTTGGAAATAGATAGTGGTAATGGTTTCACAACATTATGAATGGGCAAGTTTTATGTTATATATATTTTACAAGGATAAAAAAGTTAAGAAATAATGAAGGTGTACCTCTACCTCACACCATATACAATAATTAATTCAAAATGGATCAAAGACCTACATGTAAAAATTAAAACTATAAAACTCTTTGAGAAGAACCTAGGTGTAAACCTTCAAAACATTGGATTAGGCAACGGCCTCTTAGATATGACAGCAACCATAAAGAAAAAGTTAAATTGGACTCCATCAAAATTAAAGAGAGGAGGAGGTAATCATGAGCACGTGGGTATGTGGTCTTTGGGAGAAAAAAAGCAGATCTACCAAACCAGAGCAGTGGACTCACATTGTAGAATATAAGGTTAGAAAAGTGGGATGAAGCTAAGAGATTAATCCTAACCCATATATACCACCCCCCAAATAGGTATTCTTATTACCCAGTTTTGCAGATTAGGAAACTAAAACTAAGAGAGGTAAACTGCATTGCCCAAGGCCATACAACTAGTCACAGTAGAGCTAGCATTCCCAGAGCTAGGACTGCCTGACTCCTCAGTCCATGCTCTGTCTCCTTCAGCACTTTGTCTCTCTTGGGAAGATTGAGAGACCAGAGAATGGGCAGAGGGAAGGGCAGGCTGGCCATCTGTTCCCCTACAGCAGTAACTACCCAGCAGCAGTGTCAATCTCGGCACTCACAAAGCCTACAGTAACCTCCTCCACTTTCCCTCTGTCACACGGCACACGCTCCTCAACACACCACGCTTCTGAACGCCAGCAGGTGTGGTCTCATCGCTCATCTGACAGACGGTCAGCAGTATTATTTGTATCTTTAAATTTGTACGTCGTGCCCAGTCCCTCCCAACTAAGAGACAGAGTCCAGAGGTAAGGAACAGGCTTCAAAGGATTCATGAACCTCTACAATTGTCAGTACATTTTTTTATACATCTGTGCATTTTCTCCTGGGCAAGAGGCCTTAGGTTTTACCGTTTCTAATATGCCTTCAAAAATTATGAACCCGGGGCTTCCCTGGTGGCGCAGTGGTTGAGAGTCCGCCTGCCGATATAGGGGACGCGGGTTCGTGCCCCGGTCCGGGAGGATCCCACATGCCGCGGAGCGGCTAGGCCCGTGAGCCATGGCCGCTGAGCCTGTGCGTCTGGAGCCTGTGCTCCGCAACGGGAGAGGCCACAACAGTGAAAGGCCCGCGTACCCCCCCCCAAAAAAAAAAAGTGTGAACCCAAAAAGGAGGATCCATGTCATCTACCTCTTTTCAATTCCCAGTACTTAGCAAACATACCCCACATGCGGTAGATGTTCAGATTGCGAAAAACTAGGAGCGTGTTTATTCGGGAACGTTCTAGAGGTGGTTGACAAGGAGTGGAAAGTGGGACAGGGCAGCTTTATGCTGTGAAAGCAGAGAAAGCGTGGGTTCAGGTAGCTCAAATGTTACTTCTCCTTTGAAGTGGTCCCTAGTCTCTTAGGTAGAGTCTGTCCTTCCCTCCTGTGTGCTTTGCAGGAGAGACTGAGAGGGAGCCAGAGAGAGAGAGTGCATGTGCACTGGAGAGACAGCTGTAGCCATCAAAAGTGGGAGCCGGAACCGAGAGAACCGGCCAGCCAGTGAGAAGGGGAGGAGAGGGAGCATGCGCTGTCCGGAGAGTAAGGGCATGTGCATGGGAATGAAAGAGAGGACGTGCCTCATCAGGCCTGGGGAAGTGAGATGGCCAGGCAGGGGGACCACGAGCGAGGGGAGGGAGCTGGAGCCAGGGAATGGGGCCCAGAGTGAGCCGGCTGCAGCTGGGAGAGGGTCTGGGAGAGAGAAAAGAGGGCAGGAGTGGGGAGAGAGCTCATCTGAGTAACCAGAGCAGCCCACCAGGGTCAGTGGAATGAGGGCTAGAGGGCGGGGGGATATGCATGTGTCCAAGAGAATCAGACAGAGAGGTGAGTGTGAGCACACAGGAGGGTGGGGAAAGGGAGGGTGGGCGTGAGCACAGGAGTGGGAGAGGATAGGGCTGACGAGGCAGCAGCAAGAATGGGAAAACCAGGGGCTGGGGGCAGAAATTAACAAGACAGAAGAGGGGGAAAGCGGAAGAGGGTGTGCAGAAGCCAAGAATGAGGTGATGAAGAGAGGAGGGAAAGGCATGCTTGTTAGCAGAAGGAAGGGGGCAGGCGGGCAAGAGACCTCAGGAAACATATTGTGTCCCCACGTTACTAAGGTCAGTCTGTCTCTCTCTCTCTCTCTCTCTCTCTCTCTCTCTCTCTCTGAGCAGTTGCTGTCTTGCCTGTGCAGTTTTTCCATAAACAAATGCCATACTTTCTTTAGAATGTTGTCTTGTTTTATTTCTCATCAAGGATTGAGTATACACTGTGCCCAAGATCTGCCCTAGCTGCTGCAAAAGAAAAAAAAAAAATAGAGCTGAGGCTTGATCATCCAGGATGTAGACCGCTCTCTCCTTAATTTGCTGTGGCTGCTGCCTTGTTTTATTTTATTTGTTTATGGTTATAAGGACATATACTTCCATTGAGATTTCCTAGGGTGGGATGCAAAGCAAGAACTGAAACCCAATTCTGATCAACAGTTTGGGAAAGGGAGGTGGGGCATTGAACTAAGAAGAGACTTTGGGATTCTGTGGGATATTCCAAGCTTGAATATAACTCCCATTTACTTATTTGTTGCTTGGTGAGCCTCAAAATCCCAAGGGAGCCTCATCTCGACAAACTAGGTTGTCACTTTCTGCAAGATCAGAATTATGCCTTCTACTGCTTTCTATCCAGCCAATGCTTCCTTCCATGGAGCATAAGATAAGGTAGATTCCAACTGAGCAGGGCACAGGAAATACTTGTAGACTTTGCTGTTTCATCAACCTGCACCACCATCATCATCATAAGCATCCTTAACAAGTGAGTAGCCAAAATGAGGCCCAGAGCTGAGTGCAGTTCAGGACAAAGAGAATTCATGGAGGATGGCCTTGCCCTGTGGCAGTCAAAGCAGACATATAAAAATTAGGGGGAATCACTGCTTAAGGACCCAGGTCATGAGTGCTGTTTGCTTTGCCTCGGAAGCCATAGGCCTCTGAACTTCAACTTGCTGCCTGCCCACTGGGAGTAACCTGGACTTCCTCACCCCCAACATTCCTGTCTTTGAACCTTCATCTACACTTTTTGCAGCCCATGGTAAAAACCCACCCAGGCTGAGGAAGGCATCCTGAGGAATGCTGACAACCTCCAAATGGAGCGCATTGGGAAGAAGATGGCAGGACGTTAATGACTATTTTAGTTCTTTGCACTAATGTTCTCAATACTGTGAAAAAATCGTATTATTTTCTTCATTTATTAAGTTGGTATAATCTTCTGCAAGCAGAGAACTGAATGTCTATGATGGGATGACAAAGAAGTGTTGTTTTTAGGTGTGAGAAGGAATGAGTAGAAGGAAAAGCATATATATATATAAATAAGGATTTTAGGAATAGCATGAAAGAAGAAAAAGAGAGGAACTTGACCTAGGACATGGGCATGACCTTCCCACCACTCCTTCCTTCTCTCCCAGCCCTTCTCCACTCCTTGCCTCAAGGGGATGCGCAGCTTCCAGTTCTGAATCCCAATCATAGGCTGGTCCCTGAAGGAATTTCTGGCACTTCTACCCTTAGTGACTGGGATAGAAGCTCCAGGAGCCTCTGCCAGTTCCACCTTGGAAGAGGATTGTTCTACTGGAACCGGACAGTGGGAAACAGGCTGGGGACAGTTTTAATAACCACAACAACAGCCAATGCATAAGGAACACTCAATATATGCTCGACACCCCACTAAGCGCTTTGTATTGTTAATTTACTTTATCCTCCCAACAATCCATACGCTCTTGTGTCTGCCAGATTAAGACAGAAGGTTAGAGAAGTGTGACTTGCCAAGGTTTCCCAGCTGGTAAGTGGCAGAGCCAGGACTCAAACCTAAGTCTTTCTAACTCCAAAACCTGTGATTTTCACCAAATTGCTCAATGTGGTGCCCTGTTCAGCATTAGATCAGAGAGCACTCAGTGAGTACTTCAGGAAGGAAACAGACTCCAAACATACTCGAAGCTCTTCTGGTTGGAAAACGAAACAAAATAAACACTGCAGTTTATTTTATTGCCTCTTTCTCTCATTCTGTTCTCTCTAGATTTTGGATCCCATTTCTTTCAAGAACTGTCTATATAAATATGGACTAATAATAATTTCTTGGATGTCCAGTTTCTCTACCCCAGTGATGAAAAGTTTGACGGTGGGCTTCCCTGGTGGCGCAGTGGTTGAGAGTCTGCCTGCCGATGCAAGGGACACGGGTTCGTGCCCCGGTCTGGGAAGATCCCACATGCCGCGGAGCGGCTGGGCCCGTGAGCCATGGCCGCTGAGCCTGTGCGTCCGGAGCCTGTGCTCCGCAACGGGAGAGGCCACAACAGTGAGAGGCCCACGTACCGCAAAAAAAAAAAAAAAAAAAAAAGTTTGATGGTGTGAGGAATAGTCCCTAAGACCACTGCTAGGAAGCCCATCCCCCAAGGGTATCCTCCTTGGCTGTTTTTCATCTCCTCTAGCAGAATAACAGTCGTAAAATTTACATTCAGTCTGACCTGATTTCACACCTCCCCTAGTGAGCCAAGCCTAGCCCTGTCCTGATGGCAGGGGTGGCTCAAGACCTCAGTTCAGAAGTAGTCCCACACAGGCTGGTAGAGAGCGGATGCCTACGTGTGTATTCTCTAGAATGCGTTTGTTAAGCATTTCCCTTCTGCTTCTTCCCTCCCAGCACCTGCCTGCTCATCTGCCACCTGAGCACCCTGACTGTGCCATCCTGTAGGCCATGGAGAACGAGCTGCCAGTCCCCCATACGTCTAGCAGCGCGAGTGTTGCCAGCAGTACCAGCGGCGTCAGTAGCAGCAGTGGCGGCAACAATAGCAGCAGCGGTGGCAGTGGCCGCCCCACGGGGCCCCAGATTTCTGTGTACAGTGGCATTCCTGACCGGCAGACTGTGCAGGTAAGACGCCACCTGATTAATCATCTCAGGGCTAGCCAGGGGGACGTGTTGGCATGGTCTGTTAGGACAACCGGGGTGCTAAATCTAGAATGGGCCTAAGGGTGTATGTCAGTGGGTAAATATTTGTGCATCATTAGAGGAGTAGTGATACTAGATGGATTCAATCAGGGAAGGTTGGGGAGAGTGGGAATACTTAGCAGATCCGAAAATTCCTTTCTTATCTGGTGACTGAGATCCTACAGTGCCGTTTGGGGATGATAAACATGTGAAATCATAAAGGACACACAAGTGGAAATAGCAAAGAGAAAAAATGACTAGAATCTGCTCAGCCACAACCTAGATCCCCTACCTAAGTGACCACTGCCTTGTACCAAATCTAAGTTTCTTACATATGGAGGACCAGAATAGAACCCCAAACAATCCTTTGTCTTTACAGCTTTTTGCCTTCTTCCCCAAAGCAGCAGTTTGCAAAGTGTCATCTATGAGGCCTTCCGGGTGGCTACACACTCTTCCAAAATGCAGTCGTGACCATGTTTTGCCGTCTGCCATGTGCCCCGCACTGTCTGAAGCATTTTGCTTATTTATCTTCTTCTCCATATGTGAGGGTGGTTGTTATTAGGCACAATTCTGTAATTGAGAAAACTGAGGCTCAGAGAAGGTAGTGACTTATCCAGGGTCACCAGGTAAAGATTAAAAAGCTAGACCTGATTCCCCCCAGACCTGTGTTCTTATTCACTACGATGTCTGATTGAGGCTCCTGGATAAACTAGGCAGAAAAGAGAAGCCGAGAAGCGTTTATTCCAATAGCTTTGCTATTGCAGTTTGGATATACTAGATGAATGAGCTCATCCTGCTCTGGCCCTAGGCCCGGATTAAGGGATGGAGGAGAAGCCACAGCAGATGGTGAGAGAGCCTGAAAAGTCGAGTGAAAGGAGATCCCGTCAGTTACTCTGGAGTCTTCCCTCGCCCGGCTCTCTCTGCCTCACTTAATAAATAAATAAAACGTATAAATAAATAAATAAATAAATAAATAAAACAATAAAACCACGCTTCCATCCTTGCCACCTCCCCCAGCCTCCTCCTCTGGCCCCTCTGCACATGAGTATTTTAGCACCAATTTCTAGCAGCTGACGTTAGGATGTGCCCTCCTGCCCCGCACCACAGTTCTAGGCAAAAGGGATTTGAGGTTTCTGCTCTGGCAAATGGAGTGACCCAAAGTTGTGTTCCGTACCCAAGCAGAACCATTGGGGTGCCTTCTATTTCTGTTCCTTGACATCGTCCAGTGAGAAAAAGTCCATCTCTACTACTGCTGTCTGGATGCTTGGGGGTGCTTTCAGGGGTCTAAGGAAAATAAAGAGGCCTAGATAAAGGGAATAAGAAGAAAGAATTCCGGGGAGAACAAGGAATAAAAAGAACTGAGCTCATGTAAACCAGGACCCTCAGAGGGGAAAGTACACTGAAGGAAGTGGGTGGAGGAGTTGGGATGGGGTGGGGGTATCTGGGGAGACCCCAGAGCCCATGGAGAATCTGTGATATCAGCCTGTTTTTACAGAACCCCAAATCTGAGCCCAGAGGTTGTTTTGTCCAAGAACCGCTAGCCCCTAGAAGTCACATTAAGCTGGAGAGAGCTAGACTAGAGGCTCACTTGCCTGGGGCAGAACCCAGGGCAGGAGCAGCCCTGGCACCAGGGCAGCACAGCGAAGGGTGGAAAGTGGGCCAGAGCCTAGCGAGGGCCCATGTAGGGCACCCCATGGGAAGACAGCAGGAGGGTGACCAGGTGAGAAGGGAGGAGAAATGTACGGGGCTAAGGAGAAGAAGGTAGAGGGTCTCAGGGCTGGAGGAAAGGCATTTGCTTTTCCTTGTTCCTGGGGGTGGAGAAGAGGCTTTGAGGGATGGAAGAGTGGGAAGGGATCAAAGAGAAGCCTTTTGTCGTTTCCCAGAGACTGTGGCTCAGCCAGTCCCATCAGGAAAGAGGGAATAGCAGTAAGGCCAGGGAATGGGAGATGGTGGCTCAAAAGAGAGTGATAGAGAGAAGGAGGGAAAGAGAAAAAGAGGAAGGCAGCATCCTTGTAGCTGCAGCATCCCTGTAGCTGCAGCATCCCTGCCGTGCAAGGCCAGGGGGACCGTCTTCTGAGGGACGGATAGGACGTCCCAAGCAGCTGGGGGCAGCCCCTGCCGGAAGGGTGTTGCCCTTGAGCAGGTTTGAGTTTGGCTGGCTGTGTATTCAAAGCTCCAATAGGCCGCGCTTCGGACTCGTCTCTTTCTTCCCACCCCTTTCCTCCTCTCAGCCTTGAACTTTGGTTCCCTCTGTCACCATCATCCCCGCAGTCCAGTTAGACTCATCTGAGGCTGCAGAACGGCGGGGAAGGGGGTACCTAGCAAGCCTGGCGTGGGACCCAGTGTCACCGGAGGCTTAAAGGACTCCTGTCTCCTGAGCTCCCACTGCCCCAAGAGTTGGTGGTAGCGGCGTGTGTAGCCCATATCGGGGAGGAACAGGGAGCATGTGTGCTGAGAAGAGCTGCTAGATAGGCAAGGCAGGAACGTGTGGAGCTTTGCACACAGTCATCTCCCCGGCTCCCTGGCGAGTGGGGATCGCAGGCCTGGTCCTTATCTGAGCAGCTGGGGAGAGACGGTGTTGAGCAGGCTTGGCCGCAGCGCGGGCTCTTCCCCCCCACCCCCACTCCGCCCTCTGCAGGTGATCCAGCAAGCCTTGCACCGGCAGCCCAGCACGGCGGCCCAGTACCTGCAGCAGATGTACGCAGCCCAGCAGCAGCACCTCATGCTGCAGACGGCGGCCCTGCAGCAGCAGCACCTCAGCAGCGCCCAGCTCCAGAGCCTCGCGGCCGTGCAGCAGGTAAGACGACGTCACAGGAGCACCGCAGATGCCCCCGAAGGGAGGGGCGGGAAAAGCAAGCACCGCACGCGTGTGCCCGTGCGTTCTCTTACCGCGTCCTCACAGAACCACTGCAAAGTGGGTGTGATCGTCATCCCAAGTCCTCTGACAGATGAGGAAAGAGGTTCCGAGAGGCTAAGCGCCTCGCCCGAGGCCACACAGCTCTCAAGCGGGGCGGCTGGACCTCTCCGCCTGCCTCGCCCAAGGAGGGACTGGTGGGGGCCTGCCTCCCCGCCTCACCACACTGCAGGGAGGGGGCCGAGGGTGCGAGGAGGTGTCCACAGGAGAAGGCCATTGCCCATTCAGCTTGCCTGTCTGCCCTCAGTGGCCGAGAAGAGCCCAGTCATGCATTTGACAGAATCTTTATGCACCTGCTGCCTGCCAGAGTTCATGTCGGGCACCGAGCACACCGTGGACCCTGTCCTCTTGCAGCTTGTGTGGGGAGACAGCAAGTAGTCAGAAACACAAATAGACGAGGAGACAAAGTAGCTAGCTACCAGGGTGCTGATAAGCTCTGCAGAAGAGCAGAGCAGCCTGCTGTGGCTGAGTAACAAGGAGGCCCACCTTACGGTGGGTACAGCTGGTGGGGAGGGGGGAGCCTGTCTGCTGGAGGAGCAGTGAAGCTGACACTGCGGGATGAGAAGAAGCCGGCCACGGGGAGGACGCAGGCTGGACGTTCCAGACAGTTCGTGCCCGGTGCTCCATGTGGGGGCCGGTGAGCCGGGTATGATAGAGTGGGTGCGGTGGGGTGGGAGCTGAAGAGAGCTGGAAACATTGGTAACAGTCACAGCTGACGGTTTGAGCGCTTGTATGTAAATGCTCCGCCTCGTGTAATCCTTTCAGCAATCCTACAAGGTAGACACTGTGGTTATCCCCACCTTATACAAGAGGAAACTGAGGCACTCGCTTGAGGTCACGTGGATGAGCCAGAATAAGGGTTTAACTCCTTACCACTGCCCTATAGTGCACCCTGCGGCAGGTGAGAGCCGGGGCGGGATGACTGGAGGAGGTCTGGGCCTCCAGTGATGAGAATTCTCCTTTCCTAGGCAAGCCTGGTGGCCAGCAGACAAGGGAGCACTTCAGGCAGCAGTGTGTCTGCACAGCCCCCCGCCCAGTCATCCTCGGTGAGTAGGATGGGGAACAGCAGGCAGAGCCCACAGCTCCAGGACCAGCTCCTTCCTCTTTGCCCAAAATTCTCTTGGGCTTCCAGACCCAATTGTGGTGAATCCTTAGCCGTGTGCAACCACGGCTGGAACCTGTTACTCTTGCCAGAGAGAAAAATTGCGTGCCGCTTTCTAACTTCTTTTAATAACTCCCCGTCATCTTTCTAATGTCAAGGCTCTCTGTTCATAGCTCAGTCCTCTCCCCATCGGATCCTCCCTGCAGCTCTGCACCTAAGCCAGAGATGCAGCAGCGCTGGGGGAAGATCCAGGGCCCACAGATCAGAGCTGGTCCTAAAGAAGGCTGAATCCACCAAGGGACAGAAGAGGCAGAGAGAAAGAAATGGATGAAGGGGGGCAGAGTTAACCCACAGAACCTCCTGTTTCCTACTTGGCATGTCTCCCTCCTCAGATCAATCTGGCAGCCTCCCCGGCAGCAGCCCAGCTCATCAACCGGGCTCAGAGCGTCAACTCAGCAGCAGCCTCAGGCATCGCCCAGCAGGCTGTACTCTTGGGCAACACGTCTTCTCCAGCCCTGACTGCAAGCCAAGCACAGATGTATCTGCGGGCACAGATGGTGAGTCCCCAGCCTGGGCCGCAGCTCAGGTGGGCCAGGAGGACGGAGGCAGAGAAGTTGGGAGCTGGGCAGTTAGAGAAGCATGGGGATTAGAGAAGGGTGGGGAAGAAGCACTAGGGGGACAGTTGGCAGGGAAGAAGGTGTGGCATAAAGAAGGCGGCCTGGAAGGCTGAGCGGGAGCTTTGGTACAAGCTCCATGACTCAAGGAAAGGCGGGGTTCCAGGCCGAAACAAAGTTACCCATGATGCCTCCTTTCGCTCCCCTCCTAGAGTGAAACAGAACTATCCTCTTCTTATCAGAAACCACTCCCTAAAATTAATTAGGGTAGAGAATGTAGGGATCTGTGCCCAGCTGGTCTGTACACTCAAACACATAAGATAAGCAAGCGCACAAACATCCAAGTACCCTACAGAAGTGGGGTCTTACCCCACTGGGACAGTCCTTGCAGGGACTGGCCACCAGTAGTTCAGGGTCAAAAGTGTGTTCCAGCCCAGGTGGTGAGGGTGGCAGCCAGCTCCGGGACATGCGACTGCTCCACTGACTTCCCAGCTGGGCCCCCATTCCCATCAGGGTCACCCTGTCAGCCATTCATCAGGCGGGCTTGCTTGGGCCGAATGGACTCAGGACGGCATCAGCCCTGCACACGCATACCTAGAGTCCCACCTTGACACCTGTCCCTAAGGTGCAAAGGTCCATAGGAAGCTGAGAGGTTCCTAAGATTTAGCAGGATTTCCCGTGAAAGCAGCAGCATTCGCCCTAGGAGGCAGGCACATCTAGCTCTACGCGGGACTCAGATCACTGTGAGTCCAGCCTCCCCGCCCCCATTCTGAAGAGTTCTCCCTCCAGCTCCTCGACACACTATCCTAAAGACTGTACAGTCCTATCCCTCCCTCGGCTCCTACAGCCGGAACTTGACACTGGGAGCTTTTCTGGGTCCTGCTCCAGCACTTGCATCCTTGACTCTGAGCTCATTGAGGTGCAGGTCCACTCCCGGGGGACAGCCCATTAGACACACGTGTGGACTAGACTTCCACTTCTCCAGGGGGCCGGGCAGCCCATGTGACACCGCCCAAACCTGCTCTGTCTTCAGTTTACCCTGACCCTTGTCCTACTTAACTGCCCCCACTGGAGCCCTGCAGCCTGGCCATGTCCCTGCCCAAAGTGGGGTACTTGCGCTCAGAGGAGCAGACACGCTGTCAGACACCGCATGTCCCCTCGGCCACCGAGCTAGACTCACAGGGGTGGGGGTGTCATGCAGAGACCCTCAGTCCCTGCGCTCCACGGAAGGAGATGCAGACACGAGTACGGCCCTGGGGGCTCTGGATCCTCTACCACTGTTGTCTCTGCGCACGCATTTACACACACACACATACACACACAAACACATAAATACACACACAAATACACATACAATCACATAAATACACACACAAACACGTAAATACACACACACAAACACGTAAATACACACACACAAACACATAAATACACACACATACACACACAAACACATACACACACACAAGCACATAAATACACACACACACACACACACACACACACACAGCCTAATCTGAATTTGACTAAAAAATGGCCAAAAGAATACATCTAGTTTGATCTCTTCTGGTGGAGAGTCCTGTTCTGACCCAGACCCGGAGTCCAGAGCAGGTTAGATTTAGAACATGGTCCCAGGGCATCGGTCTCAGCACAGGGGCCCTGCTCCCCGGGATGCTGCAGAGAGGGACTTGAGGGTGTCCTGCGATTGTTGGTCCCTCTGGGGTGAGCTCTTCGCAGATCCTTCTGAAGTAAACTTGACTTGGGTGCAGCCCCAGAATGGCCCCCCACCCGTGGCCCTTCACTGCCCGGCCTGGGTCAGACCACGCCGAGCCTCTTGAGATTTTCGGGAGATCCCCCTGGGCTCTTTCCCTTTCGTGCCTCCCCGCTTCCCCAGTCCACTCCCTGGCTAAACTGTTGTGTCCTGTGGCTGAGCCCACATTGGGCAGGTAAAAGGCGGCTCGTTTCCTGTGATTCCAGGCCCAGCCAGGTAACCTGGTGCAGGTAGCTAGGAGCCTAGGCGGCACTGTTCCTTTGTCCCCTCAGCTCATCTTCACGCCCACGGCCACCGTCGCTACTGTGCAGCCTGAGCTCGGCACTGGCTCCCCCGCCCGGCCCCCCACCCCCGCCCAGGTGAGGATTCCATGCTTGTGGGAGGGCAGGGGGGTGGGCACCCCCGTAGAGGGGCACTGATTATGGGTATGGGCCCGAGCCCTCGAGGAGCTTTGAATGTCTGGAAAGTTTGGGATGTTCTGGGAAAACAGGTGGGAGACAGGGCGTCCCAATGCTCCTAGACTTGCTCCTTAATTCACTGCTGAGAAGGCTTCGGCCACTCTTGACTCTGCTTCGAGCCCCGAATACAGAGCAGGAGTCAGCAGCATGTCGTGATTGCCAACAACAGTGGTCATCTCTACCTTTTTACCTTACGCCCTCCCCAGGATAACCTCTGTTGTTGTTGCCTTTTAAGAGGAAAATTCCACTCTGGTTACACATGCTAGCACCTCTAGGAATCAGCAAAAATTGCATGGAAGAGGGAGCAAAGATGAGTACTGGGTCCCTTCCTTCTGCTGGGAGCACCCAGACACTGCGGTGGCTGTAAAGATTCTGTGGGCTGCAGGGGAGAGGAACCATCCCCAGCTACAGAATGGGAGGACCCACCTGGTAGCAAGATTATCAGATTTGTCAGATGTGAGTCTGGTACAGCCTCCGTGTGTCCAGCAGAGGGCACCAGGGACCAGGTTGAGTAAGCATGCTCATCCTGGCGTAAACCTGATCCTGAGGACAGGATAATCCTTGGCCTGGGGGACCTTGCTGGTCGATTAACTTTCACTTTTGCCCTGGCCTTTTCCAGTGTGGGAAGCCCCGTGCCCCCCCTGTATCTGGGAATTCTTTCTAAGTGGTATGCAGCCCATCCTGATAGTTTTGGGGGGGAGGGGAGGTAATAGAAGGGAGAGACAGCCCGGCCTCCCTGCCTGGGCCTGCCCCAGGAGGGGCAGACATCCCTGCTCAGAATTTAGCTCTTCTGCTGATGAATTCAATCGCTAGCACTCTTTCTGTCCCCTTTAGAAACTCTGCTCCTGGTTCCTCTTTCAGCCCCTGTCTCATTCTCTCTCTCTCTTTCTTTCTGATTTTAACAACCCACTCTCCTGTTCAGCCATTCATGGATCCATCCCTAACTCCTTCCCTGTATGAATTGTGTGTCAGCATTGCTCCTACCCACATTCTCTGGACTCCTACAGACCCCTCTTTTCCAGGTACAGAACTTGACCCTCCGAACACAGCAGACACCAACTGCAGCAGCCTCGGGCCCTACCCCCACTCAGCCTGTCCTGCCCAGCTTGGCCCTGAAGCCCACGCCGGGTGGTAGCCAGCCTCTGCCTACCCCATCCCAAGGCAGAAACACTGCTCAGGGTTCCCCTGCAGGTGCCAAGCCTGGCATAACTGACAGTGTGACGGAGCCACTGAAGAAAGGAGATGGCAACAGCAGTGTGCCAGGGAGCTTGGAGGGTCGGGCTGGGCTCAGCCGAATGGTACCTGCTGTGGCAACCCACCCCCTCATTGCACCAGGTAAGGGCTCCAGGAAGAAGGATCCTATCCCCGAAAACTCAGAAGGACTATGGGTCAGGGGGAAACTTTCAAACTTTCCTTTTTCCCATGGACATGCTAAGATGTCAGCCATGTGTCTCTCATTCTCCTCTGTTCATCAGCTCCAGATTCTGTTTTAGGCTTCTAGCCTAGCTTTAAAGGAAGCCACATCAGTGGGAATAAATGAGACTGTCTTCACAATGGGCATCATGGTGATTCTCAGAGTACACAATCATAGCTCTTCACTCTGAGAGTGGAGGTTTGGCAGTTAGACTATTTTGAAATTCTCTAAGGGTCAGCAAAAAGGACAAGGGCTAGCCAGAGGCATGTAAGGATCCCACAGGGAGATGAAGAAGTGGGAATCTTATTTTCTCATCATTCAACAGACATTTGTTGACTAATATTCGCCAGTTATGTTGCCAGTTCTGGGTGTACAGAGATAAATAAGACGTGGGCCCTGCCCTCCCAGGAGGGCACAGTCTGGAGAGACAGACAAGTACAATGCAATATAGGGTGATAAGTACTATAATAGATGTGATCACAGAGGCACTACATAGCCTGGCGGACAGGAGCCAAGAAAGCCTTGCTGGTGACGGTGACACTTGAGAATAAATCTTGCAGATTAAAAAAGTAATAATCCAGCAGATTACTTGTGAGGCAGATTCTGTGAAGGGGATGAGTCAGTATTCCCTGGGGCTAGACTCTTTCCCTGCCTGCTAACATTCTCCCAGTGCTGCCTATTGTAGGCAATCTTTAATGAGAAAATCTGCCAAGAGCCCCAGAAGCCAGACTTATCAGTCTCGGGAACAAGACCAAGCTGTTACAGCACAGAAATGTAGTGGTGGACCACGTGGCTTTGCATTAAAGAGAGACTCACCCTGGTCACATCCCTGAAATAACCACTAACCCTCTGTCCTCATGCAGACTATTTTACCATCCAATCTAACCTGCATTTTTTTTTCTTGAGAGCCTACTTTATGCTTGTTACTAGACTAACCAAGATGGTCAAAATGTGATTTCTTACCTAAAGGAGTGTGCAGTCAAAAGGAGGGAGCCAGATATATAAGCAAATCCATTCGATTTCATAAATACCATTGTAGGAGTAAGTATGAGGTAAGTGTGGGCCCAGGTGGGCACCTCAGTGCCAGACAGGAGGGGTCAGAGATGCTGTCCCTCCAAGGAAATGGCACTGAGTATTGAAGCAGGAGTCATTTCCCCAGCAGACAGAGGAGGGGAAGGTATTCTAGACAGACAGTGGGAGGCGTGCTGGGGAGAATCTGAATTCAAGTCCTTTATTCACCCTTTTGAGGCTTCAAGGACAGATGTGGTCTTAGCCTCCAGTGGTCACTCTGAGCTGAAGCAGGCACCTCCCTGCAGAGGCCTGACTGCCCTGTGGCTCCAGGCGATTCTCACTGTCCGGCATTGCTTTCTCCAGAGACTAGTCTAGCCTCTTCCTTTTATGAAGAAAGAAACTGAGGCTCAGAGGGTAAAGTCTGGAGGGTCTTACCCTGAGCTGATAGCAGCTGAGACTAGAGCAAGGAACCCAAATTAACATTTCTTCTACCTTCCCATGCAACCTACAAACCCTAGAGCATCATCTGGGCTTCAGGACTTCCTGAGAACCCCATTTCTGCCCAGGCCAAAATGTAACCTCTCCCTAGATCTAAACCAGCCCCCCAGATTCTAAGGACCCTTCAAAGGAAGGACCAGTCCTTAGGGTTCTTCCTAAGGCTCCTAGGCAACCCTGGGGCCTCAAGAAAGCTGGATAGAAAGGGGACAAGCCCTGATAAAAACCTCTGATGTAGACTAGATAATATGCTGGGCTTTTTTATGTACCTCACCTCTTTTGACCTTCAAAAGAACCCTGTAAGGTAGATGCTTTTATCCATTTAACAGATGAGAAAACTGAAGCTCAAAGCGGTTACCCAAGAACTTACTATAAGTGTCACTCAAAGTCACATCAGTATTGCACAGCAGAACTGGAAACCAATTCCTCGTCTGGCTGAGTCAGATCCTATGTTCTTAATCATCAAGCCATATTTGCCTCTCTCAGTTCTTACAGTGGGGCTTCCTAAGCCTTTCTTATTCCTGACCCAAAGCTCGAAGAGCCTTGACAGTTCTAAGATTGTTCTGGGTTTTACAGAGTCTAGTGGAGGCCTCTCTTCTCTTGAGCCTGGTAAAGGAGAAGGCCCGTGAGTTACAGACTGAGGTCCAGGGCCCCAGCTGTGGCCTGAGACTTAACAGCATGTGGCTATAGGCAGTACAGAGACCAGTGGTTCCCCAGAACTTGCTATGGAGCCGCTGTGAGCTGCAGACCACAAAGACCGTCTCCCCAGTGAGACGAATCAGTAGGCTTTGCATTGTTCCTGTCTCCCACCATCCCCTCCTATTCTTCCCTTCCTCTCCCACCCCTTCCTCTCCATGAGTCCACTCCTCATCCCCACCGCCCAAAAGGAAGGCAGCAGGGACATTTAAGATGCTGCAGACCCTCTCAGGGCCTCTAGAACAAAAAAAAGACTGAAATAATCCTCCTGACCTGATGCGGGGCGGCCTGGAGCAGCACCTGCCTTGGGTGCCACAGTTCCCCAGCGAGGAGGTAACTTCTGGCCTCCTGCCCAGCCAACAGACTGCGAATGAACGGAGGGATCAGAGTGCGTGCGCATGCGTGTGTGCGTGTGTGTGTGTGTGTGTGTGTGTGTGTGTGTGTGTGTGACAGAGAGAGAGAGGGATGGGGAGCAGAGTGGCAGGTTTTTGCTATTGGAGCATTGTTTTAGCTGGCTGGCTGGTTGCCCCCAGGGAAAGTAACCAGTGGAGACTTGTGGCGGAGGCAGTGCGGAGAGGAGAGCAGGGAGGAATGCGTTCTCCCGGGGGCTGTTTCCTCCCGGAGCAGGCAAACGCTCTAGTCCCAGCTGGGACTGCTCCCACTGACAGCTGTTTGGGGGCAAAGCCCCTCCCCCATGGCAAGCTCCCTGCTGTTCCTGCTCCTGTCACCTTGGCAACGGGCTTCTTTAGGCTCCACAAATAGAAAAGGTCCCTTATGCCCTGAAAAGGCGTGGGTTGGTGGGTGGGGGAGGGGCGTAGGAGGCGGAGAGCAGAGCAGAGAGGTTGGGTTTCTCGGTGATCTGAGGACCCAACCAGGAGGGCAGAAGAGGCGCAGGCTGCAAGGTCCCATGGGCCTGGCTTCCAGAGGCGCCAAGACCTGGGGGAGCTGGGCCACAGCTCCTGATAGGAGGCTTGGTTCCTGGAGTCCTCATTCTAGGGGCTAAACTCAAGGCCTTGGATGCACATGCAGGCTCAAAGGTGAGGAGAAAGTGGCTGCCAGGAGGGAGATGCTGTGATAAAAGAGAACTGTCCTGTCATTGAAAAGCCTGGGCCCTTTTCACACAATTGTGCTCCAGATGCCAGGTCTTTGTTGTGTCTCTTCATCCCTCCTCAGGTCTCTGGAAGGAGAGAGAATTCATTGTTGGGAAGGCCTGCCACACAGCGGCTTTGTTTTATCACAGAGAGGGTTTTGTGTCAGGGAGTGGTGATTCTGTCTGTGATAGGCGGGACAGTGTGATGTGTGCGGATTCCAGGACTCTTGGGTACCATATTTCCCTCCCAAAGCAGCTGCCAGACTGTAGGGTAGGTGCACTTTTACTTAGAGAATCCAGCAGAAACCAAAACACGCATGTGGGCCTGTTATCTAGCTGGAATCAGATCCCCTACAATTTTGATGTTAAAATCATGCAGCCAGCCATGAAAGTCATTTCATTTATCCACTGTAGGATCAGATTTAGATTACTAACCATCTCCTCCTTATACTAGGGGGGGAAAGCCAGCAGATGTCAGAGGAGGAGTTTTATATTTTGCTGAACATTTCTCACCATGGGTGTGTGTGGGTGGGTGGGTGTATGGGTGGGTGAGAGAGAGAGAGAAGAAGCAGACTGTGTTCCTTGGAACTGTTGAACATTCCTTCTTTCCTGAAATCCTTCACCCTAAGCTCCTATTATGTTACTTCCATGGTTGCTGCCAGTAATAATAATTATTACCAGTTAATGAACAACCATGTTCCAGGCACTGTACTAAATGCCTAACCTACATACCTCATTTAATCTTAGCAATAATTATTCATCTCACAAATGAAGAAGATATGGCTCAGAAAAAAATAATTAACTACCATTTCCATATAGCTTTTCTCTCTTTAATTGTTCAATTCAGCTCAACAGATATTCATTTAGCACCTATTAGGTGCCAAACGTGATGCCAACCATATGGGCGTTAGAGTTGAACAAGTGTATAGTCTAAGGGTGGTTGTGGAAATTTGAGTCGTGCCTTGAAAAACGAGTACGTTTCCAGAACAGAACTGAAGGGGGATTATCTCAGCTGGCACTGGGAGGCACTATGCCCAGAGCGGCCACGTGTGCCTGTGACCATCTGTGTGTGTAGGTGGCCCTGCTGCCCCTTGCTTTTCCCTGGCCCCACTGCCATTAGCTGTGAGACTCCCAAAACACTCTCTCCATCCCCCTTGTGTTTGACTTCAACACCTACGTTTTCAGACACCTGCTCCCTGTCCACAGATGACTCCTCAATGCATGTCCATCCCTGTCCTCCTCCCCTCTCCCCAGAGATTTCCAGCTGTCTATAGGATATGCCCACATGGATATCGCCCCACCAGCAAACACATTTTTAAAATTTGGAGATTCATAAATAAAACAAAAACCAAAACCTGGAAGTCCTCCTCTTCAGAAAGGTCCCCCTTTCCCAGTTCCTGGCTGCTGTCCACAGTCATCAGGTATTCCTAGGCTCAGGCTTACAATCTCAGGGTTGTTTTGACTTCATTTTCCTTCATCGGAGAGGCAGGGTGTTATAATGGGAAAAGCATAGACTTCGGAGTTAGATGTGGTTTCAGACCCCAGCTTCATCACTTACTAGTTTTATGACTGTCATCAAGTTACTTAATCTCTGGGCTTCCCTGGTGGCGCAGTGGTTGAGAGTCCGCCTGCCAATGCAGGGAACACGGGTTCGTGCCCCGGTCTGGGAAGATCCCACATGCCGCGGAGCAGCTGGGCCCGTGAGCCATGGCCACTGAGCCTGCGCGTCCGGAGCCTGTGCTCCGCAACGGGAGAGGCCACAACAGTGAGAGGCCCGCGTACCACACACACACAAAAAAAGTTACTTAATCTCTGTAAATCTCGATTTCTTCATCTGTAAAACAAAGATGGTTATATTTACAACAGACTGTAAAAATGGATGCGATGGCTGCAGAAGTGATCAGATATCTACCGAGTAGGCTCACAGTAGATGTCCGTTCCCTTTCCCTCCTTATTCCCACCCTCCATCACTGCCCAGTTTATCATCAGGTTCTGACCATATTTCCTACGTGTCGGCTCCCGGCTTTGCTTAAGGCCTGCTGACCATACGAGGCTTAACTGACCACGAGAACATCCTGCTCATAGCTGCCAGAATCACCTTCCTCAGAGACTCCTTTCTTGTTTAGAAACCTTCGCTGGGTCTTTATTTCCTACTCTGTCGGTCACAGGAGGGATTCAATAATCAGCACATTAACGACTTCTGACCGACTGACTCTGACTCTGGGGTGGGAGACTTCAAGACCCCCCAACTGCCCCTTGAACCACTCTCATCGCTCCCAGCTCCCTCGCATAGATCCTCTGCCTCGCCTTCCCCACTACCCCCCGCCCACCTTTGTAACTTACTTGACCCGCACAGACCTTCTACCTCCCCACCTTCTGGCATAACACTCCCCCTTCGTTGTCCGCTCCTCCAAGATTACCTCCAAAGTTCTCAACAGCCCCCAACTAACACTTGAAGGCCTGCCGTTTCAACTTGAGCTCGCTGACTGCGCCATTCGCTCACCCGTCAGCATTTTTTTGAGCATTTGTGAGATACAGGGCACCATGCCTCATCTGTCAGGGGAAGCCAACTTCCCCGGAACTTGCTGCACTGTGGAAGTCTCCCGGAAACAACTCTCTCTCCTTGCTTATAAAGTGGGAATACCGCCCATTTGCCTCAGAGGCTGATTGTAAGGAATAAATGAGACTCAAATTAGGAGAATGATTTGAGAAGTTCAAAACAATATACAAATAGCAGGTAGTATTTTAAGAATAGCCACCATTTATTGTGCATCTTCTCAGTATGAACAAAGGCAGGGAACCTCTCCTCTTTGTGGTTGAAGCATAATATTCCATTTGATACTAACGACTGCTCTATGAAGTATATATCACCATTTGCAGAACAGGAAGTCAAGATTCAGAGAGGTTAAACAATTTGTCTTAAGTTGCACAGCCTGTAGGTGGCAGAACCAAGATTCAAACCAGATCTGTCTGACTCTAAAACCGACACCTTTAGCCACTTATGCTGTATTCTCATCCCTCTACCAAGGGTGGGTAGTTTCTCTTTTTTTGTTTGTTTTTTGGTTTTTTGCGGTACGCGGGCCTCTCGCTGTTGTGGCCTCTCCCGTTGTGGAGCACAGGCTCCGGACGCGCAGGCTCAGCGGCCATGGCTCGCGGGCCCAGCCGCTCCGTGGCATGTGGGATCTTCCCGGACTGGGGCACGAACCTGTGTCCCCTGCATTGGCAGGCGGACTCTCAACCACTGTGCCACCAGGGAAGCCTGGGTAGTTTCTTTTCTAATGCTTCAAGCTGTCTTATAAGGAATCCTGCTCACAGAGGATATTTGGTGGTTTTGCCAGGTAGTTGCACAGCAGGTCTGAAGACATTAAGGCATAGACAGCCCACCATAGAGTGCCTCTGAGGTCAGCAGACCTGTTTTTGTAAACTTGTTTCCTCTTATGGGGAAATTCCCTTAGCTCTATTTCCCCTCTCCTATTCCTCCTACCCCTCAGCCTGGAAGGACTGCATCTGGGAAAATTCACGTGCTATTGCTTTCAGTCTTCCTAAAAGGAGCTTTCTTGTCTAGTTATGTGTATGTGGGACTCTGACCTCTAGAGTCAGCCTCAATCTCAGTCACTCCCCGAGGCCTGATCACATGAGACATCTTTGGAGATGAGCAGCCTCTGGAGAGTGCTGGCATCATTTAGACCCACCCATCATTTTGCCTGTTCTCTGGCTGCTCCTGCATAGTTGTCCCGGGTTCAGCTGTACAGGATGCCCTGTGGGTCCTTGAAAGCACCGGGGTATACAATGCCTCCAAGTCTTCCCACGTGCTCTTCCTTTCAGCATCTTCTGAACTCTGAGTCATGCTAAACACTTACTTCCTCTGGGAAGCCTTCTCTGCTTTCCTTCCCAAGCTGAATCCCCTTTTCTGTGTTCTCAGTAGTCTGTGCTTATCTCCTGTCATAACATTTACCAAGTTATATTGAGAGTGTCTGTTTTCCAGCTATCTCTTTGACCAAACTGTAACCTATTCTAGGGACCATGTTTTAGCCAGCACCAAACATGGTAGTTGGTCTATAGTAGGTGCTTAGTAATGTTTGTTGAGTGAATGAATGGTTGAAAGTATCTCTTCACTTAACTCTCTAAACCTTGAAGAGTAGTGGGTTGTAAAAAGTTGTGCCATTCCTCTCTCACAGGCACCCTCCTCTCACCCATGGTCCAGGTAACTCCAAACTCTAGTCAAGTATTGCAGATCAGAGAAAAATAAGTGTTTGAGCAAACCTCCAGCCTACAACTGGGAATGCTTGCAGCTCCCACGTACTTTGAGACAAGAGTCCCAGCATTTCTGGACAGTGAGCTGTTTCCTGCATCTCTGAAGACTTGGGATCAATCAAGATCCATTACTGATCACAAGTTCTGGCAGTGGATGCAGCGAAGGGGGCGTGCCAGTAAGCCATCACAGCCAGCCCTCCTGCATTGGGGCCTTAATCCTCTTGTTGCTAACCAACTGTTAGGGGAACAGTGAATTGGTCTCTTCAGATTCTAAGGAGGCCGTCAAGGTTAGAGCACCAGATGGGAAGGTGAGCATTGCCTGGAGTCTCTCCTTTTAACTGGGCCCTAATTTGTTGAGGCCCTAGGCCGGCGCCTCCTCTGCTCCCTGACAGAAAGGGCTGATGAGGCCTTCCAAAGCCGTGGCTGAGGTCCCATGGAACCAACCCTTTGTTCCTTAGAAGCAGTGAGCTTTCCAGCTGCAGGGGATGGGGCAGCCAAAATAGGTGCAAGCGAGAAATGAAGCTACTGGACTGTAGGAAAAAATAAAGGTCCAGAGTGATTTCTGTGTATTCATATTTCATAAGCCGATATGCCCCATCCTAGCTGTAGTGAAGAGGGATGTGGCCTCCTCTGGTATTGTGGCTTCAGTGGGAATTGCCCACCTTCACCACCCCACGCTGAGCCGGGAGGACGTGGGAGAGGGAGGAGAGTCCATCGATCTCACCAGGATCGGCAGCAGACAGTTGCCAGGCATCCACAGAGGTAGATTATTATGTTGGACAATGTGGAAGGGAAAAGAAACATTAAAAACCTAGTTCAATTAAAGCACATCTTTTAAGTTTAAAAAAAAAAAACGTAGAACAAGTCTTTAACTCAAAAAGCATCTAGTCTGGTCGGATAGATAGGAAATAAACACATAAAAGCATAAAAGTATTCCAGTTTAAGACACCACTGATCATAAGACCCACCATTATTTTTTTAACTCTAAGAAAGGAAAGCACTACCAATTAAACCAACATCATCAACTGTAATATGCATCCCAATTCAAAAGATGTTAAAGTGGAGGTGGGGGGTAAGAATCGATTTTTAAGAATCAATGAAATACACATACAAGATAGTACATGTTAAATCACAAATGAATCAAAGAAACAAACAAAGTGTTCAGGACTTCTGAGGGAAAACCCATAACTGAGGGTTAAGACAAAGAGAGAAAACACGAGCTGAGCCTGGGCCAAAGAAGCTTCTGCTTTACTGAGATCACTGAAGTGGAAGGAGGGCATTCCAGAAAATGGAAGCACTGAAATCACAGCCAAAAAGGCACGGGGGAGGTGATGTTGTACAGACAATGAGCAGAGAAGCTAGGGTGGGTGAAGGTGAGGGCAGGAAGGTGGTGAGCAGAGGCTGGACAGGAGGAGAGGCTTCAATAAACCAGAGTGCTGATAAAACCAAAATGGCCGGGCTTCCCTGGTGGCGCAGTGGTTGGGGGTCCACCTGCCGGTGCAGGGGACGCAGGTTCGTGCCCCGGTCCGGGAAGATCCCACATGCCGCGGAGCGGCTGGGCCTGTGACCCGTGGCCGCTGAGCATGCGCGTCCGGAGCCTGTGCTCCGCAGCGGGAGGGGCCACAGCGGTGAGAGGCCCGCGTACCGCAAAAAAAAAAAAAAGAACCAAAATGGCCTGTGGGGTTACCCCCATTTCATCCATATTCTGACTCTGAAGAGGAAAAGTTCTGCAGGACAAACAAGCTAGAGTCCCACCATGTTGTCATTCATTCATTCATTCGTTCAGCAGTACTGATTGAGCATCTACTAAATTCCAGGTACTTTGGAGGAAACAAATCCTAAATTCTGCCTATCAAGGGGAGATAAGTCATTTACGGAGATAACTATGAGGTATAGGTATCCTCATTACTCCCACTTTAAAGATGATGGCACAGAGGTCCAGGGAGGCCCAGTGACTTGCCCAGCCTCCCACAGGAGGACAGGGGTGATGAGAATTTGATTTATGGCACTCTAGACAGTATGAGACAAGGCACAAACTTCTGTACAGGGGACAGTGGACAGAAAAGATTGCTTGGATCAAAGAAATAATAAAAATTGAAAGGTTAGTTTATGTTGTAGGAAGATCTTGAATGTCAGGATCTTTGGGTAACCTCAGACAAAGGAGAGTCCCTGATGGCTTTTAATCAGGGATCAGATCTGTGCACTCAGAAGATTAATTTGTGATCTATCTACAAGGCGGATTATAGAGAGAAGAAACTGGAATCAGACCAATTAGAAAGCTGTTACAACACTTTAAATGAAAGGAATTTGACCCAGGATAATGCTTGAGTTAAATCATGGTCTTGGCTTTTTATTAACCTTGAAAGGTTAAGGATGTACACTCCCCTCAAAATACCTTGGGGTCTTTGATCTATGAACTTATCGAAGCCATCATGAACTTTGTTTCCAGCCTTGGCATATACTAGCATCATTTGTTCTAAAACAATGGCCTTAGGGTTTCCACATGCAGCATGGGGTCGGGGAGAGAGTGGGACAGAGAGGAGGCCCCGGGATCAAGGGCCGCAAAGCCAACAGTTGCCTCTCCCAATCTTGGTAAACAAAGGTGTACTGCGCCTAACTACACTCTTTATGCTCTATAGATCTAGACCCTTCTTCTCAAACCTTCCCTTTTCCACCTTATAAATCCTGAATTTTAAACTCTTTTCCTATGATAGCCACCCCCATCAGATTGTATGATCGCTAGTCCAAACCTCTTCTCTCACAGTTAAAACCCCGAAGTCCTGGGAAGGAAAAGGACCTGTCTCAGGCCACACAGCCAGTGGGTAGCGGGACAAGCCTCTGACTCTCCTAGCCTCTCTGAGCTGCACCATCTCCAGCTCTCAGCTCAGACCGGCAGCCCCTAGAGGGACTCTGTTCCCCCGGCAGGAATTCATGGTTTTGTAATAAGGGAGAACAAGGTTTACTTGTGTCTTCAGTGACGCTGCCCATTCTGCAGAACTTTTTAGCCTCTAGAGACTAGCCAGGCACTTCATGGCATCTGCGGTATCTCTCCAGTGTCTTAACAACGGTCATCTTAAAAATCCCTAATTATTAAGTTTGCCTGACTAACAGTCTTGGCCTGATTGCTAAGTTTGAGCTATTCAAGGTGAAATTAGGAGACAAGGCTCAGGGTGAGGTCAGGGGCAATTCGTAATCACCAAATGCCTGTTGGCAATTTCCATTTGGACATTCTGCCATCACCTCAAGCCCCACACATTTCTCTCAAAACCTCATGGCCGTCCGTGTTTCCCCCTCCCATCTTTCCCTGTCATCCAGGTTACAGCCCGCGGGCCAACCATACTCCCTCCTCTGCCTACAGCAGTCGGTCACCAAGGAGCATTTTGTGTCTCCTTTACCACCTCGTTTCTGTCCTTTCCATTCTTATTGGCATTCTGCTTGGAACTCTGTGTTGGGTTGTGATGAGATAGGTGGAAACTTGCTTGTAAATGGACAGAATTCAAGAAAAAAGGTACCTCCCCTAACTCTGTTTGAAATCTGCTTACTTTGCACCTGTGTCACAGGATCCTTTTTAAATGTTAGCTCAGGACCCAGAATTTGCATTCCCCTCATGGGCTGGGAGCCTTTGGTTGTAAAAATCCATTTGTGAGCTTCCAGCTGTGGCCCTCTGTGCTTTTGCATGGCACAACGCCTCTCTGCTGGCCCTCCAGCTGTGGGAGTCCCTGCAGAGGACAGCTTTTAGGCAGGACAGATTCAGCTGAGCAGCCCTCATGCTAAGCTGGCCTGGATGCCACTAGACAGAGAGTGAGCGGCTTGAGGACAATCAGTCTCTGAGCTGAATTTCCTGAACCCCTTCTGTCTATAAGGCATGAGCTGGACACAGGAGGGATAACTAAAAAGTAGAAGGATCCTCACCTCAAAGAGCTAGCCTGGTTAAAATGGAAGAAGAAAGGACAAGCAGCAAATGGCAACACATGAATTCCAGTTCAGGACAATACGTTTGTTTATTTAGCCCCCATCTAATATTAGGCATCATGCAAAGTTCTGGATAAAGAGATATGTGATAGTTTCTGATCACGAGGGGTTCATGATCTGGAAGGGAAGACAGCTAAGAAACAATTATAATCCATTGCGAGACACATCATTATGGTAGAGGTGAGCCCAGGATACTCAGAACCTAAGCCAAGACTGAAATAATAATTTTAATTATCTGACTGAATATATGAATTAAATGATTGACGATGACCATGTGCCAGGCACTGTGCTGTGCACATTATGTCATTTTTCTCTCGTTTTATTCGCACAGCCTTTTTCTTCTTTCATCCTTACAACTTTCTGGGCAAGAGCTGTTTTTGTTTCTGGTTCTCAGACAAGGCAGCTGAGGCCTAGAGAGGTTAAGCAGCTAGCCCAAGGTCCCCCACTGGGTAACAGAAGGAACCAGTGGTCCATCCCAGGCTGCCTCCCCACAGAGCCTGAGGACCATGTGTGCAACTGGTACTCCCTGGAGGGGGCCCAGCCTGAGCAGAGCCAGTGGGGTGAATAAGATCCAGCCTTACTGGGCTGAGCTGGGCGATGGGAACCTGCACCTGTCGCAGGCCCAGAGAAAAGCGAGTGAAGGACATGGAGGAGAGAGAACATAGCACACTGCAGAATCCAGTGTTTCTCTCAGCCGTTGGAATGATCAAAGAAGGCTTCACAGAGGAGGTGAGCTTTGCATTGGCCTTTGAGGGACAGCCAAGGGCCCAATGTTTCGGCATAGGAAGAAAGCAAGAAAACAGAGAGAGAAGGCCAGGCCATGGCAATGGTCAGGCCAGGCTCTAGGTGAAAGAGGAAAGAGATGAAAGCAAGAACACCAAGTTTGGAAAGCCTTCTTTATGTGGATGTGGGAGGGGGCACAGCAGAAGGTGACACCGAGCCATGCCACCTAACCTGGCCTCCCCCTCTTCAGCCTATGCTCAGCTGCAGCCACACCAGCTCCTCTCCCAGCCGTCCTCAAAGCACCTGCAGCCCCAGTTTGGGATCCAGCAGCAGCAACAGCAAGCATCACAACAGCCGCCACCGCCCCAGCCATCACGGCCAGCGCTCCAAGCCCCATCCCACCCCCAGCTGGCCTCGGTCCCTCCAAGCCTGGCCCTGCAGCCTGGCCCCGAAGCCCATGCCATGCCGCTAGGCCCAGTCCCATCCACCCTGCCTCTTCAGTGTCCCGCTGCCAACCTACACAAGCCTGGCAGCGCTCAGCAGTGTCACCCCCCCACGCCAGATGTCGGGCCTCACAATGGATACCCTGAGGGCCTGTCTCACACCCCTCAACACAGGTTCCAGCATGCCTCGGCTGTCATCTTACAGCTGCAACCTGCTTCGCCAGTGGTGAGTAAGCCAATCCCAAGGTCCAGGGAACAAAGTGGGAGGACACAGCTCAGGCAATCCCGTGGCCCCCATTTGGATGTGTGTCTGGGTGGGCTGAGTGTTGAAGTCCTCTCTGAGTATTCCAGGAAAGAAAAGGGGCCTCTCCCTAATTTGGGGCTGGCTAAATCTTAATGTCCTTGCCTTCTACCCAAGCTCCATGGAAACGGGGGACGTGTCCAGGAATGTAGAGGCAATTCACGCGAAGATCATCTCTGTCCTGTCCTTTAACAGCCCCAGCAGTGCACCCCCGATGACTGGAAGGAAGTGGTACCTAGAGAGAAGAGTGGGCCTGAGACTCGGTCTGGCGCATCACCGCATCAGCAAGCCATCGTCACTGCCATGCCAGGTGGCCTGCCTGTACCCAAGAGCCCGAACATCCAGCAGTCCCCAGCTCATGGTATGAAGTGTAGCGGGACCCTCGGGGGAGGGGAGAGCATTGCCTTGCTTGCCACCCCCGGCACATCTCACTTGGGCATCTAGAATGGGAGGGAAACTACTCCAACCCCCAAGAAGCAAGAAAGAAGCTGGGTAGGTGGAAACAGAGAGAGGATTGAGAAGATGAAGCAAGGACAAAGAAAGGGGACCCAGAAGGCATAAAGGAGAAAGAAAAGGAGAATTGAAAGTTCTAGATGAAGCTTGCCTGTCATTGCTGTCAGGTGTATCTGCATATCCGTATGCCTGGTTGAGGGTTCACCCAGGGATCCAGTTGTCTCAATCCTCTGCTCTGCTTGGTATGAGAGTGCGTTCTTGAAGTTGGCAATATGACAAGGTGGCTGTGTAGTGCAGAGATGAGGGAAATGCTTAGGGGGAGCTAGGAGGGGATTCAGAGTGGGTTCAGCTCATGGAAAGCATCTTTGAAGGAACGGTGCTCAGCTCTGGGATCCCCACCTTCTGTCTGTGAGTGTTCAGTGACAGGAGGGCTTCTCCTAGACCTGGGTTTTAGGAGACTCTGCTGATCCCTCTACCCTGACGAGAGGATCACAGCAGTACCTCTGCCTTCACAGTGATCCCTTCGCTTTCCTTTCCTTCTCTGCCAGTGTGCACAGCAATCTTGGCCCAGATCTCAGAGACATTCTGGGCCATGGGCTGCCTACAACTCAGGGAGGCAGTTCCATCATTGGACTAAATGTGTGCTGGGAGTGGGGTGGGGAGAGCCAAGAGAAAAGGGGTTTGGAAAACGGAAGAAGGAGGAATGAGAAGAAAAGTACTTTGGGACAAAGTAGTTATAAATGTCCTATAAGGAATGGAGGGTGGACTCAAGGAAAAGGAAAGCAAAGGAATATGAAGAAAAAAACATTAGAAAAATTAAAAGACAGCAAGGAGGTCAGCATTCTCTTGGCAAACTTGCAATGATAAGGAGCTCACCATTTTGAAAAGCAGCCCATTCTATTGTAGGATTGCTCTAATTATCAGAAAGTTGCTCTTCAAATTAAGCCAAAATCTGCTGTCCTGGAACTCCCACCACTGGCTGTGATTCTGTCTTGTGGATTGTCCATCTCCTACAGTGTGTATAGACAGTTATCATGTCTCTTTCCTCTCCCCCATTAAAAAAAGAGAAAATCTCCAGGCTAAATATCTGAGATTTATTTCATTTTCTACCCATCACACATCCAGACCTCCCATTCCCACCATGCTGATCATTCTTGTCTAGCTACATTCCACCTCTCCACTAATTCCCTTAAAGTGTGATCCCCAAAATGAAGCACATTAATTCCAAATACAAAAAGCCGCTAGTCACCCTAGGTTGGCACCTAGACTTAGCTTTATAAGCCCTTCAAGGGACAGAGGTCTGCATGGTATAGTAGAGAGGAACTAAAATTCGTTGAACACCTATGTGCCAAGTTCTGCTCTAAGTTTTCCTTTACTCACTCATGATAACCCTGAGAGATAAATATTATTGTCCCCATTATTTAGAGGAGGAAACAAAAGCTTGAAGAGGCTCCAGTTCACACAGCTATGAAAGGGCAGCACCATGATTCTGGCTCCAGGGGTAATTCCCTCACCTGCCTTCAGCAGGACATCGCACCTATGGCCCCACGTTAACTCCCCTGACCCAGGGGAATGATACCCTTAGTTCACCTAGCACTGTGTCACCTGAATTCCAGAGTGGTTGGGTTTGGTTTTTGTTTCTGTCTTTGTTTTTGTGGTTTCTTTTTACATGGATTGCTATCATTTCAGGTCTCCTCCATCTCAAACTTGTACAATTTATATTGTGAGCCAAAACATGATTAATTTTATCTGTTAACCGTTATCTTGTGAATTTAGCCCACAGTTCCAGGCTAGCCAGAAAATGGTAATAGTTAACAGGTAACATTTAATGAGTCCTCTCTGCCAGCTTTACATGCAATTCCTCATTTAATCCTGACAGTAACCCTCTGAAGCAGGAACTTTTATCATGCCCATTTTAAAGATAAGAAAACTGAGGCACAGCAAGAATAAGTGGTGGGGCAGGAATGTTTTATATCTGAATTTTGTCACTCATTATACTAACTCCTCTGCTTAACTTTGCCATCCGTAAATTATACAGCGTGTTTTCTTTGTCTTTAACCAATTTGCTGATAGAAATATTGAATAGGACCTGACTGAAGACACATCCCCTGTCTGCAGGTTGGTGATAATCAACAGCCTTTGTTCAAGTATTTGTTATCCAACAACCTCTGAATGAACTGACATTTGCCTCCCTTTCTTCATCTTGTCTAGAAAGCTCTCAAAAATCTCTTTCTGAAATCTAATCTAGATGATACACACATAACAAAGCATCTTGCTCCTGAGGTTCTATCTCATGAGAAAAGTAAGTTTTGCACAGTGGAAACAATTGTCAACCACCCAAGATTTAAATATTCATTCTGTATATGTTTGAATGCCTGCTCTGTGCAAAGCACTGTGGGGTGGGAGGTAATAAATACATAGAGAAATAAGGTCTGTACCCCTACCTTCAAGGAGCTTAAAGTCCTCTGGGAAAGATGAGAAATGCACAGGAAAAAAATACAGTAAAAACTAAGATATGATAAATGGCATAGAACGATTGTGGGTAAAATGCTTTAAAAGGTAAGAGAGAAAAGTTACTGCCAAGTAGAGATTATCAGGATAGATTGCAGGGAGGAATGGCATTGTTCTAGAGCGAGGGTTGGCAAACTACATCCCGAGGGCCAAATTCATCACATCACCAGTTTCTGTACAGCCCACAAGCTAATAATGGTTTTTACATTAAAAAAATTTTGTAAGACTCAAAAAAGAAGAATATTTTGTGATACATGAAAATTATATGAAATCCGAATTTCTGTGTCCATAAATAAAGTTTTATTGGCACACAGCCACATTCATTCATGTAGTGTTGTCTGTGGCTGCTTTCCTGCTGCAACAGCAGAGTTGAGTAGTTGCAACAGAGACTACATGGCCTGCCAAGTCTAAAATATTTACTATCTGGTCTCTTACAGAAAAAGTTTGCCAGCCACTGTTCTTGAGTCTAGACCTTGAAGGATAGGTAGGACCTGGACATGTGGCATTGGGGAGAAGGGACTAGTGAAGTAAAGGAAGGGAGGCAGGAGTGTGGGCATGTTTGGGGGACAGAGAGGCCGAGCATTCATAGAACAAAATGTAAGTGTAGGGAATGCAAAGGCAGAAAGGAGGAGGAAATGTGAATATTAATGAAAGAAGGCTTTGAAAATTTGAAAAATGGGAGTGGGGAACAAGGGAAAGAGAAAGGGAGCAAACTAAACGATCAGGGAATATAAAATAAATGTAAAATGTGGAAACAAAGGAAAAGGGATGAGGCCTGAGGGGAAAGGGTTGGGGATATGAATGCTAAGAAAGGTAAGAATGAGAAAATGTTGGAAATAGAAGTCAAGCATGGAGAGAGAAATTCGGGGCAAGTATTCAGTATAAAGCCTGGGGGATGGGGGTGCAGTGAGACTTGTGAGTCTCACAAGCTCTAGTATATCTACTGAATGAAGGTGCTTTCCCGACAATTCACTTTAATCCAGCGTGGTTTAGGAAGAGAAGTAACATTTATTGGGCTCCAACTGTGTGCCAAGCACTGCAGGCAATTTGTATAAATGCCCTGTTAGCCTGCACAGTAAGCCTAAAGAGGAGGCATTAGCCCCGTTTATGGAGGTGTAACTGGGTCACTTTGGTCATTACTTAACCTCTCTGATCCTCAGTTCCCAGTGGGGAGGATAACGACTACTTGTGGGGTTATTGTGAACACTGAGAGGAAGTGCGTGCATGTACGGCTTGACACATATTCAGCACTCAGTTACTGCTAGTCGTTATTCTTCCTGCCTCCGACTTGGCGAGGCGGAAGTCCACCACCGCACGGGGGACTTTTGACGGGGCGAGAGCGGACATTGGCGTGGCGCGGCGTCCGCCTCCCTAAACAGAACCCTGACGTCCCTAACTGGCCGCCAGACCCCCTGCGCCTTCCGGAGGGCGCGGGGCGGGGCCGACGCGGCCGTACAAAGGAAGCGCGCGGCCCGGCTTCCGCGCCGGCGCCCCGCCTCCCTGAGGCCCCGCCCCTCGTGCCCATGCCCCGCCCCCGCCTCGCCCCGCCCCCGGCGGAGGCGGCCGCGGGAGCCCTGCCGGGACGCGCCGCATTGTCTCCGCGGCGGCTGCAGCCCTCGAGCGCCCGCCGCGCGCGCGCAATCCGCCGCCGCCCGCACCCCCGCCCCGGCCTCGCGCCCCCGCCGCCCTTTGTGGACGCCGGCCCGGCCGGTACGGTCGGATGCGCCGCGGCAGCCCCGGGCCCCGGCTCGGAGGCTCCCGGCGGAGAGGAGGCGGCCCGCCCGGGCCCGGGACCCCGCGCGAGGCGGCGCCCGGCCGAGGGGTTGCGTAGGCCCCGCCCGGCCAGGCCCAGCCGGGCCCTGGACAGGTCAGTGCCCGTGGCGGGGGAGGGGTTCTCGCCAGGAGGGGTACCGCGGCCCCCTCTCGTCGCACTGGACACCAGGCACCGCCCTCCGGTGCCACTCCCGGCCCGGGCCTACTCGGCTGCCAGGCCGTGCCAGCCCGCGATTCTCGCCCTCCCGGCGCCGGGGAGGTGTCCTGCGCCTCCCCCCCTCGTCGGGGACCCTGCCTGCCCCGCACTTCCCCGGCAGCCGCTGTGTCACCTTCGGCGTGCCAGACGCTTCCGTGTGTCCCCGCACACCCCCACCCCGGCCTCGGTCCTCCGGGGCGGCGCTTTACCGGGGATGGACGGTCCGATTAGGGACAGGGCTGCTGGCATCCGCTGTACTCTCTGGGTAGGGGACTGCCTATCTTGGAGGCCTGCGGCTTCGCTGGAGAGTTTTGTTTTTAATCTAGTTCAGTCTCACGAAGCTTTTAATTGGATGGAAAGGGACAAGCTGTTCTGTGTCTGTCCTCTCTTCCATTTTTAGAAGAGCGTTTTCTCTCCTTCCCGTGCCAAATGAAGGCATATTGTATTGTTGATTCTTTACATTAAAATCGGGACTTGTGAGATTCTTTATTTAAATTGAAGTCCACAGAGAGGGAAATAATTTGCCCAAGATCAAGTTGCAAACTAATGGTGAACCTACAGTGTGAACTCCTAGTCCCCGGCTCCTGTATTGTTGGATACCAGTTTGTGCCAGTGATACCCCCGCCATCCCAACCCTCACCATCCCTCCCCCAAGGCTGCCTTTTAGACCTGAACAGATTTCACTGACATACTTTCAGTTCTGATCAACTTTCCTTTCCTTCCTGCTCCATACCTAGAATGCTGACTTTCTTCCCACGCTCTTTTATTCTTTTTCCTGCTAAACAACTTAGTGACAGCTCTCCCCTTAGATATCTCCCATCCTAGATCTTTAATCCCCTTCCGTTAGCATATTGGACCCAGAGGATCCCTTGTTGTGAAATAAGCTACCGACCTAAATCCACCATATGTCCCCAATTTTTCTAGGACAACCCCAATTTAAAATATTCTGTCACATTGTCTATCAACCAAGTGTCTCAATTTTTGGTTTAGAAAATAATGTCATTTTAACCATATCAGGCCCTGCTGTCCTGGCCTTTTCCAGCCATTTGGCTCTGGGGCATAACTGGGTAATCCAGTTATCATTCACCTGGGAATTTTCATTCCCCCCCCTCCCCGGAGTCAACCCAAATGTTGGAACTGCTAGGATTTCTAGATGAGTCTGAAAATTGCTGGCTAATGAGACAAGGAAATTCCTTCTTGCTCCTATATGTCTGCCCCCGCTGCCCTCCCCATTTTTTATTCCGGTAGAGGGCCTCAGACCTGTGGCAGCGTCTATTGATTAGGGCTTAAGTTGAGGTCACATGGGATGCAGGGCTTCATATCATGTTGACTCCAGAACAGAAAGAAAGAAACTTACTGTGTTGGTTACAGGACAGGAGATTCTGTCTTGGATCTTAAGGTACCTGCACAGCTAAGTAGTTTTGGTTCCACTCAGATTTCACACACCTTCATTAGGCTCCTGCCTCATGTAAAGCATTATCCTAGACACTGTGGAGAATATAAAAGTGATTTTCTCACTTAACCCCCAACATCTGGATCTATATCTGGAAATGGCCACATTTTTGAATCAGCTGATACAGTGTTACCCACTGTTTCTTTACCTAAGTTCCAGTCCCTGCAAGGCGGGAACCAGCGCTTCTGGCTTGGCTCCTTCACAAGGGCTGGCTTCTTTCAGAGGGCCCAGCAGATGGGTAGTGGTGCTCGTGTGGCACCTGCCCTTTCCAGGCACTCTTATCACGTGAGCGCTGCCTCTCAGCCCACCCAAGATCTGTTTCCAGGCTTGTCCATACACATCGGGAATCAATAGATGCCTTTTTTCTCCAGCGTTAATCTTGCCACTTTTCTGTTGTTCTTGAGTTGCTTTCTCAGTTGTCCAACTGCATTTTTGTGAGAGGTAGCTTCTGTTTTCATTGCCTTCTCCTCCCCCCCCACCCCTTTTAAGCTGTTGTTTTATTAATAGGTAGCACATAGGTACGTAATGAATGTTGGTATTTTATCATGCACTCACCTCCCAGCCCTGTCCACTTCTCTTCCAGGTCCTGGCTTAATTTCTAATTTACCTTTGTCAGATGCACTCAACATATATTATTTCCACTTCCTCAAAGTAAGGAGGAAAGTCCAGCTCTTCTTCCTTCTGTCCCAGTAATGATGCTCCTGGCTGTAGGTCTCTTCAGCCATTGTTCCTCTGCATTTCAATGGAGGATAACCTTTTAGGAAGGTGTTGTTATGCTTGCTTCTCCAGACATACCTCCTCTGTCACTGACTTTCTAGTCTAAGCTGATTGACCCTGAGACTTCTCTTCCTGCTACCAAGGCCCCTTCCCCCATCTGTGACCCTGTGCCTGTGACTTGCTCTGGCTCAGCCCCAGAATCCACTCTTTTTCAGACCACATCCTTTTTCCTGCCTTACTCATTTCCTGTCTCAGATACTTTGGATCCCTTGGATCTTTCAGTGGGAAAGAGAAAAAGAGGAATAGATAGACGATTTTATAAAATTGAACTGTTCTTGCCTCTGGTCTTGCATGCTCTAACTTAGGCCATCCCCTCCCGAGGTTTTCTTGTTTTAGGGGGGGAAAAAATGACTGCTATCTCAGGATTAAGAACCTTTACCTGAGGTTTTGAGTGTCTTTTTATCTGTTTTTTCTTGTGAATGTGTGAAGAGGATGACTCGACTGCCTTAGACGCTTCCTCTAAGTCTCTGCCCTCCTTTGGGCTTTAGGCCTCACACTAGGCATTCGGTAACTATTTGCTGAATTAAGTTCACCCCCTTCCTATCAAAGTCCTTCACTTTGAGCTAGCATGGATCAGTAAACCAACACAAAATTTAAGTCGAAAAAACTAGGGAGTAGGATGGTGGCTCCAGTTCTGGTAACGCTGCTCCGTGTTAGTGTGACATTCACCAAGGGTTTTTTCTTCCTCTTGGTCAGTCCAAGTTTATATTAAAGTTCTCCCAGCTGTGCAGTGCCGTTTACTCTCCAGACAAATTTGGTCCCATCCTGAAAAAGATTCTCTCCTGAAAAGATACATTTACTAGAGTTGAGAGTAGGGAAATGAGACACCTTCATAGAAGCATAGTTTCTCTTTTATTCCCTTTCTTTTGTGCCATTTTGCAACTGGAAGATGAAGATGATGATTTTCTGTGGTCAGAAGGAATCTCACAAAAGTGGTTGTAGAGATTCTTTTGTGTTTTCCACCCCCGTGGAAAAGCAGGGTGAGGACTGGCTGCCTTATGCAATCTACTCTCATGAGGCCTTTGTACCAGTAACAGAAATGACTCTCTGCAGTGACTTAGCACCTTGTTTGGTGGAAATCAAAGCTGGGACTACCCCTCAAGGTAGAGGTATGAACATATACAGATTTATGTTTTCAGTGTTTTTATGGCATGCTTTAAACTACAGTGTGAGTCACCAGTTAAAAAGACTCTGTTTGAGTATGTCTTCTGTTAAAAATGTTTAAAGTAGGCCTGTTCAAGATAACTTGAATTACTTATTCACAATTCAAATAGATGCAGGTTTCATTTTAAGCACTGACTTATTTTAAAATTTCAGTTTGAATTTAGCTACATCAGAACACTGATTTGATGCTTGCAAAGAAACTCTGAAACAAACCATCTTTAATTCAACTTTATGACATTTTGGAATTGTTAGGAAAATAATCAACCATTTATTTATCCAAGACAACAGTCTTACAGATTCAGGGCTTTTCTCCCCCATCAATAACAAAAGTAGAATATAATTGCCATGGTCAAGAAATGGTTGTGGTTTTTTTCGGCCCCACCCCACGACATGCGGGATCTTAGTTCCCCAACCAGGAATCCAACGTGCGCCCCCTGCATTGGAAGCTCGGCGTCTTGACCACTGGGCCGCCAGGGAAGTCCCGAGATGGGCTCTTTTATAGTTAATCGAGTTATACAGTTAAGAATGATTAGTTTTTGAAGGTATAAAATATAGTAAGAAACATAGCATATAATTTAAATAATAAATTGTTGCTATGTGATTCATTGTAAGACCATCTAGGCCAGCATAATAAACTTAATGGTTTGTTGTTCTTTTTCCTTCCCCTTCCAAATTTATTTATAGTTAGTGAAAAGGGATGTGCTTTCCTATACTTGAAATTTCCAAATGATTTTTTTAGTTAAGTCCAAAAGAGAACATTCTTTCTACATCTGCCAAAGAAATGATTGCTATTAAATAGGGATTTCCAGTGTTCTAAGATGAATCCAGATGTTGAAGAGAGTCCCAGTTTGCTGTTAGACTCTCTTGAAAGCAAAAACCTGTTTCTTGGATGATCTTCTTAGCAGTGAAATTTGTCATAGCTTCTCTTAAGAAAAGATGACTGTTAGCTGCTGTGTCATAACCAACTCTTCTCCAGTAGATTAGGAGAAGCAGGCCTGATGCTGAATATTGAGACCGTTGGCAAGAAAATGAGAGTTCATGACTGCTGGGAGTTATTTTTAAAGCTCTAGTTGCATGGCTATTATGTCTCAAATACTGTGTAATTATCCCTAGTTACTGATATCTTTAGCCTATTTGAAACCATCCATATGTGGCCTAAATCCACACAGCTATATTAAGACATTTTTAAACAATCAAAGCAAATGACACTTTAAATTAAAACAAAATTAATGTGAATCAACTACCGTTTTTAAAAAAAATTGGTTAAGTCCACATTTCCAGGCCTCCAGTAATCAGTATTAATCTCTTCTGTCAGCTGATTGGTAGCAAAGTAGCATGATTGAAAACTTAGAAAATGGTTATTAAAGGAAGGGGGCAGTGTTTTCTAAGAGCAGAAATGATCAAGAAGTTTGATTTGCAAGAAAAGTATTATCTATCCCATTATATAGACAAGGACAACTGAGGTTTGGCTTTCTCTAGCACGTGCGTGTGCGCTTGCGCTCGCTCGCTCGCTCTCTCTCCCCCCTCCCCCTCCCTCCCTCCCTCCCTCTCCCATTTCTCTAAGAATATTAGTGCTTCTGCAGTTGGTAAATAAATAAGGCATTATATCAGGCAACATGGTGGCCTTTCCTTGCTATCAACCTGAAAATAATCAGAGAATTTTCTAAACATTTCTAGTTGGTTTTTTAACTGTTATAAATCCATCTTCCATGATTTTTTCTTCAGCCTTTTAAAGTAATTTCTTTTCACAGGCTAAACCGCCTCCTGGCATTATAAGAACCGCTAGGAAAAGTGGTTCTTTATTTGTTCCTGAGTTCTTTCTTTTCTGGTTCCTGGGGTTCTTTTGTGTAATACCCTGGGACTCTTTATGAAAGAAATGCATAGGAAGGGAGGGAATCTGGCAGTTGTCATGTCCTTTGGATTAACGACTGTTGAAGGTGAATTGGGATGTGTGGTCTGCCCCAAAGGGCAGGTAGGTGCATTTCCCTTGTGTTGCAGTCATTGTCAAAGTGGAAGTAAGATTTCTTCCCGAAGCCTTACTTCAGGAGTGCAAGGACAGCACACTGAGTAAGCCAGAGCACCTGAGGAACATGAATGATGCCTGAGTTTGGACCAGTGAAAGAACAGCTCTCCTCTGGGGCTGCAAGAGGCCAGGCTCAGTGCTAGTGAGACTGGGGCAGTTTCCTAATCTCTTGAGTCTCAGTGATTGGAGCCCTCCAATGGCCATGTCAGGACTCTTCCACTGTGTCGTAACTGCAGTGTCTTATTTAATCCTTACCACAGCCATATGGGACAGAGATAAGTACCCCATTTTACAGATGAGGAAACTGAGGCCTAGAGTAACTTGCCTGGGATTACAGACTAGGATTTAAGCTTAGGGTCTTTCTGATCCCAATCTTAACTGCTGGGTAGCACAGCTTCTAAATGTAATCAGTGCCAGGCATTTTACATATATAAACGCTAACATTCCCTGTAACCCTGCAAGGTAAGCAGCATGATTGTCATTTTTTTTTTTTTTTTTTTTTTTTTTTTTTTTTTTTTTTTTTTTTGTGGTATGCGGGCCTCTCACTGTTGTGGCCTCTCCCGTTGCGGAGCACAGGCTCCGGATGCGCAGGCTCAGCAGCCATGGCTCACGGGCCCAGCCGCTCCGCGGCATATGGGATCCTCCCAGACCGGGGCACGAACCCGTATCCCCTGCATCGGCAGGCGGACTCTCAACCACTGCGCCACCAGGGAGGCCCTGATTGTCATTTTTATAGATGGAGAAACTAAGGTGCAGAGCAGGTACCAAGTGCTTGAAGCTAGCTACACAGGTAATCAAAGATGGAACCAGAGTATGAACCCAGGTCTGCCCCAGTGCTGGTGGCCTTTCCACTCTGCCACTTTTCCTCTTGTCTCCTGTGATCCTGATGTCTCTAGCGGAGAGCCTCTCCTGTGGGTTCCAGACCTTTTGTGAAATCACAAAAGGTGATTCACAAGACGCTTTCTCAAGACGCTTGTGAAATCACAGCGTCTGCTAGAGAACTGTGATGTTAGGATATCTGGGAGCCCTCGACCGCAGCCCTGGAGACCGTAGGGCTGAAGAGCTTTTTTTGAACGCTGTCCCTGGCTCCCTGCAGCTAATGAGCCATCACACGTTGACCAGCCGCAGGTGCTGCTGCTGAGTGGGACCTGGTCTTCAGCCTGGGCCGGGCAGCAGTGCTGCAGCTGTTTGGAAATCCCCCCTGGCTCCGGTCCGAGCCACGCGGGGGCGGCTGGCTGTCGCTCCATTGATTTTTTCCTCCAGAGCTGGGGGTGGCCGCTTGGAAAACGTTCAGCTGTTTACAATTCAGCTTATGTACACTTTAGCTGGGGAGTGTGGGTGAGTCAGAAGGTCCGCTCCCTCTGCCTGTGTCCTAAGAGACAGCCTCAGAGTCAGCTGTATGGTAATGGCCGCCAGGGAGCCCCCCCTGCCAGGCCCAGATGCTTAAGATCCAGGAAGCCTGTCTGCTCTCCAGTCCTCTTAACCCAGACTCAACAAGGTCGCTCCGCAGTGACACCGAGGCACGTCTGAGGCAACCTGGCCCAGCTTCCCTTTCATTGGGCCGCCACCTCCCTGGCAGGCACCAGGTATGGAGCCGGGGCCTTGCCCTCCTGTGACTCGGCAAAGCGCCCCAAAGGGATCCTCCTGTCACAGCCCTTTCTACCCTCTCGGGAGAGGCCCCTAAGAGCAGAAGTGCTCCGAGGGGCAGGGTGATGAGGGCACCTGTGTGAGACAGCCACGGCCTGCTGTGCGTCCGGGAGTCAGGGGCTTTTCGTGGGTCTGACGGTAACTCGGTCCTTGGCAGAATGGCAAAAGCTACAAGCATCTGGCATTGGTACCTCCAGCCTTCTGGTTCTTAGGAGGGACCCTGGGTGGGAAGGGGCCTACAATTTTCCCACCTCTCTGAGGGCTCCTTTTGTGCTTGTTTTAGAAGGTACTCTCTTCCAAATTAGGTGGTACCCACTCTTGCCTTGATTCTGAAATGCACATTTTTAACTATGCACCCTTTTCCTCCTCTGGGAAATTAAGATGTTAGACCCAGGGCCCTTCTAACTCCAGTCCTCTGTGATCTAGTGCCCCTGATCCAAAGTGTCCACGCTTCATGCCCCAGTCCTCCCAACCAACCTTATCCCTAAGTTGGGAGGAAAGCTATCTGCTTCTCTAAGTGATTCACAGCCAGGTGTGAATGGCCACAGGTGTATATTTGCATTTTAAAGCAGGTTGTTAACCAAATGAATCTCTTTAATGGAATACTCTGTCAGGGTCCCAGGATAGAGCCACCATTCCCCCTCCCCTCCCCCCCCCCTTTCTTTCCCTCTGTCTCTCTCTCTCAACAAATTGGTGCTTAATGAGATATCTTACCTCCCTCACTTTCAGAGCAGCACTGATTTCTTTAGGGGCCCAAATATAACTAATGAGATTGTAAAGGGAGGCCACAGCCTTTCCAGAGGGCTCAACCTTCAGCTTGCCATGCTGGGTTAGCACCAGGTGCATCTGGTCTGTGTCAGCTGCTCCCTGTCTGGGATGTGGCTTCCCTGGGCGTCACTTTGCAGGTGCTCCCCTCAGGGTCTCTCTAGAGCAAGCAGTTGTTTAGGAATCCTGCTGTCACCCCTCCTGGCCACGTGACTGGCCTGCTAAGCTCAGGCACAGTGAGCCGGACTTCAGAGCCAGGGGCCTGGAGAGAACGCTCTGTGTTGTATAAGCGACCTTGTTTTGCCATTTGTCGAGCAGAATTTGTTGCAGGCAAATGATCCATGTTATCACCTATTCTGCTTCCTTGAATCCTTTATTAACTTCATTAGCTTTGTCTTTCTCCTGCTGCTGCCAAGCAAGGGTAGTTAGAAGTCTTGTAAATTAAAATACCCCTTTCTCCTCATGTCTGGAGAAAGTGGAAATAGCCACTGGCCACGTTGAAGGGTAGAGGGAGAGGCTCTGCTTGCCCTTCATTTCCTCTGAAGTCAGGTCTTCAAGGCGACTTATTTTAGGGGCAAATAGAATGAGTGGCCAGGTCATCTGAAATACCCACAATAAATGTTAGTACTGAACGATATTTCAGCATAACTGATGATTTTTGCCTTACCTGTGCGTATAAAGAGCACCATAACTGGTTCCGAAGTGCCCCAGACGGGGCGCAGCTGGGGCCAGCCTGACCTCTGTCCTCAGTGGGCAGGAAAGCTCGGCCTCTCTGGGCACCTACCTCCTGGCCTCGGGGGTGGGGCCGTTTTTATAGGCGCCTCCGGCCTCTGCCTCTAGAGGTCATCACACCTTTCCAAATGCCTGGAGCCAGCATCAGTGTTTCAAAGGGACCAGGGAACCCAGAGCTGCAGCCTTTGGGGCCAATTTAATGCTGTATCTCCCTTCTGCTGAGGAAATCCTCACTCAAACAGGAAACCCTGGGCTAAGGAATAGCTCTCATTCTTCTTTATAGCCAGGTACCCAGAAATGCCACCCCCGTAGGCAGGCACCAGCCCAGCTGCGCCCTCTTGTCATTATCACCTCAGAAAGTGCTGGGCCAGTCTCAGCTGGTGACCGGTTGCTGTCGGAAGAGTAAGGAGATCTGTACGCTGGTCAAGAGTGAAGACGGAGCACACGGGTTCCCCATGCTCCAGCTCAGCAGCCGCTAAATGGCTATCATATATTGGACACTGGGTTAGCCCTGAAGATACAGATGAGACCCAGACAGCCCCCACCTAACGGCACCTGCTTTGCCTAGCAGAGGAGACCGGCCCTGTAGCAGATAATTTCATAAACTGGGCCACTGGGGGGGATCCTTCCTATTTTAATCCAGTCCCTATAAGGGCTGTTTCTGCCAGTGCCTGTGAGACCAGATTGAGAAGCAGCCTACAAGGTTGAGGCCTATGTTATGTAACAACTCCCCCAGAACACATTGTTTTGTTCATTCTGATCCAAATACTTAGCCCTTTGTGGTCAGTTTCAATTGAAGGCTAGATTCTACTTCCCCCTTCACCACCACTGAAGCTTGGCTTTATTTCCCTCCTGCAGCCTCTCCTACTCAGGGTGTCCTGGCCTCCACCTTTCAGATCCAGGTAGCTAACTCTGTATGAAGCCATTTGAGACCTGTGGGAATCCCGGCAGCACTTACAGCCTAGGGACTGGTCAAGGGAATTGAGTAAGGAAGAATTCCAAAGATAGAGAATTTCTTTGTCTCTGTCTTCCATCTGGCTGCAGGGCCAACAGGGCAGGTTTCTGCAAGTTTAAGCTGCTTTCCCCTAAGCAGGCTGCAAAGCAGTCTGGGAGAACAGGAAGCAGATTAAATTAATCTCAGTGTGCTGAGCTTGGCAGGGGGTGAGATTGTGTATGGTCATTCCAGAAATAGCCCAAACTGCTTTGTGACTAAAGCACATGATAACGTATTGCCTACAAGATGACTGCAAAGCAAAATAGCTGCAAACCTTTGTACAGTCGTAAAACGCTCTCCCTTCCGTCCCTTGGATTCTGTGTCTCCTGTAGCCTGCCCCAGAGGTATAATGGAGAGTGATAGTTTATAATGTTGTGGTGAAGGGGTTTATTAGTTTGTTCTCTTGCTTAATAAGATCCTTTTTTAAAAACTTAAATTCCCAAAAAGTCTTTTTCCTCCCAGAGTTAAGTATTGGCTCTGTAGCCTCTGAGCTGGTGAATGTCTCTGTTGGCTCCTGTATTTGGCACGAGGGAGGGCTCTGACCTCAGGAGCCCCCACCCCTTGTCTTGCAGTGTACGTTAGTAGGCACAGATCTGAGAGACAGGAGGGAAGGCGGTAGAGGGGGCAAGGAGAAGAGTCGAACAAGGTTGGAGAGATCACATAAAAGGAGACAGGGTATCAGCAGCTGCTTGGTGATAAATATCAGTGAAAAGAGGGAGGTGGGCATGATCCCAGAATTCAGAGGAGAATGGATTAATTCCATAGAAGTATTATAAACTAAAACAAGGGAGTCACTCATTGCCCTCCATCTGTGCTCTCAGCGAGGAACGAGATTGTTTTTGAAAGAAACAAAACAAAACTCTTACCAACAGGATCTCTTGGATCAATACACTTGATATATTATGTTAGTATTGACTGAGTACCTGACTTTAAAAGATGCTGGCAAAGAAGACCTAGGGTGATGATGAATTTGCAACCTTTTATATAAGAAGTAGTCAAAGGAGCAGAGGGAGTGTGGCCTGGAGGAGAGAACATAAACTGGGCTCATAAGTGACATCCTTCATGACACCAAGAGCATTTCTTGAGTGTTTCCCAGTGTGCTAGCACTGCACTGCTATTCATTTTCTCGCTTAGTCCTCGTAGCAACACTAAAGGGTAGGTCTTATTATTGTCTGTATTTTATAGCTGGAGAAACCAAGGCTCAGAGACAGAAGAGGACTTGTCCCTAATCCACTTGAGTGATAGAGACCAGTCTCTAAGCCAGGTCTAAGCCTATGTTTTTGCCCATTGTACAAATAAGATTAGCCTTGTTCTGTGTGGTCCTAAGGAATAGAACCGGGGTAAGTGGACAGAAATTAACAGAAGATAGATTTTTGGCTCGTTATAAGGAAGAACTTATTAATTGAACTGCCCAAGTTGGGAACAAACTACTTCTGAGGTAGTGAGTTCCTCTGTCATTAGAGGTATTCAAACAAATGCCAGAAAATCACTGGGTGGGGCTATTATAGGGAAGGGTCAAGCATTGGTAAGGGGTTGAACCAGACTTTCTAATCTTGTGATTCTATAATCTGTACAGTAGCTCATTAGCGAAGCCAGGGAATATTTTACTAGGCTCTAATTAGAAGGGAATAGCCATCATCTAAAAATAGGATTTTAACTTACATAGTAAGCTTTCTATTTTACCAACATTTATTCATTATTTTAAATAAAATACAGATTTGTTTCTTTGCATATTTAAAATACTTTAACATATAAAAGCAAAAATGTAATTATGTAAATACAGACTTAAATATTTAAAATTTAAAAGCAGAGAAACTTAATTTGATTGATTGTATAATTAACTCAGTCCTCCTAGTTATTCATGGTTAAGGAAAGATCTTTTTTTCTAGTTCCCAAACACCTTTACAATTTTAGAAAGACTGATTCTAAAGGAGAAATTTTCCGTCCCTATAGAAGGGTCAAAAATGTCAAAAAAAATTTTTCAAAGGACTATAAACACGTAAAGGAATTTTTCTAACTTGCTGGTATGACTGTGTCTCCAAAAAATTAATTTTTAAAAAATCTCATTAATCACATCTCTTAGGTAACTCCCACTCAGCTCTGAAATTTATTATAGTTGAATTATAGAGGTCTGAGTACTGAAGGCATGTGTCATGGCCAACTCTTTTTCTTAACAAAAAAAAAAGATTTATCCCAGTTTATTGCACATTAGGACTACTAGTAAGAAAATGAGCCGGTTATAAACCTTTTCTAAAATGAGTTTATTTTGATTTCTCCATGCCACATAATTAGGCATCGTGAATTCCTGTTCTGTGGTGGGATCTGGTGGGATTTTTAGATCTTTAACATGAATTAAGAGCATCTTCATATAAATTTTGTGCAAAAATTACTTAGCTAATAAACTGAAATTGTTTTTAAAGTGTGTAATACATACATTCACACGGGGTTATGCTTACTGTCAATAGGCTTGTTGCAATAAAGAAATGGCTTTTTCTTTCTTTTTTTCTTTCTTTCTTTTTTAGGAAGTTCCAGGTTAAAGGCAACCTCAGCTTCACACAGTTGGCGGTGGTAGAGAATGGCCCTGGGAAGGGGGGGTGGGGGAAGAGTTAAAAAAGGGAAGAGAGAAAAGTTGCTTCTCAAACAGTGAAGGAACTCAGGAGAGCTACTGTTTGGAGTGGAGGCAAGGGGGTCCCTTGTGGTGTGGTTCTGTAAAGGCACCTCCTCATACTTACTGGAGCTCTGTCAGGCTCTTCAGAGAAAGGCTGGCAGGCCCGTGGAGAGGACATCTTAAGCAAGGCTCTCCTTGGAGGGAAGGAGTCTGTGGTTGGCTGAGAATCAGATTGGATGTGGAGCTGAGAACTGGACAAGAGGCTTAATTGGAGCAGGACACCTGCAGGAACAGCATAGAAAACCTCAGCTCTGCCTAGGGGCTTCCTCGGTGGAGAAACAGAAGACACGCATATCTTAATGCAGTGATCCCAAATAACCAGTCTCCGATTAGGCAGATCTGTGTTAAAATGTTTACGTGGGGTTCAGTACTTTGACATTTCACAGCACGCTTAAAATCTAACCCTTTCCTGAGGAACCTCGTAGAAGTTTCATTTATCCTCTCTCCCCGAAACCCCGTCATGCCCCAAGCCCTATACCTAGTTCAGCTTTTCATCTTGGTTTTAGATGTCACCTTGAATACGTTTTCTCCCTTGAGCAGAATGTTAACTTGTTTGTCCAGATCAATATTGACCAAGGTCTTAACTCCTCAAAGGCAGAATTCTTGCCTGTGTAACCTGGTTGGACTATTCTTAGCACAGTTGGGAAATTAAGAAACACTGCTGGCGGATGAGCTGCACTGTTGCAGAACAGACTGTAGTCTCACTTGGTAGTGGGTCCACTGAGACTGTACCACTTTTGAATGGGTCACTGAAGGAGGGGACTGCTTGGTTTGCATCGTCGGGCAGTGTTGAGTCCCTGCTCTGCTACTGGCCTAGACCTGGTTCTGACCCCCCCTGCTTGTGTTTTCCTGCTTTCCCTTGTACAGAGACAGGGCAGGGCATTGTTCATGCACTGACCGACCTCAGCAGCCCCGGCATGACCTCAGGGAACGGAAACTCTGCCTCCAGCATCACCGGCACTGCCCCCCAGAATGGTGAGAATAAACCACCACAGGCCATTGTGAAACCCCAAATCCTGACGCATGTTATCGAAGGGTTTGTGATCCAGGAGGGGGCGGAGCCTTTCCCGGTACGGACTACTTCTTTTCCCCTCTTTTTTTTTTTTTTTTTTTAATAAGTATACTTTGGATGTGTATTAGAATAGCTTTACATTTCCATGTAAAATTTCTGAAAATGTGAAAAATTTGCTCTTTCCTTGCTAATTTTCCCCCAAAGGAATATCAGAGCCATTTTCTTTCTAGGATTGAGTGTCTTCCTAAGGTCCAGAAGGGGTCAGTGATTAAGAATAATTGGCAAGACCCCTTGGTTAGAAGTTTCCATACAGACTCAGCTGTGTCCCTGCCTGGTGAAGTGCAAACCCCTTGGTTAGAAGGGAGTTCACATTGGGGTATTTGGTGCAGGATGATGGACTTTGGCATTCAGGTTTGAATGCCAAAACCCCCAAATGGCAACACTTTGGCTGGTTAGAGAGCAAAAGGAAGCTGTGTAGAAGAGAATTCTCAAGATCTATCTGAATGGAAGACAAGCGAACAGAGTTACAGCCTGAAGCTTCTTTTCTGGGGACAGAGCCTTGAAAGGGGAGTGAATGAGGGGCACTTCAGAAAGGGGCACTTCATCAAGTGTCTCCAGTTAAAGCGTAAGACCAAGGGGAAACACAGAGGAATCAAGAAAATGGCTCATTAGAACAGCACCCAGAGCCAGTAGTGCGCAGTGTGAATTGGTGAGACAGGTGGCCTGCTCTCTAGGTGGGAGGAGCCCAGAGCCAGGTGCACTCCAGCCTCTCTCGTGATAAACTTAACTGGCTGTTAGAGACACAACATCTTCATGGGAGGCCATCTGTTTTTTGCACATTCTTTGGATCCATGTGTGGTTTGAATAGTCAGCCGAAGCCTCTGAGCTTGATTAACTGAGATGGGTGGACTGCCCTTCTAAAATGCCAAAAAACAAAAATGCCAAGACAGGTTCTTGTCCTCTTTCCCTCTGGAGGTCGGTCAAGGCCTGGGGCACCTTAGCTATAAGTAGCTCTAGCCTTGTCACATCCCTTCCCTCATTAGACTAGGTCCTCCCTTTGGCCCCCTGGAGAAGCTCCAGAACCCAGCTGATCTCACAGGGTCGATGCTGATTGGACAGCAGCCCCAGCATCACCCTAGAGATCTGGCAACCAGGCTGCCTGCACAAAAGGCAACAAAGGGAGTGCACCAAAGAGTGAATCAGCTAGTCTGGGATCCTGGCACCACCGAGGGCCTTTGCTTTCCGGCATGACCCAGCGTCCGCGTTTTCCTCTTCTCCTCCGTGGCTGCCTGTCCCTCTGGCTCGGGTAGGGCAGTGGTAAGGGAGAGAACAGTAAGGCATCCAGGAATGGCGGCTGGGTCTGTGTGTCACACATACAGTCACACACAGCCTCAGCTGTGTTCCTGCCCCGTGACGCGTGAGTGCTGGGGCCTGGCCCTTGTCCTGGTGCTGCGGGAAACCTGATCCCTGCCTCCATCTCTGCCCCCTAGACGCTTGGAAGAGTAGATATTCTCCTGACCTCCTAAGCCATCCATTGGTCCTGGGTTGAAGCCATTTCCATCCCCGTGCTTTGGTGGTCATCGGCATCTTGCCTCTTGAGCTAAACAGCAAAACAGGCCTTGAGCAGGGTGTACCTGGATGGTGATACAGGGGCGGGCATCTGTGCCTGGGTGCTTTATACATGTAATTTTGATGAGGCTGGATAGCAAGGAAGCATGCCCACCTGACCCTCATGGCCTCCATGTTGCCTTGTCCCCTAGGTGGGACGCTCATCCCTGCTGGTGGGGAATCTCAAGAAGAAGTATGCACAGGGGTTCTTGCCTGAGAAACTTCCGCAGCAGGACCATACCACAACCACTGACTCAGAGATGGAGGAGCCCTATCTGCAAGGTAGCGTCTCAGACCCTAGATGCTGGGGCTTCTGACGGGGCTGAACAGGACTCAGCAAGGCTGGAAGGTCCTTTCCTGGTATCCACAGAGGGGTTCTGAGCCGGGGAGCGTGTGAACATGTCAGCTGACCAGACGTTTCCCCCAGTGCCCGCTCAGCCCTGTCCCTAGAAAACGGACGGCAGTTCCTGCCCCTGGGGAACTGAGTGTGCCCTGCCTGTCTCCAGCCCCACTCCTGCCAGCCCCAGGATTCCAAGAGCGGCTTTGCCCGCGTGAGTCACTCGCCAGTTGTAGGCCTGCAGGAGCAGCCCCAGGTGGCTTGTGCCCTTCCTCTACCGCCTCAAAAGCCTGCACTCAGGACGGGGGCCAGCGAGGGCTGCACTTGCGACACGAGCCACCGACTAAGTGGAGGCGGGACGGGACGCCCACGTAGGCTGCAGAACTCCTGGGCTCTGTTACTCGGCCGGCAGCCAACTGGACACCTCAAGGGAAGGGCGGGGTAATTCTAGATCAGTGGTGACAGCATTGAAGCTTTCCCTCTGAGCCGCCTGCTCTCTTCCAGGGTCATAAAGAGGGGCGCTGGTTCTTCCCCACCCGTGCTTTGTCTCATAGTCCTTAGAAGAAGAAACTGCTGGGTGTCCAGGGGCCATCTCTGGACACCTTCGGATACTTCCCAGGGGTGAAACCACAGCCCTTCCAAAAATAGCGACAAAAGCAGTTTGGCACTCTCCAAGCCGCTGCTGCAGGCAGCACAGAGCAGAGAGGCCCCGGGGTGGGGCTGTGGGCAGTCCTGTGGGGACGACTCCTTGTCTGCGCTTACTGATTTTCATGCTTTTCAGAATCCAAAGAGGAGGGTACTCCCCTTAAACTCAAGTGTGAGCTCTGTGGCCGGGTGGACTTTGCCTACAAGTTCAAGCGTTCCAAGCGCTTCTGCTCCATGGCTTGTGCAAAGAGGTAAGAGCCTCAGCCCCTTCCCTTTTCTTGGGATTGCGCCTTGGTACCCAGCTCCTTATTTCTGTGACCTGCCTGGAAGCAGCATCCTGTCACTCGTTCACCAAAGAACTCCCATGAGCAGAGCAGGGCAAGCGGCAAGGGTCCAAGGGAAGGAAGCAGCATTTAGCTTGTCTGGCCCTTCTGGGTCCCACTGACACCCGCCCTTGGCAGCTCCCATTTCCTTAGGGTTTACCGAAGCCTCCACCGGAAGCTTTGCCCAGAGCCACTGCGCTGGCTACAGATGTTTCCTTCGTGAGCGTTCACCCAGCTTAGAAGACAGGTGATCACAGTAAACACCAACGTTGTTTACTGTGGGCCGGCTGTGTGTGAGTCTCTGTGCTGGGTGTTAATATGCATTATGTCATCTAATCTTCAAAGTAATACTGTGGGGCAGGTATTGCTGTCGTGCCCTTTATACTTGTTAGGAAACTGAGGCACCAAGGAGAAGTAATTGCGCCTGAAGCCTTCGAGCTGGGGATCCAGACTTGTCTGACTCTAAGCCCGGAGTGCTCCTTGTGCCAAGAGGGAAGAGGCCTGAGCCCCCAGAAGAGAGGAGCTCTCGAGGCCCCAGGCAGAGATGCCCTGCACACCAGCTGGAGTAGGGCCGTCTGCAGCCCTCCCTCCCTGCAAGCTGCGCTGGAGGGCCTCCCGCACCTTTGTGACGCTCTGCCAAGCTCTGCCAAGCTGTCCGCCGTCAGGACGGAGGACACTAGTTTCCCAGCCCCGGTGATACGTGGAGTGGAATGTGGCAGCCCTGAGTCCTTACCGTGATCCAAGTTGTTGTGCCAGGCACTTTGCACACATTAGCTTATGTTATTGCCGGACCGGTTACAGAAAGTGAGTGGTCTCCTCCCCAGCTCTAGATAAGGAAACTGAGGGGCTAAGTGGCTTGCCCAGACCCACACAGCTAGTGCTAAGTGATGGGCTTAGGACTGCAACGAGGAGGCAGACGCAAATTTTGCCAAGTATCCCGACTGCTCTTACTCCTCCTGGGCCATCCGCCCTGCGACTGCCCTGACCGCCCTTGTTGCCCTGGCTCTGGCAGGTACAATGTGGGATGCACCAAACGAGTGGGCCTTTTCCACTCGGACCGGAGCAAGCTGCAGAAGGCGGGAGCCACAACCCACAACCGCCGTCGGGCCAGCAAAGCCAGTCTGCCAACACTTACCAAGGATACCAAGAAGCAGGTGAGAGGCGGGCGGAGCCGGAAGCTCGTGCTCTCGGGTCCCCACCAACTTCCCTTCCTAACACGACCCGGGACGCCCGCCGTCCTTTTCCGCTGCTGGCGTCAGTGCTCCATCATGCATGCTCCCATCTCTCATGATCTGTCAGGTCAAGCCGTCTCCCCGTGTCCCTTCATAGGTCCCTTCATTTAGACCCTTGGGTGCTTCAACTTTCCCTCCTCCGTGACCTTGCCCCGACTTCACCCCTTTCTTCCAGTTTGCCTCCGTCCTTGACTTCCGGGGCTCCCCTGCCTGAAGAGACAGGCTGTCCCAGGTAGCACCTGCCTTCCGAGGAGGGCTGGGTGAGAGGCAGCCGACACCCTTTACTTCCCCTCCTTGTTGCCTCTCTGAACGTCAGAGCACTGAGTCCTTGAAGGTCTCTACCAGGAACGTGGGTATTTGTTCATTAAATATGTTTTAGCACTGGCTGTACATCAGGAGCTGTTAGGCACTAAATCTCTTTAAGTTGTGCTACAGGAACTCACAGCCTAGTATGATGCTTCAGACCTTAAGTGTATTTTGCTGTTTATTGTTATTGTTTTGGCCATAAACCTCTTTAAGAATCTGATGAAAGCTACAGTCCAACATGGACATACACAAGAAAATTTACATGCTATTTCAGGTGGTTTACAGACCATCCCCCTAAACCCACAGAGCCCTGGTTAAAAACCCCACGTCTAGAAGAAAGAATAGACGTAGAATCAGATCACTGCAGTGTAGTGTGGTACGTGCTCCAGTACTGGCACTGACTCTGCTTAGGATCAGAGAGGGGACATGGCAAAAGATGCTTTTTGATCTCGAATTCAAAGATACATAGTAGCAGACCACGCAGAAAAGGGAGAATATACCTGCCTTTGCCCAGCACTCTGTTAGAGGTGGTTTATGCCCCCATCCTGAAGAAAACCGTGTCTCTGTGCTCCCAGCCAGCAGGCACTGTACCCCTCTCAGTTGCTGCCGCACTGCAGCTAACACACAGCCAGGAAGACTCCAGCCGTTGCTCCGACAACTCAAGCTACGAGGAGCCCCTGTCACCCATCTCAGCCAGCTCATCCACCTCCCGCCGGCGACAAGGCCAGCGGGACCTGGAGCTCCCTGACGTGCACATGCGGGACCTGGTGGGCATGGGGCACCACTTCCTGCCAAGCGAGCCCACCAAATGGAATGTGGAAGATGTCTACGAATTCATCCGCTCTCTGCCAGGTAAGGTCCTTGGAAGTTCCACGCCTGCCTGGAGTAGCAAGGAAAGCGAGGGTGTGAGAGACCTCACCTGCCGTCACCAGGAGAGGCCAGGCAGTTCAGGAACAGGGGGGCAGAGACGAGGACGAGGAGGTGCCTGCCGGTAAGAGCTTACATTCTAGCATGGAGCGCCGACTGTAATGTTCCGTGGCTATAATCTGCCGTATCTGTGGGCTCGGTGAGGGGCCTGTGTGAAGGTGATGACGTGACCAACCCTGTGTGTCTCCGGGGCGAGTCGGGAGGGGCGTCAAGCGGGAGTGGAGGAAATCGGTCAAGGAGAACGTTAGAACGAAGAACGTTTACACTGAGTGACAGTGGACAAGCAGGCCTGAGCCGGATGGAGAGACGGCATCAGGGAGCAGCCTAAGCAGAGGCACAAAGACACGCAAGCATGTAAAGGAGCTGGCGGCTGCACGTGACCCTGGGTGCGCAGTGCCAGTGGTCTCGAGGGTAGGATCTAGAAATGAACCTTGAAAGACCTCCCATCTGCACGGCTGCGCTCGTCGGGACCAGAGCTTCTCCACTGTTTCTTCTGCCAGCCTCACCCAGCCACTGACCAGGTCAGGCAGCGGTGACCATAAGCCCGCTCACTCAGAGACCAAAGGGGGATATAGTGGTTAAGAGCAGGCTTTGGAGTTAAACAGAACTGGGCTCAAATCCTGGCTCTGCCACTTAACCCAGTGTATTAGTTATCTATTGCTGCATCCCCCAAATTTGTTATCGCACAGGTAATGTGGATAAGGAATTCAGGAGCGGTTTAGGTGGGCGGTTCTGCCACAGGGATTCTTAGGAGGTTGCGATGAGGATGTCGGCCAAGGCCAGCCGAGGCCACGTGAATGGTCACCTGGGGCTGTCAGATCCTCTGCCAGGGTGCCTCACTCACACGCTTCCCAGGGAGCGTGTGGCTGCTGGCAGGAGGCCTCCGTCACTCTCCCACGGGTCTCTTGAGAATGCTCATGCTTGAGTGTTCTCGTGACGTGGCAGCCAGTTGTCCCCCCAGGGGGTGATCCAAGAGAGCAAGGTGGAAGCCACCCACCATGCCCTTGACGATCTAGCCTCAGAAATCACATTCTGTCACTTCAACAATATCTTTCTGACCACACAGGTCACCCCATTCATTGTCAGGGACTCATGAAGGCATGAAAGGGAAGCAAGGATTATTGGGAGCTACCTGGAGCCGGCTACTACCATAGTTCACCCCAGTGATTCATGTTCCTCCCTCGAGTAAATTAGCCTCACCCCTACCCAAGGCCCCACAAGTCTCATCCCATTACAGCGGAGGTTCTAGGTCCAGGATGTCAGCATCTAACTCAGGTCCAGGCACAGATGAGGCTCACTGGGTCCCACTCCTCAAGGATGATTCCTCTCAGTCTGCAAGCCTGAGAACGAGGAACAGGTTATCCACTTCCCTCCACAGACCTAGGATATGGTGGGATGGGCATCGGGTAACCACAGTAGATGTGCCCATTCAGGATGCCCCGTTCGAGAAGGGAGAACACAGGAGGCTACAGGAGTCACCAGTCCATACCAGGGCATGTGCTGGCATTTCCTTGGTTAGGACTCAAAGCCCGGAGTGATTCTCTTTCGCTCTTGGTTCCACCCTGAGTCATCCTTCCTTCCCATGAAAGGTAGCCTGTGGAGTTGTTTTCTCAGCCTACTTCCTGCTGCTTTTATTTCACATTACCTCTGACCCTTTCCATCCATGTGAGCAGTGTTTCTGCCAGACGATTCTCTCTTACGCTTTGTGGGCTTTTTATGAATGTTATCCAACAATGTCTTCAAGACAAGCCTTACTCCACATTAGGTTTCTTCTGAAGCTGAGGGACAGTGCCCTTAACAGTCTGAGGAGCTGGGCCATTGAATGGAGAGGCTCTGTGAGGCACGCCCATAAAATCCTGAGAGAGCGTTTGATCCAACAGTTCTCTGAGGCGGCACCTTAGAGCTTTCTGCGGTCTTAACAAAAGATTTAAGTCACCCCTGCAGCTTCGTCTTTAGAGTGTGTCTTTTTGACTGTGCCCTGGATTTGGTCTTTGCCTAGAAACCGTTTCTTAATTTTAGCATCATTTGCCATCTGGAGAGGCTGAGGAGTTTCAAAATCAGCAAATCCAGGCTCCTTCCTGTTCTCGTTTTCCTCGACCTCGTCCCTCCTCACATTTCCCGCGGCCACGGTGGGAAGCCAGGTGGCACCTGCAGCGGTCTGCCTGAGGTCTCCTGAGCCCAAGCAACATTCAGTAGGCGTCTCACACCCACCGGGTTACCACCAGCAACAGTGTTGCTACATTTTCTACTATTTCATAACAAGGATCCCTTTTCTTCCAATTTCCAGTAAGTTTCCTCCCGTTCCTTTAAGCCTCCCCAGCAGTTTCCTCCAAGGCCATCAGGCTTCTTACTCCCGTCTCTCAGGGAACCTTAGACCTTCACTGCCGCTCTCCTCAAAGTCCCTCCAGCTCCCACCCGCTGCCAAGTCCAAGGCCAGGCCCACATGGTGAAGGTGTGGTGATGGCAGCATCCATCTTCCAAATACCCAGATCTGCATTCGTTACCTACTGCTGTCAAACAGATTACTCCAAGCCTAGTGGCTTAAAACAGTAATCACTCCTTATCTCAAGAGTTCTGTGGAGTGACTTAGCTGGGCACTTCTGGCACGGAGTATCTTTCAAGGGCTCAGTCACGATAGCACCCAGAGCTGCAGTTTCTGAGGGCTTGGAGCTGGAGGACCCCCTTCCAAGGTGCTGCGCTCACATGGCAACGGGGGGCTGGCTCTGGGCAAGAGGCCCCAGTTCTCTCCAGGTGGGCTTCTCCAGAGGGCTGCCTGAGTGTCCTCACAACACAGTGGTTGGCATATTCCAAAATAAATTATCCAGAAGACCAAGGTGAAGCTGCTGCGCCCCTTATGATCCAGCCTTGGAAATCCCGTGCTGTCACTTCCACAACACTGTACTGATCTCCGGGATCAGCCCAGTTCACTGGGCAGGGTGGGGGGTGAACAAGGAGGTGTTGGGTCACAGGACCACCGTAGAATCTGGCTACCTTGGGTAAGTCACTCAGCCTCTCTCAAGCTGTAAAATAAGAACAGCAACACCTTCCTCGAGGTGTGTTCGTGAGAATCAAGTGAGATGATGCATCTGAAGGGCAGTGACTGCCAAGCGTGACCGCTGGTAGCTCTCATTGATACTGTCTTTGGTCATGTCCCCTCAGGCTGCCAGGAGATAGCAGAGGAATTCCGTGCCCAGGAAATCGACGGGCAAGCTCTGCTGCTGCTCAAGGAGGACCACCTGATGAGTGCCATGAACATCAAGCTGGGACCCGCCCTCAAGATCTACGCGCGCATCAGCATGCTCAAGGACTCCTAGGGCTGGCCGGGCACCGGGGTTCCGGCCCCGGGCTCCTCCTCCCGACTGAGCAGAGCCAGCGGACACTCCTGGGGGCCCAGAAATGGGGCCAGTTGAGGGAAGGGGCCTTCCCTGTGGGGCATGGCTGGGGAGGAGGTCTCGGCACCTCCTCAATGGCTCTCAGGGGCCTTTCTTTCTGTGGGAGGGGCAGAGAGGTAGGTGGCGCAGAAGATGGGGCTTTATGCTTGTACATATTGATAGCACTGGCTTCCTCCAAAGTCCCACTACTCTAGCCCCGCTCTCTTCCCCTCCCTCTGTCCCCCATTTTCCAGGGGGTATACGGTCAGGGCTCCCAACCTGAGTTGGGTCACTTCCAAGGGCAGCCATCAGGCCTGCCTAGAGGCCTCGGAAGCCCTTACCTGCCTTCCTCCACTCCTTTCTCCGGGCCCAGCTAACCCTTCCCGCTGCCAGCTTCTCTCACTGCAGCCTGTTTCTGAAGCAGCCAGAAGGGTTCTCCCCCTTCACCCTCTACAGGTGGAGGGAGAGAAGCTGGGCCCAGTTTGGCCACGCCTGCTGGCACAGACGCCTTAACGCTGTGTGTGTGACTGTGTGACTGTGTGGGAGCCTGGACTGACAGGCCGAGAGCCACCCTCTGGCATCTCCAGGTGTTTTGTAGCAAACAGCCACTTAGTGCTTTGTCCTGGACTCCACTCAGCCTCAGGATGGGGAATAGGAAAGAGGGCCGCCTCAGTGCAGAGAGGCACCGTCAGAAAGCGATGAAGATTAGTAGGAGATTTTCCTTCCCAGGTGGCCGAGGTGTCTCCGCAGCCTCTTCCCGCACTGTGGCGTCCCCCTGACTGCCCTGCTGTGTCACAGGCGGCACTGAGGAAGCTGCTGGTGGGCTAGGCCAGGCCGCGCCTCCCCACCCGCCCCGCCCTGGGAGCCCAGTGGTGGGGCCCTGGGAACGTCCAAGGGCAGAAGAGCTGGAGTGACCACCACTGAGGTGAAGAAGGCAGCCTTCGGCCTCGGGTCCCACACTTCTCTGCCTCTGGAACTTGCTGGCGGCCGTCTGAGCTGCCCGTGGAGGCGGCGGGGCAGGAAGGGCGGGGGCCTGCCTCTGACTTGCCGGGGCCTCTGCAGACTCCTGGTGGGAGTGGGACTCTCCCTGGGGGGAGGGTGTGTGCGCCCTTCTGAGCTTGTTCTATTCCCCACTCACACCCCCAGGCAGGGTTGGAAATGAAGGACTTTTTTAACCTTTTTGTTTTTTAAAAATAAATCCGTAAAATCTGTTCCTTCTGTGCCTTTCTCCCCTGGGGATGCCTTTCTGTGGTCCTGAATGGCTACTTTTCATCTGTCAGGAGAGGGGTGGGTCCCTGGGTTGGGGGAGGGACGACCACCTTAACTGGATAGCATACCCTCCACGCTTCACTGGGGCTGGGTCCTCTGAGGGTGCCCTTGGCCCCAGTCCACATGAGAAAAGCAGATCCCACCTCTGTCCTTCACACGGGTGTCCCCTGGAGTGTGAGGTCCAGGGCCCCTTCAACTCGGAGCCCCCCTACCCAGCACTGCCACCAGGGAGACACGATGCTGTCGAGCCAGGGATATCCGGCACACCTGAGGCAGAGACCAGACCCTTCCCTCCGCCGCAGACACCTGTGGTGGCTGGAGCTCCGCGTCCAGAACTGCCCTTGGGGTGGCTTTGGCTCACTCGACCCCTGAGCGCTTTCTGGATGCTGCAATAGCAAACTAGTAGGAGAGTCTCTGCCTCAAGGAGGTGACGCCTAAGCCTCGAATAAAGGAGAACGGCCTTCCAGGCGCACACCGCTCGCCATTCATTCAGTCTGTAACATGCTGTAACCGCGGGGCCCAGGGAGATAAGCAGGGACCTTTTAAGAGCCAGTAACCATATGTGAACGAGAACTCTCTGGAAGGCCTTTTAAAATGTAGCCACTACCCGGAGGAAGAGGAGAAACAAAACTGGTTAGTGGACGACCCAGAGGGTGGAGCCCGGACTGGAAAGTCTGGTGGTCCCGGAGGTCGGGAATGGCGACAGGACGGAGGCCAGTGCAGGACCCTGGGCCGAGGGGGAGTGGCAGGGGGCAAGGACCTCAGAACCTCGGGGAAGGTGCCTGGTGGAGAGGGCGCCTCGGGAGCCCCCTGCGCTGCCCTCCCCTCTCCAGGCCAGGCGGGCCAGCCCACCGTGGCCCGTGCAGCTCGGCGAGTCCACGCTGGACCTCCACTTCCCCTTTCTGGAGGACAACGCCGGCCCAAACTGAGTTTGTCCTTATATGTGTGGTGGAGAAGGGAACTGAAACTCCTGAAAGAGGATATGGTGGATTTGCAGGGCTGCCTGACACAGGTGAGTATCAGTGCTGTTTCTTCACTCTGGGTGAAAGGCCCCAGTTTGAAGAGTGCCTCCTTCAACACGCGTTCGCTACTGATGTTTACACCTTACACAGAATTTTGAAAAACTTTTGATCATGACCGACAGTTTAAAAAAGTTTCCCACCCTCGTATGTGTACTTGAATATATGTAACTGAAACAAAACAATCACAAAACAATACCTACCCTGATGTACAATACATTCTGATATTTTCAACTCCCTTCCTGTTCATACTTTTAAAATCTCAGTCATGATCCGCAAGATTGATTTCATGGCCCTCTGCTGGATCATAACCCGCACCTTAAAAAAACCCTGCCTAGTGCAAACTTCCCAGAACTTTTCCATGTAACTACCTTGTGTGGCTCTTACCCTGTCCTGGGTGTGACTGGTGCACATACCTGTTTTACTGAAGAGATCAAGGGCTCCTCAAGGTGAACTGTCCAAGGTCACACTCAGGTGACCGGTACCCTTGAGATCTGGCTGAAGCTCTGCGCAGAACAAGGTTCTCCCTGGGTGGCAAACACCACAGTCTGGCCCGAGGACCACGACACTGAAGAGGGGCACGAGGAGCCCTGGGGAGGAAGAGTCAGTACAAAATGTCTCAGCGCCTCTGGCCAACCAGAGCTGGCCTTCCATCCACCCTCTTCCAGGTGATTGGCCCCAGGGGGCTCCTCTCCAGGTAGTTCATCCCTGCTTGCTCCTGTGGGTGTGGTTTCTGGCAGATGGCCTGAAACTGCTTGGTCCCAGTCACCAAGAATGGGTCATTTCTTCCCCGGCTCTGAGCTGAGGAGGTTCTTGGCAGGTTGTCCCACCAGCTTCCTGTCATGGCTCTCAGGTAAGGACTCAGGTGAGGCGGGGACGCTGCCAGTGTCAGGGGGAAGATGAGGCGGGACAGCTGTCCTGAGAGGAGTCCAGCCTGGTGGCCAGAACAGTCAAGGAGGAGGCACCAAGGCTGGCCTGCTGAGAACCAGCTGAGCCATACAGGTCCTGGGAGAAGGTGACTGGAGGACATCGCCCAAGGGGTAGAGACGGTCCAAGGAATGGGGGGTGGGGTGGGGGGAGGCTGCATCCTGGGAGACCTCGTAGCCCGTGAAGAGCTCGGCGACTCTTCCTGCTGCCCTAAACTCTGAGCCCCCTTGGTGAGCAGAGAACAAGACTTTGGGACACACCTTCCACTGCAACTGTGAGCCCTCTATTCCAACCGGGAGTGACTGTCCAGGATTGCAAACTTGTTCCCACTTAGGAACTAATGACTGATCTTCAACCTCCTCCTGAAAGCAAGGAGAGTACAGGAGCAGGGCATGAGGCCACCTTGCGGGACCACCTTCTGCAGGTGGAAGCGGGGTGGAGGGGAGGGGATCCTTTTGAAAATATCGGAGCAAGGAACTGGGAGGAATGGGTCAGGCAGGCGCCTCTGTGGACTAGGGGCTCCCAGGCTGGGCCATGGGAGGGGGCGGCAGGAGCCTGTTGCAGGCCTGGGTGTCAGCGCCCTCCCAGGACTGACAGCTGGAGCCCACCTGGACCACTTGGGGACAACTCTGCCTGGCTGCCCTAGTTGGGAGGGGCCGGCTAAGAGGGTCAGACAGCAGGGAGGGCAGAGAGAGCTCCGCTGCAGCCTTCTCCGGCCCCTGGCACCTCCCATGCCGTCCCTCCAGGGGGCAGTCTCGCTTCCAGGAGCGACTGTAAAATATCTCAATAATTTTTATATCGATTACATATTGAAATGATACATTAGGTTAAATTAAAATACTAAAATTAATTTCGGTTGTTTCTTTTCACTTTTTTAACATGGCTACTACTAGAAAATTTTAATTTACGTTCCTGGCTCACATTATATTTCTATTGCGCAATGCTGTTCCAGATGTTTTCCTACGTTTTTATAAAACGACATAGAAACACGTCCGTAAATGCACAGGTACACAGGTATAGGGGCTTCCCCCCTCACAGAAGTGCAGCCAGCCTCTATGTACAGTTGTTACTTCCTCTTCCACTTGATTCTTTAGGCCCTCTTTTCCCGAGAGCACATACAAATCTACCTCATCCTTTTCAGTGGCCACGTTGCTTTCCATTGTATAGAAATGCATAATTCATTCATCCAACTCCCTAAGGATGAACAGTGGGGTTGTTTATCTCCATTTGCTTTTTCCAGCAATGCTAGGAGAGCATCCTTGGCCTGCCCACTGTGAAGTCTCCGTTTCTAGAGGTGGGAAAGTTGGGTCTGGTGTGAGTGCTTGAAATGATTTTGCAGGCTCCTCAGGCAGGGCTAACAGAGGTGGACTTCACCTTGCAGTCACTAGAAAGGCTTAAAAACACTTGTTTTTTCTAAATGGCTAACTCTGTATTTTTCCTTCATTAAAAAAGCAATAAAAGCACATTACGGACAACTGGGAGTAAAAATAAAGGGAAAAAACCCTCCCATAGCTTATTACACAGTCACTTAGGTTTTTCCTTTCAGTCTTATTTGCTGAGGCATGTTTTCATTGCTAGATTGTAACCACAGTGCCCATCAATTTTAGATCCTGCTTTCTTCATTCACGGTTCTTGTGCAAGTTTTTTCCATGTGACTGCAGACTCTTCATAAAAAGTTTATTTAGCCAGTCCCTTCGGCTGGACGCTGGGGCCTTTTTCAGTTGTATCTGAGAGGGCTGCACAATGCCTTCTCCACTGGTGCCCTCCAGCCCACGTTCAACCAAGCTCAAGTCTCCCTGCGTGAAAGAAACTCACGTACCTCCATCAATCCCAAGCCCTCAGCCCCTCCAGTTACCATCCTCTCCCTTTCCTTTTACAGCCAAACTTCCAGAAAGAGCCGCTTCCACCACCACCACCCCAGCCTCCACTGCCTCCTCTGCTCACTCAGTCCCCTGCCCGTCCCCAACCGTGTCCTCGGTGCCTGGGCGCTGGCTCTCCTTCCTCTGCTCTCTCCCTCTCCCACAGCGTCCCTGCCCTCCTGGTGAATCCCAGAACTCTCTCCCAAGCCTGCCTGCCTGCCTGCCTGCCTGCCTTCTGGGCTCCAGCTTCTTACCCCCAACCAGACTATCAGCCACCATCTCCTTTCCTGGTCCCCCAGCCCTGTGCCTCTCATCAGTGACCAAGTCCTGCCCATCAACCTCCTTGACAGCCATTCATCACCTACTCCTCCCCAACCCACTGCCAACACTCACCTGTCTTCCTGCCTCCACCTGGTCCCTGCCCCACGTCCAGGCTCAACAGTTCCGCTGGAGTATCTTCCAAGTAAAAATGTGACAGCATCACTCCCTGAAGGAAAGAGCTTTCAGGGCCTCCATGGCCTTCAAGATGAAGCCCAAACCCCTTATCCTGGAATGTGGGCCCTGGGTAACCTGGCTCAGGCTTATCTCCAGCCTCAACTCTTATCACTTCCTATCCACACTCTATACCCCACCCCTGCGGCAGGCCTGCAGTTCCTCTACTTTCCAAGCACTCTCACCTTGTCACTTTTACACAGTGCTGTTTCTTTTTCATGGACCTCCCTTTCCCCTCCACTGCCTTCTTTTTTTGCATCGGCAGGCGGATTCTCAACCACTGTGCCACCAGGGAAGCCCCACTGCCTTCTTTGTGTGGATAACTTTTAGTTCTTCAGGACCTAGCTTAAGGGTCACCTCCTCCAGGAAGCCTCCCTGACTTCTCCCCAATGGTATCTTGCCATTTGCAAGATAATGGTATCTTGTATTTACACTAATCACAGCCTTTGCTGTGCTGTGTTCCATTCATCTGTTTGCAGTCTGTCATGTGACCCCATTCCCCTCCCTTCCTGGCCACCCACATCTTCCTGACCCCAGCTCCCTTAAAGACAAGGTCTGTGTCTCGCTCACCTCTGAATACTTGACCTAGCACAGTGCTTGATTCTGAGCTTGTGACCAATAAGTATAGGCTGAACGCATGAGTGAGCAGAAGCTAGTGAACATCTTGATGCATAAACTTTTCCCATGCTGAAGATGATCTCCTTTGAACAGATTCCCAGAAGTTGCAGTGATTGGATTAAAGGGGATGACTATTGAAAGGTTCAATTCCCACAGCTAAGTAGCTTTCCAAAAAAGCGGTAGCAATTTACATCCCACCAGCAGATGTAAGAGTGCCTGTCTCGCTGTATTCTCCCAGTGTGGCTATTTTCATTTCTTTCTTTTTAAAAAGTGCTCATTTTATAGGCAAAACATCCCACCTAGTTCTAATCTATAAGTCTTTGATTACTAGTGAGGGTGAACATTTTTCCACGTTTGCCTACTAAATGCATTTCCCCTTCGAGGATTTCCCTGTTCATGTGATATGGACAGTTAAAGCAGGTGGCATTTTATGAGCTGACTCTGGGGGCTGTGTCAGGAGTGACTGGGAGCAGGGAGGTCGCTGCTGCAATGGTCCAGGTGGGGGATGAGCAGGCAGGATCACTGTGGGGGCCGGAGAATTAGGAGGGGCAGAGGGGGACGGAGATCAAGGAGGCCAAGCCAACCACCCATCCCTGGGGACTGACAGTGGGCGAGGCAGTGGGAGGGGTCAGTGCACCCAGGTTTCACCAGCTGAACAGAAGGGGTGTCTGCCCTGACATGCACAGGCAGATACGTACACACACAACTGCAAGGTGCCTCTCTGAGCTATTTACTGGATACACCTGCTGAGGAACGGTGAGGTGGGGTAGCAGAAAAGGCCGGGGCGGGAGGCTCTGATCAGGCAGGCTTCCTGACAGAGACCAGAGGAGGCAGATTTTGGAAGGACTCATGGGGCAGGGAGGGGAGCTGGGAGGCTGTGCAGAGAATCCTGAGGGCTTGTTTAGGAATAATACTACTAATGATAATCAACAATAGCTAAAGCTTACTGACCTTTTACTGTGTGCAAGGCCTTGTTCTAATCACGTAGTAGGTATTAACTCAATATCCACCGCAGCCCTCTAAGGTATGTATTCTTATTATCTGCATTTCTAGACAAGGAGACTAAAGTGCAGAGGCCCAGAACCTTGCCCAAGGTCAGACAGCTAAGAAGTGGTGGCTTGGGATTCGAACCTGGGGGTCTGGCCCCAGTAGCCAGGCTTCTCACCATATGGGTCCTGTCTGTCTAGAGACACCAGCACCCAGAAGGGCTGAGGAGAGTTGGAGGAGACCCCCCGCCAGGGGAGCTTATTAAAATTCTCAACTTTTAGGGCCCTTCTGGAAAACAAGCAACCATGGACAAATCCCAAAGTCCACCTCCTCTGTGCCAGCAGTGGGGTCGCTGAGCTCTGCTGGAGGGACCCGGCCCTGTGACTGGAGCCGCCATAGACACGTGGTCCCTGACTGCAGCCGGCCCTCCAGGCAGCCCAGCAACTCATCCCTAAGCCCCAGACGCTCTCAAATCCCAGCCACCAAGCCACAAACCTCCCTGCATCCCCTCCCAGACTCTCCCCTGTCCGAGGTCAATCCTACCCAAGCTAAGTGCCCCAACCCCTAACTTACTGTCTCCCAAGTTTGCTGCCAGGAAAAGCAAAAAATTATACATCTAAATGCTCATCACAAGGGACCTGGTCAAGTAAATGATGCCACCTCCAGTCAGTGGCATATTAGGCAGCTGGAAAAAAGGGTGAGGAAGCGCTTCAAGTACTGAGGTGGAATAACCTCAAGGACATAATGGTCAGTGGAGAACAGCATATCACTGTGCTACCATTTGTGGGCGAAAATTAGAGGAAGGGACAGGGAAGGGAGGGAGCATTTGCCACCATATTTGTATTTGCCTGTATGTGCGTAAACGATCCCCTTGCAGGGGAACCGGGTGGCCGTGGCTGAGAACAGGAAGGACTGCACTGTCTATACTCTTTTGTACCTTTGAATGTCTGTGCCAAGTGAACAGAATAATACATTCACATTAAAGCGAACAAATAAATGAAACACTGAATTACCTCAGTTTTCATATATATGTGTGTGTGTATAAAAATATATGCAGAAATGAGTTGCCGACCCTCCTCCCCACCCCCGAGGGCCTGGAAGAGAATCTTCTGATCCTATCTGCACTTGGCCTCTTAGGGCTGCTCCTGCACGGGCTCCCTGTAGTCAGGTACAACCCCCTTCTCCGAGCACTCACGATGGGACCAGCGGGGCAGGCTTAAAGTAGCTCTTTCCAAGTGCCTCCTTGAGGGATGGAGAGTGGCACCTGTCAAGGCCCACACAAGCATCCTTGCGGGCTCTCCCTCCTTGTAAGGAGCAAAGCGACAGGGCTCCTGGGCAGGCCAGCATGCCCGCTGCTCCCACCCCACAGGCACCTGGGAGTCCTCCCCTCCATGGGTGTCTGCCCTTTGGCCAGAATGCCCCCGCCGAGAGACAACTTCACAGGTCCCCTGCATCCCTGGTAAGGAGCTGCCATCTCTCCCGTTCCGCGGACACCCACACACCCTACAGAGCTCTGCCCCGGCGTTCCTGCCCTCCTCACATGCCCCACCCTGGCAGGGCTAGGCACTCTACCCAGGGGCCCCATCAGGTAACACACCTCCCCCTACTCTGCTGGATCTGGGAAGAGATTTCTAGGGGCAGGGCCTGGGTGTGGCCCATCTGTGGGTCCCTAGGGCCCAGGACTGGGGAGGTGGCGGTGACCATGCATCAAGCAGGTAGATGAATGGACCTGTCTCTCCATCCCTGCCCTGGCCAGGGCCCGGCCTGAAGTCCTGACCTGTACCTGCTGGGGGGCCCCCATTATTTGGGATGGCACCTTTGACCCAGATGTGGCCCAGCAAGAGGCTGTACAGAACCTCACCATTGGTCTGACCGTCTTTGCTGTAGGCAGGTAAGGCCCGGGGAGGGGAGCGGTGCTATCCAAGCAGGAAGTGGGAGGGGGTGTGCACGTGATGTAAGGGTGGAGCAGCCCATTCTCCTGGGCTGTAGGATCCCAAGATAAAGCGAGAAGCAAAGACAGCACCCCTTCTCCCAGACTCCCAGCATAAGGGCAGGACCATCCTTTCCCTTTCCCTCCTCCCTAGAGTCCACCCAGTCCAGGCAGCCAAGGGCTCAGCATCACAACCTAGAAGGAACCTGCCCAGGGCCTGGGGCTGATCATCTGGAGGCCTTGGGTTTGCGGTGAGAAAATGATGGAGTCTTTCAGGTGAGAGGAGGTGAGAACTGGGTAAACAGAGGGGATGGCCCGGCTGCAGAAGCGTCTGTGGAGGTCAGCGGCTCAGGTGCAGGCACACAGAAAGAGCGGGGCGGGGGGAGGTTCGCCAAGAAAGTCTGAAGGCGGAAGAGGGGCTGGGGAGCTGAGGGCTTTTGCAAGGGAGCGAATCTGGGCTGGATATAGAGGGATGTGAAGAAAGGAGGATGCGGAGAGTGGTAGGGTGAGCAGACGAGAGAAGTCAGTGAGGAAGGACTGTTGGGGGTGATATCACAGGAAGTGGGCTGGAAGGATGGGGGCTCAGGCAGTGGGACGGATGGGGGGCAGACTGATAATGACCAAGTCGAGGGAGAGGCCATGGGGGCAAGTGACTGAGGAGCGGGGAAGACAGAATCACGACAGGAGAGGAGGCCAATCGAGGAACTAAGGGGGCCCCAGGTATGAAGAAGGAACCCGGAGTGGGAGGTGGAGAAGAAACCTCAGGGGGCTGACCTGCCCATCTCCCCATTATGGATGTCAGGGTGTCCAAACTGGTATTCACTTTCCAGTAGTGATGCAAATGGGACTCCTGACTTAGAGTGGCAATCAGATCCTACAGTCCTAAGGTACAGCGAGGCAGAGTTCAAGGCAACTTACGGAGGAGTTTCTAATAATGGAACAGGCTGCTTTGGGAAGGCACTGAGAGCTCTGCATCCAGGAAAAGATATCCAAAAGCCTGGGGAAGGAATTCTGTCTTCAGAGACCCCAGACCAGCGGTCCTCAACCTTTTTGGCACCAGGAACCAGCTTCAAGAAGACAATTTTTCCACGGACCAGGGGGTGGGGGAGGGGGGAGGAGGATGGTTCAGGTGGTAATGCAAGCGATGGGGGCAGATGAAGCTTCGCTCACTCACCTGACACTCACCTCCTGCTGTGCGGCCTGGCCCAGGGGGGTGGGGACCTGTGCCCCAGACAACTGCTCAGGGCTCCTCCAACTCCGTCCCTCACACTCTAGAAGGGAGAGAAAGCCAGGAGGGCGCCTGAGAGGCTGGGGGCAAACAGGACTGCTGGCCTCTCCAGGACCTTGGTGCTCCCACTTCTGTTCTGGATGCTGAGTAGGGTGTTCCTGCACCAGCCCTAGGGGTCAGAGTCTCTGAGTCCAGAAATTCCAGGGTCCTGAGGTCCTGAGTTCCAAAGATCTATGAGTCCAACACCCTGGGATGCTGAGGCTTCCAAGGTCTCTGATTCCAGTTTCTCACAGTTCCACCCGGAATAGAGCAAATGCAGGTAAAGGTACAGGCTCCAGTGCCAAGCTGGGTTGAAATCCTGGCTTTCACTTACCAACTATGTGTATGCTTGCTTGCACAAGTTACTGAAGCTCTTTGAGATTCAGTTTCCTCACATGAGAGATGGAGATAATAATGGTGAGGATTAAATGAGATAATGCACATTATTTTGAACACTATCTGCCACATGACAAATGTTCCAAAATATCAGGCATTAGTACGATTATTTTAGAACCCTGGCATCCCAAAGCCCGTTCATACAAAGCTTCCAGTATTCTGAACGTCCCGGTTACCTACGTAAGGAATCACCACAAACCCAGTGGCTGAAAACAGTTCATTATTACCATAGCTCATGATTTTGTGGCTCAGGAATTCTGACAGGGCTCAGCAGCAGGGGGGGCCCTCCCTCCTCCCAAAAGTCCTGCGGATGACTGGCGGGCACCTCTCTCCGTGGCTAGCCTGGTCTCCCTCACTTCGTGGCAGCATCTGAGTTCTGACACTTTTTTTTAAATTTACTTATTTTTATTTATTTTTGGCTGCGTTGGGTGTTCGTTGCTGCCCACAGGCTTTCTCTAGTTGCCGCGATGCGTTGCAGTGCGCGGGCTCCTCATTGCGGTGGCTTCTCTTGTTGCAGAGCACGAGCTCTAGGCGCATGGGGTTCAGTAGTTGCGGCGCTAGGGCTCAGTAGTTGTGGCTCGCGGGCTCTAGAGCGCAGGCTCAGTAGTTGTGGGGCACGGCCTTAGTCGCTCCAGGGCATGTGGTATCTTCCCAGACCAAGGCTCGAACCTGTGTGCCCTGCATTGGCAGGCGGACTCCTAACCACTGCGCCACCAGGGAAGCCCTGAGCTCTGGGACTTCTCAAGCGAAGGGTCAGAGCTCTAAAGAGACAAAGGCTAACGAGCCGGTCCTCCCAAGGGCCAGCACAGCATCCCTTCCTCGGGACTCTATTGATCGAAGCGGTCAGGGAGAGCCACGTTCAAGCGGAGAACACAGGGCCTCTCGGGGCAGGGGTGGCAAACAATGGGTAATTATTTTTAGTCCACCTCGGACGATTCCAGGGCTGGACAGTTCTGGAGTTCCAGGGACTGGGGTTTCAGGGGCACAAGTACGGGCGAGGAGAGGCCTGAGAAGCCCGACGTCTCCGCGGATGGCGGAGTGCGCTGAGGCCCGGCTGACTCAAGACGGCCGCGCCCCGCCCCGCCCGACAGATACCTGGAGAAGTACCTGGCGCGCTTCCTGGAGACGGCCGAGCAGCACTTCACGGTGGGCCAGCGCGTGGTCTACTACGTGTTCACCGAGGGCCCGGCCGCCGTGCCCCGCGTTACGCTGGGCCCGGGCCGCCGGCTGCGCGTGGAGCGCGTGGCGCGCGAGCGAGGCTGGCAGGACGTGTCGATGGCGCGCATGCGCGCGCTGCACGCAGCGCTGGGCGGGCGGCTGGGCCGGGAGGCACGTTTCGTGCTCTGCGTGGACGTGGACCAGCACTTAAGCGGGCCTTTCGGGTCCGAGGCGCTGGCCGAGTTGGTGACGCAGCTGCTCGCCTGGCACTACCGTTGGCGGAGGCGGCTGCTGCCCTTCGAGCGGGACGCGCGCTCGACCGCCGCGCTGGGCCCGGGCGAGGGCGACTTCTACTACCACGCGGCCGTGTTCGGGGGCAGCGTGGCGGCTCTGCGGCAGCTGACCGTCTACTGCGCGCGGGGCCTGGAGGCGCGCTGGCACGACGAGAGCCACCTCAACAAGTCCTTCTGGCTGCACAAGCCCGCCAAGCTGCTGTCGCCCGAGTTCTGCTGGAGCCCCGACGTCGGCCGCCGGGCCGAGATCCGCCGCCCCAAACTGCTCTGGGCGCCCAAGGAGTACGCCCTGCTGCGCGGCTAGCGACGCCCTCGGCCCGGAGGCCCGAACGCCGGCGGGGCCCTTCTGGAAGCAGCGTGGCACTGGGGGTTGGGGTGGGGGGGGGGCGGGGAGACTGCGTAAATACCACACACCCCCCCCGCCCGGGGTGGCAGGAGGAGGCCCGGCCTTTGGGGAGCGCCTCCCCGAGGCGGGCGATCCATCCCTTCCCTGACTTTCCACGGCGACGCAGATACCGCCACCTGCCTTTAAACTTGTCACCTCTGACCTTACTGAGTTCAGTGGAGGCCCCCCGAAGAGACGTTTTAGCCCCTTCCCCATATCCCCCCACTTTTTTAAATGGGACTGAGGCACAAAAAGGGAACATAACTACGTAAGGACCCAGAGAATCTGTGAGTCAGTCTGTGAGGTCAGCAGCTGGAAAGCCAGGACTGGCCCTCAGGTCAAATAGAGCTGCCACTGGGCAGGAGCCCCAGATAGAGAAACACAGTGGCATCCGGTTCACCTCCGCCGCCCTCGGCAAAGTTTGTACATATTTAAGTAATATGATAATAAAATACATTTTTCCGAAGTGTTCTATGGCCCTTTCTCCTAGAGAATCCAAGTCCATAAAAAAATGACATTTCCTTGTCATGGGACCCATATGGCTGTTTGGCCACAGTGTCTGGGAGATAAATTTCCTCATCCGTGGCTGCTGTCCAGACTCTTCATCCTCAATAGGGAAAGACACATGGCCCGAACAGAAGCGTGAAGTCATCAGGCTGTCCAGGAAAGGTGGTTCCCTCCGGGAAATAGCTGCGGGGACGGGCAAGTTATCTGCTGGAAGTCCCTGAGATATTGTCTGACAGTTGAAAAACGGAGGCCCGGAGAGGGTGGGACTTACCTCCAGGTCTTCTGACCCGTTTGTGTAGAGTTCTCATAGACCTTGCATTTTTCACAGGCTCCACTATTTTCAGGTAGGACAGCAATTCTGGCTATAAGCCAACTGTGATGGTTTTCGCATAGTAACAGTTTTTACAAACACTTCCAGTTGTTGATGATGTAAGTAAGAGATATCGCCCCTCTCCCAAGCAGTTCCAAGGTCCCAGTGTCTGCTGCCTAAACTAGATTAGCAGAACCCAGAAGACCTTTTGGACTCTGGGTTAGAGCTAAGAACAGGCTAGGTGTGCCTAAGAACAGGTTATTGCTTGATGGCTATAGGCTGACATCCCTTCCTCTGGTGGGAGACTGTCCTCCACCTTACACTGCCTGCATCATTCACCAAGGGCCACACACACTGAGCCCTGGGCCAGCAGAGACCTGAGCTCAGGCCAGTAAGATCTGGATGGAAATCTGCTCCTCTTCTGACTCTGTGTGTGGCTGTGGACTAGTTCCTTACCCTTGCTGAATCTTAGTTTTCTCATGTGTAAAGTGGGGATGCCAATTACCCTCCTTGCAGGGGTTGTGATGCTGCAGAAAATAACTTGTCTTCTCCCTCTCCTTGCCTGCCCCTTCTCCAGCAAGTCCGTGAAGAGCAAAGGAGTCGCCAAAGGACAGCCATTTCCTGTTTTAAAGAGGAAGTGATGGCACGAGTCAGGGGTTTCCAGGTGCTGGGCTGGGGGAGCCTCATTGCTGTGGGTCGAGACCTTCCTGGGGAGGGGGAGGGGTAAACAGCGGAACAGAGTGGAGGACCTCCTTTGTCTTCCCCAGAGGCCCACGGTGGGGGTGGGGCAGGCTCAGGTGTAGAGAGACTCAGGGCAGCAGCGGGAATAACAGGGGATAAGCTCCTTCTGCCGCTGCTTCCATCAGTGTCCCTGTTAATCAACAGTATCCTCAGCACCCACGCTGGGACCCTTCAGGGACCGGGTAAGCTCCTGAGCGCTTCCAGGTGAGCCGGTGAAAAATCAGACTCCCAGTCCCCCGAGTGTCACTGCTACATGCAAAATCTTCACCTGTCCAGCCATCCCACCTGCCATGCCAGCTCGGATGTCACCCCCCAAAATTCCCAAACATCACCAGCTGTCTAGTCAGGGTTCCTTGATCATGAAGGACATAGATCCATCAGGGCTACATCAAATAATAACAATTACATTAATTGGGTACTTACTACGTACCAGGCACAGTTCTAAGCCTTAGATATCTATTGGTTCAGTTAATCCTCATATCCACCCTATAAATTGGTTACTATTATTTCCCTCATTTTACCTATGAGAACATCTGACACAGAGAGGTTAATTAACTTACCTGATGTCACACCGTAACTTATAAATAAATTCACTGATGTGAGAACAAGCAGGAAATTAGAGCGGGCCAGAAGATGGAGACAGTCAGGAGCTAAGGTTGCCACTGGCTGGCCCTCAGTCTCCTCTGTCTCCGCTTCTCTCTGCCTCCTTTGTCCTTCTGCTTGTGTCTGGCCCAACACAGCACCCCATGCACCGCCCCCCACTCCCCCCCCACACACACGCACAGGATTTTCCTGTTCAGGTACCCACCGTCGCCTAACTTGTTCTTAACTCACTGAATGAAGAATCTGATTGGAGAGTCAGCCAGTGGTGGTGTAGTAAAGGTTTAGCAACTGACTCTTTGAGGAAAACGAAAGATCAACCCTAACAAGGATTTACTGGCTTACGTAACAGGACGGTGCTGGGGTCGGGACAGCTTCAGGGCTCGATGATGTGTCTCCGGCTCTCCACCTGGCTTTGTTCAGACTCAGCTTCATCCTCGGGCTCCTGCAGCAGCAGCAGCTCCAGCCTCACAACCTCCAGCTAGTCCAGTGATCGAGGGGACCAAGAAGTCCCCTGCACATACATCTTCCCCAAGGGGGTCACTGTTTTGATTGCCTAGGAGGGAGATGCAGGAACTCCCCCAGAGTTTATCAAGGCTGGCCCTGTGCTAGCAGCCTCGTGGGAGAGAAAGTGACTCAGCCATGAGCACCATCGGGAACTCACTCCTCTGAGCCCTCATGGTCCTTGGCTGCGAGTGATGGACGCAGGAAGGGCCATTTCCCTTCTTCCCTGAGTCTTGGGGGGGGGGCGGGGGAGGGGAGAGGAGCAGTGGAAAGGTGCCCCCCAGCCCCACCCTCGCACAGAGCACGCCACACACCGCCGCCACCCGGCTGCAGGTACAGTTTATTCTTCACAACAGAGAAATACAAAGAGCAGAGGGTTTGGAATTCCTTTGTTTCTTGCCCCCTTTAGTGTCTTCCCCCACGTTTGACTTTTTTTGCTCCCCACCCCTTTCCTTCAATATGACGCACACTTCGTTCCTGAAGCCTTGAGGGGCACCTGCCCTCACCTCCCTGCCATCACGATGCAGACTGAGAAGCCAACAGACTGTTTTCTCTTTTTTAATAAGGTAACTAGTTCTAAATATGGTGGCCTGGAGGTCCCATAGAAAAAAGCAAAGGGGTGTTAACAGTATGTATAACAGCGTATTTACAGGGTAGTAACATGCGGACAAAAAGCTACAATACTGAGTATCAGACAACGCCAGTCAAACAAAGGGGTGGGGGCGGGGCAGAGAACCCCGTGGGAAAAGAAACCCCAGGAGACGTTAAACTGGTAAATCAATGGCGAGTTAAGGCTTAAAAAGTGTATAAAAATAACACAGTTAATATTCAAAACGGAACTCCAGATACAGAATATATAGATGAGTTTCTGTCTAGTTTTCTTTTTTTTTTTCCCCAGGGGATGTAGGGGGGCTTCTCCGGGCTCTGTACATGGTTCCTATATACACGGACACGCATGGCTTTCAGATTGGGGTGTGTCTGTGGGAGCTAAGGGCAGGGTCTGCTCCCGGGACCCTCCTCCCCGAGGATCCCTTCCCTGCCCAGGGGCTTAGGGCCTGGGCTGGGGATTCCCCTCCATGGCAGGGAAGACAAGTAAGCCCTCCTTGGGCACTGCCCCATCTGGAGGAAATTCTGGAGAGAGGGGTCCTTGCCCCAGGCCCACTCCCTCCCCCTGCCCACAGTCTGGGATGGTGGGAGAGGTAGCCAATAGGTTTCTTGGCCAGCACCGAGGTAGACTGGGGTGGTCTTCAGGGCAGCAGGGGTGCCAGGTCTTACCCAGCCCACCCCACCCCGTTTCCCTGGGCCTGCACCCAGCCCAGCCAACACTACACCCTTTGGTCCTGTGGACCTCCCGGCCCCTCTCATTTCGTCTCCTGAAGACTGGGTAGCCCTGGTAGCTGCCACATCCCTCTGCTCAGTGATGCCCAGGGCGCAGCTCTGGAGGCTCGAGCTGGCACCCAGGGGCAAGCGGCTCACTCCAGCTGCCTCCTGCCCCTCCCACCTGGGGGCCCCCTTTGCAGTCCAGAAACCCAGGCTTGAGCCTTCCCCTCAAGACCTGAGGCCGTGGCAAGATAAGGTCCCACGCTGCCCTCTGGTTCTCTGTGTCCATCTGTCCGGTTCTTTTAATTTCTCGGTCTTAGCAGCACCAACTTCCTGGCCAATAAATATCTTTTTTGTTATTTCCAAAACAAACTTAAAAAAAAAAAAAAAAAAGAACAGTGAAGCAAGTGAAGGGTGGGGAACAAAAGGAAAACCCAGCAGAGAGGTTCAAAGTGCTCTGAGATCGTCTTTGGATGCCACCAAAACAGTCCAGAATCTTGCAGTTGGCCTGGCCGCCCCCGGAGCTGGACTGGGCAGGGCTTCTGCGGCCCAGGCTTTCTGGAAGGTCAGGAAGGTCGTGAGAGAGCTCGGCTGTTCCTGGAGGGCCCCTGGAGGGAGTCGGGGGCCTGGTGCTGCCTGGGTCTGTGTCTGCCAGTGGGCAGGGCGGGGCGGCGCCTCGCATCGGCTCAGATGAGGGAGATTCGCACCGGGATGCCGGGGGACTCCGTCCTCTGGGGCGAGTGATGGCTCACCAGGTGCTCCACCACCGTGTGTTTGGACATGTGCTTCATCAGGTAGGTCTCCTGTGGGCGGGGTGAGATTCCGAACTTACAACCCACTGCTGGCAAGGGGTGCAGGGGGAGCTGCAGTTCCCACAAGCGGCCACTGGAGGGCTCCTTGGTAGGTGGGCCGGCTAGTGCTGGACAGCCACAGCTTTGGGAGGTCAGATGGGCATCAGCATTGGTTCTAGGGATGCTGCATCTCTGCCAGCACTGGGGGCTGGCTTATTTACCAGAGTCCGAGCCCACAGTGTGCTGACTAGAGAGCTGGAAGGCACCAGGCTCACCCCGCAGCAGTGCCCACCTAAAACTCCCTAGGGCCAGGCCAGCTGCTGTCTACCAACTGGCTGCAGTGGAGTCCCGTCCAATTGAGCATAGCTGCCCCCATCTGGCTGGTTCTCCCAGTGGGGGCGAAGCGGTAGGCCTCAGTTGACCCTGGCTCTGCCATTTCTCAGCAGTGGAATGTTGGACAAGTCATCTTATCCCTCCAAGCCTCAGTTTCCTCCTCTGCAGCCAGGGATGGGGAAGGAACAACCTCAAAGGGTTGCTGTGGTGATGTAGGTAAAGCTCTTAGCATGCAGTAGGGTTGAGGGGACCACTGCTTCCCTTGTCTCTACATTTCGTTCTAGGTGGTGATGGGAGCCCCGGCCTCTACACCCCCATGCTCCATCCTCCTTTGGGAAGAAGTGGGGCCTGATCTGATTGGTGACTTTGGGAAGCTTAAACTGGGCATGCTCACCTCACCCCCTGAGCACTGCCACAGACTCTGCTAAGTCTGACCTGAGGCACCCAAGACTGGGTGGGCGAGGTGACCCAAGGCCCACCTGCAGGCCCACAGGCTTTCACACTAAGGTGGTGCTCTGGTTCCCACCTGCCACTCCTTGGCCTCATACCTCAGCTTGCTCAGAATCCGGCAGAGGAAGCCCTCAAATGTGGTGGCAAAGCACTATCAAACAACACCGAAGGGCAGCAATCAGCGAAATCCAAACTAGGAAACTATTCTTCAATGAGTAAATTGCAAAGAAAATAAAGGCAGTGGTGTTGAGGTGGGGTGGAGGACCAATAGTTTAAAGATATATTGACCCAGTGCAATGTGAGAATTTTATTTGGATCTTGATTAAAAAATAAAATTTATAATAAAATTATAAATTATGGCATCCATGAGACAAATGAAAATGTGAATACCACCTGGGTATTTGACGATATTAAGGACTAGGGTGAATCATTTTAAGGTATTATAAAGGTATTGTGGATAAGTTCAAAAAAGCGTCTTTATGTTTAAAGACACAAAGTGAAAATTTTCAGATGGAACAATGTGATGTCAGTTTTACTTCAAAAAACAGGGATATGGATGAGGCAGGATAGACTGATGCCAGGCTCTGGGGGCTGATGGGAACACGAGGGTTCACTATTCTAAAATGTTTCTTTTATGTATTAAAGTAGTTTAAAAGTCAATCCATTAATATGTCTTTTTTTAAAAAAAGGTAATTATTCTTGTTCTGTGGAGCCCAGTCAGGCCCAGTTCAGGGTGGGGCCTCAAGCCAGGTGAGATGTGACAGCCCCTTCCCCCCAGAGTTCAGATCCCCTCTAAGAACCATGGCTGTGACCGCTGGCGGCCCCTCCTCTAAGAGGGGATGCATATAGGAAGGTGCAATCCATGCGCCCCTCTCCAGCCAAAGTGAACTTTCAAAACTACCCTCCTGGACAGTCCCCTCCCCATGGGTCCCCACTCCACCCAGAAAAACATCCAGACTCCCTAACAGAGACCGACAGCCTCGTGTGACCTAATTTTCCTTCAGTTCCTGGAACATACCGCGACTGTTCCACGTCGGGGGTGTTTGCATTCCCTGTTCCCCTGCATGGGAAGTCCTTCCCGCTCCACTCCTGCTCACCTGGCCAATCACCTTCAAGGCTTCCTCTAAATGTTACTTCCTCATACACCTATCCCAGCCCACCTCCCTTCCCCAACTCCATTTTGTCCTCCCTGCAGCTGCCTTTCAAAACATATGTTTCCCTTTTTTCCTTTACAGCAGCGGTTCTCAATCAGAGGCAAATTCCCCCCGCTCCCGGGACATTTGGCAAAGTCTGGAGGCATTTTCAGGGAGGGGTTGCTAGTGGGTAGAGGCCAAGGATGTTGCTAAACATCCTATAACGCACAGGACAGCACCCCTCGGCAAAGATGTCAACATGGGCCGAGGTTGAGAAAGCCTGCTTAGAGCAGTTACCACGACTTGTCATTACATATCCACTTATGTGGTTACTTGTTTAATGTCTGTCTCCAGCAGTGGACTCTAACCTGCCTGGGGGCAAAGAATATGTCTGTTTGATTCATCCTGATTCCCAAGTGCCTGGCACAAGTGTTCAGCAAACACTGGGTGAATAAATCATTGTGTTAGCTAAGGTCTGTCAGGCGCTGACTCTGCCAGCCAACAGCCCTAGAAGTTAAGAACTATTACCTCTTCCATTTTACAGATGAGGAAACTGAGGCTTGGTGATCAGTCTGGGTACACGTGGGGGTCTGTTAACCAGAATATTTGGATACACATAGCCAGAAGGACACACAAAAATGACTCACTTGGACTCCCTCTCCTGGGTGTGAAAGGCCCTTGTTTAGGAAAACTCCCATCCAGGGATGGAGGACTGGCACCTTTCTGGCCCCGTTTGGGCCTTTGTTGGGAGATGAAGGTGGCTCTGGGCCAGGTCACTGTGCCACCTTGTGGGCATGACGGGGGTTGCAGCTTCCCCAGTAAGGAAAGGTCCTTCTCCCTCCCTGGCTCTGGGGAGCAGGTTGCCAGCGCCTCCCCGCCCACCACCCCACACAGCCTGGAAGAAACCACGTCTCCAGAACCCAGGCGAAAGGCTGCCTGGGGAGAGCTTGGCCTGAGGCAGCCGAAAACATTACTGGAAAGCAGAAGCCCTGGCTCTGCCACTCACTGTGATCTTGGGAAGTCACTGCCCTTCTCTCGGCCTCAGTTTCCTCGTCTGGAAAATGGGAGCGTCAGTACAGGTCTGAGCAGGCCGGGAAGAGGGAGAGGCTCCCGGGGGCCCCGCACTCACCGAGGTGTAGGCCCGCCCGCACATGCTGCAGCAGTAGGCCTTGGCATGCTTGATGGCATGGGCCGAGAGGTGGATCTGCAGGGAGGCGGAGTCCGAGTAGGCCCGGTAGCAGTTGGGACACTTGTAGGGCTTGTCCTTGTTGTGCTGGCGCTGGTGAGACTGCAGGGAGCATAGCAGGGGTCGGGAGCTGGCTGGACTCCCCCAGCCCCACCCCCTCCTTAGGCTCCCCTGGGGAGGAGGGGCTGTGCACCTGGCGGAGGCAGGCCGGCACTCACCTGGAGGTTGGAGAGCTGAGTGAAAGCCTTTTCGCAGCCAGGATGTGGGCACTTGTAGGGTCTGTCACCTGTGTGGATTCTGCAACAGGCAGCCCAGTGAGGTGGCGTCCCTGACAGGTCCCCCAGGCCAGCTCCAGCCCCAAGCCCTCGGCTAGCCTGCACACCCCTCTGGCCCCCAAGCCTCCCAGGCTCCCTGCTCCACACACTCTCCCGAGTGAGCCCCAGGCAAGAGCTGGGACTTCAAAGGCTACCCCTGTCCTTTCTTCTCTGGCCTCCCACAGCCATTCTGTGACCAGAGCCTCCACGCTCCCCACAGGGCCCCGCTGAACCCGGCCCTCCGCCAGCACCCACTCAGAGAGCCCGCCCAGGCCCCCGGCTAATCATGGCAGTCTTGCTTTGACAGCATTCTGCCCCTCTTCTAAAAAAGCCAACTGCAGACCACCCACTGAAAAGGGCAGATTCACAGCTTTGCCAGGACCTTCCCTGCCCACCCTGCCTCTTTCTCTCAGGAGACATCACCCTCTTAATTGGCCCCCCATTTCTATTTCCTGCCTCTTCCCCACATGGCTACGTGATCTCCCCAGCTACTGAGAGAATGCAGGACAGGGTGGCCCTGAAAGTCAGCCTCTGTGTCCTTCCTGTGAGCCCCTTTTTGTCCTCACACTGGCTCTACCATTTACTAGCTGGGTGACCTTGGTCAAATCACTGAGCCTCGGTTTCCTCATCTGCAAAATGGGTATAAAAATACAGTCCTTACTTCACTGGGCTTTGTGAAGATTCCATTAGATAATATGTGGAAGGGGCTTAGCCAAGTACTGGCACAGAGTCAGGACTCCATCACCACTTGCCAGTATTACTACTATTCATTCATTTAACAATTATTATATCAGGCACCCGTGTGCCAGGCACCACCCTGGGTGCTTGGAACATATCCGTGAACAAAACACAAAAAACCCCACTGCCCTGTGGAAACAATGAGCATGAAATAAGTTAAGTAAAGTGCGTGTAGAAGGTAAAAAGTGCTGTGAGAAGAAGCAGAGCAGGTGAGGGGGGTCGTGAGTGCATGGGGTGGGTGCAATGTTAAACAGGGCGGTCGGGGTCCTCACTGAGAAGGAGACTTGGGAGCAGTGGCTTACAGGCTGATGGCCGGGTTTTCTGTTGGCTGTTGCGGTTTGTGCTCATCTAGCAGCCAGGTGAGGATGGAGGAGGACCGGGATGGGGTGTGGAAATGGGGCTTGGGAGCGAGGCGCACACACCGGGGCGGGAGGCCCTCCCTGCTCTCCTAGGCTTGTCTTCAGTCACCTGCTCTGGCAAACCCTGTGCCAAGCAGGTAGGTAATGAAATGCAGACTGGACCTGAACTTCTTTTGCGTAAGCTGCCGATCAGCATTAGGTGGAGGGAGAATCCAGCTCTGACCACCCGGTCTGGCTCCTTCCCTAAAGCCACAGCCCGCCCTGGGTTTGCTCCGCCCATCAACAGACTTGTCAGACAAACTAAGGTCCCCCAGGCCAGGCCCCGTGCTGGCCAGGCTGGAATAAAGAACACTCCCTGCCCTCAGTAAGCCCACGAACTTGACTGCCCACTATGAGCAGTGACAGTCCGAATTCCCTAGTGTGCCATTCGAAGCCCTTCACATGTGGTTCGGCCTCACCTCCCTGCTCCTGCACCCTGCGTCCTGGTCAGAGGACCATTTCTCATCTGGCAGCCACAGCTGATTGATGCTTCTGCCCGCCACCCCTGTGCCCTGGCTGCATCCTCAGCAGCGAGGCTGCCCCTCCTCTGTCTCCTCTACTAGACAGGGAACCCCAAGGGCAGGGATGGCTCATCTCAGGCTGCATGGAGACAGGCCAGGTGGAAATGGGCTGGCCCAGTTCTGAGGACCCCTATTCTACCTGCACATTTGGGGGTGTCACATGTTTGGGGACATCATCCCAGGCTACTGCACCCCATCTCTACAACAGAAGGACCTTAAGGGTCATCTGGACCGGCTCCGCCTGCTGCCAGAACCCCTCCATTTCATTCCATCCTCATTCCCCTCCAGGGCTGTGGAACTCGGTGGCGGAGGGGACCGAGGGACCCCGGGACATGTGCTGATTTTGTTTTAAGTTCCGCAACGCCCACCCCAGAATCCTCGCCTCCCACTGCTGCCCAAGTCATGCCTCTTCCCTGCCCCAAGGCTTCAGGCCCACCACCTCCCTCCACACCCCCCGCCCCAGCATTCCAAGTCCCTTCCTACCTTCCGTCTGGTATCCAGGCCGATCCTCTTCCAGGCACATTTTCCCCCCAGCTAATGCCTGGCTAAAACCCAGACTCCTGTTCTCAGTATAAAAGCCCCTTGATCGTGGCAGCCTTTCCTGACCCCCCAGACTAGGCCTGGCCCCTGCAGCCCACCCCTGAGCAGAAGTCTGTGCGTGGGCACGTATTTTGTCAATGTCTAGTCACTGTTTTCTAAGCTGCCTCCCTCCTTGAGAGCAAGAATGCCCTTGCTCTCGTTCACCACCATCATCCCAGGGCCTGGCACAGGCTCAGCAGAAAGGACTCGGTACATAGGAAGGTGAGTTCTTTCCTCCTGAAGTCAATTACTGACAATAGTAATAGGTTCCACATAATCAACAACGCCCATTCCTCAAGGGTATTTCACAAGTGTTTGTTGACTGACCCATGGATGGTTCTCGAGGGACATCAGGCCCTACCTCAGGACCTTGCTCCTCTGGCCTCCTCCCCAAGTGCCACAGCACCCGGCCTCAGCCTCTCCCCTCCACCACAGCAGCAGCGCAGGGACCTGACCTTGTCATGGTCTCCCCCACTGTCTCTCCCTTTTCCAGGACAGAATCCAAATCCACACCCCCCAGCAAGTCTCTGAGCCTTTGATCGTGCCGTTCCTCCTGCTGGGAACACCATTCCCATCTTTCATGAGAGAGGGCTATGGACCCTTCAACACTCAACTCTGATGATCCTCTCCAACCTCCGTTACATACTTCCCCCTTTCATGGAAGTTTTCACATCCACCAGCCTCCCGGTGCATGGTGGGAGTTCCTCTGGCCCAGAGCCAGCCTCTGACCACTGACCTGTCATTATGCATGGCAGCCAGCACTGGGCCTCAGAAGGTCTTCAGGGAGCAAAGTTTCCCCCCTGATAACTGGCCCCTGAGCTCTTCACCCCTGAATTTCAAGTCAAGGCCAAGCCCTCAATCCCAACATCAGAGTCCTCTCTTTGCAGGGCATCACCCCACTAGGGGGGCACCCAGGCCTGACTCCCACATCTGTAGTGATGGGGAGCTCACCACTAACTCCAGGCGCAGGGAAGCTGAGCTGAAATCGGGGCCCCTGGGCTGCTCCTTCACCCCCACTGTCCCAGCCCTACCCCGGGGCCCCGAAGACTAGCCCTGCTCTCCTGCCTGGACCTCGCTTCCACCTGAGTTTCTTCTGCAGCCAACATCCCCAGCCCCTTCCCTCCTCCAAGGCGGGGCTGCTCGTCGGTGCTCCGGCTCACATCTCTCGCTTCTGCCTCCTCTTAGTGGTGTGGCCTTGGCCAAGCGATTGTGCCTCCCGAGCCCCAGTTTCCTCACCTCTAAAACGGGGATAATAATAAGGACTGTAACTTACTGAAAGGGCGCTCCTAAGACAGTTTCACACTGTTGGTTTTGTTTTGGTTTGGGTTTTTTTGGCCGCACCGCACGGCTCGCGGGATCTTAATTTCCCGACCAGGGATTGAACCCGCACCCTCAGTAGTGAAAGCGTGAAGTCCTAACCACTGGACCGCCAGGGAAGTCCCCCCAGTGTTAGTTTTTAATACACTCATGTCTCTTTAAGACAAACAATTTATGAAAAACACAAAGGGGGAATTTATTCAATGTTTAAATAAAATTATCGAGGATTCATTAGTTATCATTTATCCTTTATTTTCCAGGTAATAAGCAGCACGTTATATTGAATGGCTTCAGTCCCACTGTGCTTTGTAACTAAAATGATGGTAGATACAGTGACAGTGGACCTTCCTCGAGATGGCTGCCTCTCCGTGGCACTTTTCAGATTTGTTATTTCAGATTTGTAAGGACTTTATGGACACCTCATATGTAAACACCTTATTTACAGGGCTGGGCACTTAGGAGCTCTCTGACAAGGAACAGTTAGTTGTTGCTAGGATGTTTTCACCATCATCACACTTGAGAAAACCTACCCCTGCCACAATTATCACCACACATGTACACAACATCGTACAGCCAGAAGGAAAACACAGGCAAAAACCACTCCACAGCCTGAATAAACAAACAAATCCAGGATCACTTTGTCTAACATACGTTCCCCAAACAGGTAAAACGTTGAGCCCTTTCTTATACCTTACTAACTCCTTCATAAAACAGGGTTATCCCCTGACTTTGGCCTCGTGATATCTACAGATGTGTGATCTTATCCAGATGCTAACTGCACGAGACTACTGCTGTATCTCTACCGTGAACAGACTCACTACAAATTCCTGTTAATTTTCCCCTTAAATACACGTATTTATAATTTACAGGGCCGATCCTTCTGAAGTCTGGATTTCTGCAAGCACTTTGCAAGTCACCTGCTTTTCTTGTCTTGCTGCCTTCCGTTCATAGACAGAGGTCCCACCAAGATGCTCCAGAACTGCCAGCGCCGTTCAATTACATGAACCGCCACATGCTCCCAGGCACATCTATCTCGACTCCTAGGGGGATCCTGCTCAACCTGCTTCTAGCTCTATTTTTATTACTTGACCGGGGCTGGTTCTGTTTTGACATGACCTTCTTTTACCCCCTTTATTACTGGCATAACGTTGAGAAAATGGATTTGATTATATGCCCTGTCTGGTTCTCTATCAAGGGGCAAAGAACAGGAGTCTCTGTGGAATGGGAGAAAAGCAACCTGGAATCTGGTTGCTTCTTTATGTTTGGTTTTTTTTGGTTTGTTTGTCTTAAGGACTCTGGGACTTGCGGGCACTAGGGACACCAGCCTCTTTGTCACTGGGTTAGGACACATCGGTTTAATTATATACGCCACTGCCTAATGACTAATAATTTGTCTCTAAATGTTGATAGGACCCTCTTATGTTGCTTGTTTGGTTTCCAACTGCTATGAACTCAACTCACGCAAAAGAAAAAAATAGAGGGAGAAAAAATTTGTGCCCTCAGGAACAGAGAGCAATCCCTGAACAAGGAACATTCTGATAAAACACTCTCCCCTTGGGCTTCCCTGGTGGCACAGTGGTTAGGAATCCGCCTGCCAATGCAGTGGACACGGGTTCAAGACCTAGTCCGGAAAGGTCCCACATGCCTCGCAGCAACTAAGCCTGTGCACCACAACTACTGAGCACGTGTGCCACAACTACTGAAGCCTGCATGCCTAGACCCCGTGCTCTGCAACAAGAGAAGCCCCACTTGCTGCAACTAGAGAAAGCCCACGCACAGCAACGAAGATCCAACACAGCCAAAAATAATACATAAATTAAATAAATAAATGTAAAAACACTCTCCCCTCAAGGGCCTGTTAATTTTTTGTTGCTTGTTTGGTCATGGTCTTAAATAATATTTTCAAACAAATGTCTACTTCTGAAAACACTGGGATTCTTACTAATTATTACTTGCTACTGTGTTTGTTTATTTCCTACCAGACTGATGCTCCTGTTCTGCCTATTCTACCAACTCTGTGCTATAGCCTTTCTCAAACCCAGGCCCCACCTTCAGAATAATAAAATATCAAGGTAACTTTTACACCCAGATGTGTTTGGAGTTTCCAGCTGGCCACTGGGCAACACCAAAGATTTGCTCCCCCGCTTTACAAAAGCTCCCAGTGAGGGCATGTTTTGTATTCTCCACATCCGAATTAGCGAAACACTAGAATGAGAGCTGGCCTATGAAGTGTCTAGCATAAGAAAGTTGGCAGATCAAAAGAAAAGAAGCTCAATCTCCCTGAGTTAATTTTATGTGTGTGTATATATGTAATTACATATAATTCACATAAATATAATATATAGTAATATCGTATATAATATATAATTGCATATAATATATATGTGTACTTCTTAAGAGGGAAAAAACCTAACAACTTGTTTTCATGTACAGAGACTAGTACCATTAGTATCCACAGAGAAATGTCTTTAAAAAGATTTTTTTTCTAGATTTAACTATGCTTTTTAGTGCCAATCATAACACATGCTTTATGAGATCAATTAAAAGACCATGACAATGTGTCAACACCCCTGCTGCCTATAATATGCTCTGAATCTGAACAACTGATCATACATTATACCTTAATAGAGGCCTCTATTCTCCTCCATTCTGATATTGTTGGTTATATAATAAATGACCAGAGTCATTTAGTCTTATCAACAGGTCTGGTTCCCTCCCTCACACTTGCCTCAAGGCCTGTGCTTCAGGTCAGAGATTGAGTCTTCTGAAAGAAACATCAAGAGCTGACGGCCTCAGTAGAGGACTGTACCAGTACACTTGGCTCTTTACACTTTGGGAAGAGACATGGGGCACAGGCTTCCAAGACGACCCATCACCATGACCAGACACTGCGCAAGGCCAAAGCAGGAACCAAGTCTTTAGTCCAGAAGCAGGCAACTTTGCAGAGCAGACTAACTTCCCCAAGACTGGGGAACAGGAATTATGACCTAGAACTGGATGAAAGTGATTTAATTGTGGTTAATGTTCTATTTTCTAACGGGCATGTGAGAAAACCCCTTTTTATTTTCTTTGATCTATCCCTAATCTTCAATTTAGGAGGCTATATTTGAACAAACTGGAATAGGATATTCCTTAAATGGTGCCTTGCTCCAGCTAAACCTTCAGAATTTGGGGGGGCAGGGCACGGCAGGAGGACTATACAAATTTAACATAGATATAAACTAATGAATTACCAAGGAAAAATTTAAATAATGGTCCTATTGAAAAAACACTATTGGCCTTGTCTACAAAACTACTCAGAACAATTGCTAAAAAATATTCAAAGTGCCTTTACTGAGACCTTTTCCTTTTTCTGACCATTAGTTTCTGTAAGTAGGTTCACTAAGAATCTGTCCTCCTTCCTAACAGGATATAATTGGGTAAATCAAATTTGTAACCATGACTATGCCAGAAATGTCACATTTAAAGACAAATCTGATTTAATTAGGCATGACAAGCCTGATAGTAAGAAACAAGGCCTGTACTTTGTAAGTGGGAATGCAGCCTCCCCCGGCTTCCAGGAAACTGAACTGAATCTACTCCATGGCTTGTGGAATCCTTGCCTTTCAGGTTATGGGGAAAGTCATTCCTGCTAGCCCAGAAACACTGACAAACTTGGGATTCTCCAAAAAGACGGTACTCTTCCCGTTACAGGTGGTATAGGCACAACCTGACAAGAGGTGAATTGGATGGATCTTAGATAGGAACTTAGATAGATCTTAGATTAGATAATATGATAAGAAAAATTTTTTCACACATACAGATTAAAATTATGACCTGGGGGCTTTACAAAATCTCCTGACAGAAGTTAACTCTCAAACCCTGGGGTCGCCTGCTCTAATTTTAGTAACCATACAACCAGGAGGACTCTGTTTTTTTGTTTGTTTGTTTGTTTGTTTTTGCAGTATGCGGGCCTCTCACTGTTGTGGCCTCTCCCGTTGTGGAGCACAGGCTCTGGACGTGCAGGCCCAGCGGCCATGGCTCACAGGCCCAGCCGCTCCGCGGCATGTGGGATCTTCCCGGACCGGGGCACAAACCCGTGTCCCCTGCATCGGCAGGCGGACTCTCAACCACTGCACCACCAGGGAAGCCCTATACAACCAGGAGGATTCTGTTTATTGATCAGCACCTCATTACACACACCTATGTCCATAAAACTAGCCAAACTTCAAAAAATAAATTCATGACAAAATCAGAAAGTTTCTGAAACAAATCTACGTGGTCAAATCCATGCCTCAGGAGGCATGGAGAAAATCAGACTGATGCCACCCTGCCCGCTATCCTGTCATTTGTTCCTTACTATCAAACCTACTGATCATGCCCCAAAGTCAGAGAAACAGACAAAACATCTTGCCCCCTGGGGTAAAGCAAACAAAGACAATGGAGAGAAATGAGTAAATAACAACAACACCAAACAAAACCTAAGGTCCCTGTGTCTAGCCTTAGTGCCCAAAATAAAGAAAGCCTTGAGCTCTTTCTGTGAGTTACAGACTCCACAGCAAAAACAATTTTATCCCTGCCAATGCTGATATTGGCAGACACACAGCCGTGCTTATAGATATGAGAACCATCATGTGAGAAAACTGCTGTGTTTCTTCCCCTCTGAAGAGATGAACTGTAATTCGGTAATCTTTAGTTTATTTATTTAAATACCTATGGTATTTTTATTTGGCGAGCCAGTCTTTCTGATGTCTGTACTCCCCTGCAAAAACCTCTTTCCTTAAAGCATGTCTATCTCTGCATCCCCCTTTCATGCTTTCGACTAGACGGTACACCCTAAGAGGGCAGGAATCTGTGTCTGTTTTGTTCAATGCTATATCCCTAGCACCTAGGGGCGTGTCTGGCATACATATTTACAATTCATCTCTTGTACATATTTGTTAAATGGATGAATCATATGCCCTGTAAAAGCCAGTTCTGTTTATTCCACAAATATTAAACATATGCCTCAATGTTTATTATGTGCCACCCACTGGGGATGTAGAAACGGAGGAGACCAAGACCTCGCCTTCAAGAACCCTCAATATATTGGGGGTGGTGGGCAAATAACCCGGCAAGTAGGAGACAGTCTACCCCTGCTGGGATGGGGAAGCCCAGGGCCTGTGGAACCAGCTCAGGGGGGCCAGGGAGGACTTCCTGGAGGAAGCTTTACTGAGAGATAGATAGGAGAGGGCCAGAAAAACAGGATAAAGGAGGGGGAGGGTGTTTCAGGTAAAGGACACAGCACGTGCAAAGATCTTACAGGTGAGCAACAAAGGGAAGTGATGTCCACAAAGGCCATATCATAAAAGGCCTCGAATGACAAGCAAAGCAGTTTGGTCTTGACCCTGAGGGCAACGGGCACCTAGAGAAGGTCCTTGTCCCTCCTTGCACCAGGTCCATGCACCAGGTGCAGGTGCTGAGCTGAAACTGGCTGCATCGAGGCAGCACGAGGCCGGCCACTCACCTGGTATGCTGTTGGAGGTGGGAGAGCTGTCGGAAGGACTTATCACAGTAGGAGCAGTGGTAGGGCTTGACGCCCAGGTGGATGCGCAGGTGCTGGGCCAGGTAGGAGGCGTTGGCAAAGGATTTGGAGCAGTGCGGGCACTTGTGGGGCTTGGCCTCTGTGTGCGACTTGGAGTGGATCTGCATCTCAGACTTGGTGAAAAAGGTCAGCGGGCATACCTTACACCTGTGGGCAAGAGGCAGGTTCATACCGGGAAGATTCCCGCCCCCGCCCCCGGCCCCGTGCCTGGACATCTCAGGGGAGACCCTCTACGTCAGAGAGACCTTGCACCAGGGACAGAGCTCTCCTGGGAGGGTCCAGGGGGCACGGGCAGGCCCCCAGCCTGGACACCCTCCAATCTGGAGGCCAAAGCTCTTCCTCCTGGAGACAGATTTACAGCAGGCTGGGGAGCAGGCTTACACCTCACAGGGAAGAGCGGCTGGTGACTCATGGTTCTGGGGGAGGGGCTCCAGCACTCCTGATGAGAGGTTCTCCACCCTGGCTGTACTTTAGAATCCTCTGCGGAGCTTTCAAGAAAGCCTGACCTGGGGGCCTCCGCATGTCTACCCCCAGCAGGTTAAATCGGAACTTCTGGGGGTGCACTGGCATTTTTGGAAAGCTCTCCAGATGATTCTAACGTTGAGCGTTCAGAACACTGCTTGAAGAGTGTAGGAAACAGACTCTCGACATCCCAGGCTGTGGTGAGGGCGGCCCCAGACAGAGACCACCTCTGAAGGGTTGTGGGCGGGGCGAGCCAGGAGACCCCGCCCCTCTGGACCGTAGCCCTCACCCTCTGCCTGTGGGGCCCCTCTTTGCAGTGCCCCACTGCTGGGCCCCTGCTGCAGCCTGAGGCACTGGCCTCTAACCCAAGCCCACCTGGACGCCCTCCCACCGAGACCCCCACCTGTATGTCTTGCCCTCCTTGGCAGTCTCGCCCGAGGCCAGGATGGGGTAGGGGACTACGAGGACAGGCGGCCCCCCTGGATTCTCCGCCTTGATCTTTTTTCGGCCGCGCTCGGACTTGGGGGGGCCAAGCAGGCCGTGGCCCTGGATTGTCTTGATGGAGTCCAGGAGGGGGGGGCTGGTGATCCCTGAGATGAGGGTGGGGGACGAGGCGATGAGGCGGCTCTGGCTGGTGGTGGTGGGTGTGGATGGGGTGCTGGTACCCGTGCCCGCACTCGACTCAGACGTGCTCACAGCCGGGGTCCGGGAGGAGAGCCCCAGACCTGCGAAGACACGGGGGTGGGGCAGGGGTGAGGGGCAGCTGCAGAGGCCGGCTCAGTCCCCATCACCCAGCTATGTGACTCTGGCAGGTCACCAGCCTTCCTGAGCCTCCCCTTCCCTTTGTAAATTATTACTCAGGGGTACAAATGAGAACTGTGTATGTGTAAGATTCCTTAGATACCTAAGGACTAAGCTGAGTCCTATTATCTGTAACGGGGGCAATTTGGAAATCATTCCAACAAAAAACAAACAAAAAAAACCCTGAGGCACAAAGATGTCCACTACTGTGTTATTTATGATAGCGAAAATTAGAGACAACTGAAGTATGCAATATTAGGGAAAGGCTCAATAAATTGTGATCAATCTCCTCTACTGAACATTAACTGCCCATTAAAAAGGAGATTATGTTTGTAAAAGAAAGGAAAATTTTAAGGCGCAGAAAAAGTTAAGTAGGAGATGGAGATGCACCAAAATGTGATATGGATGGTAGAATTAGGAGTAATTTTAAAACAATTTTTTTGGCTTAACTGTACTTTCTGATTCTTTGACAATGAACTTTTTCCTTTTTTAAAAATTTCTGTAATAAAAGTTATTCTTTTAAAAATGAGGGGACTAGAAACATTTACAACATCAGGTAAAGTACACAAAAAGATGAAAATGATATCTATCACATGGTTAAAACTATGCTTTTTTAAAAAAAGAAGCCCAAAATTTGTGCATTGAAAAAGATAATATCCAGAGTTGGCATCAGTATTTTGTGTGTGTGTCATACATGCTGGGAGTGTACATTTATCAACCTTAATGGAGGGTGGTTTGGCAACAGTTTATTAAAATTTCAAATGTACAAAACTTTTGACGAAGCAATTCTAATTCTAGAAATCACCCATAGATATTTACTTGCACATGAGCACAAAGATCTGCGTACTTGGACCTTCCATACAAAACTGTGATCAGACAAAACTGGACACAACCTGCTATTCTCAGCAGGGACTATGTAAAGAGATGTGGTCCATCCTCAATACGGAGAACAGGGAAGCCATGAAAACAAGATAGATGTGCAGTGACGTAGAGAGAATGCCAAAACATGCTGCCAGGTGAAAAAGTAATAAACCACACACACAGTATGAACCCACCTCTTTAAAAAAAACACGCATCCAAACTACATATTTATATACAGATAATGTAGGTGTGTGTGAAAGCACAGGAATAGATCAGAGAAGAGACACGCCAAAGTAAACTGTGTATAAATTGTGGTTCTCTGTGGGGAGGGAGAAGAATTTGTTGGTAAAAGGAGATATTCATACTTTATCTGCTTCCATATTATTTGAATTTTTTACCTGGTGAATTCATCCATTTTTTACATCTGTGATTAAAGGATAAAATAAAATAAATTATAGAGAAAACATATGAAAATGCTAACAACAGTAGGACGAGGGTTAAGTTTTTTTCTCCTTTTAGCTTGTCTGCAATTTCTAAATTTTCTATAATGACTATGAGTTACCTTTATAATAAAAAATGCACTAAATATGTTTACGATAGAATGGTGAGTAGGAAAAGAAAGTTCAAGTCATGGGTACAGCCCTACCACGAGCTCATCAGAACACGCCCGCATATTAAAAAACAAAACAAAAAAGATGGAAAAGGAAGGAAATGGACTAAAAGGCTCTCTAAGCTGCTGGGTTATGAGCTGGGGATTATGAGTGATTTTCTTTTTTCTTAGTTTCTCTTCTTTCCAAATTTCCCTTAATATGCTTATATTACTTTTTAAATATTACTTTTATAATGAAACAATAAATTTAATAAGGTCATAATAAGGAGGGATGTGCAGAGGGTGGCTGCGGCCTGGGGGGGAGGCTCACGGGGCCCCATGGCTCTTGGGCATCTCCGAGAGGCAGGAGGGAGAGGCGGAGAGAGGCACAGGCATCTGGCTGGCGGCGGGGCCAGCCAGAGGAGGAACCACAGCCCAGATACAGTGGCCACTGGAGAAAGCCTGTCCACCAGGCTCTGAGGTGGGCACCAGGCAGCCCAGCCTCGTGACGCTGCCTAGGATGTCCCCCTAGCCCCCAGCCTCAATCTATCCAAGACTGGGCTCACATCTTTCCCCCACCCCGCTCCCCCTCCTACGACTCCATCTCACTGGCAGTGCCTGGGAGTCTCCCTTGCCCCCTCCCACTCCTCACCCCCTACACCCAGCCCAGTACCAAGCCCTGTCCGCTCTCCCCCCTCAACAAACCTCACATCTGTCCCCTTCTCTCCATCCCTCTGCGGCTGCCTTGTCCAGGCCACCACCCTCTCCTGCAGCTCTCCCTGCCACCGAGCCAGTCTCCACCTTATAGCCAGCCCCAGCTTTCTCACCCAAATCTGAGCATTTCCCTCGCCTACTTAAACACCTTCCACGCTCCCACTGCCCGAGGGTGAAATCCAAGCTGCACAGGTGGCCCCCAGGGCCCTTCACAGTCTGGCGCCTGCTTCCTTTCCAGCCTCAGCAGAACCGGTAGAGCAAAAGGGTTCACACATGGGCTCTGGAACCACACTGCCTGCCTCTGTCTCTTAATGGCTGTGAAACTGGGCCTCAGTTTGCTCATCTGTTCAATGGAAACGTTAGGGTGAACCACACCCGACTGTTTCTTTAAGTCAACCTAACAGTAGCCACCTCACAGAACGGTTGGGAGTAATAACTGGATACTGGTGAACATAAACAGGTGCTCACCTGGAGTTAACTACCATATTATGACGGTTATCATCATCTTTTGATCTTCCCGACCCGGACACTGTCCTACTCTTGCTTTCTACTCGCTCTGCACATGTTATTTCCTCCTGCTGCTCCGTTTCCCTAGTCAACCACCAACCCTTCCTTGCATAGGGACTCCTCCAAGGAAGTCTTCCCTTACCCCCCACCCCCCAAGTCTGGTTAGGGCTCTCCTCTGGATTCCTGAAATAGCTACGTGGATTTGGCTTCCTTGGCGAACCCCCGACGGGCAGTGACCCAACCTCATTCCATCCAGGTGGCTTAGCGGGACGCTACGTCAGGGTACAGGATGGAAGGAAGTCTGGAAGCTCCACCCCCGCCCCAGGCCCTGCCTGCCCGCCCCGCCCCGCCGCAGGGTATACTGGCCACGCCCCTCCCAGGTAGTCTCCGCCCAGCCCTCACCAGCACCCCCGACCCGGCCCCGCGGTACCTGTGACCGTGCTGGTGGCCGGCCGCGCGTGCAGCGCCACGTCAGGCTGCGGCACGGCCTGCGGGTGCAGCCCCGGCACCTGCTGCAGCTTGGGCAGCGACATGACGGCCTGGCTGCTATCGGCCGGCGCCGGCGGCACGAGGAGCGGCTGCTGCGACGAGGCCGACGTGGGCGGCAGGTGAGGCGGCCGGATCTTCTCCGCCATCAGCTGCTCCTTGATCTTGTTAATCAGGACCAGGTTGTCCAGCTGCGGGCGGGAGAGGAGAGGTACTGAGGGCGCTCGGGCCGCCGGGCCACCCGCGAACCCCTCGCCCCGCAGGCCGCAGCCAAAGCCCGGGGCAAAGCAAAGCAGCTCCGAGAGAGAGGGAGGGTGGCGGGAGGGGCGACGCTCCGTCTTACCTGGCTGGGCATGGTTGGAGGAGGGGGCCAGAAGTAGGGGTTGTTAAATCGAGGCTCGGCCATCCTGCGGGGAGAGAGCGACTGTCACAGGGAAGAGGGCCCTCCCCACCGGCCAGGGGCGAGCCCCCATCAGCTACACCCACTCAAGTCTGGGCCAGTGTCTGGGATCCCTGCCCCCGTGGGACCCTCACCCCGCAGCGGAGCAGGCCTCCTACCAGGCCCAGAGAACCACATCTCCAGGCTGAAAAGTCTGGAATTCAGGTGTCCCACGGTGGGCCCCAGAGAGCAAAAGTCATGTCCAAAGCAGAGTACTCCCAGCTCCCCGCACCGCCCGCTCCCATCACCGTGATGCCCGCAGACCAATCCCTATTCCCCCGCCCCCCAAGGGCCCTGGGCTGCAGAGCCAACCCTATGGATTCCACACAGAAGCCTGCTGTCCAGAGACAAACTGAGAGGTCCTGGGGCAACTTTGTAAATAGCCACAGAGCAGAGGCAACTGCCCCTCCCTGATCCCTGCCCTCTGGCCCCATTAAAACACAGGGGGCAACTTGGGTCATCAGATACAGCCTTTCTGAAGGGCAATTTGGCAGGATGATTTACGGGGACCCAAATGATTACAGTATTGACTTTTGACCAAAGAAACCGTACCTCTGGAAAGTTGTCCTCAAGAAACAAGCATGGCCAGAAACATTTTCCCTACAAGGATGTGTCGGAACACTGTGCTTAAGGAGGGGGTTGAGGAGGCCTGAGGCTAGGGCAGTTTGGGGCTCTTCAATAGAAGTATGTGAAAATCTGTCTGGTGGCCCTCACCTCTGGCAGGTTCCTGTGCAGGTAAAAGGGCTTTTCAACCAGGGCAGTATGAAGGGTGGGCCTTCAAAGCTATCTTTGTCTTCCATAGGGTTCAAGTCTTCCTGTGACCCTAGAGCAAGTCAAGAAGTGACTTATAGGGACCATGCTGGACAGAGGCATTCCATTAAGTCTTGCTCCCTATCAAATTTCTCTTATTTATCTCTCTCTTACAGAAATTACTAACTAAATACCTGCTAGTATTGGTTGCTTAAATGGAACTGTTTCTTATGATAGGCAAGGCTGAAATGAAGTGCCTTTAAGCTTTTTTCCTAGCCCTACAAGTGGGAGAAGCCCCTACTGGAATCGCAGGCAGAGGGTTTCAGGAAAAAGCCTTCAATAAGGATACAACCTAATCAGAACACTTTAAGAAAGATCTTTTATATAAGTTATCTCTTGTGATCTTTACTTGAGAAGTAGGCACAGGAGGTATTATCCCATTTTATAGGTGAAGAAACTGAGGCCTGGAGAGAAGGAAAGAGACCTGTCCAAAACCGTAGGGCTAGGGTGCCAGAGTCAAGACTAGAAATCAGATTTGCTCAAGACAGTTCCTCCGGGGAACTTGCTTTGCAAACCCCAGTCCTTGGTGGAACAAATATCCACATGCAGACGACTCAATAACTGTATGCAAAAGTCCTTGCCTCTCACTCCCAGCCTGGGGGCCTGCTTGGGGTCCAAGCCTGGCCAGGCTGGGACTCAAGAGTATCCTCCTCTGGGTGGCTGGGGCAGCTCTAAAAGCCCTCCTGCTCCCGCCACCCACAGAGACCAAGCTGCACTTCTCTCCACCCATCCAACCCTGCCCATCCTTCACAACCCAATACCAGAAGCACTTCCTGCCTGGAGTTCTCCCTGACTGCTCCAGATCCCTGGAACTTCTCCTTTCAAAGAAAGACCTCAACACAATAAAAATCGTGAGAAGGCTACCATTTACTAAGTACCCACCTTGTGCCAGGCATACTGACACCAAGAGGCAGGTTCTCTTATCATCCCCATTTTACTACTAAGGAAACTGAAGTTCAGAGAGGTGGAGTGACTTGGTCAAGGTCACACAGCAAGTAAGCAGAGAGCTGAGATTCTCACTCTTATCTGCCTGACTCCAAAGTCCAGCTCACCAGTCCCTTAGCTGTTCAGGGGAAAGGACAAAGCATACTGACTGTAGGATTGTGAATATGTCCTGTCTTAGATGGCATAGCACCCACTGCCCATCCACCCAGCAGCCTCAGACCTTTCCCTCCCTTGCTGTTGTCCACTGGGGAAAACGTGAAGGGGTCTGAGCTGTAAAGCCAGGGTGAGGAGGCTCCAGGGCTGAGGGGAAGAGGAGCCGGGGAGCTGCCTCAGAGAGGCCTGGGAATTGGATACATCTGTCTCGTCCAGCTTGGCATCCCCGGCACCCAGGCCCAGAAGGTGATCAACATGAGTTGTGTGACAGAATGAATAAATGAAGAAATAAATAATCAGAATTATTTTAAAGACAGTCCCACACAGTTATCTAGCACTGCGGAGAGTGTACAAAGCCCTCAGTATCCAGCAGCATTCTCACCACGGCCCCAGGAAGCAGGGAAAATCTTCACCCCCATTTCACAGAGGAAGAAGGTAGGGCACCAGGAGGGAAGCACTTGCTCCTGGCCACACAGATGGGGAAACAGGAGGGAGTGCTGTGCTGCAGTGTTGGGCATCGGCTCTCTGAGCCTCGGTTTTCCTCATCTGTAAAATGGGATTGAAACAGGCCACTCTGCTTCATTCCTGCCCTGGCCTAGGATTCTGCCCACTGTACCCGACTGTTCCTCAGACAGTTCTGGGGGAGCTGTCCTCTCCTCCTCTTCAGTTCAATGCCAAGTCAAGGCTTCCCCAAACTCCACCCTGGTCAGGGAGGTACGGGGTCCCAGAGCTGGGATAGAGCATCCTCTCTGCCACTTATCAGGCCCCTGGTCAGCCAGGGACCACCCCTAACCCTGGTTGGGGAAGCAGGCACACAGAGGGGAAGGGTCTGCCCTGGGTCACGTAATCTAATCTGCACAGCCTCTGCTTCATTTCTCTGTGTCCTTCTCTGGCTGGGCTTAAGTTCCTTAATGATTTGGTCAGTGACCCAGGTACTGGTGTACATCTACCGTGTGTCAGCGCAGGGAAGGCAGGTGGGGGCAGGGGGGAGCGTCTGCTGAGCCCTTACTGAGTGTCAGGCACATTGCCAGGTGTGCATCAAGAGCATCTCACGTGAGCCCCCCAACGAGCCTTCTAGGTGGGTGTGCACCTGTGCAGCCCTGGGACCCGCGTGACAGGGTGGCCGGGGCCGGGCTAAGCCACACAGACCTCGTGTTGAGGGAGAGATTTTAAGCAGCAGAGAGACTGGTCAGTGTCTGTTTAGGACAGATGGACAGGGCAGAAGGGCATGCAGGCAGAGGCAATAGTTTGAGCGGACATGGAGGTATGAAAGTATAAGGCAGGTTTGGGACAGTGGGCAGCCACCCACTGACACCAAAGAGAGCTGGAGAGTGGTGAGAGACTGAGGCCAGCCAGCAGGGCCCTGAATGCTGCTGGTGAGGAGGCATCAGGCCGTGTGCAAGCCGGGGAGCCTGAAGCTTGGAGGCCCGAGGTTAGAGGGAGGAGTCTGAGGACAGCACCTAGGGCGGAGGAGCCAGGCCGGCTGGGCTGAGTGTGCACATCGGACAGGCAGAGGAGACATGCAGGAGGCTGGGGAGGCCACGCAGACTGGGCTTCATGCCCCAGACAGAAGCCAAGACTGTGCTTTGAGCCTCGAGACTCACAGCCCTGATCCTTGCAGTAGGGCGAGCAAGCTGTCATTCTGTCTTTCTTGCTCTAAAAGGTGAAAAAAGTTGGATGGGTCAATGAATGAAACACCTCCTAGAGCCTCCCACCCACCCATCTGCCCATCCATTCGTTCTGGATACATCCTCTGGGCCAAACTGGGAACCGGTGCTGGGGAACCGAAGGCAAAGAGAAGAGCCCTGCCCTCTGGGAGCCCTGAGCTAAGGAAGGAAGCAGACACGTGACCCGCAAGCTTCTGCAAAAAACTTTTGCCTGTGAGGCCTGCCACATGCCACCAGGGACCTCCATGCGGTCAAAGCCGAAGGGCTACCTTCCAGTCCTGTCCTTCAGGGCCTCCCGGCCACCTGGGCCCTTTGAGAAGATCTGTGTGTCGTGAGCCTTGGGTCCCTCATCTTCTCAGGCTCTTTCCCAGCTCCCACCCCACACAGCCTGGGCTCCTCAGGGTGGGCGGGAGCTCCTCTCTTCCACTAGCCTCAGTCCCTGGATGGCCCATCCACTCTAGGACTTTAAATACCAGCCAACCCCCAGGTCTCCACCCCCAGACCAGGCTGCCCCCTGGAGCTCTAGGCCCACCTTCCAGTTACCTCCCTGACCACTCATGGGCTGCTCAGACTCAGCAGGCCTGAGCTGGGCTTGCTCTTCCCCTAGAATATGTACTTCTCTAGCGATCCCCTCTGAGCGGGGCATCGCCATCTGCCCAGATGCTCCTGCCACGGACACTCATCCACAGCACGTCCCCTCCCTCCCCTCCCAGCTCAGATACACCAGCAGCCACGTCTTCGGGATTCCACTTCCAAACTCTCTCTCAAATCCACTCCATCATCTTCACAAGTCCTAGCTACTATCCCCTCACCTGGACCACAGAACAACCTGCTTTATTTGGAGCCCAGTGCACCCAGGTTCAAATCTTGGCTCCAAAACACCAGCTGTGTGATCTTGGGCAAGTCACTTGCTCCTGCCCGCCAAGTCAGGGATGAGCAGCCCAGAGCACAGGATGGAAAGAAAGGATCAGGGAGGACTTCCCAGCGGAGGTGATACGTGCTTTAGGTCTTAAAGGATGAGTGGGAGTTAGCCGGGCAAAGAAGGAGTGGGGAGCATTCCTGGCAAAAGCAGCAGCCTGCGCAAAGGCCCAGGGGGTGAGAAGCAACACAGTGTGTGAGGCGAGCTAAAGTGATCAGTGTAGACCAGGAGACAGGACATGAGGCTCGAGCCAACGGCCAGGGTCAGACCTAGAAATGCGGTTCCAGAATCTGAGGCCAGGAGTCTGGACTTGAAGCAGTAGGTGACAGGACAGAATCTGTGGTTTAGCAAGGCCCCTCTGACTGCTGAGTGTAGGCGGGCCTGGAGAAGACAGGAGAGGAGGCAGTGAGAGGGAACTGGTCGAAGGCCCCCAGGGATGGAACGGAGATGAGAGGCGGGGGCTACCCTGGGCCAGGGAAAGGGGTGACCAAGGAGGCCTGGCTATTTGGTTAGAGCTGGAGGCCAAGGAAGCATGCAGGTTGCCCTCCAAGGTGTGGCCCAGGAGGTCCTCTGGACACCGATGCAGACAGACAGAGTCACAGGAACATGCAGACAGACAGCACCAAACTCCAACAGGCCAGATCTGTGGTCCCAAACATGGACAGATGGGGACATGGCAACTCCCATGGGCAGGACCCCACAGCCACCGGGACAGAGTCACAGGTGGATGCTATTACAGGAGGGTGAGCGCACACAGCCCCTGGGCAGACCCGGAAGGAGGCAGTGAGGGGCACTCGGGGAAGTTGGGATGAACACAGTTGCCTTATTCCCCCAAAGAACAAACCCCTCATTGACAGATTTCAACCTGGAATCACAGGCTCCTTACCTAGAGTGTCCTTTCCCACTTGGTGAACTTCTACTCATCCTTCAAGACCCAGCTCAAGTGTTCCCTCTTCTACGGAGCTTTCCCTGAACCCCCAGTCAGTCACTTCCTCTGTGTTCCCAACAGCACCTTGTATATGGGAATAACAATAACAATAATAATAATAAATGGCAGCTACCATTGGTTTCAGCACCTACTACTTGCCAGGCACTGTTCTGAGTATGTTACATGCATCATGTCACTGAATTTTCCCAATGGCCCTGTGAGATGTACATTTAACAGAAGAGGAAACTGCAGCTCAGAGAGGTTGACCAACTTGCCCAAAGTCACACAGCTAGCAAGTGATGGAGTTAGGACGCCACCCAGATCTGGTGAAGCACTACAGGGCTGATCACACCCTGGTGCAGTCATGTTTCCCTGGGTGACTTCCCCACCAGACTGTGAGGTCTTCACAGGTAGAAGTGGTGCTCATTCACCTCTGCTATTCCAGCATCTAGTCCAAGGGGGTCTCAGAAACTCTTTGTAGAATGAAAAAGCACAATAATACCGACTACCTTTTCCCGAACACCTAAAATAGGCCAGGAATGGTAGCAGGGCATTTTACAGCCATTATTTTATTGTTGCAATAGACCCACTATACATAGGAGGAAACTGAGGTCCAGAGAGGTTAAGTAACTTGCCTGAGGTCACAGAACTGAGTCTGGATTGGAAACCAGGTCTATCCATCACCCTTTCCCAGGACGGTGGCCTCTGAGGCCAGCCTAGCAAGCTCCACAAAGGGGCAGAAGGGGCAGGGGCACTGAGGAAGGGGCACACCAGGTGCCAGGCCCTGCCACCTGGGGAGGTTCAGGCCTAGACAAACAGACACAAAAGAAAATGAACAGCCCAAAGGGGAATGTGATTAGCCTTGCCCGCTGCAGGACAGCAACTTTTGTCCCACCTACCGCATCCCCAGACCAGCCCAGAGACATTAAAAAATGAGATCTGCCCAGACCCCATGGCCACAGGGGAACTAGCTCCCGACAAAGCAAATGGGAGAGAGCAGGACCCAAAACTGTCCGGATACTATGATTACAAGGAGGCAAAAATAAAAACCTGCGTCAGAAAAAGCTGCAGGGAACCACGCCCAGAGGGAGGCTGGGAGCGCTAGGGGAGGCGGCTGGAGCTGATTTGGGTTTTTGTCTTCGTTTCTCTAATTTTCAGATACTCTGCAATGTTGTTGTTGCTTTTATAATGAAAACAATAAATTTATTCTTAAAAAAAGAGAAAGAAAGTGGTTGGTAGCCAAGGGGACGGGGGGTAACAGATGGAGGGTCTGGAGGCAGGGAGGAGGAGGGAGGATCAGGGTCAGGGATGGTGGGCACTCAACTGACCGTCGCATGCCAGGCCCTGCGCAGGCCCCATCCTCCAGGCACACATGACCTGGTGGGTCATGGCAGATGTCGGCAAGGGCTGTCTGGCTGAGATGAAATTCAAATGGCACTTTGAAGCTGGTCAGGGTTCCACAGGGATTATCTCCACACCTTCCCTGCCCTGGTCCGGGCCCCTTTCTGCTCTGGCCTCAGCTATTCCAAGAGCCTCCTCCCAGGGTCCCTCACCTCTACCCACACGACCCATTCCATTCTCCTACTGCAGTCACTGTGATATTTCTAAAATACAAATCAGATCACAACATTCCCCTACTGAAAACCTTTGATGGCTCCCTCCTTCCCTCCAGACAAGCTCTGGATTCCTTAGGCCTTCCATGCCTGGCCCTTGCTGACCTCTTTGGCCTCAGTGGTTATTTCTGCCTTCCACTCTGCCCAGCCAGACCGAGCGCTCCCCCAGTGCTCCACTTCCCTTCTCACTTCCTCACCTCTCCCTGGAACCCTCTGCCCTCCCCATTTCACTGGTTAACTACAACTTATTCCTCAGGCCCCAGTTTACAGGCCACTTCCTCCTGGAAGCCTTCCAGGACTGCTAGGCTATGTTGGGTGCCTCTCCTCTCTGCTCCCTTTGTGCCCTGCATGTTCATCATCAGACCCTTGGCAGTCCACTTTCTGCCTGTTTTCTCGTCCATCTCTGCTGTTGGACATGCTGTCAGGGCACAATCAAGGCTGAGTCATTTATCTTTAAGCCAAAAAGTACCTGATAAATGTTTGAATGAATGAATAGTCTAGGTAGAGGGAACTGAAAGTGTCATGGCCTAGATAGAGGAAAGTCCCCTCCCCCGCCTCTGAGTCCCCTCCCGCCACTCTGGCACTATGTTGTCCCCTGTGTTATATTCTTCCCTATTTTCTGTATCTAAGCCCTATCTTCTTAATTGATCTGAGAAGAGGCTGTGTGCTGTAAAGACTAGCAGACCAAAAAAGTTGTTAACAGCTAATAAACACAGAAAATGGTTCTGCTTCCCTAGCAGTGAAAATTAAATGAGCTTCACATGTTAAAATAGCAAAAAGCAATAAGAAAATGATAATACTCAATGCTGGTGAGGGTATGGTGAAATGGCACTCCCATGCATTATTTCTGGGAGTGTAAACTGGAACAAACATTTCCGAAAACAATCTGGCAATAACGTGTCATGAGCTCTATAAAAATTTTCAGACTTCCTGGCCTAGCGATCCTATTCTTGGTCATCTGTCCCTAGGAAATACCCCAAATATAGACAAAGTTTTATGCACAAAGCTGTTTGCTTCAGTGGTTTTTTTACAGTAGCAAAAACCTGGAACAGCCAAAATTTTAAATAGGGGGATGGCTCTGTAAATCATGTTACACAGTGATAGTCTACAGTCGTTGATAATAGCCAATGTTTACTGGCATTGCAATGACTCATTTAACATTCATATCAACCTTACAAGGAACTGAGGCACAGAGAAATTAGGTAACTTGCCCAAAGTCAAGCAGTGTGTATACGATTTGAACTCAGAAAGTCGGGCTCCGGAGCCCATGTTTTCCACCCTGACACCATATCCATTAAAAAGAGGGATTAAAACCACCCTGCAGGGCTTCCCTGGTGGCGCAGTGGTTGAGAGTCCGCCTGCCCATGCAGGGGACACGTGTTCATGCCCCGGTCTGGGAAGATCCCACATGCCGCGGAGCAGCTGGGCCCGTGAGCCATGGCCGCTGAGCCTGCGCGTCCGGAGCCTGTGCTCTGCAACGGGAGAGGCCACAACAGTGAGAGGCCCGTGTACCGCAAAAAAAAAAAAAAAAAAAAAAAAAAAAAAACCACCCTGCAGTCATTTAGGAAATACTCATGATACAACATTAGTTGGGGGGGGGAAGGGAAGAGTTTAAAATTATTTGTATAGATAGAGCAATGACATCTATATAAAAACCGGGTGCTGAGGGAAAAGACAGGAAGGAAACACCAAAATGCTAGCAGTGGTGTGTTTCAGGCTTGGGGTGGGGACAGAAATGGGGGTGGGTTTTGGTTTATTTCATTTCCCTATTCTCCGACTTTTCTGAAACGTGGCTACCTGATTTTTTAAGGAATATTTTTAATAAAACTAAAGGTTCAGCCAGCTTTGGCCAAGAGAGACACCCCAGCCTCTGCCTACGGCCCCACTAGGATCCTGGCCTCAGGCCCTGCAGGTTTACCCAGGAGGAAAGAGGGACTCAGAGAGGGTCAGGGGCTTGCTCAAAGTCCCACAGTGCGCCTCGAACCCTACCCCAGACCTCAGCCAGGAGTGCAGTCAGAGAGGGACTCCCCTGCCTATCTGGGGACTTTGGGAGCCAAAGACAAACAAAGGAAAGCCTGCCCACTCACTCACTCTCCTGCTTAAAATCCCTATTGGGTTGCCATAACTTTTGGGGTGTAGTTCTAACTCCCCAGGGTGGCCCAGGTCCTTTCCTAAGGGGGCCTTGCTGGCCACATGCATCTCTCCCTCCAGCCTCACTAAACTACCTGCAGGTTCCCAAAACAGGTTGCTCTCATGCCACCGTGCCTTTCTTTGCACAGGCTATGCCCTTCCACGTGGGGGACCATCATCCAGTTGGAACCTTGTCAGATGCCCATCAGCCATCAGAAGTCATCTGAGGTGTCACTGCCTAGAGGAAACCTTCCTGATCGCCAGCCCCATCCTTGGCTACATTTGCAGCCTCTCCCCTGAGCTCCCACAGCCTCCTGGGCTCCCCTAACCTAAACACGCATCCCCCTACCCTAGAATTGCCTGATAACTTATCTGTCCAATCCCCCAGGTGTCAGTGAGATCAGGGCTTGGTTACAACCCTACATCCAGACTCAGCGGCACAGCTCACCCAGCTCTTCCTTCAGGTCTCAGCTGAAGGTCACTCTCTGACCCTCTCCTGTTACACACGCCTGTGGCCCCCTGCATTCCCCCTACCCCACCTCTGTATCACGCCTCTAAACACTGCCTCCAGCCATGACCCTCAAGGACAGGGCCACTGCTGCAGCCCCAGAGCCTGGCACCGGCCACATAGTAGGTGCTCAAGTGCGTAGTTCACCCTAGGTGCTCGACAATGTTCACTGAGGGAACCCATGGGAGGAGGGGGTCTGTCCACGCGGGTCTTGAAGATGGGGAAGTCTGCCAGGAGAGCAAGAGGGTAGAGAGAGAGCAGAGGGGCATGTGTGCAAAGACATGGAAAGCTGCTAGCTTCCTAGGACAGAAAAGCTTTCTCAAAAATGCCCCCTGCCCCAGGGAGGGGCAACAAGGCACTGCTGGGGTAGGGCTGAGCTAGGGGCGGGGGGTGCTCCTGGGAAGACGAGCTCATCCCATTGAGGGATGAACAAAGACTGCATGAAGGTGGGACTTAACTGATGGCAGGAAGGGGAGATGTCAAGAGAGAGACACCAGGGAAGGGCAGGCCGGGTGGGAAGAAAGGCTCGTGCAAAGGCCCCGAGGCAGGAAAGCATGTGGCCTCCTGTTTGGTCTGGTGTGGACCCAGTGCAGGAATCCACAGGGGAAGGAGGGAAAAGTTGCCGGGGCAGTTCATAAAGGGCCAGAGTTCCAGGAGAAAGCACTTGGATGAAAGGCCGTGCGGGGCCATGTTCAGGGGTCCCTGAGCCAGGAAAGACCATGGTCAAGGTTTTCAACAGACAGGTCATCAGGAGCCCAGAAGGATGGCCTGGAAGGGACAAGCAGGAGATGGTCTAGGAGAGGGAAGCTGAGGTTTCCCACCTTCCCAGCGCTTTGAGACCCCATGTGCTCAGTTTTCCTCCCATGACCCCTCTGCCCTCCATGTGGCCCCAACTCCACACAGCCAGAGCCCTGAGTCCCAGCTGCTGCCCCCCACCGCACCCCCAGGACCCAGGCCAGCCTCGGAAACTTGTTCCTGGGAACTTCCTGTGAGGAACTAGGCTCCTGAGGGTCCTGGATCCAATTAGGCTGGCTTTCCACAGCCCTGCAGGGCTGCGAAGGGCCATTTTCATTGTGATGACGGGGCTGATCAGAGCGGGAGGGGGCTGCTGTGTGCACCCTGGTCAACGCGAGCTGGGATGTTGTCCCTTCCCCTCCTTGTCCCTCCCCTCTCCTACCACCAGTCACTCAGAGACACCCGCGGAGGTGACCCTCTCTGGGAGCCCCAGTGCCCTCACCAGGGAACGGGCCATGACCGCCTTCTCAGGGCTGAGAGGACATTCTGCAGGCTTTGAACACATGCCTTTCTCTGCTTCCATTTCCCCTTGGGTCCCCCAGCTCCCATCCCCACAGGGAACTCCTTCTGCCAGGGTGAAATGACAATAATAAATCACTGAGCACTTCTTCCATATCAGGCACTATTAGGTGCCTTACAAGTATTTCTCACTCAGGCTCCTAACGACCCCGTGAGGTGGATGCTGTGAACATTTCGAAATATAACACACATTCAGAAAGATGCCTGGAACAAAAATGAGCAGCTCCATGACTTATTACCAAGCACACATCCAGGGGGCCCAAAAGCCCCCACCCATGTCCCTTCTCGATTGCAGTCCTCGCATCCCCCAAAGGTCCCACCCTGCTGGCTTTCCAGGGCAATCTCTCCCTTGCCTGGGGTCAGGAATGAGGCTCAGAGAAGATGTAACCTGCCCAAGGTCGTGCGGCTGCCGAGGGCAGAGGGAGTTGGACGCCTCTGCCATCTGCTCGCTGTGTGACCTTGAGCAAGTCCATTTCCTCTCTGGGCCTTTGTTCCTTCCTCTATAAAACAAAGAGATTCAAATAAATCACAGCCTGGATTCTTGGACCCTCTGAGGGGGCGACGTGGCCACTGACGGGTTAAAAGTAAAGATTCTGGAACAAGACAAGCTGGGTCAAAGCCCCAGAGACTGTTACCAAACTGGGATGATAAAGGTATGGCCTCAGTGTCTTTGGGAGGATTCGATGAGTGAATACGTAACAAGTCTTTAGAACAGTGCCTGGTACACAGGAAGGGTTCAGTGTTGGTCGTTGCTGTTTTGTCATTAGGTTCCCCGAGGCACTCGGAAGACTTTCCCAACATTTCAAAGACCCACATGGAAATGTGACCAACCAGAGACATCACCTGGGCTGGGGGGCAGTGGATGCAGCAGCTTGGGGAGCCTTTCAGACCCCACAGGGGCTGCTTGGCAGACCACTGGAGAGGCAAGTCTGGGATTACACAAAGCAAGAGAGCCAGCTGCTGAACCCCAGCTGTGGCGTGGCCCCCAGGAGCTTTCTAGACAGGTCCTAGGGGTCCCAGGCCGGGAACCCCCAGCAGGTGGTCAGAGCCTGTCATGCTGTATCTCAGGACCCCTGGGGTGGGCAGCCTGTGGGGCAGGACAGACAGGGCTCAGGCCCGGGGTGGAGGCCAGCAGGTAGAGTGGGCCCTGAGCAGGGCAAGGCAGCAAAGGGAAGGTTGGGCTGGTCAGAGAGAGGGATGGAGAGGGCCTGAGGCGGACCCCTGGGTCGGGGTCGAGGCCAGGGAAGACCTACTACAGGCCCTGGCAGGCCAGGCCCACCTCCCCCAGGTCTCAGGGCTACCGCCTTCTCCATGTTCCTTGGTTTCCCACCTCGGGGCCTTTGCTCCAGCTGTTCCCTCTGCCTGGAATGCCCTCACCTGGAAAACTTCAAGCCAGTTCAGCTATCGCTTCCTCCCAGAAGCCCCTCTCCCCTACACACACGATTATCATCACTGGTTACAGTAAATCTAAAAGCACCACTTTCCTCATCATAGGAAAGTGGTTCCTTTCCAGCAGTTACCAGAGTCTGTAATCATATCATCATTTGTGTTTGTCTAATGTCTCCCCGACCAGGGCAGGAACAGTATCAGTTTTCCCCACCTCTGTCCCCAGCATGGAGCATGGGCCCTGGTATATAGTAAATGCTCAAGAAGTCATGCTAAGTGAAGGTGGGAGGTCCAGGCAGGCTGCAAGCAGAGCCGGGCAGGGTGTGGGCACACACAGCTGCATGGGTGTGCAGGAGGCACTGTGTGCAAGGCCAGAACACGAGGCTGGTGTAAGAGGCACCTACGTGTAAAACACACGTGTGCATGAGTATGCCTGTGTGCAGGTGATAAATATGGCGTGTACAAGAGTGTGGAAGTACAGGAGGGGCAGGCAGGCAGCTGTGTGTTGTTTCCTGGCAGGTGCACACGGGTATATGAACATTTGTGTAAGCTGTGGGTGGCAGGAGTGCATACACGTGCTTCTGTGTGATGTGTGTGTATCACGTGTGTGGACTTGTCTCCTGAACTTCTGGCTCCTATAGGCCCAGTTTGGGGCACCTCTGGTGGTGTTTCTGAAATAGCAGGGGAACACCTCAAATTGGCAAAAGTGGGGCAGGGGGAGCAGGGTCAAAGGGGGAAGCGGAGTGGCTGATAGTATGAATATGTGCGAGTGTGTGTATCTGAGTGTGTCTGGCGGGGGTGTGCCCATCCCAGCCAGGTGTCCTCCCATTGAACCCCAGAACCTGAAATGGCTAAACTGTCCCCTCAAGGAACATGAAGCCTTTGCCCAAAGCTCAGAGAAGGACTCAAATGGTAGGGACCGCCCCCCAAGGATATCCTGCCACACGGATGAGGCAGGGACAAGGGAGGACGCTTTGGGCCCCAGAGCCAAATCCCTTGGCCTTCCCCACACACCTTATCCATTCAAAACACCGCTCCGCCCTGTCCCCGAATCCTACCAGCCTCCAAAGCCTGGCACCAGCCCTGGTTCCACGAAGCCAAACCCACAGCCCCCAACCCACTTCCACTCCACCCACCTCTCAATCCCACCCAAGTCCAGGTGGGGCGCTGGGCCCTCTGCAGCCCTGCACCTCAAGGAGTGTTACACCCATTGTGAAGACGAGGAGGCCGATGCAACAGAGGGAGCAGCTCCCCAACCAGGGCTGTCGCTGCCTTTGAACCCCAAGGCACATATTGTGGCAGCCTGTCGGCACCTGAGGAAAGCCCACCAGGCAAAGCGTCGGGATGTGTGGACAAGGCCTACTCCTCTCCTTTCCCGCTGTAGTTTCCCCAATGGACAGACAGGGGTTTGGCTGGATAATCTGTGAGGTCCACCTCTCCTCAATTAGTGTGTGACTTTAGATCTCAAATGGTTCTCCACGAATTGGGTATACATGCGGCTACATGGAAAGATAACTGTCCTCTTTCCCCCAGTACACCAAGCCTTTCCAATACCCTGGACAAGGGCCTAGCATGGTGCTACAGAGACAGGAGGAGCTCGGGATGCATGTACGCTCGGTGCCCGGTCATACATTCAACACCGGGCACCAAGGAGGCCTGCCCTCAGGGAGCTCACAACCCAGTGGGGAGAAAGAAGCTACTGAAGTCATGAAACTATAAGGTCAAAAGCACTGGGAAACCGTAACACTAACATCACTTCCCAAGTGTTATTCACAGGGGGAGGTGCAGCACTTCACACTGTGTAAAGAAGACCTTTCCAGCAATGACAACTGTCTGACAAAGGGAGGCTAGGGGGCCTGGTGAGGAGGGAACTCCCTGCCACTCTAGCGGAGATCAGAGGCCCTCTTGTCAAGGATGTGGGAAGGGAGTTCCCGCTCTGTGCAGGGATCAGGTGAGGCTGGGCTTCCCCTCACCAGCTGTGGGATTCTAAGACAGAGTCCCAGAGTGCTGGGTTCAAATCGCACAATGTGCCTGTTGAGCTCTGTGAACTTGGGCAAGTTACCTAATCTCTCTGTGCCTCCATTTCCTTGGCTGTAATAACAATGAGGATTAAATATGTCAACATTTATAAAGCCTTTTGGAACACGGCCTGGCACAATGTAAGCACTCTGGGCCACTAAATAAGTAAGGCAGTGAGAGCTCTTTGTAAAGGGTCTAAGTCCCAGATTGGATCAAGTGCAGACTCCAGTGTCAAAGGTTCTGAGGCAGAAATCTTCTTAGATGCTAAGGTTCTGAGATTGAAAGAGACTAGGATTCTTAGATCCCATGATTTAATCATCTCATTATTTCCTGACAACAGCCCAGAGCCTCCCAGGGGAGGAGAGGGCAGAGCTTGGTGTCACTTCATCTCCCAGGGGCTGCCCCGCAGCCAGGGCTTCTGCCACACCTGGGCTCCCCGGCATCTCCTCACGTCCACTAAAGCCACAGTCACCCTGTCCTGGACCCACCTGCCCACTCGCCTGCATGGGGTTTAAGCATGTGCCAGCTGTGCGGACAGGCAAGAAGTGCAAATAAACAAATACATGAGGAAGTTTCGGATACTGATAAGAGTTGCAAGGGCTGATGTGACCGAGAGTGACAGTGGGACGCTATCACAGAGCAGGTGGCCAGGGAAGCCCCAGCTGAGTCGAAACCTGTAAAACAAGAAGGCGCCAGCCGTGCAAGCATTCCAGGTCGGGGGTGGATGTGCAAAGGCCCTGCCAACAGGCTTTGTAAATTCGAGGTGCAGAAAGAAGCTAGTGTGGCTGGAAGTGGTGAGACTGGGGGGTAGAGGGGGAGCTAAGGTGGAGGGGTGGGCAGGCCCGGACCATAAAGGGCCTTGTAGGCCCCTAAAGGACTTTGGATTCTTGTTCTTCAAAATGCCTAGGAAATATTAAAAGAGTTTCAGCAGGGGAATGACAAGGCTAGACAAGGCTTTCAGGGTCCCCAGATCGTTGGGCTCATTCTGAAACCAGTACAATGGTTTTCAAAATCAAGGTAGGGCCTGAGGTGGTAATCAACAATCCTTCTAATTCAGTTGGTGTACACTGAGCTCCTACTACATGCCTGGCCACGGTGGGGAGACGTCACAGACACTCTTGTGTTCGTTCCCAACAAGCCATGAGAGATTACCCTATTTTAAAGATCAAGAAATCGAGGCTCAGAGAGGGGAAGAATGTGCCCAAAGCCACACGAGCCATACAGCACACTGTACAAACTGTAAAGACAAATGGATCTTGGTCCCAGCACCCAGAGTCACCATCATGGTAGTGGGATTTTCAAGCCCCTGCTTCTCCAAGAGACCTTCCCTGGGGACTCATGTAGGCACCCATGGATACTGCCCTAGCTAGTGCTTTCTGCACCCTGTTAGCTTTGGAGCCCTGAAGGACTGTCCTTGTATTTCACATGGCTGTCCAACCTGGGGAGGTAAGCTAGGGATTGGCTGGCTGGACAGATGAACAGATGAACGGATGGATGGATGGATGGATGGATGGGAGGGCAGATGGATGACTACTGAAATGATTAACCAATAAACTAATGAATGTACAATGAAAGAATAAAAGAATAATCTAGCAAACTAATGAATGAACTAAGGGATGGAGATGAAGGAAGGAAGGAAGGAAGGAAGGAAGGAAGGAAGGAAGGAAGGAAGGAAGGAAGGAAGGACTCTCACTTTACAGAGAGGCAGGGAAGTGTCTGCCCAGGGAAGGGCTGGAGCCAGGTTAGCTTCAGACCCAGTTCACACCTCACCCACACACCAGGGGCCATCTTGCCCCCATCCCCCAGACCACAAACAGCCTATTCCTCAGCCCCCGGGGACAAAGCCACGCCTCTGCCAGGTGCTGGCCATTATAGTGCCCGTGGTCCCATCACCATAACCACCAGCAAGCAGTGGAATCTGGTGGGAGGTAGAGTGCTTCACTCTCCCTCTGAGTGTCTCACAGACAAAAGGAGACAGGAGACAGGCTCTGCTCCTAGCTGGGACCCAAACTGCTGGGTGACTTCAAGCCCGTGGCTGCCCCTCTCTGAGCCGAGGTGACCTCTCAGGGCCTTTTCAGATCTGACATTCTTTAAGGGATGGCATTCTAGATTTTTTACACAGTCACTGGGGTAAGCAGAAGAATTTGAAAGATCAAAAACTAGAAGTTGGGAAAGACACCTGTCCACAAGTACCAAAGCCCACCCAGGAAAAGGCTCCCTGGACAAGGAGTCCGGAAGCTTGAGTTTAAGCCCTCCTCTATCGCTGGCTCAACCTCTCCAAGCCTCAGTTCCCTAAATTTTAAAATGAGGTTAAGTATCCCCCACCTTGACAATTTCACCTGAGTTTCTGGGAGAACCTGATGTGATAACAATCATGCACTACACTGTGCAAATTGTAAAGTTCCCTTCACCCAGGCAGGATTATGATGGCAGTGGGCAGGGGTAGGAGTGAAGGTGGACATGCTGTCCCATTCCAGTCCAGTTCTGTCCAAAATGACTCTTCCAGGGGTCAGACCCCCAACAGAGAACAGTGGAGAGAGCCCAGATGTAAAAACCTGAAATCTGAGTCCCTGTCTCAGCTCTCCATCTAACTGGCAGTGTGACTTTGGGAAAATCACTTCCCTCTCTAGACTTCAGTTTCTCCATCAGAAAAATGCCTGGCTTAGTACCCTCTGGCACAGACATGCCAAGTTCTGCAGCCCTGAATCCCTAAGCCCCAGGCTTCAACCCCTGGCTCTGCCCGAAGTGAGCTCACTCTGCCCTGTGGAGCCAGGACACAGACCAGGAGTGACTGGAGGGGTCTCCCCTCCAGGAGACCTTGAGGAAGGAGTTAGACAGGCTTAGGGTCCTCCCAGGACAGACAAACTCTCCCAAAAGGGAAAGACCACACCCAACCAAGGCTGCCCAGGTGCCTTGGACAGCGCCAGCCACCCCAGACCTCGCAGGCCTGGCCTTCGGAACACTTCTGTAGCCTCAAAGCCAGCAAGCCCTGACCTGTCCAGAGAAATACTTCAGGAACTTCACCCAAGTCCAAACTGCCTCCAACAGGGAGCCTCCAGGGCAGGGCAGGGGCGGCAGAGGGGGTAAGAGCACACCCCAGGGAAGAGGCTCAGACGACCACCACCAGACAACCTCTCCTGGCCCCTCCCCTCAGACAGGTCCCACTGGGGCTGCCGGCCTGCACCCAGCCAAGAGCCAACCACCTGGGGGCATTCACCACCAGAAGCCATCTACCAGGGCCAGGAGGCCCACCAGGTCGGGGAAGGGTCTCTCCAACTGCTGAGCACACTTGCCCAAGGGCTCAGGGAGCTACCGCAGCACCCAGGGCAGGATTTCCGCCTACAATGGGGCCCTGGCCACCCATGAAGGAGACAGGCCCACCCCACCCCCAGCTCAGAGCTCTGAAGGTTCCACACTGCTCCAGGGCAGGGTGGGGGAGAGCAGGATTACTTCCTCATGCCGAGGGTCTTAGTTGGAAACCCAGGGCCCACTCAGAGCCCCTATTGCCAACCCTCTCCTCCAAATCCGAGAATATAGTTCCTTACAATGCCGTTTTACGCGGCCTCTTCCAAAAGACATTTCCTAGTCCCCCGAAACCCCCGTCCCCAATCCTCCACATCCCCCCCGCAGCTCTGGGGAAATCGGCAGTTAACTTTTTCCCAAAAATCCCGCAGAGGCAGCTGGCTGGGGGGAGAAATGCGCCCCGAGATCCTTTCGCGGCATTTCACCGCCTTCCAAAAGAAAAAAAAAAAAAAAACTAAAAAAAAAAAGAAAACTTTCGGAGTTAACTTTAAATTCCCAACCCTCCCCCCAAAATCGCCCAGCGGCTTCCTTTTTTTCTCTCTCTCTCTCTTTAAAGTGCAATTGCATTGTGTCTCACCTCCCCGAAAGGCTCGCGGCTCTCGCCAAAGAAAAGGAAAAAAGCCAACCCTTCGGGTGCCCCCTCTGCTTCCAGCCGCCTCTCCCACATTCTCAGACAGTTTTATTAAAATTTTCAGACAAAAGAAAAACAAAAATGGCAGCCTGGCTTATTTTTAAAACAGGACAGGGACGCCATATTCTGCAGATCTGCAAAAAAAGGGAGAAATCCGGCACTGGCCGCTCCACCCGGCCGGCTGCAAAGTGCGCGAACCGCGTCGTCTGCAATCCGTTTATTTGCATTAAGCCCCATGAATCATTGTTTACCGGAGAATTGCAGCAGGTTTGAATAGCCCGGCTTAAGAAAACACACACACGCGCACACGCACACTCGGAGAGCAGACCAGACACACCGCCGGAGACACTTCCTACCCCGCGCGCCGCCACCGCCGCCGCTCCGGGCCAGGCCCGAGGTGCAGGCGGCCCCGGGCCCTCTGAGCGCCCCGGCCCGCGCGGCCGGCCCCCCGCCCGCAACTCGGCGCAACTTTCCCGCGGGCGGGCGCCCGCCGCCGCCGGGCCCGCTCCCCGCGCTCCGGGCCCGCACGGACCTGGCTGTGCTGGCGGCGGCTCCGGGACGCGGCCGCAGCCCCGCGCCCGGCGGCCCGAGTAGGGCCGGGCTGGGGCTCCGGCTCCGGGCTCCGGCTCCGGCTCGGTGCGGAGCCGCGCGCAAACCTTCCGGGTCGCCTGCTGTTCACTTCTGGGTTCTGCAAGCGCCGAGGCGGCGGCGGCGGCGGCGGCGGCGGCGGCGGGAGGCTGGGTCTGCAGCGCCGCGCGGCCCCCCGTGCGCTCGGCGAGCCCCCGCGCCAGGCGCCCGGCTCCGGGGGGGCCGCGTCGGGCCCCCGCCTCTCCGGCTGCGCAGCCCGTCCGGCCCCGGGGGCTCCCGCGAGTGGGCAGCGCCGGGCGCGGGCGACTGCGCGGGAGGGGAGGGGAGGGGGCCGGGCGGGGGGCGGGGGCGGGCCGCGCGCTGGGGGCCCCGCTTGGGCCCCGGGGCCTCGTCTCGCGCTCGCCGCCGCCGCCGCTGCCGCCTCTCAAAGTTGCGCGGCGCCCCCCGCCCGCGCAGCGCCGGAGGCAGAGCCACAAAGGAACTCCTCGCCCCCCTCCGCCCGCCCGAGCCGCGCGGGGAGGGCACCGGCGCCCGGCCCTAGGCCAGCCCCTTCCCCAGCACGGGGGCTCCCGGGGCCCCGGCTGCCGCGGCCATTGTCCCGCCCAGGCCCCCTCCCCGGCGACGGCGGACTGGGGACCTGGGCCTGGCGGGCCGCGGCCCCGACCAGGCCGAGCCCGCGCGGGGCCAGGCCGCGCCTGGGGGTCTCCCTCGCAGACGGCAGGCAGGAGGAGACCCCCAGGATGGGCTCCCACACCTGATAACCAACGATCGCGCTCAAAATCCAGGCTGAGGTTTTTGTTTTTAAGTCGAGGACACGGGGATGGGGGGAGGGGGAGAAGTTTGTACAGGCCAGGCCACCCCCTCCCTCAGTAAGCTCCGGCGCTCCCTGGCCCTAGGCCCGAGCCCCCAAAGGGTGGGGCCGCCGGAGGTTGTCAGTGGCTGTCCTCGCCGAGTCTCTCAGAGGTGGCACCGGCTGTCCCCCAGCTCCAGACCTCAGAGCCATCTGTGTGTGACTCCTCCTCCCGCTTCACCCTCCCCAGCCAATCAGTCACCAAGTCCTCCCGATTCGACCTCCCGGGCTGTGTCAGCTTCCAAACTTCACTTCTACCTGAGGAGGCGGCCAGTCCCTGGGTCCCTTAACCGGGCTCAGACCTCCTGTGACACTCACTCACTGCCAGCTGGCCTCTAGGCCACGATGAATCAAGGCTGGCCCTGCCCTCAGGGAGCACCCAGTCCCCCGGGGAAGGACACACACATAAACAATCACCTGACAGTGTTTGCCTTCCTCTGGGAAGCATTTCCCAATTCGTTAAATAGTGATTAAGGACCTCCTATCAGACGCTGTGCTGGTTGCCTGGAAACACAGCTATGAGCAAGTTGGACAAAATCCCTGCCCTCCTGGAGATTCCAGTCTAGCACAGGATGTCAAGTCTGTGAGCAACTGGAGGACAGCGCCCACGTGGACCATTTGTGTTCAAGCGCTAAGCACAGTGCCTGGCACAGAGCAGAGCACAATACATATGTGTAGTGGGAATTAGGTGGAATTATAAAGGGGAAGAGGATGTAGATGACACAGAGGAGGCCATTTTTTTCCCCCTCAGGGAGGTGGAGAAGCTCTTCAGAAATTAGTTCTGGGGTGAGCCGGATTGGGAAGTAGGGAGGGTTTTCCAGTTTCCAGGAAAATGGGGGTGGTAAATAGCAACCCATTGTTGATAAGTTCAGTGAAATGATAATAAATGGGAGAGGAGACAAATCTCTCATGCAGAAGAATTTGAAATAATTTCTGCAGATAGCCAAGGAGGTGGAGCATAACTCTCCACTCTTTGGGGGTGGGCTGCATAGAGTGACTTCCTTCCAAAGTGTGCAGTATGAAAAAGGAGGGAAAGAGGAGTAACTTCACAGCAGAGAAACCTGACACCAGCTACCTCAGCCGGGTGATCAACCCCAACATCAACAGTCACAAGTCACATTGACAGTATGTACGTTTGACAGTATGTGATGAAAATGACACTTTACCTCTCTGGTCTTCCTCCCAATAACCTATAATTTCAGTCTTGTCATGAGAAAAACATCAGGCCAAGTAGAACAGTAGGGCATCCGAAAAAAATACCTAACTAGTACTCCTCAAAACTGTCACGGTCATCAAAAACTAGGAAAGTCTGAGAAACGGTCACAGCCCAGAGAAGCCTAAAGAGACATAACAACTAAATGTAATGTGGTATCCTAGACAGGATCCTGGAACAGAAAAAAGATGTCAGGCTAAAAACTAAGGAAATCTTAACAAACAATGGACTTTAGTTAACAGTAATAAATCAATAAAAGTTTTCATCAATAGTTGCAACAAATTTTAAAAATATAGTAACATGTTACTAATAGGGAAAACTGAATGGGAGGGTGGGGGAACTTTATGGGAACTCTGTAATATCTTCTCAATTTTTTTATAAACCTAAAACTGTTCTAAAAAATAAAGTCTAGGGACTTCCCTAGTGGTCCAGTGGTTAAGAATCCATCTTGCAATGCAGGGGATGCCAGTTCGATCCCTGGTTGGGGAAATAAGATCCCCCAGGCCACGAGGCAACTAAGCCCGTGCCACAACTAGCGAGAAGTCCGTGCCACAACTAGAGAGAAGCCCGCGCTGCAACGAAAGATCCCTCATGCTGCAACTAAGGCCTGATGCAGCCAATAAATAAATAAATACTTTTAAAAAGATAAACATTAAAAAAAATAAAATTAAAAATAAAGTCTAATAGGAAAAAAAATACTTAAAAAATTCACCAACCCATGTGATTGTTGATATCATTGTTGTTCAATGAAATAGTGCTTGACATAGCACCTAACGCATTCTAAGGGCCCAACGAGTGTTATTATGTTATTATTATCATCATCATTGCAATTCTAAGTACTTAGAATAGCACATGCAAAGGCACTGGAGTTTAGGGTGGAGAGGGAGATGGGAGACAGAATCCTGAAGGCTTTGACTGCTGCTGAGCTGGAATCTTTTTAAGGGATTTATGGGGGAGGGTAACATGATCTGTCCCTGCCTCACCAGCCTCCTGTCTAACCACCTGGAAAGCTATGCTTCAGTCAGACTAAGTGAGCTGCTGAGTCAGGCCTGGATCTTTACCTTGCAAGGCACGTGCTGTTCCCTCTGCCTGGAATACCCTTCCTTATCCTTTCATCCCACCTTTCCTGGTCACTTTTAACTCATCCTTCAGGTCTTAACTTAGCTGTTCTAAAAAGTCTTTCGGGAGCATCCAAGAGGCTTTTAATATGGTCTGAATGGAATTGGTGTGGGCTGAGATGCAAGAAGCCAGAGGTGAAGAAATTGAACTCATCTCTTTGCCACTGCCACCCAGACCCCTCTACTCCAAATCCAAGCACACTGGACATTGCCCCTTCCCTGAACACACTATGCACCTTCGTGCCTCCAGGCCTCTGCTCATGCTGTTCCCTCTGCCTGGGATCCTCAGTTCTTTCCCACCCATCTTTTATCTCTCTAGTGAACACCTACTTATCAAAGTTCAGCTCAAACATCACCTCCTCGGTGAGGCTATTCCAGGTCCTCTGTGTGGGGAGAGGCACTTTCCTCTGGTTTCCAAGAGCACCATAGTCCTCTGGCCACACTGCTGGCAAAGCACTTATCATGGTGCATTAGAATAAATGTTTGCTGAATGGATGGACAAATGATCGGGTGAACAGCAACCCACTCTTACCCTCTCCAGTTCAAATCCTCCTTATTCTCCTCCAGGAAGCCCTCCATGACCACTCCAACCCATTGACCTCCCTCCTTCTTCTTTAATTTTTACAATTTAGCCCCTGATTATATTCTAACTGATAGATTATATTCTAACAGATACTTATATAAGTATCTGTCTCTTGGGTTAGAGTAAATGCTTTGAGGAAGAAACCATGTCTTACATGTTCTACTTTTTCACTCATTCAACAAGTATTTACAAAGCACCTACTTCTATGTTGCCACTAGGGTCTAGACTCTGGAGAGGCAGTGAACAAGACCCAGGCCCTGCTCTGTTAGAGCATTAGTTAGGATAAACCAGACTATGCTGCAGTAACAAAGAACTCCAGTGACATATCACAAAACCTCAGTGACATAACATGAGTTGTTTATCTCTCCCGTGTGCCACATGCTCATCCTGGGTCCTCTGCTCTAGTCACTTGGAGACCTAGGCTGAGGAGTCCCTGCCATCTTGAAGCTGCGCCCACTGGAACATGTGGCTTTCTCAGTTACCATGGCAGGAGAAGAGAGGCTAGAGGCTCTCCATCCATTGGCCAACACTAGTCACATGGTCCTGCTCAACTGCAAGGGAGACTGGGAAGCAGTGTTCCTCTGGAAGGCAAAGAGAAGTGGACCTTAATGAGCTCTCCCACCGTCTGTTCCAGGAGACAGAATTTAACAGATAACCAAGCGAATAAGTAATTCATCTCATAAGAGCTTCAAAGGGGAGGTTGGAGGTGTCTGGGGAGGGGGTAAGAGAAAATCAAGGAGAACTTCCCAGAGGAAGGGCCACGTAAGCCGAGACCAGAGAAGAGATGAGAGAAGAGCATTTCTGGCAGAGAGAACAGTACGTGAGGTTCTGAGGCAAAGAGGAGCTTGCTGTATTGCAAGGCCAAAAAGACAGTGGAGCTCAAATGGAATGAGGGGGGTTGCAAAGTGACGCTGAGGGCCAGAAGTTCCAGGCAGGCTCTGGCAAGGATTTAGCATTTTAGCTTAAGAGCAATAGGAAGTCATGGAGAGGCAGGCATTAAGCAGAGAAGTGGTCAGATTCCTTTTCAAAAGGTCCCTGTGACTGCTGGGGAAAGAATGGACTGGAATGGGGCAAAGCAGGAAAGCAGGGAGGACAGGAGGGAGATTTTCAAAGTCTGCCAGGTGAACAATGGTGATGGATTGGACCAGGGTGGCACTAGCAGAAGTGGAAAGAACTGGACAAATGTGTGACATATTAAGGACTCCGTGTCACCAGACTTGGTGACAAATAGATGTGGGGAGTGAAGAAACAAGAGGTGTCCAGGCGATTCCCAGGTGCCGCAGCCCCATCATGGCAAGCACAAGGCTGGCTTCATAGCCTTGCATCCCCAGCCTGTTCACAGTGGGATTTTGATGCCAAGAGATTTCCATCTTCCTCTCCTTACCCTCAGCTGAAGCTAGCTGCCTCTTCATCCCACAGACTGGGGTGTACCTCCCATCAGAACTAAAAACAACCTCGAGCATCAACACATGTACTTTCTAATTGCACCCCGACAGGATTCCTGGGAGGACGGATGGCAGGGATGTTATACCCCACTTCACAGGTGGGAAAACTGAAGCCCAAAGAAGGAAAATGGTTGGCTAAGTTTGGAGCCAGGTTTTCAGCTGAGGTCCTCCAACTCCTGGTCCAGAGCTCTGTTTGCTGCAGGGCCTGGTGGGTGCTATGTGGTGTTAGCTGAGTGAATGAATGAATGAATGAGCATGTGAGTTCTCTGCCCATTCACTCTCTTTACCTTTGCCTATTTTATTTCTCTCAAGATGGCTGTAGAGTTTAGAGTTAACAGATTAGGTTTAAGAGTTCAACAGAGCTAGGTTTGAACCTCAACTTTGTATCTTATAGGCTGGTGGTTTTAGGCAAGTTTTTTGGTTTGTTTGTTTGGTTTTTATTTAATTTATTTATTTTTGGCCACACGTTGGGTCTTTGTTGCTGCACACGGGCTTTTGCTAGTTGCGGTGAGCAGGGACTACTCTTCGTTGCAGTGAGTGGGCTCCTCATTGCGGTGGCTTCTCTCGTTGTGGAGCACGGGCTCTAGGTGCGTGGGCTCAGTAGTTGTGGCACACGGGCTTAGTTGCTCCGCGGCATGTGGGATCTTCCTGGACTAGGGCTTGAACCCGTGTCCCCTGCATTGGGAGGCAGATTCTTAACCACTGCACCACCAGGGAAGCCCTAGGCAAGTTTTTGGGTTTTTTGTTTTCTCTCTGGGCCTCAGTTTTCTCATCTGCAAATAGAGCATGGTAATACCTACTTCACAGGGGAAGTACAAAATGAGATCATGTGTGGGTTAGGCCATTGCAATGTTGGCTTGCCTGTACTTCGGGGACCCACTCTCACCTTATCTCCTCTGGAAAAATCTTCCCTGAGAACACCCACCCCTACTAGGAACTTCTGTTATCTTCAGGATGATCACATAACTCCATGGACCTCTTCTTTTTTGCACACTTATCCCAGCTGTAATTCTGCATTCGGATTGCTAATCCTTTCAGTGGGCTTCCTGGAGGAGAATAAGGAGGATTTGAAGAACTGGATACTCAATACATATTTTTTCATTCATTCATTCAATTAAAAATGATGGGAGTTGAGGGCTTCCCTGGTGGCTCAGCGGTTAAAAATCCGCCTGCCAATTCAGGGGACGCGGGTTCGAGCCCTCGCCTGGGAAGATCCCACATGCTGCAGAGCAATTAAGCCCGTGCGCCACAGCTACTGAGCCTGCTCTCTAGAGCCCGCAAGCCACGACTACTGAAGTCCGCGTGCTCTACAGCCCATGCTCCGCAACGAGAGAAGCCACCGCCATGAGAAGCCCACGCACCACCATGAAGAGTAGCCCCTGCTCGCCGCAACTAGAGAAAGCCCAGGCGCAGCAACGAAGACCCAACGCAGCCAAAAATAAATAAATAAATTTATTTTAAAAATCATATTTAAAAAAAAATGATGGGGGTTGAATTTTTGAAGGTGAGGGGGTTCAGAAAATGAAATATATGAGCATTGTCTTGAAATGTGAGGATGATCAGAAAAATGCAAGAGCTTGAGGAGAGAGGTGACCAGTGAATGGGGGGGCTGCAGGACTTGTAAAAGCAGTGATAGCTATTATTCAACTTTCTGCTCTTTGCATCTCTATGATACAACCTCCATTCTGTTTCCTTAAGCCTTTAGTAAGATGAGATGCATACTGAATGGTAGGTTGGCTCTGGGTTACCTGGATTGGCACAGAGCAGAAAGGAAAGGCAGGCAGAGGAGAGAGCTTGAAGGTGCACTGGGAGGAGAAAGTCAGAGCTGGAAATGACCAGGACTCTGTAAGTCACTGGAATGTAAAGAAACCTTGGGGACATCATTGGATTTCCACCAAATGTGAGGTAGGAAATTCCAGTCGATTTTTATTTAAATCTCAAAGGATCAGGAATCTGGCCTCTAAACCGGAAGAATGTTGTGACTCAGTAGTAACGACTGTCATGGGCAGGGCCAGCCTTATTCAGGAGTTTCCAGGTCCGCAACTGAGTTTAGTGCTTGCTTAGCCAGAGGTCAAGACTGTGACTTAGTCGTCTATGTGTCTCTACCATCAGTAGTGAGCTGGGGGTTGTGGGATAGAGGGAGGTGGCAGAAGGAAAAGTAGGGTTGGGGGGGGTGGGGAGAGCAGAGCCAGAAGCAAGTCAGAGCCCCAACCAGGCAGGGCAGGACATGTGGATCCTTGTCCTGACTCTGTTACTAACCTCAGTGAGCTTGGGTAAGCCACATGGCAGCTCTGGGCCTCAATTTCTTCAACTGTGAAATGGGTCAACAGTGCCTGGGGCAAGTTGTAAGTGAAAAGCATGAGTGCTTTGAGATCAGACACACAAGGTTCAAATACTGGCTCCCAGGAGCTTTAGGACCTGAGGGCATCTCAGCCTGCTGCTTTATCAAAGGAGGATAATAATCCTTATTTCACAGGGCAGTGTGTCAGGATTAGAAATTGTATACGCCACCATTTACCGAGCATTACTATAAGTGAGGCATCTTGCTGGGTTTTTTTTATAGGCATGATCTCACATGAAGAAGGTAGGGCATGCAGCACAGTGGCCAGGACCTGGCAGGGGCTCAGGGAGTGTTAATTCCCCCATCCCTACAGGATCTAAGGAGTTCATGGATATGGAAGGGCCTTATCATTCACAAATCACCTTCAGAAAGTGATGGCAGTTACTATTTTCAGCCCTTCCTCCTAGCTGGTCTCCACAAACCTCCAGAGACGGGCTGTCACAGCAGATCTGGACACAGCTCTTTTTTTATGACTGACCCAGGGGCTGCCAGGGGGAAAGGGCAGACGTGCCATAATGAAAGGGCAGACAATTACCTTCCTTTATAATTACCATTTGCAGTAAATTAAATAATAATAGTCTTTTGCAGGCCCTGAGAACACAAAGCAGTCCACATGGATAACATCTGATTCCTTTCTCTTCTGCCAGGAATTGTGTGCCCACAGGGATGGGATGGGGAAATTGAGACAAAGAAAGGAATAAGGCCAGCCACTCTAAGCCACACACAAATCAGGGTGCCAGAGTCATGGAAAAATCCTTAAAGAAGTGACTCAGAGTGGCAGACAACCGGGGGCTTGTATTTGAGGTCCTGGCTCCACTGCTCACATGCTTTGTTGCTGTGGGTAGCTAACTTCCCTCTCTGGGCTTCAGTTGTCCCATAGGTAAAATGAGACAGAGTCAACACGTGACCTGATGTGAGTCTATTGTTCTAGGCTTTATTCTGTTCATATATAATATTGAGCACTTATTTTTGCACACTTCGGCTAGCAAGAAAGAGAACTCCACCTCAGGCTAGCAAATAAGCAGGAAAAGGGGGTTACTGGCTCACAGAATCCAAGACAAGTTTGAACAGCCAAGCTGTACAAGAAGCAGAGGTCTCAGGAACAATCAAACCAGGGGCTAGAATACCTCAGGCCTCCCTCCTTTCTGCTTCCCTCAAATAAGCATTAATCTTTCTCCAGAGTGCAAGGGCACCAGCAGCTCCCCCAACCTGCAGATCAGAGCTTCATCCTCCTAAGGGAGTTGGCTGTCATTGGCCCTGCTTGAGTCAGGTGGCCACCTTTGGACCAGTCAACTGCAGCCAGTAAGGCGGCATCTATAGCATCCCAGGGGAGCATTAGAGAGCCAGTAAGAGAAGGGGCAAGTTGCCCCGGGGAGAAGTAGGGGGCACTAGGCAGGCAAAATCATGGTCATTCACTAAAAACAAAAATCCCTGCACATGGCCTGTAGAAGAGTGAAAGGGGAGGAATGTCATTAAACCAAAGCAGTGGGATAAATCCCCAGGAATGCAGAAATACTAGAGGCGGGAGGGGGTGGGGAGACTTTACAGGCTTGACTTCAGACCCCAGCCCGCTGAGCTGGGTACCCAGTCCTATCTGGACACTTCACCCACCTGGGGAGAAGCAGCTTCCAGGCTTCTCAATGGCCTGGATGAAATACCTGTGCGTGGACATCAATTCATGCTTCCTGCTAGGCCTTTACCTTCCACAGGCGGCAACAGCTTCCTTCTTTGGGGGAATTGCTGTGCCTCTTATTCCAACCAGGTGGTTCCAGTGGGGACTGGAGGGTCACATAACCCAAACCAGGCCAATCAGAAGCCTTCTCCTGGGCTATCCTTGGGCACCTAAAGACATGGCCCCAGAAGAAGGCATCTGAGGGAATAGAAATCCCATGCTGAGAGGGGCAGAGTGCAGAGAAGAAGGTGCTGGCAGCACCCTCATGCCTCCACCAAGCCATCCCAAAGTTTGGCCTAACTGCAAGCCCCTCCCTTGGTTTGGCTGCAGGGAACCAAGTTCCCCTTGGGCACGTGTATTCGTTTTGTAGAGCTGTTGTAAAAAATGATCACAGGGGCTTCCCTGGTGGCACAGTGGTTGAGAGTCCGCCTGCCGATGCAGGGGACACGGGTTCGTGTCCCGGTCTGGGAAGATCCCACATGCCACAGAGCGGCTCGGCCCATGAGCCATGGCTGATGGGCCTGCGCATCCGGAGCCTGTGCTCCGCAACGGGAAAGGCCACAACAGTGAGAGGCCCCGTACAGCAAAAAAAAAAAAAAAAAAAAAAGATCGCAAACTTGGTGGCTTAAACAGGAATTTATCCTCTCACTGTTCTGGAGGCCAGAAGTCTCAAATCAAGATGTGGGCAGGGCCACACTCCCTCCTCAGGTTCTAGGGAAGAATTCTTCCTGGCCTCTTCCACCTTCCGATGGCTCCAGGCATCCCTTGTCTTGTGGCTACAGATGTCCAATCTTTGCCTTTGTCTTCACATGACCTTCTTTCCCTTCTGTCTCTCATAGGGACACTTGTCATTGCATTTAGGGCTCTTCCAGGTACTCCAGAATGATCTTATCTCAAAGTCTTAAATTTATTACATCTGCAATGACCCTTTTTCCAAATGATGGCACATTCACAGGTTCTGGGGATTCAGACAGGGACCTATCTTTTGGGCATGCTACCATTTAACCCATTACAGCAGGCCTGTGTCCTTGTAACCAAAAGAACCCTCACTCATACGTGCCTCGGGTCAGCCATGGATCAGTCCTCCTCCCTTTGTTCTGGTCCTGGACTCTGAACAACACTTTAAGAACTAATTCCAAGGCCTTTGAGGAGTGTGATCCCTCTTGGAGCCTCAGTGTTTGTTTTCTGCTTGTAAACCTGGGGCCATCTGTCTGTCCACAGGGAGGCTGAGCAGATTGAAGTGACACAGGCAAGACCCGGCCCCACAGTTAACACTCCACATGAGCTTGTCTCCTCAGGCCTGATGGTGGACACGGTATGCAGGTCACCACAAAGGAGGAGATACTTGACACCTGGTTTATTTTATTTATTTATATATTTATTTTGGGCTGTGTTGGGTCTTCATTGCTGTGTGCGGGCTTTCTCTAGTTGCGGCGAGCAGGGGCTACTCTTCGTTGTGGTGCACGGGCTTCTCATTGCAGTGGCTTCTCTTGTTGCAGACCACGGGCTCTAGGTGTGCGGGCTCAGTAGTTGTGGCACGTGGGCCCAGTAGTTGTGGTGCAGGGGTTTAGCTGCTCTGCGGCATGTGGGATCTTCCCGGACGAGGGCTCGAACCCGTATCCCCTGCACTTGCAGGCGGATTCTTAACCACTGCGCCACCAGGGAAGCCCAACACCTGGTTTATCCATCGGGGTCCCAAGAGTATGACCCCCGGGACCTGACAAAATCAAATCTCTGCTCCTGCAGAGCTGAGGGCTAGAGCCTCTTGCTAAGACCATCAGCCTTGTAGAAGGACAGGAATCCGAAGGCTGATTAAATTAGGTTTGCAGCCACAGGGGGAAATCCCAGAGATAAGGAAAACACAACATTGGTAGCTGTTCCCTACTGAGTGCCTCCTCCGAACCAGGCTCCACACTCAGGCCATTGACCCACCCCCCACCCCTTTTAATCCTCACCATAATCCCATGAGGCAGCTTTGGTGATCCCCATTTTACGAACAAAATTGCTGAGGCTCAGAGAGATGAAGTCAGTGGCCAAGGCCCCACAGCAAGAGAATGGTGGGGTCTGGTCTGACTCCATTAGCTCTGCCTATCTCTTCCCACCACACACAGTGGCATGGGGTGCTTAGAAGCAGGGTGGGATAGCATTCTTTTTTTTTTTTTTAATTTATTTATTTTTATTTTTGGCTGCCTTAGGTCTTTGTTGCTGCGCGCGGGCTTTCTCTAGTTGTGGCGAGCAGGGGCTACTTTTCATTGCAGTTCACGGGCTTTTCATTGGGTGGCTTCTCTTGTTGCAGAGCACGGGCTTTAGGCACGTGGGCTTCGGTAGTTGTAGCACGTGGGCTCAGTAGTTGTGGCTCGCAGGCTCTAGAGCACAGGCTCCATAGTTGTGGCGCACAGGCTTAGTTGCTCCGCGGCGTGTGGGATCTTCCCGGACCAGGGCTCAAACTCGTGTCCCCTGCACTGGCAGGCGGATTCTTAACTACTGCACCACCACGGAGGTCCTGGGATAGCATTATGAAGCATTAACTGAGGGGTTTTCCCCCACCAAAATGCCCTTGTGCCCTCGGTCCTTCCTCCATCAGATTTTGATTCACAGTTGTATGCCTGGTGCCTATAACAGTGCCTGGCACATAGCTGGCACTTGATAAATATTTGTTGCACTTAATAATTCAGTTAGCTAGGACACTCCTGTGGTCAGTGCCTCCGGAAAGGGATGACGTGATAACAGGGATAACAAGGACTTAAGTTCTGGACTTTTGTGTCAAAACCCTAGGTCCAGACCTAAGACCAAAGATTTAAGAGAACATGTGATAATCCCTGCTGCACCCACCACCCTGGGAAGGAGGAGAGGGAGAGGAGACAGAGAGGGGCAGCAAAAACAAAGCTTAGAATGCGAAGGGCCCCCGAGAAGGGAACCCCAGAGAGATCTTGGGATCTGAGAACTGAGGCACGTGAGCAACCCCGGTGTTCCTGGTGCCCTGCATGGTGCAGATGGGGACGAAGTAGAGCCTCAGGGCTACCACTGCACAACCCGGGAATAGAGCAGGGCAGGGAGGGGCTGGGAGGATTGGGGGGCTGGGAAGGTGCTGGGATGCAGGCCTTACTGAGGCTTAGAGCATCCACGGAGTGCAGAGGAGCTATGGAGCCACACTCTCTGAGCCCAAATCCTTGTTCTGTGTGACACTGGGCAAGCTCCCTAACCTCTCTGTGCCACACTTTCCTCATCCATAATGGGAAGATGACTTAATAATATGTCCCACTTCATAGGACTTGTGTGAGGATGAGCTGAGTACCAGGCACTTTTGCCACTTTAATGGTTATTGTTATCAATACGTGAGCTGGGCCAGCACCCACTGCAGCACCCACTGCAGACCCCAAGGGAGGTCTCCCATGTGCGGCAGTGGTGGAGTTGACCGGGGGCGCAGCCAGCCAGCACAGTCTACAAAGTGAGATAATGTTTGTAAAAACACTTTGCAAAACAGAAAGTGCTCTAGAAATGTCAGCGATTATTCATAGCAACTACACTTCTGCTTCCCCCATCCTATCCCTTGACTAACAATTCTTTCACCAATCTCCAAATTCATAGACACTTTTAAACTTCCTTCTCCTTTTAAAAATTTGTGCTTATTTCATTCCATTATAAAAGCAATGCATGCTTATGATGGAAACATTTGAATCTACATAAAAGTCGAAGGAAGAGGGGAAAAATCTCCTTTGATAACTAATATTTTGATGTATGCTCCTCCAATCTTTTTCTGCCCAGGCATTTTCACAAAGGCGTTTTACCAAACTTACGTATAATTATTTTTAATATCTCTCTTTTCTTATTATAATACATGGCTAAAATTAGCACATAAAGAAAAAGAGAAAGAAAAAAAGTATTAACCAGAATTCCCCAATTCAAGATACAATGCACTCCCAGGTCCCTCCCTCCACTTCCTACTTGGTCATTTTCTAGGACTTGCAGTTTTTCTATGGATTTGTTTTAAAGGACTGATTTGGAGGAGGGGAGAAGCACTCTGGCTCCCCCAAAAGCAGCATTCATGTCTTAGAAACACAGCTGCCCCTTTTTTCTTGTTGTGACATAGCTTAAGTGTCTGACCCAGGGACACAGAGGGAAGGATATTTACAGTTTACCTTTTCCCATCAAATATCACTTGTGGCTTGCGAATCCCACTTCTTAATCCACCTCCGTCACTTTCTTTTTTTAAAATAAATTTATTTATTTTATTTACTTATTGTTGGCTGCGTTGGGTCTTTGTTGCTGTGCGTGGGCTTTCTCTAGTTGCAGCGAGCCGGGGCTACTCTTCGTTGAAGTGTGCGGGCTTCTCATTGCGGTGGTTTTTCTTATTGCGGAGCGTGGGCTCTAGGCGTGCAGGCTTCAGTAGTTGTGGCTCGCGGGCTCTAGAGCACAGGCTCAGTAGTTGTGGCCCACAGGCTTAGTTGCTCCGCAGCACGTGGGATCTTCCCAGACCAGGGATCGAACCCCTGTCCGCTGCATTGGCAGGCAGATTCTTAACCACTGCTCCACCAGGGAAGTCCACCTCCATCACTTTCTAATAAATAGGAAGTCTTGATTCCAATCATGGCTTGATTTCCAATCCTGGTTTTTGATGTCTTAATGAATTTTTGTCCTTTCCTGAGTTATCATAGGTATGCTAGTGAGTGCATCGGTAACTGCTTGTCGGAATCCGCTGTAAAAGTCTGTCCTTATCCTGTTTGACTTTTCATGACATTTGTCCCCAGTGACCACTTTCTCCTGCTTGACATTCTCACTTCCCTTGACTTCTGTGACACCTCTGCCATTTAACTCTCCCTTTACCTCTCTGATCACTCCTTTCCTATTTATTTTGCTGACCTCTCTTCCTCTGCCAGCTCTTAAATCTTGGTCTCCTTAGGGTTCGTCCCCAGTTCTCTCTTCTCCGTGTAATTTTTTCCATCTTCCCAGGACTTGCACAAGGTTACTTCTTCCACCCTGATAGGTCCCTCCAGCACCAGGACCACATATCCAGCAGCTTGCTCTATCCTTCCCTGATTATCCTTCAGGAGTCTGAGATTCCACCGGTCCACAGCCTCCTCTTCACCTTCCCCCAGTTCTTCTTGCTGAATTGATATATTCCACCCCCTGTCTTTCTCTCTCTCTCTTTTTCTATTCACCCATAATAGGTGGCTCAATGTCATTGGCTTTTCTTTACGCCACATACCACTGAGTCCAGCTCAACCTGTTTAGGTTTTATTGGTTTGGTGTGGGGGGTAAATTTTAATTTTGAAATAATTTCAAATTTACAAAAAAGTTACAACAATAGTACAAGAAACTCCCAAATATCCTTTAGCCAGATTCGCCAGTTGTTTACATTTTGCCTCATTCACTCTGTTTTTCTCTCTCTTTCTATATCTATCTCTCTGTGCATATATCTACACACACACATACGCAATCACTCATATAGTGACATCCTGCCCCCTTTCCACTAAATATTTGAGTATATTTCCGAAGAACAAAAATAGTCTCTTAAAGAACACTAATACAATCATCAAAACCAGGAAATTGAGTACTGATACAATTCTGTTGTCTAGTCCATGGTCCATGTTCAAATTTTGTCAACTATTCCATTAATGTCCTTTATAACTATTCTTCCCTAGTCCAAGATCCAGTCCACAGTGGCACATTGCATTTAACTGTCATATCTCTTAAATCTCTTTCACTCTGAAATAATTCCTGAGCCTTTCTTTGTTTTTCTTGAGCCTGGCATTTTTATAGATCCCATGGACCAGTTATTTTGTAAAGTGGCTTCAATTTCTGTTTGTCTGATGTTTCCTCATGATCAGAATCAGATTATATATTTTGGGCAGGAATACTACTGAAAGTTGTATCCTTCTCAGTGTCCTACTTAGGGCATCCAAGACCCAGAGCAGACTCTCCTCCTGTATATGACACCATTCTTTTCAGAAATATTCATGAAATGGTATGAATGATAATAATGGCCCAGAAAAGAAACATAGAAAAGACAGTGAAAATATGAGGAAATAAAAAAATTAAAAAATATTCTAGGACAAAAGAAAAAATTAATGGATTAATGATTTTTAATTACACTGGTATAGTTTTTAGAAGAAAGGAGTAAAACCTATACCTACATATTGGTCTGTCACTGAAATGCATAATAACTTTATGTTTTTGTGTCTCAACTGCTGTAAATTTCTCATGTCTTCATCAGAATTGATCTTATTCATATTTTAATGCTTAATGGAAAGCATAACTAGATTTATAAATCTGTCCTTATAGTTGATCCAAGAATCGTTTTTATTAACTTTAATTTAGAAAAGTTTCTTTCATATGAATCAACAGATAAACAGAAAAACGGGGGTGCGGGGCGCGGGGTGGGGGTGGGGCTTCCCTGGTGGTCCAGTGGTAGAGGATCCGCCTTCCAGTGCAAGGGACTCAGGCTTGATCCCTGGTGGGGGAACTAAGATCCCACATGCCGCGGGGCAACTAAGCCCGCACGCCACAACTATTGAGCTTGCGCGCCTCAACAAGAGAGCCCTCGTGCCACAAGTTACAGAGCCCAGCACCCAGGAGCCCGCGCGCCACAACTAGATAGAAGCCGGAGCGCTACAACAAAGAGACCGCACGCCTCAAGGAAGATCCTGTGTGCTGCAACTAAGACCCGACGCAGCCAAAAAATAAGGTAAATAAACAAACAAACAAATAGATAAATAGAAAAATGGCGAAGTTTTGAAGACACTCATAAAAATCCCCTTTCACAATAAATCCAAGAAATTTCACTGCTGCTCGTGGCTTTGTTTCTTTCATATTGATACTGATTCTAAAAGTTCCACAGTCAAAAAAATTTCCACTAAAATATACTCACCAGAAAATTCCTCCAATATTTCTATTATACTTGGTTAAAAAACAACTTCCAAAGTTTTTCTTCTTTCGCAAAAACAGACAAAGTGGCTGAAAATTGACATTATATGATCCACTGTTTTTCAAAACTATCCAATTCTTGGTGAAAACAATTGCGGCATTCAAACATTTCCCTTTCATAACTTCTGGTAGGGTAAGAAGATCTTCTGTTGTTTCTCCCGCTCTCTTTTTAGAAATGATGATAATTTCTATGTAAATGTTCACTTCCTTACATTTGCTGTTACATAGTTAATGAGTTTCTCCGCAATTTCTGTCCACCAACCTTCAAGAAGCAATTTTAAAGCTTGATGTTTTACTATACAGGGATGAAAGCTGATTCCAGCTGATTAAAATATTTTTGTGTCTGATGGACCTCATCGAAAACTTCACATTGATCAAAGATAACTCAGGGGAAAATTGTCACACATAGCAGAGAACAAAATCTGAACTGTTTCTCCTTTGGATCGCGCAGTTCTTCAAAGGTTGAGGTTAACTTTTCCATCGTTGTTTCTACTGCATGCACAGCTTCATGTGGAGCAATCGTTTTTGTCTGGGAAAACCTTTTCACTGTTCCTCATTCTGCAGCGTTTTCCATCAATGAAGTGAGCCTGAAAAGGATGACTACATTTTTTTCTAAAGTTCAAAAAAAAAGTCACACATGTGGGAAAAACTCCAGGTAGTCACATAGAATGTCAGAATTAAACTAACTCAGGATCACTTTCTTTGCCATCACTCTGTTATTGCTTATTCTGAGTCTACTATTTAAAAACAGGGAAATATAGAGGTTGGAGGCACAAACTGCTCCAAAGTTAGCTTGAATGGTTAAGAACTGATATTGACTTACTCTAAAAAAAAAAAAGTGGAAAAAACCCCACATTTTTCAGAGGCCACATATGCCAGGGTCAAGTGTATAGCCGGGAATTCTCCAAATACGCTTCTGCTTTGAACCCAACATTTATTAAAAGATTAGTAATTAAAATATGCTCACATGAAACCCGTGTGTGTGTGTGTGTGTACTAAATATATAATTAAAACTCAAAAGTAATGGCAGCAATAACTTAGGTATTTTCATCACCAAATTGCTGGCACATGGTCATCACAAAGAGTGAATCAATTTTAATCAGTTTTCCTATTTTTAAACTCTTTAGAAATACAGTTGATTCCTTTATTGCCTGCACCCAGGGCAGTTGACTCTCCACCACACAGCCCCACCCTTGGTACATCACTGATCCGGGGCATCATATCAGAGAGCATACCATGTCATCTTATCCCAATATTAGTGAAGTTTACCTCAATCACTAGGTGAAGATAGAGGCCACTGTAAAGTTACCACGTTTCCTTTTGTAACTAATAAATAACATGGGGGAAATACTCCGAGATCCCATTAGTTTAGTTTCTTGTTCCTCATCAGACTTTCACCTGCTAGTTCAACCATCCCTTGATGATTTTCTAACTCTCATTCTTTCTATATTTAGTAGTTGACATTCTGGATAAGAAAAAAAATTTCCTTCCCATTCATTCATTCACCCATTCATTCATTTATATCAATAGAGACTCATAGATTGCTATTTTATTCGATGATGTATAATCCATTACTATCATTTATTATTTTGATTTTCAGATTGTCCCTGATTTGGCCAGTGGGAACCTCTTCAAGTTAGCTCCTGTGTCCTTTTTGATATGTCTCCTCATTCTTTGTAGCACTTCCTTACTTTCTGTGTAACAATATGTATAATGCATGTCAATATGTGTATGTATACCATTATGTGTCTATGTACCAATATGTGTATGAGGACTAGGAAAATGACCTAAGGGGCTCCGGAGAGGATGTTGGGGACCCTCACTTGGGTCCTGCCAAGGATACTGGAGCAGGAGAGAGCAAATCTGAGATCTCCTTTCAATTTTTTTCTGCAAGTCCCCCCCAGAGTGAGTTTGCTGCCATTGTTCTGCCCAGTGGTATAATTATCCACCATTTATAATACTCTATTGTTAATAGTATTTGATAATAATGCAACAGATACAGACTGGGGGGATGGGGTGGGTGTTACTTGGCTCACAATGGTTCTCCCAGTGCTAATTCACCATGTTTGTGTTCCCAAGCCCCCAACCAACACACACCATTTGGAAAACCACTCCTCCTGTATTTGTCTACTCAGACTACCACAGCAAAACAACAAAAAAGACTGGGTGGCTTAAACAGCAGAAATTTATTTTCTCCTGCTTCAGGAGGCTAGATGGAAGTCCAAGATCAAGGTGCCAGACGGGTTGCCTTCTGGTGAGACCTCTCTCCTCAGTTTGCAGACAGCACCTTCTCACTCTGACTTCATATGGAAAGAGAGAGTGAGCTCCATTATCTCTTCCTCTTGTAAGGATCAGTTCTATGGAATTAGGGCCCCACCCATATGTCCTTACTTAACCTTAATTACCTCTTTAAAGGCCCTATCTCCAAAAGCAGTCACACAGGGGGTTAGAATTTCAACATGTGAATTTTAGGGGGACACATTTCAGTCCATAACACCTCCTTCTGCTCTGGCTACATAACATTTTATACAACCCTGCCTTGCTGGCTGCATCAATTGGCTGAGGGGCAAGCACCTGATCCAAGCTTGGCCAATCACAGTGCCTTGTTCTCCTCAGCTATGATGATTGGTCGATCCATAGGCACATGACTCAAACTGGCTTTCCAAGGGAATTTATTTTACAATTTGGATCTGGGATCCCGATTTTTAAATAAAAGGCTAGATAGTAAATATTTTCAGCTTTGGGAGAAAGGGAGATATGGTCACCTTCAGAACTATTAAATCTGTGTTAAACCCTGTCCTTGCAGGTGAAAGCAGCCAAAGACAATATGTAAAGGAACAGTCCTGGTTGGATTTGGCCCATGGTGGGCTGGAGTTTGCTGACTTCTGATCTACAGCATAGAAGGATGGATAAAATGTGGGCTCATGATGTGGTTTCTCCATTCAAATCCTGACTTCATCATCTGCTATCTTTGCAAAAATATGTATATTATTTATCATCTTGGTGTATCAGTTTCCTCATCTGTAAAATATGGAACAAAAAAACACAATTTTGTATTAATCAGACTGGGCAATGCCAGCTGATGTAATAAACAACCCCAGTATCTCAGTGGTTTAGCACAAAAAAGAAGTTATTTCTTAAGCTGTTCATAGTCCACTGCTGATGGTCAGAGACGGGTGGCACAGTGAGTATCAGCTCTGCTCTGTGAAGTCATTCGGAGACCCACACTCATTCTACCATGTGCTCCCACCATCTTTAACACGGCTTCAACGCTGCCCTGTCTTCAGTCAGCTGGCAAATTAAAGGAAGAGAGAGCGCAGAAGAGTATTCACTCTTAACTGCCTTAGACCACAGGTCACTTCTACTAATATTCCATTGGCAAGAACTAGTCACGTGGCCCCACCTAGATGCAGGGGTTCTGGGAAATGTAGTTCACTTGTGGGTCAAGGAAGAGAAACTGGATCTGATGAGCATCCAGCCAATCTCTGCTCTGGACTCCAGGTTATGATAAGGACTGAGTTAGAGAAAACCTTAAAGACTTAGAACAGTGTCTGACTCTCAAAAGCACTCAATAAATGTCAGCTATGATTACTTGTAGTAAAGCCACACTGATGTCATTTTAGAGCAGCTTCAGTGATGGCTCCTACTGAATGGGAAAGCCGGAGTGAGGAAGAGATGCCGACACACAGAAAGAGGAGCCGAGGTGAGAGACAGAGGCCAGAGAGAGACCCCTGATTGTACCAAAGTGCTGCTGCAGTCAAACCTGTCCTTCTCCAGTCTTGCTCGTCTGCAATGAATAACAACAATAATAGGAAACTAACATTTATTGAGGCCTTATTATGTGCCAGATGTTTTGCTAAGTTCTTAATAGATGTTAATAATTTTCAAACTCAAACCACAACCCATGGCAAGGGGAGGAGTCATGAAATCATTTTAAGGAGTTGGTATCACTATTTTTTCAATAAACAAAATAGACTAGACTAAACTAGAACTGGAACTAGACTAAACTACAACAGAAAATGTTGTTTTACAGACTTGTTTCATAGTATGTGTGTACTGGGTCATGATATAAAATATCTTTCTTACTGTGGGTTGCAGTCTAATTACTCCTCTAATTCTTTGACCCTTCCCAACAACCCACTGAAGGAGGTATTATAAGCTCCATCTTATAGATGGAGAAACTGAAGCACCAAGAAGTGACCTCACTTGCTGTAGGTTGCATGGTTAGGAAGTGACATAGTCAATATTTGTACCCCCTTAGTTTGGCTCCTGGTCTCACTCTAAAATGTACCTTAATATCCTTCTTTTTTTTTAATTTTTATTTTATTTTTTGGCTGCACCACACGGCATGCGGGATCCTAGTTCCCCAACCGGGGATCGAGCCCATGCCCCCTGCAGTGGAAGCATGGGTCCCCCTAACTACTAGGGACCAGGGAATTCCCCTAATATCCTTCTGATAAGCTGATGATTTCCCTTTTGGCTTAAGCTTCTTCAAGTTGGATTTCGGTGCTATGCAAAGCCAAGAGCCCTGACCAATGGAAGCAGATAGGAGAAAGCATGGAGAGAGCACTGGATGTGGAGAAAGGAGGTGGGGTCCTAGACTGGGCTCAGCCTGGAGCTGCCCAGAGACCTTCAGCAGGGCATTTCACCTTCCCGAGTCTCTGCTGCATCCTACTGGAAAACAAAGATGGCAATAATGTCTCCCTCAGAGGCTTTTGCCAGGAAGAAATGAGGTGACCTAGGAAAGCACCAACCCTGTGCTTAGCTGTGAGTACCTGGAGAGGGAGGTATGGGGTGGTGCAGGGCAGGGACAGCATCTGTAAAGGTACAGAGGTGACACTGAGCAGAGTAAGGTGAAATCAACCAGCCGGAACCAGAGGATGGGAGGCCAGGTACGGCAGGTGTCATGGGCCTCAAAGGCCAGATGAGGGGTGTGGATGGGATCCATTACACATGCAGAGTCTTGGGAGGTTCTGAAAGGGTGAAGTGGGAAGTTCCCCAGTGTCCTAAGGAACAGACAGACATTTCCTATGAATTATACTTGAAGAATGCACAGCATGGTGACTCCGTCACAGGTGGCTAACAGAGGAAAATGGAGTCAAGTATCTCAAACCCATGACTCAAGACTGGAGGTGGGAGGGGGGTGAGGAAGCCCAATGCTCGGGCGGAGGCCTCCGCAGTTCCCAGGGCTGCACTGCAGGCTCCGTGCAGAGCAGGAAGCCAGGAGCTGCTCCAGAGGGCAAGCAGCTGGGAGGCCTCCTCTGGAGAACCACCCTTTGATCTCCCTGGCAGCCGAGGGGTCCCACTTCCTGCATCCCAGAATGCCTGCTCTGGAAGGGACCTCAGAGGTCACGGAGCCCAACCCCATTGGACAGATGGGTCCAGTGGAGCCCTGAGAGGTGCAGGCCCTGGTCAAGGTCACACAGTGCTCACCCAGGGCGGCCTCAGCCCCTCAAAGCTCCTCCTGCTTCCTCCAGCTCAGCGGGAAGCAAGCAGGGAGGGTCTGCTCTTTCCAGTCTCTCTGCTGTGGGCGTCCATTTCCCGTCAAAGCTGAGTAAGTTCAAAGGCTCCTGGAATGGTGCTGGGGGGGGGGCTGGACAGCACAGGGTGGGGAGTGGGTCTTTAAGTCACAAAGACTACTGTATCCTCTGAGATTTTGAGTGGCCCGGAGCCAACTTCCTAACATCCTTTCTTCTGATGTGGCCCTTGGCAAAAGTCATGACATGGGGTGGAGGCAAGGAAACTTCAGGTATTTGAGCCACCACTATATTCTGGGCTCTGTGCCAGGCAAATCTTTCATAGACATAACAGCCTTTCAAGGTAGGGATTGGTTTCCTCATTTTACAGATGAGGACATGGAGCCCAGAGAGGTGAAGTAACTTGCTTGAGGTCACACAGCTAGGATTGGAGCCCAAGTGCGTCTGATGCGAGAGCCTTACCAGTGTTTAACTTCAGGCCACATCAGTGCCCAAAGGGTTGTGTTCTGGGTATCCTGAGTTTCACCTCTGTATTAGGGTTCTCTAGAGGAACAGAACTGGTAGATAGATAGATAGAGAGATAGATAGAGAGATAGTAGACAGATGATATTTATTATAAGGGATATATTTATTTATTTATTTATTTATTTATTTATTTATTTATTTATTTATTATGGGATTATAGAGGCTGAGAAATTTCCCAGTAGGCTGAAGACCCAGGAAAGCTGATGGTGCATTTCCAGTCCAACCCCAAAGGCCCAAGATCCAGGAGAGCCAATCACATCAGTCCTAGCCTGAGTGCAGAAGACCGCAGTTCCAGCTCAAGCATTCAGGCTGAGAGCAAATTTGCTTCTTCCTCTGCCTTTTTTGTGTTTTTTTATCAGGTCCTCCTCAGATTGGGTGATGTCCACCCACATTGGGGAGGGTAATCTGCTTTACTCAGTCTACTGATTCAAATGTTAATCTCTTCTGGAAACACCCTCACAGGCACACTCAGAAATATTGTCTAAATATATACCTGGGCATCCCTAGTCAAGCTGACACAAAACACCATCACAACTGCTCCATTCATTCATTTTACAAATACCTGATGAATATCTGGTAGGTGCCAAGTCCTTTGAGTACAGAGGTAATGAAAATAGACAAGATTTATTGGGAACTTGCTATGTGCCCGGCACTGTTCTAAGTATTTTACATGAATGAACTCATTGAATCCTCACAATTGTGCAAGGTAGAATCTATTAAATATCCCCATCTTATGGGGAATGAAATTAAGGCACAGAGAGATGAAGGGATGTACCAGAGTCCCATAACTAGGAAGTGATGGAGCTGTCAGTCATACTCAGGTGCCAAAGTCAGTGCTCATGACAATTGCACAGCACTGCCCTGTTAAGCCTCTAGAAGCTCACAGTCTCATGGGAAGACAAACATGACTCCAGGCCATTCTATAAAGTGTGAGGAGAGGGCAGAGAAAGGGCAGGCCAAAGCCAGTTCAGGGGGTCAAGAAGGGCTTCTGACAGCAAAACTGATGCCCAAAGAGTAAAGAATCATGCAGAAAGGAAATAAATTATCCTGGGCAGATGGAGCAACATGGGCAAAGGGCACACCAGCGAAACTGAAGGATGTTCGGCTTGCTAGAGTTTGGAGTGAGGTGGGGAGTGCAGAATAGTGAGACTTGAAGCTGATGAGGGTGGAGGGACCAAGGATCCTGACGGGCACTGAATGCCAGGGTAAGAAGTTTGTGTTTTACCCCATGGGCAGTAGGGAGCCTGGCTGTGTGGTCCTGGACAAGTCATTTTACCAGACAGCAGTTCAGTTTCCTTGTCAGTAAGTTAGAAATAAAAGAATCTACTTTGCAATGGAATAAATGAGACAAGGCATTTGTCGTAGGAACCTCAAAAATGTTAGTTTCCACCCCCTAAATGAGGACTCAATGTGCAGACATGCAGCTGAGCAACTAGGCAAATGCCACAGGAGCCAGAGGCTCCCTGAGTGCCAATCAGGAGACTTTGAACAGCAAGGAACAGAATCTCCAACTAAATATGATTTAAGCCATAGGAGTTCATTTTCTTACATAAAAAGGGAGAAATATTCTAGAGTTTGGAAATTCAGTGGCTCAGTGATGCCTTCAAAGATGCATCAGCCTCCTTCCCCTGTTGGCAATGGCTTGCCTCATGGTTGCAAAATGGATGCAGAAGTGCCTGTCATCATCTGCAGACATGACAGTGTTAGATGAACAAGGTGTTTCCTCCTATGCATTTTTAAAAGAAGAAAACCTTTATTTGAAGCCCCCCATTAGACTTCCCCTCAGTTCCCATTGGCCAGGATTAGATCACATAATTTTCATTAAGCCAATACTGGCAAAGGGAATATAATCACCACGACTGGCTTAGGCCAATCATGATTCATGCCCCAGGGCTGAGGAGGGGCCTGTCTCCTGAGTGCTTGGCCTCAAGGGGGTGGCACCCAAACAAAACAGACCTTTCCAGCAAGAAAGAAGTAGGGATGGTTTTGGCTAGGCCATGAGCATTAACATGACTCCAAGGACCTGGGTCCAAGCTCTGGGCCAAAAAGGTAATTCCAGGCCACACTTGCTGGTGGGCTCAGGTGCTGAGATCATTTTATGACTCCTGAAGTCAGGACAGGCTGAGCCCAATGCCCTGAGTCTTAGAAACAGCCTCAGTGGGTCTGTGCCCCCTGCATCCAGCTCAGTGCCTCTTCCAGAATCCATCACTCATTCATTCAATACACAAATATTAACTGGGCACCTGCTTTGTGGTGGGACAAATAATGAGCAAAACTCAATACAGACCCTCCCCTTGCAGAGCTTACCCTCTAGATGGGGAGACAATCAAATAACCACACAGGTGTGTGTAAAATGACAACCATGATCCAGCTGTGAGCTGTTTCAGGCACATGATGCTAGAGAGGAAATAGCAGGAGGACCTGACCCAGGCAGGGAGGTCAAGGGCTTTGGATTCAGTGGGTGTCATTTTGAGCCCAGGCTCAGCCACTTACTGGCAGTGTGACTTTCAAAGGCAATTCGCTTGACATCCCTAGGCCTTGGTCTTCATTGGGAAACAGCAGAGATAATACCATCCCCTGGGATGGGTAGGAAAACTAAATGGGATGCTGTGGCCTCTTTCGACCATCAAGCAGTAATGCAGAAACCTCACGCTCTCAACTATCCGGCAGTACAGCAGCGGTTGAAGCTTCCAGCTCAATTCAGACCGCACGTGTTTGAAACCCGGCTCTGCCTCCTTCTTCTAGTCGTGTGACATTGAGCAACTGCCACGTCTCTCTGTGCCTCAGTTTCCCCATCTGGAAAATAGCAATAACAAATAGAGTTGTTGTAAAGATTAAATAGATCATGTATATAAAGCTCGTAGCACAGGGCCTGGCACATAGTAAGCTCAAGAAATGTTGATAGGGCTTCCCTGGTGGCGCAGTGGTTGAGAGTCTGCCTGCCAATGTAGGGGACACGGGTTCGTGCCCCGGTCCGGGAGGATCCCACATGCCGCGGAGCAGCTGGGCCCGTGAGCCATGGCTGCTGGGCCTGCGCGTCCGGAGCCTGTGCTCCGCAACGGGAGAGGCCACAACAGTGAGAGGCCCGCGTACCGCAAAAAAAAAAAAAAAAAAAAAAATGTTGATGAAGGTTATTATTATCATTATTATTATTGTGTTGTTGTTTTGAAATTACTCATAAAAACGAATGTGAAAACATGGACAGATTAGAGATTTTCAGTCTAGCAATGCAAAGTCATTTTTCTTACTGATAAAGGTGTTTGTCCTAGCAGTATGTGTACGGCTGTGAATGTTAAACATCCCTGAGCATCTGTGGGTTTGATTACATCTCGATATTCCTCCTGAGCACTGGCCTTCCTATTTCTATCACCTCCAGCACCATCAGTAACACACCTTGAGAAGCAACCATTGTTAGGATAAACAAAGCAAGACCCAGCCAGCAGCCAGACGCAGCTGCAGCTTCCGGGCTGCTTCCAGCTTGCAGTGGTGTGCAACCAATCGCAAGCCGCGGGATGCAAATTGTGTTCCCTAATTGATCCACCAAGCTACGCGCAGCTCAGGTTATGAAAACCAGCGCTGTGGAGGGATGCTTGCTCATGCAAACACTTAGCGCTGGGCCCAATGGACGTTAACTGTTCAGGGAACGCCAGCTATTGTTTTTGATATTACATACCCTCCAGATGGTGGGAGCATCAGACTTTCCTGTAAGCTGGAGAGAGCCCTCACCATCTTTGCTTTCCCTTCCCTTTGTGAAGCCACTGAAGCCTCTTTAGTTAATTGTGTTATGTTATAACCACACCTACTTCATAGAGTGAGAGTAAGGATTATATGAGTTTATGCCTGCAGCATGTTTGGAAAGGTGCCTGGTCCAGCATAAGCACCCAGAAACAACAACAATAATAAGAGCTAATGCTTACTGAGCACTTACCAGTTTCACTTTCCAGATTTAATCCTCACAACCCACCAAGAATGTAGGTATTAATATCATTCCCATTTTACAGGTGAGGAAACTGAGGCATAGAAAGGTGAAATAACATGCTTAAAGTTACATAATAAATTTAAATCAGCTGCCATGATGATAGGTTTTTTCAAAATAGAGCATTAATCTGAAGAATCAGCAGAAGCACAACTATATGTCCAAAATGGAATCGCTTGTGCACACCAAAAAAGACTGGCAGGAAAACACTTCAAAATGTAAATAGTGCTTATCTCTAAATGGTAGGGATATGGATGGGGTTTTTCCCCTCTTTTTTCATTGATCCATGTCTTCTAAGTTTCCCATTGGCAACATGTATTATTTTTATACTGGGGGAAAATAATCAAAATTAATGTTTTAAGCGGCTGCAGCAAGAGCCTAAATGGATGGGGAGCAGAAGAAGGGACACTGGTTAATAGACAGTTGCAATAGTTGACGGGGGAGAACCAGGGCGTTGACTGGGGGGTGTGAAGGAAACGGTGGGTCCAGGAGAATAGAAACGACTTTGTGGCTGACTGGATATGGGTGAGGGAGCTGGTGGGATCATTCCTTCATCCCACAGATGACTATTAAGGCGCCTACTAGTGATCTAGGAGCTGTTCTAGGAACCAGCTTGCACAGGACAGATAAAACCCTAAGCTCATGGAGCTTCCGTTCAACTGTGAGAAGGAAGGTAATAAACAAGCAGGGCCTGAGAAGTCAGGTGTTAAGTGTTACAGAGAAAAACAAAGCCAGGCGAGGGGGACAGAGAGTGCCAAGGTAGGGTGTGGGGCAGCTAGGGAAGGATTCTCTTTTAGAAACAGTTTAGCAGAAACGAAAGAAAAACGAGAGAAGAAGCCTTGTACGTATCTGGAGGAAACCCATTCTTGCACAGGGAGCAGCAGTCACAAAGACTTGGTGACAAGAGCGTCTTGGGTGTCATGGAAAAGTAAGGAGGCCAGGGTGGCTGGAAGGAGGGAGGAAAACAGCAGTAGGTGATGGGAGGGAGAGATAAGGGGCCCAAATGACGTCAGCAATCGTCAGGACTTGGACTCTTATTCTGAGTGAGATGGGAGGCCAGTGGAGGTTTCCAGCAGAGGAGTGACAGGCTTGGCCTTCATCAGAAGGATGATGAGGCGGCTATGTGGGAAATGGATGTCGGCAAAGTTGGAAGCAGGGGACCTGTTAGGACGCCTTTGCAATAATCCAGAGGAGAGATGACATTGGCTTCTAGGGTGGTAGAGCCACACTGAGCAGCGTTGGAATCTGAATATACTTTGATTAGAGCCAACAGCATTTCCTGACTTACTGGATGTGTGGTGTAGAAGAGGAGTCAAGGGTAAGTCCAAATTTGTGGCCCATGCAATTGGGAGAATAGAGTTGACATTGCCAGAGAACCTGATTTGTGGAAGGCAAACCAGGAGCAGCTGTTGGACACATTAAGTTTGTGATAGCTTTCAGACATCCATGTGGAGATGTCAAGGAGACAGGTGAACATGCTGGAAAGAAGTTCAGAGGAGAGGTCAGGGATGGAGGCAAAAATTTAGGAGTTGTCAATGTGCAGGTGATGTTTAAAGCCCAAGTACTGGATAAGAAGGTCCAAGAGTGAGTATAGAGAGATGATTACTGGGTTTCAGGCTTAGGTTGCTGGATGGATGGTTTTCCTTTTTCAGAGATGGAGAACACGGGAGGAAGAACAGATTTTGAAGGGAAGACGATGTGTTCTCTAAGGACACACTGCGTCTGAGTGGCTCTAGGACATCACGAGGAATGGGGAGTGGCCTGGCAGGCAATCGGGTCTTGAGGTCATGAGCTCAGGAGAGAGGTCTGGGCAAGAGACAGAGACAGAGGATAACTGAAGCCCAGCGAATTTACATTAAAATAATGCAAATCTGGGCTTCCCTGGTGGCGCAGTGGTTGAGAGTCCACCTGCCGATGCAGGGGACACGGATTCGTGCCCTGGTCCGGGAAGATCCCACATGCCACGGAGTGGCTGGGCCCGTGACCCATGGCCTCTGAGCCTGCGCGTCCGCAGCCTGTGCTCCGCAACGGGAGAGGCCACAACAGTGAGAGGCCTGCATAACGCAAAAAAAATAAAAATAAAAAAAATAATGCAAATCTATACAAACCTGAGCCCTTTTCCCAATTCCCAGAGCCAGGGCAAACAGGTGTCAATGCAGGTGTTCCGGGGATTAAAACAGGAATTTGAACCCACAGGTGAAGCCGTCAACCATACATAATGTGAGGGAAACGCTCTCAGAAAAGAACTGGGTGCGGGGAAAAGAAGGACCCTTGCCCTCCCCAGTTCTGAGCACCATCTGCTTCTCCAGGACACCTGAATGAGGGACTCTTGAGGGACCTAGAAGGAATCAGATGGGACAGAGATGGGGCCTGTAGAGTTGGGAGGAGGAAGATGGCTCTCTGGTTTTCTATTGCTGCATAATAAACCACCCCAACTTGGTAGGATAAAACCACATGTTTATTACACTAATGGATTCCGGGGGCAGGAATTTGGACAGAGCAAGTGGGAAGGGTTTGTCCCTGCTCCAGGATATCTGAGGCCTCAACTGGGGAGACTCAGTGGCTGGGGACTGGAATCATTTGGAGGCTCCTCCACTCACATGTCTGGCTCCTGGCCTTGGATGGCTGAAGGCTGGGCTTAACTGGGAATGCCACCTGGAGGGCTTATATGTGGCCTCTCAATGTGACTTGGGCTTCTCACAGCATGGCAGTTGGGTTCTGAGAGGGAACATCTCAAGAACCAGTGTCTAGAGAGAGCCAGGTGGAAACTGCTACAAGGTGGAGCCTCAGAAGTCACGTGTTGTCATTTCCCTCGTACTCTATTGGTCAAAGCAGTCACAAAGGTAGGTGACATAGACCCCACCTTTCCATAGGAGGATTTTTCAAACAATTTGCAGCCAATTTCTTTAGTAACAGTTTGAGGTAAAATTCACGTGTCATACAATTCACTCATTTAAAGTATAAAATTCATTGGCTTTGAGTATATGTTCAGCCCATCACCACAACCAATTTTAGAACATTTTCATCACTGCAAAAATAAACCCTATATCCTTCAGTTTTCACTTTACTCAATATTCCCACCCCTCTACCCAGCCCCTGGCAACCACTAATCTACTTCCTGTCTCAGTGGATTTGCTTTTTCTGGACATTTCACATAAGTGAAATCACATACGTTGTGTTTTGTGACTTACCTCTCTTACTTAGCATAACGTTTTCAAGGTTCATCTGTGTTGCAGCATGTATCAGAACTTCATTTCTTTTTATGACCAAATGATATTTCATTATATGTATATACCATATTTTGTTTATCCATTTATCAGCTGATGGACATTTAGGTCGTTTCTACCTTTGACTCTTATGCATAATACTGCCATGAACATTCACTTATGAGTTTTGTGGCCAATTTTTTAAACCATCACAGACCCACAGACAGGACATCCATCTGTGGACCCCAAACAGGATCTTGACATGTCTTAGCTTTATGACCTTCAGCAAGTCACCCAACATCTCTGACCTTCATCTGCAAAATACAGTGATAAAATACCCCTGGACCGGTGAGGATGAGTGAGCACAAGGATGTAAAGTGACTATTAAAATGATAATCTGAAAGATGCTATGTAAGGAATCCTATGGGTTGCCCATCCAACTGCACTCCCTTTCTTGGTGACAGAACCTTGATTTTCATCAGGTATCAAAGCAGCGATCTGCCTCATGAGTCTGGACCCCTCCTCCCATAGCAGACAAATCATGATCAGTCTAAGCCAATCACAATAATTCATTGTCCTTCACTGTAAATGGTTTTGGAATGGCCTAGTGATGCAGTCCTGGTCAATGAAACAGGAAAGAGGCCTGCTGGGAGTCCTGAAGAAGATGAGTTTCTTAGCCCTTAAAAAGAGATGGAGAAGAAGAAACTATCCCTCTTTAGCAAGATATTTTCATGTCTTCTTGTGAAACTGTAGCAACCAGCCTGCTGAATGTGATCAAATGTGAAAATGGAAAGCAAATTGATGTCAGTCTTGAACTAACACAGGAGAAGGCTGGCCTCTGGATGACTTCTTGTGTAAGATAATAAATATCCTTTTTCTTTAAGGTCACTTTAGCTAGGTTTCCTGTAACATGCAACTGAAAAAGCCCATACTTAAACACCTATCAGTTTCTATCCATCTGTCTATCTATCTCTCCCATCTACTTCCAGAGAGGATTAGTCTTATCTTACAATAAAAGACACATGGAAAAATCAGAACAAGGGTAAACAAGCAATGAAGGGAGACTTCTGTTTCTGACATCATGACATACTAAATATCCTTAATGACCCTCCTGATTTTAAAAAAGCTGAAGTTGGGCTTCCCTGGTGGCACAGTGGTTGAGAGTCTGCCTGCCGATGCAGGGGACATGGGTTCGTGCCCCGGTCCAGGAAGATCCCACATGCCACGGAGTGGCTGGGCCCGTGAGCCATGGCCGCTGAGCCTGTGCGTCCGGAGCCTGTGCTCCGCAACGGGAGAGGCCACAACAGTGAGAGGCCTGTGTACTGCAAAAAAAAAAAAAAAAAAAAAAAAAGCTGCAGTTATTTTAAATATATTTTTAAACAAATCAATTACATTTGTCAGCTTATATTTAAGTCAAGGGAGACAAAAAATCATAAATAAAATATATAATCTGTCAGAAGGTAATAATATATAGAGAAAATAATTCAGGGAAGAAAGATCAGGAATAAGTGGATTACTGTTTTAAATAAGGTGTTCAAGGTAGGCCTCATTGAAATGGTGATATTTGAGAAAAGACTTGAAAGTGATAAGGGCAATAGCCATATGAATATCTAATGGAAGAATGACTCAAGTAGAGGAAACAGCCAATGCAAAGAACCTATGGTGTGAACATGTCTGGAATATACAAGGAATAACAAAGAAGCCAGTATGACTGGAACTAAATAAATACAGGGGAGAGTAGAAGATGAGGTCATAGTAGTAATGGATATAGAATTCTAGATTGGCAGTTTTTTCCTTCAGCAATTTGAGATTCTCATTCATTTCACTGTCTTCCAGCTTCCATAGTTTCTGTGTAGAAGTCTGCTATAAGTCTTATTGCATATTCTTTGAAGATAAGATATTTTTTCCTCTGGCTGTTTTTAACATTCTCTCTTTGTCTTTAGTTTTCAGAAGTTTTGCTATTATGTGTCTGAATTCAGTTTTCTTTGTATTAATTCTGTCTAGAGTTCATAGTGTTTCATGCATCCTATGACTTGATGTCTTTCTTTGGTTTTGGAAATTCTCAACCATCATTTCTTTGAATATTGCATCTGACCTATTTTCTCTTTCTTTTCATGAGATTTTAATTACACATAACTTAGACATTTTCACTGTGTTTCATATGTCTCTTACATTCTTTTCTGTATTTTTTCATCCTTTAGTCTCTCCTTACTTTAGTCTGGATGTTTTCTTTTTGCCTATTTCTGGCCTACTAATTCTCACTTCAGTTGCATCTAATCTGCTGTCAAACCCATCTGTTGAGTTCTCAATTTCAATTTTTATATTTTTAAGTTATAGGATTTATTTTTAATAATTTTCCATTTGTCTGCTGAATATCTCTATCTTTTCATTTAATTTGTTGATCATATTAATCACTGTTATTGAAAAGTCTGATAATGCTAATAACTGGGTCTCCTGTGGGTCTCTTTCTAATATACATTTTTTCTCTTGATTTTGTTGGTCAATTCATATCTCTTTGTATGTTTGGAAACCTTTTATTAAAATTGGTATCATGTATAGAAAATGTAGAGATAATTTGAAGCTCTGGCTCATTTTGCCTTTCTCAAGAAAGAATATACTTTCAATTTTGACAATTAGTAGAGGCAGATCACCTTAATGCAATCAGGGATTGAGCTTACCCAAAGCTAGTCTACAGTGCTTATGATGGCTAGTCTATTTCTGATTCACTCAAAATTACATGAAAAATGCCATGAAGGAGGTAAACTGAATGATAGAGAGCAATTTGGGATTGGAGTGAGAGGTAGATGTTTCCTTAGCTAGGGTGCTCAAGGAAGGCCTCTGTGAAAGGTGATATTGGGGCCCAACCTGAATGATGAGAAGGAAACAGCCATGTGAAGACGTAGGTCCTTCCAGACAGAGTGAGAAGCAAATGCAAGTTCCCTGAGATAGAAATGAATTTGGCAGCTTTGTGAAATAGAAAGAAGACAGGATGACATTACAAGGTAGATAAGTGTCAGATATTAGCAGCCCTGGCAAAGAGCGTGGATTTCATTCCAAGTGCAATGGGAAATTATTGAAGAGTTTTACACAAGGGAGTGACATGATCATTCATATTTTTGAAAGATTACCCTGGCTGCTATTTATGAGGGAACAAGAACTGAAACAAAGAGACCACTGATAAGACTATTTGCAGTGATCCAAGTGACAGATGATGGTGGCCTGGACTAGGGTGTCAGTGCAAATAGAGAGAAATAGATGGACTTGAGATATATGTTGGAGGTAGGATTGACAGGGTTTGTTGCTGGGTTAGGTATGGGGTGGGAGGACAAGGGCTTGGGTGGATGGTGGTGCCATATACCAAGATGGGGAAGTACAGGCAAGGCATAGGTTTGTGGGATAAAAGTCAAGAGTTCCATTTTGAAGCCATTTACATGCTATACAACTGGCATTAAGTTGATGTCTTTTGGTTGCAAGTATCAAACTGGCTTAAGCAAAAATAGGAAATCGTTGGCTGACCCTCTTGGGGAAATATACCCTCATGAACAGCTGGATCCAGACACTCTGTCATCAACACACACACACACTTTCCATCTTTCTATTCCCTCCTCCTCCTCCTTCTCCTCTCCCTCTTCCTCCCCCTCCTTTTGAGGGATGATTTAAGCTTTGAGTGACTGCAGCCATGCCCCTCTCACTGAGGAAACTGTCTACAGCGGGAGAAAATGAAACCATCACACCGCCTGTGCTCCTATCACTGTATTCTACTGCCCGATCGCTCACACTGTGTGAGATTACTTACCTATCTGTTTATCCCTCTAGGAACAAACTAGACAGCCCTCAAGGGTAAGGACCACATCTTATTCCCTCTGAACCCCTAGCTTAGTAAAATGAAAAGTGAATCGGCTTTGGAGTCAGACACCTGGACGCCACAAGGCTCTGACATTTAGTAGCTGTATGGCCTTGGACAAGTCACTTAACCTCTCTGAGGCTTATTTTTCCTCATCTAATAATTAAAAATGTATAATTGGATAGGTTATGAGGATTAAATAAAATCTTGAAGAGAAATGCCTGGTACAGTTCAAGTACTCTGTGGTTTGATAAATGAGGACATAACAAAGGCTGTAGCACCCACCCTGGGTTTGATTTTAGAGAAATGGGTGGGGAGATGTGAGGCTGGAGTGGAGCCTGGGAGCAGGGGAGGGAAGCCAGCTAGGGGCAGCAGGCAGGGATGCCTGATGCTCACTGCGCAGCTTCCTTGGTCAGCCCCACCCCAAACCTGGCCTCAGGCCAAGCCTGCCTGGTGGGGACACTCTCCAGTGTCCCCACCCTAAGCCAGGACAGGCCCTGGCTTGTACCCCACTCCTCTGCCTGCGGCTGGGGTTTGCTAAAGCCACATGCATTCCTGAGGCATTGATAGGATTCTGGAAGCCACGCCCACCACCCACTGTCTACCTCAGGCTGGATAGGAGAGGAGCACAGGCCTTACCCCTCCACATAGCAGGGGCTGCCGGCCAGGACCCCCCTCCACATGCACACGCCCCTGCTCCTTCCTCCCAGAACCACAGACAGTACAGCTTTAAGGAGCCCCAAAGAGCCCCCAGCACCCTTCTTCAGATGACCCTGGCCCTGCCAATCTGGTGGGGGGGGGCCTCACCACATTCCCCAGGTAGCACCAACCAGCTTCATCCTTTCCTCTGCGCCGAGTCCACATATTTTAAAAACATGCTCAGAGTCCTTTGGCTTTAGGGAAACCGTGCCTAGTGTGACCTAATGGTGGACAAATGTACCCATCACCCTCTGGGCATCTTCACCTTGATGATAGCTCCGGGGACTCTGTGTGCCTGGGACCCAGGTGGGAACCCACTGATCTTGATGGGTGCAAGACACAGTCCAACCATGACTGTGGAGGGCGGTGGGGAAAGAGGAGAGGAGTTCTTTGCCTCTGGGGTCAAACAGAGGGCTGTGCCCTAACTCCCTGACTCTGCACTTGTGACCTGGGGCAAATGGTTTAACCTCTCTGAGCTCCAGTGACCTCATCTGTAAAATGGAGATTGACAATAAGGTAAGCAAGGATTAAATAAAATAACGTTTGTAAGGAGTTTAAGGAGGGGCTTCCCTGGTGGTGCAGTGGTTGAGAGTCCGCCTGCCGATGCAGGGGACATGGGTTCGTGCCCCGGTCCGGGAAGATCCCATATGCCGTGGAGCGGCTGGGCCCGTGAGCCATGGCTGCTGAGCCTGCGCGTCCGGAGCCTGTGCTCCGCAACGGGAGAGGCCACAACAGTGAGAAGCCCGCGCACCGCAAAAAAAAAAAAAAAAAAAAAAGAGTTTAAGGAGGCTGGGCACATAGTAAGCAATCTATAAATGATGTTATTGCCATCATCATTAATAGAAAAAAAGGAATAAGAGTCTGTAATTCCTGTCTCAGCCGTGGGACCAGGCTGGAGATTGAAGAGACCCCCTCCAACCCTGCCGCCGTTGTAGAGTCCCAGGACCTCACTGCCTCTTACCTGCCCACCTCTCCTCCCCCAGAAGCCTGCTGCTTAGGGGCCTGGGTCCAGCCCTCTCCAGCTCACTGCCTTCTCTGCCGAATGACTCTGATGATTCATCCCAGCTCCAGGCCATAGTTGTTCCCATCAGAAACCCATTTTTCCGGTTTCCCCTCCTGAGTCGGGGGCCCCTTGGGCCCTGCCTTGCTCCTAGCATAAGGGAGTGGTACGGGACCCTGAGTCAAATAAAGGTCTCCCTCTCACCCCTCTCCCCAGACCTGGGACCTAGAAGAAGTTGGGAGAGCAAGGGGAGAAGAGAGATGGGAAAGGAAGCAAGGAAGGAGATGATCCCCTCCCTTGGCCTGAATTAGATCTAGAACAGGGATGAACCCAGATTTTTCAGGCCTGATGGGTCGGGAGGTAAGGCAGGGAGGAGGGGAGAGGCTAGAGCCATGATTTCCCACTGCTTGGGGGGGTGGTCCTGGAAGTCTCTCTAGCACCTCAAACTCAGCACAGTGCAAGCAGGACTCTTCTCCTCTATGACCAAACCGCACCTCCCTCAGCCGTCACTGCAGTCCTTCAGGTAGAACACCTGGGAGCCGCCACCCCACCCCTCCTCTGGCCAGCGCATCTCACGGGTTGCCAGGCGCTGACGTTTTCTGCCTCTCTCTCACTGGTCCCTCCTGCCCACAAGTCTTTCCCCACTGCCCTGGGGTGGGTCCTCATTAGCTCTCCCCCTCCTCACTGGTCTCCTCTCCTGCAGTCTCTCTCCACACAGCCAGCCCACGGGGGATCTTCCTTAGACACAGAACTGATCAAACATGGGGCAGGCTTGGGAAGAAGCAAACCCAGCCGTGACAGCAGGAGGCAGTGATTCCCTTTGTTCAGCCAGAGAGTGAATGGGCCCGGCGTGGGGGTGGGGGTGGGGGTGGGGGGATTGAGGGGAGTGGGCTGGGTGGGCTGCGCTGTAATCTCCCAGCACATACGCGAGCCAGACTACAACATTCCTCTGTTCACTGTTCCTTCACCACACCCTGGGAAGGTGGGTATCACTGGACCCATTTTACAGATGAGGAAACCGAGGTAGGGAGGTCACAAAGGTTGCACCCAACCTACAGCTGGGAGGTGACAGAGATGGATTTGGAACTCCAGTTTTTAGAGACTGATTCTCTTCAGTGTTCACAGCTGTCTCCAGAGACTGAGGGGAAATAATCTGTGTTGGGAGGCCCCTAAGAGTCAGTGGACCAAAAAGTTCTCTGGAAGGGTCTTCCTGGTGTGTGAGAGTGTGTGTGTGTGTGTGTGTGTGTGTCCCCAGACTGGAAGTGAATCTTGCCCACTGCTGCCCTCCACTGACCAGAGGCAGAATTGCTCCAGTCTCTTGGGAATCTGACTGCAGGGGACCATGTTGCCCACCTCCAGGGACCCTGAAAAACCAGGTGGTCTGAGGTTAAATCCCTAATATATAAAGAGCTCTTTAAAAACAATAAGAGACAAACCCAACAGAAAAACGGATAAAGGACATAAACAGGCCATTTCACAAAAGAAACCATCCAAATAGTTAATAAGCAGATGATCAACTTCACTAATAACCCAAGGCATGAAAATAAATACAATGAAGTGACATGTTCACCTATTAGATTAGAAATGGATAATGCCTTCTGTTAAAAAAGGGTTTTGACCAAGGCAAGCCTCGTATGTAAGTTCCATTGCTTACGAAAACTGCCACCTACCAAAAAAAGATGGGTGTTGAGAAATGGGCACTCATATTGTTGGTAGAAGTGAGAACTGGTACTAATTTTTGGAGGATAGATGAGCAATATACGTAAAAAACTTTAATGTTCACATATTGGACCCAACAATTCCACATCTGAATATTTCTCCTAAAAATGCAAAAGGACATATGTTTAAAGATGTTCGTTGTAGTAGTGTTCATGGTCCATTCGTTGACAGAGAAAAATAGGGAGCCACAAAAAATAAAGAGGTGACTAGGGTTTTCCCATGTTCGGGCTGATCACATTTATGCATTTGCATAAATATAATGGTATATTTGTATGTGAGTATGTAATCAACATTTTTTAAAACTTTAATAACAAAATATTTTTTACATAGATTCCATGACATATTATTAAATGAAAAAAAATAGATTTTTTAGATTAGATTGCAACATAGTTAAAATATCAATACTATGATCTCATTTACACATAGTTATGTGTGTGGGTGTTTAAAGTGTGTGTGTGTGTGTGTGAACAGAGGGAATCGTCTGGAAGATTGCTGTCAAAATCTTAAAGGTAACTACTTTGTGTAATAGAATTGCACTTGAATTTTACTTTCTCCTTTATACTTCTCTTATGGCTTAAATTTTTAACAATGAACCCATGTCATTGTTATCATGAAAAGAGTAATGCTATTTTCATTTTAGGAAAGGAAGAAATCAGAGGGTCTTGCTACTAGGAGGGCATGCTACTGGGTTGGGACATTAAGGAGAGACAGAACCGGGGCCAGATCGGCTGGCCCATTGTGGAGGTCAAAGGAGGGCCTGCTGGTCTAACACCCTCACTTTGAGGCAGGAGTTGATCGATTAGGTGGTGTTCAGAGAGGGCAAGGGACTTGGCCAAGGTTAGACAGTGAGCCAGTGCTGACTCAGACACCAGAATGCAGGCCTTCAGACTCAAGGCCAGGGCTCTTTGCTGGCTGTGCTCACTTCATAAGGCAGATCTGGAGGTCAGAAGCTAGGTCACCTTTTTTTTTCTGGCCACACCACGTGGCTTGTGAGATCTTAGTTCCCTGACGAGGGATTGAACCCAGGCCACAGCAGTGATAGCGCTGAGTCCTAACCACTGGACCGCCAGGGAATTCCCAGAAGTTAGGTCACTTTTAAACAACATGTTTCCACAGATATGGTGCTGCCACTGATTTGCTGGGAGAACAATCCTCTTTAACTTAGTCTCATCTGTGAGTCTGGAAGTCACAGCTCCCTGGGGACATCTTTGTACCGAAAGGCCTGTCACTGATGGTGACCAGGAAGCTGAGTTGTAGGGGAATGAGAAATGGCCTCTTCCCTCTGTCCCCATGGCCTCCCCTCAACTGTCCTCACCGCCCTCCCTGCCTCCAGTACTGCCGCGATAGTTCATTTTCTATACCGCCCTCAAGGGATGCATCAAAAACACCCCTTCAAACAGAGTCACTTCTGATTGGAAAATCTTTCTGTGGTCCCCTACTGCCCTCATTCAAGGCCTTCAGTGAGTGGCCCCAAACCATGTTTGCAGCCTCCTGCCCATCCCCTCCAGCCCTCCCCTGGGGTCACAGCCTATGTGCTGACTCTAGAATTTTTTTTTTTTTTTTTTAGTTCCTCTAGCATGTCTTTTTACCTCCCCGGGCATTTGCTATGCAACCCCCTCTATGTATTATAACATTTCTGCTTATTCTTTAAAACATCATCTTAAATAAATGTCCCCCTTTCCAGGAAGCCTTCCTGGACTCCCACAAGAATTTTTAAGGAAGTGCATTAAACTATTCCTACCTCTTTTCCTGTGACTTCAGTTACTTCCTCCTTTTTCTTTACTTCATTTTTCTTATTTCACATCTTCTTTTGAATTGATTTTTCAAAAATCCCCTTTCTTTGTTCTCTCAGCTAGCATGGAAGTGAAGCATACATAATGCGCACTTAAAATTGAGAGTTGAGTAAAAATCCCTTGCCTTACTTCTACCAACCAATACAAAATCAGATGTTTTCAATCCATTTTATAATTATTATCATTATTGCTTATTTAGATTCACTAACACGTTTGCCAGTTTCTTTGTTCATCATTACCTCTTGCTTCCCACACTCTCCTTCTGGGATTTTTTTTTAACAGCTTTATCGAAATATAATTGGCATGTAATAAACTGCTCATATTTAAAGTGAGCAATTTTGGGCTTCCCTGGTGACTCAGTGGTTAAGAATCCGCCTGCTGATGCAGGGGACATGGGTTCGAGCCCTGGTCCGGGAAGATCCTACGTGCTGTGGAGCAACTAAGCCCGTGCGCCACAACTACTGAACCTGCGCTCTAGAGCCCATGTGCCACAACTACTGAAGTCTGCTTGCCTAGAGCCCGAGCTCCGCAACAAGAGAAGCCACCACAATGAGAAGCCCACGCACCACAACGAAGAGTAGCCCCTGCTCGTCGCAACTAGAGAAAGCCCGCGAGCAGCAACGAAGACCCAATACAGCCAAAAATAAATAAATTTATATAAAAAAACATTAAAGTGAGCAACTTTGATAAGTTTTGACATATATATACACCTGTGAAATCATCACCACTGTCAAGATAATGAACATTACCCCAAAAGTTTCCCTGTGCCTCTTTGTAATTTCTCCCTCCTTCCCTCCACTCCCTGCCCCACCCCATCCTCAGGAAAGCACTGATCTGCTTTCTGTCACTATAGATTAGTTTCATTTTCTAGAATTTTATTTGAGTGGAATCATAACAGTAAGTACTCTTTCTTTGTCTATCTTCTTTCACTCAGCATAATTATTTTGATATTCAGCTGTGTTGCTGCATATATAAATAGCTTATTCTTTTTATTGCTGAGTAGTATTCCATTGTAGAGATATACTACATTTTGTTTATCCATCTACCTGTTGATTTGGGACTTTTGAGTTATTTCCAATTTGGGATATTATAAATAAAGCAGCAATGAACATGTGTGGTCAAATCTTTATGCAACGATGGTTTTATTTCTCTTAAGTACCTTGGAGTGGAATGGCTGAGTTATGTGGTAGGTGTATGTTTAACTTTTTAGGAAACTGCTAAACTGTTTTCCAAAATAGTTGTACATCTGACAATTTCCCAGCAACATAAGAAAGGTTTACTTGCTCCACATCCTCACCAGCACTTTGAATGGCCTTAGATGTTACAATAGGTGCACTATAGTATCTTACTGTGGTTTTAATTTGCATTTTAATGACAACTAACGATGTCAAACATCTTTTTACATGCTTTTTGGCCATCCACATGTATTCTTTGGTGAAGTGTCTGTGCAAATCTTTTACCCATTTGGTGGGGAGCTATGTTTTTTTTTTTATTATTGAGTTTTCAGAGTTCTTTCTTTTCTGGATAAAAGTCCTTTATTAGATATGTGATTTGCAGATACTTTCTCCCAGTCTGTGGCTTGTCTTTTCATTATTGTAACAGTGTCTTTCAAAGAATCAATTTTTCTTAACTTTGATGAAATCCAATATATCAATTTTTTCTTGTGTGTTATACCCAATTTTTAAAAATTTCAGTATTGTATGCAGGAAATCATTGCCTAATCCAAGACACACAAAATATTTCTTCTATGTTTTCTTCTAGAAGTTTTATAGTTTTATGTCTTACATTTAAGTCTGTGATTCATGTTCTTGTTTTTTTCCTATGGACATCCAGTTGTTCTAGTACTATTTCTTGAACAGATAATCCTTTCTCAACTGAATTGCCTTCATATCTTTTCAAAAACCAATTGTCTAAGTGTGGCTCTATTTCTGGAATATCTCTCCTGTCCCACTGATCTATTTGTCTCTCTTGAAACCAATACCACACTCTCTAGCTTACTGCAGCTTTATAGTAAGTCCTTCAACATTCCTCTTCTTTTTCAAACTTGTTTTTGCTATTTTATGTCCTCTGTATTTTTATATAAACTTCAGAATTAGCTTGTCAATTTCTACACACACACACACACACACACACACACACACACACAACCTGCTAGGGTTTTCATTAGGATTGTGTTGAGTCTACAGATGAATTTTGGGTGAATTGACATTTAACAATATTGAGTCCTGTAATCTAAGACCATGGCATAGCTTCCCATTTATTTAGGTCTTCTTTAATTCCTCTTAGCAATGCATTGCAGCATTCAGTGTATAGGTCTTATGGATCTTTTGTCAGATTCATCTCCAAGTATTTCATATATTTTATTATATTGTAAATAATGTTTTAAGTTTTAATTTCTGATTATTTGTTGCTAATAAACAGAAATAAAATGGATTATTTCATATTAACCTTGTGTCAAACCTTACTAAACTCAGTTGTTTTTTCCAGTGGTACTAACAGGAATCTCTAGTATAATGTTCAATAAAAGTGATGCGTGCTAACGTCTCTACTTTGATTCTGATCTTAGGGGAAAGCATTCAATCTTTTACCATGAAGTATGATAGAAATGGTAGGTTTTTCATAAATGCCCTTTATCAAGTTGAGGAACTACTATTTCTAGAGCACTGAGAGTTTTAATCAAGAATGGATGTTGGCTTTTGTAAAATGTTTTTTTTTCTGCATATTAAGATGATCACACGGCTTTTCTTTCTCAGTCTGTTAATATGATGAATTATATTGATTACATTCCTGGGATGTATTATTCTTTTGACCATCATGTAGCATCCTGTTTATATATTGTTGAATTCAATTTGCCGGCCTCATAAATTGAATCGGGAAGTATTCCCTCTTCTTCAATATTATGGAAGATTTTGTGTAGAATTTGTATTATTTCTTCTTTATATGTTTGGAAGAATCCCTCAATGGAGCCATTTGGATCTGGAGTTTTCTTTGTGGAAAGGTTTTTAACTACAAATTCCATTTATTTAAAACTTGTAGAGTTGTTCAGGTTATCTGTTACTTCTTGAGTGGACTTTGGTAGTTTATATCTTTCAAGGAATTTGTCCATTTTATCTAAGTTATCAAACTTAGATTGGCAGAGTTTTCTTTCAGTACCTTAAATGTCTTTGAAGATCCATTGTCTTTTAGCTTGCCTTGTTTCCAAATACAAAACTGGCTGTCAGTATTCGTTTTCCTCTGCATGCAGTGCGTCTTCTTACTCTGGCTGTTATTAAGATTTTCTCTTTATCGCTTGTCTTAAGCAGTTTGATATGATGTGTCTTGGTGTATTTTTCTTCATGTTTCTTATGTTTGTGTTTTATTGAGTTTCTTGGATATGTGAGTGTATAGTTTTCATCAGATTTGGAAAATTTTCAGACATTTCTTCAAATTGTTTTCTGTCTTTCCTCCTCTCTTTTCCCTCCTAATATACATATCTTAGGCTGCTTTAAAGTTATCCCACAGCTTATTTATGCTCATTTCATTTGTTACAGTGCTTTTTTTTTCTTTCTATGTTTTATTTTGGTTAGTTTCTATAGCTATGTCTTTAAGTTCACAAATCTTTTCTTCTGCAACATCAGAACTGTCATTAATCCTGTTCAGTGTATTTTTCATCTCAAACATTGTAATTTTCATCTCTAGAAACTTTTTTTTCCAGTTTTATCAAGATATAATTGACATATAGTACCCATCTCTAGAAATTTGATTTGGGTCTTTTTTAGAGTCTTCCATGACTCTACTTAACATGCTTAATCTTTCTTCTAGCTTCTTGAACATAGGGGATTCAGTTATAGTAGGTGTTTTAATGTCTTTGTCTCTTATTTCTATCATGTGTCGTTTCTGGGTGGTTTTGTTTTTGTTTTTTTTGGCCTCACCGCATGGCTTGTGGGATCTTAGTTCCCTAGCCAGAGATCAAACCTGCAACCCCTGCATTGAAAGTGTGGAGTCTTAACCACTGGACCGCCAGGGAAGTCCTTCTGGGTGGTTTTGATTGATTTTTCTCTTCCTTATAAGTAGCATTTTCCTGCTTATTTACATGCCTGATACTTTCTTACTGGATGTCAGACGTTGTGAATTTTAACTTATTGGATGCTGAAAAGGTTTTGTATTCCTATAAATATTCTCTAGCTTTGTTCTGGATATGGTTAAGTTACTTGGGACTAATTTGACTCTTTCAAAAGTCTTGCTTTTAAACTTTTTTGGCAGGACCGGAATAGCATTTAGTCTAGAGATAATTTTCCCCACTACTGAGGCAAAACCCTTTTGACTACTCTACTCAGTGATATTTTCCACTCTAGCTGGTGGGAATGGCACAGTTCCTGGCTATATGTGAACTCTGAGAATTTTTTCCTCTAATCCTTCTGGGAGGTTCTTTCCCCAGCCTTGGGTCATTTCCTCATATGCAGTACTGTGCATCTCTTCCCCACCTGGTAATTTGCCCTGCAAACTCTAACTTCTTTGGCCTCCTTGGACTCCCAGCTCTGTCTCCTTATCTCAGGAAGACCTCCAGGGTCTGTCTGAGTTCCCTCTCCCTGCACTGTGACCAGGAAACTTTCTCTAGGCAGTAAGCTAGGGCAATTGTAGGGCTCACTTTGTTTGTTTCCCATCTCTCAGAGATCACTGCCCTTTGTTGTCTGATGTCCAATGCCTTGAGAACCACTCTTTCATATATTTTGTCCTTTTTCTTTTCTTTTCTTTTTTAAGTTGTTCCAGGTAGGAGCGTAAGTCTGGTTATTGTTATTCCATCTTGACTGGTAGAGGAGTCTTTTCCTCTGAGTTTAATTTTCTTCTTGCTGAAGTTCATCCTTCATACATTTTTGGAGCAAAAGTCTGAGATAAGATTCCCTTATCTCTCAGTCTGTGTATATCTGAATATTCCTTTATTTTACACTCATGCCCACATGCTGGTTAGCTGAATGTAGATTCTAATTGTTTTTCTGATCACTCTGAGGCTATTATTCCATTGGCATCTATTGTTGCTGATGAGAAATTGGCTTCAGGCAAATGTCATTCATTTGTGCATAATCTGTTTCATCTATAGCAGCTTTTCAGATTTATTTCTTTATCTTTATGATTTTTTAATTTCTCTACAACATCTCTAGGGATGACATTTTTAAAACCTACTCAGAACTTAGTGTTTTTCATTTTAGGTGCTCATTTTTCTTCATGTATAGAAAATTCTCCACCATCATTTGTTCAAATGCTCCTTCTTCCCTACTGTCTCCTTCTGGGAATGATTAGATAAGTGTTGGAACTTCTCGTTTTCTCCACCATGACTTTTAATTTATCTTTCAAAATTTCCATTCCTCTATAATATTAGATAATGTTTACTGAGTACTTACCATGTGCTATAAGAACTATAACTTGTTGATAGGAACTATAAACTCATTTAAACCTAATGGCAATACCATGAGGTAGGCACTAGTATATCGTCATTTTACCTTTGGAAAAACTGAGACCCAAAAAGGTTTAAAAACACACCTAAGGCCTTATAACTAGTAAGTAATAGAGTTGAAATTTAATCCTAGGTGTGTGGCTTCAGGGCTCATGCACTCCGCTAATATTCTATACTAGCTGTCATAATTTCATCTTTTTGTGCTGCTTTATGTGCTGCAATCTGGGTGATGTCTTCAGACCAATTTGAGTTTATTAATTCTCACTCCAGCCTATGTCTAGTCTACTTTTCAAAACATCAAATGAGTTTTTGATAGTTTATTTCTACTATGTCTATTTGGTTCTTTTTTTCATAAGCCATATGCCTTCTATTCCTAATTTTATCTCTTTAAACATACTTCTATTAAAGTCTTTAAGATTCTTCTGTTACCCTAATTTTTGGCTTGTGCACCATTCAGATCTCCCTTCATTAAAAAACTTTCCATTCAGCCACAAGGGTGCAGTTAGCTGACAACCTAGGAATGTTAGTACCTTCAGGATCTGCCTTAGCTTTTTCGTTGAGGCCAAGCTCTTCCTTGACAGTCTCCAAGCAATGACTGGTTACGAACAGGGTACTAGAGTCTCGCCATTTTTGCTCAACATGGGACTCCTCTAATGAGCAATATTTGCTCTGTAATTCCCCTTTGGGTTAGCTAAGACTTTGTCAGATCTGCATCACGTCCAAGGCTCTCACTGCCCAGTCTTGCTTCCTCCTCTCTTATCCTTCACAAGCATTACCCCTCAATAAACCCCTTGCACTCCTAACTCCATCCCTGCATTTATTTTCTGGAGGACCCAACTAACACAGCATGTGAATTATCCAAGTTGTTTCATCTTCTGACTTTATCTCCTAGAAGTGTTTCTCTTCTCATACTTTGTAATATTTTACTAGTGGGAGTTGTTTCTAAAGAAGTCCCATGTGCCCTAAATCGCAGAGGAGTGCCATGGGTAGTTTCACAAGAAGCTCCATTTGCTTAACCTGTTACATGACAAATTTTCTTTCAATTTCTTGGCTAAGGTTTCCCCCAAACACCACCACCACCACCATTGTATTTTTATTACAAACTTGACCCTCATACCCACACTATTACAAACTGTGATTACAATTATTCTCAGGTGACTCTTTTCTACCTACAGCTTTTGATCTCAGCTATATATTTAAAAAGACATCTGTTATATTTTATCCATCATATCTATTTATTTACAGTAGGATATGAAAGGGGCTTCTTCTTCACCATAGTATCTCATACTTACTGAAAGGAAACCCCAAAACACACATTAAGTATATGTAGTCTGTTAATTGCATATAACTGGTTTTCCATATAACTGGTTTCTCTGGTCATCCTATCTATCTTTTTAACTTTTAATTTTGAAATAATTATAGATCCTCAGGAAGTTGCAGAGAAGTCATGTATGCTCTTCATAGTTTCCCCCAATCAGGAATCTGCATTTTAACCAAGTAATCAGATGGCTCAGATGTAGGTGCTGTCAGTTCCACACCTAACCAATGATGCTCAGAGTTGGTATATAAACACCCCAGTTCCCTCACCCCTCACATGGGTTATTTCTGAAACATGTGTTTGGTACCATTTCCTAGAGATTCCCTGATGGATGAAGCTTTGATCACCAACTGTGGTAGCTGGCTTTTTTTTTTTTTTTTTTTTTTTTGGGCTGCATTGGGTCTTTGTTGCTGCACGCAGACTTTCTCTAGTTGCGGCTAGCAGGGGCTACTCTTCATTGCAGCGAGAGCTCCTCATTGCAGTGGCTTCTCTTGTTGCGGAACACAGGCTCTAGGCGCGTGGGCTTCAGTAGTTGCAGCGCGTGGGCTCAGTAGTTGTGGTGCACGGGCTTTGTTGCTCCACGGCATGTGGATCTTCCCGGACCAGGGCTCGAACACATGTCCCCTGCATTGGCAGGCTGATTCTTAACCACTGCGACACCAGGGAAGTCCCGGTAGCTGGCTTAATAGTACACTCTCCTTGGCTGTCTTCCTTTCCTTCGTCACCTCCCACTTCTCTCCCAAAGTAACTGACACTTCTCAAATAAACGAAGTGAACTCAAATCCTTGTCAAATCTGGACAGCTGGTACCAAAAGTGGTGTTAAGAAGCAGGTCCTTACGATGGAATTCTAGAGTTGGGTCACTTGCCAGTCAATGGCAGCAAGACCCTGTTGTTGACAGTCCTTGACATGTCATAGAAGCTCTGTTATAAGGACACTTGTGGTGAATGGGGGTTAGGAGACAAGTGTAAGGGGATGTGATGGTTTATATAGCCTCTCTAACATCTGAGAGCTACGGAGGCAATGGTACTTAAAAGAACTTGTGGAGTTTGTTGGTTGCTGTTAAGTACCATTAATGTGGTAAATGAAGAAAATGATACGCTGTAACTAGCCAACTACCAATCTAGGTCATGGCATGAAAACCAGAAGACTTCTATGACAGCATTTAAAAATCTCCTAATCTCCTGCAGCTGGAGGGAAGAAAGGGCTGAAAACCAGGTCCAGGACCCAAAGATTAGAGTGGCAGAAGTGTCCCACTCCCCTTTGTTGGAGGGTAAGAGGCTCCCCCTCCTTGCCTGGAGAACAGGCCAAGGCCTCACCTAAGGCAGATACCTTGTGAGAGGATACTTGCTCTCTTCAAGGCCTGCTACTACGTTCTCCTGTGACTTCTAGACTAATCACTAAGGTCAAGTCCCAGCATGGCACCACTGAGGAGGTACTATCTCTGCTTAGAGAAATTGGATTTTTACAAAAAGAACCGTAGGATCTGACTAATAAGTAGCAAGAGAAATCTGGAGAGCATACCTGGGAATGTATATTGAGGGTGTTGAGTGAGGAGAGGAATGGAACATGGGGCTGGATTAGAGAAGTTTGTTGAGATGGAGGTACTTTCCTGGGTCTCTCGATTTATCATCCTGGCAAGGGCACCTGGAGCTGGGATGACCCCTTGAAACTTGGAGAAAAAAAAAAAACAAACAAGGTCAGGGTTCAATCAGGAGACAGAAACCACAATACTAATTTAAATAGAATCTAATGTAAAGTATTAAGTAGGTATAATGATATTAACTAGGTAACTGAAAAGTAAAAAGAGTGATCGCTAAGTTATCACAAAGGCAGCAATTACAGGAGCAGATGCCATACCCAGGGCTGGTGAAATAAGGTAAGAGGGTGGAATTACCAAAATTGAAAAGCTTAGAGGAGGGATTCCAAGAAACTAAAACTCCGATCTCTGAGGAGGGGCCCCAAAGTGTTGGCAACTGGTGCTGCAGAGTACTGGGAAAACTGCAAAATGGATTCAGCTGCCATGAAGGGAAGTCACTGCCGTGCCAGGGTGAAGAAGTTTCACTGGGGTGATGCTCGTGGGAACAGAAAGCCAACAGGAAGCCAATAGGAAGAAGCAAGTCCCTCCTTCGTGCTTTAGCCTTATCAACTCCCTTCTGCACTCCTTATTGGCAGGACATAATGGGGAGCAACTGGAGATGCTGAAATATGATTTTCTGAGTCCTGGCTCCAGTACTAAACAACAGGGTATAGCGCTTAGGCAATAGCTTAACAACTGACAGAAAGAATAGCTACCATCAATGATGTAGCAACACATGAACTGCCAGGACTGGAGGAAGCATTCAAAAGGTTCAGAGAAGTCGACTCTCTAGAAGAAAAGTATTACCTAAAACCAGAGGACCCTCCAGCTGAGATGTTCTCAGCAAGCTCCTTTCACTGGAGCAATAAGAAATGAGCGTGTGAAGGCATCATGGAGCAGCTCAGTGGTGGCTATCCTTTCTAAGCTAAGAGGATAGTAGGAGAGGCTGCTATGCGCATGGACCTCCGCATGTCTGTTAATGGTGTGACAGTGGGATTCCAGAACTGCAGAGGCCAGGCGGCAGCACTTAACCATCAGAGGCAAGGTGGATGGAAAGTCTACCAAAGAGCCTTTACCCAGGGATCCGAAGCTTCGCTAATAAACCTTGGAGTTCTGATCTTGGTTCAAAAGGAGAAGTGGCCCGAGTAAAGGACACTTCTGGGCAGTGGTGGTGGTTTGGTTGATTAATCAGGAACCTGCAGAGGGCAAGACTGAAAACTTGGAGTTAAGGAAATCTGGAGAAGGAGCTTGTGGGTTGACCTCTGAGGGTAGGTACAAAGTGTGTGGATCTCGGTCTCATTTCAATGTCTACCAGACAGTGCCCACTGCAGAGGAGGCGCCAAACAGCCAGTTAGATAGCATGGTTCATCCCACGGAAATGAGCCATCCTCTCATCTCAGAGCATGCACAATGGGCCAGTGGAGCAAGCAGCCATGGCGGCAAGGATGGAAGCCATGCATGGCCCAACTGCATAGGCTCCCCTCACTAAAGCTGATCTAGGTATTACTACTACTCAGTGTCCAGTCTGTAAGAGCAAAAACTGATGCCAAGCTCTTGATACGGTACCACCCCTGAAGGAGAGCACCCAACCACAGGGTGACAGGTTGATTACAAAGAACCCAACCATTCCAGAGGCGCCATGATTCTTCTATGACTTCATGGGATTGATACAGGTTTGTCTTCTCAATTCATAATGTCTTGGCTAGCACTACTATCTGAAGGCTTCCAGAGTGTCTAATTTCTCATCATGGGATTCCCCCAATAATACGACCATGGAGGAAGTGGGCATGACCATATTATCCACTGGTCCTCCTATATGCCATATCAACCAGAAGCTGCCATCCTGAGAAAATCTTGGAATAATCACTTGAAGGTATAACTAAGGCATCAGCTAGAAGGTAAGGTCGAGGTGTTGTCCTTAAGATATATTTATATACCTTCAGCCAATAGCCATTATATATATACATACTGTATTCCTGATCAGTAGACTATACAGCTCTGGGAACCATGGAAGTGGCCCTTCTCACCATTAATCCCAGTGTCCCACTTGGTAAATGTATGCTTCCTCTCCCCAAATCCTTAGGCTCTGTTAGACTAGAGATCCTAGTTCCCAGAGGGTAAGGGGAGAACACTGCTTCCAGAGGACACAGAAATGGTTTTACTAAATCTAAAATTATACGTGCCTCCTGGCAACTTTGAGCTTCTCATGCCAGGAGACCAGCAGGCAAAGAAAGGGGTTACAGAACTGGCAGGGGTAAGTGATCCCGGCTGGCCCAGGTGAGGGGCATCTAGAATGGGTGGTAGAGAAGGAAGATGGTGAACATCACTTAGTCTCAGGACCAACTATAGCAGTGGCATTTTGGCTTGTTCCACTAACCCTACTATTGTCTTCCTTTTTAAAAAATAGTGACTGGCCACCACCTTGAAGAAGCAGTGGAAGGACATGAAACTCAATGTGGGGTGCAAGTTGATCAGAGCAGGTACAAGGGAGGACTGAAACAAATACTGTCATTGCCTTCCCCTTATCCTTCAAACCCATCAGTGTGCCCCCAAGACTTCCAGCTGCCAGCATCTGCATCATGGCTGAGGGATCTTTTCCCCAGAACTGCAGGAAGCTGACTGCATACATCACAGGTCACAAGTGCTGGGGAGCAGCCTCAACACTCAGAGGTGATGTATAAATGCCCAGCTCCCTTGTCCTTTGGCTGGGATCCTTCTGAGGCATGTGTTTTATCCCACTTCCTAGGGCTTCCCTGCGGGAGAAATCTTCACTTGCCCTCTGTGCTAGCTGGCTTAATAGTGCAGCCTTAGGCGGCTGGCTCCCCCTTCCCTGTATCACTTTCCCACTTCTCTGCAGTGTTACATACACCTCCCAAATACGCTATTTTCTCCAGGTCAGCTCCTGGAAGGACCTATGCTAAAGACACATGTGGTTCAAAAGGAGTGGACCTCCCTGGTGGCGCAGTGGTTGAGAGTCCGCCTGCCGATGCAGGGGATGCGGGTTCGTGCCCCGGTCCGGGAGGATCCCATATGCCGCGAAGCGGCTGGGCCCGTGAGCCATAGCCGCTGAGCCTGCGCGTCCGGAGCCTGTGCTCCGCAACGGGAGAGGCCACAACAGTGAGAGGCCCGCGTACCGCAAAAAAAAAAAAAAAAAAAAAAAAAAAAGGAGCAATGATTTAGAGAGTGAACTCATTTCTATTTTTAAAAAATCTCTCTCCCTCTCCCTCTGTGTGTTCCTCTCCTCCCCCTCCCCTCCCCCTTCTCTCCCTCCCCTCCCCCTCCCTCCTCCCCCTCCCTTCTCCTCTCCTCCCCTGTGTGTGTGACACGAGCGCACAAGCATGGATAATACATGAAAAGGGCCTATAAGAATATAAACCAAGTATTAACACTAGTTCTTTCTGGGTGGTGTAATCATGAATAGTTCAAAGTTCCTTTTAATTTGTCTCTGTGTTTCGTTTTTCTGCAGCAACCACTATGTATTAGCCGCTATATTTAATTGGCAATTAGGAGATTACTAATGGGTTCAGTGGAGTGGTGGGGAGCAGGGCCAGGCTTCTGCGGTTGATGAATGGCAGGGGAGGGTGTGTAGACGATTCTTTCAAGAGGCTGGGCTAGAGAAAGGCAATGAGGTGGTCGCTGAAGGGGGGGGAAGTGGAGGGAGGGCTGTTTTAGGAGAAACTCGAGCCTGTTTATAGGCTGAGGGCAAGTAGCCAATGCCAAGGAAGGAAACAAAAATACAGAGTGGAGAGGGGGAGAACTGAAGTCAGGTCCCAGAGGAGGCCTGAGAGGATTAGACCCAGACTCAGGTGGAGGAATTCCTTTTGAACAGAAGTCAACTTCATCCTCAAACCAGAGGAAGGGAGGTGAGGAGGAATAAAGTTATAAATGCACTGACTTCATCCATTTGTTTATTTTACACTCAGCGTCATTTCACAGAGGATTGACAGGTTGAAGGGGAGTGCCCATTGAGAAGTCCCCTTGGAGGGACTTTCTTCCTGGTGTGGGACACAAGGTCCCCCACAGAGAAAGAAGCAGGGGTGTGTCTATGGGGCTTGAGGAGACAGGTGAAGGTTTGGCATGATGGGGAAGGGAAAGAGGAAGGGGGGCGAGCTGGATGGTTTATAAAGACCATTGGATGGAGCCAAGGGCCCAGATTTGGCCCCGCTCCAAGGTCCACAACTGTGGAATCTTCTCCAGCAGTTGGGGGTGGAGAAGCCCGTGCCTCTTACTTGCTTTGGCTTTAGGCAAGTCACGTCACTCCTCTGAGCTGCAGTTTCCTCATCTGCAAAGGGGGAGAAAAATGACAAGTCTGGAGGGCTGCTGTGAGGATTAAATAAAGCCACGGACACCAAGCACCTAGTGCAGTATCTGGCGCACAGGAGTGGCTCAATCCATGTTCATCCTCTTGCCCCTCCCCCTTGGACGGGACTGAATCAATGTTACCTGGACAGAAGGAGGCATGGGGGTTGGTACCTCCTATTGATGGCTGCTGTTAGACACAACTTTAAATACAGGTGACTCTCGACATTCGTGTAGTTATGTTCTACTGAGTTGCTGCAGAGACTGAAATAGGGAATACTGAATCATTGCCCCTTGAGGAAATACAGCGTTAGGTTCCTGCGAGCCTCTGGCCACATATTCGTCAACCGATCAATACATAACCTTGTTTTATGTGTGTTTCTGTTTAAAGACGCCTTATTTAATATATGTTGTTCGTTCATTAACGTTGAACTCACGGCCAACAGCACTATAACTCGTGCCCGAATGAAGCTTATCAAACACACATATTTTCTCCCCAATGCCCATCACAGCCTTCGTGCACTTGGGAACACTAGACAGCACTTCAGTGCCACGCTTGGGACTTATTTTAAAAGAGCAAAATCGCCAACAAAAAGCCCCAAAGTGAGAAAAACGTGGCATGGAATAGACCACAAAAAGTTGACAATGTGAGAGCTGAAAGAAGAAGGCAGAACATCCCCTGGTTCCACCTCTCCTGGGAACATGCGTGGTGGGCAATCTAAATTTTTGCCACCCTGGGCCTGTGTATGTCCACAGATGACAGTGAAAACACCTCAAGTATTGATTGGGGGTTCCAAGTAAATTTGAGGAGTAAGCAAACTTGCAAATACAGAGTCCATGAATAATGAGAATCAACTGTGTCTTTCTTTTTTCTTTTTTTTTAGTTGAAGTATAGCTGATTTACAATGTTGTGCCAGTCTCTGCTGTACAGCAAATATTTCTTCTGATTATAAAATTAAATAATAAACAGAGCTATACAGTGTCAAAATTAAAGTCTTCCCCCTACCCTAGCCCACAGATAAACACGGTTAGGATTGCTGTAGTGTTCTACAGATTTTTGTTATACACAATAATGCCTGTGAGCATGGGTAGGACTGCGTGTGTCCATGTCTGTGTATCTGTGTGTATTTGGGTCTCCCTTTCTGTTTTCACTCAACAACATATCTTGGATAGCTGTGAAAAAAACTTTTTAAACTCCTGATGTTGTTTTTTAGAGATGAATAGAAGTGGGTGGCATACACTGCAGTCAGGATCAGGAAGTCTTGGTTCAGACCCCTCAACCACATCAGGTTGGGGAAACAGATCCAGGAAGGGCAATGACTTGCCAAACTTAAGTATAACCAATAGTCTGCGGGAGTGTAGTGTTCAGCATCTTAATGGAGATGGGGTAAGTTTAGAAGAACAACAGATAGAAGGGTGAAAAGACTAAAAGCTGGAAGGTATTGTGAAGGGCCCAAGAGACTGTGATTTTCAGCCAGAGAAAACCATGCTCTTTACACTTCAGAAGATATTGGTGCTGGATATTAAGAGGAACTTAGCTACCGAAAGGATTTAGACAATAGCATAAAATAGTACCAAAGCCTCTTCTAAAAACAGCTGTAGAGTAGCATGGGGTAGACTAAGCTGCTGCAACAGAGCCCCAAAATACAATGGCTTCTAGAAAATGGAAGTTTATTTCTCATTCTCTAGTCCACGTTGGTGGGTGGCTCCACTCCATGCAGTCAATCAGGAACCCAGGTTCCTTCCTTATCTTTGCTCTGTCAGCCTCTTTGAAGCATTACGGAAGCTGAGTTCCTTACACATCTGTGTTTCAACTCGAGGCAAGAGGAAATGGAGGACGGAGGAGCAAAAGCCTTAAGCACTATTTCTATTTACTTTTTATTGGAAAGGATTTAGTCACAAAGCCACACTGAACTGCAAGAGCAGCTGGAAAATGCAGTGTCTAGTGGATTAGCCAGTTCTCCAGGTACTATATTGCTATAGAAGAGGAGGATGGATTACATGTTGAATTAAATGAAACCCACTGTTTCATCCATCATCAAGCCTTTTTTTGTTTCATTTCAAATGCTTCAATAATTTAGACCCTGCCTTCTTTACAAAAAAAAAATTGGACATGCATATCAGTGCATCATTTGGGATTCTTACGTTTGCCAAGAGACAGCACACTGATATTAAACCTGCTTAAGCAATAAGATGGACCATCTTATATATCCAAAAGTCTAGGCTCTGCATCAGTGCACTAGCTCCTCTTTCCCAGGATTCTCCCCACCTCTGTCACGTGTTGGCTGCATCCTCAGACTGGGAGCAATTCCAAGTATCACCACCAAACACATCCACATCCAGCCAAGGGGGCAGACTGTTTTTGAAAGGGGAAAGACCCTTTGCAAAAGCCACCTCCCTGCCACAGGCTTACCCTCTGGTTTTTCAGGCCAGACTTGCATCACAGGTCTAAATGCAAACCATCACTGGTAAGAGGAATGCAACCACCATGATGGACTTGGACCAAACGGGATTTACCGCTAGAGCTGGGCTGAGGTCAGCCATTTCTTGGTCACGTGGGGAAGGGGGCCACCTGAACAAAATCAAGGCTCTGACTGCAAGGAAAAGTCAATGAATGGTTGCTGCATGAGCTACCAACTTGTTTCTGGCAATGATGGAGACATGCAACCAGATAATGATGTGATGGAGGACACATAAATAGCAGAGGCATAAACCTCAAGCTTTTTCTTAAATTGTGCCTTGATAAAGTTTAACTCCAGTGAATATTGCTGGAGGAGCCAGAAACTTGGGGGAGCCACCCTCATGCCTCCTTCTTTCTCACCCCGTATTCAATCCATTACAAAATTTCGTAGTGTCTATATTTTCAGTGCCCTGGTTTTCGCTCCTTATGCACTCTCATGGCCCCAGTTCAGGCCTCATCTCCTGCAGGCACTATGACAATGGTAATCTACTGGTGCCCAGTCTCTCTTCCTGAAATCCACATCTTTGCTACTGTTATTCAGGGACACACCTTCACTGTTCAAAGAGCGCTGCACATATGCAGACACATCAGAAAGCATCCCTGCCTTCATCTTGCTGATGGGATAATGAGCATCTCCTTGCTTCCTGAAACCCACATCAGACCAGGTCAGTCCCCTGCTTGAAAGCTCAATGTTTTCAGGAAATCCATCACCATGACCCTCAATGTCCTCCACCTCGCCCTAGCCCCTTTCCCACCCCACCCCCAACAGTAGAGAACCACTTACACTTCCCCAAATGTGCCTTCCCCTTTCACGCCTCCATGCTCTTGCACATGCTGCCTCCTCTGCCTAGAAATCCCTTATCCCCTCTCCATCTGGCATACAAGTCAAGGTCTCCTATTACTCTTCCTCCCTCTCTCCTGCTCCCTCCTCCCCCTTCTACCTCCACGGCCAGGCACACAATATAGCACTCCAGAAATGTCTGCTGAGTGGACACAACTCCTTGGGTCAGACATTAGTCAGGGCCAGGGCTCTCCAACTTCTCCAGCTAGCACTCCTAAAGAAAGTGAAGAGGAAATGGGACCCCAGGGCTTCGGAGTGTGAGGGACTTGAAATTGCTCTAAGCAAGCAGGGTATTTCTCGAGTTTTATCTTTATATTTTATGCAAAAGTTGTATTCTATGCAGATTAAACAACATATCCGTGTGTGTTTTAATACAAAATATTTTTTCCCAAATCTTCACATTGATGATCCAACAAGATATGCCTCCTTTATTCGTTATCCTCTCAAATTAGCTGTTCCCCAGCCCCCATGCGCCGCAGGGACCCCAAGCGAGACCTGGATGTTGTTCCAAGTGCACACCCTGAAGGAACAGCTGGGTTTCGCACCCCCGGGAGCTGGAGAATGGTGGGGGCGGGGAGGGGGGTCAGCTGGCTGCAGGCCGGGCCACGCCCCTCCTCTCCCCCGCCCGCCGCGGGGGCGGAGTCGCTGAGGCCCCGCCCTCGGGGGCGGGGAGGGAGCCACCTCCGCCGGCTACTCTGGCTCGGCTGGTTCCGGGTTGAGAGGCTGCGCTCGGACCGGAGCAGTGGCCGCTGAGCCGGTAGGGGTAAGGGGCCGCGCGGGGCCGGGTCTTGGGGCCGGGATCGGGCAGCTGAGCGTGCTCACAGCCCTCCTCTCCTCTGCCAGGCACAGCCGAGGTGAGGCTCTGCCTGGCTTCCCCTCCCCCTGAACTCCCCATCCCCAGCTTCTCCCCCTCCCCCCACCGCACCCATACCGGTATTACAGCCCCCCAAGGCCTCCGCCCCCCTCCTAGATCCCCTTCTCCCAGCACACATCCCTTCTGACTGCCCCTTTCCCTAGAAGCTTCTTGCTAGGAGCACCTTCCCTCAGACACCCACGGCTCCCTCCCTCCAGCACCCATCGCTCCGGGTCACCCTCTGCCTCGAGACCACCTTCCTGGGCTCGCTTCCCGGGTAGTCTCTACCCCAGACCTCTTACTCGCGTTACCCCACTCCCAGACAGCACCCATTCCTTCTCCTGTAGGTCCTGCTTCTCCGGGCCTGCTCCCCGCACCCATCCCTAGGTGCTGCCCCCGACAGCGTCGCGCTCTCCAGCCTGCCCCCTGCATCTCTGGGGACCCTCTCCGCCGTCCCCGGCGCCATGGCGTGCAGCCTCAAGGACGAGCTGCTCTGCTCTATCTGTCTGAGCATCTACCAGGACCCGGTGAGCCTGGGCTGCGAGCACTACTTCTGCCGCCGCTGCATCACCGAGCACTGGGTGAGGCAGGAGGCTCAGGGCGCCCGCGACTGCCCCGAGTGCCGGCGCACGTTTGCCGAGCCCGCGCTCGCGCCCAGCCTCAAGCTGGCCAACATCGTGGAGCGCTACAGCGCCTTCCCGCTGGACGCCATCCTCAGTGCACGCCGTGCCGCGCGACCCTGCCAGGCACACGACAAGGTCAAGCTCTTCTGCCTCACGGACCGCGCGCTGCTCTGCTTTTTCTGCGATGAACCCGCGCTGCACGAGCAGCACCAGGTCACGGGCATCGATGACGCCTTCGAAGAGTTGCAGGTGAGCCGCTTGGCGGGCCTGGGGCGGGGGCGGGGCCGGCCCGGGGGCGGGGTCAGGGTTGGACCGCAGGCAGGGCCCAGTCAGAATTGCCATGGGGCGGGGCCGCCGGCAGGGTCAGGGCCCTATCAGAATTAGGACGGGGCGGGGCCGCGGCGAGGAGGCGGTGTTGAGGGTGGGGCCTTGGTCCGTGCTCACCAGGCGGGGTCTCAGAGAGACCTGAAGTGGGGGGTGGGTGGGTCCATAGTTGGGGAGAGATCACCAATGGAGTGGAACTGCAGGGACAGATGAGATCAGAGCTGAACCAGGTACCGCCTGGACAAGGTTAGGGACGGAGCTGAATCAGAGCTGGGCAAGGGCAGGGCCACTGTAAGGGTCATGGGGCTAGACCGGGAGACAGGACCCACGTAAGAAGGGTTCAGGACTGAGTTGGAGACAAAGACACAGATGGGGAATGCGACAAAGTCGGGGCTAGACAGGAGGTGGGGCCGCCATCCGAGGATGAGTCTGGACTACACGGAGTAGCTGAGCTACAGGCTTTGGGGCATGCTGACCTGGGGTTCAATCAGGTATGCATCAGGGCCTGGGGAGCAGTACCTGGGCTAGATCGCTCTGGGCAGGTCAGGGTTAAATCTAAGAGAGGGTCTAAATGAGTGTCAGCAAACTACTGAGAGAGCAGGTTTGGGTGCCAGGGGCTAGGCCAAGGTGTATGAGGGGCTAAGGCTGGGATCAAGTTCAGATACTGTAAAGACCATCCTGGGTTTAAATCACAGTAGAGGCCAGGTTGAGAGTGAGCACAGGACTTAAAGACTCCGGATTTGGAGAATAAGGCCCGAAGGTGAGGTGATTCAAGAAAAGCGAGGGGGCTTCCCTGGTGGCGCAGTGGTTGAGAGTCCGCCTGCCGATGCAGGGGACACGGGTTCGTGCCCCCGTCCGGGAAGATCCCGCATGCCGCGGAGTGGCTGGGCCCGTGAGCCATGGCTGCTGAGCCTGCGCGTCCGGAGCCTGTGTTCCGCAGCGGGAGAGGCCACAAGAATGAGAGGCCCGCGTACCGCAAAAAAAAAAAAAAAAAGAAAGAAAAGCGAGGGAGGTGGACCTCTAGAAGTCTCCAGGGACTTTTGGTGACCTCCTTAGCTCTGTCACCTGCATCAGGACCTTGAGGACTAAATGAAACAGTACATGCAGGGTAACCTGAACATAGTCAGCCTAGGACTGTAATTGGTCTCCCTTAAGCCTTCCTGTCCTCACGGACTAACTCCTACTCAACTCTCAAAGCCCTGCTCAAATGCCCTCTCTGTGTAAGCCTTCTCTAGGCTCCACTGGCCAAAACAATAGCATTAGAGCTGCATCTTCCCAATCTCTGTTAATAAGTATAATGTTTTTTAAAAAAAACAGTGTTCCAAGATTAGCTATATTTGGGAAATATAGTATATTCTCTATACCCTCCTTGGAGGATTCTCAATGTACATTTGTATATTAAAGGCTTGGAGAAATCTTGTAGCAAAGAAACCCATTTTGCTGTGTTTAATAAAATGATTCCCAAGGTTATTTGAGCCTGGAATCTTTTTCTCAAGCTAAACCATTTAAATCTAGCAGCCCCGTGTATTTGGCCTTGGGATACCAGGCTAGCACACAGTCCCCAAGAGAAGTCTCTTAGTCATCATATCTATGGCCCCAAAGCCTGCCACAAGGCCTGGCCCACAGTGAACATCAGTAAAGGCTGAATGAATGACTAGTCCTGACCTGAGCTGGCCCAGGCTGTGGAGCCTTCGGAAGAAGAAGGTTTTTGACTCCTTAAGCAGGAGCTAAATAACTATTTTCCCTGTTGTAGGGGGTCACCCCCCACCTTATACATAGCCAGCCTGCACCAGCAGATGTCCTGGCCCTAGGAGAAATGACTCCATGTTCACCTTACCCACTCCTTGTCCCTTTAATCCCCAACCACCACTGACTCCCTTCCAGTTTGGCTGTTTGAGGATGGAGAGCAAGAGTTGGGGGCTCTGGGAGCTTGCACAAGGTTGGCATTGACCGTCCACCCCCAGAGCCCCTTGTGCCAGGCACTGGTATCCCCATCTCCCCGTCTATGAAATCACATAAACAGGGAAGAGGAGAGAAGCTTGGACAGGACTAGGTGCAGGTCGTGAGTTTGAAGGGACTCTGTCTGAAACCATCTGCCCAACGTCTTCATTATGTAGATGTGGAGACTGAGGTCCAGAGAGGTGATGTGACTTACCCAAAGCCACACTGCCAGACCGTGAGAGTGCCGGCCAAGAAAGCTCAGCCTGACCCCGGCTGCATCCCGCCCCTCCTGCTCACCCGCTCCTCTCCCTGTCTGACTTGCTAGCTGGAGAGAGCTCTGTGTTCCAAGGCTTGCTTCCCCTGTCTGCAAACCAGGAAATCCAAATTATTGTGTTGTGGTTTTTTTCAGTCCATTCCATGACCTGGGGCAGGCAGGAGAAATTGAACATATATTTTCCCCAAACGTTATTGAAACACTGTCATTCTCGGGTGAAAAGAAAAAGAGGACTGCCACTCACTTACCCTCTACTGTACTGTCCTGGGGTCAGTCACACTTGGGTTCCAAACCTTTCTTTAGCACTGTCTGTGTAATCAGCACATGTCTTCATGGAAACCTTGATGCTCTCGCCTGTAAACCAGGGTCAGGATGATTCTTTCCTACCAGGATTTTCATGAGGCTGACCTGAGATGAACCTGCTATTGAGATGCCTGGCACTTGGTAGGGGCTGGATCAGCAAGTGCTCCCATTCTTTCTCCTTCTACCTCTGAGAACTCATGTGCCCAGCTGGGCAAATGCCCAGACCTGCCTCTCACCTGAGCAGGAGGCCTTGCTTTGGTGCCTCCTTTGGGCTTGGCAAGAAAGTAGCAGAGAAACATGCCTTCCACTGGAGAAGTAAGCTCCTGGGTGAGGTTCAAGCCGCTCCCCACCCTCACCATCCCACCCCCTCTCTTCATGGGGAAGTGGGGCTCATTAGCTAGTTATGCACTGGAAATGAGGCTGAGCCTGCCCATCACACCCCTTCCTCTCCCAGCAGCTGGTGGTTTGTCCCCAGGGCTCCTGGAGCCTGGGCTTGGACCCCTCTCCTGGAGAATAACAGACTCAGAGCCGGCAGGGCCTTGGAGATAGCCTGATGCAAACTTCATTTGACAGATGGGGAAATGCCCTGGGGTGGGGGGGACCTTTCCCAAGGCCTTGAGGCCAGAGGAGGCTACTCCTGGCTCAGCCCGAGTCTCCTCACACCCCGCTGCTTAGCAGTTGGCCTGGAGCTTTTTTCATTTATTATAAATCCTGGAGGCAGCAGAGCGGAAAGGTTAAAGGCTCTGGCTTTGTATTCAGGCAGCTCGAATCTTGCGCTCCTGTTTCTGGCTGTGTGACCTTTGGGAAGTTCCTTATCATCTCTGAGCCTCAGGTCCCTCGTTCACAGCATGGGAATAATGGGGTTGAATTAAGTAAGATGACATTTGCAAGAACTTGGTACAGAACTTGACACATAGTAAGCACTCGATAAATGACAGCTCTAGTATGTTACATCATATTTGGCACTATTGACATTTGGGGCCAGATAAGTCTTTGTTATGCAAGGCAATCCTATGCATCGTAGGATGTTTAGCAGCATCCCTGGCCTCCACCCACTGGATGCCAGTAGCACCACCCACCCCAAGCTCTGACAACCAAGAATGTCTCCAGGCTTCATCAAATGTCCTCTAGGGTCAAAATCACCCCTGGCTGAGAACCCAGGCCTACAGAAGTCCTACTCAGCTTTCCAGGCTCAGCGCAGATATCACTTCCTTCATGAAGCTTTCCCTGACCTGCCAGGCAGAATCGCTTTGTACCCCAGATTCCAATACTGGGGTCAGATCCTGGCATCGTCACTGATAATCTGTGTGTCCTTGGTCAGATCACTTCACTTCTCTAAGCCTCCACCTGCTCATCTAGAACATGGGGATAACATGACCTTCCTGGGACAGATGTTGTAGGGGTTAGGAAGGCTGTATCAAAAGTGCCTGATGCTGTGCCTGGCACACAGTAGCACACGACAATTTTTAAATATCTTTATTTTTTCTGATTATAAAATTAACATAATAAACAGAGCTATATAATGTAAAAGTTAAAATCCCCCCATAATTCTACCCCTTGGAAAAACATGGGCTTTTTCTTAAAGATTTGCTTTCTAGTTCTACAGGATTTTTGTTGTGTAAACAGCCTGTGAGCATGTCTTGTGTGTGTGTGTGAGTGTGTATGTGTGTGTGTGTGCATGTACCTTCCCTTTTTTTTCACTGCTGAGCACTGGACCATAGAGCAAAGAGGATGGAAGGAGCCCCATCTCAGAAGGGTTTGGGGGCTTCTCGGCCAATGCTTACTGAGCCCACTGCCTGGGACTATACTAAGCGCCTTTCTGGTATTGCCTCATTTAATCTTCATAACACCCTGTCGAGTGGGTACTGTAACTTATTCTTTTTACAGATAAGAAAACAGAGGCTCAGAGGAATTCAGTGACTTGTTTGGTCACCCAGCTGGTAAATGGCAGGGCTAGGATTTGAAGCTTAGCTAACAGGCCACACATGGCCTCCGAGCTGCCTCTGAGGGCTGGGTGGTTGTCTCCCCCGCACGCTGCCTGTCTTTGTATTGTAAGTGTACTCAGCACAGGGTCAGGCTAAGGACACAGTCTGCCTGTGCCAGCTGATGCACCGAGGGCAGGTGCTGGATGGCATCTTGCTCAGGCATGGCATCCGGCTCTCTGGCCATCTCAGCTTCCTAGCCTCCAGAGGAGGGATTGGATGCAGTCCCAGCCACCCTCTCCAGGTCTCATGTGACCACTGGAGCCCTTCCCAAGGCCTCCTTCACGCCAAGGGAGACAGCAGTGGATCAGCCTGGGATGGGAGCCCTGAGGAGTTGGGCATGGGGATCCAGAGGCGCCGAGGCAGCCACACGGGGAAAGAACAGAGCTGGGGGACTGGATTCAAATCCTGGCGCTGGCTTCTCGCAGCTGAGTGGAAGGTGCTGCCTTCTCTGCACCCTTTCCCAACCTGGGAAGTGGAAATAAGAACAGAACTGTCCACTTAATGTATAAAGAGGGAGAGAGAGTTGCTGCCTATCCAGAGACAACTGATGCAAAGGCGCTTTATTTTGTACTGTGGACAGGGAGGCAGCCAGGTTGTCTGTGTCCTGGGGAAGTGGCCTCTGATGTTACTTTTCCCAAGAGAGGGCAGGATTTGTGTGCAAAGAGCAGTCTCCATGGGGGCGAGGCTGGCAATGAGTCAGACCCTGGGCTGCTGTTAGCATCTCTACTTCCCTCTTCACAGGTGTCTGTCAGTCAGCAGCCAGGAAAGCCTGTTCATCCAGGACACCTTGGCTAAGCACAGGCCACAGTGTCAAAACTCAGAATTGAAGTTGGGGACCCAGGATGTTTATTTTCTGGAGAGAAAAGGATCTGGTAGGAAGTGACAACAGAAACAGTAACAACCCTAAAAAAAACAGTAGTCAGAGGGTATTGGACACTTGTTATGTGCCAGGTGCTGTTACAGGCATTGAATCCTCACAGCAGCTGTTTTCCCTTTCCCTGCTCCCCCAGTGGGACTAGGATCAGCCCCATTTCGCAGAAGAAGACGTTGAGGCTCAATAACTTGCCGAAGGTCACACTGCAAGCAGGAGGCAGAGCTGGGATTCAGACTCAGGTCTGTCTGGCTCAGAACTCAACCTCCTCACCAAAACCCTAACTGCCTCAGGGAGCATCCAAATGGGGAGGGACCTCAGAAACCATCCTCTCCCCACTTTACAGATGGGGAAACTGACTTGCCCGAGGTTGGTCCAGAGCCCAGCTCCCTGGAATCTCAGTCCAGTGCTATTTTCACAGCATCATTTACCTTCCGGACCTTGAATTCTGCTTGAACACTGGGGCAGGTGTGGAGGATTTGGAGATGGTTCTATCTTGGATTCAGGGATTCATTCAATAATTTCTTCAGTCGACACTCCTGCTGTAGCTAACTGAGGGCCAGGTCCTGGGCCCAGGAGAGAGCAGGACAAGCTTGACCCTGCAGTGGTTCTTGGGGGATAGGCCCAAAAGTTGCAAGGTCATGTCCTAGGCTCGTCTGGCCATAAGTCAGCATTGCCCAGGTCCCCCTGGAACTGACAACTGAGCTGAATCCTGAGAGCAGAGAAAGGAGACGTTACAGACAGAGGGAATAACAACATCCACAGCCCCACTGCCTGGGTGCAGAGAGTGCCAGGGGCAGGCACCCTTTCTCGTTTAATCCTCACAGCCGCCCTAGGAGGTGGGTCTCATTGCCCCCTTTTGTACATAAGGAAACTGAGGCTCAGAAACTGTGCCTAAGACCACACACCCAATAAGTGTCGCTGAAGCTAGAACTCAGACTCAGATGATCTGAGTCAGCCAGGGGCAGGCATGGAGGGGAGCCAGTGGTTCCTTGTAGCTGCAGGGGAAGGGGTGGGAAAGGGAGGCTTGACCAGCTCATAAAGCGCCTTGAATGTGCCACCCCTGCCTAAGGAGCTTGGACTTGATCCTGGAGATTCGGGGGAGCCAGGAACAGGTTGGAGCAGGCGAGGCTGGCCTGGTCGGTGTGCACTGAGGGGCAGCGTGCAGGTGGGACAGGTGGGGGCCAGCCTGGAGGAGGGGGAGCAGCCATGAGGTGCTGCCTGCCGGAGACCGCGAGGCTCAGCGTGGACAGGGTTGGGGCTCAGAGGCAGAGAAGATGGATGAGAGTTCAGGTCTGTCGGGAGGACCAGGACATCAGAGGGCTGTGGGTGGAAGAGAGATTGGGGGAAAGGAGAAAAGAGGCAAGTTCAGTTTGCCGTATGAAGAGTTGGCGTCCCCTTGGGGCAGAGAGGGGAAGGGAAGGCAGTAACTGGGCACGGAGAAGGGGAGGGGCCTTGAGCACCTACTGTGTGCCACGCCGTGCTGGGCCCTTCAAGGCTGTCATCTCATTTAATCCTCATCGCACCCTCGCCAGTGGCTCCGGTCCTCATTTTATAGGTAAGGCTCTGAGAGGTGGACACTGAGAGGGGAGGAAATGATCTACCCAAGGGCACGCAGGCAGGATTCAAACCCAGGTTTTTCTGACACCCAAGTTTATGCTATTTCCACTGGGCAGCGCTGCTTAGTGACCGGGGCTCGGGGGGAGGGGGTGTCGGTCCCTGAAGCCAGGGGAGATGGCTTCCGGCAACAGCTTTCTCCTCTGGGCCGGGAGAGGGATGGCCTTGTAGGAGGGGAGGTCTGGCCTTTGGGGCATGTGAGCCCTGGCTCTCTGTTCTCCCCCTCAGTGACTGCCCGAGTCCTGGCCTGTCCATGCCTGTGGGAGCCCCAGAGCCTCTCAGCTGACATATTTGCATAATTGTGTGCTTAGGTCTGCACCAGCCCTGACTCTGCCCTCTCTCCAGAGGGAGGGGTACAGAGCTATGACTCTGCCCTCAGAAGGGCCCTCCTCCCATCCCTCATTCCTGCCCTGCCCCAGAGTGGATGGGGCCTGCTGAGTCCAGCTTCCCCAGGCTGACTTCCAAGGCATCCTCCATCCCACCCACACTGCCCTCACCCCTGCTAGCCCCACTGGCCTCTCCAACTTGTGACTCCACCCACATACCTGGCTCCTGCCATCCCCAACTGCCCCCCACTTCGTGCACACGCCAGGTGTGCCCCTGTTCTCTCCACCTGGAATGCTCTGGCCCCGCCCTGGAGACTTGAAGGGACCCTGCCCATCCATCCATCCATCCATCCATCTTCCCTGATCCTCCCGTCAGAAATAAACTCTCTCCAAGAAACTCCCACAGTTCTGAGTCCCTATTGCACATACAATTATTTATTTATTTTAAAAAATTTTTTATTTTTGACTGTGTTGTGTCTTCGTTGCTGCCCGCGGGGTTTCTCTAGTTGTGGCGAGCAGGGGCTACTCTTCGTTGAGGTGCAGGGGCTTCTCACTGCGGTGGCTGCCCTTGTTGCAGAGCACGTTGCGCGCCTAAGGCTCTAGGCGCGGGGGCTTCAGTAGTTGTGGCGTGCGGGCTTCAGTAGTTGTGGTGCTCAGGCTTCAGTAGTTGTGGCTCGCAGGCTCTAGAGCTCAGGCTCAGCAGTTGTGGTGCACAGGCTTAGTGGCTCCACGGCATGTGGGATATTCCTGGACCAGGGCTCGATCCTGTGTCCCCTGCATTGGCAGGCAGATCCTTAACCACTGCGCCACCAGGGAAGCCCTCACATACAATTATAATTATCGTGATGCTAATGACAATAACTACGAGTGACTGAGCATTTCCTGCGCCTCACTTCAGGTCAGGTATTAAGTCACCTAATCCTCACAGCAACCACAGAGCCGGCACTGTCATTAGCTGCACTTCACAGGTTTGGAAGCTGAGGTGGGAGGGAGGGTGTCACACACACAGCCGGCTTCCTGGTGTTCCCTCCGCATTGTCTTGCTCTCCCTTATAGTCTACCTATCTGCATTTCTGCCTCCCCTAGAACCTGCAGACTCGGAGCAGCTGGCACTCCGCCTGACCGTGGGTGCCCGGACATGATGGCTGTATTGAACTGAGCGGGAGGCAGAGAGGCCGAGCGGTTTCCAGCATGGATTTTGGAGTCACTCAGATCCCCACTTCTGACTCTTATGAGCTGTGTGACCTTAGGCAACCTGCCTGACCTCTCTGAGCCTCCATTTCCCTCTCTGTAAGACTGAGGTGATAAAGGCACTAACCTCATGAGAATTAGTGAGAATTAAGTAACATGATGAGAATTAAGTGATGTGAGAATTAAGAGAATTAAGTGATGTTGTGAGAATTGTGAGAATTAAGTGACATGATGCCTGTGAAGTTCAAACCCAAACCATACCACCTCCAGACATGGTTCTGAGCCTCCGGCATGGCCAGTGTCCTTCCTCACAGTTAGCTCTATTGCTTAGGAGTTTATCAACAGCTTCCTGTTTCCTGTCGGTCTTTGCTGGGAGGAAATTTTCCAGTTGGTTCTCTGTAAAGCTGTGTGGCCATGGGCCACTCAGTCACTTTTCTTGGACCTCAGTTTCTTGTTCTAGAAATCCAGATTGTTGGACCAGATGGTCCCTGGGGCTCCTTCTTGCTCTGGCCATCTGAGGAGGAAAGAAGGGGCCAGGACATAGTGAATGGTGGGGACGTGGAGAAGTGACCCAGGAGCCTCATGGGGGACATGGTGACCTCTCTGTCTCCCGAGCAGCCAGTGTGGCCAGGCTCTCCACTGTGGTTGAACACTTCTTACTGTTATCTCATTTCACCCTCCCAACCCTAGGAGGTATTGTTATCCCCATTTCACAGACAAGGGACTGGGGCACAGAGAGGTTAGGGTACCTGCCCAACGTCACAAAGCTAGTGGGTGGCAAAGCCAGTCTCCTAACCCAGGGAATCAGGTCTGGTCCCAGGCCTGGAAGGAGGGAAGGCTGCCTCCTAGTCTTGCTCTGTGGGTTCTAGGTTTTGTTTTTCCTAAGTTAGCTGTTCCCTCAGGCTCAGTAGCCCACCTGAGGAGAGCTGCCTCCCTGGGATCTCCTCCTACCCTTTTGGAGGTGAGCTCTGACCCAGCCCAGCCTCTTCTGTGGGCAGATTCATTCCGCAAACTCTGTGCCTGGCCCTGTCCTAGGTACTGATAGTGTGAAAATCTATCTGACATAGTCCCTGGCCTAAGAGCCCATATCTCATGGAGAAGACTGACAGGTCACCTTGCTGTTAAAATACAGTGTGTGCCAGATAGTGTGAGGGAAAGCTCTGTACACAGAGGATTGTCTGAGGACAGAATGGAGTTTGGGGTATGGCTTCACAGTGGAGGTGATGTCTGATCTAGACCTTACGAGATGAGCATGAGCCTAACAAGTGGAGAAAACCATGTGGGTGAGCATTCCAGACAGAGGGAACAGCATGTGCAAAGGCCTGGCGGAGAGCACTGCAAGTTGTTTAGTGCATCTAGAGCAGCGCGGTCCAGTAGAATTTTCTGGGATAATGGAAGTGTTCTGCATCTGTGCTGATGCCGTAGCCACTGGTCACCTGGAGCTATTGAGCACTTGAAATGTGCAACCTGGTGCAACCGGTACAACCGAGGAACTGAATTTCAATTGTATTTCATTTAAATTCATTTGAATTTCAATAGCCGCATATGGCTAGTGACTACTGTATTGAACAGTACAGGTCTGGATGAAAAGAAAAGGCTGGAGACGCAAGAGGGAAGGGATATGGGAACAGATGTATATGTATAACTGATTCACGTTGTTATAAAGCAGAAACTAATTTAAAAAAATGTTAAAAGGAAAAAGAAAGAAAAGGCTGGAGAAGAAATTTGGGGCCAGTAGTGAAGGGCCTTGAATGCCACACTCAGGCTTCCTGCCCTTCCTCCCAGACAATGTAGAAATCCTGCAGAGCGGCCCAGGGAGGAGAGGCAGGGACACATCTGTCCTGTCAAACGATTACCCCAGCTGCTCTGCGGGGCAGGGAGGAGCCTGGGGCCACAGTCCAGAAAAGAAGTGATGAAAACTGAACCGGGGTGGTGGGTATAGAGAGGAGAGAACAAATTCCAGGGCAAGCTTGATGACTGATTGGATTGGGGGCGTGGGCCATGTCAAGGGTGACCCCCAGATTTCTGGCTTGGATGGCAGCGGGGGTGGGGGGGTGCCCTTCACTGTGATGGGGAATGTGGAGGAGGGGCAGTTTTGGGGTCCCGTACCACTATGCCAGCATCCACTGTGATGTGAGTGTCTATGTCCCTGTCTCCCCCCAGCCCATCTGCACACCTCCTGAGGCATCATGGGTTGGGACTCATACCCCATCCCTCTCCCTGTCGCTGACACAGCAGCACGTGGGGCCCAAGGAGGCCTCATTCAGCACATGTTTGCGGAATCGACGAATGAGTGTTCCATTACTCCCGGGATCCCGTTGTTCCCTGGCCCTGAAAGCAGGGAGGAATTTGACCGTGTCCCTGGGGTGCCCTGAGTGATATGAGGAACATGGCCTCCAGGGCAGCTTTCTCGGAGACTCTGAAGAGCTGCCTGGGTGGCTGGGTCTATGAGGACTACCAAGGGGAAGGGTTGTAGCATTTGGTTCATCTCCTCAAAATCTGTGTCTCGAGCAGACTATGTCCCAAGACCCCAGGCAGTCAGAGAGGAGTAGTCTTAGGTGAACACGATACGTCTGTTCCAGTGGCTCTGATGCACATGAATCTATTAGGAATGAGTTCCAGCTGTTAGTAATAGAGAGCTGCCCAGAGTAGCTGAAATTAAATAGGAGTGTATTTCTCTCCCATGTAACACAGGTCTGTAGGACAGGACCCCAGGCAGTGGTGTGCCAGAGCCACACCTGAGTTCCTGAGAACTCGTTGTGCAAATCTCTTCCCAGCTCTGCATCTGGTGACCTCACATGGAGAGCTTCAAATTGGCTTTGGGGGGAACCTTTACACCAAGGAAATTGGCCAACACTATAAATTGGGGCTGTTTTTCTTTTTTCCAGAGGGCAAGCTTCCTAGCATATCACTGAGTGCAGTGATGGTGTGGCTACCCCATCAGGGACCCAGGCTGCACCTTCCTTCTATTTCTCTGGTTTCAGCCTGTCACATCCATCTTTCTGGCTGCCTTACAGCCTGAGATGGCTACCAGAGTTCCAGTCATTATGTCTATGTAAGCTCTCTGCTCTCACAAAACCAGCTATTCCAATTTTTCTATCTGACTCGTATTTTCAAGGCTGGCTCCTCTTCATCCTTCAGCTGTCATCTCAGGTGTGACCTCCACAGAGAAGCCTTCCCTGATACACTACCTAAATTCGCCACCCATCCCATTCGGCTTTATTTTCTCTAGAGCATAGACCATAATGGGTAGCTCTCTGATTCTTTTATTATTTTCCTTGTTATTATCTGTCTTCCCCACTAGACTGGAAGATCCCTTTTAGTAGGGACTGCATCTGTCTGGTTCTCTGCTGTGTCCCGAGTGCCTCAACAGTGCCTGGTACATCATAATTGCTCAATAAATACTTGTTGAGTGAATAAGGGATGGTAAACACAGATCATTTTGTTTTCTACATGTTTCCCTTAGTGTGTCATCATGACCATTTTCTCATGTTGCTATTTAGTCTGTAAAATTAGTTGGACTAGATGTTTTCTGAGGGCCCTCCCTGCTCTGACGAGATGAGTGGGCAGGAGGTGAGTGTGAACAGGGAAGTCAACTCCCTGGCATCACTCACAGCCCAGGCTGACTAGGGAGCCCGGGCCCTGCTCAGAGGCTGTTTCCATGGAAATTCACTCCCAAAGCAAACTTCCTTGAGCCCCATCTCAGTGCCAGGCCATTGATGAGTATGGGGGATATAGAGAGAAAACGGTAGGGAGGGCCTGCCCTGCATGGGGATGGATAACGGACAGCCAGAAGAACAACGAGCTGTGATACAATGGGCTAAAAGTCCAGAACTACTGGGGGCCACCAGCCTCCCTACCCCATTCATTCATTTGGCAAATACTTACTGAGGCCCTACTGTGTGCTGGACACTATTCTAAGCATTGGGGATGGAACAGTGGACAAGCCAGACAAGATTCTTGCCCTCATAAAACTCACACGCCAATGGAGGAGATGAACAGTAAACACAATGTCAAATAAATAAGCAAGATCATGGACAGCAGGAGGTGCTATGGAGACCACTAAACAGGAGGGTGGAAGGGATGCTGCTGTGCATGGGCTGGTCAGGCAAGACCTCTCCGAGGAGGCAGCATCTGAGTTGATACGTTAATGCTACAAAGGAATCACAGGGAGAAAATCTGAGAGTGAAGTGCACCAGGCAGAGGAAGCAGCAAGTGCAAAGTCATAAGGCTGAAACAAGCCCAGCGTGAGGCACAGGAAGAAGACCGCTTTGGCTGGATGGGAGTGATGGGGGAAGGATGGTGGAGACAGAGGTGGGACTAGGGACAGGGGACTGAGGCACTTGCTTCAGGTGCAAAATTGAAGCAGGCGCCCAAAAACTCAGTAATCAAGATAATATCTAATGCAATTTTTTTTTTGCGGTACGCGGGCCTCTCAGTGTTGTGGCCTCTCCCGCCGCGGAGCACAGGCTCCAGATGCGCAGGCTCAGCGGCCATGGCTCACGGGCCCAGCCGCTCCGCGGCATGTGGGATCCTCCCGGACCGGGGCACGAACCCGTGTCCCCTGCATCGGCAGGCGGACTGTCAATCACTGCACCACCAGGGAAGCCCTAATGCAATTTTTAAAAATCAAAATTAATGCCAAAACCCCCATGATGAACCAAATATCAAATTTTTAAATAAAGACAAGATGACTAGCAATGTCATGCTGAGCCATATAGGAACCAGATGCAAAGGAAAAACGAGTAATACCGGTCCTGTCCTTATTTAAAAATTTGACCTGTTGTCTATCATGGATTTTTGTTGTTGTTCATCATGGGTGTCATCACTATAGAAAACATGTCACCTGGTGTCATGATTATGGTTTCCGGAACCAGACTTCCTGAGTTCCATTTCTGGCACTACCCCTGCATGCTTAGCTGTATGCCTCGGGGCCAGTGTCTTGACCTCTCTGTACGAGTGTCTCCATCGGAAAAGGGGGCTGATAATAGTGCCTACCTCAGGGTTATTGAGAGGATTAAATGACAAGCCAAGGTCTAAGAACAGTGCCTAGCCCACCGGAAGCGCTCAGAGGATGTTGGCAGTCAGTCGTAGCCCTGGACAGCAGTACAGCCTTGGTTCCTGCCAGAGGATTCTAAGCAAGGAGTCTTGGCCAGCAAATCAGGGTGGGTCAGAAAGTGTGTGGAGGTAGATTGGAAACAGGGAGACCAGAGCCCCTAGGATGGCCAGAGAGGAGGCTGTTGCAAAACTCCAGATGGAAGATGGGAACAGACTCTGGAGATACTTAGGAGACAGACTCTGCGGAACGTGGTGGTTGTTAAACTGTGAAGGGAGGCGGGTGCTGGGGCAGGAGACAGACGGGGCCAGGATAGCTTCCAGTGCCCGCAGTGGACGGGCCTGGGCTCTGCATCACCACGGAATACCCGGGCCGGATCTGGCCCGCGCCCCCATCCCGATCTTGTCTGTGTTCCAGAGGGAGCTGAAGGAGCAGCTTCAGGCCCTTCAGGACAGTGAGCGGGAGCACACGGAGGCGCTGCAGCTGCTCAAGAGACAGCTGGCGGAGACCAAGGTGAGCCCGGCCTGGACGTGGGGGCGGGGCTGGCTGTGGTGGGGGCGGGGCTTCGTGGGGGCAGGACCAGTTGGGAAGTTGAGGGGCGTGGCCTTGGGCCTGCTGTGGGGGCGGGGCTTCGAGGGTCCAAACTCCAGGTGTTAGGCCGGGGCATGGGGGTGGGCGGAGGCTGGGGCTTCCCTGAAGGTAAATGGGGCGGGGACCCACTCCAAGATGACTGAGGGCAAGTGGGATCCTTTCTCCCTTCCTGCTTTGGGTGAAAGTTGAGGTGGGACCAGGGACCCTTTGGAAAACCCTGGCGTCCTGCGGGGCTGGAAGAATGTACCTAGTCTTTTTTTTTCTCCCGTTGCTAAACACACCCATTGCCCAAGGAGCCAATCCTGAGAATGTTCCTTCGAAGCCCTCCTGATGATTTGTGACTCAGCCCTGGTATCAGCTCCCCTCTTCAACTCGGACTGTGGAGATATAGACTCTGAAAAGTAGCGTCAAACCCTGCAGGCTCTGGCCACAGTGGTTTGAAAAGAAAAGCCTTTTTTCTTGACCTGAGAGGAAAGCCCTGGGTTCTGATCCAGCCACTACCGTGCTGTGTGACTTTGGGTAAACTGCACACTTATCTGGGCCCCTAGTCTTCCCATCTGTGCTGTAGGGACTCTGCCAGGCTCCTTCCAGCCGTGATGTTCTAGATCCTAGCACACTTCCAAGGGGCTCCCTCCAAGTCCCCCACAGATACCTCTAACTGGGCAAGGCTTGCTCTGATTTCTGCTGTCCTTCTGGAACCAAGCACTGGGGACCCAGGCCTGGCTGCTAAGCTCTTGGGTGATTTCAGTGTGGCTCCACTCCATTTGCAGGGGTGCCACTGCCAGCAGCAGCTGGAGCAGAGCCTTAGGAATGCTCTGGGCCTCCAGAGGTCCCCCTGGGGCCTGGAGAGGCCATTGGAGATCCAGACCTGTGACCCAGCTTGGCCACCAACACACTGTGGGGTCTTAGGGAGGTCATGACGAACATTTCTTCAGAGAACACTCTGGAGTGCGTCCGGGCAGGACCCTCAGTGGGCATCAGATGGGAAGCAGTCACAGGACTCTGGCCTCTTTGCTTCTCCCAGCCTCATTTTCCCCACCTGCCTGGTGATCCCACACCTCTCAGGTGAAGAGAAGCAAATGGAAGCCTCTGTCTGTATGAGAGGGGAATATTATGGTCTGTTTCTTCTCCCCAGCATTCTGTTCTTCTCTCCACTCCCCACCCGCATTGTTTTTCTCCACTGACCTTTTCCTCCCCTGCCTTCCTGTCCATCTGTCTACCTCTCGGTTGTCCTCTGGGGCCACCTTCCCCTCCAGTTCCCCCAGCCCTGCTTCCTGTCTGGACTGGGATGTTTATACAAGAAATGCCTATGGATGCTTTGGAGGTCATATTTCACCTGGTGCCTGACTCGGCTTTCCTGTGGCGCCTGCCCCTCCAATGGCCCGGCCTGAGGGCCCGTCTGATCTCCCTCCCCCAGCCCAATGTTTTCCTTGGTCGGCCCTGACCGAGTGACGCATTCTTGGCAGGGTGTTGTTCTGAAATGGCCCCAGCTCTTCCAACCCCAGTGTGTTCCCAGGGATGTGGTGGGTCAGGATGGGAGCTGCTCTCCCAGTCGTGACTGAAGGGATTGGGAGTGGGGCGGGGCTGGCTCTGTCCTAGAAAAAACTAGAGTAAATGAGACACACCAGTTTAGCTGAAGCTTTCTCTGTGCTGGGAACTGTGTTCCCCATCCATTGTCTCGCCGAACTGCACAGAATGTCACCTCTATGACTGCAGGATTCCCCAGAACCTACACGGTGTCTAGCACACAGTAAATAGTTGTGGAACAAATGAGTGGGGAAAAAAGATACACCTTCTGAGGTAGGAATAGTTGTTGTCTCCATTTTATTGGCAAGGAAACTGAGGCCCAGAGAGGTTGAGGGACAGGCCTAAGGCCCCACAGCTAATAAGTAGCTAATTGAGACCTTACTGTCCAGTTCTGTCTGAGCCTAGTGCATATTCCAGCCTCACGCTGGAATGTCCTCAGCGAGATCTCTGGCTTTGTGGGCTGCAAGCCGGGTAGGCCTGGAGAACCCATCAGGGACATATTTCGGGCTCCTGGGGTGGCTGATGTTCCACTTCTGAGCTGCCCTCTCCCAGCCTCTTTCTCTCCTCTTGTCCTGGGGACACTGGGCCCCTACCTGAGAGAGAAGATGGAGTCTGCACCCACCTCTACAGAGCAATCTTGGGCAAGACCCCTCCCTCCTTTACCTCTCAAGCAGGTCCTGACCATCAGCCTTGTGCCAGGCTCTGGGATGCAGGGCTAAGGAAGATGTCATTCCTACCGGGAGGACCAGTAGTTCATCCACTACCGGTCCGTTAGTTCATCCACTAACTGGGAAGCCACATAAAATGTGGGGCAGTATATTCAGAATATTTACAAAATGCTCTGGGAACATTTAACTATTTAACTGCCTGGAAAAGTTAAGGAAGGTATCACAGAGAAGGTGGCTTTTGATCTGGGTCTTGCAGGATGAGTAGGAGTTTGTCGGTTGAATAAAGCATTTGCTGGGGGAGGGGTCCACTCTAGGCAGGTGGAATTACGATGCAGCAGCACTAGAGAGGTAAGCAGGGATCAGATTAAGGACTTTGGATTCCAGGCTAAGAAATTTAGCCTGTACTAGTCATCAAGGAGCCAAGAAGGGTCCCTAAAGACGAGATCGGCTGTGACCCAGTTTGCACGTTAGAAGGATCACTCTGGCAGCAAGTTTGTTGGCAAAGATGTGGAGTTGACACGTGGAACCAGTGAGTTGGTGGGACCCAGGGGCATGTGTGGAGGAGGCAGGTGGAGAGATGAATGTGGCGCTCAGGAGACATGTAAGACCTTCGAAATGGGCTTGGAAGCCATCCTCAAAGCAGTGGGAGTTGCAGGGTGTGAACAAAAGGAGCCAGCGTGGCCGAGTCCTCAGGAACGGGGGTGGCAGGGAGGGAGCAGCCACAGAGGTGTGAGGCAAACCAGAAATTTCTATGAGTAGAGGGTGGCCCTTGGGCCAAATGCTGCTGCAGATTCACCAAAGAGCAGCCGGAAGGGGTGGCCATGAGATCTGGGGCTCTTTGGAGGGCAGTGGCGGACGGTGCAGGGAGGGCAGGCCCCAGCTTCCCCACTGTGACCTGCCGCTGCCACAGCCTTGGCCCTCCCTGGGTGAGGGCGCTCCGGGAGGCCACAGGCAGCCTGGCCCTTCATCCCCAGCCTCTCCGCCACCCCCTTTGTCTGCCCTGCGTGCTGGGTGGGCATGCGCAGGGAGGCTGGCCCACTGCCAGCAGCTCTTCCTGCCGCAGGCAGCCGGCAGCCACGACGACTGGGAGGGAACAGGCCCTAATTGAGCCTTTGTGGAGCCTCCCACAGAGCCCTGGGCACTGAACACAGCAGGGTCTCTGACTCCGTGAACTCCCAGCCAGGATCCCACAAAGTCAAATTGCAGAGGCAGGCCCCACACGCTGCTGCTGCAGCCGAGCCGCACTTGTGTACCCTGTGTCATCCTGCCTTGTGCTGTCCCCTCGGCCCGCTGCCCACACCCCCCAACTGACATCCTGCCCGTCCTTCAGGCCCCAGCTCAGAAGTCATCTCTCCACGAAGACTTCTAGGATGTGCCTGTTCCAGTGTTTTAATAACCAGGCTCTGGGTCTGCACCTCAAACAATACCATGCACTTTGTGAATGTTCCCTCACTTACCATAGCCCTGCAATGTCATTGTATACCCTTCTCCCAGATAAGAAAACTAAGGTTCAGAGATATCAGGCAACTAAGGTTGCCACAGCTGGAGACCCAGAGCCACTGGGCACCAAAGCTGTGCCCTTTACCACTCAACCCCTCCTGGGCCTGGCAGTGCCCTTCGGGGCAGAGAGAAACACGGAAGTCCATGCTTATCTCCTGTGACGATGGCTTTAACCCCCCAGCTCTTGTTCCCTGGCCAGAGGGTCTCGGGGTGGCGGGACAGGGCAAGTGACCACCAAGCTTTGCCCAGCACGTTGCCATTTATAAAGCTCTTTAACATCTGTGATCTCGTCATCTTTGCTTGGGCCCCATGAGTGACTTTTTTAAAAATAAAAATTTAAGGGAATTCCCTGGCGGTCCAGTGGTTAGAACTCGGCGCTTTCACTGCCGTGGGCCCAAGTTCGATCCCTGGTTGGGGAACTAAGATCCCACAAGCCATGTGGCGCAGCCAAATAAATAAATAAATAAAATTTTCACTCTCTCCCAGACTGAACTCAGCATCCTCTCCCTGCCCCCCACGTCTCCTGCCAGCTTCCCCATCCCTCCCACCCCCAAGCCAGAAATCTGGACATCATCCTTACACCTGTCTCTCCTGTACCCCTACAGCCAGCCAGTTGGTCACCAGGGTCAAAGAGGCTCTCCTACAAATGTCTTTCAAGCCGTGTCCATCTGCTGCTCCCCTAGTTCAAGCCTCATTGTCTCACCTGGACCATTTCATTGGTTTCCTAATGGAGAACAACTATCTGCTGTCCCTGCTATGCCAGTTCTCTCCTGCCACCATGCTTTTGCATGTGCCATCCCCTCACCGACATGCCTTTCCCACCCTTTCCTCTGTGCATGCCAAGATGCTCGGTTTCCTCCTCTCACCCAGGGATCACCCCATCCACTCTCCCTGACTGACCCCTGATGACTGTCTCCACAGTCTTCCACCAAAAGCCTGCGGACCACCATTGGGGAGGTCTTTGAGCGGCTGCACCGGCTGCTGCGGGAACGGCAGAAGGCCATGCTGGAGGAGCTAGAGGTAGACACGGCCCGCACACTGACTGACATCGAGCAGAAAGTCCAGCGCTACAGCCAGCAGCTGCGCAAGGTGCAGGAGGGGGCCCAGATCCTGCAGGAGCGGCTGGCTGAAACTGACCGGCACACCTTCCTGGCCGGGGTGGCCTCGCTGTCTGAGCGGTAAGTACCCGCCTGCTGTGGGTCTTCTCCAGGGGGTGTCCCCTCCCTGGCCCTTGTGGGATGCTGGGATTGGAGGCAGATAGGGTGGTTAGCAGAGAATTCATTCATTCAAATCTCCATCAAATACACAGGACATCTGCTATGTGCCAGAGCCTAGGGTAAAAGCTTTAGGTATTCATATTATTTTATATACAATACTTATAATCATATAGGATATTACTTGTTTTATGTGCTTTATATTATATTACAAATATGTGTTTTATATTATCTATTATATTATTTATAATAACGTTGATATTATATATAATAAATAATAATATGTAAATTATTATAATCCTAATAGCCCCTTGGAGGTAGTTACCACTGCCATCCCCATTTCACACATGTAGAAAATGAGACACAAAGAAGCTATAGCAATTGGCCAAGGCCCTTCGTCTAGTATGTGGGGGAGCCAGGATTCAAGCCCAGGTCTCTCTCGTTCCATACCTGCCTTTAATAATAATAACACTTAATTATTCGTTCGTTAATGACCAATACTGATAGCTAACATCATGTATTCAGTGTTGACCTTGAGCCAAGTACCATGCTAAGCATTTTACATACATTATGCCATGTAATCCTCACAAGCCTAGGAAGAAGGTGTTATCAGAGTACCCATTTTAAAGATGAGGAAACTGAGGGCAATAGCTAGAGAATTAGGAAGTGGCACAAGCAGGCACTTGAGTCGGCACTTGGGTCCAGCAGACTTCCCACACATGACCTCGCCCTATGCCAGCTGCCCTGAGGTGCTGGGACAGGAATCCAGCCCCCAATGTGGCCTGCTCTCTTGCTCTCCTTCCAGGCTCAAAGGGAAAATCCATGAGACCAATCTGACCTACGAAGACTTCCCAACCTCCAAGTACACAGGCCCCCTGCAGTACACCATCTGGAAGTCCCTGTTCCAGGACATCCACCCAGGTAAGGCCCTTCCTGCCACTCTCCAGTAGGGCTCAGGAAGAGGCAAGGATTATCATGGGTTGGAGCTAGATAGGGCCCGGCCCAGCCCACCCCTTGCTCTACACATGACATGGGTGCAGGGCAGAGGGATGAGAAGAGTGCCTTGCTGAGCACCTACTATGTTCCAGGGCCTGTGCTGGGCACCAGCACAAGAGGAGGTAGGTTCTACTAGTGTACCCATTCTCTAGATGAAGAGACTGAGGCCCTGGGTGCTTCACTCATTCACTCTATGAGTACAGGATATATCAAGCACCTACCTCACACCAGGCACTATTCTAGGTACTAGAGATATAGCAGTGAGCAAAACAGGCAAAAATCCCTACCCTCGTGCATCTTACTTACATCCTAGGGTGTGAGAGAGAAAGAAAACAAAATTAAATAAGTAAAATACATAGTTTTTTAGATAATGATAAAAGATAAGGAAAGGGGCTAAGGGATGTTGAGGTAGGATTGAACGTTTAGTAGGGGATCCAGTTAGAAGACCTCCTTGAGAAGGAAGCAGTAGAGTAAAGACCTGAGGGAGGAAAGAGAAGAATGAGCCATGTAGGTATCTGAGGAAAGAGTGTTCCTGGCAGTGGGAATAGGAAGTGCAAAGGCCCTGAGGCAGGAGCAAGCCTGGCATGTTCAAGGGACAGTAAGGAGACTCGCGTGGCTGGAGTGGAATGAGTGAGAGGGAGGGTGGAGGTGAGGAGGTCAGGTCAGTAGCAGTAGCCAGACCATGAGAGCCTGGAGGCCCATATGAAAACCTTAAATTTTATGCTGAGTGAGATGGGAAGGTTTGGGGCAGTGAAGTGACATAAGCCGGCTTAAGTTTTTAAAGTATCCCTCTGGGTGCTGGGTTGAGAATAGACTGCAGGGGGTAAAGGGTGGAGGTTAGGAGACTACTGCAACAATGCAAGTGAGAGATGATGGTGGCCTGGAGCAGGGTGGTGGCAGTGGAGGTGGTAAGAAGTGATCAGATTTAGGATCTATTTTGAACAGAGAGCCAACAGGGTTTGCTAATGGATTGGATCTCAGGTGTGAGAAAAAAAATGACAAGGAAGACTACAACGATTTTGGCTGAGGTGACTGGGAAGATGAAGTTGTAATCATGTGAGGTTCGCGATGCCAGTTAGAAGTCTCAGTGCAGACATGGAGAAGGTAGTGGGAATGACACGTCTGCAGTACGGGAGGAGGGTCAGGGCTGGCGTTGTCTACACGTGGACGGTATTGAATGAGCGGGGATGAGGTCACCTAGGAAGTGGGGGTAGAGGGAAAAGAGAGAGGGCCACTCTAACACATGGAGCCCTAGGCCACTCCTAGAAGTCAAGGACAGGAGGGGCACCCAGCCAAGGAGACCGAGAAGGAACAGCCAGAGAATAGGAGGAAGACCTGCATCTGTCGTGGAAGCCAAGTGGAGAAAGTGTTTCGAGGAAGAGAAAGTGGATAGTGGTGGCAAAGCTGCGACCCCAAGTGTGGGAGGATCAGAACTGACTGTTCTCCGGGTCTTGGTGACCTTGACAAGAGCTGCTTTGGTGGAGCAATAGAGGCAAAAGCCTGACTGGAGACCGTCCAAGAGAAAATGAGACAGGAAGTGGAGACAGTGCTTTCAAAGAGTTTTATATAAGGGGAGGAGAGAGAATGTGGCAGTGGCTATTTGTTTAAGATAGAAGAAATGGCAGCATATATGGGAGGGGTGGGGGGCATGGAAAAGATCCAGTAGAGAAGGCAGAATTGAGGGTGAAGGAGGGAGAGTTGCCGGGGTGACCGCCAGGAGTGGGACCTGCCTCTGCCTTTGCTGGGAGCCAGGAGAAGGTAGAATAAATGGCCCCCCCGAAGCCGAGGGGGCAGTGGTGGGGGCTCCTGGGAATTCTCTTCACCTCTCGCAGTAAGGCAGGAAGCAAGGTCATCCGCTGAGATGAGGATGGGCTAGAGGAGGTCATGGGAAATCTGCCGAGAGAGGAGAAAGTCTGAAATGGGTTTCTAGTAGTTAGTAGACCCTGGGACTGGGAGGTCAACGCCTTCCTGAGATCACACAACCCACAAGGGCATCAGAGTGGAACGTATTGGCAGCAGGGAAACTTCTGTGTTCCTGAGTCAGGTGCAATGTCCTTTAGAGGTGAGACAAGGATATAGAGGAGACTTCTCCCTAAGAGGTAGACACTGTTATTATCATTTTTTAGATGAGGAAACTGAGGCACAGGGCTGTTAGGAACTTGTCGTGGTCACAACCTGTAAATGGTACAGCCAGGATTTAAACCCAGACATGTCAGACCCCAGAGCCTGTGCCCTTACCTACTAAACTAACCAGGCATTCTCTGGCCTCATACTACCAACCCAGGAAGACTGCTGGGGAGACTGAGGCTCAGAGAGGCTCACTGATTTCCCAAGATCACACAGCAATCAGTGCTCTTTCCACCTATCTGGATTCATTCTTTTGATCTACAAATGCTGAAAGTCCTTCGAGGCACTTTCAGGATCAAGGGAGACAGATGGGACAACAGACCCTGAAAGTCCAGTGGGACCAGGGCCATGATGAGGGACTTACATGGGGTCATGGGAGCCCAGAGGGACAACAGGAGGCTCTGGATGGGGCGAGGGAGGAGCCAGGGGAACACTGAGTAGACGATGTTTGAACTGAGCGCTGAAAACTGAGGGTTTTCCCACTCAGGAAAGGGTGGGGCCTGGAGGTGCCTCGGACAATCCTCGGCATTGGGAACTGTGTAGGCAAAGGAGGCGGTGGGGAGGGCAGGGGCATGAATGATCCCAGGATGTTCACGATTGGCCTTCAGGTACAGATGGAGAAGGACTGAGGACAATCACTGAGGGTGTGAATGCTGAACAGGGATGGGGCTCCCCTCCAGGTGACTGAAGACCTCATTGGATGGATGCATCATGACCAATTGCACAAAAGTGAAGGGACATCTCCTAGAACCCTTAAATCTGGATCTGTGCCCTCATTGACAAAGGGGGCAGTAGTTGGGCGAAGGGCCCACTTTCCAGCCGACTGGGCGGGGCTCTTGGCTCTCCTCCTGGGGTTGTGGGTCTCTGTGTGCTCCCAGCCTTGGAGAGACCTGAACACTGGGACCCAGCAGGGTGAGGGCCACACATGGGTGAAGCAGCATAACTGAAGGAGGCAAGAAGCCCCTCCAAGGGTCCTGTCCCCCGCTGTGACCCAGGGAAGCCCCTCAGGCAGATGGTCTCAGGAGCTCTATTTACCTCAGCTGCCACAGTTCACAGAGGCAACCCAGGCACCTCAGCCTGACAGTCAAGGCCCTATGAGATCTGGGCCCAGCCATTCTCTCATTCTCCCCTCTGTATCACACTCAGCCACACTGAACCATCTTCAGTTTTTACATGAGCCATATTCCCTCTCCTCCACACTTCTGCACATGCTATTCCCTTTGCCAAGAACACTCGACACAAACCTTAATCTTTGATGACTAACTGCTACTCTCCTTCACATCTTAGTTTATAAACACCTCCTCTGGGAAGCCTTCCTGGATTTCTCCAGGTAGCCCTGGGCTTTCCTGGTCTCACTGTTTTGTTAATGTCTGCGTGGCTGTCTCTCTTACTAGACCGTGAGCTCTGAAGGGTCAGGGGCTGAGTCTGATTCATCACTATGCATCCCCAGCAGCTAGCACAGTAAATGTCTGTGGATGAATGAATAAAGAAATGAATGAGTCCTGCTCTCAATTCTGTTACTATTGGGTTGGCCAAAAAGTTCGTTCAGGCTTTTCCGTTACATGTGGAAAAACCCGAATGAACTTTTTGGCCAACCCAATAGAATAGGGCCTGGCATTAAGTATGTGCTCAATAATTATTTGTTGAAGGAAGGAACTTGCTGCACATTCTTGGACAAGTCACTTCCTCCCTCTGAAGCTCAGTTTTCTCCTCTGTATTATAAGGGTGCTAGTGTTCCCTTCTTGACTCCCTCACAAGTGAACAAATGGATGTGGGAATTTGCTGATTGCCCCAGGGCAGGGTTTCTCAGCCTCAGCACTATTGACATTTGGAGCTGGATAATTCCTTGTCTTGGGGGCTGCCCCATGCATTGTAGGACGTTTAACAGCATCCCTGGTCTCTACCCAACTAGACGCCACACACACCCCCTCCCGCTGTGACACCCAAATTCGTCTCCAGGCATTGCCCAATGTCCCCTATGGGGCAAATCAGCCCCAGTTAAGAACCGCTGCCCCAGGGAAAGCTGCCTGTAGGAGAGGGGCTGAGGGAGCAGTAGGGTGTGCCCTGAACATCCTGCCAAGGACAGCGGCCCCTGGGGGTTCAGAGAACAGTGACCTGGTTAGCTGGGCCCCTTCCTTTGTCTGTAGGGCCTGTGAAGTCACTCTGGCTCCTCTACCAAAACCAAGGCTCTTTTGTCCAGTTGGGAGGGGCAGGTGCCCCCAGGGACCTAGCCCTGGATTCTAGCAGCTTCCTGCCTGCCCCCCTTCCAGTTCAGCCTTCCTATTGGGTCACCTGAGAACTCCATGTAGCACCTGTCACTCCCGTGATCTGGAACCTCCACTCTCCACCACCACCCACACCCCTGCCCCACCTCTCAGCTGACATTGGAAACTCTCCTCCAACTGCCTGGCCTGATTGCCCCAGCTCCCAGGCACAAACTTCCTCCCAACCCAGGCCAGGTGGCCATTGTCCAGAGGACACCAGACACTACTTCCTTTGCTCCGGCCACCTCCCTCTCCTGGGCTGCTCTCTCCTCCTCCTGCTTATCTGAATCCAATCATTCTGGGTTCCAGCATGTTCACTGCCTAGCTGTGTGACGCAGGGCAAATGTCTGCCTTCTCTGAGCCTGTTTCCTCATCTGTAAAACAGGGATGAGGAAGGTGTGATTTGTCTCCCAGGGTAGGTAGGACAATTAAATAAGATTATTTATTTGTGATAATAATCCTGGAACTTAGTAAATGCTTGATACCTGTTTCTTATGATTATCATGAATCATCAGATGGTTCCTCAGTCTTGCTGAACAGGCTTTCTAGGGCCACATAAAGGAAAGGACATGGTGTGAAAGATCTTAGCTCAAGTGCCAGCTCTGCTTCCACCCAAAGTGGCAACTTGAGCAAGCCACTTAACTCAGAGAAATCTCCCTGGAGCCTCAGTTTCCTCTTCTGAAAAATGGGTAGAGTAATTTGTGCTCCTGGAGCTGCTGTACTGGTCCCATAAGCTAGAGGGTGTGAAAATGTTTTTCGAATGCCCGTACTGTGCAGCTGAGGGCCTGAGTAGGCAGGAGGACTGAGGGGCCAGACTTCTTAAAGGCCTGGCCAGAGGAAAGAGCTGATTGTCCTTGAGAACAAAGAGGCACAAGCCACTTGCTGCCAAGTGATGGTGCTGGACTTTGGGGTTTCTCTGCCACTTGGGCCACTGCAGTATGTGGCTGATGGTGGCCAGGAGACAGTTCCTGGGCCCCCCGCAGTCCACGCTCCTTGCCTTTTGACCTTGAGGTCTCAGAGAGGCTTAAATGGTTGGAGAGCACAGCTGGAGACCAGATGGACTGCCTCAGTGCCTGCTTTCTGTTTTTATAAAAGTGTCCCAGGACCTAGAAAAGAGCTCTGACCTGTAAAATTGTGAACCCCAGGGGACGGGATTTGTTTTGCGTCTGTCTGACGAGTCTGTCACCTCTCCTGAGAATAAAGGATGGATGGAGTCAGTCCCGCACAGGGACTGACTTCTCAGAGGGGGAAAAGGTATTGCCATGTCCCCAGCTGGGTACCTCTCTGGTCTAAAGGCTGTTACTCCTGTCAGCCCTAGCCCCTGGGAGGACTTGAGAGAGGCCCGAAGACAGGACCTCTGTTTATGAGGAGGTGGACCTCAGCCCACCCTTTGGGGTGTAAAAGCCTCCTAAGAATCAAGCCACACCCTTTGCCTCAGAAGAATGCCAGGCCCTGCCTCTAGCCTCACCCTATGGGCTGTTGGGCCCTGCCCCCTGTGGATCAGGTCCCACCCACCCCCAGCCCCGCCTCTATTGCCAGAACTGACCAATGAATGGCAGGCCCCGCCCCTAAGCACACCCAATGAGTGGCAGGTCCTCTCTCTGGCAAGTCCCTTGGGCTTCAAGCCTGTGGGTCCACGCCAAGGAGTTAGCTCTCAGTGCAGTGAGGATTTCCTCCGTCCTACAGGCGCAATCTCAGAACCACTGAAAGCCCACTTGCCTGGCTCCTAGGGTGTCCTCCCCACTCATCAGTGGCACTGGAAGGGCCCACGTTGCCCTACTTAGGCTTAAGAGTATGGGGCTGAGCCCTCCTGCCTGCGTGCTAGTCTCCCCACTGGTCCTTCTAACCTCGGTTTCTGCCTGCCGCTGGTCTCCTCAAATCATCCTGGGCACCTCAGACATAAGGCCCAGTTTCCCATGGGGCACTCAACCACAGCTGCCCACACCTTGGCAATGTGCCCGCTTTGTCCCTCTTGCTCCTCTGCCATAGACACCTGAGTATGACCCACATTCCACAGCCAGTAGGAGTGGCCCCATGTGTGTCTGATTAGATGATTCTTCTCTCCCGGGCTCCCCCTCACACATACTTCCTACATCCCTTCCACCTCCTACCTCTGGATCCCACTGTGGGAATACCCACATTCCACATGGCAGGAGCCTTCTGGTCTGATAGGCTGCACTGTGACCAGATGACAGGGCGAAACGTTCATACACTGATTCAGTGTCCTCCTTCTCATGCCTCCCCTCTTCCATGTCCCTGGATAGAAAATTGTGTTTCCATTGACCCCTCTAGTCACAGGGCTAATTGTTTCCATGCAGCCCTCTGACTTCTAAGAACAGGAAAGAAGAGTGTAAAACTCAAGACTAAATTTATTCCTGACAGAGCTCATGGAAGGAGCTTGCTGTAAGTCAATGGCCAGTTTTGTCAGTGGACTGTGAACAGGAGCACAGTTCAGGGACTGGCTGTCACCCCCTGTTATTGATGATTGCCATCGTTGAGGCATTTTACTTCTCTGTGTATATGCAGCCAGCAGACGTGGCTCAAATAGGAGGTGATGATGCTCCTGCCATGTATAATCATGCCTCCGCTCCGCCAGATAAGGAAAGCACCAGAGAGCCAGCTGGAGGAGTCCTTTCTTCGCTCCAAGGAACTAGTGACAGGATTCCTTCTCCTTTTCTCCCCTCTGCCTTACTCTGCCCTGGAAGTGCTCATCCAGGCTAATGAGAGCCAATTCTAGGTTCCTCCTTCTGGCTGAGCATCAGCTCCCTCAGGGAGGCAGGAGTAAACAGAGTCCTTGACAAGAGTTCATGAGACTTTGAGAGCCAGACCTGCTAAGCCAGTGTGGCCGGGTGCCCCAGCCTGTGCTGCCTGCCCAAAGACCAACACAAGGGGGGTCAGTTTAATTTGGTGAGCCTTTCTGGAAACATTTCGCATGCCAGGCCATGTGCTGGGCACTGGGCCCACCAGGGAGAGTACACAGTCCTTGCCCTCCTGGTGTACATGGGGGTAAGATATGGGCACAGAAGACTACCCCACGTATCAGGAGAGGGGCACAAACAAGGTTAAGGAATTTGAGTAAGGAGTGAGCATACCTGCTGGGCAACCAGGGAGGCTTCCCTGAGGATAGGACCTGGAACTGAGCCTCATGGGGTGTGATTACAACAAGCAGAGATGAGGCGGTGGAGGGAACAGTCTGGGCGAAGGCTCTGGGCCTGAGTGGGGTGGCGGGTGTTGAGTGAGAGGTAGGCAGGAAGAGAGGGCTAGAGCTGGATTGCACATGGTCTTGATTAGACCTGGCTCTGCCAGTGTTTGCCTGGTGGTCTGAGACTAGTCACATCTCCTCTCTGGGTCTCAGTTTCCCCATCTGTCAAATGGGAGAGTTGGCCTAGAATCAGTGGTTTTCAACTTTTTCAGACCCATCATCTACTTTTTATAACAAATAATTTGTAATGTCTCAAAGATAGTATGGCCTTTTCACAATTTCAAGTATATATACACATATACATATATATGTATATGTGTGTATATACTCTATGATATAAAGGAAAAATAGAAGGAAATTATTTATAATAAAATATTGTATATGTCAATATGTAGATGCTCACTCACAACCACCCTAGAAAACATAATGAACGAGTCAGGTGCTCACACCATAGCTAAAACATCATTCTGCCTCAAATGCAGTCTTAAATAGGTAGGTTTTATTGGTCAATGGTGTTCTTCTTAGAGATGTATTTCCAAAAAAGTGAACAATTCTCAGTGACATTCCAGACAAAACAAATTCAGTCTTCCCCCAGTTTATATGGTAATTGCATTTCAAAACATTCAGTATATATTAAAACTGTACAAAAATTATTTCATGGGCTTCCCTGGTGGCGCAGCGGTTGAGAGTCTGCCTGCCGATGCAGGGGACACGGGTTCATGCCTCGGTCCAGGAGGATCCCACATGCCACGGAGCGGCTGGGCCCGTGAGCCATGGCCGCTGAGCCTGCGCGTCCGGAGCCTGTGCTCCGCAACAGGAGAAGCCACAACAGTGAGAGGCCCGCGTACCGAAAAAAAAAAAAAAATTTCATGTTTATATGTAAACTGGAGTTAAGCTGTAGCTTCAGGTCATTGTGAAGATTTTTCATCCACATGAATATCTGGTGGAGCGTCTGAAACTCATCGGTGGGTGCATGGGACTGCCCTGTGCATTTCATACAGGGCATTTAGCATCCCTGGATCCCACCTACTGAGACAACACAAACACCCCAACAAATTTCCAAAGCACCCCATAGGGTGATTATCCAACCCCCGAATAATCTTTAAGCCCCCTCCCAGCTCTGAAATTACCCAATTCTGGGTGTGGGACATGGGACTGTAGGCAAGTCATGTCCTCTCTATGAGGACATAGAGATTTATTTATTCAGATTTATTCAACAAATTTTGTGGAGTGCCCACTGTGTGCCTTGCCCCAGGACACCATCAGTGAACAAGCAGCCATAGCTTCTGTCCCCTGCAGCCAGGTTAAAATCTGAAAGGACCTTAGCTGTCACCCTTCCATTTTACAGAGGAGGAAGCTGAGGCCCAGAGAGGGCAGGCTTGTATTCAGCATCACACAGCCTCCTGGGGGCCAACCAGAACCCGTCCTCAGGGAGGCACCATAGAGTGGGTCCACCGCCTTCTCTCCACTCATCTCCTCTTCCTCCTCCATCCCCGGCAGTGCCAGCCGCCCTGACCCTGGACCCGGGCACTGCCCACCAGCGCCTCATCCTGTCCGACGACTGCACCATCGTGGCCTACGGCAACCTGCACCCACAGCCGCTGCAGGACTCACCGAAGCGCTTCGATGTGGAGGTGTCGGTGCTGGGCTCTGAGGCCTTCAGTGGCGGCGTCCACTACTGGGAGGTGGTGGTGGCGGAGAAGACCCAGTGGGTGATCGGGCTGGCACACGAAGCCGCGAGCCGTAAGGGCAGCATCCAGATCCAGCCTAGCCGCGGCTTCTACTGCATCGTCATGCACGACGGCAACCAGTACAGCGCCTGCACCGAGCCCTGGACGCGGCTCAACGTCCGCGACAAGCTCGACAAGGTGGGCGTCTTCCTGGACTACGACCAAGGCCTGCTCATCTTCTATAACGCCGATGACATGTCTTGGCTGTACACCTTCCGCGAGAAGTTCCCCGGCAAGCTCTGCTCCTACTTCAGCCCCGGGCAGAGCCACGCCAATGGCAAGAACGTGCAGCCGCTGCGGATCAACACGGTCCGCATCTAGTGCTGCGGAGGGAGACCGCAGGCCTGAGCATGGCCACCAGCGAGAGCCCTGCCCCGGAGAGCGGAGGCCGGGACTCCAGCCCAGCCGGGCCAACCTGAGATCTCAGGCCAGTTGTTTACCCTCATTTCCCTGTCTGTAAAATGGAGGTTGTGCTCCACGATTCCGAAGCTCTTCCAGCACTGATGTTCTGTAGCTCTGACCTTACTGGGGATGCAGCTTTGGTCCAAGGGTGTGACATGGCTTCTCCTCAGGGCAGCCCCTGCCCAACCCTCATCCCCCTCCTCTCAGGGGCAGGGGACTGCGTCCCTATGTCTCCCTCCTGCCCACATGCCCTAAGCTCAGGATGTGTCAGTTGTTGCCAGCAGTTGGCTGCCTGAAAGAGACACAGAACCCTCTTATGCTTCCAGGCCTAAGACTTGCCCCTGATCAAGCTAGTGATGGGCCGTTTTAGCCTCAATCCCAGCCCACAGTGGACACAGGCGGTAGCTAGTCCCAGGGTTGCCTGAGAACCACCTACTCCTTCCATCCCTGTACCAAGAGCTTCATGATTTTCCCACTTATCTGCAGGTAGAAATGAAGTTGTGGCCTGTGGAAGCCACAGGCACAGGCCGTGTGAGCCCAAGGCACTCACATCAGAACTTACCAGCCAGGGAAGACTGTCAGTAGTTAAGCCCACATGTTACAGTCACTGTGCCACCACCTTCCTGCCCACAGGTCTTAAGGCCAGATAATGGCACACCCCGACGTAGGACAAGCATCACTGGATGGTGGAGGTCCCCAGCAGCTCCAAACAAGGGTCCAGCCAGGCCTCTGTGACCAGGCTAGGGTGTAGCGAGGCTGTGGGGAGCAGTATTTTAGTCAGGCTCTGAGCACTGGGGTGGGTGTCAGCTGGGCCCCCCTCATCAATCTTGGCATCTGTCTCAATTGGGATCCTGTTGCAGAAAACAAGAGCTGCTTTAGCTTTAGACAAGGATTTATTACCAGGTCCCTAGTGGCTTTGTAAAATCATTGGAAGGGCTGGAGGAGCAGACTCTGCTGAATTTCCAGGAACAGCTCCCAGCCGCCAAATTCATCATGTCTGTTGTGACCAGGAACACTGCTCCCATCTGCAGGAAGCCCCTGCATCAAGAAGCCGCTGGCTGCAGAACTGCGCTGACTCTGCTACTGTCCGCACCAGTCAGTGGATGTACTGAGGGTGGCCGCCTCCCATTCAATTCAATTTCCAGTTCCAAATGTCTACGAGGGGGGGCCTCCCTGGTGGCGCAGTGGTTGAGAGTCCGCCTGCCGATGCAGGGGACACGGGTTCGTGCCCCGGTCCGGGAAGATCCCACATGCCGCAGAGCGGCTGGGCCCGTGAGCCATGGCCGCTGAGCCTGCGCGTCCGGAGCCTGTGCTCCGCAAAACAAAACAAACAAACAAACAAAATGTCTACGAGGGATTCTGTGTGGGGAAACTTAAGTCAGATCCAGAACCTGGGCTGCAAGGGAGTCTGGGAAATGTACTTTTCTTCTTTCCAGCCTCATCCGTACAAAAAGGCACAATAGAAGAAAGTTAGAATGGATGTTGAACAAGCCCACCTTCAGTTTTTGCCATTGGAATCCACCTCTAGGCCTTGGCTTTGAAGCAGCAGAGCCTCTAGTTGTCCTGCTCTGTGGCTTTGTCCTTGTCCAGGACAGGAGCCCCAGGAGTGGGCCTACAGAACCAAGCTGAAATGTCTCCGAGGCCTTAGCTTTTCTTTCTAGTCCTGGGGCCTAGATTCTGAACTTGGGGTCTCTGACCACACCCATCTCAAAGGAGCCAGACTAGCTGAACTTGGGGGGCTCCCACCTCACAACTGCTGCCCACTGGGGCCTCCCTTGGGTGGGAGGAATCCTCGGTCTCACCCCACCCATTCAGCTACCAGAATCTGGGCCACCCCCAGCAGTATTTTTATTTTAAATGTTGCCCATTTTGTGAGTTATGATGAATTTGTATTAAATTAAAGTTACAGGCTGTGAGCGGTCAGTTCCATTCATTTTGACACACACAGAGGCCTATCTATCCTGGCCCAGGCAGCATACATACATCAGCATAACTAAACCACAAAGCAACCCTACCAGGTAGATAGTATTATGCCCATTTTACAGAGAGGGAAAAATGAGGTTCATAGAGAGGACATGACTTGCCTACAGTCCCATGTCCCACACCTGGTAAGTGAGTTTAGAACTGAGTGAGCCCAAGGCACTCACGTCAGAACTTACCAGCCAGGGAAGACTGTCAGTCTTTGCCTAGAGGAGGGCGTGGTGTAGCCTTGGGAGCAGATGGGAGATTATGAGACAGTGGCAAGAGCCTAGTCACTGGAACCCCACAGACCTAGGCTTAAATCCAGGCTCCGTCACTGGGTGCCTTTAGAGAAATGACTTACCCTCTCTGGACCTCAGTTTTCTCACATGGAAAATGGGGGTAATAATCACACCAATCTCACATAATTTTTGCTCAGCAGCTCTGTCCTCTGGAGGAGAAGCTGCAAAGTGCAGTGCACTTAGGGAGGACCTGCCTCTCACACAAGATGCCACCCAGAATCAGTGCCTGGAACTGTGTGGGTTTTCTGAACCTCTGGGCTGGCTCTGCCCCTAAGCAGTCTCTCTTCTTCCTTATGCCTTGTGAGGGGTGTGGGACCACCTAGGCCAGGAAGGTCCCCAGGTCTGCTGTGTTGAAGGAGGTCCATCCCACCCCTGACTCACGGGGAAGCAGCCTGGCCAGGAGACAGGGCCCTGCATGTGGACACAAAGGCTGTTCACACTGTAAGTAGAAAGGCCACTGGGACGCCCTGAAGTTGTGCACTGCAGCAGCCTTGGAAACAGGACTCCTGGGCCTAGTCTTTGTTTTGTGCTGACTCATTTTGTACCGTGAGGGTCCCTTCCACAATCTCCTCACCTGCAGAATGAGGGAGGTTATACTGGATGCTCTCTGAGGTGGACCTTCACCTATACCAGGAGGCGGGGAACGGAAGAGAGGAAACTACCCCAGTCATTGATTTGTTTGCAGTTCTAAGAAGAGAGACATGAACAAGGAGGAGGAGGGGCCATTGGCAAGGGCAGAGGGAGAGGTCTCTGATTGGCTGATGGAGAACACCCCAGTTTACAGAGAAGTTGTAGGGGTTGATACTGGAGCTAGAGTATCTCCATCCCCCAGCTCCATGCTCTCAGATCCCTGTGACTCCCCCAAAGCCACACCCCTCTATTTTTGCTCAGTGGATCTGTCCTCTGAAGGAGAAGCACCCCATCCACGCTCCTTCCTTCGCCTTCCCCCACTCAGTCTCAGCACCAGGTCCAAGAAAGGCTGGTCGCTGCCCAGTCTTCACTCCCAGTTTCCAAGTGTCTGGGAGTAACTGTAGGGACCTAATCTGAACACACAACTGGGAACTCTGGGAAATCAGGGTACCTCTAAGAGGTATGAAGTGTCCAGAGAAATCCTGAATGGAAGAATCTGGGATTATCAGGCTAATACCAGGAACCCCACATTTAACAGGTAAGCAAAGAGGGGAGGTAAAGGCAGCACAGCCTTGGAGAGGAAGGAGGGATCAGGAGAGATCTTCCCCAGGGCAGGAAAGAATTGATAGAATGACAGAAACCCCCATTTGCATCCCTGTTTGTGGTCAGCAAGCAAAGCGCTGGCACTTCTTGCACCTTCTCTAACATCAAGACAAGCTCATGAGGTTGGTATCATTATCTCAGTGTTTGAGCTGGGAAATACTACTTGCCTGGGAACCCACAGCCAGTACTCAGCAGAACTGGAAATCAGACCCAGGCCTGTCCAAAGCTGAAACCCAGTTGTTCACTTACCTCCCTGGAAATGCTTTTCAACTTCGAAGACCGCTTCAGCGACAGGCAGCAGCCACCAGAACTGTGATCCCCCTGGGATTCAAGGTGGGAGCTTAACCCAGGCTCCACACCATTGAATTACGCAATTGTACCAGGCTCTGCTACCTTTAACAAGCCCAATGTGGGCAGAGCTAGTGTTTATTATTTCGATTAAGGTTACTTCGTCTATTTAATGTAAAGAACTTTTGAAAGATTGGCCTTACTTCCGTTGTCCTTTTTTCATAATAGAAGCCTGTCGAGAATGGTATGCCTGTTGGCGCTAGCCTTCCAATATTCAGCAAAGATTTAGTAAAAGGCAGAGCTTTAAATGGGCCTCCTAGTTTTTGAAGATCTTGCTCATCGTTTTAATTATGAATAATGGAGGCAGAGCCTCAGACTAATATAGCTTTAAAGATTGCTCATGTACAGACATTTTAAAATGTTAGGTATAGTTGATTCATGCCAATAGTTAAGATTATTAAACCTAGTTGTCATGAGGTTGAGAAACCAACAATTTTTTCATTGATGTATAATTGACATAAAACATTATATTACTTTCAGCTGTACAACATAATGATTCAAAGTTTGTATATATTGCAAAATGATCACCATAATAAATGTAGTTAACATTCGTTGCCACAAAAAAAAAAAAAAAAAGAATTACACAATTGTGAGTCAAGTCTCATCTGCAGGCTCCGCCTCATGTACCTGCCAGGTCAGAGGTGGACTCATGAAGGCACTATGTGACCCTGAGCGGGTCCCTCTCCCTTCCTGGACCTCTGTTTCTCCATCTCTATTAGGGAAGGGCTAGGGATCTAGTTAACTGATTGCCAAGGTACTAGCTCTGATGATCCAGGATTCTGTAAGTCTAATGTTGGTCCCGGGGCTTGGCCTGCTCAGCACCTAACAAGGCCATTAGCTCTGGGTCTTTCTCTCTGGGGTGGCAGCAGGCAGTAGGAACAAAAAACAGAGATAAGGTCTCTTTTTTGTGGTTTTTTTTTTCTTTTTTTTAAAGTGCAAAGAAAGGATGAATAGTTGGACCTCGAGTCTCTCCTTTGTTCATCTCAGCTACTGGTGTGCAGGAGTTAAACTACAACAGGCTCCTATAGAAGCACTGAAGTTAAACAGTCTCCCGTTAGCTCAGCTTTGAAAGGAAGAGGGGGAGAGGGCCCAACGTGGGGTGGGGAAGAGAGAGAGAGAGAGAGAAGGAGAAGAAGGTGGAGAGAGGAGATAAGGTCTCTTGACAGCACAGTCTCAGCTCAGGGGCTCTAGTGATGGGCCTTCCCTCCTGCCAGAGAGGACATCCCGGGAGGCTGACTGCACACACCTGGGCAGAATTCCTGGCTTCTTCCCCTCCTGCCTGAGTCTTGCCCTGTTCGCTATCCTCAAATGCTCCACCAGAATGTCGGTCGCAAAGGACCATGTCACAGGCTTAAATGCAGGTGGCCAGGAGTGGTGAGGTTGGGGGAGGGGTGGTGTGCTGGCCAAGGTGCTGAATTGTCATTGGCCACCAGGGCATGATAATTTCTCCTTACTCTGGGACACCTACAATTCTAGCCAGTGTCTCTGGGGAACAAGGGGTGATGGGAAGCAGAGCAGAAATCAGTAGAGGGAGTGAGAGGGGGAGGGGGAGGGGGAGGGAGGGGCGAGGGAGAGGAAGGAGAGGGAAGTAGAGATGCATTCAGGAAGCACAGCCTCCAAAAAATAGCGGGGGGGGGATACTTTTATTCTGAAATATGCTCATTTTCCTTTGTTTTTCTTTTCTATCTGGATTAAATTATGTGGATTTTTGTTTACTCTAGATAGAGAAAAGAACGGTCTTCCATCTTCTTTCAAAATTTTGACAGTTCTATCATATTTCTGACTATTACAAAATGCCCCCCATTCACCCTAGGAATTCAGTGAACTAGGGGAAGAGTGGACACTTTGGACCAGAGGACCAGGGGCTTCCTACTCTGATGTCATGACAAGGGAGGGCCTTTCAAGAGGCTGGAGCCAGGGGCACAAAGCCCAGGCCCTGGTGAGCTCCCCAAAACTGTGGGCCATGATGTGATCCAGTCTGAAAGCTGGAGGAGTTGGGGCTCCTCCAGCCCAATCCGGAGGCCCAGAGAGAGTTGCTTTCTAGCTCAAGGTCATATAGCACATGGCAGAGCCAAGGTCAGAACCCAAGTGTCCTGGCTCCCAGTCACTGAGGAGGGAGAATGGCCAGCTGAGAGGGCCTCCCACCCAGGAAAGAAAAAGGAGCACAGAGGGCCAGCTGGGAGGGGGCAGGGGCGGGGCTGAGGTGGGTGGTGCTCAGAGGAGAAGGGTCCCCATAACTAAAAGGTCAGCGGGGTGTAAGGGTGCCCTCAGAGTGGTGGCTTCAGCTCCTCGGCGAGGAAGAGGAACAAAGCAGAGTCAGGAAGTCCTCTCTGGGGTGGAGTTAGCCCAGCTGAGCGTGCTAGCCAGCATCACAGATTCCAGGATGGCCGCTAAGAGACCACTGGTCTCAACCCCATCATTTCACAGGTAAGAAAACCGAGGCCCAAAAGGAAAGTCACCAGCCCGTGAGGCAGAGCCAGGCCCAGACCCAGGTCTGCAGACTCACGGCCATCGGCTCTTTCCACACAACGTTTAATCTCCCCGCTGTGGATGCTGATGCCTCCTCCCACCCCCTGGGAACCTGGCATCAGAGCAGAAGGAGAAGGGGAGTGACTTGTGTCCCTGCAGCTCCAGGCACCAACAGCAGGTACCTTTCTCCATCTTCCTCCCCGAAGAGAATGGAGAATTGGCCTGGGCCTCCGTAGTCCCTCCTCCAGGGCAGAGTCAGTCGGTGCCTACCCACACCTGGTACCTCCCTTTCTGGCAGCAGAGCCAGAGCCAGAACTAGCCACAGCAGGGACAAAGCCACCTGGGCAGCTACTGGAGCCACGGGGAGTTGCAGGTAAGTGAGGGCACTGACCCGAGGGCATCCCCTGATTCCATGGCACTAGTGTCAGCCCTACTACCCCAGGTGGTCAGGGATTTGGAATTTTTTTCCTGGAGAAGGGGCTTTCCCTCACTCCCTGTAGGCTGAGCCCCTGGGCCTGCTTCCTCTGCCCACTGCACACCCCAGGCAAAGCCCCTCCATGACTAAGCTGCCAGATCTACAAGCCAGGAATGGGGCCCTGGGGCCCAGCAGCTCTCCTCTGCCACTGGGAGAAGGGAGAAGCAGATAAGCGCCCCAGGAGGTCCCAGAAAAAACAGAGACCAGCTGGAGGTGTGTGAGTCCCACAGATGCAGACTGAGGGTTGAGATCTGGGCAAACCTGCTAAATTGGGAGTGGACCCTGACTTGGTGCCTGACTCACCAGTGACCCTGGACAGCTCCTGGCACCACCACCTTATGGGTGTCCACACCCTGTTGGTTCAACAAGAGAGATGGGTGACCCTGGGTTATGGAGCAGCCCCCGGTTCTAAGGTTCTAACTTGAGGCAGCCTCATGGAGTTTGTCCAGCAGTGCCCACCCCCTTCACCGCCCCCCCTTCTTCTTTAAGGGCCTCCCTCTGTCACACTTCTGGAAGGCATTCCTCCATCCCTTTCGTTCCTCCAACAAAACTTACCCTCCTGTGTTCCTCGGGGTAACTGACTTATGGTTTGCAGTGCCTCCCTCCCTGTCCCATGCACACTTATAATAGAAACATCTTTTTAAAATATAAATAAATAAATAAATTTATTTATTTATTTATTTTTGGCTGCGTTGGGTCTTCGTTGCTGTGCGCGGGCTTTCTCTAGTTGCAGCGAGCGGGGGCTACTCTTCATTGAGGCGCATGGGCTTCTCATTGCGGTGGCTTCTCTTGTTGTGGAGCACGGGCTCTAGGCGCGGGCTTCAGTAGTTGTGGCACACAGGCTCAGTAGTTGTGGCTCGCGGGCTCTAGAGCACAGGCTCAGTAGTTGTGGCTCACGGGCTTAGTTGCTCCGCGGCATGTGGGATCTTCCTGGACCAGGGCTCCAACCGGTGTCCCCTGCATTGGCAGGTGGATTCTTAACCACTGCGCCTCCAGGGAAGTCCCAGAAACCTCTCTTAAAGAGTAGCTAGTGATGGGATTTCAGGCACCACACCAAGCAGGTGGGAGAAAGATAATAGTAGGGATAGGAAGGCAGAGGAGAACTCATACGACTCCACGTGGGCAGCACTACAGCAGCTGTTACTGTGTGGGCACAGACCCAGCCAGAAGTGACCATGGCTCCCAGGCACTGAACCAATCCAAGTCCTACTCTTGGCCAAGCTTTCAGCCCTCATTCCCCCTCACCAATACTCAGCAGGCTAATGGTGACACAACAACTGCCTTTCTGTTTTTGGGGGTCTCACGGTGGAGGAGAAAAAAGTGGTGCATATAATGTTAGAATCAGAGCACTCAGAATATTAGGATCCCAAATGGAAAATGTTAAGCAGGTTCTGGTCCTTACCACCTCCGCTTTTGTAATACCCATCCGCCTCCTAGAATGCCCTTGCCCTCCTTTTCCTTCCTGTTGAAATCTTACTCATCTTTCACGTCCCATTCAAGGTGAAGCTGCCCTCGTCATTCAGATCCAGCAGAACTCAATGCTCTGGACCCTTGTAGCACTTTGGGTCTTCCACTACCACTAGACCATGAGCATCCTGAAGCAGGGATCATGTTCCCCGGGGACATGGGTGCAGAGAGTGTCTCAGAAAATATTTGCTGGCTGGAACTGGTTAGTGCCCAAGCTGGAATCATGAAAAGCACTCCATCTCCAAGTTCGGAGGAAGCTTAGAGACCAGGGATGGCTCCTCCCTAAAGATGCCCAGGGTGAGCACACTGACCACCCCCAGCCAGATTGTGCACAGAGAGAACCAGCAAAGACTAGGGACATTGTTTGATTGTTTGTCTTTTTTTTTTTCAGTTATAAAACAACTTCTGCTTATTGCAAAACATTCAAATAGACGTAAGACCATAAAACAGAAAGTCCCCTCATCCCATTCCCAGGAGTCAACAGCTGTTAACAGTTTGGTGCAGGTCCTTCCAGACATTCTTCCTTATGCATAAACAAAAATAGAATTTTCTTTTACAAAAATACGTTCACTCTTTATTTCCTATGAGTTCCGTAAATTCCTACAAATAGAATTTGTTAGTCAAAAGCCTTGCTCATTTTAAACGTGTTGCTTTCCTAAGTAAATTTTTTTTCTTATAACATGTTCATCATAGAAAATTTGGAAAATACAGTCAAGACACACAGAGTAAATATTACCCATCAACCACTGTTCGGAGATAACCACTGCTAGCGTTTGGGTGATAAGGTCTACAGTTTTTTTTTTTCCATGTGAGTATTATTTACCAAAGTCGAACACACTCTCCTATTGTTCCGTAGCCTATTTTTTTCTCCACTTAATTTTTTTTTCCATGCTGTTAAATAGTCTTCTACAGCATCAGTTTAATACAGTAAGGATGTTTGACCTTGAGGGCCCCCCTAGAAGCCTGCTCTTTTTTTTTTTTTTGCGGTATGCGGGCCTCTCACTGTTGTGGCCTCTCCTGTTGCGGAGCACAGGCTCCGGACGTGCAGGCTCAGCGGCCATGGCTCACGGGCCTAGCCGCTCCGCGGCATGTGGGATCTTCCCGGACCGGGGCACGAACCCGTGTCCCCTGCATCGGCAGGCGGACTCTCAACCACTGCGCCACCAGGGAAGCCCGAAGCCTGCTCTTTCTAAGCCCCATGCTGAGTAGGGAGCCTGCTACAACAGTGGGCCAGAACCTGTTGCTCCAGGATGTAACCTTGGCCTGCCCCTACTTTCAGGAAGGGAAGGCCCAGGAAGGCCTTGAGCACCTACTGCCTCCACCCCTCCTGAACGAAGGCCCCAACACCTCACTGATGGGCTCAGAGCTCCCCTGTAACTTCTCCACTGCTGCCCACCGGTGCAGTAAGTAGATACCTGCCTTGCCCTTTCCTCGGCTGCTTTCCTGGACCCTTGGATCCTCCAATCCTGGGGGGTAGGGGACTTGGGTGATGCTGACCTTGAGGTGGAGAAGGGCCTCTGGAACCAAGTTGGGGGTGAGGGGAGCAGTGCCATTTGCCGTTGCTCTTCAGCCAGCTCTTCAGCCAGCTTTCCCTCATACTGACCAGATTGGGGGAGGAACAGGGACAGATGGAGGTGGGGGGAGGATGGGGGAAGGAGCTGAGCCACTTGAAAGTTTTCCAAAGCAAATACCCAATTTCCCAACCCAAGCCCATGCTCTGCCCCAGGAATTTACCAGCCAAGTAGTGTGGAATTAAGTGTGATCTTGAACAAGACTCCTCCACTCTGGGGGAAGTTTAGGGGTGGGTCTCAGTCTCCTCACCGACATACCACAAGGTTCCTAAGGCACGTTCCCAGCTCTGAAATTCTGTAACCCAATTCAAACCCATGTTTCCAAATGCTCTCTTTTCTCTCCAAGCCCCTGAACACCCTTATGATTTGTTAAATCTAATTGTACGCCAGGCCTTGAGGGCTCATTAACAGAATGCATATTATTAGCTGCCATCTCGTTTAATCCTTACAACAAGCCTGAGAGGAGGTACCATTTTATTCCCATTTTACAGATGAGAACACTAAGTCCAGAGAGTTAAGATGATTTTCCAATTAAGTGGTAAAGCTCAGATTTGAACCCAGGGCTGTGTGACTCCCAAACCCATACTCGTTATTAGCCTCCCATACCCATACCACTGTGATGTGTGCAGGGATCATTCTTCCCTAGCTACAGTTGAGGAAACTGAGGCCAGAGAGGGGAGGTGAATTCCTCAAGGTCACACAGCATGTTCATGGCAGAGCTAGGTGAATCCAGCCTTTGTGCCTCCCAGCCCACCCTCACCTCCTACATAGCACTGACCAGTTTTCACAGAGGGAAGCTGGTGAACAAGAAACAGTCCTTGGACTGGAGTCAAATGCCCAGAACTGATTGGGGGTGGGGTAGTCAGGTGGGGAAGGCCGTGTTTGTTCAGCCCAGCCTGGGTCCACCCTCCCCCAGCTCCGTCCAGGGAAGTGTTGACTTTGGGCATGTCCCGAAGGAGAAAAGGTAGCATTACCTATGGGTGGGGGAGGGCTGGGCCAGAGGAGCCCCATCCCCGCTCTCCTCCTAGAGAGTCCCACTGTCTTCTCCACTCCCTCACTCTCCCATTCAATCACTTACCTAACAAATCCCTACTGAGTGCCTATGATGTGCTAGCACTGAGATGAGCAAGGACAGGTGCATCTCAAGTCTCCAGCAAAAAGCCAACAGTGACCAGGCAGTCACAGCACATGTGCGGAGGGCTGGGCTAGAACAATAGGGGAGGTGCAGGAACTCAGAGAAGAGGGGCCTGCTGCAGGAGGTACCGCAGAAGCTGAAACCTGCAGCATGAGTAACAGCTGGGGAAAGTGTTCCAGGAAGAGGGAACAGCATGTGCTAGGGATAGGAGTCCGGAAATGAGGTCATGTGGTTAAGGGTTGAATATGAGGCAAAGGGGCAGTCCCTGCATCTCACCTTCTCCATCTGGTAAATGGGAATAGCATCTTGCCAACCTGTATAAGTCAAGGTATATAAAGCACCTGGTGTTGTTAGCATCACTTCTCTCCCTTTTAGTCCACAGACATGTACCAAGCCACAAGTGCCAAACACTGGGGGAAAAGTACTTTTGGCTACTTGTCTAAGATCACTCAGTCTTTGCCTCCAAGGCTGTTCTTGCTCTGTACCATGCCTCCTCCATACCTGGGAGCCCAGTATTGTGTGGGTCACAGGTCCTGAGGGCAGGGGCACAGCCTGACCCTGGGGAGCAGTCTACTACCACTGCCCTGATGCCTCCATCCCTTCGGCCAGACGTGGGTGGCTTGCAGGCTGCAGGGATCATCATCCCAACCCTGCTCTCCTCGTCCACTCTGCTGGTCATAAGCTGCATCTTATGGAAGACCTGCCGTCGGTGGTCTCGGGTCACCCACCCCAGCCTGCCATCCACATGAAGGGCCCAGGTAAGTCACTCAAGGACCATAAGGACAGGGAGGTTCTATTTCGGCTTTATTCTTTGTCTTCCTTAAGAGGAGAAACTCTCCTTACTCTCTTGAGGCAACAAGGGATGATGTGCTGAGCTGGATGAAGCCTCACAGAGGCCACAACCACATGTGGGACCTCATAGTCTCCTGTACCCTTGTCCAGGTTCTGCTGGAAATTACTCATCAACCTCTCAGGTCAAGGAACTGTGGCTTTCGTTAACTATGAGACCAAGGCTACCCTTGGCCACACGCTGCCCCCTTAGCTCCCTGCGATGCCCCCTGCCTCCTGGGGCCTCCACAGGGAACCTGACCAAGGAGCAGGAAGTCCTCCTCCAGGGACTGGATGAGAGCTCTCCTGGTTTCACCCCAGTTGGGGTGTGGCTTATCATATTATCCAAGGCTTGCAGTCCTTAGAACTTTCCACTTCTCATATTTTTAAACATTCACATCACCAGTGCTTTCCTGAGGTCATGGTGTTTCAGCTTATTACATGGTTCTTAGGGGGAACGCAGCCCTAAGGCCCCTGACAGGAAAGGCTTGGATGGCATGGAAATTGCCAGATCCCTGGACCCCTGCCCGGCCTGGAGCCTCCTCTCTCCTTGTCTACCGCCTGAGCCCTGGGATTCAGAGGAGCAACAAAGTGAGGAAATGGGTTTCATGCAGCTAATACAAAAGCCCAGAATTCTCACCACTGCCCTAAGATCTCAGGATATCTGCTCTGTCTGCCAGCCACAGGTTCACGGCTTCTTCCATTCGTCCAGTGATACTCAGGTGTGTACCATGTGCCAGGCATGCCAGGTGCTGGGTTTATAACAACAAATGAGACCCAGACTAGTAATCTAGTGGCCGTAACAGAACAATGACAACAGAGTATGAGAAGCGCTTGGATGGGGTAGAGGAGTCTGGGGGAGCATAAAGAAGAGACCACTAACTAGCCAGGGGAGGAGGGTTAAGGAAAGTTTCCAAAAGTGGCATCTAAACTGACAACTGAAGGATGACTAGGCGCTTGCTGGAAGGAAGGTGGGAAAGGATAGAACCGGCAGAGGGAACAGAAAGTACAAGGTAAGGTGCTGGCAAACTATGGACCACTTTCTAGATTTATAAATAAAGTTTTATTGAGACATAGTCCTATCTATTCACTTATGTATTGTCTCTGACTGCTATCGCTCTACACAGCAGAGTGGAATAGTTGTCAAAGAGACGCTATGGCTCACAAAGCATAAAGCATTTACTATCTGGCCCTTGACAGAAAAAGCTTGCTGACTCCTAGAGGTTAGAGTGCTTATACTGCCTTTTAGGAACGTAGTAGCTGGAGGGTTGAGGGTGGGAACTGTGCAGTAGGCAGCTCACAATGAGAGCTTCTTTCCTCAGCCACAGTGGATTGATCCAGGAGTAGACACACCTGATTTAAACTGATCTAACCAGATTCTCTCTTCCTAGGAATTTGAAATGTGGAATGTGAGGCCCAGAAATGGAGCTGAGTTACATCAGTGTCTGTGAACCTCTGCTGCTGAGGCCCTTAGAGCTGCTCTGCTCCTTTCCAGACCCATTCATCAATAACCCCTTTGATTCTGAAGCCCCTTGCAATCAATCCCCCAAACTTTTAACTTTCATTTATTTCAAAGTCAGTTTCTGTTCATTTTAATGAAAAATCTTTAACTAAAATTAACATAGTGCAGAGAGATGAAACTGGTGGGGTATACAGTCAGCATGGTGCACTATATGTATAATATGAACGACATATGTACTTTTACATTTTCTAGTAGCTACGTTTTAAAAAGAAATTAGTGAAATTAATTTTAGTAATATTTTATTTCACCCAATATAGGCAAATATTATCATTTCAGTATGTAGTCAATATTTTTAAATTGCTAATGAGATGTTTTACATTCTTCCTTTGAACTATGTCTTTGAAATCTGGGGTGTATTTTACATTTATGGCACATCTCAAATCAGACTAGCCACATTCTGAGTGCTCCATAGCCACATGAGGCTGGTGGCTAACATAATGGACAGCACAGATTAGGACCTTCAAGGCAGCAAAGGACCTGCTAAGAAGTCCTGGCTTCATTCTGAAAGCAGTGGGCATCCCCTGAAGAGATTCAAGCTAGGAAGTAACATGATAAGATATAGATAGATAGATAGATAGATAGATAGATAGATAGATAGATAGATATAGATAGATAATTTTAGGAAGATCACTCTAACTTCCACTTAAAGAATGGACTGGACAGGAATTGAGGCTAGAGTTAGGGAGATCAGCTAGGAGGAGTTGAAGAGAGAGGAGAGGTAAAGATTATGATGGTAGACTTTGGCAGCAGCAGCAGGAATATTAAGATACAGTTGAACTCAAGAGAGGCTTAGGAGGCAGGAGCAACATGTCTCATCATCATTGCTGCCCCTACACACTAAATCTACTTCCCACCTGCACATCTTTGTGTATCTCCTCCCCATCATTCCATCCCACATATCTTCCTCCTTTCCTCTCTGGCGACCAAAGAGGGAAATCCTCCCCAATCTTTAAGGCATAGTCCAAGGTAGTTATGCATACACAGTGGTCCACAGTAGGAGATCAATTCACAAACGTTTCTTTCGTCCCTCAATGAAGTCTTCTCTGAATGCTCCTGCCCACACCTCACCTCCAATCCTGAAGTATGAAAGACAGGAATATTGGCCCAATCTAGGGTAAGCTGGAGGTCCTGTCCTGAGAAGTTGCTGGCAACTCTAAGAGGAGCTTTCAGCTGCATGGGTGAAGGTGGAAAGTTATATTTAACCAGAGTTGTGGTTTTGCTAAGAGAGTACACATACAACAAATGAAAAAGAGGCAAGGAAGTAGAGGGTGAATGCAAGGGAGTGATGATAAAGATTAACCATGGAATTTCAGCTGACATGGGAAACTCTAAGTGCTATTCACAAATATTCCAGTTCTCCAACCCCACCCCTTGCTTCTGGATTTTGGGTAGAAATGCACTTTCCAGTCCACTTGAGGCTAGGTATGGCCATGTGACTGGTTCTGGCCAATCAGATTACAGATTCTAGATGGAGCAGTTAATTGCCAACATGACCCTCCGGAGTTCTCTTTTCCTTCTCCCATAGTGACCAACATTATTGAGATGGTGGCTTTTCCATCACCCTGGGTTTCTGACTACGAAAAGCAGAGCCTTCTGTTGACCCACAATGTTCAAGTTATGCAAGCAAGAAATAAATCTTTCTTAGTTGTATTAAAGCTTAAAATGTAAGCCTTAAATATAAGCCTGAAATATACGGAGTATTTGTTACTGCAGCAGTACCTAGCCTATCCTGACTGATATAACTGGAGGAGAGAACATTAACAGGGAGAGAGATAATGCAAAATGTAGGATTAATAGATTTCACTTCCTGGCATGGAAGGATTGATGGGGTCAGAACAGGAGGGAGAATAATTGGAAAGACATGAGGTATTGTTTACAGCATTAGATTCATGATAAGGTCTAGGGTATGACCATGGAGCGAGTGCTTGAGGTAGAGAGAGGACAAGATCTCTGAAGCAAGAAACTGAGAGAACAATGTTGGAAGGATCATCTCTGTGTATATTGAAATCGTCAAAGATTAAGACAGAAGCAATGTTGGAGAGAGTAAGAACCAGAAGCCAAAAATCTTATTGTTTCTCTTCCTGCAATGAAGATAAGAATGCCATGAAGGCAGAGACTTTTGTGCTCACTTTTACATCCCCAGTGCCTGGGATAGTGCCTGGCACAGAGAAGGCACTTAATACATATTTGCTGAATGAATGACTGGATGAAGGGGAGAGTAGTATACCATACACTTTGACAAGAAAACCTAATTCAGGGAAGAGAATTCCTTCCAGTTCTTACTCCCTTGATTCTATTTTTCTGCAGTACTTTTCCCCCAGACCACAGTGACTGTTCTCTTTGTCCAACCTAGAGTCTGCTTGTTGATCTATCTTGTTGTTGCCAGAAATCTCAAGGAACTACTTTTTAAACTCATTCCCAGTGGCCTGCATGCTGGCAACTCTAGCTAACACCACCCCCCGTGTTACCAAACACTGGTGTTCTCTCCTCCGCCTCCTCCCTCATTCCCACATCCAACTCCATTGCCAAATGTCTTTCCTTTGTTTCCAGACCTATCTCAAATCCGTTCCCTGCTCTTTACCCCCACAGCTGCTGCCCCAATCCAGATTCTCATCATCTCTTCCCTGACCTAGAACAAGTGTCCCCTCCTAATCTCCCCCTGCTTTCTCTTTGCTTCTAATCCCTCTCTATTATCTAGTTAACTATTGCTGCTTTAAAATTACCTTAAATTTTTGTTAAAACTTAAAACCAAAAATATTTATTACCTCAAAGTTTCTGTGGGTCAGGAATCTGGGCATGGCTTAGGGGTGCCTCTGGCTCCGGGTCTCTCACATGGCTGCCACCAAGTGTTGGCCAGGGCTACAGTCATGCCAAGACTCACCTGGAGGAGGATCTACCTCCAAGCTCACTTATGTGGCTATTAGAAGTCCTCAAGTCCTTGCTAGTGGACAGAAACACCAGTTCCTGGACACCTAAACCTCTCCATAGGGCAGCTTGCAACATGGCAGATGTCTTCCCTAAGAGCACGTGAGCAAGAAAGAGAGGGTGCCAAAGACAGAAGTTACGGTCTTTTTGTAATCTAATCTCAGAAATGGTAACCCATCACTTCTAACATATTCTATTCATTAGAATGGAATCAATAAGTCCAGTCCATACTCAAGGAGAGAGAATCATATCAGTATGTGAACACTATGGTTTGGGATCACTGGGGACATCTTAGAGCCTGCCTACCACAACCTCATCACTGCCTCCTAGTGAGCCACCTAAAGTGCAAAGCTGATCTCTTCTCTCCCTTTCTCAGAAACTTCTGTTAACTTGCTGATACTAGGACATAACCCTTCATAATATTCCTCAATCACTATTTCATTCTAATCTTCCATCCTGTACTCCAGTTCCTAAGAAAGAGCTCTGAATTATCGCACTTCTATCCCTTTACACACCACTTCCCTGGTTTGGAATGCTTCCCTCAACCTCCCCAGACTTTTCTACCTGGCCAACTCTTACTCACCCATCAAGGTTTCTGCTTCCATCCATTGCTTCTGCCAAGTCCATCCTAACTTCTAGCAGGCAGTTACATCTATCCCTAATCAGACTTCCCTTGGCACCCTGTGCTTTCCACTAACACACCACTTAGCACACCAAATTATAATTATCTCCACTTGGATCTCAAAGTCGACATGTTCAGAAGTTCGCGTCTGCTGATTTTTATATCAATGAAATTTAGCAGGAGATGGATCTTGCAGCCTCACCATCTTCAATGGAGATGTATAGAACAAGTTATAGAACCTCACCATCTTAACTGGCATTATTAAATGCCCAGAGAGTAGTCATTTGGTAATAGTGTCCTACTAAATAAATACATGTGCTGCTCTAAAGGCAATTCTGGTCCCCACAGGCTTCCATAGGAAGAGGGCTGGGTGAGTATGACTGAGAGGTTCTTCCAGAGTAGGCAGTGATGCTTCCCAACCTGCCTCCACTTGTTACTATCTATTCTAGACAAGTTACGTCATATCTAAGCCTCAGTTTCCTAATTTATAAATGGAAATAACCTAAGTGGTTCCTATGGTGACCACAGATCAGCTGCTATTCTGAGCACTTTAAATATGTTAATTTATTTAATCCTTAGAATTAGGATATGCAGTAGGTGTATTATTCCATTTTACAGATGCAGAAACTGTGGCACAGAAAACACAGGTAATAACTGGCAGAGCCAGGATTCCAACACAGGCACTGAGGAGTCGGAGTCTGTGTCATAATATCCACTTCACAGGTTACTGCGGATTAAACGAAAAAGTGCGAGTCAAGGGTGAGGGCAGGGCATGGCACACAGTGAGTACTCTTTATTATTTTAAAACGTAAAACACCTTGGCCTGCAAGTCAGGAATTCTTTCAAAGCCCATGATTTTCTGCGTGAATTCATCGGGTGTCTCCTGTAGGGAATGAAATGGATGAGTGGGAGGACACTGGGGACGAGGCTCCCAAGATCGATACAGCTCTCTGGCCCCGTTACTCAGGGATGCTCCTACTTTGTAAGGGGAAGCGGAAGTAGCTGGTGGGCAGAAGCCCAGTTCCGGTGTCACTGCGGGCCTTTCTAGCCGGGCAGGGGCCCGGTCGCCCCCTTGCCTGCCTCCTGTGTGCCAACAGAACCCCTTGCTCGTGGGGGCCCGCCCACGGCGAAGGTTCGATTTTCCACTGGTGGAGGCTGCGGGCGGCGTCTGTCCGTCCTTCAGCCAACGGACTCGGCTGTCTCTTCTCGCTGTTTGGTAAAGTCCTCCTCCGCTCAAGCAGAGGGCGCCAGAAGACGGGCCTCGAAACCTGGGCGGCTCCCTGACACGGAAGTGACGTCACGCCGCCGGAAATCCGCGTGCGCCGGGACGCGGGAGTGTGACGGATAGTTGAAGCGGCTGAAAGCCGAGCGTGTAAGGTTGTGCTAGGAGGTGATTAAGGGCATCGTCTCCACTCCGGTTAGGCTCGGAGGCTCAGATGAGAAAAGTGAGCTCCTGGAGACAGGGACTTGTTCATATTCACCCAGCGAGAACCTCTCCCGAGACCAGCGCGCTTCGCACACGACTCCTTTCAGCGGAGGAACGGCCTTGGGGTGGTCTGCTCCGCCTGAGGAGTCCCTGAGGCAAGTGTCACAGGAATACCCGCATTGCACAGATGGGGAAAACGAACCCAGAGAGAGACAGGGACTTGCAGGGTAGGGTTGCCGGATTTAGCAGCTAAAATGCGGGACGCCCAGTTAAAGTTGAAGTTCAGGGGATCAACAGTGTTTTAGTATAAGGATACCCCTAATAGTCATGGGTCATACGTTTACTGAAAAAGTAGCCGTCGTCTTCTGAATTCAGATTTAACTGGGCGTCCCATATTTTGTATGCAATCCTACCGCACGGCCACCCAGCTGAGTGGAAGAGCAGAAAGAGCTTTTGAGACATCCTGTGTGCCTCCCCACCTAAGGCTCACTAGTGTGTGGACCCGCGCCCCTCCTGGGTATAACCCTGCAAGCCTGCAGCGACCCCAACCCGTTCCAGTTAGTGGCCTGCCCTTCGCAGGATCTAGTCTGCTGTTCAGGAGCTGAGGAGAAGGGGCCAGATACCCCTGCCTCGAGGTTCAGGGGTAACCCCCCCACCCGCCATCCTCCAAGACTAGTTTATTCGAAAGACACTAAGCACGCACTCTGTGCTAAGCACAAACCCAGGCTCCAGATGACGTTGGCAAGTAGGAGAAATATTCCCTCTCTTTGTGGAATTAACAGATTTGCGGGGAGATGAGTAGAAAGATTACAATACATTGCGATCAACAGTTCTTTAATATGGGTAAATGCAGCACGCTGTGAAAGCACAGAGGTGCAATATCCAGGCAGAGAGTAAGAGAAAAGGGAGATACCCAAGCTGAGACTTGAAAGGTTCATTCAACTTATTTGAATATTTGTTTGTGGGCAGTGCTCTAGGCACTAGGAACACAGCAGTAAACAAACATATCTGTGCCCTTAAGAGCCTAATTCTAAGTAAAATGCATGTCAGATGATGAGCTGTGGGGTGCAGGAGTAAAAGGTGAGGCTACGGAGGGGATCATGGGATACTGGGGTGGGAGTATCACAGTTTTAAAGAGTGTGGTCAGGAGGGCCTCACTGAGAAGGTAACATGTGAGCAAAGATCTGAAGGTGTGAGGGAGAAAGATCGTGGAGCTATTTGGGGTTATAAGGAAATGTGCCTGGCGTGTTAGAGGAACACAAAGAGAGGAATGATGTACTGCCTCCATTATGATAGCTTCCTCAGGGATTTTCAGTGACAACTTTGACAATGTGTTTCTTGCCTTAAATACTGCCTTTAGAATCTAATTTCTGTAAAGTGTGACTCCACATAATTAGCTGGGGGGGCCACTTTAAATAGGGTGTACAGAAAAGGCCTTTCTGAGAAGGTGACATTTAACGTGAGCCCTTTAAGATAGGGATGAGTCAGCCCTGGAGAAGCTGGAAGAAGAGCTATTTAGGCAGAGGGAACAGCAAGGGCAAAGGTCTGGAAGCAGGAAAGAACTCAGTAGACGTGAGGAACTGTGAAAAGAGGCCGGTAGGCCGGTGCATGGTGAGAAGAGTGGCAGGAGATGAGGTTGGAAAGTGGGCGGAGATCTCAGGCAATTTAACTTTCATTGGCATCACAGTGGGAATCCACCGGAGGGTTTTCAGCAGAGGATTGACAAGATCAGATTCATGTTCCCAAAAAGATGGGTTTCCCTGGTGGCGCAGTGGTTGAGAGTCCGCCTGCGGATGCAGGGGACGTGGGTTCGTGCCCCGGTCCGGGAGGATCCCACATGCTGCAGAGCGGCTGGGCCCATAAGCCATGGCCCCTGAGCCTGATTGTCCGGAGCCTGTGCTCCGCAACGGGAGAGGCCACAACAGTGAGAGGCCCGCGTACCGCAAAAAAAAAATAATAAATAAAAAAAAGATTCCTCTGACTGTTAGGAGCCTATATCAGATAATTTTGTAGGTTAAGTTTACACGGGCTTAGCTACTCATCCCCTAGGTGCCAGGAAGAGGGTTTAAAATGGAGCAAAGGGTTGACTGGGAACTCACATCCTGTTGCCTTCCGTATGGTCCCTTTACAGCTGGAATGAGTGGCGGGGGGCGGGGGAGAGCCACCATCTCCCTCCTGAGCAGGGGTGGACAGAGATGACAACTTGTGTCTCTTGGACCCCCATCAGGCTCCCTGGCTGGACCCACCTTGAACAGGCTGGGGGGTGAAGGAAGTGCATGCTACCACCAGCCCACTAGGTCTTCCTTGGCCCCTTTTGAATACACTTTCAATTATCCTCTCAAAGGCCCTGTCATGCTTCTGTTCCAGAAGCATATAGGGCTCCCTGCTGCCTGCAGAATTAAGTTCAGACTCCTTGCTCTGTTGTTCACATTTGTAGGACTGAGCCCTTAACCTGTGGGATCTGATTCTATCTCTTAGGTAGGTAGTGTCAGAATTGACTGGAGTTGTAGGACGCCCGGCTGGTGTCTGAGAATTGCTTGGTGGTGTGGGAAAAAAACCCACACATTATACTAGGCTTACCCAGTGAGAAGCTCGAGTGAAGATATAAAAACAATTGCAATGAAATGTCTAGACCAGGCAAGTCCACAGAGATGGAAAATAGATTCGTGGGTGCCAGGGCTGGGGGAGGGGAGAATGGGGAGTGACTGCTAGTGGATATGGGGTTTCTTTTTGAGGTAATGAACATGTTCTAGAATTAGGTGGTGGTGATGGTTGCACAAACTCTGAATATACTAAAAAACACCGAATTCTACACTTTGAAAGGGTGAATTTTAAGGCATGTGAATTATATCTCAATTTTTTTTAACTACAGAAGAAAAATCTTTAGGGTCACCAGTAGCAGCTGGGGGAACTCTAAAATCTGAACTCCTTTGCTAAGCAGCTCACACACCCCAGTTGCATAGCTTGAGACCCTAGCAATGTGAAGTCCTGAAGAGAACTGCCAGTGTCTGAGGAGACACGAGCATCAGAGCCGTTGGCACTGGATGTGGCAGCAGTCTGTGGCCAACCATGTTCTAACAATTACTGCCTGAATAAGCAAAACCAACCAGCACATAGTTGCATTACTCTGATTGCCTTGCTGACCTGCAAGGAGAGGAAGGGTACGGGGTCTCCTCAGAACCTCCCAGGGACCCACCTCTTTGCTCTTTATCTTTGGTATGAATTTCCAAAAGCGGTGTCAAATATTCAGTTTTCCCCACTTTGGGCCAGGACTTAAGCTCGCTGTTGGGTTCACACAGAAGCCCCTCACCAGCCATGAGCTGCAGCCCCGGTGCCACACGGAGACAACCGTGACCCCGACCCCAGCTCCTGACAGCTCCCCCTTCCTCACAAAGCCAGGCATGGAAGCTTGTGAAGACGAGAGAGGTGAGTCAGAGAAGTTGGGTGCCAGTGGGAGGTGCCCACACTGCAGTGGGTCAGGACCGAAGCAGAGGGCATGGGGTTATCATAGTAGCGTGGGGAAGTCTCGGCCCTGGCCTCACCCAGGCTGCTTCGTGGATTGAACCGCCGGGTTCCACTGGCGTATTAAACAACCGAAATATTTATTCGCTTCATATTTACAAAGGTGGGAAGCAGACCAAGGGAGACCCCAAGAACACCCCCATACCTGGCTGACCAGGCCCCTGGCGCTGCAGAGGAGGCAGACACAGCTGGAAGGGACAGGATTTATGTTGCATACTTGAACTACAGGGAGCGTAAGACTGGTCCTATTTACAGGGCAGAAACACTGCAGGGGGAGCGTGGGGCCGGCAGAGCGAGCGCCGGAGTCCTGGCCAGAGGGTGCTCCTGATCTCCACCTTCCCCTCCGCTCCCAGGGGCATCTCTGCGGCCCCGCTGGGGTTCTCCGCGGTCGGGGAGCGGGGGACGGGCCCCGCTCACATGATGCTCGCCGGGGTGAAGACAGGGCCCATGCACAAGGTGTCTGTGATCTCCCAGCCACAGGACAGAGGCTTGCACGTGCCCTCAGCGTCCTCGTCCTGTTCTGCAGGCAGCAGCTGTCCTCGCAGGGCTTCCCTGCAAGTGAGAGGGGGTCCCTGGAGGCAGCCAGCATGGGGCCCGCAGGCCAGGAACTCCTGATTGGCCGCTGCACTGGAAGACCTGGCGCCACTGGGGCCGCAGAACCCAGGGGCAGGGGCGGGGGAAGGCCTGCTGCCCCTTCGTCCTCCGCTGCTCCCTTCTCCCCCATAGTCTACCCCCACAAGGGAGAGGAACCCACATTCATTGATACGCCCACTGTTGGGCCAGGCACTTCGCTTACAGTAACTAGTATCCTCCCAAAACCCTGTAAGGGTGACGTTATCGTCCCCATTTTACTCTGAGGAAATTGAGACTCAGGAGTTACCTGCCCAAGGTCACCTCTTCTACCCTAGAAGGTGGTAGAACTAGGACTCAACCCAGCGCTCACTTCAGTGCCCACATTCTTCATATCCCCAGCTTAGTACTTTAAAAAAAGCATCTGCCTCCCCTCAAACTCTACAAGCTGTTTCTCCTACCTCCCCACGTTAATAAACGGCTCCTGCTCTTGCCACAAGTTGTCTTCTTCCCACACCCAGTAGATCCCTGCTGAGCCTAGTTCCTGAGCATCCTCAAAGGTACCTGCTTCTCTCCATTCCCGCTGACACCACCATCTCTAGCCGGGAAAGTGCAGTCTCCCTGATCTGCTCTTGCCCCCTCTGGACAATTCTGACCCAGGTTCATCTTCCCAAAACGCAAACCCCTGCTCTTGAGTCGCCAGCAGTTTCCCTCCACTGTCAGGCCCCACAAGATCTGGCCCCTGCCAGCCTCTCCCATCACACACAACAGTGCTGCCTGGTTGCCAGCCACAGCAGCCATCTTTTGGGCTCACGTCTCATCCTAGGCCTGTGCACATCAGGCCTCTGCCTGCACCATCAACCGTTCGCTGAGCCCCACAGCCCAGTGTACTTCATAGCAACAAGGGTTCAATGCCTGCTTCCCTGACGTTCCTCCAACTATAGCAGGGCAGGGGATATGTCTGAGTTACTCACTGCCTAGTGGCCCCAACAGCAGGCTGGCACATGGTAAACACTTGGTGAGGAGGAGTGGACGCTGGGTAGGAGGACAGGGAAAGAGTACTGGGTTCAGTGTCAAGAGGCCTGGGGGTAGGGGCAGCATGACAGCCTGTCCTTGACTTCTGCCAAGTTCTGCTTCCCCACAAAACCCTCCCCCTTCCACCTACATCTTCCCTTCCCTCCCTTCATACTTCCAGTCTATTCTACTCCCCCACCTGCAGGAAGGCCTCCCTCTTTGCCGATATGTGCAATTCAGCAGCAAATCAGTCCGTATCTTTGCAGAGTCCAGTCAGGCCGCTCCCTTCCAGGTGGGAGGTCCTCTGGGCCAGGCACCCTCTGTCTGAGCCTCTGTCTCCTTATCTTTCAAAACGGGTTTTGAAAGATATGTTTCTTAGAACCCCTCACTGGCTCCCTACTGCCTTCAAGATCAAGTCCAACCTGGGCCTCCAAGGTCCTTCTTGATCTATTCTTCCCCACAGTCCACTCCAGCCAGCCAGAGCTACTAAAAATTCTTTGGCTGGACTAGACTCTGAAGCCCCTACCCGTCCTGGCCCAGACCACTCTCCTGTCAGCTTGCCTGGCCCTCCTTACCCATCAGGCCTCCTGAGAAGCAGCCCTGTCCACCCTCCCCAGCCCGCTGGCCCTCCCTCCCTAGTGACCTTGGCACTCTCTATGCCAGGGTCTGTGTATGCAGGTCCACGCCTTGGCTCACCACGTTCTCAGATGCTCTTTTACCCCCCAGGACCCAGCACAGAGCCAGACTCTAAAGTAGGACATTTTGATGAGGCCCCTTTAATATGGGGATTTTTTGACATGGCCATTTCAATATATCAAAATTTTGTGTTCCTAAGTAATGAGTGCATCTGACTCCCTGCAGCCTCACCCAACTCTGTTTGCTGGTGATGGTGCCAGGATGGGATAAAGAAGTTTGTGTGATTATTGGGTTTTTTTTGTTTTTTGGGGTTTTTTTGGCGATACGCGGGCCTCTCACTGTTGTGGCCTCTCTCACTGCGGAGCACAGGCTCCGGACGCGCAGGCTCAGTGGCCATGGCTCACAGGCCCAGCCGCTCCGCGGCATGTGGGATCTTCCCAGACTGGGGCACAAACCCGTGTCCCCTGCATCGGCAGGCGGACTCTCAACCACTGCGCCACCAGGGAAGCCCCGATTATTGTTTTTTTACTTTTGCTTTTTAGGCCTTGTCAAAACACCCCTGATGTCAAAATGGTGGCATCAGCCTATCCTGTGCCCCTGCAGGGAGTAGAAACAACAGGTTTGTTGACTGGATAAATGACATGCAACTTTGATACTGAGCCCCATCAGGCCTGGCATTTGGTAGCACTGTTCCGGCGGCGGTGGGTGGGGGTGGGGGGTGCAGGGAAGAGGCTCAGGAACCCAGCATGCCCCTGGGGACGCAGGCTGTACTTGCTCCTGAGGGCCCAGCATAAAAGCCCCTCCCAACTGCCCCAGCCTCCAAAGAGGGGGCCTCTTCATCACTGACCAGCTGTGTGACCTCAAGCAAGTGACCTCTGTTTGTGTGGGTAAAAGGAGATCATCAAAAGGTGCCTAATGTAGGGCCTGACAGAAAGTTTCAACAAATGTGAATTTCTTTCCATCTGGCCTCACTGGATCCCACTGCTGGCCTGCTGTGGGCAAGCTCAGCGAGCAGGCGAGTCTTTGTCTTTCCCGGGTCACAAAGCAGCCACCCAAGTGATCGGCTCTATCTACATCTGCCCTTGTATTCCCTTAATCCACCCAGTAGTTAGAGTGGTCTTTCAGGCTTCGAACCAGTCCCTGCTTGCTGCTGCTCAAAGCTCTCCACTTCCTTCAAGGCCCTTCCCGGATCCAGCCCTGCTCCTCCAGCGCCGACCAACCTCGTGTACTTTCCTGAAGTTATGCTTGCTCCCTGTTCCTTCTGCCTGGAACCCCCTTCCCGCCCCTCCTGCCACCTAACTCCCACTCGTCCACCAGGCTTTGGCTTCATCCTTCCTTCCTCGGGGAGGGAGATCTGGGCCTTGGGATGGGGGCGGGGCTCTAAGCCTCCAGAGCCTGCCCCCCTCCCTCCAGCACTGCATTATCAGGAGTGTCTGCTTCTGTGTCTCTCACGGGACTCTGAGCTCCTCAAGAGAAGCTCAGTCTCATTCATGGCCACAGCCAAGCACAGGCCTCACTTGGAATCAGCAGCCAAGAGCTACTTGTCACATTGGGTTACACAGGAGCAGGGACCCAAACCTGGGGTTCCCCTTATTGCTTCTGCCCAGGCTGCTCCCTTCTCCCCCCACTCCATTTCCCAGCAGGGCCCCCTTACCAGGCCACCCGGGACATGGCATAGGTGATGCAGCAGGTCTGGGCGCCCCCGAGGAGGGAACCTCTGCCCACGGTGTAGGCGCCCATGTTCTCAAAGACCAGCCAGTCCCCTACATGTAGTTGCGGCAGCCACAGGCCCTCGGCGATGCAGTCACAGCCTTCGATCACTGGGCCCCATAGGCTGCTGCTGTACAGGGGCTGCTCCGTGGATGGTTTCTGCAGGAGAGAGGGATGACAACGATCAGCTTTCCTGGGCATACGTGCACAGCCTGAGCACCCCCTCCCTCTGAAGCCTGCGTGGCTCCCAGAGCCAATAGAATAAAGACTTGATGGTCCTCCGAGCCTGCAGTTAAGGCCCTCCCACTTCTCTGCATTCATTGCTTCCTACACTGTGAAGCCACAGTGCCTGGTCTTGTATCCAGGCTCCAATACTTGCTAGCTGTGTGACCTTGGGCAAGATACTTTATCCCTCTGTGCATCAGTTTGCTCATCTGTAAAATGGGAATAATAACAGTACCAACCTCACAGGGCTACTGAAAGGATAAATGAGTATAGGTAGAGCATGTAGAACAGTGTCTGGCACATGGCAAGGGCCCAGTAAGTTAGCACTATCTTTATTATTGTTGGTGTTGCTGTCAGCTCCTGGCTTGGGCCTTCACTGGTGTGTCTGCCACTTTCCAGACCCTGGGTGGGTCCCCCCCTCTGCAGCCCTTCCCCCTCCCTCAAATCAGAGATTGTCCTCTGGGCCCAGCCCTGGGGCTCCTTCTTCTTTGCAGGCCTCCACGATCCCCTCCTTCCATGCCAGGCCTGGTAACAGGAGCTAGAAGCACACCAGTGAGTTAGACCCTCCCTCCCTCCCTCCCTCCCTCGGGCTCTCAGTCTGGTGAGGAAGACGGGCCTCCCACAGACAGTCACAGGGTGACCTGCCAGAGGTCACAGAGGACCTCACAGGGTAGATAGAATTACTCCCATTTCAGGGAAACCAAAGTTCTGAGAGATTAAGTGACTTACCCAAAGACACAACTAACAATGACATAGTATTTTTATTTTTTTTAAGTGACTTCCAAATCCAGGAAAGAAATCTGTAACATAGGCCATTTGCGGACAACCAAGATATCAGTGCAGTTTGTCACAGTGTAGGGATCCTGCCAGGCAGGTCCTAGAGGAGGAGTCATGACTGAAAGATGGACAGGAGCGAATCCTGGCTGAATCGTGCCGTTGAAAGCCCCTCGTTCCAGTTAGTCCAGCTGCTCTGGGCTCCCCAGGTAAACCCTGCTTCCCTTCCCCCAGCCCCAGCCATCCCCATGCTATTCCCTGAGGCTCCAAACCTACCAATTCCTAATTTTCCTTTAGATCTCAGCTTCCTCATGGAAGCTTTCCTAAGGCTCCCCAAGCTTTGTCGTCATAGCATGTACTATGATTTATGATTAGATATTTATGAAATGTATCACCCAGGCCTGTCTTCCCTGTCAGACTATAAATTCCATGAGTCCAGAGATCACGACAGTCTTGTTTACCCCCATCTCCTCCAAGCCTAGCAGTCTGGCATACAGTAGGTGCTTTTGTCAATAATATTTCTTAAGTGAATGAATGAATAAATGAATAAGGAATACATGAGTGATGAGAAAGAGGAAGAGCCAAAAAGAAAGAAAAAGAAGGTACGAATGGAAGCCATCAAAGAGCCTAGAAGGAAGGAGGCAGCGGAGGAAACCAATGGAGGATGAAGGAAAGGTGTTTCAGTACCTCAGCCAGGAGCAGGAATGAGTCAGACTGAGAAGAGTCGTGGGTGCCATAAGCAGAAATAATACTCATAGTTGACAAAAAGTTAATGCATAAGCCACTGTCTCATTAATAAAGAAAAACATGCACGTTATTAAAATCAAACATGAGAACTATCCTATACTCATTAATTCATTCAATAGGAACTTATTAAGCACCTACTATATGCCAGGCTCTGATCTAGGAGCTGCAGATGCATCAGTGAACACACACCCAAAAAAACAAAGTTCCTGTGCTCATGAAGCTCACATTCTAGGAAAGCGAGACAAACCAATACATCCTTGTTCATATAACTTAACAAGCTTGTTCACCAGCTTCGTTAATGAGTAAAATTCATCTTAGTTGCTCTGAATTATTTCCCTTAGCTCCAGTTGTTAAAAAACAATAAGCTAGAGACTTCCATGGTGGTGCAGTGGTTAAGAATCCACCTGCCAATGCAGGGGACACAGGTTCGAGCCCTGGTCCGGGAAGATCCCACATGCCGCAGAGCAACTAAGCCCATGTGCCACAACTACTGAGCCTGTGCTCTAGAGCCCGCGAGCCACAACCACTGAGCCTGCATGCCACAACTACTGAAGCCCGCGCGCCTAGAGCCCGTGCTCCGCAACAAGAGAAGCCACCGCAATGAGAAGCCCACGCACCGCAACAAAGAGTAGCCCCCGCTCGCCCGCGCGCAGCAACAAAGACCAAACGCAGCCAAATAAATAATTTTTTTAAAAATTAAAACAAAAAAACAATAAGCTAACTTTTAAAGAATTGTGAGAGGAAATGCTATATAATTGTATCCATGAGGATCCTTAAGAAAATAGGTTCCAAAGATTCTTCCACAATAAAATAAAAAGGAACTCTTGAGTTATAATCAGAGTTCTCTCACTTCTTAGTAGTGGTATAAATTTAAAAATGGGTGGAAAAGAAAGATTTTTAAACTTCACAGGAAATAATGCAATTATCATTTAAAACCTTAAAAAAAAGGAAACAAAAAAGGAATATGCAAAATAAATGTTCCAAAAGCATGTGGGGACAGGCTTGTAAGTCTCAGCTCTATTTATGAGTCAGAAAACTGAATGGAAATGGACAGGCACCTGTAAAAATACAAGATGCCCAGTCTGCTACTAGGGCCCCCTCTGAGAGAGAGGGCAGGGGGTTCCTACTTTACAAAGCGTGCCCACCACTACTTCACACCTCATCTGGGAGGCAGTTGCAATTCCCCTGTTACAGATGAGAAAACTCAGAAGAAATGACCTGCTCCAGGTTCTGGAGGGGGTTAGCAGCAGAACTCCAGGTGGTCCCAGACAAGGTGCCTCCTAGCTGCACCTGAATGGCTGCTTTCCTCAAAGAGGCCCAATAGGTGAGCAGATCCACAGATGAAACAAGGTGAAACATTTAGAATGGCACATGGCTTTGATGGAATCCCTAAATAGTTCCCCAACTTTTAAAGAATAAATCAATTAACTCCTATACTGCATAAAGTGTACAGAAATATTTTCAAAGGGAAAAAAATGGGATGAGCAAGGGCTGCACACAAAAAGGAAAAAGAGGAAACAGAATGAAAGCCTATGATCAAAATCTCACTTGTGAACATATACGCAAAAATCCAAAATGAATCCCTAGCTAATCAAATCCACACTCATATTCAAAGAATCACTTTCAATGATCAGATAATTTGTCTCTAAATGGAAGGCAGGGATGATATGAGCAAGGCAATCACTGGCTTCATCGTAATATGGAAAATATAGATCTACAATTCAAATTTAATTTTCCCAATACATGTCAACATGGCATTCAATAGCCTATAGCATCTCTTCTTGATTAAAACTACAGACAAAACTAAACCCCACAATGAAGAGAAACTATTTAAAATAAGGAGCCAACTCTAACTTAATGGGGATACACTAGAATGGCTTCATTTCAGAACTAGAAGCAACCTTAGTAATTAAAGTTAAGCCCCCTCATTTTCCAGATGAAGAAACGAGAGAAACAGGGCCCAGAGAGGTTAAGTAATTTGCCTAATGTTACTCAGCTACTGTATGGCAGAGCCAGGACTCAGACCCACATCTTCTGACTCCAAGTCTGAAGCTTTCTGTCATCATTTCTATTTTATATAGCATGAGAAATGCTGGCAATAGCTAGCAGGGAAAAAATAAACAATATAGAGAAAATAAAGAAATAAAATATCACATTGCAGATAACACTTGCCCACCTGGAAAAAAAAGGGGAGAGAGGTAGTTACTAGAGGAACTCAGTTTCAGCATGCAAGCCAGTGTCTCAGCTCAAACACGCAGGGGACCATCTTCACTCACGACAGTAATGAAAGCATTACTAAACTCAGGGATGTACTTGGGCCACAATAATACTTATTCAAAGAAAATAATAAAACCTTAAAAGGAGAGATAAAATACAAGAGCCCTACCCTCTCCTAGCTAGAAAAGCTTAGTAAAGCAAAAAAGAGAATTCTCTCCAATTTAATAGATAGATTAAATATGCTACGACTAACTAAAACTCCCAGGATATTTTTCTAAACGTTAGAAACAATATGACAAAAAATAAACATGAGCCTATCACAGGATATTAATAAGTAGCAGTGACAGACTCAATTTTTTGTTAAATGTTTAATTCATACAAAAGGACATTTGTATCATGTGTAAAATAAAAAGAATAATGATAAAATGAATATCTGTGTACCCACTGCCCAGCTAAAGAAATAGAACATTTCCTTTATCTTTGAAATCCCCATCCCAATGACATGTCCCTTCCCAAACCCCTCCAGAGGTAACCATTATCTGGAATTTTGTTTTCATTATTCTTTTGCTTTACTTTCTTTTCCATGAGTATACCTAACCCTAAACAATTTAGAATTTGATTTTGAACTTTTTTAAATGTATATAATTGGAAATATAGGGTATGTAATCTCTGCAACTTGCTTTTTTGTTTATTTGAAACTTACATTCCCAAGATTCATCCAACTGATGCATGTAGATATAATTCCAATAAGCTGCATAGAATTCATTGTATGGAATACACTGTAATTTATTTGATTATTACCCAGCATCAAGACAACATTAAGGTTGTTTCCAATGTTTTGTATTATATAAATTGCTCCTGTGAACATTCTGACATCTCTTCAAATACACATGCCCAGAGTTTCTATGCAATATATACCTAGGAACTTGCTGGGAGAGTATACACATGTCTAACTTTACCTAAATAATGCCAGCTTGTTTCCCAAAGTAGAAATACCAACTCCACCTAGCAGTATCTAAGAGATCCAACTCTCTATATGCCACCAACACTTGATATTGTCATGCTTTTAATTTTTTTCTAATCTAGTTGGTAGAAGATGTATCTTGTTTTCCTTTTACTTTGCATTTCCTTGATTACCAATGAGGTTGAGCACCTTTGCATTTTCTATTTGGCTTTCCTCTTCTGTGAACTGCCTGTTAAAGTCTTTTGCCCCTATTTCTATTGCTTTCTGCTTCACTTTTTTCCCCTTATTTTCATAAGATTCTTATTTGTCTCTGTTTCAAGAATCCTTCATATATTCTCTCTACTAATCCCTTATCAATTATATATGTGCTTCAGTATTTTTCTCTCACTTTATGATTGCCTCCTTCCTTTCACTAACAGATGAGCAGAAGCTCTTCATTTTAATGTAGACAAACATCAGTCTTCCTTTTTGGTTTTAAAGATATTCTTCACTGTTTTTTCCTATTTCAAGGCCAAACAGATACTCCCCTATATTGGTCTCTGGAATTTATATATATGTATGGTGTAAGATAGGGATCCAGTTTCATTTTTTGCATATGGACAATCAGGTGGTCTAGCATGATATGCTTTGCAAGTGCTGTCAAATCATGTTTCCAGATATATGTGGATCTTTTTTGTGCTCTCAACTATGTTTTGCTGGTCTATGTGTTTATGCCACTCTCCAAACCAAACTATTTTAATAAACTTCTACTATTTTAGTGGGTACTCTAGACATTTACATTTTAACATGCATACCTAACATAAAGTCTAAAATTAATCGGTATCTTTACCTTCTGCTCAAACAATTCAAAATCTTTGAAGACCAACTTGGTTACTCTACCTCCCAACTTACATTCTGTTGCTATCCAGTGTTTTAGTCTATCTTATTTGTGACAGAGGCTGCTAGTTGCCTACCCCCAGCAATTTCAATCTTCAATGTTTGCTGGGCACATGTCCACCTAGAATAAAGACTATATTTCTCAACTTCCCTTGCAGGTAGTTATGGCCATAAGATGAAAGCATAAGTACTTTCAGGAAATTTCCTTGAAAGACAACTGGCAGAGGGACTTCTCTTATTTCCTATAATGGCTGGAGCTTCAAATTGCACCTACCAAGATGGGGGCAACACCTAGAAACAGGTACAACTAAAAGCCATATGGTTCCATGTGAATATGAAACCACTATACCAGCTCTGAATTGCCTGCATCCAGACAGTTGCATAAGAGTAAAATAAACTTCAGTGTCTTGTTCTAGTCACGTAATTGGTGGTGGTGGTGATGCTGGTGCCAGTCAGTGATCCTTTAAATATGCCCGCACATTTACCTACCTTTGCTCATCATTCATTCCTGCAACTCAGGCCATCCATCTGGATAATTTTCCTTATGTCTGAAATATATCCTTTAGAATTTCCTTTAGTGAAGATCTATCTCTCAGTATATGCTTGTCGGAAAATGCCTATGTTTCATACTCATTCTTGAAAAACAATTTTGCTGGATATAAAATTCTAGGTTGATAGATTGAAGCTGCTATTCCACTATCTTCTGCCTTCCATTGTTACAGGAGAAAAATAAGCTGTAAGTCTAATTAACATTCTTCTACAGGTATTCTTCTGTCTTATTTCTCTCACTAGTTTTATGATCTTCTCCTTGTCTCTGGTATTCAGTGTCACTAATATGTTGTCTAGGTATGGATTTATTTTTAGGTAACATACTTGGAATTTGTTGGATTTCCCAAATCTAAGAATAAGTGTTCCTCCCTTTCATTTTATTAACTGTCTGCCAGCTATTAATTTTTTTAATTTTAATTTATTTATCTTGCCTCTCAGCTCCAAATCCACCCTTCTTTGCCCTGGTTTGTGATGCTGGAGTAAGACATTTCTTCTTTACTATCCATCTCTATGTTAGGCTTTGTCAATAGAAGTTGCTGGAAAGACACTGCAAGAACAGGTCAGGAAGAAGGGACTTTCCTCCTTTTAGCCTGATGTTTTCTGTGTGGCCACCTCTGGTTCAGGGTATGAGGGTCTGGCTGCATTCACTTCAGTGGCCCCCACAGTTCAACTTTGGCCTGCACAGTCCAACAAGCTTCCCTCCACTCCACAGCAGGCTGCTTCTGTGATGCAGTTGTGTTGGGAACCCTCTGAAAGTTTCTTTGCCACTGGTAGGCTGCACATCCTTGTAATAGCCACAGCCTCTCTTTAAAGGTTTCAATCTCAGCCTTGGAGGGAGAAGCCCTCCTCTAAGTTTCTTCCTTTTTCACTCTCCCTTACACCAGGGGTAGTAACTGCCTTTATCCTTATTAGTAATTAACCATCTTTAAAGTTAGCAATTCTTTATATTAAAATTCCCCTGTTCAAATTACTTGTCTCGTTTCTGTATCCTGATACAATCTCTTCCTGAAACTATGATTAGACATTATGCCTTCTCATTCTATCTACCACTTCTTTTGCCTTTCTTATTTTCTTTCCTATCTCTGTTTCTTTGTGCTACATTTGCATAGTTTCTTCAGCTCTATCTTCCCATTCCCTAATTCTCTCTTCAACTGTCTCTAATATCTTTCTTACCCTGTGCATAAGTTCAATTTTCATATATTTCATTTCTAGAAGTTCTATTTAGTCCTTTTAAAAATCTGTTAGTTCATGTTTTTATATTTGCTTACTTTGGGGTCATATTTTCAATTTATTATTTCTTTAAACATTGTAAATATTTTTATTTTTAGCATCTGATAATTCCAGTACATGTAGTAATTGCAGGTTTGAATCTGCTGTCTATTGCTTCTGCTGGTTCCCCCTCATGGTGACTTGTTTCTTTGTGTTTTGTGATTTTTTATTGTGATCTCATGTACCTTGGAACTTTATCTGTGAGAATTTTTAAAAGCCTAGGTTGAGGAGTCCTCCTCCAGAGAGAATTTGTGTTTGCTTCTGCAAGATAAAATGAATTCTAGGCTTGAGGTTTTTCAGACCACACAGTTAATATGAATTTGGGCAACAAACCCAAGAAAAGGCCAGCTTGTGGTTTCAAATCCTCATTTTTTTGCTCTCTTCCAACTACTAATAAGATCAAAACAGACAAGTTTTCTTGCTGTCCTCCTCTGTGGGAGTTTTTCCTAATATTCTCTTACACTAATGATTATGTACTTTTTCAGGGTTCCCAGATTTATGTGAGGGATCCTATCATATTCTCTATCTTGACTAGTCACTAGGAACACACACAGCTATGAAAACTGAAGATCAGTGCTAAAAGGATTCAGTATACGCCTCCCAGAGAGAAAGCCAGTTTCAGAGTTAGGTTTTCTCTCTGGATTAATTAATTCACTTAACACATATTTGAATAGTCACTGTTGTATGTGCTTGGGACACACTAGTGAACAAAATAGACAAAGATCCTTGTCCTCATGGCGTTTATAGTCTAGCAGGAGGGAGGAAAACAAAATAAAGAAGTTATATACTGTGTTATAAAGCAATTAAAAAACAACAGACCAGGTGGGGGGTACAGGTGTAATATTAAATAAGGTGTAAGGTGTCAGGGTAGGCCTCCTTTAGGGCAAGGACCTAAAGGAGGTGAGGAGTGAACCAGTGTGGTACCTAGAAGAGAAGTGATCCAGGCAGAGGGGAAAGCTGGTGCAAAGATGCTGAGGCAGGAACATGCTGGGTGAGTTCAAGGAACTGCAAGGAGGCTGGTATGATCAGAGTGGGGTGAGCAAGGTGAAGATGGTGGGGGAGGTGGTCAGAGAGGAAACAGGGTCAGATCACAAAGGGCTGCGGGAGCTACTATAAGGGCTCTGGCTTTAATATGGAGTGAGACAGGAGCCAAAGAAGGGTTTTAGGCGGAAAAGAGACATGATTTGATTTACATTTAAAAAGGATCCCTCAGGCTGGTGAGTTGACTGGCTTTTACTCTAAGTGAAATGGAGATTCCTACTTTCACTTATTTTTTGACCTCTGAAGATTCCCTGCTATCTCTTAAGTCAGGACACAGTTTTCTTTGTTGTCAGTGGGGAGGCTGTTTGAGGTATCTAGTCTACCACATTGCTGGAAATAGAAGGCACCCTACCAGTTTTCTAAACATAGCACAAAGCTGTTGTCAAAAGAATGGGATAAAAACTAGAGATCATTGAAAAAGAATGAAATTAATGTACAGTATGGCAAAGCAGAAATAAAACAAAAAAGGGTTAGAAATCATTACTTAAGAATTTTTAAGACAAGAACTAACCAGATCCAGACCTGACAAGTACTACTGCAATATATTCCACATGGATTCACAGTTTTTAAACCATAAATAATTAGAATAAAATACAATGACAAGTAAGAAAGCCCAATCTTGGCAAGGGGGGGTGTCTCTGTACAGAGTGGGGCAACTAGAGCTTGTACCCTGAATTTTTCTTCCCAAGATTCTCGTAAAACTCCCATGGTACTTGCCCCCTCTGGGTCCCTCCCCACACCTAACTATACCTTGCATTTATGAAGTGCTAATATCCATTTATTGAATTGCATCTTTATACCCTAAATATATGTCATTTTAGACCACTCAGTGAACATTTAAAATGTTTATAAATAAAGAGTCCACCTAACATATCAGTAAAGAAAACCATGTCTCATAGTATATAATTTTTTTAAGTTAAAAACAATGTGCAGTATAACACTTAAAAAAAAAACAGGAATGAAAGTAAATTTTAACAATAGTTGTCTCTGAATGGTGGGATTAGTGGGTTATTTTATTTTACTGTTTGTGCTAAATTTTTCTCCAATAAGTGTTCTATTTGTTATATATATACACCATATATATGGTAATCTATAACCCGCAGAGCAGTTAGAGACAAATTTCCTTACTATTAATTACAGCACACTTAGTTAAGATATATGATAGTGTGTTGAAACTTCTATGAAAGAATAACAAAGAATCACAAAACTAAAATAATAAACCATCAGATTAAGAAAAAATATATGTATCAAATATTATATTAAATACATACACACATGCATGTGCAGGCTCATCTTCATTTGCAAGAACAAAAAACTTTAAGACCTCCAATATTAGGCGAACAGAGGATATAAAAATATATTGACGGGACTTCCCTGGTGGCGCAGTGGTTAAGAATCCGCCTGCCAATGCAGGGGACTCTGGTTCGATCCCTGGTTCGGGAAGATACCACATGCCATGAAGCAACCAAGTCCGCGCACAACAACTACTGAGCCTGCGCTCTAGAGCCCACAAGCCACAGCTACCGAGCCCACGCACCACAACTACTGAAGCCCGTGTGCCCTAGAGCCCACGCGCTGCAACTACTGAGCCCAAGTGCTGCAACTACTGAAGCCTGCGTGCCTAGAGCCCGTGCTCCGCAACAAGAGAAGCCACCACAATGAGAAGCCCGGGCACAGCAACGAAGAGTAGCCCCCACTCGCCGCAACTAGAGAAAGCCCGCACAGCAACAAAGATCCAACACAGCCAAAAAGTTTTTTAATTTTTTAAATAAAAAGAAAAAATAGAAAAAAGAAAATGGTCACAGCACATAATACTGGTGAGCTTATTGTGAAATGGTACAAATGGTAACAATAAATATTGGTCCAAGCTTTGAGGAAAACAATCTGACAATACGTATCAAGAGGTACAAAAATGCTCAAATCATTTTACCCGGTAGTCCTATTCCAGAGACGGGGGTGGGGGAGGGGGAAGCTGGGGCGAAGTGAGAGAAGCATGGACATATATACACTACCAAATGTAAAATGGATGGCTAGTGGGAAGCAGCCGCATAGCACAGGGAGATCAGCTCAGTGCTTTGCAACGACCTAGAGGGGTGGGATAGGGAGAGTGGGAGGGAAGCTCTAGAGGGAGGGGATATGGGGATATATGTATGCATATGGCTGATTCACTTTATTGTACAACAGAAACTAACACAGCATTGTGAAGCAATTATACTCCAAAAAAGATGTATAAAAAAAGAAAAGAAAATAGTTTTTAAAAGGGAATATACTTTAAGCATGTGCATTGAGGCAGCATACAAAGAGACTAACAAAGAGCATTCTAGGCAGAGGGAGTACTCATAGAAACATGAATAAGAATAAACAAAAATTAGCAATGCCCAAATGCCCAACAATGGCGAGATTTTACAAGGAGGCGGTGATTTTATAGAGAGGCCATCATTTTATAGGAAAGTATCAATAGTCAAGAGCTTGTTCTTTGGCAGCAGACAGGTAATCAAAGGTGAATAAGACATGAACTCTGCCCCCAAGGGTCTACAGTTTATTCCTTTATCAACTGTGTGACTTTTGAGTCAGTTGCTTCACCACCCTATGCCTCAGTTTTCTCATCTGTAAAATCAACTATATAAACCATTTATGAGGGGAGATCTGAACACTAACTAGATGACAGGGGATACTATGGAACTGCTCATTTTTTAGTTTGGTGATGTTACTGTGTTCTTTTTTTAAGTCCTTATCTTTTAGTGACAACTACTAAAATATTTTTGAAAAAAGTTCAATAACATTTGTTCTGTAGTTTTTGTACTCTTCTCATGACACTGTTGTAGTTTGTGTACTACTCTCTCTCTCTCTCTCTCTCTCTCTCTCTCTCACACACACACACACACACACACACACACACACGTTTCTACCCAGCGGGATTGTATTTCCAAGACACAGGCAATTATTCCTCACTTACTGTCTTCTGCAGACCTCAGCACAATGCCTTGCATGTGGAGGGTACTCAAATATTTGTTGAATTTTTTAAAAAGAAAAGAAACAAAAAGGAGCCATGCATATTCCAATGATGAGAAGAAAACCCTGAACCAAGGATTATGTTTAAAATGAGTTTTTCTCCCTGAGGTCCAAAAACAAAGTGCCTGGGCACGAAGTGCAGGGTACAAAGCTGCCATCCTGGCAAGTGAGGGGCACCTTCCTTGGGGAAGAAAGTGCAGATACCCCTGGCCAGGCTGGGTCCCTCTGACACACTCCCAGCCCAACTGTAGCTAACTGACTATGTGTGCTGTCACCTACACCGGTGTCTGTCTCCACGGCCACACCGCGGGCCCCACCCTGGGTATGGTCACGTGGCAGGACTCCTAAGTGGTTGACAGCCTGAAGAAGAAACCTCAGCACCCACCAAAGGAGGAACAGCACAGGCCACAGGGAGGGTCAGTACCATCCTGGTGCCCAAGTCAGGAACACCAACTAGAGACTGATCAGCCAGAGCGCCTGGAGCAGGTATGGGGCTGGGCTGGGACTACAGCCCTGCTCGCTCATCTGAAGAGCTGATGAAGGGAATGGGGAGTGGGCCAGGGACGGCCTGCAACAGAAAGAAGGGAGCGGAACCGGGACTGGGAGGGCGACTGGAAGGGAGAGTAACTGGGAAGCAGCTGCTGCCTGCTGTGTAGCCTGGGGCTTGGCTGGCCTAGACCCGGTGCTTCCTCTGTGTGGTAGGATGTGGGAGACCACAGGAATGCAGGGAATGCTCGTTCATCACCGTAGAAAACTGAATTCCTGAGCACGTCGGGAAGGCTTACTCAGACAAGGCAGCTATGGAATGAATATCCATCAAGTCGCGGGTAGGGTAGGGGCGCCTGGAGGAGAGAGGGGCTCCCTCTGCCAGCAGTAGAGGAGAGGCAGGAAGAACTACAAAGAGGAGCTAACGTCTGATTGCCTCTGGAAAAACTAGTCAGCATGGAAACGGAAAGAAAAACAAAAACACATATTGAAAGCTCACGATGGTCTAGGTACTAGTTAGGCACTTAAGTTTCCTTCCCAAAGCAAGACCACACAAAGGCCTGGAGATGTGAAAATCTTACAAGTGTGTCTGATTTTCTTTCCCCTCTTAACAATGCCCGCTAAAGCTGCCAGAGGCCCTGGGCTGGATTCTGCAGGCTAGAAGGAATGTTCTGTCTATTCCTATTCCTTTGTTAACATGGAAAACTCATTAAAGATGAATTTTTACTTCTAGGAATTTACCCCAGAGCAGTGATCAGAGATGGATGTCAAGATAGACCCACAAAGCTCAAAAACAGGAAACCAAATGGACAATCACTAGAGTTAGATGGGCTAAAATATTATGTAGTCATCAAGAAGCGTGTTGTCAGGGCTTCCCTGGTGGCGCAGTGGTTGGGAGTCTGCCTGCCGATGCAGGGGACACGGGTTCGTGCCCCGGTCCGGGAGGATCCCATGTGCCGCGGAGCAGCTGGGCCCGTGAGCCATGGCTGCTGAGCCTGCGCGTCCGGAGCCTGTGCTCCGCAGCGGGAGAGGCCACAACAGTGAGAGGCCCGCGTACCGCCAAAAAAAAAAGTTAAAGGTTTTGGGCTTCCCTGGTGGCGCGGTGGTTGAGAGTCCGCCTGCTGATGCAGGGGACACGGGTTCGTGCCCCGGTCCGGGAAGATCCCACATGCCGCGGAGCGGCTGGGCCCGTGAGCCATGGCCGCTGAGCCTGCGCGTCGGGAGCCTGTGCTCCGCAATGGAAGAGGCCACAACAGTGAGAGGCCTGCGTACCGCAAAAAAAAAAAAAAAAAAAAAGAAGCGTGTTGTCAAAGATTAATGGCATGCAAAGAGCTACACCCCATACTAAGTGGAAAAAAAATCAGGTTACAAATGGATATGATCCCAACTTTATGGGCAAAAGTATAATACATTTTTTAAAAGATTGAAAAGAAATCTAATGTTCAAAGAGTCTATCTCTGTGATGGAATTATGGGTGATAACGTTCTTTATTCTTATTGTCTGTTTTCCACAATGAATGTTTTACTTTTTTAAAATTAGATAACAATACACACACACAAATGTTATTTAAATGCACCCACCCAATTGAAAACAGGCCCAGTGGGGTAGGCTCACCTTCTGCAGGATGGGGGTAGGGCAGGTGTTGTCAAACAGGACTGAGTTGAAGATTCCATACTCGCCCTCACCGAGTTGGTACAGGATGGTCTTGGGGGCGGAACCGTTTTCCTCTGCAGGGAGGGGAGGGGGCGGGGCAGCACAAGCAGCACATAAGGGGTTGGAACTATGGCGGGCTCAGCAAGGGGACAAGCTACTGAAGCAAGAGGGCTACCCCTTCCTCAGCTATGAGGTGGCCAGCCTCCTCCTGTGAGAGGAGGTTCGCTCCTCTGTTGGAAACACCTTGCAGCTGAGCAACCCTGCCCAGGACACACTCCCTCACTGCATCTGAGCCCCTCAATGCCCCAGCAAAGGCAGAAGAGCAGCCCACCCAAACTCAAGACCCCAAGAGGTTAAGCCACCTGCTCAGAGGCACACGATGGGGCAGTGCATGAGCTGGAATGAGAAGCCAGGTCTCCCTGCTGGACGAGAAAGTATAATCCCCCAGATGTGTAAAGGAGGCCAGAATTCCATCCCTGCACACACACACACACACACACACACACACACAGAAGACCTTCCACCTGGAGCCCACGACCCCTCTCCGAGGAAGAGCACACTGACGTCAGGCTCTCCTGCCTGGGGGTCCCAGAGCAGAGAAAAAAGCCCCAAGATCAGAGTCAGACCTCTCACTCAAGAGGCTGCTGGGACGACTGATCTATCTGGAAGGTCAGGGAAGAGCGCTGATGTTGGCAGTGTGGACAGAGGAGCCTTGAGTCAGCCCAGCCTGGACTTGAACCCTGGCACTGCCCCTTATTAGCTGTGTGACCTTGGGCTAGTGACTCAACCTCTCCATGCCTACGTTCTGTCGTCTATAAAGTGGGCTTAGACAAATATAAGTTGTCATTAATTACTTTCAATATGTTGTGAGAAGCAGTAGGGTGAGTAAGAGCCTGTACTTTGTAGAGAAGACAAACAAGGGGTGAAATGCAGGCTTTACCACTTACTAGCAATTAAGCAATTCACTTGTATTCTCTCTGGCTCTCAATTTCTTCATTTGTACAATAGGGTTAATAAAGCATCTATTCTCCCTAAGGTTGCTTTGATCTCAATCTTCATAAAATATAAACATGCATAGGAAAAAAAAGAGATGCTAAAGAGTGTCTTGGGTGAGGAGACTTGATTGTAAATTTCCCTAAAGCAAGGACCCATTTTCCAGATTCCCCCGCCCCTTAAAATCAGACCAGGCTCAGCCAGCCACTGTCCCTGGTTTTAGGGAAGAATGGGGCTCCGCTGCCCATCTGGCACCTACCCTCCCTGCCAGGCTGTTCCAGAAGAACCTCCTTCTTGGCGATGATGCTGGCTGCCAAGGTGAAGGCCGAGGTCACATAGTAGCGCCCCAGCTTGGCAAGGATGTCCACACCACAGCCCTCCGGGAAGTACAGGTCCAAGGCTGAGTTGACCACAGAAGAAATCTGAGAGGATGGGGGACAATTACATGTTTGAAATGTGGGGTTTATGCTGAAGACTTGTTGCAGCTCCATGTCTATTTCTTGAAAGCCTCTTTGATTTCAGGTTACCCCAGCTGGTAACCACGGACAGCTGGACAAGAAGGTAGGCAGAGACAGAGCTGGGTCAAGACCCTCACACTTGTGTAAATCACCCTTCAATGACCCTACAATGGGAAAAGACACCCTTAATCTAACACTTGGTACTCAGATTCCAGAAGCCCTGACGTGGATTTTTCTTTCCTAAATAACCAATATGCTAAGTAACACATTTTTTAAATAGAAACTACAGAGAAGGAGAAAGAAGGTCAAAGTCACCCCTAATTCTATTACCCAGATTAACCTAATCAGTGTTAACTTTTTGGAGTAGCTCCTTTAATTCCTTTTTATACAAACCTAAAAAGCTGATTTTTTATTATAAACATGATAGGGCTCTAAGTATATATGTTTTTATAAACTGTTTCACTCAATAAACTGAATGATCTCCCCATGTGTGTAAATGTTTTCACCATAAGAATATACCATAATTTAACCAATCCCTGAATGCTATATGGACCAAGGAAGTCCACTGGACTTCTGTTATGAAGAAGGCTGCAATGCTCATCTTTGAAGCTAATTCTTAGTGTCCATCACGTATTATTTTCTGAAATTCAGTTCCAAGATGTGAATATTCCAGGACCGGGCACTTACTGAGGAAAAGCGACCCCTAGTGGTTCAAGTTGGGATTGCAATGACACGTTTTTCCTGATTTCACCTTCCAGATGGGAAGGAGACAGACGGACTAGGAGTGGACAGAAGGTTGGCTTTTCCTTCCCCTGCCCACTTGACTTCTCATCAGTCCGCAGGAGGGTGAATAGGGTACACCCAGACCCTCAGAAAGCCTTATGACTTATGCAAATATGGCCTGGTTAAGCCTCAAATAAGTGCATGGACGGAGTCAGGCAGAGCTGGGTGCGCAGCCAGGAAGTGAAGTAACGTCTGCGAGCCTCACTCTGCTCAGCTGTAACACAGGGTTAATAATAAGATAATCCAGGTAAAGCACTAAGCACAGCACGTAGCACATGAGACCCACTCACAGTGGGCTTCCTGGGATCATTATAACCCTCCTCACCCCCATCCCCACCCCCACCAAGCACAGTGTGACACTTGCGATCCCAGGGTTACCTCTTCGAATCTCACTTTGGCCCCCTCCACTCCAGGGAAGCCGCCGCCAAGGTCCAGGATGTGCATCCTGTGGCCCAGCTCAGCACCCATCTCAAACACAAGCCGGGCGTCTGCGATGGACTGAGCGTAGGCCTGAGGGTCAGGACAGCCACTGCCAATGTGAAAACTGAGAAGGGAGGAAGAGCCTCGGCTTACACACAGGGGCCCAAGTACCACCACCTCATTCCCAGCCAGGAGCAACCTTGGTCGAGCACACTGGATGCTGTGCCCATTTTCCAGATGTAGTGACTGTGGGCATAAAAGGTTAAATGGGCTGCCAAGGGCCATGTGGCAAGTGAGGAGTGGACAGGAGACTAGATCCAAGGTCCCTTGGCACTTGGCACCCCCCCCAATCCCTCCATGCTGCCCCTGGGGCTGAGCCTTCTGGGGTGAGGGCTAGGGCCCCAGATTCAGCCAGATCTGATGTACATCTCACTCAGCAGTCTGACATGCTGTGCTTCAGTTTCCCCGTCTATAAAGTGGGGATAAGATCCCACAGTTATGGGATAGTGTCCATGAAGCATTTAGCAGAGTGCCTGGCCATCCTAAGTCCAAAAAAAAGGAAAGCTATATTGTTAGGTCATAGTTCTTGCTTCTTCCATATCCCCTACCAGAAAAGAGGCAGAGCCAAGGTGTGCCTGGATGACCTTTGGCCTCAGGCTGGGAAAACTCCTGCAAAGCCAGGTCCCTCCTGGAACCTCCTGGGACAGGACCTTCTGCAGACTGTGGGGTTGGGGCAGTGGGACACTCCAAACCTTCTTTCCAAAGGGAGGAAGCTCTCAAATGGCAGAATTCGAGGCCCAGGGACAGGCCCTCCTTGGAGACCCTGAGGGAGGTCTCACACAGAGCTGATTAAGTCCTGGGAAAGAGGCAGTGGGCAGTGGGCGTGGGTGGTGACAGCGGGGCTTCTGGGCACTCACCTCACACCCACCACCTCTAGGTGGTTGCTCTTGGCATCTTCAAGCAGGTGTCTGCAGGATTTCAGCGACACTCCGAACTTGAGGCTCAGGCGGCTCCGGGAGTGGGAGTCATCGGTGGCAATGCACAGAACCATCCTGAGGAGACACGCAGCACCTCTGCAGGGGGTGCCATGCCTCACCCCACCCCACCCCGCCCCCGACCAAGCCTTCTCTAAGTCAAGAGGCGTGAGCCCTCATGGCTCAGAGCTACCCAACCCCACAAGCCCCTGGACCCCTTCCTCTCCCTGCACAGCCAGTCAGCCTCTGAGTCCTGTCCAATCCATTCCCTAAATGTCCCTGGGCCCTTCCCTGGGGCCCCTGCCCTGGTCCCGACCTCACCAGTTCTCCTCTGAGCAGCCCCACTTCTCCGAATCAGCCTTAACACCAGCCAGGCTTTTCCAACTTCTCTTGTATCGGGGGGACCATTTTTTAAACACAGTCTTATTGAGAACCCTGATATCCCCAATATGTAAAACAGACAAAATGGAAGCTGCTTTGAGTGAACTAGAGTGGCCCGCCACCTGGCTCCCCAGGGTGTCCAGGGACCAGGTGAGAGGCACAGCCTGAGCAAGATGTCCAGCCCTGACCCCTCCCAAAGCCCACGTGCACCGGGGTCCCTGCCCTGTGACAAGCACCATTCACTTCTCCTTCTCGCCTTGCACATGGTATGTTCCAGCCATACCAAATTTCTGCGTATCCCTCAAATGCCCCATGCTGCTTCTGGCCTCCATGCATTTGCTCACGCAGTTCACTCTGACACGCTGTTTATGCCCTCCCCAGATGCTGGTCACTCCTCAAGGCCCTCCTTAAATGCCACCTCCTCTGTGAAACTTTAAATGCCACCTCCTCTGTGAAAAAACCACCCCATCTTGCTTCCTCTGCCGTGACTCTGACCTCCGTAGTACCGTGGGCTTTGCTCTGCCTGGCCTGTAATCCATCATTTCTACCTCTGTCCTACTCAGGCTCTGCATCCTGGGTCCAGTCCAGGAGTGCCTGCCCCAACCTCCTGTGACTCTGGCCGGGTCCAAGGCAGGGTCCTCAGCCCCGGCCCCATTCCTCCCACTCCCCCTGCCCTCACATGCAGCCCAGCCTCCCACATGAGTGCTTCTCAGCTTACTTGGCACTGGGGTGGCTTTTTACCACCTTTGCCAGCTCCATCTCGTTGTCAAAGCTCAGCAGCCGGACCCCATGCTTGGCAGCATACTTGATGTGTGCAATTTGCTTACAGGGGTTGGCGTAGATGATCTTACTGGCGGGGACGCCAATACGCTGGGCCAACTCCATCTCTGCCTGTGGGATCCCAAAGGTGGTGGTGAGGAAGCACCAGAGCCTGCTGGGCCCACGGAGGCCAAGGAAGCACAGATGAGGGGCAAAGTCATAGCTGTGCCTGGGGAGGTTCATAAAAAGTGGACCTCACTTTTAGACAACAGGTATACAAAAATCAGGACGCACGCTGGTTCACCACTGACAGGCAGGGCTGCCATGTACAGCTGTGTGGGTGGTTTACTGCACAATCCCAGGGAGGGAGGGGTCCCGTTCAGAGAATACATGGTAGATTTGTATGCTTATTACGACTTCCTAACAGTAAAGCATCTTGCTCTAACAAAATCAGTATATTTATTTACAACAATTAAGTGTCTTAAGGAAGGGATACATTTTCTAATTCACACAAAGGCACTCCACAGATTCATGGTAGCCCTGAAAACAGGTTTCTGACACATTTTCCTGGCAGATTTAAATGTTTAGAGACTATCACTTGATGTATTAGAAAGTTCACCAGACCAATAGTCTTTTGACACAGGTCATCCAACATCCAAACACCTGCTCTGTGCATGGCATGGTGCTGGGTGGCTCCAGCAAGGCCCTCTCCCCACAGGGCCTCCTCTTCCTCACCTTTCCAGAATAGTGCTCCACCTGATTGCTGCATTAATGATCCAGACAATGATGATGATGATGGTGAAAGCAACCATGGTCACAGAGCACCTACCACAAGCAGGCACTGAATGAGAGGCTTTACATCAGGTGTTGGCAAACTTTTTCCATGAAGGGCCAGAGAGTAAATATTTTAGGCTTTGTGGGCCGTACAGTTTCTGTACAGCTACTCAAATGTCTTTGTAGCACCAAAGCAGCCACAGATAATGCATAAGTGAATGAGCATGGCTGTAGTCCAATAAAACTCTACAAGTCCCACCATCCATTGTTTGCCAACCCTTGCTTTACTTATTTATGTATGTATGTATGTATATATGTATTTGGCCTCGCTGCGCACCTTGCGGGATCTTAGCTCCCCGACCAGGGATCAAACCTGTGCCCCCTGCAGTGGAAGCACAGGGTCCTAGCCACTGGACCGCCAGGGAAGTCCCCAGCCCTTGCTTTAGACTCACTCTTTTATTTACTCTTTACAGTACGTCACCAGATGGTATTAGCTCCACTCTATAGAGAAGGAAACATGCTCAGAGAGGCTATGGAGCAAGTAGGAGGCAGAACCAACTTTCAAACTCAAGCCTGACCCTCCATGATTAAGAAGGTGGCAGTTTGGAAGCACGGTAGGAGACACAGGGCCATCTTTAGCCATCCCAAGTTTGTAATAAGACTAATTTTAATGTAGCAACTTTTCAGCACGAGGTATTTATGTGCATTATCTCATGCAATGCCTATAACTATCCTATGAAATATTTATCGGCCACATTTTACAGAGGACAAATTGAGTTCAAAGAAACCCACTTGCCTTGGTGACACAGCCAGTGAGTAGCAGAGGGAGACACAAAGGTCCACCTCCAGAGCTGGAACTGCTGTCATCACAGCTTGCTTCCAAAGACCCCACGTCTGAGCAGTTATGAAAATGTGGTTTTGCTCCCTGCTTCACCCAAGAGGTGAGAGGAAGCAGCAATGGTAACACTTTGGGGACCTGTGGTTTAGCTTTGATTAAAATTATTTAAATAATAACCATTGTCACTCATTAAAGGATTACTGTATGCCAGCCATTGCATTAAATATTTTATAGACATTCTCATTTCATCGCCATATTAATCTTATGAGGCAGGAGACAAAGGCTCAGAGAGGCCTTAAGTGACTTGTCCAAAGTCACACGGCTTACAAGTGGCACTGCTAGAATTCTAACCCAGGACCGTCCGACTTTAGCACACCAGCTTTTTTTTTTTTTTTTTTTTTTTTTTTTTTTGTGGTATGCGGGCCTCTCACTGTTGTGGCCTCTCCCGTTGCGGAGCACAGGCTCCGGATGCGCAGGCTCAGCAGCCATGGCTCACGGGCCCAGCCGCTCCGCGGCATATGGGATCCTCCCAGACCGGGGCACGAACCCGTATCCCCTGCATCGGCAGGCGGACTCTCAACCACTGCGCCACCAGGGAGGCCCTAGCACACCAGCTTTTAACCACAGCACTTCAGTGGAGAAGACACCTTGATGCTGAATTGGCAAGTGTGTCTCGAGCATCTATTGAGTTGCCAGGCTTTGAGACAGGTGCTAATGAAAACAAGTGGTGAGTAAAGCAGACAGGGTCTCCGACCCTGTGGAGGTTTCAGGAAGATGGGAAAGAAGGGGAGGAATGAATGAACACTGAGTAATAACAGGATTACAAATGGATAAGAGCCATGGAGAACAAGTACGGGATACTAGAGAATGTGGGATGGGGAAACCTGGATGTGAGGGGGTGACGGACAGCTTTCTGAAGGTCAGAAATTTAAGCTGAGGAGGCGGTGTGGAGAAAAGGGAACCCTCCTACACTGTTGGTGGGAATGTAAATTGGTACAGCCACTATGGAAAACCGTGTGGAGGTTCCTTAATAAACTGGAAATAGAGTTACCATATGATCTAACAATCTCACTCCTGGGCATATATCTGGAAAGGACAAAAGCTCTAATTTGAAAAGATACATGCACCCCAATGTTCATAGCAGCAGCACTACAATAGCCAAGACATGGAAGCAACCTAAGTGTCTATCAACAGATGAATGGATAAAGAAGATGTGGTGTGTATATATATATATATACATACACACACACAATGGAATATTACTCAGCCATAAAAAATGAAATTCTGTCACTTGCAGCAATGTGGATGGACCTAGAGATTATCATACTAAGTGAAATAAGTCAGAGAAAGACAAATACCATATGATATCACTTATATGTAGAATCTAAAATATGATACAAATGAATTTATTTACAAAACAGAAACAGACTCACAGAAATAGAAAACAAACTTATGGCTTCCAAAGGGGAAGGAAGGGAGGGAGGAATAAACTGGGAGTATGGGATTGACAGATGCATACTTCTGCATACAAAACAGGTAAACAACAAGGATTTACTGTATAGCACAGGGAACTATATTCAGTATCTTATAATAAACTATAATAGAAAAGAATTGAAAAAAGAATATAGATATATACATATATAACTGAACCACTTTGCTGTACACCTGAAACTAACACAGTACTGTCAATCAACTATACTTCAATTTAAAAAAAAAAAAAGTAAGAAATTTAAGCTGAGCCCCATAGGAGGCCTGGGCCAGGCTGAAAGGGAAGGAAAGAATGTTTCTGGTAGGAGAAGTGGCCTGTACAGAGGTTCTGAGGCAAGAATGTACTCAGCCTGAGGGAGGAACAGAGAACGCTGGGGTGGTCTGGGCAGGGTGACCACCGTGGGGGACGATGAGCTTGGAGGGATGCAGGCAGAGCCAACAGGGAGACCAAGAAGGCTGATGTGATTTATATTTGACCCTACCAGTGGTGGGAAACAGTTTGAGGGGTCTCAAGAGGGAAAAGGACATGATCAGATGGGCATTTTGAATGCAAGGTCTAAATGCATGTCACTCTGGCTACTGTGTGAAAATGGACCAAGGAAGGGCCTAGGAGAATTCTGGGACACAGTCACAACCTCCCTGGGAAATAGGACAGGCTGCATAGAAAGGGGGGTGGTGTCACCTGAAGGCATGGCTGGCAAGCTTGGTGAGGGACTGCACGTGGGGATGTGGGGTTAGATGTCTGAGGGGGACTCCTCACCCAGCAGACCCAGGGGCCCCTCTCGAGGGGAAGATCATGAGTGCATTTGAACACACTGGGTTCCAGGCATCCTGTGGTAACAAGTCAGCACCTGGATACATAGGGTCTGGGCTGGAGATCAAAACAGGGGAGGTGGTGGCATATTAGGGGTATTTGAAGCCATGGGAGGAGATGAAATCCTCTAGGAACACAGAGAGTTTATAAGAGAAGGGAGGCTGAGCCAGAATCCAGAGGAACTCTCCCAGCTAGAGAGCAGGAAGAGGCGGCACAGGACCGAGGGGAGGAGAGAGAGTCCCCAGAAGAGGCAGAACAACGCAGAGGTTCTTATGCCATTCCTGTCAAAGCAAATCCTGTCTTGCAATTCACATCTGTGCAGAAGGAGACCTCTCCACTGTCAGAGGCACCCCAGGAGGGTGGAGCAGGCTCCCAGCAGCGTCCACTTTCACTGGATATGTTTCTAAAGTCTTTAAAACCAAGAGCACGTGTTGTTGAGTACAAGCATACCTCATTTTATTTCGCCTCACTCTCTTGTGCTTTGCAGATATTGCGATTTTTACAAATTGAAGGTTTGTGGCAACCCTGCATCAAGCAAGTCTATTGGCACCATTTTTCCAGCAGTTTGCTCACTTCATGTCTCTGTGTCACATTTTGGTAATTCTTGTGATATTTCAGACGTTTTCAGTGTTACTGTATTTGTTATGGTGATCTGTGATCTTTGATGTTACTATTGTCATTGTTTTGGGGTGCCACGAACCACGCCCATACAGTGAACTTAATGGATAAATGTGTGTTCTGACTGATCCACCCCTCAGCCATTCCCCATCTCCCTCCCGTTCTTTGGGCCTCCCTATTCCCTGACATACAACAACCCAACCATATCGAAATTAGGCCAGTTAATAACCCTACAATGACCTCTAGGTATTCAAGTGAAAGGAAGAGTCTTCTCTTAAGAAACTGCCACCCCACACTTCAGCAACCACCGCCCTGAGCAGTCAGCAGCCATCAACATGGAGGCAAGACCCTCCACCAGCAAAAAGATTACAACTCGCTGATGGCTCAGATGATGGTCAGCATTTTTTAGCAAGAAAATATTTTTTACTTAAGGTATGTACATTTTACTTAAAGTATTTTTTTAGACATAATGCTATTGCACACTTAATAGACTACAGTACAGTGTAAGCATAACTTTTATATGCACTGGGAAACCAAAAAAATCTTGTGACTCACTTTATTGTGATCTTCACTTTACCGTAGTGGTCTGGAACCCAACCCACAATATCCTAGGCTAGGCCTGTGTTTTTAAAAAGAATGTGTTTCAATGGATGCAACTAGAGATTATCATACCAAGTGAAGTAAGTCAGAAAGAGAAAGACAAATACCATATGATTATCACTTATATGTGGAATCTAAAATATGACACAAATGAACCTATCTATGAAACAGAAATAGAATCGGGGACATAGAGAATAGACTGGTGGTTGCCAAGGGGGAGGGTGGGTAGGAGAGTGATGGATTGGGAGTTTGGGATTAGCAGATGGAAACTGGTATATATAGAACGGATAAACAAGGTCGTGCTGTATAGCACAGGAACTCTATTCGGTATGCTGTGATAAACCATAATGGAAAAGAATATGAAAAAGAATGTATATATATGTATAACTGAGTCAGTTTGCTGTTCAGCAGTAATTAACACAAAATTGTAATTCAGCTATACTTCAATAAAAAATAAATTTAAAAAATACTAAAAAAAAAAAGAATGTTTCAAATGGGGAGTTGCTACTCAATGGGTATAAAGTGTCAGTTCTGCAAGAGGAATCGGTTCTAGAGATCTGCTGTACAACATGGTGCCTATACTTAACAATTCCTTATTAAACACTTAAAAATTTGTGAGGGTAGATCTCACTTTAAGTGTTCCCACCACACACACACACACACACACACACACACACACTTTTTCATGGTGAGATCAAAAGCTAGGAGGAGCAAGGAGTGTCCCCTACGAGGTCTAAAAGCATCAACATGGACAGATCTCCAAAATCTGCTGAGCTTAAAGCTACTGTAAGGGACTTCCCTGGTGGCACAGTGGTTAAGAATCCACCTGCCAATGCAAGGGACACGGGCTCGAGCCCTGGTCTGGGAAGATCCCACATGCCGTGGAGCAACTAAGCCCATGCAGTGCACCACAACTACTGAGCGTGCGCTCTAGAGCCCACGCACCACAACTACTGAAGCCCGTGCTCCTAGAGCTCGTGCTCCACAACAAGAGAAGCCACCCCAAGGAGAAGCCTGCGCACCGCAACAAAGAGTAGCCCCACCCGCCACAACTAGAGAAAGCCCACGCGCAGCAATGAATACCAAACGCAGCCAATAAATAAATAAATAAATAAACAAATAAATTTATTTTAAAAATAAAAATAAAGCTATGTGGCACAATACCTACCACATGAACATCTTATATTTTGTTACAAAATCACAAGGTATTTTGTATGTTTCCTATGGATCATATTTGTAAGTATTTTTCAAATACCATGTAGCCACCAAACTCAAACTCAGAATGTTGATTATCTCTGGAGACATAAAGCTGACGTTCTACTTTTTTTTTTGCAGATGAATCAACGTATTATTTGAATAATTCAAAATGAATATTTAGAATAAAGTGCTCACTGGATCCTGGAGATTGCTGGGGACGTTGGCAAGAGGAGATTCCTTGGAATGATGAGTGGAGGTCGGGAAGCAGTGGCTTAAGGACTGGGTGCTAAGGGAAAGTGACAAGTGACTGCAGACAGGCAAGTGTAGACAACTCCGTTTGGCCATGAAGAGGGAGCAAGGGATTGGGCTGGGGGATGATGTAGTGTCCAGAGAAGGCATTTTAAGATGGGAGGATGCTGAGGGAGACAGCCAGAGAGGGCAAGGGATGGGGCAGGAGAGATGACATAAGGTCCTTGGGAAGGTGGGTGGGTGGACCAGAGCCCCGTGTAAGGCGTGGCTGGTGCTCTTCACCCTGGAGCCTGTCTGATGCATATCTGTACACCCAGCCCCAGCTCATGCCTGACCCTAGGTCAGTGGCCGCCAAAGCATGGTGCTGTACAGCGTGGCCACCAGCTCCAGCCAACCAGAAGAGGGCAGCCTCGGCCTTCCAAGAAAAGCTGTGCCACCTCTCAGGAAATGCACCCAAGGGCCACATGATCCCACCTACCGGGTGGGGTCTCAGCTCTGCCATCCTCTCCCTGGGGATCTTCGCAAAGACAGCAGTGATAAAGTCAGAGACCCCTTGCCATACTCAAGCGGCCCCTTCCCAGGGCATCCCTCAAACCTCTGTGCCTCCTTTCCTTATACACTAACTGCTTCCTCATGGGGCTGTTGTAAAAATCACGGTGATAATAATTACCTCACAGGGTTGTTTCAAGAGTCAAATGAGATCATGTACAGAAAACGCTTGGCAAAGCACATGACACAACAGAAGCCCTCAGCAAACGTCCACCCCCCCCAACTTCTAAGCCCTACACCTCACAACTCTGCCCTTTGGAGGCCAGTCCTGAGGCTTGAGGGCCAGCACAGGGCCCCACCTCTGGGTTTCCAGAAGCACAGGACTCTAGTCAGTGAGGTTTGGTCCTGTTCTTCACCCCTAGACCAAGGGTTATGGAAAAGGGTCCCCTTCCTCCTCGGTCAGAGCAGAGACCCGGCATGCTGCAGGGGGCAAGTCTTGGCTCTGCTACCAGCAAGCTGTGTGAAGCTGATCCCCAGTTCCTCAACTGCAAAATGGCAATCTCTTCTCCTAGGCACTCCATGGGGCTTTATGTGGGGCATGCATGAAACCAGGTGTGCAAAACAAGAGCTGATGCAAAGGGGCTTCACGGGTGACATGAGGGAGACTCATCTACCAATAAGGACACTAACATGCGTCTCTGATAAAGGTGAACCTGCTCGTTCCAACCGTCCACCATGGTGTGTACCTCTCTCCCACCTGGAATCCCTCCAGCCTCCTATCCAGATGGGCTCTCCTCCTGTCTCCTCCAGATCCCTTTCTAGAATCCTCCTCACAACACCCAGCTATATTGCTGACCAGGGTTTAAAAGGGATTCCCCCTCAAAACAATCATTACTAAACATTTTAAAATAACTGTAATAACAATATCACAAACCAATGCCCACAGGCTTGCTCCCACCTCAGGACCTTTGCACTTGCTGGTCCCTCTGCCTGGAATGCTCTTCCCCTGGTTTTCCACCTGGCTTGGATCCTTTGCTTCCTTCAGATCTGTGTTCAAATTTCAGTGATGCCTTCCCTGGCCAAACCATCTAAAAGTACAATCCTCTTTCCCGACATCCATGTCTCTTCCCTACTTCCCTTTCCCTCTTTAATTTTCTCCACAGCATTTACCATCTAAAATGCCATAGACTTTCACTGTTTAACTTGTTTGTTCTTTAGAAAGCAAGCTCCACGAAGGGACTTTTTTTGTTTTGTTCACTTGCTAAATCCCCACCTAGAAAAGTACTTGATCCCCCAGTAGGTGCTCAATAAATGTTGCTGAATGAATAACTATGTCCAAAGCTGTACTCTGAGGAAACTTTATAGCTAAAAGACTTATCAAGTAAGAACAGAATGGAAATAGATAAGCCGTGCATTCAACTCAAGGACAACAGAGTCTGTTTTACTCAACACTGTATTGCCAGCCCTACCTAGAACAGTGTCTAGCACACTGCAAGAGTTCAATGAATAGAGAATGACAGTAATAAACAAATCTAAAGAGAGCAGGAGGGAATTAAGACAACAGCATTAATCAAATGAGAAAGGCAGCAGAACTGGCAACAACAGAACTCTATAAGGATTAGTTAAGAAAATGTACAGTCACACGTTATTAATATTATAAAAGAAAAAAATAAAACCTATCATAAAACGGTGTTTTTGTTTTGTTTTAATTAGAAGAATACCACATATAGCTCTATGCCAAGAAGTTTGAAAATCTCCATTAAAAAGGTGACCCACCTACCCAGGGTCACACGTGGTTCCAACGTGGAACTTCAAGGCTGGCAAATTCCACCCTCATCCCTTACACCCGTTGCATGTGGGTGGCCCTTCCCAGAGGGCAGGGGCCAATTACAGGTCACTCCTGCTTCCCCAGGTCCACCCACAGCAGCTGCAGCCGGGCCATGTGGGTGTTCAGTAGGCAGTGAGGGTCAGTGTGCAGGTGGGGGGCAGGAGCTCACCTTGTTGGCACAGCTGAAGCCCAGTCCTAGCTTGGCCAGGACCTTCAGCACGCCCGGGCTGTTGTTGCACTTGACAGCGTAAAAGGGTCGGACTCGCGGCAGGCACTTCAGAAAGCAGAAGTGCTTTCTCACTACAGCACCCAGGTCGGCCACGAAGAAGGCAGAGACCTCTTCCTGCACAACAAGAAGGGTGAATATGAGACCCCACCCAGCTTCTTCCTAGTGCGTGCCATCCACGGTCCTCCCAAGTACCTTGCTCTAAAATTCTCTGGGGATCCCCAAGCCTACAGGACATTCAAGGCTCTGTGATCCAGCTCCAGTCCCTTCCCTCACTTCAGCTCAAACTCCAGCTCTATCCTAGATCATCTTCCACCTCCCAGCCTTTATTCCCACCATGTCCTCCAAACAGAATATGCTTCCCCCACATGTGTCTGGCAAGTTCCTAATCCACCTTCAAGTTTCAGCTGAAATGTCACCTTCCCCCAAACCTATAAGGCAACTCCACCTTTAATGCTCCCACTGCATTTTGCACATGCTTCCAAAGTATCAGAACTCTGTGTATATAGACAACTGTCTTCTCCAGAAAAAAGATAAATTCCTTGAAGACCCACAGCCTACAGCCACTGCCTTTCACATTTAGGTGTTCAATGAAGACTTGAAGTAGTCCCACTGCTACTGCAACCCATGCCTGAGGACAACTGTTTACTGAGGGTTGAATACATATGAGGCCATTGGTGAGGCCACATTAATTAAACCTTTTCTGGGACTCAGTTTCCCTTTTATGCAACACTTTTTTACTGATGCCCACTTGGTGTCTGACCAAGCATACCTATGCAAGTATGCTAAGTATGCTTGGGTCTGCAAAAGAACCCCTTAAGCAATTACAAGCCCATTCAATAAATGCTAAGCAGGAGTTTCTACAAAATGCAGAGGGGGCCGTGGAGAAGGAAAGTACAAAATCTGCCTGGGGCAATCAGGAAAAGGTGACACGGATGAGTAATAAGTAATGAGTAGAAATAGGTAAGAGGCAAGAGGCTGGGAGAAGGGAAGAGGGAACAGCCTGGGCAAAGGAGTGATAATGGAGCACATGGAATCCTCGGGAAATATGAGCAGAGTAGTTCAGCTCTGATGGAGCATAATATATACCGTGGGAAAAGCCAGAAATGGGGCTATGAAGGCAGAGGGGTTCTGACCTGTATCCTGTAGGGAGTGAGAAACTGCCAAAGAATTCTGATTTTGAGCAGGGCTGTGATAAAGTTGGAAGCAGTGGGATGAGGCAGGGAAAAGGTTAGGGGAGTTTTAAGAGAGATGAGGCCTAAACTACACAGTGAGGTCCCAGAAGAACACACTGAAGGGTAATTTAAGGAGGCTGGATTCACAGAGTTTGGGGGTGCCCAGGTGTGGGAGGGGAAGTGAGGGCTCCCAGGTTTCTGACCTAGAGGGCTGCGTAGATGATGGTAGTGTTGTTCATGAAGGCAGGGAACACAGGAGGGGCAGGTTCGGGGGCAAGGACCAGGAATTTGGAGAAAAAATGAGACATCTCTCACAAATAGAAAGGAATGAATACCAAGTAAGTGAAAGAATCAGATGTGGGCCCTAGGAGGCAGCTGAGCCTGCTGGGAGAACAGAAGACCCATCCCCACTCCCAGGCCCTCACCGTGGTGGCCTGTGAGGCCCCCAGAGTGAGCTGCTCCAGCAGGTCTCGGGTGCTGAAGCCCTCCTCCACCATCACGAAGTCCGCTTCACTCAGGCAGCCAGCCATGCTGAGGAGGAGCCGATGGGCTGGATGGAGCTGCCGCTGCCTCCGGCGCCTTAGAAAGTATGCAACACACTGCTGGAGAAGAGTGAGGGGGCCGCTGGGGGGCTGGCGTCAGCTGCACCCCTCACCTCCCCAGGCCAGGGCGCCCACTCCTGTCACACCCTGCCCCCAGCACAAGCCTGGGGAGCTTAGGTTCACTGGGAGGAGTAGGGAAGATCAGGAATCCTGGACTGGGACAAGGCATTATCTGCCTAGATGTCATTGCCTCTCCGAGCCTCAGTTTCCCCATCTGTAAAATGGATGCATTGTTTTGGAGATCCTTTCCAGTTCTGAAATTAGGGTTTTGGTTTAAAGGGAAAGAATGAGAGAGAAGGAGAAGGAAAGCCGAGTGGGGAAGTTTCCAGGTGACCCCCCATCCTGACCACCTAAAGTGGCTGCAGGTGGTCCCACCAAGGAGTCTCAGCCTGAGAGCTGAGGTTCGAGTCCGCTCTCTGCTGCGTGACCCTGGGTACGCCCCGTCCCCTCTCAGTTTCACCGTTTGTAAAGAGGGGCCGGGCTGGTCCTGACGTGCTAGGATGGTAAGCGTGCGTGAGGGCTCCACATGGTGGGTGATGGCCGCGGGCTCCCGGGCAAGAACTGAAGGCTGAGGCTCTGTCCGGGTGAGCCCTCCTGAGTGCAGGGCCGAGGTCCCGCCCCTCCCAAACCCCCTTACCAAGCCCCGTGCTCCTTCGCGGGGGCCAGAGTCAGGCGCGCTGCTAGGGGGGGTCGCCGGTGACCTCGAAACTTGTGCAGCACCCCGAGGAGGAGTGGCAGTTGCGGAGCCGAGGCCCCTGCTGAGAGGAGACAAGGGGGGCCAGGGAGCAGAACAGCACTGGAGCCGAGAGCGCCCGCTGCCGAGGCTCCCCGGACCTCTCCCCCGCACTCGCCTTAAAACGCATTTACACGGCTTCGGCCCATAGGTCCCCCCAGCGAGTGAAACGGCTCCTCCGCGCCTCCGCTCGCTAGCTTTCCCCGGCTTGGGCCCCGCGGCCTGCGGCTCGCCCGCCCAGCAGCCACAGACACCACCACCCCCCCCACGCCCCGCCTTTCGCCCGGCGCTCACTTATATAAGCCCCGCCCAGACCCCGCCTCTGGTGCTCAGGCCCCTCCTCCGCTCGGCCCGCCTCCGTAGCCCTGGCAACTGGGTGCCACCATCCCATTGGTCGATTCCGACATAAAGCATTCAACCCTGCTAGCCGGCTCCGCAAACGTTATCCTCAGTCCTACCGAGACACCTCCGCCGTTACTCTACGCTGGGAAATCGGAACTGCAGGCCCGCTAGCTCAGAATCCCGAGCGTCTACGCGGTGGGACGCTTAGCTCCTGGATATTGGATCTTGGAGAGTGGGCAGGAAGCCAGGAGGTTTTTTATTTGCTCTGGGAAGCCTTTTCTATGACTACCACAGCTCAACGGTGCCTCTCCTCTCCGATCTGGTGAATTGCCCACTCATCCCGGGAAGCCCAGGTCAAATGTCATCTCCTTGTTTTACTTTTCTAATAGAATCATTTTTATTTAATTGCCTCTTCCAGCATCCTCCAACTCAAAACCCAGATGAAATGTCTTCAAAGATCCTTCTTGTGACTTTCCCAGCTCAGGGCAATCCCTCCCTTCATCCCATCTTCTGGATCAGGCAAACTCTTACCTCTCTAATAAAATGTCTCCCTTTCCAAGAAGCGTTCTCTGACTTCCTCAACTCAAAGCGTTTCTTCTCTTTTATACCTGTTGAACTCCTGCTCCTGCACATTCATCAAAGTCCAGTATGCCATCTCCCCTGTTGAGCTTCCCATGACTTCCCTAGCCAGAGGAACAGTGGAACTCACAGCACTTACATCTGTGTGGACTCCTCACTCTTTTGGCTTTTGTTACCCATAGCGTGAGATTCCTGTTGTTGCTTTACACTTCTTGTTTGGTTACACTTCCCAGCTAGTCTGTGAGCTCCCAAGGGCAGCAACTGAGTGCCTGGCTCCTCAGAACACCCAGGGCCTGGCACAAACAAGAGTGCTGGGACTTCTCTGGTGGTGCAGTGGTTAAGAATCCGCCTGCCAATACAGGGGACACGGGTTTGAGCCCTGGTGCCGGAAGATCCCACATACTGCTGAGCAACTAAACCTGCATGCCACAACTACTCAGTCTGCATGTCACAACTACTGAAGGCCACGTGCCTAGAGCCCATGCTCTGCAACAAGAGAAGCCACCCAATGAGAAGCCCGTGCACCACAACGAAGAGTAGCCCCCGCTCACCGCAACTAGAGAAAGACCGCACGCAGCAACGAAGACCCAAAGCAGCCAAAAACTAATTAATTAATTAATTAATTTTTTTAAAAAAAGAGTGCTGAGGAAGATTCAATATCTATGCTACTCAAAAGCTAATTCAAAAGTTCATCTGAAACAGTAATTGTACAAGAACAGCCAAGACATTCTTGAGAAAGAAGAGGACGTCTTCTACAATACATCAAGATATTTTATAAAGCCATGGTCTTTAAAACATCATGGTGCTGGTGCAGGAAAGGACAGTGGTAGAACAGAACAGAGTTTAGGACAGTCTTGTGCATATTGGAGAATCTGGTCACAATGAAGGCAGCATTTCCAATCAGTGGGGCCAAAGAGCTTTTGGCCTTACATATGTGCTCATGTCCCCTGTCAGGCTGTAGGCTTCTTGAAAGCCAGAGGCACTTCTTGTTCTGCATCAGTATCTCCCTAGGGCACCCTGCACAACCTAATCAAAGCATCCTCAGAACACAGATGGTATAGAGCAGTGATCATGGAGTCTTCAAGAGCCATTTTCTGCTCCCCACCCAGCCTGGCCACATAACTACTGGAAGTCCTTTGTTGGATCATCCTGCTGAGACCAGGGTCACATCTGCCTGGCCTGATTTCCCCCTGTGAACTGAGAGAGCTCAGACTGAATGATTTCTCTGGGCTCTTCTGCCTTGAACACTCTTGCTTTCTATGCTAGGAACAGACTTTGAGTAGGCAGTCACCTTCACGGGAGGGGTCATTTGAGATCCATTCTTTGAGAGATCTGTAGTCATTTGCACCATAGTGTGAATTAATGACTGAAGTCCTCCTAAGAATAAGCATCTACTGAATGGGAGGGGGTAGATAAGGATGGCCATGACAGAAACCTCAAAGGGAGCCCTCAAGAAAAGATGACAGTAAGAGGATGGGAGAGGCACCCAAACAAACTGGCTCTACTTTTTTTTTAAGTCATTCTCTGAGCTGACTTTATTTGGATGCCATGGTCTAAGTCTGCATCACTAGCTCTTTTCATTACCTGGTACATAGTAGGCACATAATAGGCACATTCAGTATGCTAACTGAATGAATTGATAAAGGTAAAAAGAAATAAACCATAATCCAATCTGTCCATTTGTAATTTGTCAAGGGTTGGTAGTCAGAGCAGAAAAATCTGTCTCCTGGACTGCATACAAATAAGCTGTGGGTTTATCTTTTTCCCTACTGGGTATGTGATGTCACTGAATCTCCATGACAACCCTACCATAGGGCTATAATTATCCCCATTTTACAGATAAGGAATCTGAGATTCAGAGAAGTTCAGTACCTTACCCAGGGTCACAGAGCAAGTAAGGGTGGAGCTCAGATTTAAACCCATCTGGCCTGACCCTTAACCTTCATGCTTAACTGCCAACCAGTAGCTGAGCATTCAGGCCCCAGCTCAAAAAAAGTCATCCTGTTGGCATCCAGCCCAAAGTCTGGTGGCTCCTCTCCTGCTGGTCTCTCATGCCACTGTTATCGATGGATGCCATGCAGAGCCCTCAAAAACATGTTGCTGAAGCAGGACAAAGAACCTTTGATCTTTGACCAAGATCATATCTGTCAATTTCAACCTATTCTTCAATTAATCATAAGTGTAGTCACAAACACTGCAATAACAAAAATGCCTTACGTGTGCATAGAACTCGAGAGTTTGTAAAATACTTTCCTGTTCATCATTTATCTGGGCTTCACAGTACTTTGTAAGATTGGATATCAGTTAAATTTAGGTTTGGCTGAGGAAAACAGAAAAGTCAAAAGTAATAGAGCCATAAACAAACAGGCTTACTCTATTATGTATGTAGTATAACACTTGAGGAAGGCTGTCCAAATCTGGTATGGCAGCTCCACAAGGTCATCAGGAACCAAGGTGCCTCCTCTCCTTCAACTCTGCCATCCTCACTGACTGGCTTCTAGCCTCATAGTCCAAAATGGCTGCAAGAGCTCCAGCCACATTCCTAGGGCTAATATTTAACCAGTACACACAAGTGTGACCAGAAAAATTGTTCAGGGACAGTGTCCTTTCTGATTGATCAGTGCCCATCTTCATACTGATTGCTAAATATTTTAAACACCAACCCTGCACGTTCCAGGCAGGAGAAAGCAGCCACCCCCAAATTCCACACGTGTTAATTTCCCAGGGCTGCCATAACAAAGTATCAAACACTGGGTGGCTTAAAACAATATATTTATTGTCTCACAGTGCTGGAGGCTAGAATTCCAAAATCAAGGTGTTGGCAGTGCCATGCTCTCTCTGATAATTCTAGGGGAGAATCCTCCCTTGTCCCTTCTAGCTTCTGGTGTCCACTGGCAATCCTTGGCATTCCTTGGCTTGTAGATGTATCATTCCGGTCACATGGCCATCTTCTTTTCCTTGTGTCTTCACATCATCTTCTCTGTATACATGTCAGTCTCTGTGACCAAATTACCCCTTTTAATAAGGACTTCAGTCATATTGGATTAAGGCCCACCCGAATGACCTCATTTTAACTAGATTACCTGCATAAAGACCTTATTTCCAAATAGAGTCATATTCTGTGATACTGGGGGTTAGAACTTTAATCTTTTGGGGGGACACAATTCACACCATACCAGCACCCAATACTTCCTTTCATATCATTGGCCAAACCATAGATACATGGCGCCACCTACTGCAAGGGAGACAGGAAGATGTCTTTAGTCTGGTACATTGTTGCTTCCTCCCACCCCCAATAAAGTCAAAATAGTAAAGAAGAAAGTAAAGAAACCAGTTCAGAAGGATTATGGGATTTACTTCATAGGGAGAGGTGACAGAGAAGTAAACAAACATTTATTGACCACCCACTGTATGACAGGCATCATGCTGAATGCATGATTGCAATTAATCTTTAGACAACCCTGCAAGATAGGCATTATTAGTCCCATTTTACAGATGAGAAAATTGTGATTAAATCCTTTGTCTGGTGAGTAACAGAGCTGGGACTTAACTCCAGTCTGGCTGACATTATGCTTGTGAGATGGGTCCCAGGAAGAGGGCATGACTCCAGAGCAAAGAATGCTGAGATTGATCTCAGAGAGGCAGCAGTGAGTGGTGGCATGAAGCAAGATCTTAATTCCCTGCCCAGGAATTGAACCTGGGTAGCCTGGATGAAAACCAGGAATCCTAGCCACCACACCCCCTGGCTCTTGCCCCCGGTGAAAAATGCATTTCTCACGGAGGCAAAAACTGTAAAAACAGGTACAAAGTTTATCATTAGACACATAGCGCAACAACAAGTGGGAGAGCACAGTTTGTTTAGTTACGACAGAAGCAAGGCAGAGATGCACACCCGGAGAGCAAGGGTGTGGGCGTCCTCCCTAATGAGGAGGAGTGCAGTAAAGAGGCGGTGAAGTCTTTTATATAGGGCAGGTCTTCCGGGTCTTTGTTTACCTTTGGCTAATTATCTCGTTTCTTTGTCCACACTTGACCTGCCTTAGGACCCTCTCCAACATGTGTGCGCAGCTTTTTCCCAAGATGGATTACAGCCCAGAGGCCTATGGGATGGCCTTAGCGTCACATGTTATGGGGTGGTGCCCCCTCCTTTTTGACCCCCAAGGAGCCTTTCTGCGCATGTGCAATGTTTCCCTTGCCCCAAGGGTGGGAAATGTATGACCTCTTGATCTTTTAACAGGGTTTAGTCCCACTCTGTCCCTGTCATAAAAATGTCCAACGTCTGGTTATTTACCCTATTTCTGTTGCTGGTTTTTATATTGAGGTGCAGATCTCGAAATATAGACACGAGTCCGGTCATAAATATGTAGTCCTGGAGCCCATTTGTCTCTTGCTTCAGGAAATGTAAACAGGGGGCTGGTAATGAATGTCTAGCCTGGAACCCATCTTCTTCTCATCCCAGGAAGTGTGAACAGGAGGCCAGTTGTAAATGTCTGGCCTGGAGCCCATCTACCTCCTTCCTCAAGATCAAGCCAAGCGCAAACAGCAGGAGACTTGAGAGAGGCTGGAATTCAGAGTCAGACACAAGATAGATTGGCAGAAAAGGCACCAACCCCAAGTCAGCACTGCAAACTCTCTGAAGGCATCAGTGAGATGGAGACCCTGAAGTAACCAGAAACCAGAAGCTGAAAGAAGCATTAGGCACTGTTAGGCCAGACCTGTCTTCACATTAAAATGGAAACTAAGTACTAACAGCAGCCACCATTTACTGAGCATCTCCTGTGCTCCAGGCACTGTATTGTGTGCTTAATAATAACAATAGCAGCTAACATTGCCAGAGTATTTACTATTCTGCAGCCTTGATTTATATAACCTTTAACCTCACAACAACCCTATGAGGTTCGTGCTATAGGTATTACAGAGCAGGAAGTAAGGTAGAGAGACTAACAAACCTGCTCAAGGTTACACAGCTAGTGAGTGGCACCATTATGCTACATACATTTCCTCCATCCTCACAGCAAGCCTGCAAGGTGGGAATTATTACTCTCGTTTCACAGTGGAAGAACCTGAGGCGCAGGGAGGCTGAGTGATTTGCCCAAGATCACACAGCTGGTAAGTGGTAGAGCCTGGACCCAAACTCAGGGCTGTGCGCTGGTGAGGAATTTGAAATGCTGCAGTCCAGAGTCGTGTTGGAGCAGACCCTGAACCACAACCCTTGGAACCCCCCAATTCTAGTTATTAGTGAGGTGTCTGTGTCCCCTGACACAAAAGCAGGCAGGACAGAGGCCCAGTCTGTGCCTCAGAGCCCAGCCCAGGACCAGGCACCAAGGAGGCAAAGCTTGAGTGTGTCGACTGAGTGTGGAATTATAGTTGCAACCCTTCCCTAGACAGACAGGATGCTAAGATACTGACTTTGGTACTTTGGTTTTCTTTATGTTTATTTTCACTTTTAGGCTGAACACAAATGTGAAAAAATAATAATAAGGTGCGACAATTAAGGAATTCACACACTACCTCTCGCCAACCCTGAGTCATCTCTGACAAATGTGTTGAGAAAACAACAACAACAACAACCGAATAAAAAAATAAAAAATACTCGAATGAAAATTCTCACTTTGGCCAGCTGCTGTCGCCAGAGCCACCTGGGAGTAGAATGGAAAAGCGTGTTGATTCTTCTGCATTCTCCAATGATTCTCAAATGAGTGTGCATCAGAAGCACCTGGAAGGCTTGCTAAATGACAGATTTCTGGACCCCACCCTAGAGTTTCTGATTCAGTAAGTCTGGGTGGGCCTGAGAATATGCATTCCGACAAGTTCCCAGGTGATGCTGATGCTCTGGCCCAGGAACCCCACTTTGAGAACCCTTGCCCTAAATGAACTTGAAGCACAGCAGGTAAAGAGGTCAAAGCTGTGTACCCTTGAAAAAGGGCATCAGGTTCTTACCCCCATCCCCTCTCTGGCAGGGAAGTAGGGTGGGGCAAAAACCAACCTGGGCTAGCCGAATGGCTGTACAGTTTCTAGATAACAAGAGAACAAACTTCATGGGTATATAAGCTTTACTCCATCTCCTGGGGCCACCTCACTGGCTGTGTGACCTCAGCAAAGTTACTTATCTTGTGTGAGCCTCACTTTATTCATCTGTAAAATGGACATAATAAGAGTACCTACTTCCTAGAACTGGTGTAAGGAATTCATGAGCATGTAAAAGCTCTTGCCTAGTGCCTGGCACATAACATCAGTGAATGCATTCTAAGTAGTAGCTGCTAGTATTATGACCCTGAGCTGGGGGTGCAGGGGCCCAGAGGAGAAAATTCTGAAATGTGTCAGAGTGATACTGCTGGGACAGGATGGGAGAAGCAGCCCCACAGGGAGGTTTTGGGACCTGAGCTGAGGAACACGCAGCAGGAGGCAGAGGCTCAGGAAGAGAGTCCACGCAGTGTGAGGGGATGGGTGGTGGAATTCCATTCCAACCCCATGGGATTTCACGGGGGCAGAGCCAGTGTGCTGAGCACTGAGTCATGGAAGCCTGCCCCAAGCTGGGCCTCTTTCTAAACTGCTGTAGTGTCATGTTCTCCCTTTGAAAATTGCTCACTCACCCTAGGGTGGAGTGGAGACAGGCAGCCATGTCTGTACCTCAGGGATCCTGCTCCCCTGCCCCACTGCCAATAGAACCACACAGCATCCATATGCCTCCAGTTAACTGACCAACCAGAGACACAGAGACTGTGGTCAGGTGACAGGTCAGAGCCAGGGTCAGTGGAATCTTCTCCAGAGGGAGCCAGAGAGTGTTTGCCTCTGTCTCTGAGGGTTCCTGCCCTGCCTGGTGTCCGTGAGAGGCCCTGTGTCCTTTGGCTAAACCCCTTCACAGAGACCACATAGCAGAGTCCTCTATAGCATGGACACCAGACCTCCTGCCTTTGAAAGGCACAGTGTCACTTCCTCTGCATTCTGTTGGTCAAAGTGGGTCACAGAGCTGTCCCAGATTCAATGTGGGATGAGACTACACAAGGCATGACTATTGGGAGGCACGGTTCATTGGGGGCATCTTTGGGGACTAGCACCACAAAATACAACCAATCTCTGTAGAGCCATAGCCCCACTCTAAATTGTCATCATCTCTAGCCTGGAGGTCTGCAATAATTTTCTTAGGGATCCCCCTGCATTACTTTTACCTCCTGCCAATCTAGTCCCACACTGCCACCAGTGTTCTTATTAAAATACAAACAATGTCAAATGCAAATTAAGTCAATCCCCATTTTAAACTCTGCAATGGCTTCCCATGGCTCTTGGGAGAACGTCCCAGATCCTTAACAAAACCTGTGAGGCCCTCCATCAGGGACCAAGTTCCAGGTTCCTCACTCGACCTGCCACCACCATCTGGACCTTTCTGCAGCTCCTCAAACCTTCACCGCCCTTTCCTTTCCTGGGGCCTTTGCATTTGCCGGTCCCTCTTCCTGGAATGCTTTCCCTGCCTCTTCATCCAACCAACTGCTGCTCATCCTTCAGGTCTCTGCCTAAATGTCCATTCCTCAGAGAGGCTGACCCTAGCACTTGGAATCAGTCAACACGTTTTTTGTTGCAAGTAAGAGAAAATCCAACTCAAACTGGCTCAAGCAAAAAGGGAATTTGTTGCCTCGTGTAACTAAGCCACCAAGGGATAAAAGTTCAGACACAGACTTTGCTTCAAGTCTCAGCTGGGCTTTCCGTGGAGTTGGCTTCCTCCTCAGGCAGGACCTCACCATATCCGCCAGCCCTGGACCCCAGGACTCTGTCTCCTTGGCCCTGTTGCTTGATGTGCACATCTCTGATCGGCCGGACCTGCGTCTCCAGCCAAGCTGGGAGATGGGTTGAGTACGGAAGGAGAGTGGGGAAGGGGAAGTTCCTCAAAGGAAAAGTGGGTGTTGTTACCTGAAGAATGAGGATGCATTCTAGGTAGGTAATAAACACCGATGCATTCCCTTTACAGCTCTTCCTCAACTTAGGATGGGTTACATTCCAATAAACCCATCATAAGTTGAAAATATCATAAGCTGAAAATGCATTTAATACACCCAACCCACCAAACATCATAGTTTAGCCCAGCCTACCTTAAACATGCTCAGAACACTGACATTAGCCTGCAGTTGGGCAAAACCATCTAACACAAGTGTTGAATACCTCATGCAATTTATTGAACACTGTACTGAAAGTGAAAAGCAGAATGATTCTGTGGGTACAGAATGGTTGTAAGTGTATGTATGGTTTACCCTTGGGACCACGTGGCTGACCTGGAGCTGCAGCTGCCACTGCCCAGCAACACAAGAGAGTATTGTACCGCATACTGATAGCCTGGGAAAAGATCAAAATTCAAAGTACCATTTCTACTGAATGCGTATCACACCACCATAAAGTTGAAACATTGTAAGTCGAACCATCATAAGTTGGGCTCCATCTGTATTTCCTTTGCCAGTGCCTTGAGTGTCTCCTTCACAAACCAGGCACCCTCTCATCTAAGGGTTTTTTTTGTTTGTTTGTTTTTTGTTTGCGTTACACGGGCCTCTCACTGTTGTGGCCTCTCCCGCTGCGGAGCACAGGCTCCGGACGCGCAAGCTCAGTGGCCACGGCTCACGGGCCCAGCCGCTCCGCGGCATGTAGGATCTTCCCGGACTGGGGCACGAACCCGTGTCCCCTGCATTGGCAGGCGGACTCTCAACCACTGCGCCACCAGGAAAGCCCTCATCTAAGGGTCTTTGCACAAGCTGCTCCCTCTGCCTGGAATGCTTTTTTTTCCTCTTTAAATAATATAAATCGGGCTTCCCTGGTGGCTCAGTGGTTGAGAGTCTGCCTGCTAATGCGGAGGACACGGGTTCGAGCCCTGGTCTGGGAGGATCCCACATGCCGCGGAGCAATTAAGCCCGTGAGCCACAACTACTGAGCCTGCGCGTCTGGAGCCTGTGCTCTGCAACGGGAGAGGCTGCGACAGTGAGAGGCCCGCGCACCGCGATGAAGAGTGGCCCCCGCTTGCCACAACTAGAGAAAGCCCTCGCACAGAAACGAAGACCCAACACAGCAAAAATAAATTAATTAATTAATAAACTCCTACCCCAAACATCTAAAAAAAAAAAAAAAAGAATGGAATGTATCAGGAAAGCCCCTTCAATTTAAAAAAATAATAATAATAATAATATAAATCTTTAAAAAATATATTTTATTTTGGAATTTCATACAGAAAATTTCTAAAAATTGTATATCCTCTTCACCCAGATTCCCCAAATGTTAACATTTTAACACTGCTTTATCATTTTTCTCTCTAAATACAACTATATTTACATATGTAAATACACACATACATATTATATATCTATTTCTATCTATCCATATAATTTATTTTCTTGGAACTGTCTTAAGTTGCAGACATGATTCCCCTTCACCCCAAATACATCAGGGTGTATTTCGCCTGGAATGTGTTTCTTCCCGATGTCCAGATGGTTTGCTCTCGGTATGGCACACTCTCACCCCCTTCAAGTTTTTGAAAGTTCAGATGAAACCTTCTCAAGGAGGCCTCCCTGATCACCCTTTTAAAGATTTAAACCCACCCCCTCCACACACACTGTTGTCACTCTTGGTCCTCTTACCCCTCCTTACTTTTTCTTCTTTTATACACTTTTCACTTTCTAGAATATACTTTAGAATTTATATATTAAGTCTGTGTACTTTAAGCTTCATAAGGGCAAGGATCTTGTGTTCACTGAAACATCCCAAGCTCCTAAAACAGAACTTAGCCCAAAGCAGATAGTCAATAAATATTTATTGAATGAATGAATGAATGAGGCTACTCAGGGTCACAGCAAATAATGGCGCTTTTCATCAGGCACTGCCATGGGCCAGGCTCTGTTCTTGGAGCTTTTCTGTGATGTCCTCAGGGGCTGCCTAGGCTTTCAATGAGTCCATCTGTGATGCTGGTTAATGTAGACCCTAGCCACGGTGGGGATGACCCGAGACAAAATTATGAGATCTCCATTTTGTTGTTGTTACCTTGGCTTCCCTTTTTCTCTCCTTCCCCCACCCCAAAGCTACCCTTTACCCCAATGTGCTTCCCCCATGTGGCAGCCATTCCCCTCCTGTGTGTCAGGGACAGGGCAGTTCGGTGCAAAGAGCACTGGGCAGTGGGCTTCCCTGGTGGTGCAGTGGTTAAGAATCCGCCCGCCAATGCGGGGGACACGGGTTCAAGCCCTGGTCCGGGGAGATCCCACATGCCGCAGAGCAACTAAGCCTGTGCACCACAACTACTGAGCCTGTGCTCTAGGGCCCATGCGCCACAACTACTGAGCCCACGTGCTACAACTACTGAAGCCCGTGTGCCTAGAACCTATGCTCCACAACAAGAGAAGTCACCGCAGTGAGAATCCCGGGCACCGCAATGAAGACTAGCTCCTGCTCGCCACAACTAGAGAAAGCCTGCGGGCAGCAACAAAGACCCATCGCAGCCAAAATAAATAAATTAAATAAATTTATTTAAAAAAAAAAAGAGCAGGAGCCCTTGGAAAAGTCACTTTCCTATCTGGGTCTCCATTCCCTCCTCTGTGACTCCCACGACCTCTGAGACTCTTGGTGACTCAGATATCCTTGGTGACTCAGTCTCTTTACATCATTGCCCTGGGGAATCTGGGTTGAGATTTTGCCCTTTTCTCTGATGGAAGAATGTGTGGCTTGTTCTTACAGGCAATAGATGAGAAAAGTATTTTCAGGTCGGGGGCTGCTGCTTTCCAGCCTCTCAGTTTGGGAACTAGACAAATTTGGATTTAAATCTAGAGCTGCCACACCCTAGTAGATCTATGATCCTGGCAATTTGCTTGAGTGCTCTGAACCTCCATTTTCTCCACTGTAAAATAGGTTTAGTAATATCTTCTTCAGATGTTTGTTGGGAAGAGTAAGTTAAAAGATGCACACAAAATGCTTTGCATATCACCTGACACACAGGAAGTGTTCTAAAAATTGTAGCTGTTGTTAGCTTCTGAGCCCTGAGTGGATTCCTGCAGGTGCACATCGGCGGGGTGGGGGGAGCATTTGTGGAGTCCTCTCTGCTCTGCAGGTGTGGGCCTGGGCGCTGTGTGCTGCTGGCTCCTGCTGTGGGCATGGGTGGAGGCTGTGGCTATTTCGGAGACGCCAGTTCCTGACGTCTAGACAGAGCTCAGCCCTCTCATTTCCCCATCGTGGAGATGGAGCCCAGAAGTCTGAGTCACAGAAAGCACTTGAAGGTCTCTGGGAAAGCCATCTGGGTCAGGCGCCCTTAGAAGATGTTTTCCCCACGTTTAGTTTATCAAAATATTGTACTTGTCATTTACAGCTGCAAAACAAAAAACTCCCAAAACATAATGGTTTCAAACAACAAGCATTTATTATTTCACGCAGTTTCTGAGGGTCAGGAATCAGGAGGCAGCCTAGCTGGGTGGCCTGGCTCAGGGTCTTTCATGAGTTTGTGGTCAGCCAAGGCTGCAGATATCTGAAGGCTTTAACCGAGGTTGAAGGATCCACTTACTGGAAGCTCACTCACAGAGCCAGGAAGCTTTGGTTCCTTGCCTTGTGCATTTCTCCACAGGGATGCTCAACACTTGGCAGATTAAGTGATTTGAGAGAGAGAGCCCCAAACAGAATCTTAGCATCTTTTGTAATCTAATCTCAAAAGTGTTACACCGGGCTTCCCTGGTGGCGCAGTGGTTGGGAGTCTGCCTGCCGGTGCAGGGGACGCCGGTTCGTGCCCCGGTCCGGGAGGATTCCACATGCCACGGAGCGGCTGGGCCCGTGAGCCATGGCCGCTGAGCCTGCACGTCCGGAGCCTGTGCTCCGCGGCGGGAGAGGCCACAACAGTGAGAGGCCCACACACACACACAAAAAGTGGCACGCCATCATTTCTGCCATATTCTATTTGCCACACAGACCAACCTGCTACAATGTGGCAGGTTGTGTGCATACCCAAGGTGGGGGTCACTGGGAGCTATTTTGAATGCAGCTCATCACAGGTATAATTTCCATATAATGAAACTCACAGGCCTTAGGTATACAGTTCGATCAGTTTTAACAATCGAACATTCTCATGAAACTCACACTCTTATCAAGGTGTAAAACATTTCCATCACCGCACATTGCCCCTCATCCTCATTCCTCATCCTCAGAACATTCCTCAGAACAGCCATCACCCCATGCCTCTTCCCAGTCGACCCCCACTCCTCGCAAACAACTGCTGATCTTATTTCTATCAACACATAATCCACAGTTGTGCCTGGTCTAGAACTTCATAACATGGCATCGGACAGTCTGTACTCTGTGTCTGGCTTCTTGTGTTCCACATGATGATTGTGCAATGCATCCCTGTTGCTGCGTGTATCAATATTTCGTTCCTTTTTATTGCTGAGTGAAGCACTCTCACCTGGTATGAGTCTTACCCTTCTTCAGTGTGCCCTGTAAACTGTGTGGACAAAGAATGTCACCTGCCATTTCAATAAACAAAGGATGTTTTGGCCATCAAGCCATCAGCCACTACAACTGCCCCAACCATGTACCCTGAGGGGATTCAGGATGGAGAAAAACAGGATCCTGGCCCTAGATAGCTAAGATGCATCAAGAGAATGATTCCAATAAGCCCAGACTCTTGCCTCTTCCCATGCATAGAAAAGTGTTAAATTCATTAACTTGAGATGTCTGGTTTTTCTTTAATTAACAGTAATCTTGGGACTTCCCTGGTGGTCCAGGGGCTAAGACTCCGTGCTCCCAATGCAGCAGGCCGGGGTTCGACCCCTGGTCAGGTAACTAGATCCTGCATGCTGCAACTAAGACCTGGCCCAGCCAAATAAATAAATAAATATTAAAAAAAAAAAAAAAGAACAGTAATCTTTTGACGTTCGGACTACCTGGGTTTCTTTTTTGCAAAACTCCTATATATCTTGTCTCCTCCCGTACCTCTTCAAAACAGTCCCTCAGCGCTGTCTGAGAGGCTGTCTCCTGGGCTTTAGTCCTCAGTATGTCCACTGAATAAAACATAATTCTCAATTTTTAGGTTGTGCTTTTTTTTTCAGCCGACACCTGACATCTGCCAGTTAACTCTGCATGTTTCTCCTTCTACTGGGCTCTGACCTACCCAAGGACAGAAGCTGTATCTCATTTATTTTTGGGTCCCCAACGTGAGCTCAGTGCCTGGCAGGCAGTAAGTGTGGGGAACTGTCACATCCGGGGACTTGGAAGTGGGGCATAACGGGAAGTAGGGGTCGGCAGGGAGCGAAGTGGTGGGAGACCTGTTCACCGAGGCCAGAAATCACTCCAAGACCCAGAATCCACAGGCCCCATGAGCTCAGAAGGATCTCCACCCAGAGGTTCTAGGACAGAGAGGGGCTTCTTGTCCAACAAACACAGAGGGGCCTTAGGCCAGGGCTGTCACCTCTGGCCACTAAAAAGCTCGCTGGCTGAGGACAGGCCCAAGAAGAAAGTAAAAGCCGATTCTCCTTCTCTCGTTTCCTCCCTTTTCATCCAAACAGTGCACCTGACAACTAGCCCCCACCCTCAGGCAGGGGTGTGAAGCCAAGCCTCTCTGAACACCTCCCGGCAGCCCTTCCGTCTCACACTGCGCACACCTGCCTCATCCTTGGCAGGGACCCGAGGAGACCAGGGCTAAGGCTCCAACACCCAGTAAGCTTTTTGGAATCCCAGGGTCCCTAGAGCAGGGACTTAGGGGTCAGGGTGCTGAGTCCCTGCTCTACCACCCTCCGGCTACATGACCTTGGCCAGATGAATCCCTCCTCTGTAAAATGCAGTCATAGCTAGTAGGATGAGTGTGGGATAGACTGAGGCAAAATGCTAAGTGCAGGGACTTCCCTGATGGTCCAGTGGCTAAGACTCCATGCTCCCAATGCAACGAGCCAGGGTTCGATCCCTGGTCAAAGAACTAGATCCCACATGACTCAAGTAAAAAAAAAAAAAAAAAAGATCCTGCATGCCACAACTAAGACCCTGTGCAGCCAAATAAATAAATGAATTTTTTTTAAAATGCTAATTGCAGTGGCTGGCAAAGAAAGGGTAGTGCAACTTGGTGGGACAAGGTGCCAGGTGGGACCTTCTCTGTTTATCCAGAAAGGTAGAATTAACACCAGAATCCAGAGATGAGAACAAAAGGCTGGAAGTACTCCACCTTCCAAGCTCAGAGGATTGCTGGCTCCCCTCAGGGCTCGGTAGGAAGCACCTTTTAAGCAGAGCCAGCCCTACTCACAGGACACAGGCTGTGTCTCTCTCTCCCTGAGGGGCAGAGCAGGGAGCAATGGATTGGTTCCTCTCGGGCTGCTATGTCCAACTATGGCCACCATAGTATCCGTTGTCCCACTTGGTCTTCTGCAGTGTAATCTGATCACTCTTCCATCAGGAGGACCAGTCACATCCCCTCCCCTTGAATGTGGGCTGGTCTTGGTGACTCACTTGTAACAACAGAATGCAGCAGAAGGTGACCCATGACTTCTGAGACAAAGCCAGAAAGAACCTTGCAACTTCTTCCTTAGTCTCTTGGAAAGCTCACCTGTAGATTCTCCCTCTTGAGACATTCCCTCTCGGAGCCCAGCTACTTTGCTGTGAGAAGCCAAGCCACATGGACAGACCACATGTCAGCCCTCCAGGTGACAGTGCCAGCTGAGCCTTCAAGTCATCCCAGCTCAGGCACCAGCCTGTGAATGAAGCAGCCTTCACGTGATTCCAGCCCACAGCTATTTGACTCTTCCCAGCTAAGGGCCCAGACATCATGGAGCAATGTATTAGTTATCCATCACTGTATAACAAATTACCCCCAAAGTGTAACAGCTTAAAACAACAAACATTTATCATCTCACACAGTTTCTGGCAGTTAGGAATCCGAGAGCAGCCCTTCTGGGTGGTTCTGACTCAGGGTCTCTCATGAAGTTGCAGTCAAGTGGTCTGCCTAGGGCTGCAGTCATCTAAGTCTTCCTCTGGGGCTAGCCGGAGGCCTCAGTTCCACTCCAGATGGGCCTCTCCATATATGAGTGCCGTCACAACATGGCAGCTGGCTTCCCCCAGAGTGAGTGATCCAAAAGAGAGGCCGAGCCTCAGAGTGTTTTCAACACTATTACCAGGTTTCCCCAGGGAGAAAAGTGTGCCAAGTTCAAAGTAATTTCTGTTGGCCTTATTGGGCTGTGCTGGGAAATGCTCTGTATTATAATTCATTGGGGGAAATAGTACGATTTTTACTTGAGATTTTTAAATCTGGGAAACGGTCAATCAAAATTTTTTAAAAAGAGAGAGAGAGAGAGAGGGAGGGGAGGAGGGAGGGAGGGAGAGAGAGAGAGGGAGAGAGGGAGAGAGGGAGAGAGGGGGAGAGAGGGGGAGGGAGAGGGAGGGAGAGAGATGGACTTCCCTGGCAGTGGCGCAGTGGTTAAGAATCTGCCTGCCAATGCGGGGGACACGGGTTCGAGCCCTGGTCCGGGAAGATCCCACATGCTGCGGAGCAACTAAGCCCGTGTGCCACAACTACTGAGCCTGAGCTCTAGAGCCGGCAAGCCACAGCTACTGAAGCCTGCGCACCTGGAGCCTGTGCTCCGCAACAAGAGAAGCCACCGCAATGAGAAGCCCGCGCACCACAACGAAGAGTAGCCCCCGCTCGACGCAACTAGAGAAAGCCGGCGCACAGCAACGAAGACCCAACGCGGCTAAAAATAAAATTTAAATTAAATTAATTAATTTAAAAGAGAGAGAGAGAGAGAGAGAGAGGCAGAAACCACAATATCTTTTATAACCTACATTCCAAAGTGACATACTATCACTTCTGCCATATGCTATTGGGCACACAGACCAACCTGATGCAAAGTGGGAGGGGACTACACAAGGGCTTGAAGACCCAGAGGCAGGGGTCATTGTGAATCATCTTGGAGGCTGCCTACAGCAAGCAGAGCCCAAGCATTCCCCACCGCAGCCCAGGTGCCCTGTTAAATTCCTGACCCACAGAATCCATGAGCATGATCAAGTGCTGATTGCTTATGCTGTGAAGTTTGGGGTGCTTTATTACACAGTGGTAGATAATGAGAACAGAGCCAAGGGAATTATTCATCCAATTCGGAGTGCCACCAGAGGGCGTCTCACCGCTCATTCCCCGTGGTTGTCAGCTCAGCCCCGCACCTGCGGACCCGCCCTGGTGCTACCGAGATAGGGGAAAGGGCACTGGATAGACAAGGCCAAGGAGGTGACCGGGTGGCAACTGGGCAAGAAGAGGAAGAAAGACTGATTCTGCGCATGTCCACCGGCTCCGGGATCGGGGCTGCAGAGGGTAGAAGCTCCGCGGGCAGCAGGCCGGCGGGGGCTACAAGGTGAGCCGCGAGGCGGGAGCCCCAGGCTGCCAGCAGAGAAAGCTGTTTGACACAGAGCCCTTTAGCAGCATGGCTTGGCCATAAGCAGTCACGGAGGGGTCAGCCAAGGGCCAGTTGGGGACACCTAAGGAAACAAGTCTTTTTTTCCTTCTTAATCCTCCATCGGAGGGCAGGGAGGAAGAGAGAACACAGCACGTCCATCGCCTCTCCCGCCACCCGTCCTGCCTGCTGAGACTTATGCAACAGAGATTGACCTTTGAAAGAGGAAAAACCAAGTTAATGCCCCCAAACAAGAGACTGCACTAAAAACTAGGAAATTCCCTGGCGCTCCAGTGGTTAGGACTCCACGCTTCCACTGCAGGGGGCGCGGGTTCGATCCCTGGTTGGAGGACTGGGATCCCGCATGCCGTGAGGGGCGGCCAAAAAAAAAGAGGGGAAAAAAAGAGAGAGAGAGAGAGAAACTGCACTAAAAACTAAAAATGACTGAAAGTTTTGGAACCAGCTGGAGACATCACGGTGGGTGGGGGGAAGTGCCCATCAGGAAATGGGGAGTGACAGATTACAACTGGTATGTTATTTTTTAAACTGTTTGATATTTACCTTTAAATGTTGATGTTCCTCAAACTAGTTCCTGAAGCCATTAGTATTACTGTTGTTCTTGACTCCTCCTGTTTCACCTCATTCATTCACTCACTCATTCACTCCCCTTTCACCTCATATATTCATTCACTCATAAGCACTTACTGTGTGCCAGGCACTGTGCTAGGCACAGTACTATCTTAAGTACAGTAAATTAAAAGTATAGTCAACTGGTCACCACATCCTGTCCATTCAACTTCCAAATATCTCCTAGGCCTTTTTTGTCCACCTCCCACACCCCAGATGTCTCTGCCTTGGTTCAAGCCCCAGTAGCTATCATTTGGATTATACCCTTGGCTCTGACCTCTTACCATCTAGTCCATTCTCCACCCATGAGACACCTTTCCAAAAGGCAAATAGGATTAACACTCCCTGTTGAAGACAGCTAGTTGTCCCCCAGCATCCATCCTTCCTTTAGTAACAGAGCCTCTACATTTTAGATAAGCACATGTCTGTCCAGAATAAAAACTATGTTTCCCAGCACCCTGGCTGCCCGTGGTGGCCACGTGACTACATTCTGGATGGAGCAATGTGAATGACAGTGATGTGTGAAAGTTCTAGGTTATGCCTTTCAAGGGACGGGGTGTGTCTTCCACAGCCCCTTTACTCTTCCCTGCTGGCTGAAATGCAGATGCAATGGTAGGAGCTGGAGCAGCCCTCTTGGACCACTAGAAGGAAGCTGTATATTAAAGGATGCCCGGCCAATGGGTGGGAAGGAGCCAGGGTCCCTGAGGATTGTGGAGCCACCATGCTCACTCTGGCTTACCTACCCGGGTTTTTACATAAGTGACAAGCAAACTTCTATCTTGTTTAAGCCATTGTTATTTTGGAGTCTTTGTTATAGTAGCTGAGCCTGTTTCCTAACTAATAAACACTCCAACTCAAAACTCTTCCAGTGTCTCCTACTATCTTCAGGCTAAGTCCAAGCAAGTGAACCCAGAACTCAGGACCCTTTGAGATAAATAGTGCCTGTCAGACTAGCTTCTCACTTTATCTCTTGCCCCTCTTTAGTTTAAACTCCGTGTTTTAGTCTTACCAAACTACTTGCACTTACCAAATGCACTAAGCTGAGTCATGCTTCGAGGGCTTTGCTTAAACAGTTCCCTCTGCCTGGAACACCCTTCCTGCTTCTTCTTTGCTGCCTCCTTCCTGCTCATCCTTCAGGACTCAGTTCTGGAGTCATGTCCTTTGTAAAGTTATCCCAGGACCTCCATCCCCATCCCAGATTAGTTTATTCACCTCTACTAAATGCTTCCTTAGTACATTGTGTATATCTCTCATGTCTGGTAGACTATAAACTTCAGCAGGGCAGTGAGAATCCCTGTCTGGTTTACACTAAATGCCCAGTCCTTAGCATATCAGGAGAGCGCAATAAATACACATCAGATGAATGAATGACTAAATTAGCCAATCCACCTCATTTATCACACTGTACTATCATCCTGTGCTCACTCTCTTGTCTGTGTCCACCATCACCTGAGGTCCCTGACACAGGGACCACAGAGTTCTGACCGCCAGAAATAATAGGTGCTCAATAACTGTTGTTCTAGGAGCACTTCCAACCCAGTGTCCTCTGCCCTGTGTCATCATTTTCCAATAGAACTTCTGGCTCATTCCACAAGGGTTCCCTCACAGGCAGTATCCAAAGTGCAGCATTCCCCCCAGAGCATGTGTTTTTTGCTGTTAACAACATAAGCCTTTTCTTGGGAGGCTTGCAGCATTTATGGAAATTAGCATTTGGCCACAGTGACCTCAAAACACTGTGAGCTGAAAAGCTTTGCTTGTTTAGGTCTCTTGGGCTTAGCCAGTTCTTTAGACAACCACATCTCAGCATTGTGGTTTGGGTGGCAAAGGGACAGCAAGCATGCTGCAGAGATTGGGAAATGGTGCCAGGTCAGGAGAGGTTATGGAGCCCCAGAAGGGCACAGAAGAAGGGTGCACTCTGGCAGGTGGGAGATGTGTGTTTTGTACCAGTTGCTTATACCAGGTAGGCACATAACCAGCTCCTGCCTGAAGGTGCCAGGAGGGAACCAGGCTCCTGAAAATGGGAGATGGGAGCTTCTCACACCCAGAAGAACCCTCTTTCTGTGCAGCAACAGCAGCTTACATCTTAATGTGGAACTTTGGGAGTCCTGAGCTACCCGTACCTCTATCTGGGAACATGCACGTCATCTCCTACTTAGTGGACTCCAAACAGATATTTCCAGGGACTTCCCTGGCAGTCCAGTGGTTAAGACTTCACCTTCCAATGCAGGGGGTTCGGGTTCAATCCCTGGTCAGAGAGCTGGAATCCCACATGCCTCTCTGCCAAAAAAACCAAAACCAAAAAACAGAGGCAATATTGTAACAAATTCAGTAAAGACTTAAAAAAAAAAAAACCAAAAAACAGATGTTTCCATACCCAGGGCCATTAAAGAAAAGTTGACATTCTTTAGTTCTGATGGTATTTTTCATTAATCATTTCACTCTCCTGATGGAACACCCCAGCCAGGCCAAAAGTTTGCATTCTAGAGCAGCTCCTCTGACGGCAATATGGGAGAGAAACTGGAGGCTGTAGGAGGTCAGCCAGGGGGGTAGCTGCGATAATTCTGGTGAGAGGGGAAGGTGGCCTGAGCCAGGAGGTAGAAGGAGAGATGAAAGGAAGGAGACAGACACGAGAGGTGTTAAGGAGATAGGACAGATGCAACTTACAAACCACTTGGATCTAGGGAAGGGGGAGGAGGGAAAGGAAGGAGTCAGGCCGACTTCCAGGACTGCTCTAGGAAAGACTTTGAAAATTTGGCACCAGAAGTAACTTGACAGCAAAATCTGACCTGAAAGACAGTCTGGTTTGAAGGATATGAGACTGTAATCTTTAGGCATCCCATACATTTTACTGAAGAAATATTAATGTATTTCATTACATGGGGCTGCCCCAGACCACACTAACAGTGTTACATCACGCACTGCTGTGACCCGTGTCACCTTTGTCTAAAGTCCCAAAGAACTCCAAATTCTGAATCACATCTGGTTTTAGATAAGGGAGTGTGAGCCTCTTAAAATAGCAGTGGCGGCAGCTCACCACCACACTAGGCTCCTCCTAAGAGGGCATGCAGGGCTGTCCTTGTCCCCATTTGCTTTCCAGTCATCAGTCCACAGAGGTCACTACTGCGAGCTACTTGTAACTCCCTCAAGGCCTCTTCTAGTCCACTGGTCACCCATGCCCACTGCTCCCCGACCCACAATGGGCAACTACACATTCTGATGCCCTGCAGCACACTGGGTCAGGAGGGGGCCCATGAGGGTGTCTCAGGTCCCTGGTCTTGCCCTGAATTGGGGGTTGGGGTGGGACTCTGAGATCCTATGCTTTCTTTGTCCCCCTCCCACCCCACAATCCTGCCCCCAGAAAAGTGATAGATCCTCATCTGCTCTAGGATTTCCCATACCTGTCTGGGAATCCTAACATTGCCACTCCCCACACCACCTACCCCCAGGGTCCCCCATATTTATGAAAATGCTTTGTTCTGGTAGTGGGGAACGGATTCTGTTTCTTCTGTTTTTCTTTTTCCTTAGGCCAGGACCTCAACTTTCAGCACCCTCAAATGAGACTCTTTCTCTTTCATTCTTTGCCTTCCCTAGTGTCACCCCCGGCATGAAACATGAGGGTAGAAAAACCATAGTTGCAGAAAGACATTGGTTGATACTAAAAATGACAGGCTGATAAAGAGACTGCCTCTTTCTAGAAGACACCTTGCCTTCCACTTGGCTACTCCTCAGGTTATCAGCTCCCCACTGCCTCTGTCCTTTCCCCGCCCAGCCTCAAGGATGTGGAATCTCGACTCACACCTCCCCCACTTCAATCTACCCTCCACCCCAAACTCTAACTGAAACTGCTCCCTTGTTCAAGGCCATGGACAAACTCTTTGAGGCCAGTTCCAAGGAGCTTTTCTCAGTCCTCATTTTGACTCCTTAATGAAGGCAGATTATATTATTGTTCATGAACAGTCACTGCTCCTTCTACTGGGGTCCTCCCAGTGGGAGAAGTATATTCCTGTTCTCATTGCCTGCAGTATGGCCATGAGACTTGCTTTGGCAAGTAAAATGTGCGTGCATGTGACCTGTGCCATTTCTGGGCAGAAGATTTAAGACCCAACATCATTGTCCTTTTTTAGTGCTGGGCTGGTAAATGTTTAACAACAGGGTCTCTAAGGGGAAAAAAGTATTTGCCAATGTCTATAGTATAAACGCTCCCACTATGACTGATTTCAAGCTACCAATGTGACATCACTGAGCATGGACTTGGGAAGATATTCACACTATCGGCTGTCACTAGTACAAGCCATCTCTAACACAGCTGTGTACCCTCTGTCCCTCCCCTGAGAACAGCATTTTTCTCGATAGGGACTGCTCAGCCACCATACCCGATGTACAACAAGACCACAGCTGATCTGCAGCTGACATGTACCCTTTTCTGTAAGTTAATATTTGGGGGTTATTTGTCACTGCAGCATGACTGAGCTGAAGCTGACTAATGCACTCCCTGAAACTCTTTCTTTGGCTTTGGTAACACTCCTTCTTATCATTTCAATCAACAAATATTTATCAGTACCCATGGCATATGAAAGACAATGTGGCATATGGTTAACAGTACAGGCTAGGGAGCCAGGCCACCTGAGTCTGTAGTCCAGCTCAGCTCTGCCATAGACTAGCCATGACCTTGGGTAAATTACTTAACCTCTTAGTTCTTCCATTTCTTCATCTGAAGAATGGGACTAATATTAGCACCTACCTTATAAAGTTGTCATGAGGATTAAATTATTAAATATGTGCAAAGCACTTAGCACAGTGCCTGGCACAGGGTAATCAATCATTAAATGTTAGCTTGTATTATTACCCCTACCCACGAGGCCCCACACTAGGAGCAAAAGATCCAGTCAGGGCACCCCTGCTCTCAGGGAGTTTATTTGCAGTCTGAGGCAGGAATCACAACAAAAGCAGAAAATTACAATAAATCATGACAAGTGCAAGAAAAGGAGGGTGTTCTCTGGGAGACAGAGCATCAGGACAACTAACTCAGAGTGTGAGGCTGTGGGTCAAGTGCCCAGGAAGACTTCACAGAGAAGGGAATAAATAAACTGGGCTTTAAAGGAAAAGTAGGAGTTTTCCAGATGAAAAAACTCATGGTGGGTAGAATGAAATTTCAAGTTTTCCTCTTAACTCTCTAATCATTCCCCAATTCTTTTGCTGGCTACCTCTTTCCCCTTAAGTTCTGGGTCCCCTGATTTAGTCTTCATTCCCCTTCTCCTCTCTCTACCCTCTCCCGAGACAAATGCATCTGCTCCATGGTTTTGATGCAGGTAGTAATAGTTAAGGCACTGTGCTAAATACTTTATATCCATCATCTAATTCAATACTCACCATGATCCTATGCAGCAGGTATGATCATCCTCACTCTGCAAAGAGAAACTGAGGCCCAGAGAGGTTCGGTAACTTGCCCAAGTCCCATATGGTGCCTTCAGCAGCAGGTACCAGAGTACCCAAATGAATGTGCTTTGAACATGAGAGATTTATCTCCCATCACAAGAAACTTAGAGGAAGGTGGTGCTACTAGATTGTTTAATTGAGCCGCTCAGTAACGTCAGACTCTGGGTCAGCTTCTCTGAGCCTCTTGGTTCCTCCCTCATGGTCTCAGGATGGCTGTTAAACTAAGTATTGCATCCTCTCTCCACACCCAAAAGCAAGCAGGAAGGGATATGTTCCTCCTGGGCATCTCTCTTTTTACTGGAGAAGAAAGCCTTCCATAGAAGCCCCTAGGAAAATGCCGGTGAGTCCCTTCCTCCCCATCCTCTTCGTTCTTCTCTTACCCTCTCAAGTTGTGGCTGCAGTCAGGCTGACCCTCTCTCAGCTCTGTACCGATCAGGGTTTTGGTGCCTAACCTAAACAGTGAAGGAATTGATTGAATAACATGGGGTGTTTATGAATTCTAAACATGGATAGGAACCAAAAGCAGTTAGGCTAAGAACACAGGCAAAGACGTGGCACAGGAAAAGCCTGGTTGGACGGCCACTACTGGCCATTGACCACCAGCTGCTGTGGGACTCTCCCCTCCCCCCAAGAACAGGCTCTGCCACTTCACCTCTCTCTCAAAGGTCAAAGTCCTGGGCAGGAACATCCCACTGGTCAGGCCTGGTCATGTGCTCATTCCCCGGTTGCCAGGAAGGCAAGCAAGGTTCCACCCTTTCAGTTTTTGTAGGTGAGCCGTGGCTCTTTTTTCCCCAAGCCCTTTGCAGCATAGAATTTCCATGACGTAAGAGAGGCGTTCTTCTGCTGAGTACCACGGTTCCCTCAAATTGCCATAGTCTCTCTTGCCTCCAGACTTTTGCACACACTGTTCTCTTTGTCTCCTCCCTCCTCTCTAGGCAGATCCTCCTCATTCTTGAGATTTCATCTCTCTGAGATGTCACATCCCCTCAAATCCGGGCTAGGTGCCACTCCATTGTGCTCCTGCTGCAGCCCGTTCTTTCCCCAGCATAGCCTCCATCACTGCACTGAAATTCACCATCTTGTCTTTTTTCCCCACTTGACTGCAAGTTCTATGAGGGTGGATACCCTGCCCTTCTCGTCCACCACTGGATCCCTAGCACAAAGCACAATACTGGGCACATAATATATGCTCACTAAGTGTATATTGAATCAATCAACTGAAGAATGAATGAGATGAATATTAATGGCACCAGCATCCCCCTATTCACCTGGCCCAAGACTGGGACATTCTCATCCCCATCTGGTCTGGTGTCAAGTCCCATTAATTCTACCCCCATAGAATAGTCCAGTTCCTCATTACCTCTCTCCTGGACCTTTGCAATAGCTACCTGTGACTTGACAGCTGTCATGTCCAACAGTTCTTCCCTCTTTATTCTGGAAACTGTCATCACTTGCTTTGGGGGAATTACTTCTCCCTTCTTGAAGTCTTGAGGGGACTGTCAGTCAAGGTACTCTCCACATTTGCCAAGGGGCAAACATGAGATCCAAGCCAAGCCAGGGCTTTGACTATTGAATGGAATGGCACAGATACAGAAAACAGTTGAGCTGAGTCATTCCAATCATAGCATCCATGAGAAATTGTTTGTCTGGGGGTAGCCTCACCCAAGTTTAGAACCAAAAGAGAGATAGCTACAGAAGTAGGACAGAGGGAGATCAGAATATCAGCTTTATTACTGACAAAGCTGTTGGGGATGTCCCTTTCGGTCCGATTGACAAGCGGGTTTGCTAATACTGAACCCCCAAATTAATCTTCTCCACCCAGTCTTAGGCAGTGCTGGAAAATTGTAGTCTTTCCTGTGAGCACCAGACCCTGGGAAATTTAGAACACTGAGGAAGAGAGCAAAAAACATGGTCCTTGTGGGCAGGTGGATCTGAAAGAGAAGGAAGGAGGAAGAGCTGAGTTGAGCTCCATTCCTTCTCCCTAAACTTACCAATCAGATAAGTCACTCTTCCTCCTCCTCCTCTGGGGAGGATAGATGGATGAGGGGGTGAAGCAGGAAGCAAGAGTATTACTCTAACAGGGGTCCCTCAACATGGAAAAAAGCTGGAGGACGAAATAAACATTCCCCTCAGCACTGTCCCCTTATTCCTGAAATCTATTGTAGATTACCCAAAGCAGCTCTGGCTCCTCTCATTCCTGGGGCTGGGAGTTGTACAGCTGTATCCTCCCAATTAACTTCTTTCTTGCTTAATGTAGCCAGAGTCTGTTTCTGTTGCTTGCACCCCAAGAACATGCATTCATTCCTATTGCTGCTGTTAACAAATTTGGTGGCTTAGAACAACACAAATGTATTATCTTCCAATTATGGAGGTCAGCAGTCCAAAATGGGTCTTATGGGGCTAAAATCCAGGTGTCAGCAGAAACTGTGCTCCTTCTAGAGGCTCTAGGGGAGACTGTTTCCTGCCTTCCCAGCTTCAGAGGCTGCCATCATTCCTTGACTTGTGGTCCCCAGCCAGCAATCACACCACTCTGACCTCTGCTTGTGTCATCACATCTCCTCTGGCTCTCTTGCCTCCCTTTTATCCTTTGAGGACCTTTGTGATTATATTGGGCCCATCCAGATAATCCAGGATAATCTTTCCATCTCAAAATCCTTAACTTAATCACATCTGCAAAGTCCGTTTTGCTAAGTATGGTAAAATGATCATAAACTCCAGGATTAGGATGTGAACATCTTTGGGGGTCATTATTTTGTCTACCACAAAACACTAACAGAAAGATTTCTTAGCTTGTCTTGCGTTCATTTCTTTTCTCTGCAGTCTGTCTTGCCAGTGATCTTTATAAAATGTGAATCTAGTCATGACGATCCTACCTAAGAAACTTCCTGATTCCCCAAAGCCCATTGAATGAACCCCAAAACAGACCCGACTCGTGCTCCAAACGTTCTCTCAGCCTGAAATGTTCCCCCACCCCAAAGCCAAATCCTCTGTAACCTTCAAGGTCCCTCTCACAGAAACCTCCATGATCCCTCTGGCTGGAACGCATCTGCACCATGAGTCCCACATCTGCAGAAACTGTCTTGTCACCTGGCAGTGCTGGGTACCAGCCAGTCAGACAGACCTAACCTTTCTGTGCCTTTGTTTCCTCTATTTAAAAAATGCAGAGACTTCCCTTGTGGTCCAGTGGTAAAGAATCCGCCTTACAATGCAGGGGACGTGGGTTTGATCCCTGGTCAGGGTACTAAGATCGCACATGCTGCGGGGCAACTAAGCCCGTGCGCCACAACTACTGAGCTCGTGCATCTCAACTAGAGAAGAGAAAACCCTCACGCCACAACTAGAGACAAGCTCGCACGCCGCAACGAAAATGTCCTGCGTGCCGCAGCTAAGACCCGACACAGCCGAATTTAAGTAAAATAAATAAATAATAATAAAGAAATCTTTTAAAAATTTTTTTTAAAATTAAAAAATGCAGGGGCTTCCCTGGTGGCGCAGTGGTTGTGAGTCCGCCTGCCGATGCAGGGGACACGGGTTCGTGCCCCGGTCCGGGAAGATCCCACATGCCGCGGAGCGGCTGGGCCCGTGAGCCATGGTCACTGAACCTGTGCGTCCGGAGCCTGTGCTCCGCAACGGGAGAGGCCACAACAATGAGAGGCCACTGTACCGCAAAAAAAAAAAAAAAAAAAAAAAATGCAGATAATAAAGTAGTTACCTCATTTATATTTTGTTGTGAGAATTAAATGAGACAATGCATATAAAGTGCTGAGCACCGTGCTGGCACACAGCACCCAATAACAGGTAGATGATAGCAGTTATTATTAAAATTTAATAGTTGGGGGACTTCCCTGCTGATCCAGCGGATAAGACTCTGTGCTCCCAATTCAGGGGGCCCAGGTTCGATCCCTGGTCAGGGAACTAGATCCCACATGCATGCCGCAACTAAAGATCCCACACACCACAACGAAGATCCCATGTGCTGCAACTAAGACCTGGTTCAACCAAGTAAATACATAAATAAGTAAATAAAATATATATATTTTAAATTTAATAGTTGAGTGAATAAATAAATGGAGTACTGTCTCCTTTCCCTGGGCTATCAAATATTCCCTTTATGATCCTTAGTATGCCCCAAAACTAGGACATTTAAAAAACTTGAATGAATAAACCTGACGTTTTTTGTATTTCTGTGTAATCTTAGCTGCTTTGTCTCCCGGGGCCTCCATGCCTGGTCAGGGTCACTGCGGGGATTGATGGTAGAAGGGAAAGGCTGTTCTTATTCCCTCTTGTCTGGTGCCTCGGGCACATGAAACCTTGATAAACTCTGGTCTTCTTGGACTGAGGTGAATTTGGAATGCATAGAGGCTTCCACCAGGGAAAATATGCTTGCTCCCCACCCTCACGCCCATGAATCTTGTGCTCTCTGGGGCACCAGCTTGCCATTGTCAGTGTTAATTGTGACTCTGCTACTGTGTGACTTTGGGCTGGTCACTGCATATCTTCCTGGAAAATGGGCATAAAAATCCCTGCATCCTTTAAGGTCAGGAACCTTGTGGAAGTCCAGTGCGGGCATGAGGAATGAATGTTAACTTCTTTTGTGAGGTAGAATAGAAGAGACCAAGCTGAAAAGATAGAAAATTCATTTCCAAGATACAGAAAATGAGTTCCGGGACTTCCCTGGTGGTCCAGTGGTTAAGACTCCACACTTCCACTACAGGGGTCATGGGTTTTGATCTCTGGTCGCGGAATTAAGATCCTGCATGCCACGTGGCATGGCAGGAAAAAAAAAAAAAAAAAAAGGAAATGAGTTGCAATAAGCCTGTGGGGAAACATAATTGTTTTATAATCACTCTCTGGACTAAAGGTCTTGCCAGGACCTCAGGGGTTGCTTCATGGGGGGTGTGGATGAAACTTTCACACACCAAAAATCTGTCCAAGAGAAAGTCATCTCTTTTGAGAAAAACTACCTTTTCCTGTTTATTACAGAATCCATTATAGAATTTTTTGAAAATATAAATATGCACAAAGAAGGGGAGAAGCTCCTGCAATCACACTATACAGAGATCATCACTTGTAACTATCAAACAAATTGGGATTTTGTTGCAGCTGTAGTTTTGTATCCTGTTTGGTGAACATTTTCCCATGCAATTAAATATTTTATGCATTGCGGGGGGGGGGGGATTCCAGTATACAAATTTGTTGCAATTTATTTAACTAAGCTCTTATTGTTGAACATATAGCATATTGCCTTTGTTTTTCGTTTTTGTTTTTTTATTTACTTGTTTTGGACTTTGGGGCTGTTATAAGTGCTTCAATTAGTATCTTTGTTAGACAGATCTTTACGTATATCGTAGATTATGTCCTTTGAATTCCTGGAAGTGGAATTGCTGGACCAAAGGATATTTGATACATATTTGCCAATTTGTCTTCTAAGACTGATTTCATCCATTTGTACTCCCACGGGCAATTTTATAGGACTTCACTGGGGTTGCCGGTGTCATTAACTGTCAAAAGCCAACCTAGAACTCCCAGCCGAGCCTCTAGGCTTGCTTCATGTTTTCCCGCCCACTCTGCATACCCGCCGCGCGCCCCACAGCGCCGTCCATGGTGGCCCGCCCCTTCCTTGCTCCCTTACCGATTCTGTCCAATCAAAAGCAGCCTTCCCCAGTATCGCTGAGTGGTTGGTAAGATGAAGTTTCCGTCACGCTCGGGGGTGGGCGGAGCGGACTGACGGACGTGTCGACGGGCCAGTGTGAACAGCGAGGGGGGCGTGCGTGGCGTGCGTGGCGCGCTGGCCTGGAAGCGGTGGACTTGCGAGGACTGTCGGCGGGTTGAGCGGCGAGAGGCTTCGGCGGCCATGGCTCCCAACGTGCCCGTAGCCGAACCGGCTAGAGAGTGTCCTGAAGGCATCCGGGCCGTGCTTCTGGGGCCGCCCGGAGCCGGCAAGGGTACCCAGGTGAGTTGCTGAGCCGGGCTTGTCGGCAGAGCCCGTGGGACTCGAAGGTCAGGGCTGCCGGAAGTCTGGGTCGCCCCTGAGCCGGGCCCGCTGGCTGAAGCCTGGAGGGGTACCCTGGCTGGCGTCTGGGGTTCTAGCAGGTGTTTGGGGGAGGGTCCACATTGGAGGTCGAGGGAGTCTGAGTTAGAGTTCTTGAGGGACCCAGGCTTGAGGTGCCGTGTTAGGTGATTCTAAGGACTGATTAGATCCCTTAAGGGTTTAGAAGCTGGGAAGATTTGAAGGGTAAAGTGAGCCCTGGGCTGAGGCATGTAGATACACCCCGAGTGGACGCAGGGACCCCAGATTGCCTGCGATTTGATTTGGTAGTGGGTTGTCGAGGGTTACGTTCCAGGCACTCGGGGTAGGGGGACGTTTCTGGTAATGACTAATGCCTGAAGGTGGAGTAGCATCTCCCGCTCATGGGGGAAAGCGGGAGCTGGCCTGTGCTGGTTAGGAGTACTGCTAAGAGAAGTGAGGTATGACTTGCCTGAGACAGTTAAGTTGGGGGGATGGGAGAGAGTACCTCAATATACAGGTGAGAAAACAGGCCCAGAGAGGTCAGGCGGCTTTCTCAAGTTAGCAAAATTGACTTCATGGAGCCTGGAACCTCAGGGCTCTGAGTGATTGGAGTCTGAAGTTACCTTCTGCTGACCGTGGGGCCTCACTTGGCACCTGGGACATAATGGGCCCATAGATCAAGGTTGGGATTTATGATCTCACTTAGGATTTCGAAGCCCATAGGTTGGATTATCAATATCCTCCTCCTGCCTGGGGTCTGGCATTGCCCCCCACCCCTGCCCTCAAGTTTTTGCTTGCTGTTAGAGTCTAAAGAGGGAATTCCTGAAAGTCTGATCTGCTAAGGGAATGGGGTTCTGGGTGCTGCTCTGTGCCCCCTCTTCTCTTCTGAGCCCTTGCAAAGATTGCAGAGTCCTGGCAGACAGATCATTTGTCTTCCTCATTCTTGGGGCTCCTGTGACACCCAGCACATTATTTGATGAGGTTACTGGAAATGGATGAACACAGATTCATGTGGGTGATGAGGAGAAGGGGAGTCTTCGAGATTCAGTTCATTCCTGTGACTTTGCTTTTTGGCTCTTGTCTACTAGGTGAAGAAAGACCACTTTCCCTTTTCTCTCTATAGCCAGAGCCGATTTGCCTTTGGGGGTCATTGTTACCTAACCCCCTTGTCCTCAGTAACATTGAATGCTCCTCTTTCCTGTTGCTACCACCCTCAGTTATTAGGTAACCTGCAGTTTAGGAATGTTTAATCCCAAACTCTACGGACTTTTGCTGTGAGTGACCGAGATAAATGAGGTAGCTCAAATGCATGAGTTGTTTTTTCTTAGTTCATATTGAAGTTAATAATTTCAGTAGTTGTGAAATGGACAACCCATCCCTGTGCTGAGACAAGGGCTTTATAGTTTAGCAAGCTTTGTAACTTCTAAGCCTCACTGCTCTCACCTGAAAAATGGGGCTAATACTTAACCTTACTCATTCAACATGTCATGAGCACCGAACACTGGAGACAGAGCACTAAAGGAGACTGATAAGGTCCTTGCCCCCCTAGACCAAAAGTTAACAAGGATACTGGAAAATTAGGTTATATATGTGTGTAAAGCACACCTAGATGACAACGTGGCACATAGTAGGTGTTCACTAATTATTGACTCCCTATCTTAGTAACACATCCCCCCACCCCCCAACTCAGCTGTATCTCGGTGTAAAGGGTGATGTTTTCAGGACGTTTTGAAGAAAATTATACTATGAGCTGATTTATAAGGGTGTATGTATGATGAGAGTTGGTCAGAGAAGGCCTTGTGGAAGTCGAGGAGATGTGATTAGAGCTGGGACTTAAGGGTAAGATTTACACAAGTCGCTTAACCTCTGTACACTTTTCTCTCCATAACTGGAACAATAGGAATACTGGTGGTTGTAGTTTTAATGAGTTTTAAAAAAACAGTGTTCCTAAATCAGAGGTTGCAAAGTGGCAGCCTGCAGCAGAATTTAGCCTGCAGACACACCCCAGCTTTTTATTATGAAGAGTTTGAATACACAAAAGAAGACAGGATTGTGTAATGAGCCCCCATGTACCCATTATCCAGCCCCAGCTACCATCAGCTGGTGGCCATTCCTTCCCCATCCACTCTCCCTTCACAGATTATTTTAGGGCAGCTCCCAGACATTATAACACTTCATTTGTAAATATTTCAATGTGTATTTCTAAAAGACAAATTCTTTTTTGTAAACAAGCACACTATCCCCTAAAAACAATAATAACAGTAAATGTTTACATTTCCATTCATTTGTCTCACAAATATGATCATTTCAAGTCCCTTTTAATTTACAGGTTCCCCCCTTTTTTTTTTCCTTGCAGCTTTTTTGTGGAAGTTGTTTATTCTGGGAGTATCCCTCTTTCTGAGAATTTTTTTATTGTATCCCCATGCCATATTTAACATCTTCCTCTTTCTTTCCTGTAAAATAACAACCAGATCTGGGTTTACTTTTTGGCCCAACTACATCACAGGTGGTGGTGTGCTGTCCATTAGGAGGCATACTGTGTCTGCTTATCTCTGGTGTTCAATGCCTGGGTCCAGGAATTCACTGTGGGTGGCAAAATGGTGATGTTCTACTTATATCATTCCCTTTTCATTTATTAGCTGAAATATTTCTATAAAGAGAAACTTCTCACCTACTATCTGGTATGGTTTGTACAGTAAGGGTAGGTTAAATGCTTGATTTATCCCTATAATTTGTCAGCTTTCAAAATAATAAGTTGACCACACAGTGTTTTCAGTTGCGAAATTTCACTTAAAAATCCAGAGCTCTCGTTTCTCTTTGAGAAGTCAGATCTGGTGGTTCTGAGCCTCCATTCTAGCGTGGCATGCAGTTGAGTGGAGATGCCGCTTTGGGTGGTCCATGTGCTCTCCTATCCCCTGCATAGCCCTCTTCGCTGCCTGTTGCTTATATTTGACCCACTTCATTTGTGTTACCTGCCTGGTAAATGTTTGTGGTCTTTGATGTAAAATCCTAACCTGGGTTAGTGCCTAGTGCCTGCTCAGTAATGTTTGTTTTCTTCCCACTAGTGCTTCCTTTTATACCTGCATAACTCAGTATTTTAGGTATTTAATGTTGGCATGACTGAAATAATCTGTTTCCTTTTAAAACTTTTTACTTTTAACTAAAATAGTTAAACATTTTAAAACTACCTGCTTTTGCATCAACATAATAATGTCTAAAACATCCGGAACACTTAGATTTGTTGTTTTGTTTAAATAACCTTACTTCCCTGTCTCCCTTTTAGGGTTAGATGTTCCTATGGTGTGGCTAAAACGGGTATGTTTTCTGTTTCCTCTGCCAGCCCCTTTCATAGTTTCTTCCATGTGTCCAGCTGACACCAGTTCTTCAAGGCCAGCACACCTAGGCCGTCAGCTGCCATCTTGCAGGTCAGGCTCTGTCAGTTATGTCAGTGCATTGACGCTCACAGTGCGGAAACAACTCTGTGAGACCCGTGCTCTTACTCCCCCTTTTACAGGTAGAGAAACTAAAGCTCAAAGAGCTTGTTCTCTAGGTTACAGGGCAAGTAATTGGCTGATCTTGCATCTGAATGACCTCAAAGCTCCTGCTCTTTCTGCTGCTATCTGCTGCCCTGGGTTAGATTTGTCTCCTGCCCTATGCATGTTTTGTTGGATAAGTTCCATGCCAGAGATGCAGGGCAGCCCTTGCCCTCAAGAGGGTTTAATATTGCAAAATAGTCACCCTTTGCTGGGTTAAGTGACAGACCCTACCCCCCACAGCCAAAGATGTTACAGGTGTCATCTGATTTAATCCTGCAGCCCTAGGAGGAAGGTCCTGTTGTTATCTTTGCCTTTGCCTGGTAAACTGAGGCCCAGTGTGTATCTTGCCCCAGGACATACATAAAGTAGCAAAGATAGGATTTGAATTCGTGACGGATTCTTTTTTTTTTTTTTTTTTTTGCGGTATGCGGGCCTCTCACTGCTGTGGCCTCTCCTGTTGCGGAGCACAGGCTCCGGACGCGCAGGCTCAGCGGCCATGGCTCACGGGCCCAGCCGCTCCGCGGCATGTGGGATCTTCCCGGACCAGGGCACGAACCCGTGTCCCCTGCATCGGCAGGCGGACTCTCAACCACTGCGCCACCAGGGAAGCCCTCGTGACTGATTCTTGAACAGTGTTACCATCTTATCGTTGCTATCAGTCTAGGTGTAGGGGCAGAAATGAACATGCATGCAAGCAGTACTTACTAGTGCAGAGTACCATATGGGAAGTGTGAGATGAGTGACTGACAAATGCTAGGACAGTTCGGGGTTAGAAAAGAACTATAATTTGTTGAGAGTCTTCCATTCTTCCTCCTACACACCCAGTGATGTTGGTACTAATATATCCAATTTATAGTGATTAAAGGATCTCTGGCCTGAGGTTACATGGTCAGTTAACAGGCGGAGCTGAAATTCAAACACAGGTTTCTATGCTTTTAAAAAACTTTTTAATTGAAATATAATATACATAGAGAAAGGTGCAGATATCCTAGGTGGGCAGCTTGATGAATTTTCACATGTGAACACACTTGTGTAGCTTATACCCATATGAAGAAACAGAACATTGCCAGCACCGTGAAGGCCTCCCTGTGCTCCCTTCCACACATATACACACACTTCCCCAAGGACAGCCACTAAGGCTCGGGGGGGGGGGGGGGGGCGGGGGCGGGGTGTTGTTAGTAAAGCCATGTGGTGTCATGGATAAGAGCTAGGGCTCGACAGTCTTGAGGCCAGTTGCCAGATCTGTTGTTACTAGCTTTGTGATCTTGGGCAACTTAGCCTCTGAATTTCATTTGTAAAATGCAGATAAAAATAGTTACTACCTCACATATTTGTTATGTATTATACGTACTAAATACTGTAAAACAATGCATGGAAAAATTGCTTGGCATCTTGCAAACACCCAGTTAGCTGATGTTGATGTGATTCCTTCTGGGAGGAAGAAAGGGTAGTTGGGGAGGGTTTTTGGTGGGAGAGATATGCTCAGAATTTGACTACAGAGGAGGGTAGAGCTTGGACCAGTAGGAGGAAGGGAGAGGGCATTCTTGCATAGAGAGGATCTTGAGCCAAGGTCCATGGAGAGGCTTATGTAATTGGAAAGCATATATAGAGCAGCTGTTTGCCGTTGTGCAGGGCATCCTGGTAGGGGACTTGTGGAGGCAAATTTGAGTAGCTTGGGAGGTATAGGAAGTTGGTTGTGGACGACACTGAGTGCTGGACTAAGGTATTGAGACTTCTCCCCTGTTGCCCTGGGGGAACGTTGAGGCTTCTGAATGTATGTTTGTTGGGGGGTGGGTAATATGTCCAGCAGTATTTTAGGAGATGATTGCAGCTACATGTACAGAAGCGTTGGAGGTGGAAGTGGGAAAGACAGCAGTAGAAAGATGATTTCGAGGTAAGAAAACAAGTGAGCTTGATTAAATCAAATCTTAAAGACTGACATTTTCCCTTTATTTCCCTAAATGCCAGGCACTATGCTGGATTCTTTTGTGTATATGATCTTGCCAAATCCCCATAACAGCTCTGAAAGTAGACATTGTTGTCTGTACAGTAAGTCCCCTACATACAAATGAGTTCCATTCCGAGAGCGTGTTGGTAAGTCAGATTTGTTCGTAAGTCCAACAAAGTTAGCCTAGGTACCCAACTAACACAATCAGCTATATAGTACTGTGCTGTAATAGGTTTATAATACTTTTCACACCAGTAATACATAAAAATAAAATAAAGAAAACATTTTTAATCATACAGTACAGTACCTTGAAAAGTACAGTGGTACAGTACAACAGCTGGCATACAGGGGCATAGGGTGAACAGGCAAGAAGAGTTACCGACTGGAGTAGGGAGAGGAGGTGGGAGATGGTAGAGCTGAAGGATCGTCAGCAATAGGAGACGGAGGGCAAGCTGCAGTTTCACTCACGTCTGACGTCGATGGCACAGGTTCTGGTTCCTTGCTGGATTCAACTCTGTCTACCCTCTTGAAAAAATGATCCAGTGATGTCTGGGTAGTAGCTCTTTTTTTCTCATCATAGATGGCACAGTACCGCTGGATTGCATTCTGAACGGCTGCTGCAAGCTTCGTGTACCGTCCTACGTTCAGGTGCTGTGCCTCAAAAACTAACAGTGCCTCCTCAAATAAAGAAAATCCCCTTGCCATTTCCTGCATCGTGAATCTCTTCAGTTCTTCAGTTACTTCTTCCTCTTTTCTGTCTTCGTCCTTTCTCTGGGCCTCCAATTCCTGGCACTTCTTAGCAGTACCAGCTACATCACCGCTGCTTTTACACTTGTTTCAGGACATCCTGGGCTTGAAATAAAGATACTATACTTCTGTACTCTTATACAGTACTGTACGGTAAACTATACAAAAGCGCAACCACTTGTAGAGGATGCATGCACGTGACAGTGTATGCCAGACACGTGAACTTCCATGATTGGACGTGTGAACGCACGTCTGCATCTTTGAAAGTTTGCAGCTTGACTTACTGTACTCTAGAGATGAAGAAACCAAGGCCTTAAGGCTATATATCTTGTTCAAGGTGACACAGTGAGTAAACTGTAAATCCCAGATCTGTACCACTATAAAACCCAGTCTTGCACCCCTGCCCCAGGGCTTCACAATCTCTGTGCGTCAGAGTCCCACCATGCTACCTGAAAACCACTCAATCATACACTTCAAGGGCAGGCCTGGCTTTGTATTTTTAGCAAGTGCCCCGGATGATTGTGATAATACACTGACGCATAAGAACACTAACCTCACCATGCTGCCTCCCTAGTGGTTTTAGCCATTCTGAACCACACCCCCTTCCCAAACCACAGGTTTCTCATACAGATGGGGGGGCCTATTTCTTGGGCTCAACAGTAGCCCATGGCTAGTGAGACACATGTGGCTCAGGGCCTCAGCAGCAGCTAAGTGTGGTCCAGGGGTCAGCAGCACAGCCAGGCCTGGAAGCTTGTTTAAAATGCAGATGCTCAGGGCGGGCCCTGTAGAATCAGAATCTGCATTTTAGCAGTACCCTCTGGTGGTTTGGAGTAGGAGAAACATTGCTCTAAAAAAAGTATAAGGGCTTCCCTGGTGGCACAGTGGTTGAGAGTGCACCTGCCGATACAGGGGACACGGGTTCGTGCCCCAGCCCGGGAAGATCCCACATACCACGGAGCAGCTGGGCCCGTGAGCCGTGGCCGCTGAGCCTGCACGTCCGGAGCCTGTGCTCCGCAACGGGAGAGACCACAGCAGTGAGAGGGCCCACGCACTGCAAAAAAAAAGAAAAAAAAAAAACAGAAAAAAAAAAGTATAAGCGTGAAGTGTAAGGGGAATGAAATACAGCTATTTCATCAGGCTGCTTCTATAGTTTGCAAGTAAAGAGTAATGCAAAAAAGAAAGACCTTGGGCTTCCCTGGTGGCGCAGTGGTTGGGAGTCCGCCTGCTGATGCAGGGGACGTGGGTTTGCACCCTGGTCTGGGAGGATCCCACATGCCGCGGAGCGGCTGGGCCCGTGAGCCATGGCCGCTGGGCCTGCGCGTCCGGAGCCTGTGCTCCGCAACGGGAGAGGCCACAGCAGTGAGAGGCCCGCATGTCGCAAAAAAAAAAAAAAAAAGACCTTGAAAGGAGGTCTTTCATTTACTGAATGCCTACGGTGTGTCTGATATTTTGGGTGCTTTATTTCATTTTATCCTCACAACAGCCCTATGAAGTAGACATTATCCCTATTTGGTAAGGAAACTGAGATTCTGAGAAATTAAGTAAGTAGCCAAAGGTCATAAAGCTATTGAGGGCAGCCAGGGTTCATATGCAAATCTGTCTGACTCCAAAGTTAATGCTCTTTGCAGCCCACCCCATTGACTCTCATGCAGCCCGCAAGAAATGAAGGAGTTAGTCTTCCGCCATGCTGCGTCTTCCCTCTGGGAGTGTGCTTCCACACAGCCGGAGAGTCTAGTCACCTGAAATAGCACAGAAGAGTCCTATGGTTTAGAGTGGTAAAAATTGGAAGGTTAGGTTCTGTGCTAACAGCTTTTCTCTGGTGTTTTGGTTACTCTTTCCCCTGGAACAAGCCTGACCTCCCAGTTTTTCACCCAAGTTAATTTCAACAACCAAGGAGAAAGATCGGCAGAAAAGCACAGCTCTCTGGGTTTGTGGCCACTGTGCCAGCCCGAAGGACCAGAAGGTTTTCCATCACCAGGGCATCCTGACCTTCACTGGTTTCCCAAGTGCGGTTTTAAATACCTCATCTTGGTTCCATTTTGCTATGAAGTCAGTTCTCTGAGCTGAATCAGTCCATGAGTCACAAACCAGCACTTGTTGCCCTGAGCCCTGTCTATTTAGCCTTTACCACGTGCACCTAAGAAAGCTCCCGATGAACTGGTTTGAACAAGGTTCCCACCCTACTTCTTTTCCAAAACAATTGAACCAGAAAGCAAAGTGTTAGGCTCCTTGAACTGATTCTATTCCTCATGAATTCTGCGTTCTTTTTTGCCACTACAAAACCAATGTCGAACTCTCCAGGGTCTCTTCTAGTCTTCATTCTGTGGTATAGCCACCAAACTATGAACTCATAGAGGACAGAGTCTGTGTCTCCTATTCATCTGTTTCCCTGGTACCCAGCAGGGTTCTTAGAAGAGGCATCTTCGAAGTATTAGTATTTTCTTTCTGTATGAATGAATATGGAATTAAGACAGGGGTTACAGTAACAGCTGATGTTCACTGAGCACTTACAAAGTGCCTGGCCCTGCATATGTGGAATTTTATATAATCTCATCAGCCCAGTGATACAGGTACTATTACCATCTCCATTTTACCTAGAGGAAATTTAAAATTTAGAAAAATGATATAATTCTTCTCAAGTCACATAACCAGTCATTGGTGGACCTGGTGTCTGAAACCCAGGCGTTTGACTCTCAAGCCCATGCTCTTAGCCAAAAGGCTATCCTGCTCCCTAAAGCTACTAAGCAGTTACTGTTTGCCAGGTGCTCTTCATATATATATCTCGTCTGATCCTCACAGCTACCTTCTGAGACAGAGACTTTTTGCCTTCATTTTAGACAGATGAGAAAACGGAGCCTCTTGAGAGGTTAAGTGATTTGGCCCAGATAATGCAGCTACCTAGTGACAGGGAAGGGAAGAACCGAGTCTGCCCAAGGGAGACTTCTGCGCCTGGCTCCAGCTGCCTCCCACACTGGTGACCACAGTACTTGACAGCCACACGTCCATCCCTTTGGCGAATATTCATTCAGCACATTACATGCCAGGCATTGTGCCAGGTGCTTTATATACATGAACTCATTTAAACTTCTGAGCAACCGTGTGAAGTGTTGGTACTGCTGTTTCTGTTTTTCCCATTTATAATGGGGAAACTGAGGCTTATGTGTCACTAGTGTGTCTAGTGGAAGTAGTGATAATAGCTGATATTTATGATGGCTTCCTGTGCTAGGTGCACTGTTTTAAGTGCCTTATATGTATTATCTCATGTAATTCTTAACTACAACCCTATAATCATATGTTAGAATATAATGTAAGGTACTTTTATCCCAGTTACAGGTAAGGAAATAGGCATTTGTCTGAGTTCACATAGCCAGTAAGTGGCAGGGCCAGGTTCACACCCAGGCAGTCTAACTCCAAGGCCTGCACTGTTAACCGTATCTTGTTTTTTGTCTTCCCCTTCATAGGCACCCAAGTTGGCTGAAAACTTCTGTGTCTGCCATTTGGCTACTGGGGACATGCTGAGGGCCATGGTGGCTTCTGGCTCAGAGCTGGGAAAAAAGCTGAAGGCAACTATGGATGCTGGGAAACTGGTAGGTTTGGTGGTACCAGTGAATGTTGAGATTCCTCAGAGTCTAGATCTGCCCTGCCTAATAGGGTGAGCACCAGCTACATGTAACTACTGAAATTAATTTTAATTTAATTTAATTTAAAATTAACTTCCTCAGTTTCACTTGCCACATTTCAAGTTTTTGCTAGCCCGCACAGATATAGAACATTTTAATCATTGTAGAAAGTTCTGTTGGACAGCCCTGTGCTGTGGGGTGTTTTAACAAACTTGCACATTATATGAACTTTTACAGTAGCAAGTTACTTGGTTCATTCTGAATTTACGACACTTATTTTATTCACGGTATTCTTAAAGTTCCTTTGTGCTGGCACATTTTGTAATATACCCAGTTTTAAGGCCAAGAATGAAACTGCCATCCCTAGGCCAGAACTCAAGGGTGATTCAAGAGAGGACTCAGGAAGTCTCAGAAGTGTTTTTAATCTACTTTTGTGATTCTGTTCTGTGTCTTTAACAGAGGGGTTGCTTGGCAGTTGACAAAAGTAGTCCTTATTTGGTGAATATAATAGCATTTTCTCTTGTTTTTAGTCCAGTTGATCTCATTGGAGAAGTACAATTTATTACCTACTAAATGTTTTTTGATTAGTGCCAGAGCTTAATTGTAACTGAGTTATTCTGGGACTTGGCCTTGGGAAGAAGTCATTTTGTGCTTGGCTCTCTGGTCTTTACATATCTTAGAATGTTGGTTGGGGTGGGTGCTGGGCCTCCTGTCAGGCTTTGAGATTCTGGACCTGGTGTAGCCCTGCCTGTGTGCCCAGCTGCCCCTTTACTTCTAGCTTTCCCTTCGTGTTAATGAGGCCGTAAGTCAAGCCATAAGGCTAGATATTTTGGACTTTGGGTCTTGGTGGAAGATCCCGTACTGAGAAAAAATTGGGTTGTGGCAATGAGATTACTTATCACCAGCCTTCACTTAGTCGCAGAGCTTATACTTTGTCCCCAAGTTTACAGCTGGTCCCAGGAGATAAGAGCATTAGCCACCAAAATGGACAGCCTTCACTCTAATACTGGCAGGGAACTTTTCTTGCAGTGAAAGCCCAGGAGGAAAACCAGTTTTTGGAAGCTAGGAAGGATCCTTGTTGGGGTTTTTAGAGAGGCTCAGAGGAGTGTTGGGCTGGCTTCTTGGTTCCTTGGTTCTGAACCAGTCTTGCCAAGGTCAGTGAACTTCTCTGTTGCTTCATGTCCGAGACAGCCTGGGTCGCTTTACTGTTAGCCTAATCAAAATTGTGAAACAGGTAAAGTTGGTGCCTTTCTCCATTCTGGTCAACCCCCGTTCTCTCCTAGAGCCCTCCTCAGGTGGTCTCTCAGCCATATGTCCTCACTTATGTCTTGAAGACAGCTGATTGCTGAGGAGCTGTTATCTGATTGCTAGGACTCTGACTAATGGCCAGGGAGGCTTTCAGGACCTAAGAAGTGGAGGTCTCCTGGCAGGGTGATAGGCACTCCTCTTCCCTCACCCAGATTACTGGGACACAGGAGAATCTCAAGGGAAGAGAATGTGTATATAGCAGCCACAGAAATAATCATGAAACTGAATCTTCCAAATGGAGCCACTCCATATTTGCTCTGATTTTTGCTTCTTCGGGGTCAAGAACCTGTTTAGTAATCAGGTTATACAGACATAAACTTATGACCCTGGAGTTGGGCTAATGCCACCTAGTTAATGGATTTAACCCCAAGATTGTTTTGTTCTTGACTTCCAGGTGAGCGATGAAATGGTCGTGGAGCTCATTGAGAAGAATTTGGAGACGCCTCCATGCAAAAATGGTTTTCTTTTAGATGGCTTCCCTCGGACTGTGAGGCAGGCAGAAATGGTGAGTGGCTTGGTTTTGTATCACCATTGCATGAAAGCAAATCCTGGTCCTCTACCTCTTTATTCCTTTGAGGGAAATGGGTCTTATCAAGCTCTGGTAGCTTAGGTGGGCCACACGCTTTTTTACAGCTTGATGACCTCATGGAGAAGAGGAAAGAGAAGCTTGATTCTGTGATTGAATTCAGCATCCCAGACTCTCTGCTGATCCGGAGAATCACAGGAAGGTATTTGTCCCCTGAAGGTCCCTTCTTTTCATGCTTCCTCAGAGCTTTGTCAGACGACAGGAACTGCTCCGGCCTAATCCCAGCCATGAAGCTTAGTGCCGTTTCCACGTGGATTGACCTTATTTGGTGACATGGGATGGGGATGTGGAAGGAAGAGCAAGGGATCTGAAGTCCAGCAGCAACTCAGTCCTGTCACCTTTTAACTCTGACCCTAGGCAAGTTTCTTAACCTCTCTAAGGCTGTTTCCTCATATGTAGAGAGGAAGTAATAGTACCTGCTTCAAGGACCCATTGTGCATGGTAGATAGCATGTTGTGCATATTTCAGAGCCTTGCTTACCTGGGTGCTTAAGAAATACTAAATTCCTTACATGTATATCTCCATTTTAGTGCTTTTTAAGTCCGATTTCAGTTGGAGTTGCCATACCTTGCTGTAGGCTTTTTATTATAAAAATAATAGGACCATCTACACAGTATAGAAAATTGAGGAAAAACTTGCTCATGGTACAGCCAGCTTAGCGAATAACACTATAATTTTTTTGCGTGTTTTGTTTTAAAGTGCCTATTTCTCTATAGTAGTTAACGTTGAACACAGAAATGCTTCTGCTTCTGATGAGTTTGCTCCTAAAAAGTGCCACTGCTTTAGGCTACAGTTTCCTCAGCCCTCTTTCACTACCACACTACCATCTGCCTTGTGCCTTCCAAAAATATGTGGGAAGCTCTTAACCACTAACAGACCCTCCCATTCTTGTCCTTATTATGGGCTAAATAGCTTTTTTTTAATCCCTCAGTCACTTTTTTTTTTTTCAATTTATTTATTTGTTTTTATTTTTGGCTGTGTTGGGTCTTCGTTGCTGCGCGTGGGATCTCTCTAGTTGCAGTGAGCGGGTGCTACTCTTCGTTGCGGTGGCTTCTCTTGTTGCAGAGCACGGGCTCTAGGTGCGTGGGCTTCAGTAGTTGTAGCACTGGGGCTCAGTAGTTGTGGCGCGTGGGCTCTAGAGCACAGGCTCAGTAGTTGTGGCCCATGGGCTTAGTTGCTCCGCAGCATGTGGGATCTTCCCAGGCCAGGGCTCGAACCCGTGTCCCCTGCATTGGCAGGCGGATTCTTAACCACTGCACCACCAGGGAAGCCCCCTCAGTCACTTTAATGGAGCCTCAGGAAGGTGGTCAGCCTACCATCTTGAACCAGGCTTCCATGACCATTATTTTTAATTGCTGCATGATATTTCACAGTACATGAACCATCATTTACTTAATTGTTCCCCGATTGTTGTACATTTGTGTTCTTCCAGTTTTCCATTGTTAAATTCATGCTGTGACCATCATAGTACATGTAAGTTTTTTAATTAAGGGGGCAGTGTTTTCGGATTGTACATGTTATTACTTTGATTTCCTAATGAGGTTGAACATTTTTCTCCATGTGTCTGCAGTCCATATCTTTCAGGAGAGAGGCAGCAGGGTAAGTGTTAGAGGTGTTCTCCTGGAAGGCTGTGTTAGATACAGTGGGATCCACCTTATATTAATTTTCTTTTCAAATGTCCAGGTTTCATGTTTCCAGCTATTGCATAGGCTCCTTCAGTGCAGGAATTTTGTTTCTTTGCTCTGGCACAGAGTAGGCAAGCAAAGTTGATGTAGTCCAAGAAGCAGTAGGGTTGACAAGAAGGGACACGACCAGGGCTGGGGTCCCGGACATTGCAAAGCAGATGTTAATAGTACTAGGTGACACGAGGGGCCTTTGATCTGATCAGCGCAGCTTCCTAAGTGCCTGCTTTGTGCAGGCACAGCTCTGGGAGCAGGGCACCAGTAGAGAATATAGAACAATATGCTGGTGCCCATGTCTGACCTCAGAGCGTCTACAATCCCTACATGAAACCTGGGCTGTTTAGTGCAGTAGGGGTCCAGGAAGACAGCCTGGGGGCAGGGAGGGAAGTCTGGCTAGGAGAGGTGTAAAGGCTGACTTGACCTTCCTGGCTAGAGAGGATTTTGCTGAGGCTTTCCCACAAGGGAGTAGAGGCAAGGATGAGTATGCATTGAGGGAGAGGCTCTAGCTAAGGCTTCTGGCAGAATGTCTGTCCAGAGCTGGAGAAATGACCTGGGAGGCTGGGTGGTAGAATGAATGCGGTTGGGAAGGTGGAATGGGAGCCTGGCTGGGGAAGGTCTGCCAAGGAAGAGAGGGTAGACATGACTGAGTCAGGAATCATGGGATGTTCTTAAGCCACTAGGCGTTGTGGCAGATACAGCATTTTAAGAACATTAGCTTGGTCCTGGTATACAGGCTAAATTGAGGGAAATAAGAAACAGACAAGGACCCCACTTGGAGGAGCCTGATGTGATCCACCAGTGAAGTGATGGAGACTGGGGTTGGCTGGTGGGGCACTGAGAGATTCTGAAGAACAAACTCCAGAATTGTAGAGGGCGAAAGAGACAAGACTCGGTCTCTCGGTTTGGAAGTGAGTGGTGTAGTCTGGCCTCTCCCTTACAGAGGAGGAAACAGAACAGGTCAGACTGTGTTAAGGTGTTTTTCCAAGCCCACTTGCATATCAGTGGCAGAACTAGCACCAAAAACCTGTTTTCTGCCTCCTCGTCCACTATGCTGATTGTTGCAAGAAAAAGAGTCAGGAACTAGCCAGTTTAGTATGGATCTTATTTAAATCTGACATGATAAGGACCCCACTGTAAATGTCTTCAGAATTGGCTCTGACCTCACTTCTATGGGTTATTATTTTATTTCTTGCCGTAAGTATGGCTGGTGGGTTTTGATTTTAACCTATTCAGTGTTAGCTCTCTGGTATCATTAGCCTAATGTCTTGTACCATCCCCATTTTGTGGATGAGAAAACAGGTGTCTGAAGTATCACACCCCAGGTAGCAGTGGCTGTAGCATCCCAGCCCGATCCCTCCACATCTTCACCTCCGCCTCCAGGCCAGGCTCAGTGGCTTGTAGAGCTGTTTTGGTTGGTACTTAAGACCAGTCCCATTTTAAGAACTTGGAGATTGGTTTCTTTTCCCTTCTAGGGAATGAGTCTTGCCTTCTTCTTAAAATGATACTTGGAAGTGGGGACGGAGCAGTGTTACATGTAACTGGAGGGCTGAGGGAATCTGGGAATGCTCAAGGGCTGATGTAGAGACGTGGAGAGGAGAGAATTGTGTTTGTTGCAGCCTGGCTGCTGTGTGCCCCGTGCTTTCCAGAAGGTGAAGAAACAAGGTCCAGGGACTTCCCTGGCGGTCCAGTGGTTAAGACTCCGCGCTTCCACCGCAGGGGGCATGGGTTCGATGCTGGTTGGGGAGCTAAGATCCTGCATGCTGCACAGCGTGGCCAAAAAAAAGAAACATTCATGCCCCCAGCCCTTCCCAAAGGAAAGCTGTAGCTGAGCCCTGCAGCTTCTGCTCGTCCTCTCCTTGGGTCTCCTAGTGGGTGTCATTTCCCAGTGGATGCACCAGAGGAACCACTCCAGCAACTCAAATAAAGGAGGACCCAACCTCGTGTTACATGATTGCAGTCACAGGCCCACTCAGTGTAACTTACTCACTCTGCTATCAGCTTGTCCCCCATCCTGTAAATGGACCACCTTATTCTATAAATGGACCACTTGGCCCCCCAAAATATGCTGTCATTAAAACACAGTATCACATTTTACAAATGTGTGGCTTTGATAGTCTAACCCAGACTTTCCCAACTGATGTGCTGAGATATTGACCCCCTCAGCCACCAGAGCAAGCACCCTGAGTACCTTCTGTGTATGCCAAGAGGTGAAAAATGTTGGGAAGCTCTGGCCTAACAGACCTTCATAAGGAGAGTGGCCATCAGTTAAATAAGCAGACCTTGGTTGGCATAGAATTGGGAAGCCACGCGAAGTTGTGGGCACCAGCTGCTGAGCAGTGTTTGGCCTGCCTCCTTCCCTTCTTAGGTTTCGGGGCTCCTGTGGTGTGACCACTCCCAGTCAGGAGCGTGGGCTTGTTGCTTAAGGGGACACAGCAGAGATGCAGCTGCCAGCTACATATTCTGTGCCAAGTAAATGCTGCTTCTTGAGCTCTTTATTCTATGACTTAATATGTTGTTTTCCCTGATGCCTTGAATATTTCCCTCTGATGGCTGGGTTTTCTGTGTCTGTGTGGTCGCAGAGGTGTTCAGCGTTGTCTGCTGGTGTCTGCATTCATAGCACATGTTTTTCCTATGGCACCTTTCTGGTTTTATAACCAAACTAGTTTAGAAAATAAGGTTAGTTTCTCTGTCCTCTGTCCCCCATGGCACTTTGTCCAAATCTCTGTTAAAGGATTACCAAATTTATTGTAGTTATTTATTTCCACATTTGTCTCCCCCTCTAAATTAATCACTGTTTGTGAGCAGGGATCGTGACTCGTTGCTCTGTAGCCCCTGAATTCAGCTTAAGACCTGAATCGGAATGGTCTCACACAGCCGAATTAGGCTGTCGTGATACCAGCCTCTTCAGCCAGCCATGTATTTTAATGTTGGGTCAAAAGAGAAAACATACTCCCTCTGGCATATGCCCAGTTATTTTCCTAAGCAAGAGATTCCTGTAACAAGGTTCTCTGCTGGATTAAAGTCCTTGCATCCAGCTTCTCTGTCTGTGCTTGTCATCTTGGAGACCCCTGGGGTTCCGGCAGCCTGATTCCTGTGCATTTGCTGTCTTTCAGACTGATTCACCCCAAGAGTGGCCGTTCCTACCACGAGGAGTTCAACCCCCCAAAGGAGCCCATGAAAGATGATGTATGTAAATTCAGGATGGGAAGTTTCCTTTTCTTTCCTTCCTCTCTCCTACTTCACTTTTTTTTCTTTTTTCTTTCTTCCCTTTGTTCTTCCCATTTTCCCTTTATTCCTACCAATATTACGAACTTAACCATGAGAAATATTGCTGTCACGTAAATCACATGGGCTGTGGCTCATCTTTAGAGTGTTCCTCCAGGTGGTTTATTGCTTGACCTTGAGGTACCCACCAGTGCCAGCCACTTCCCAGTGCCCAGTGTGTACCTGTCTTTTGTCCAGAGCAGCCCCTTCCTGGCATCATGGCAACCTAAATGGTGAACTAATCAGGAGAAGGCTGCTTGGAAGCCCCGGATTAGAGCCACAGTTGGGAGGACAGTACTGAAGAGATGTTTGTTGACCAGTCCTGCTTCAGAAGAATATCTTCTCTCTCTAGTGACTGTACTGTGCCCTACAGATTCAGAAGAGCTTGGCCAGGTTAACACTGCCAAGTTCCTATGACAGTCTTTAATTGTTTGCAGATGTAAAAGGGGGGTCTCATACATGTTCACTGTGACATTTGCCATAAATAGTTCACCTTGTCTGTTTTAGAACACGCAGGCAACAGTAAGAATTTCCTGGATTTACCTGTGTTATATGAGACAAGTTCATCAGGTCATACATGTTCCAAAGCTATCTGTCAACTTAGTCACGTTTCACAGAGTTGGCAGTTCTGTCACTCAGTGTTCCCTGTCACTTGCCACTTTCAGAATGTTGATGGCCGGCACCCCAGTAAAAACACTGAATACTTATGCAGCTAAGATCCTAATTGCTACTGCATCTGTGATTTTGATGTATTCTCCTGGTCTCAGGGGCCTCTGTCTTTTTTTTTTTTTGGTTTTATTTTTGTTTTGTTTTTTTCTTGCGGTACACGGGCCTCTCACTGTTGTGGCCTCTCCTGTTGTGGAGCACAGGCTCCAGACGCACAGGCTCAGCGGCCATGGCTCCCGGGCCCGGCCGCTCCGCGGCATGTGGGATCTTCCCGGACTGGGGCACGAACCTGTGTCCCCTGCGTCGGCAGGCAGACTCTCAACCACTGCGCCACCAGGGAAGCCCCTCTGTCTTTCTTGTTTCTCACCCTAGAAGTGTTTGTCTTGGAAGCTGAACAGCCTGAGCACAAGCCATGAGAGAGAGACCTTGTCTATCCCCCTGTCTCAGCCCTTTCCTCACAGTTGCTGTTTCAGGCTCCCTGATTTCTCTGGACCAAGTGATCTGCTCCTGGGACCAACTTGCTGGGAATAGTGAAGTTCTTTATAGTTCTTTATTGGAGGGGGTCTAGATTGTCTTGTCTTTCCCTCTGATGGACTTTGGGATCAGACAGCATCTCTCAGATCTGCATCCAGCATTGCATTAGGAGAACTTGCTGAGTCCTGGCCTTTCATTACCCTCTTCCTGTTCTCAGATCACCGGGGAACCCTTGGTCCGCCGATCAGATGATAATGAGAAAGCCTTGAAAATCCGCCTGGAGGCCTATCACACTCAGACTGCCCCGCTGGTGGAGTACTACAGTAAACGGGGGATCCACTCTGCCATCGACGCATCCCAGACCCCTGACGTTGTGTTTGCAAGCATCCTAGCAGCCTTCTCCAAAGCCACATGTAAAGACTTGGTTATGTTTATATAATGTTGGGTCCAAAAAGGAACTTCTTTCTTCTTCCTATTCCTGTTGAAGGAGTGGGTGGGAATGGCAGAGCAGGCAGAGGGAAGCTTCTTCAGGCCAGCAAGAGTATCATTTGATGTACTGATTAAAAAAGCACTTGCTTCATGTATCTTTGGCATGTGTGCAACTCTCATCTCATCTGTGTGTGTGTGCGTGTGTGCATGAGTGTGTCGGTATAAGTATGTGTACACTCTGCTACTTTCTAAGTTATAGGCAAGATTGCTTTACTAGCTGTTTATTTCTTTAGCCATACTCTAGATTTTACTTTTTGACCAAAATAAACTTACTCAGATATCTACCAGGCATTCCAGTTCCCTAGTATTTTTTCCATCTCCAACAGCTAATTAGAAGTCCTGGGTCACATGAAGTCAGGCAGGGCCACAGTTCCTAGTGGCAGACCGTTGGCCAGAAATTCCACTTGTTTTCTCACCCGTAATGAAAAGCCAAATGAGTCAGTGTGTGGAAAGGGATCATTAATTTTTTCCCCCTAAACAGGAAGGAAAAGGCACTTACATTATAGATTCCAGAAATTACTTGCAGAGGGTATCACCATAGAAAGAGCCAGGCTAAGTTGGAATATTTCTGTGAACTGCACCATGGTTCTGTAAAGTAGGAATCATTTGGGACCTGTGTTGAATACTGGATTGTTGCCAAAGAATTAAACCAGGTGAAAGGTCCTTTTGAATTTCGACTATCTTCTGAACATCCAGGCTGGGCATCTGAGGGCAGCCAGTCCACTTCCCCAAAGAGAGACCAGGGTAGGTTTGTTTTTATTTTTAATGTTCGCCTCTGTTTCCAAGTGTGAACAAAACAGTGATTTAAGGATCATTTTGGGATCATTTTGATTAGAGTTTATTCAAACCCAGTCTCTCTGCAGGATGTGAAACCCAAATCAGATGTATCGCTTTTAAACTCAAACCATCTCCCTTCCAGATCCAGTCCTTCACCCCTTACGTCATGATGGTGGTGGCCAGTCTCCCCAAGAAAGGATCACCCCAAAAATAAGATCACCTGTGGCAGTAACCAGCTTTTATTCCTAATCTCAGCTCCCAACTATTAAGCATTTCCTGAGGTTCATGCTGTGCCTTTTGGTCTCTGGTTTGATTTGGGGCAAACAGATGAATTAATAGACTGCTGTGAGGGACCACAAAAACAGCAGCCTCTGGAAAAAAACCATTAAAAAAATCAGTGGCAGGTCCAATAAATAATGCCACCTGCCCAGTGTAATCTGCTGACTCAGTTGAGTGGACTGTAAAGTGCCCAGTCCCCATCTGACCTGAGTTCTCCTGCTGTCTGTGGGACCGCCAGAGGTTTTGTCCTCTGTCCATCTGGAAGCTGGCTATGGGTACGTGGCCATCTCGTGTCCCTCTTTGTCTGCTTCAAGTGAGTGTCTGCTGACTCTGCTCTGCCTCGTTTCCCTGGCTGTAAACTAACTCCATCCATTCTTAACGGAAACCCAATCTGGCATGGGGTGTTTCTGGGAAGCACATGACTTCTGGGAATGGACAAGGAAGGAGAGTGAAACCAAAACTGTCAGCTATGTCTGTGGGGATCTGGGCTCCTTCTCTGGGTGAGGGTGGCCTCATGAATCTTGGAGTCGACTCCTCTTCAAGTAGGGACAGTTGCAGGCATTTGGCCTCAAAGGTGAGGTCCCTGAATGTTTGCTGATAGAGTGTGCGTGATCCTTACTCAAATATTTGTCATCCATCGATATGCATTCACGTGTGTACACACGTGCGTGTGATTTGGGGGCTATCAGTGAAAACTGGAAGATCGTTGGGGTTGCATATGCCCTTTTGGGGGTAGGTATGATTCAATTTTTGCTTCATTTAATTCCAGAACCTTAACCTCAGCAGGCATGAGAGCTTTCACCTGGCAGAGAAATGTCCAGTGTTTAATGCATTTGGTTGCCGGGGCGTGCATGCCCAGCTTCTCTGATATTTACTTGGTTTTTAAAAATCCATTTTGTTCTCTCTTGTTTCCTCTCTATTTCAGCCTAGTAACAGAAGGCCAGGCGAGACTGCACCACTGCTCATCACCCTGCGGCGTGATCCCTGCTCTTAGGTGCTGGGCAGAGGGGAGGGGTGGTCAGGGTAAGGATGGAGAGGGCGGATTGGTGAGGGCTCAAGAGGAGAATGGGGAGAGCAGCAGTGCTGTAGTGAAGCAACTTCTTTTCCATGGAGTAGGAGCCCTAAAAGTATAAGCAAAGGGAAAATTTGATTTTTTAGAACACCGATCGGAGGGTATAAATAGAAACAGGGAGATGCAGTATTATTTCTAAGGAATCACGTTGTCATTTACTCCAGACTGGTGACGATATTTTTTAAAGCCAGTGCCCTAAGACCTCAGCTTTTATTAGAACCTCATGCCAGCCCAGGAATGCAGGAAATCACACTGTTGTCCTGTCTGTCCTGTAGCTTGGAACAGGGCAGGAGTTGACTACTAACCCTGGTTCCCCATACCATGAGATCAAAAAGTCATCTCCCCATTTGAAAGAGATAATAGAGTATGTTCATGGGGGTAGTGGCTCAGCAAATCAGGTTTACTGGAGTCATGGGGCAGGTGGAGCAGGCTGGTCTCACTCCCTTCCCAACTTACCACTGATGTACCAGCCCACCGGCTCTCGTGGGTAAGCTCTCAACAGCCACCCAGCATATGCCACAGTCCTACACTCTTGCCCTCCTCCATCCATGTCGTGTGAAAGGACCCTTTTTAATAAATGAGCAAGTGTCCTAAGCGACCTTATCCAAAGATTGTCCTTTCCATCCTCAAATCCTGTGACTGGGATCACTCAACAACACTGTGATGTATTATTTTCAATGAGGTGCCTTTCTTAACTGTCCAAATGCTGCCTTGTTTGGCCCCTAAATCAATAAAGTGTGTTAAATGTTTGTATCCCTTGTTGTGGCATTTTTTTAAGGGGATGTGGGCCAGTAAAATGACTGAATTCTGGATCTGACATTGAATTCTGGATCTTGTGGTCAGTGGAAGTCGTGAGAAGGCAGGAAAGTCCAAGCGTATGTTCATCAGAAGAGCCTGCACCTTCTTGACCTTCATCTGATGTGCAGGATTTTCTTGAGCCCAAGGACAGGGCAGCTTGGTCTAGTGGAGACCAGCGCTGTGCTTGGAGTTCAGGGGATGTATGACGAATCCCAGCCAATCATTTACTCTGCTCCTGTTTCCCATGTGATAAAGAGACTGGTGATGCCACCTTCTCAGACTCATTGGCAATAAATGAGATTTATAAGAAGAAGCTCTTTGCTTGGTGCCTGGCACACAACAGACACTGGATAAATGCTAGTTGGAACCGAGGATACACAGAAAAAATACCTGCTTCTTGCCAGGCTGGATGATTATTGAGCAGACGGTTGTCTGCAGCCTAGAAAGCCAGTGCTTCTAATCCCTAAGCCAGATTCTTGGCTGCCTTTTCAGCTGCCTCTTTAATATTCTTGGTTGCTTTGTAAATCCATTTCTTCCCCTGCAAAAATGAGCTTAAATCATTTGTCCAAACTGAAGCTCTCATGCTGTTTGGAAGGGCTGCCTTTGCTAGTGAGGTTTCTGAAAAATGACAGCTGTCCTGAAAACAGAGGAAGCTGGGCTGGAAGCGCTGTCCTTCTCCAGGCAGGTGCTCTTGCTCTGGAGAGAGGCAGGCCTGTCCCTGGCATATGAAATCCTGCCCCCTCTTTCAACTCCTCCGTCTTCTGCTCCACCACTTCACTCACCTCTACAGAGTCATTTTCAGGTGTCAGCATGACTTATTTGCCCTGACCTTTTCATCTCCTGAGGTATTTAAATGCTCCATGAAAATTTTCTTCCCTTCCGTGATCATCGTGCAACAAACTGGGGGAAATCTTTGTCAGAGCAGCCTGGGAGCACGCATAGTATGGTTGGAAAGGATAAATTGAAAGAAGACCGGGTGAGCTGTTATTCACTCACTTCTTTGGGTTTGGTCTCCTCATCTGGAAACCAAGATTGGCTGAGGTAAGAGTCGCCACCATGCAGGGAGGGCTGACACGCCAGCTACTGCGCAGTGGCCTCACACCTGCAACCCTGCAAAGCACCCTAGGCAGTTGGAGGTGTCTTCTCCTATCACACTCGAGGAAGCCTATCCTCGGAGTGGTGGTCACATTCCTGAGGGCACTATAAGAAGCAGAGTCGGAACTCGGTCTCTTGACACCGGAGTCTCCCCTTGACCTTGTTGCTGAAGTGATTGAGTGACTTGGCACCGCTGCAGCGAAAAGGGTTCCTCCGGATGGGTTCTTTTTCGTGGACGCCCACACCACCAGAGCTGATTTGGGGGAAATCATTGCCAGTCTGAGGACCCAAGGTGTGTGCTTAGGATTTCGTGTGCATGAAATGTCGCAGACAGGACAGAGCAGGGTGAAGAGCAGCCTTGGTCCTCAGGAAGCCTCGCCAGCCTTTTCTCAGGAAGACAGCTGAATGAGTCAGAAGACAGATTTCTGCAGCAACTCCTCCACCACCAGCCCTCTGGCAAGTTACGGCACCTCATCAGTTGAATGGAAATGATCCCCACCCCTCAGATGTGCTGACAACACTGGTGACCAAGACATTCACGCGGGCCAGGATGCCCGGCACACAGCAGGTGCTCAGTGTATGCTGATGGAGTTCAGAGAGAAAATGTGTGAGTTGGCAAGAGCTGTTGTCTTCCTGACTCAGGAACCAGACTAGGTTAAGGATTCTTTTTTTTTTTTTTAATTTAGGTATACTTGATTTACGTGTTGTGCCAGTCTCTGCTATATACAGCAGAGTGACTCAGTTATACACATAGAGACATCCTTGTTTTATATTCTTTTCCATTATGGTTTATCCCAGGAGATTGGATATAGTTCCCTGTGAGCACAGTAGGACCTTGTTGTTTATCTGTTCTAAATGTAATAGCTTGCATCTACAAGCTTGCATCTAATGGCTTGCATCTAATAGCTTGCAGGCTCAGTAGTTGTGGCCTACGGGCTTAGTTGCTCCGTGACATGTGGGATCTTCCCAGACCAGGGCTGGAACCCGTGTCCCCTGCATTGGCAGGCGGATTCTTTTTTTTTTTTAGGATTTATGGCCATCTTTAATTTATTAATTTATTTACTTATTTTTGGCTGTGTTGGGTCTTCGTTTCTGTGCAGGGCTTTTCTCTAATTGCCGCGAGCGGGGGCCACTCTTCATCACGGTGCGCAGGCCTCTCACTGTTGTGGCCTCTCTTGTTGCGGAGCACAGGCTCCAGACACGCAGGCTCAGTAGTTGTGGCTCACGGGCCTAGTTGCTCCGTGGCATGTGGGATCTTCCCAGACCAGGGCTCGAACCCGTGTCCCCTGCATTGGCAGGCAGACTCTCAACCACTGCGCCACCAGGGAAGCCCCAAGCAGGCGGATTCTTAACCACTGCACCACCAGGGAAGTCCCCTGTGCCATATTTTAGGTTCCATGTATAAGTGATATTATATGGTATTTGTCTTTCTCTTTCTGACTTACTTCATTTAGTATGTTAATCTCTAGTTGCATCCATGTTCCTGCAAATGGCATTATTTCATTCTTTTTTATGGCTGAGTAGTATTCCATTGTACATATGTATACCACATCTTCTTTATCCATTCATCTGTCGTTTGACATTTAGGTTGTAAGGATTTGTGTGTGTGTGTGTGTGGTACACGGGCCTCTCACTGTTGTGGCCTCTCCCGTTGCGGAGCACAGGCTCCGGACGCACAGGCTCAGCGGCCATGGCTCACCGGCCTAGCCACTCCGCGGTGTGTGGGATCTTCCCGGACCAGGGCACAAACCCGTGTCCCCAGCATCGGCGGGCGGACTCTCAACCACTATGCCACCAGGGAAGCCCTGTAAGTATTCTTAACCTGAAGATCTCCTAGAAGTCTGTGGACCTCTGAAATTGTATGCAGAATTCTGTGTTTTTGTATTTTAATAATTAGGTTCTGCATACATTATCTTATTCTTCTCAATAACCATGTGGAAGTAAGTACTATTATTATCTCCATCTTATGTCTATGCATTTTGAGGCTCACACACCTGTGAATGGCTGAGCCTCATCCGTGGCTCCACACCTCAGCCTCTTGCCACCGCACCAATTGTTTTGACACTTTGCTGGGAGAAGGGAAAGATTCTCAAGGTGCTCGTGTGATATGGAGCAGCCTGAATGAACAGAGCAGAATTCGAGTAGGTTTGCTCTGTCACAGTGAAGGGCCTGGGTCAGGAGTGCTGCCTCGGGAAGGCTGTTTTCTGTGTCGTTTTCCTTTCTTGCTTCCTTGCTATGGGCGTGAAAGCACCAATGGACTGGATTTGCAAAGCTCTTAGAACCACCCCTGGTCCAGAAGGACAAGTTACTGTGGGAGAGATGAGTCAGTTCCCCCCCCACCCCGTTCTGGAAAGGGTGACAACAGGAGGTTCTGCCTCACCGTCCTCCCTCTCAGGCTGCAGCTTCATACGTCTAATGGCATTGCGTTATTCATAACCCCAGAGGGAGTGCTGCGCTCCTGACATCTTGGGAATGTGGCAGCTCTGTGTTTAGAGTCATCCAGGGCCATGTGATGGTGAGCTGCTCTCACAGAATGGCCTCTTTCAGGTGCCCAGTCTGGATGAGGTGCCCCCCGCAGAGAGCAGACGGGAGGAGAAAGACAAGGTGTCAGATGGCAAGGGCAAGACAAGACTTAAGCTCCGATACTGTGCCGGTAACTCAGGCTGAATAGATCTGCACTTTGGGGGTAAAATCTCTGTAGAGCAAATTATTACATTGTACGGTGTCCCTTAAAGACTTTTGAGACAAGTCGCTCTTGAGTTTAGGGCTAGGAGATACTTTTGCTTCCTATTTAGCTGGTCTGCATTCTTCTACTAGGTAAGAAATGCTTCATTTTCTACTGTTTCCTTTCTGCCCTGGCTGTGAGGAAGCTCACCTTTTGTTCACTTGCTATGCTTTCCTCTGCCATGGTTTCTTAATAAAATTCTTACTCCACCTCATCCGAACTCCACTGTTGTAATTTTAGTGTTTTTGTGCTCGGATGTGTGTTGTAAACTGCCTTGAGTCCATTTTGGAAAAGAAGTGGGGAGTGGAGAAAGGGCTAATTATGTGGCGTAGGAGGTCAGACTGCAGAGAAGAGGGTAGCTTCATGGAGGAGGTGGATCAGGGTGGCTTGGTGGAGGGAGGATGGGTGTTCCAGGCAGAGGGCACGGCCTGAGGGAAGGTACAGAGACCACTGGTGCTCACTGGCAGCTTTTACCTAGTGAGCCCCTAGAATTCTTGGGAAATCTACAACTGGTTGGAAATAGTGTTTTTCAAACCAAGCATAGGGACCACAGAAGGGAAATTTTTCAGCTCAAGAGTAGTGTCGAGGGACTTCCCTGGTGGTCCAGTGGCTAAGACTCCATGCTCCCAATGCAGGGGGCCTGGGTTCGATCCCTGGCCAGGGAACTAGATCCCACATGCCGCAACTAAGAGTTCGCATGCCGCAACTAAAGATCCTACACGCGGCAGTGAAGATCCTGCATGCCGCAACTAAGACCCAGCGCAGCCAAATAAATAAATATGGAGAAGAAGAAGAAGAATGTCAAGAACACAGAAGAGCAGGAAACAAGGAGATGTACACATAGGGTTGAGAGCCCACCATAAGCTTAGCCCACATGCCATCCTTCTTCCCTCTTCTCCCAAACTCTCCACATTGGTGCTTTGACCATGAATTGGGTGATCCTTTGCTGTGGGACTGAAGAGGAGGAAGTCCCTCAGTTTTACTCTCAGCTCAGTGTTCAGTCATGTGCCTAGTGGTGTGGACATGGGTTTGGGGGTGACAAAGATGACCTGTAGTTAGATCTTGGCACCGACTGTAGCTCGCTTGTGTACCTTGGGGAGACGCTTAATTGCGAAGCCTCAATGAACTCATCTGTAAAATGAGGATCATAGCATCCATCTGTGGGTGGGCAGAGTCAATGTGAATTGAAAAATAGCAGCTGCCCAATAAATGACCCTTTTTTTCCTCCTTTCCCATGGCCGCTTGCTGAGGATAAAAGGACCTTACCATAGCTACCAGGTATTTCAGAATGTCTACTTCACCCATTCCTATTCCCCAGTGCCGCCTCCATCCCCCTTGGCTACTGCGCCAAACCAGGACAGGCTGCTTTTCATTGCAGTGTTTGCTGAAACCACCTCTTGGGCTTGCCATACCTGTTCTTATTCTACAGACCACTCGATGGCTGCCTTCAGGAACTGCCCTTGAAGTCAAAATGAGAGGGAGTGCCAAAGAGCACGATGGGAGAGATCCGTGTGCTTCCAAGGCAGGGGCACCAGGGAGGTGCCGGACTGGGCTGAAAATTGCCCTAAAGGAATGAGAGCAGTACCTCCGCGTTGTGGTTGGCACGATTAAACAGGTTCATGTATATCAGGGGCTTTAGAACATTGATGGCCTGTGTGCTCAGTATCTGTTCCCTAGCTGGCTCTGGCTCAGCAATTCCACTTTGTTAAACATCCTAAGGAAATGACTAAATATGTGCAGCATTTGTATGACAGGGTAAGAATTGGAAACAACCTAAATTTCCAGCAACAGGGGGGATAGGCTATGAGTCATTCATGGGATGAAATAGTATGCGATCATGAAATCATTCCAAGACAGAAAAATTTCGTGATAAACCATTGAGTGAATAAACAAAGGTTATGAAACAATAGAGAATGGGTCCATTTTTTTTAAGTAAACATTTTATTTTGGAATAATTTTAAGTTTACAGAAAGGTTCCAAAGATAGTACAGAACGTTTCTGCATACACTTCACCTAGCTTCCCGTAATGTTAACATCTTACATAACTATGGTACATTTGTCAAAACTAAGAGATTAACATTGGTACATTATTAGACTCTGACTTTGGTTTTCACCAGTTCTTCCACTAGTGTTCTTTGTTTTCTGTTTCAGAATCCAACCCAATATACCACATTGCATTTAGGGTGTTTTTTGTTTTTAAGTTTATACACATAGAAAAAGCATCTGGAAGGTTATAGACGAAAATATTTTAACTGTGATCATAGCTGAGTGTTGGAACTAAGGAGTTTTTCTAAATTTTTTCTTGGGTCTTCTCATTTTTCTGTTTAATGTATCGCATACTTAACAAAAACAAAAAAACTAATACCTTCAGGCTGAGCTGGTGCCCTCTCTGATTACTCCTAGTATGGCTATGCTGTGTTGTGATTATTTGTTCATTCGTCCTTCTCTTCAGACTGACCTCAAAAGGAGGGGTCGTGTCTGCTTCATCCCCCTTTCCCCATCTTGAAGCATGGGTGGAGGCACTGAATTCTGGTTGAATGAATGAGTAAAGTCAGAGAAGTTTATTGCTACCAACTCTCACAACTAGTCTTAGCACTCTCAACTCAAGGAAATCCCAGGCTTATGTTTCTCCAGTTAAGTGACCCCTGGCAGAAGTACTGGACGTTTTTTTAAAGTTTGCAGTCCCAGAGCTGACTCTCGTGCCCATTACTGAATGAATCGCTGTGGCCAGGGGTGTGGAATATGCCAGTCAGCCAGGCCTAGGTCAGTTGATCAGCCCTTTAGATGGTGTCCAAAGAAAAGTCAGAGTTCTACGATCCAAAGGAGTGGGGATGGATGCTAAGCAGGTTAAATACAACATCAGAGTCAGCTCCCAAAGCAGCCATTCAAATCCCTGATTCTTTCCACCAGACTATAAACTTGAGGAGGGTAGGTCCACATCAGTACTGTTCATTGCTAAATCCCTAACAGCTAGCATAGCACTTGGTATGTAGCAGGGGCCTAATCAATATGTAAGTGAATAAATACATCTCTTGGTAAACAAAATTGTTCAACTAGATGGTGTTTGAATCAGGATGATTGTAGTTGCAAATAACAGAAAACTGGCTTTAAAAAGGAAATTTGTTTCTTGCAACTGAAAAGTCTAGAGGAGCGTGATGGGCATGATTTGATCAGGACTCTATTTATCTGCTAGTCCCCTAGCTCTGTACTCTCAGTATCATCCTCAGGCTGGCTTCTCTCATGGCAGCAAAATGGCTGCAGCAGTTCCAGACCTCACATCTATGCTCTATACCATCTGGAGCCAGAGAGAGAATACGTATCCCAGAATTTCCAGCAAGATTCACTGTGGACTGAATAAGGTCATCGGCCCACTTGTGAATCGGCCATTAGGGGCAGGGGTTATTTATTGGCTTAGCTTAGATCGTGTGCCTTACTCTTAGAACGAGGGGGCAGGAGGGAGTAGAATCAGCTTCCCTGAAACCATATGTATTCCCAGTGGGTATTGAGACTTTGGAGAAAGGGAAAGCAGTCTACATCCTGGAGAGGTAACAAACAGGAATCTGACTCAATCGCTGAATTGTGTGGCATAGACAAGGGCTGCAGAAGTTAACAGAAGGCAGTGAGTGAGGGTTGCAGCAGCCAGAGAAGAGAGGCTTCACCGAGGAGGAGAAGAGACGGAACTAAACCCTGAGATGAACGATTTAGGCAATGGAGAGTAATGGGGTGGGTGAAGAGGGGGGAAGGACCTCCCATGAAGATGTGATGAGCATTTCCATGTGCCAGACTTCATGCTAAACCCTCTGTAGGCATTATCTCAATTAATCCCCACAGCGACGTGCAAGGTTAGTGTCATCATCTCCATTTTACAGATGAGAAGCTGAAGCCCAGAGGACACACAGTAAGTGTTGAAGTTGGGACTTGGACCCAGCTTGTCTGGCTCTGGAGCCATGATACAGGTGAGTGAAAAGGACCAAGTCACCTGAGAACCCTGTGCACTAGTGGCGTGGCCTGACCTCAAAGGTCATCATAGAAGTAGTGAAGAGTGTAAAGCTAGGCTCCAGAGTCTCATCTCCCAGCCTGTGTTCATGCTGTCTCCTCTACCTGGAATTCCTTCTCCACCTACCTTTTCAAATCCTACTTCTTCATGGCCCAGTTCAAGGCCTGAGCCCCATAATACATGATAATGCCTAGCCATGTGAATTGCATGAGACTGTCTTCCCACTAGGCTTCTGTGAGCTCCTTACAAAAACTGCACTTCATCTTCGTTTTTGGGAGGCTTGACACAGTGAACTGCCCTTTACAGTTGCCATGGTGACCTCCTCTGAGGGCTGGAGGGAAATCATAGACACAGAATGATAGAGCTCTCTGATTTGCCTTATCTAATCCTCTCACTTTATAGGAAGAGAAACAGGCCAGAGAGGTTGGGACTTGCCCAGGGAAGCAGTTGAGTATAGAACCCAGGAGTCTGGGATTCCAAAATGATATGACTTGAAGAACATTGTTAGCTCTGGAGCCAGACTGAGCTCAAATCCCAGCTTCTCTGTGCCCAGGCTGTGTGAGCTGGGCAAGTCACTTTACCTCTCTGAGCTTCATTTCTCTCAGCTGTGTAGTGGGGTTGTAATGGAGCCTACCTCCCAGGGCTATTGTGAGAAATAAATTAGACAGCCCTAATAGAGTTTCCAGCACAGAATCTGGCACATGATGGCTCTGCAGGAACTGAGGGCTTTTATTATAGGAGTTATGAGACATGGTGACACCAACCCCACCCAGCAGGGCCTTTGGAGTTCTCTCCTCTTCCACATCCTAGTCCACGCGTCTTCCCTTCAGAGCAGCTGAGAGACAAAAAGGAAGTCACTGTAACTTTGGGGTGGGGGTGGGCCAGAGTCCCCTCCCTTGGGATGCTGGCTTGGGCTACTACGACTCCCTTGTAGGTCAGAGCCCTCCCCTGCCCCTTGCTGCCGCACTGGCCTGAGGCCACCAAAGCCAGGCCCTGAGCCTCCGCTGCTTTGGCCTCAGGCTGGCAGAGGTGTGGGGAAGTTGCAGATCTGGGCGGGCTTGGGCTGGAGCCGGACCGGAGTTGCAGCCTGCAGCGGCAGCAGTGTGGTCCCTCACATGCTCTGCTCCAGACCAGCAGGACAATAGGAATGACAGCACTGGGCAGACAGCCAGAGTGCGAGGTCCTTTGTCTCTGGGGTGGAGGTGCTCCCAGAGCCAGAGAGCACAATCCCAGGACTGGACCACCCCCACTCCAATCCAAAAGACATACCAGGTAATCCCCTTTGAGAGTCCCCACCCAACCCCTGCTCCTGCGCATATGAGCCCCTGACCCCCCAGGTTCTGCTTCTCCCTGACTGGGGGATGGTAGACAAGTCATTTCACTCCTGTGCGCTTCCTCCCCTGTACCATGGGGATAATGATGCCTTCTTCAGAATTAAATAGAATCCCATATGTGAGAGTGTCCCATGCTAGGTCTTCACACAGTGGATGCTCAATATATGTTTCTCTTCTCCTCTCTCAGCTGTGCCGTTGCCAGGGCAGCAGGGATCAGAACCAAGGCATGATTCCTTTGAAAGCTTGCCAAGCTCTGACCACGGCGTCTGAAGTCATGGACTCCCAACACCTGGGCTTGGTCCTGGTTCTGCCCCTTACTAGGCAGCCTTTATGTATCATTCACATTCTATGAGCCTCAGTTTCCTCATCTGCAAAATAGACACATTCATTGATTTGACAAATTTACTCTTGTCTGTACTGGGCTCTGGGGACCAAGAAACAAAGATGAATGAGACTGCTTGTCTTCAAGGACCTCATAATCTAGTAGGGGAGACCAATGTAAAATCAGCGACACATGGCAGGAGCAGTAAGAAAACAGCAGGGAGTGACCAGCTTAGCTCAGGTGGATTGGGGAAGCCCTCAGAGGAGGGGACATCTGAGTCACACCTTGAAAGATGAGTAGAAATTTGCCACGCAGCCACTGGGGACAGGTTTTATGTCAAATGTGTTTTATTATTTGGGCTGCCTTTCCCTACTAGCTCCTACCTCAGCCCACCTTGCTCACAGGGGGAAACAAAGAAATGCCCTAGAAACTCATCTCCAGGTCAAGAGTTCCTAGCACAAGGGGCAGGGGAGGCATATCACCTGCAGGGCAAAGTCTAGACTCACCAGCCTGCCACACAGAGGCCCGTGCACCTTCATCTTCCCCTTGTATTTTACACTCTGGCACAACAGAACCACTTAGAGGTCCCTGAAATCAGCACCACCCTATTTCTCCTCTCTGAGTCTCCTCCCTCTCCACACCCATCTGGCAACCTCCAGTTCATCTCCTGGAAACGTGATTGGGCCCAGAAGCCACCTAGGCACCTTTTTATTTATAAATACATGGACTCATCCTACCTCCCCAAATGACTGGGCCCTCTCCAAGGACAAAAAGTAGGTCTCAGTCTCCTCTGCTCTCCCAGTGCCTAGCACGGGGATTGATCCAGAGCTGCATTTCTGGATGGATGGTTCAAAGTCCACTTTTTCAGCAAACACTGGGCTCCTGCCTCTGGCCCACTGGTGCTGAGCAAGGCATAGAGGATACAAGAAGCACAGGGTACAGTCCAGGGAGAAACACATGTCAACAGGTAATTACAGTGTTAGGTGACATGGTGGGAACACAGGTGAGAGCAACTGTAGGTTTCCCCTGCTGTCCGAAAGCAGAGCATTCCACTGCAACCTTTCATAAGCTAAAACAGCATAAGGTAAAGAAGCAATTACCTTAGGACACAAGGATGCACAGAATAAATCAAAATAAAGCACAGATGCTCACAGACACAGTTCAAAGCTATGGTGGCTTGATGCTGAGATGCTGAGTGTAGTTCCCAGGGAAGGAGCTTGGCAGTGCCACTTCACTGCTCTGCTCAGGATGCACACTGCCTCTACAGCTGGATGCAAAACAAACGCTGAATGTTATTTTCGCTTTTTGCCTTGTAAAAGCAAAAATCCCCTATGGATTTCTCTTGGTTATCAAAAACAGGTACTAATGTAATGTAGGTCTTTTGTAAAAAGCAAAGTGGTGTAAAGCAAACTTTTGAAAAGCAGGGGATACCTGTAACTTTGGGTGCACTGGGGAAGTTTTGTGGGAGTCAACTTGGAACTGGGCCTTGAAAGTGGAGCAGGAATTTCCTGGGTGGTGAAAGAAGAAAAAAAATTGTACAAGGCACAGAGGCATGAAAAAGCACAGCATGCTCCAGGGACAGCAAGTATTCGTCATGGCTGGGGCCTGGGAGATGGGACGAGGAGAGCAGGCAGGGGCCAAGGAGCAGCACAACTTACCTTCATGCTAGGGAGTTTGGACACATACATGTCCTAGATCCAGTTATTGAAGATTTTCAAACAGGAACGGAATGATGTGGTCAGTTTGAATTTTAATGTAGAGAGGAGAAGGGATAGAGAGGCCAGGGAGGAGCCTGCTCTGTTAGTCCAGGGATTTGGGCCACTTAATAACAATGGTTAACACTCAGTGATCACTCTGTATGGGCCCCATTCTAATTACCTCATACAAGTCAACTGATTTAATTCTCCAAGGACCCTATTTTAAAGATCGAAAAACTGAGGCGTAAAGAAGTTAAGTACCTTGCTTTACTTGGTAAGTGGTGAAGCCTGGATTTGCACCCTGGCTGGCATACTTCAGGGCCTGTGCTTTTAGCTTCTGTGCTATATGGGTTCTCACTATCATCATAGTAATAACAATAATGCTATGCTAACGAGTGTTTGTTGAGTGCATATTCAGTGCCAGGCTCTGCTCTGTGCACTTCGGACTCTTACCTCAGGTTTAATCAAGTTCTAATCAGGTTGGCAAGGACGACACTGTCCAGCTGGAAGGCCATCCCCAGAGCCCATAGTCCAGGCCTTGCTGTGACTGAGCCACTCAGAGGACCTGGCCACCTCCCCAAATTGCTGACAGCGACCTTTGGCAGAGGCATCCAGAGCCTCGTGCTGCAGTTGGCTGAGAGCCCAGCCAGAAGGGCTGAGCCAGTGTGGAGTGGGCAGCTGCAGCGCCTGGGCCCCAGGGGCCTCCAGGAGCCCTGGCTTAAAGCCAGGACACTGTGCAAGGCTGCTACAGCCCATAAATGGGGACCAGGCATCAGGACCCCTGGGTGTGGGCCCAGCTTGGTCACTGATGTGTTATGGGATCTTGGGCAAATCCCTACCCCTCCATGGGCCTCAGTTTCCTGGAGGGTGAATGAATAAGCTTGCCCCTGTCCTTGACCTTCCTTCCTTATATGGCCTGTGATGGGCAGGGCACTGGGAATACCACAAAGTCGTCTCTCCTGCCAGGAAAGCCAAGCCCCACGTTATTTAGGATCTCTCCTTTGTGCCAGGCCCTGTGCTGTGTACTTAAGCCACAGAGCAGGGCTGAGCTGATCCCGGCCTCCAAGTAGTTCCCAGTCAGTTGTGGGGTTGGGGCACAGACGGGAAAACCAATCACAGCCCAGTGTGGTAGGTACTGCACTGCATAGAGAGAAGGGTACCCATGGAGGGGTCTGTGGGGCTCCAAGGAGGAAGCAACTGACTCTGCCTGCAGTGACCTGGAAGGCCTCCAAATAGGAAGTCCACGGAGCTGGACTGTGTCTTGCATCTTCCAGGTGGAGAAGCGGGGGTGGTACATTCCTGTTCAGGGAACAACCTATGCAAAGACCTGGAGGCAGAAAAGCCTGGGTCTGTTGAGGAAAGGGTGAGAGCCATGTGGCAGGCGGTGGAGAGGGCAGTGTGTATGTGTTCGAGGAATGGGGCTGAACGGGCAGGTGGGAGCAGCAAGGGGCCGCATTGAGCACCAAGTTGCCAAGGCACAGCTGAAGCCTCCTCAGCCAGAAAGAGCAGGGCCCACAACCAGGCTTTGTGGGCAGCTGGGAGGGCCAGGAGCCTCTGGAGTCCCAGGTGGCCCATACCACCTCCCCCCTTCCCGAGGCCAAAGGCCATCCTGCCTTCCTGTTCGGGGCACTCCATCCCCTCCAATCTGAGATAAAGCCCTTCACAGAGCTGCCCATTCATCCCAAACACCTCATCTTTGTGTGCTTCATCCTCTAGCTTCTGAGTTTCTCCAGTAGTCCAGTGAGGTAGCTGAGGCTCAAAGAAGCCAGCCTCCAGGCAATGCAGAAACAGTTACTGAGCACCTGTGGGTCAGTCACCATGTTGACCTCTGGAGAACAGGCCAGACAGGATGCCTGCAAGGAGCCCACAGTCTGGCTGGGAGGACAAATGCTAAACAGGTGAGCATGCCACTAATTAATGATTTACCGTTGTTTGGGTTGTTTAGAAATATATACATAGCTGGAGAACTTTATAATAGGGAGCTGACCTCTCTGGGAGACAGAGAAGGCATTCCTGAGGAAGTGATGTTGCAGTCCGAGCCTGAGGATGCAGAGTTGCTGTTTTACTCAGTGAAACATCAGGGGGAAGAATGTTACCAAGTCCCAGATGACTTGTCCCAGGTCATCTGGCCACAAGGGGGATCTGACTCCAGGCCCAGTGCCTCACAGTCCCCTCCCGTCAGTATTTTTCTCACATTATTCAAATGTCAACAGCAAAGAATTTCCATATCTTTGATCTTGCTGGATCCTCCCTGAGGTAGGGCCCACCTGCCCATTTAAAGGCAAACTGAAACCTAGGAAGTCCAAATGACTCACCCACTTCCACACAGCAAGTCACAGCTAGGACAAGAACCCACATGTCTGGGCTCTGAGATACCCAGTGAGATCATGGAGGAAAATCACTTCTGTCTTTCCCAGCATTGCCTTGGACCAGACCATCCCTGGGATGACAGACACCCAAGGGACTTTCCTGGTGAAACAACTTCCTTGAGGGACATGAGAGCTGCCCAAGAGGGTGCCCAGGAACCCCTTACTGGTAGCCCAGAACTCAGAGCAAACACTCAGACCATGGTTCTTTCTGCCCTTGATGTTGCAAACAGACTGCTTTTGAATGAAATGGAGCATAAGCAAGGGCTGGACAGGCCTCTAGGTGATGTGGGCACCATCCTCAGAAAGACCTGTGAACTGTAGGAAGCTCTAAGCCCTTGAGCACTGGGCCCTCAAGCCCTGAAGTGGGATGGGTATCGTTGGACCCCAAGGGGGTCTCATTCCCATTCAGGGGACTCTGAGTCCCAGTGCGAAGACCTGTAGGCCATTACGGAGAATATCTTTTGGGGGTTCTAATGAGGGGTCTTTGGATACTGTGGACCCCGGGGAGGGGGTTCAAACAATAACAGATCACTTGTCAGAAACATGGGAACAGGTGAGGGTTTGAATATATTTGTGTGTATATATTTGCTGTGTATCTATGGAGTTGCTTCATTCCCAGAGCACTCACTCGTTGATTATCTTATGTGTTCCACATTGGCCCTAAGAGCTTCATCTTATGGAGCAAAAGAGATTGAAGATGGAGAAATAAAGAGAGCTGACCAAATCCCCACAGAGAGGGACACATGGAGAATCAGACCTGACCCTCTCCTGTGGCCTCCATCTGCCTTGCACCCTCTGCCCATCCTCCGCCCACCCTCTCCCAACCCAGCTGGCCTTGCCTTTCCAGCCTCTGCTGAGCTGCAGGCCTTAGAAGCCAAAGAACCAATCCCCACTCCCCACCTGAGTTCTCCTTTCTGAAAAAGCCTTGTCTGGGGAGGTAGGATGAACCGGAGACCTTAATCCTGGCTCTGCCTCCTTCCCTGCATTGCGGTGAGTTTAAGTGAAATCATGGATCTGAAAGTGCTTCGTAAACTGAAAAATGTTGAACCAACACAAGAAGGGGAAATCACCACTCTGCTCCGTACAGAGATGGGTGGTTTGGAGTCGTGCCTCTGAGGGGCTCACCGTCTGGCTAGACAGACACAGAGACCCACAACTTCAACATGGCATGACTAGTGTGCCGGCCAAGGGATGTGCCGGGTACTGTGAGGGCACGGACAACTCCTAAGGAAGAAGGGGAAGGCCCTGAGCGGAGGACACCTTGGAGATGGGCCCTGAGGGATGTGTGAGAGTTTACCAAGTAGACAAAAGGGAAGACATGCATTTCAAAGGCAGGAACAGCTGGTGCAAAGGCAGGGGGGCCTGGAGAGGGAACGGTGTCCAGCTAGAGCCGGAGAGTGCAGTCAGCGATGGGGCAAAGGAGCCTTGGCAAGGCAGGCCAGGGCGGGGCAAAGAAGAGCGCTGAAGTGCTTACCAAGAAGATTTGGAGTCCTTTTCAGTAAATAATGGGACTTCTAAAGCAGGCAAGTGGAACTTATGCAAGAAACGGTTATTCGGTTTTTTTTTTTTACAAATTTCAAAATAGAGGCTCAGCCTGAGCAAGCAAATTGCCCAAAGCCCCTGTATTCGTCAGGAAAACAGAACTAATAGGAGATATGTATATCTCCATACTTATATGTAGGTATGCACTTATATTTTATATATATTTATATTATACCTATAAAAGATTTATTATACATATATGTATAATAAATATACATATATATATACACACATATATATAAAAGAGATTTTTTTATAAAGAATTGGCTTATGCGATTATGGCGGCCAGCGAGCCCCAGGATCTGCAGGGTGAGTCGGCAAACTGGAGGCCCAGGAGAGTGGATGGTTTAGTTCCAGTCCAAGTCTGAAGCTATCTGGACACTCTGTGAGCTGTCAATTTGACACATAAAATTATCACAGCCTCACAGCTAAATACTGGTAGAGCTGGGGTTCCATCCCAGGACTATCTGACTCGAGAACCCGTTGCTGCGGCAGCCTCTGGGCAGACATCCAGGGCTCTCCTTCCCCAGCCTGGTCTCCAGCCCCATGCCAGCTGGAAAGAAGCAGCCAGTCACCAGCCAGGTTAGGCCATGGGCCAGTCAGATAACCCAGCAGGACTTGGGGAAGGAAGGACTAAACAACAGCCTCTCTGTTTCAGGCAAGGCTTTACAAAGGGTTTTACACCCTCTTGGGAGGCAAGGTGAGGACAAGGGGGTTGGGGCTTCAGAGAAACTGCCCAGCAGGAGCAGGACCTGCTCCGCCCTAGTCAGGCATCTGAGCAGCTATGCCTCTCTCTCCCGTCCCTCCCACCCCCATCCCCCACCCCCACCCCGGCTCCCTGGCCTGGAGAGCCATTGTTTTCAAGATTGCTGGAACTGGAAAAGCCCCCAAACTTCCCTTCTTCAAATCAATTCCACACCATTATGCAGATGGCAAAACAGAGGTCCAAAGGGCTTTCCCACTCAGCGAATCCAGTTCTTGTCAACCCATGTTTATAGGTCTCACTGTTTTCTATTGTGTAGGGGCTTAAATGGTAAAGGGATTGGATAGGCAAGTACAGGAGTGTGCTTAAGTGACACTTTCCCCACCAGCCTGGAGCCCCTAAGGAATAAAAATGGACCCACCTCTGGGCCTCTGGTGTGAGTACAGGGCCTAGCGTAGAGAAGGTGTGGGACTATTCAGTAGTGTCCCCACATGTTCCACAAGGTCCTGAGGTACCTGTGAGAGACACAGAGAACAGAATCTACATGAGGTTAGTATAAATGTGGGTGGTAAGAGACAAGGAGTTGAGGATAATACATCCCAGGTTCCAGGCTTCAGCTTCTGGGTACATGGGGGTATCCTTCTCTAATTTTAAGGACAGTTGGAAGAAGTGCAGATCTAGAGGGAAGATGACAAGAACAGTTGGGACCTTGAACTCATGAGTAGAGGTCTGGAGAAGGAAAAGTAAGAGGCTTGTTTGGGGAAGGCTGTTGGTGTGTCTTGGAGAGCGGGAAGAATTAGGTATGAGTGGTAGAGGGTTTTGAATGGAGGATGAGGTTAGTCCTTGATTCCCTCGGGGCAGTGGAGGGCCACTGAAGGTCGGTAAGCAGATCCTCGGAGAGATGATTCCAAAGTGCACTTCCAGCAAGCACCATAGGAATAGCACCCTCAGATTCCTCAGGGAGTAGGGGGAGATGAAGCCAGGCTGTGCCCACATCAGTGTCCACTTTCTTTCCCATTCACCTCATTTGAGCTCAGCAACCCTGAGAGTGGGGAGGGGTAAATGCACATTGGGCAGATGAGAAACTAAGACGTAGAGAGGTGAAGTGTGTGCCCAGGGTCACAGCTGGGAAGAGAATCACTTGGAGCCCATCCCCCTCCTACTTTACAGAGAAAGAACGAGAGGCCCAGAGGGGAATATCCCCATTTTGCCCATGAAGAAGTAGAAACACAGGAAGGTTGGGTCTTCTCCAAGCTGTTCAGTAAATAGTGGTCAAGCCCTCCAACTGTCCTAGGTATTTTTTCATCTTTCCAGAGAACTGGGCCTTTCTACGGTCCCCAAGCCCAGAGTTTACAAAATATTTGTCTTGGCCACTATATATTCAGTTCTAGATAATGCCACTGCGGAGCCAGATGCAAACTTACCCTCCGTACTGAGATCCAGGGAGGGGGAACAACCTCCCATGTCACCCAGAAAATCAGGTTCTAACTCCAACTATTTCCCTGGGCTGTCCCTTGGACTGGCAGAATAGAGGCTCGACTGGTGGTGGGACCAGCCTCTGGGTGGCCATGGGAAACCTCTCTGTGGAGAGGAAGGTTCTGAGGCCCGGAGATGGCAAGGGGCTGGCCTGAGGCTCCACGAGCGCTAAGACCTGTTGCTGCCCTATCACACCACTTGGCGAACACCAGATACTTTCTGGCGGTGATGGAGGATGGGCTGGGCCCCAGTGCCTGACCCACATCCCACCATGAAAGCACACCAGGAGCGAGGGGCTTTCCACCCAGATCTCTGAGAGAAGTTGCTCCATCACGCTGTCTCACCACAACCATTTCCTTCTCTAAAAACTCCCTTCGCCACAGGCTCTGAGGCCAGCCAGGCTGTCAACATGGAGGATCCAGACTAGCTTCTCTAGCTGTAGCCACACCAGGCTCAGGAATGTCCCAGGAGGCCCTCTTGCCTCTGCTACTGCCACAGCCTAGGGTGTGTACAGGGTTAGCCTCAGAGTAACACGCTCCCATTGTTGCAAAGCCATCACATACCACACACAACAGCTCACTTAATCCTCACAGCCATCCCGTGGGGGTGGGAACAGTTATTATCAATGGCCCTTTTACAGGTAAAGGAAACTGAAAGCAGGAAAGAGCTCCGAGTAACGACTTTTCCCTCTGACTGAGCAATCTGCTCCTCCTAAGGGTCTGCTCAGTACTGTCGAGTATCACGTTCTGAGTTTGTTTAGCTTTCGGAGGTTATTTTGGAGGTTGCCACGGAAAGAGTTAAGCTTCGCAATGCGCCAAAGCGGAAGGGTCCCCCGGGGTTGGGGAAACTGGAGCGGGAAAGGAGACCTGACTTAGGGAAAGTCACACGGCAAGCGAACTAACTGGCTGGGGTCAGACTTGGCGGCGGGAAGCACCTGCCAGGCTTGCACCCTGACACCAGGGCTGCCGCCTCCCATCCCTAAGGCCTCAGCTTCTCGGCTCTCTAGGCGGGGAGCCCTTCCAGAGCTCATGCCTCCGGTGGCGCCGCAGACTATGGGAGCTGCGTCTGCGGAAACCGTTTTATCTGCAGAGATTCTCGCCCCGCTCCCTTTGGCGCGGGCAATTCCTTCAGCCCCCTCTAGCTTCCCGGACCCCCTCCAGCCCTGCCCCCGCCCCGCCCCCTGTACCCCAAGCACCAGAGGACTTGAAAGGCTCCGCCCCCAGCGATGCGCCAGGTGTAAGGGGCGGAGCCTCTCGTCCCAGCGGGGCCAGGCGGGAGCCCCGCCCCTCTACCTGAGGAGGCCCACCTTGGGAGGTGAAAGGTTCGCTCCCCATAGGAGAAAGAGGGTCTGGCTGGTGGGCGATGCCTGCTGCTACTGACTCATTCATACACTCATCCATTCACGCATTCAACCTCCCTGATGTTCATTCGTGCACTCCATCAGCAAATTCTTATCCCAGAACCTTCTAATTCTCTCACTAGACTCCCCCGGACAGCCACACTGGGTCACGCCTTTTGCTGGACTCTGGGGACACAGAAATGAACAAGGTGGACAAGGTCTCTGCTCTGGAGGAGTTTAAGAGTGTAAGGAGGGACTTCCCTGATGGCGTCGTGGTTAAGAATCCACCTGCCAATGCAGGGGTCACGGGTTCGATCCCTGGTACGGGAAAATCCCACATGCCGAAGAGCAACTGGGCCCCTGCGCCACAACTACGGAGGCCCGCCTGCCTAGAGCCCGTGATCCGCAACAAGAGAAGCCACCGCAATAAGAAGTCCGCGCACCGAAACTAAGAGTAGGCGCTGCTGACCACAACTAGAGAAAGCCCTCGCGCAGGATGAAGACCCAAGACAGCCAAAAATAAATTAATTAACTTAAAAAAAAAAGAGTGTACGGGGCACAGCAGCGTGTGTCTGATGCTATAACAGAAGGATGGGCGCAGGACAGCAACAAGACGGGGAGGGAGCCTCAAGTGTGAGAGCAGCCAGGCAAGGCTACAAAGGGGAGCAGCATCTGACCTGGATCAGGAAGGGAGCAACAGATGGCCAGGTGAAGTTAATAATAGTAACAACCCAAATATAAGCTCTTTGCAGGCACTTACCATCTGCTTTATTTCCATGACTTTTCATCTTTACTACAATCTTGGGAAGTAGATATTATCACCTTCATTTTACACATGAGGAAACTGAGGCTTCAAGAGTTTACATAAATTGTCCAAAGTGATACAACCCATAAATTTTTAAAAAGCCAGATTCTGAACCAGGTCTATCTCCAAGTTTAGACCTAGATTTAAGTTTAAAAATTCCAAATGTTAACTATAAAGGCCTGGAGGCTATACCCAAAATATTAGCAACGGTAGTCTCTTGGAGATGAGTTTACATTGTTATGCATTTGAATTATGTATGAGACGAGATGTCTGTATATGTTAGAATTCAAAATTTCCCTATGGCAGATTAGTTTTGTTTTCTCCTATTCTTTTTCTTCCCCCAGAAACGGAAATTGCTTGACTGTGGGGTTTCTTTTCTTCCTCGATTACAAAAATATAGTATCATTTTTTGAAAATCAGTCCTTTTAAAAATAACCATTTTCAGTGATTATTTTCCCTCTGTGTTTTCCTAACTTACTGCATCAAGCATGAATTATCTTTGTAATTCGAAAGTAAATGCTATTTTTTTGTGGGGGGTGGTTCGCGGGCTTCTCACTGTTGTGGCCTCTCCCATTGCGGAGCACAGGCTCCGGACGCGCAGGCTCAGCAGCCATGGCTCACGGGCCCAGCCACTCCGCATCATGTGGGATCTTCCCGGACCGGGGTACGAACCCGTGTCCCCTGCATCGGCAGGCGGACAGTAAATGCTATTTTAAAGAAATGAATTGCACACGTCAAGGACTCAATGACCTGAACCACCAGAGCTCAGGCAGTTCCTGAGAAAAAGGCTTGGGGGTATTGGTTGACCTCAGACAAGAGTGAGTCATCTCAGTGAAGTAGCTGCCAAACACTGGGCAGACAAGTAGAAACGCCCCAGATTGGAGAAGGAAACCTCCCCTGCACCTCAGGGCTGGTCAGACCTCATCTGAGCCTCAGGCAAGCTGGAGAGCTGCCCTGCAGCTGGGGAGAGACCTAAGCACAGTTGAGGGATCTTGGAGGAGAGGCACCTGGGGAGAGGTCTTCACAATACACACACAATTGACGTGCAGGTATGAGCAGGGCGACCAGGGGGCTTAACTTGTCTGGAGAAATAGTGAGCAAGGAGAGGCTGGAAGACCACCTGATTAAAGGGTAGCTGTGTGGGTGATAGATCGCATTAGGAGACCTCCCTAATATGTACAGTGTTAGTCACATATGAGGGGAGAGAGATACATCCCCAACTCAACATCTCAGAGGGAATATGCTGGAACTATTGATAGTAAACAATAGTGATAACAATAATGAGAATTGTTTGTTGAGCGCCTATTGTGTGCCAGGCTCTTTATGCCTAGCACATTATATGTAATGTATATTGTAATACATGTAATTATATACAATATATAATATAAATTATGTCAATTATTATATATGGTGTGTTATATAATAGAATTATATAATATAAAATATAATGTTTATAATATAACTATATATATATATAGAGAGAGAGAGAGTTAGGCATAAAGAGCCTGGTGATATATATACCAGTGACTTTTCAAATTTGAGCTACACTAGAATCCTCTGGAAGGCCTCTTGCCACACAGATTGCTGGGTCCCACCCCAAGAGTTTCCGATTCAGAATGTCAGGGGTGGGGCTAATTCACAGGTGATTAAATGCAGCTGGTCTGGGAACCACACTTTGAGAACCACAATATACATTTGTCACAACCGCCTTACAATAGAGGTTCTGTTATCAGCCCCATTTTACAGATCAAAAAACAAACGAAACAAGACACATCCGATGTTCCTCACGGAGGTAAAATTACTGTTTACAGCTAGTAAGTGGCAGAGCCTAGATTTGAATCCAGGTTTTTCTGACTCCAAATTCCAGACTTAACCAAAACAATCAGTTCTTTTTTTCAGTTAACTAATAAATAGAAATCAAGATTCTATTGTTTGAAATTAACATAACATTGTAAATCCACTATACTTCAATAACATTTTTTTAAAAAGATTTTCTTATCTGGTAACAAACCTGTAAATTTTTCCTTCAAGTTATTAAAGAAATAAAAATTTTGATCCTGGAAGAGGCTGGGCAGGAGTTACCAGTATTCCAGAGGTGGAGAATAAGCAAAGCCTTGCGGGGGGAGGCGGGAGTGATGATTCAGTCCCTCCCTCCATGTGGGAGGGGCTTTGGATTATACCTTGCCCAGCATTTCTCAGTTCTTACAGCTTCAGGATCTCGCGTTGGGGGCTCTCTGCTGGGGCAGTCGTTCTTCCCTTTCTTAGGATGCAATTGACCAAACATGTATTGCGCATCTTGTTCGATAGAGCAGGGTAGGCTGAATAATGGCCACCCAATGATACCAGGTCCTCATCCCCAGAACCTGTGAATGTTACCTTATATGGCAAAAGGGATTTTGCAGATGTGTTTACATCAAGAAACTTAAAATGGGGAGATCATCCTGGGTTATCAGGGTGGGTCCAATGTAGTCACAAGGGTCCTTAAAAGAGAGAAGGCAAGGACAGAGAGAGAGATTGGAAGATGCTTCGCTGCTAGCTTTGAAGATGGAGGAAGGGCCACAAGCCAAGGGATGAAGCTTTAGAAGCTGAAAAAGCAAGGAAACAGATTCTTTCCTAAAGCCTCCAGAAGAAATGCAAGCCCTGTCAACACCTTGACTTTAATCCCTGCAAGACCCATTTTAGCCCCACAGACCCATTTTGGACTTCTGACCTCCAACTCTAAGATAATAAAATTGTCTTGTTTTAAGCCACTAAATTTATTGTAATTTGTTACAGAAGCTATAGGAAACTGGTATGAATATGTGCCAGAAATAGAAAACTGCCTCTAGTTGTTCCATAAATGTGTGAGCCAAAAAATACGCACACATCCACGTTCACACTCACACTGCTTCTGCCTTGTGCATGCAGGAGAGCAGGTGCATATGGTGGCCTCAGTGGCATCTGGCCTCAAAGAGTGAGAGTACCTGGAGCCACCTAGACCCACACAGACCACTTCTGGGCTTACTTCCACAAGTAAGCAAAGGTGATTCATTTCCTCAATAAACAATTACTGAGTACCTGCTCTGGGCCCAGCTCGGTGCCAGATATGGGTATGAAAGATGAACCAAACGGATCCTCATGGGGCTTCTGGTCTGGGGGTGGGACCATAATTCATAATTATAGTGTGGGTGTCTCAGAAGGGGGTTCAGTTCTAAAGCCAGCACCCAGGAGGAAAGGATATATCATTCAAAATTACATTTGAAAGCCCTTAAATTACCTATAATGCACAATAATTCTTTTGCATGCTTGGGTCTGAGAACTCGGCTGAAGGGAATAACTAAAGGAAAGGCTGTCTTGAGATATCTGTACATTGAAGCTGCTCTGCCTTTAAGAAAAGACCCCATCTCTAGGGATGAATTAAGGTTGGGCAGAGAATTTGGGAGTGCTCCTGGCACCTGCAGGGTGATTCCAGTCTGCTTTTATATTATGCATGTATCATCTTAGTGCACATTAAAAGATTAGTTTGTTTTTATGAGGATAATACAAATTCTGGAGCTACATCTTTGGAGGTCAGTGGTTGTAGGATAAGTTCATATTATTTAAATATGCCTTGGATATGAATCCACAGGGCAAACTGTGGGCAGTATTATTATGGAAAAGAGCTGAACCCATGAGAAGCTATGGTTGGAAGAACACAGGGTCCCACAGAGGTCTTCCCAGAGGAAGTGACATTGAACTGTCACCTGCAGGACAGGGGGACAGGTGAACATTAACCAGCAAAGACGACTGACCGGGAGAATATTCCAGGCATGCAAACTACCTCAGTAGGTGGCTAGAGTTGAGACCTCCTCTGTAGATCCAAGAGAGTGACACCCACAGTGTCCTTGCTGCCCAAAGATACCCTGGGACTCTCTGCCCTAACTCTGAGACCTTTAAGAGATCCTTGTCTGTGAACCCTAGGCACAGTTCTACTTCCTAGAAAATGCTGGGGATTTCTTAAGATTTGGGATTTCTTGTTCATGCCTGGGGCACTTTTTGTTTTCTGGAACAGTGTGGTGAGGCTTTGCAGGAGGTGGTCCTAGAATCTGTTCTGACATCAACTTGCTGTGTGATCTTGGACAAGTCAGGTCTCTCTGGGCCTTGATCTGTCCATCTGTAAAGTGGGTTGAGCCCTTCCAGCCCTGACACAGTCACTCTGGGACTGTGGAGAAATAGCGCCCTATAGTGGTTTGAAACCCCAGACTGTGGCACCAGCTCTGAGTGGGAGTCCTGACTCCACCATTTACTGGGACCTGGGGCAAGTCATTTCACCTCTCTGAGGCTCCATTTCCTCATCTGTTTTACAGATGAGGCCTTTGTTCCCATCCCTATGGATTGTACGAGGATTAAATGAGATCAGGGACATAAAGCATTTGTTGCTGTTGCAGCTGTGGTCATTTTTTGTTATGGCTGTGAAACGGAACGAGTTAACTCTGCTGATTTCTGCAGAATGCACCACCCTCAGGGTTTACCACCAGTGCAGTCTCGGCAAACAGCGTCAGAAGGTCCTCTGATGGGTGTTCAGGGAAACACCCAGAACTGGGTAGCTGCATTTGGCAGGAACTGAGGAAACTCCCCACAGGGAGTTATGACGGGTGGGCGGTGGCTGCACTAACTTGTGAGTACGAAAATGATTCCCAGACTGAGCTGCAGGAGTAGGCCTGGGATGGAGTCTGGGTAGCCTGAAATAGTTCAGGGTGGGAAGGGAAATGTCCCTTGCCCTCAGCTGGTAACCAGGGCCAGGACAGGCTGGGACAGGATGGAGAGGAGGAGGACTGAGTCTTCCCTCACCTATGACCAGCCCCTGAGCCTCTGGCCCTGCCCCACTTTGATTCTGACCACCTGGTGTCTATTCATATTGCAACTTAGACAGTCTGACTGCTCTTGATACAAGGGATAGGAAACTGAGTCCCAGAAAGGGGTAGGGACTTGCCCAAGATCACACAGCAAATCAGAACCAGAACTGAAGTCTCCAGGTCTCAGATCCAAGAATCTCTGACAGCATCCAAGAATCTCTAAGGCTATGTGACCTTAGTCAGGTCACTCCACCTCTCTGACTTGGTTCCCTCATCTGTAAAATGGGGTTCATCTTATCTACCTCTCAGGTCTGGATAAGGAGCAAATGAAAAAATGACTCAGATCCAAGACTTGGTCAAGTGAGTGAGTAGCTGGTTGTTGCCTGGCAACTGCAGCAGCCCCAGATGTTTTCTATCTCCACACTTCCATGGGAATCAGGCCACCCAGTGACAACTGGGCTCAGATCTCAGAGAGAAAAGTCTCTGGCTTATGGGGCAGTAGGGAGGAAGGCTTCTCCTTCTGAAGCACTGACCGAGGCAAGGCACAGTCAGTTCCCTTCCAGGTCCTAGAGGTCCTGCCAGGCAGCCCAAACTTCTCTATCTTTCTAGCTTAGGGACGGATTTACATGACTCCTTCTCTCTAGGCAGAGCTGAGCTGTGGGCTGTCAGCACACACAGCAGCAAGTGCTAGAGGAGAAAAGCTTGCCGGGGCCTTTTCATCACCCCTGAGAGGCACCTTAAGAGAGTAATCTGGAGACACACCTGGGCCCAAACCCTGTCTCTGCCACTCATTGGCTATGTGACCTTAGGTCACTCCACCTCTCTGAGTTGGTTGCTTCATCTGTAAAGTGGGATTCATTATTTCTACCTCTCAGGTCTGGATAAGGAGCAAATGAAAAAATGAATGTAAAGTACCAGGCCTAGAAGTGGGCACTCAGTATCAGCACTGGATCAATTAGCTTTCTCAATTGCAAACAAGTCCACTCCAGGTCATCTTGCAGAAAAGGGCCAGACAATCAGGCTGAGAGGCTATACAGTGAAAAACAACACCCCCAGAGTGCAAGTACGCTGCACGGATAGGGCAGCATGCACCAGGGATGCTCTGCAGGCTCGCTTCCCTGACCCCACTGTTTAACGCTGCATCCTCCTTCTCCTCCTCCACCCCATCAGCACTCCCTGACCTCCTTAACCTGCTTAGCCCTTATCAGTTTCTGACATAACTTACTTATTATGTTTACAAGTTGTCTGCTTTCCCTTGTTAAGCACCATGAGAGCACGGATCTTTGTTCTGTTCACTGAACAAAGTATGGCACATAGTAGGTGCTCAAAAATATTCATTGAATGAATGTACATAACGTCCCTGAGGTCACACAGCTGGGAAGCAGCATGGCTGTGATTAGAATTCAATTTTAGGGCTTCCCTGGTGGCGCAGTGGTTGAGAGTCCGCCTGCCGATGCAGGGGACACGGGTTCGTGCCCCGGTCCGGGAAGATCCCACATGCCGCGGAGTGGCTAGGCCCGTGAGCCATGGCCGCTGAGCCTGCGCGTCCGGAGCCTGTGCTCCGCAACGGCAGAGGCCACAACAGTGAGAGGCCCGCGTACCACAAACAACAAAAAAAAATTTTATTTGGTTCCAAAGCCATAGAATCTTCTTCCTAGGGCTGTTAAGGAGGCTCAAATGAGTTCACATGTGTTAGCCACTTAGCACAGTGCCTGGTACAAAGGTTACTGTACCATAAATGTGGGCTGCCATCATCATCATCTCTCTTACTATTATTATTATTGAAGGGCCCCCCTTCTCTCCTCATGGGCTCATTTTTCTAAATTCCATAATAGTTGTGTCAGCTATCTGGGGTGTGACTTCAAGCCTGGGCAGACACACTGACATGAACCTCAGGAAGGAAAAATACAGGTGTCTCCAAACAGCCCAGGTCGCAGGGAGCCCTGCCTGCCACCCCCACCCCAGGACCCAATCCTCTATGTGGCCTGTATTGTAACTGACCTGAAATTATTCTCTCACAATGGCAAACAACACAGACTTCCTGTGTTTTGAGAAAGGGGAAGTCCAGCCAGCAATTTACCTTGAGTCATTTGTTTCACAAAGGAAGCCCCAGCAGTAGGCAGAAGGTAGCAGAAGAGAGAAAGGAGGATTCTAGGAGAGCTACCACTTCTCAGCTCCATGCTGAGCAAATCTCCTCTCTGGTCTTAATTTTCTCATTTTGGAAAATGGGACAACGATCTTTATCTCACCTGCCCCTCTGCATTGTACTAGTATCAGTGAGTATGTGTGAGGAGATGGGAATACGTAAGCCCTGTGCAACAGGGAGGCCTTGGAATGGCCACTAAGTCCATAAATTAAAACTACACAGACCTGGATTCAAATTCTGCCTCCATCACTTTCTAGCTGTGCGGTCCTAGGCACGTAATGGACCCTCTCTGAGTCTTGGTTTCTTTTTCTATAAAATGGGCCCTTGGTTTCCTCAGCTGTGAAATAATAGCTTATCTCCTAAACTGGTTTTGAGGGTTAACTGAGAAATGTACATCAAGGTCAGGAAGGACCTAGGCTCAGAGCAAGCCTTCAGGAATGGTGGCTCTTGTTTTTAATCCTCGATGACTTCTCACTTACTCACCTCTCCCCTGTGTGCTGCCTTGTCCAGTCCCTGCTGTACTCAGGACAAAGCCCCTTCTGAGACTGCTTCTCATAGACCTTCTCCCACATCTATGAGGCCACAAATAACTGTTAAAATAGTTTTATTGATTACAAAAGTAATAAATCCATGCTAGAAAAAAATTTTTAAGCAAATAAGTAAAAAGAAGAAAATAGAGATTACGCATAACTTCACCACCCAGAGATAATCGCTATCGATTGGGTGACTTTCCTCCCTGATTTCTTTTTAATGAATGTGTAACAGGATGTCCCTGTTGTTTTGGCAGAGGTAACAAATGCCATGAACCATGGACCACCCAGGTAGAGCATGCCGAAGGATGGAGAAACCAGTTCTACCAGCATTACCCCATCACCCACCTCCGGTCATCATGGAGTGTGTGTGTGTCTGTGAGAGAAACAGAGACAGAGGTGAAGAGAGAGGAGAGGCTGGTTGGAAGGGATCTTTTTTTTTTTTTTTAATTTATTTATTTTATTGATTTTTTTTTTTTTTTTGGCTGCGTTGGGTCTTTGTTGCTGCGCGTGGGCTTTCTCTAGTTGCAGCGAGTTGGGGCTACTCTTCGTTGCAGTGCACCGGCTTCTCACTGCGCTGGCTTCTTTTGTTGCAGAGTATGGGCTCTAGGCGCACGGGCATCAGTAGTTGCAGCATGCAGCCTCAGTAGTTGTGGCTCAAGGGCTCTAGAGCACAGGCTCAGTAGTTGTGGTGCATGGGCTTAGTTGCTCCGCGGCATGTGGGATCTTCCCGGGCCAGGGCTCGAACCCATGTTCCCTGCATTGGCAGGCAGATTCTTAACCACTGCACCACCAGGGAAGCCCTGGGAGGGATTTCTTATGGAGAGGACTGTTGGTTATTGTTTGGTCCCCACTGCAAAACCCCCTCCACCCCAGAGAGGTGGACTTGAAGGGAACCACTTGGCAAGTTTGAGATGTACCTGGGGTCCACAGTCCAAAGAGAAAGGCAAGTCTAAGTCAATGGCACACTCTCCTATCACCCACACTTCACTCAGCACAGAGTTTATCACACTGAATTGGAAATGTCTGCTGAGTTGTCTGTCTCACCAGCTTGACCTAGAAATGGCTTTCAGACAGTCTGGGCCTTGTATCCCCTACCCCTGCAGAAGGCCTAGCACTTAGTTGATGCTTGATAAATGTTCTGGTGAATTGAGTGAAGACTGAAGAAGCTGTGTAATGGAAAGCAGAAAGATCAAGGATTTTAGAACCACACAGATCTAGGTTCAAATCCTGCCTCTGCCACTTTGTTGCTGTGTTCCCCTTGAGGAAGTCACGTCATATATCTTACCTCATTTTTTTCACTTGAAAAATGAGGATAATTTGAGTTTCTGTTCTGCAGAGTTTTGAATGATCAAGCGGTGGCACAGAGTAGGTGTTCCAGCAATGATGAATGAATGAAGACACAGTAGTCTTGGAAACGCTGAACACTGGCTAGGCCTCCCTGTTTGAACTGATACAGTTCTGGAATTTCTGGATCCTGGTTTCTTTCCCCTGCTCCTTTCTCAGTCATCATCATGTCATTGTCGTCATCATCATCATCATCTTTATAGCAGCAACAACAGCTGCTGGTTGAATGGAAATTTACAGAAATTCCACGACCTAGTCTCATTTAAATCCCACAATAATCCTGTGAGATCTATAATTCCCATTCCACAGACAAGAAAACTGAGGCCTAGAGAGGGTGAATGACTTGTCCAAGGGCACAAAGACCTAAGACTTGAGGTGCTGCTTTTGGCCTTCCTTAAACTAATTGATTTAACATGTACTCAGCACCCACTGTGTGCCAGGCACTTGAAATTAGCAGCTTGGCTCCTGTCCCCTTATAGATGAGTGGGAAGGACAGACATGCAAGTTAAAACAATAATTATAACTCTGCATAGTAAGTGCTGTCCAGGAAAACTCCAGAGAAGATGATTATTTCTTCTGCTGGGGGCAATCGGCTGGAGAGCGAGTCCAGTCCACTATTTTCTATCTCTGTGGCTTTGGGCAAGTTACTGCACCTCTCTGGGCTTTAATTTCTTCATCTGTAAAATGAGGATTATGATAATAATATCTCTCTCATACAATCACTGTGGGGATAACAGAGGTAATGTATGTATTTGCACAATGTCTGGCACAAGTAAGCACTTAGTAAATTATAGCTAGTTCTTTATTACTGTAACCTAGATGTCAGCCAGGGGCCTCCTGACCCCTTGAGATCATGGGATGAGCCCAAGCACTCATTCCAAAACCCTCACCAAAATTACTGCGAATTCTTGGGAGATTTGATATCTCGTGGTCCAGCTCCTGATTCAGCCTGTACTGTCTTTGATCAGCACTATGCCAAAACAGATGTAAAGCTTGGCCCCTTCAGCCATTTTCACAAACACCCCAGTCGGGGCAGCTTCAGTGAGTACAGAAGACTTTTTTTTTTGAAGATTTCCAGGAATGGGAGACAGAGGAAGAGACCACATCACAGTTACAAAAGACCTCAAGGTGAACTGAAAATACACTGGTTCCCAAGACAGCATCAGCAGCTCTTCTGCTTCCCTCTACACTGTTCCTACCCCCTCAGCTGTGGCCAGCTCCTGTCTCCTGGCCATGGATATCTGCCATTTGGCTATTGTCTCTACTCTCTCTTCCTAAGGAGCTCCCCAATTTCCCTTCCAGGCATTATCCCACTGTGTGAAGCCTTAGGGGTTGGGGGGCTGGCTTCTCCTCCCGTCTCCAGTCACCCCCTCACGCTCTCCTTCACCCCCTGCAAGTCCAAGCACAACAGGGCCCCTCCCTGGCCTTCATGTAGACCCCATGAATGAGGAAATGTTTGCCATCATTCACAGCAGTTGATGCTGGTGGGTAGGTGTCCTGGCTGGCTTTCTGCTGCCTCTGCCCTCCCCCCCGCCTCGGTTCCTCCCCATTTCCCAAACCCAGTCCTCCAGTTTCTGGTAGATTTTCTGAGTCCTCAGTAGCTTAAAGCGTCTAGAGTCATTTTAAGAACAAATCAAATCCAATTCCTCTTCTTTGTTGCCTCCACAACAGCTGCCTCTGGGAGCTTCAAGACCACACCTTCACCTTAAACAGTTTTTCAAAGTATTTTCCCAGTGAAAGCTATCCTCTTTCCTAAAGAGAAGAGGTCACACACTGAGGGTCTATGAGCTGCATATGGTCCACAGGATGTTTAAAAAATCAAATCAATATTTAAAAAGTGAGCGATTACACATAAAAATCTGGATTTATGGCTTTTCCTGTACACTCACAATATCTGGCGTCATAGGACCCACAGTCCCCGCAAGAAGCATGTTGGCCTCAATGGAGAGCAGAGTCCCTGCCCTCTAGCCAGGTTCTTCTTATGCCCCTGCCCACTGGCCCTATTTATTTCTCCTGTTTGACCCCTGTAATCTTTCAAATTTGTGACCTTTGCTGAGAAGCATTTCAGCAGCAGTTCCCACCCCCCATCGAATTTTATTATAATAAAGTTGGGTCTATGAATGTGCTAGGTTCGCAAGGGGCACCCTAGGCAAAAAGTACAGCAAGAATAGTCACTTGAGTATGAAAGTGATGGCTGTTCCTGGAGGGGCAAGAGGTCCAGAGGGACTGGGTCTCTGGTGCAAGAGAGCAGTGGGACTGAACAGGGTTAAGCCGGGGCTTGGTTATGAAGGGCCTTAATGCTCTCCTATAGGGCTATTGCGAGCCAGTGTGGGGTTTAAAGCAGGGCGGCACATCATGAGGTGTGCCGTAACAGAAAAGTGGCTGGTTAGCTCGTGGGGCAGGATAGATTGAAACCCTCCTGTCCGCCGCTGTCCCTGCAGGAAGCCCAGCGACAGGCTGGGGCAGTGGTCCAGGAGGGCCAGGGATGCTGTGGCCTGATGGCGGGGCAGCGGCAGTAGTAATGGCTGGGAGGGATTCCGGAGGCAGCCTTGCCCTGGAGTGGGTATGCTCGACCTTGACGGAAAACATTGCGTGCGCTGCGGCTGCAGCTCACTCGCCTCCCCGCCCCTCCCCCGCGCCGCAGCGGACTGCGGCGGAATCCCGGCCCCTCGCCGGAGCCCACTCTCGCGCGGCTGCGGCACGCGAGGGGCAGGGGCGGGAGAGCAGGGGTGGCAGGATGGCGGGGATGCCAGTCTCCCCCAGAAGGCGAGGAGGGGAGGAGATGGGGAGGCTGGTCACGTGGCGCCGCCACTAGGCACAGTCCGATTGGCAGGTCCCGCAGCGGAGCCACCCGGGCTGCTTGGGTTTCCAGGCACGAAGCAGGCCCCTCCCCTCGTTCGAGGGCTCCGGGATGCGCTGGTCTCTTGCGGAGGAGGGTAGGGTGGGGATGCTGCTCCCTCCTCAGGGTGTAAAGCGGCCTGCTGCCTGGCTGCTCGCCACGGTCCTCACTGCATCTTGGGAGGTCTGATTATTGTCTCCGTGAGCACATCCTTTCTCTGCTTCTCTCCCTCCTTCCCACATCTGCCCCTCTTACTACCATGCTAGCTGGAGGCCAGCTTTGTTTAGGCTGGCTGAAGCAGGTTTCTGTTACTGGCCGCAATGTTGCAATTTGGGGTAAATCAATTAACCTGGCTGGAGGCGGTGAAGATTAAAACAGAAATCCCACAGACACTTCCAGCCTCCACACATCCAAACCGACATTTTTCTCTCTCCAAACTGCGCCTTCTTTTTGTCTTCATCTCTGTTTCAGGCAAGAAGCCCAAAAGCCATCTCTGTCTCACTGTCCTCCATCAAATCTATGACAAAAACCTATTAAATTTACCTCCAAAATAGTTCTTAAAACTCAGTACCCAGTATTTTTCCTTAGTATTTATCCTGATTTGTAACTATGTTTATTTGTGATTGTTTTTGTACAGTTTTTCCCACTGGACTGTAAGTGAGCTCCATGAGAACAGGGACCTTACCTATTCTGCTCATTGCTGTATCACCAGCACCGTACCAGGCACACAGTAGGTGCTTAATAAGTGTTAACTGAATGAACAGATGCGCAGCAAGTACTGTACTAGGTGTGGGAAAGGGGCTCAGATTTTAAGATGAAACACACAGCTCTAGCCTCAAGAAGCCATCCATCCAACAAACCCACCCTGAGACCTTCTCTACACCAGGTGCTGGGGGGGAACCAGTGCACAAGATGAGCAAGACTGCATTTCTACCTTCCCCCTACATCTGGGGAAGGGGGACCACACATGACTAACCTAGACAGTAAGACTCTGTGGTATTGGGGAGTCAGGGGTGGTGGCCCATACCAACCTCTAGAGTCAGAAGAGTTCAGGATTTGAAAGCTGATGATTGACCTCCCGGGCCAGCTTTGCTGCCTTCTGGCTGTGTGACCACAAGTCTCTTCTCTCTCTGAGGCTTCACCTCCTCATCTTAAAAATGGGGATAACAATATCATCTCAAAGGGCTGAGAGATATGAAAGCACCAAGTGCCAGGTTTTATGACCATGTTGGGTGTAGGTGGATGACTGTACCTTCTAGTTTGCCTGGAACAGACTGATCAGACACCTGTTGAACCAGGGCAATTGATAATAGCATTCTCTTTCATTCTCAAAGGTGTCCTGGGTTTGGACAGTAAATCATGTGGTCATCCTAGTAATAGGTGTGACACTGGTGTTATCTACATCGTGCCCTGGGGACACAAGAGAGGGAGGGAGGTGAGTCTGAAAGTAGAAAGGGAGGTGGTGACCATGGAAATGAACCTGGAATTATGCATGGGATTACAAGCAGAGGGACTAGCATTTGCAAAGAAGCACGATGCATGGAAGGAGATGAGGCTGGCAGTGGGAACTGTAGAAAGTTTTTTGAGGAGGGGTTGACATGAGCAGATGATTTCACAAAAGACACCAATTGAGGGGAGCTGGGGCCAAAGTCCAGGCAAGAGAGATGATGAGGCCTGAACCAGGGTGAGGTTCCACAAGCACTTTGGAGTAAATAAGACTTGGATATGGGGCTCGGAGGACAGGTCAGAGGCAGGAGGACTTCCAGGTGGATGGGGGGGCCATTCACTGAGGCAGGCAGGGAGGGGGAAGGGCCAGGAAACCTAGGAGATAGGAGGCCACCCAGATCAGACTGACTAGGCCAGTGGCATTCACCATTCCTGATCCAGAGGGAATGATTAGGGGTAACAACAGGTAGATCACTCCTGAGGCCAGAGGAAGGAGCTGGGGCCCAGCAGTATTCAGGTGACATCTGATTAAAATTAGCTTTCAAAGCAACCTAGAAAGGCAAGAGAAAGCTCAAAAGTAGAGCCTCAAGTAAAGAAAGAGTAGGCTTTACAGGCCACCTTCATTGTACATATGGCTCTCCTTGATCAGAATGTTCCCACAGTGCCCTACTACTTAACAGAATAAAGGCTGAAGTTCTCAGGCTGGCATTCAAGGCTCCTGGTGACCTGGCCCCAACCTACCTCTGGTGAAAATTTCATATTTTACCTGCTCATGTTTGACCCCTCCCTTCTTGTGAAAACATAAGAATTGCCCTTTCCCCTGGTCCAACCATATGTTCCAGGTGGGGACTTTCAATCATGGCATCCCATCCCCCATGACCAAGGGCCCAGTAGCTGTAGTATTTGTCTCAGAGGTTTACATGAGCCCCAAATCACTTTTTTGGCCTAGGCTAGTTTACGTTGCACTTCTTTTCCTTGCATCCAATGGAGTCATAATACAGAAACTTTCCATTTTCTCTTCTCTCACACATGCTTTCAAACATTCTCTATTCCTGTCACACCCTGTTGCTCACACTTCCTCAGGCTGATCCAGCCTTTGTACCCCTATGCCTTTCTTTCAGGCTCCCTCAGTTCGGAATGTCCTTTCTCTTTCTTACAACTTGTCAACTCTAACTCATCCTTTGAGACCCAATCCAAAGGGCTCTTCTTCAGGACAGCCATCCCTCACCACCTCAGCAAGGCTTACCATGCCCTCCTCTGGCCTGTCACAGCTTTTTGTACATGACCTTATCACTTAGTATCCCAATGACCTGCTTTCTTGTCTGCAATCCCTATTGGACTGTGCTTCATCTCTATGACCATAGTGCCTGGCAAAGAGCCTTCCACAAAGTAAGTATAATAAATGTTTACTGAATGAGTGAATAGACAAGTGAGAATCCTTCTCTCTCATGTCATCTCCCTGAGTCACTGCTCAACTTGTATCAAGTGGAGACACAGAGGAAAAAGTGGGAGGAATTGCTTTAGTCTCTTGATTCACGGGTGATGGATTCAGGAGACAAAACCCAGTAGAAATGGGGCCATAGCAAAGTCCAGTGGCATTTATGAGAGGTCAGTTTTCTGCCAAAGCACTGATGGTGGCAGCTTTGAGCTGAGGCAGAGTTTGTTTGGCAACCAGAGCCAAGAAAAGCAAACATTCGGTGCATTGAGCTTTTCAGCAAGCTAGGATTCTGACAGCTGTTTCTGTCAGCTGCACAGGAGGAAGCATCTCAAAGCCAGCTGGGTCTGCCTGGAATCAGGGGTCCCCACCTCCTTCAGCACAAACTGACCCAAGGAACAAGGCAGACTTCTCCCCCATCTTTCATCCCTACCACAGGCACACACCTCCTCGAAGGGGGCTCTGCAACCGCTCAGGACATTGGGCACCGAGAACAAAGTCAACAGTGATTATAGGGAACTGTGGCTGAGACAACATCACTTACTAAATAGTCCATGCCTCCCCCCACCTACATTTCCCAGCCTCCTTTGCAATTAAATTGGGCCTGTATGACATTTTCTGCCTAATAGTCTGTGAGTGGAAGTAACACGTGTCATTTCCAGGCTGAAGTATTGAACTGATGGTGCACAACCCTCCAGCTCTCTTTCCCCTATTGAGGCAATCCTGAAAGCCTTGGGTTGGGGTGGTAGAGCCCAGACTTCTGAGTGACCCAGAGACAGCCTTGCCTCATAGCAGGCTTTCTATGAGTGGGGAAAACATATCAATGTGTTAAGGCATTGAGATATGAGTTGTTACCACAACAAAGCCTAGCCTACTCTGACCAATATACAGAAATTAATTGTTGTTTAGCCATCCAGCATCAAATCTCCTTCCTCCTTGAGGAGAAACATTTCTCCTCCTTATGGGACTCTTTGGTATTGCCAAATCCAGCGGTCATTTCTCTGTTATCTTTCTTCATTTCTCAGCAGGATTTGTCACAATTGACCACTCCCCCCTGGAAACATTTTATCTAGGTGTCTGTGACATCATGCCGGCTTGAGTTTTCTCCTGTCTCACAACCCCTGCTTCTCAGTTTCCTTTGCTGGCTCCTCTTCCACTGTTTTACCTCATGAGTCTGAACTTTCTCAGGGTTTGTTCCTGGGGAACTTTCTCATGGTTTTAAATACCACCCATGAAAAAGACAGCTGGTTACCTTCCAGTACTCATTCCACCATTCTTTATTAATAACAGAGCACCGGGGCTTCCCTGGTGGCGCAGTGGTTGAGAGTCCGCCTGCCGATGCAGGGGACATGGGTTCGTGCCCCGGTTTGGGAGGATCCCGCATGCCGCGGAGCGGCTGGGCCCGTGAGCCATGGCTGCTGGGCCTGCGCGTCCGGAGCCTGTGCTTCACAACGGGAGAGGCCACAACAATGAGAGGCCCACATACCGCAAAAAAAAAATAAATAAAAATAAATTAATAACAGAGCACCTATTTTTAGGGGCACATTGTGCCCAGTTAGAAAACTACATGTCCCAGTATGGCCACGTGACGATGCTTTGGCTAATGAGATGTAAGCACAAACGTGCCAGACTTTCCAGGTAGTCTTCTTAAAAGGAAAATATTGTACCTTTCTTCCCTTTTCCCTCCCCACTGTCTGGAATGTGGACCATAATGAGGTGATCTTAAGATTAGAAACCAAGTGCTGAGGATGGCAGAGCAGCCTTGAACTGTCTACTTTGCGACTTAGTTTTCACAGAGAGAGAAATAAATTTCTATCGTAAGTCATTTTTTTTCTTTTGTTATTTGCAACTGAGTATAATCCTAACTGATACATTCCCATTGCTGTTAAAGTGGCTTGCTTGCCTCGCATTTGTAAGTCTGAATCCAGATCTTCCCCTGGTCAGAGCAGTGGGGAACCAGCAAAAGAAAGGCACTTTCAGGCAAAAAAAATGCTGGGCCTCCTTCCACAAATTGTAAATAACGAAGCTACCGGGAGGTAAGAGTGGGAGGTGGGCCTAGGAATAGTTTATTAGCTCACAGAGACCACGGATTGTTAGATTAAGGGATTTGGACTTTGTTCTAGAATTCTCTTGCAGATAGAGGGACCCCGTCTGTCTTATCTAGTAATGCCTCCACTTAACAGATGCTCAATGAATATATTCTTTATTAATTAAAGCTTAATAAACAACAACAAAAGAAGTGCTGGAAGGTGGACCAGCTCGGAGTCACCATCTGATTTACCCTTATCTGCTTTTTACAGATGGAGTAACTGAAGTATCATTTGCTGCAAGTGGCAATCGGCCCATCCTTGAGGAAAGGCAAACCAAAAACTCCACCTTGCGGATGATGGGGGTCAGAGACAAGGTATTGTAGCAGGAGGTCTAAAAAGCAGTTCGGTTACCGTCTCCTCAAGATGGAGGTCCTGGAATCACCTGACCCCCGAGGAGGCGGAGCTCCGCTCTAGCACGCCCAGCACGCCCCACCCCGCTCGGCCCCGCCCAGCGCCCCCATCCGGGCGGGGCGGCGCGGGCTGTGAGTTGTCTTCGCGAGGCGCCTGCGCAGTGGGCAGCGGCGCGCGGGGCGGAGGCTTTATAACCGCTTAGTCGCTACCCCTCGGTTTCTATCTCTGGGAGGGCGGCTGAGGCGGCGGCGGCGGCGGTTGGGACGCCGGCTGAGGGGGCGCTGAGGCGTGAGCTGTGGCGGCGCTGGGCGCCCCTCTCTCCTCGGCCTCTGGGGGCCATGGGCTCCGAGAAAGACTCCGAGTCGCCGCGGTCTACATCCCTACATGCGGCTGCGCCCGACCCCAAGTGCCGCAGCGGCGGCCGGCGCCGGCGCCTCACCTTCCACAGCGTCTTCTCCGCCTCGGCCCGCGGTCGTCACGCCCGGGCCAAGCCGCAGGCCGAGCCGCCAACCCCGGCCGCACCGCCGCCGCCCGCCCCGGCCCCTGCCGCGGCCCAGGCCCCGCCGCCTGAGGCGCTGCCCGCCGAGCCGGCCGCCGAGGCCGAGGAGGAGGCCGCGGCGACGGCGAGGCCCGGGTTAGACGATGAGGAGGCGGCGGAGGGCGGCGGCTCGGGCCCGGAGGAGGTGGAGTGTCCGTTGTGCCTGGTGCGGCTGCCGCCCGAGCGGGCCCCGCGCCTCCTCAGTTGTCCGCACCGCTCGTGCCGGGACTGCCTCCGCCACTACCTGCGCCTGGAGATCAGCGAGAGCCGGGTCCCCATCAGCTGCCCCGAGTGCAGCGAGCGACTGAACCCGCACGACATCCGCCTGCTGCTCGCCGACCCACCGCTCATGCACAAGTACGAGGAGTTCATGCTGCGCCGCTACCTGGCCTCGGACCCCGACTGCCGCTGGTGCCCGGCCCCGGACTGCGGGTGAGAGCGGGGGCGTGGCCCGGGGGCGGTGGCCGCGGCCGAGGGGACCTGGGGCCTGGGGCTGGTCACCGCGTGTGACCGGCCCCAGGGGCCGTCCTCTGCGCACCATGTGTGTGTGTCCCAGCGTGGAGGGAGAGGTGAGGGATGACCAGGGGGAGGGAGAGCCAGGCGGCAACTGCGGCGAGCCGGTAAGCGCTAACCATCCGCACGCCCAGAAGAGTAGGGTAAACGCACCCAACACCCCACCACTGCCCGAGGGCTTGAAGTGGGGGCTGAGCAGCCGGTGAGAAGGGAGCTGTCCATCAAGTCAGGAGGCAGGGAGAGGCCGTTTTGGGTCGGGTGAATGCCCCTCTGTCCAGAGGTAGGGGATATGTCTTAATGAGGATGGGGAGGGGATATCTGGCAAAGGATGGAATAAGAATATCATTCTGAGGGGGCAGCGCTTTGGAGGGGTGTGTCCATTTGGCTCGGGGCATACTTTGCAGCGTTTCAGGAGAAGGGGTGTTCTTTCTGCCCACCACTGCTGAAAGTTGGAATGCAGGTGACTGAAATGGCACTAACGGGAAAGGACAGCTCCCAGGCAGCGCTCTGGGGGCACCCTGGGCATTGTGGTGTGTCTTCTGTGCCAAGCTATTGGGGGGCCCCCTGTGGTTCTTACACTGCTGTCTTGGGCAGGGTGCAGAGTGGACAGACCCTTTCTTTGTCCAGAGAAGCAACGGGGCACTGAAAAGGATGCCCAGAGGTTGACATGGTAGGAGAAAATGTGTTTCCCAGCTCCTCTGATCTTGAGTTTTTGACGATGCACCATGTATGCTGGCTTTTTAAGGTCAGTGAGAAAATAGGCAGTAGATGCAGAGACATAATACTACCAGATTTCACCATCTGAAGCATTCAGTGGACACCGCCCCCTACCCCTGACCCTTACCTTTTAAAATCTGATTGTGTGTTACTGTCAGTACATCCCATGAACGATTGCGTGCAGCAAAGAGGGGCGTCAGACTGTGCCGTTACCTGCTCTGCGACCTTGGACAGATCATTTTATTCTTGTGTGTCATGCTTTGAGGACAAAAAGATGCTAGGGACTCCTAGTAAAAAGCTGAGTGTTCGTTTCTTTCAAAGGAGTTAAGAAAGGCTCTTAATTGTAGCCTATATATCAAGGCTGTTTTAAGATTTCCATGATTGTGCTATTTGTCTCCTTCAAAAGAAGCCGACTTAGAGTGTCTAGGGGAGTAAGATGAGTTATTTTCTTCTATTTTTCTGTTCTGACAAATTTGTTTAGAGAAGGGTGTGTTATTAAGCTCACTGAGTTGAGGTTTCTAAATTACTTTGAAGTGTTGTGGTCAAAGGTTGGGGCATTTAACTATGGTAGGTCACTTTCACTTTCAGTTAATAAGTGTCAGAAAGAACCTCATAGGCTCTTGGAAAAGTTTGCTTACATCTGGAGATCTGGTGATCTACCTAGCCTTAAGAGGTTAATTTACATGGTATTGAAATTTTACAGACACTATTGATCTATTTTCTGAACCAAAGGAATATTTACTTAAGAGAACACTGCTTGGTTAACTTTGGAATAGTATATTAACTCCTTTTTCAGATGTGAATTTCCTTGAATTTTAACTGAGAAATGTGGCATCACTGATTATATTTCTGGAAAAGTTCTCTTTTTGTTTTTATTTCTCTGAAGTCAATCTCTGTCTTTGCTCACATCAATAAAAATGGACAGGAATTAATTTACAATCTTGATGATGACAACTCTAAACCATTACTGATTTGGAAGTTATTAAAAAATTAGGCCATTTCTTATTTTAGCCAAGTATTGGATTACTACCATCCAGAGGTTTTTTTTAATTAGTTAAAAAACTATAACAAGTTTAATATAATCTTTAAATGTGTTATCTGTTGGTTTAAAGAAGGTGAAGTCTGGGAAAAGCAAGCAGGCTAGCATCTGAGTATCTATGTGTCAGGCATACATAATTTAATTTGATCCCTGCAACATTGTAAGATAGATTTGATCTTGTTTTACAGATAAGGAAACTGAAGTTTAAATGAATTGAGTGACTTGTTTAGGGTCATATAACTAGTGGGTGGTGGAATCAGGCTTGGAACACTGGTCTAAACTCCAACCAAGGCCAGTATTCTTTTCTCTCAAAGAATAAAAAGCTTTAAAAAAGCATAGGCTTATCAGCATTATTGGGGATGCTACTGTTTGGGTCATTTCATCAAGTGTGGCCTAAGGACAATGTTGAGAGAGCCAAAAATGCTAGAATCTGGTTTCTCTTCTGATTCGTATTGTTAACAGCCTATTACCTACTTTATTTTTCTTACCTGAAATAGGCCTAATCCTTTCCTTACTTGAGAGGCCTAATTGATATTTTCAGAGTGTTTTGATAATTCAGTTGAAGGTGTTAGATAAACAGGGAGTAACTTTAAATTTCTATCACTTCCCAAATAGGTGGGGATGTGGCCAGTGGTTTTGCCACCTCTTTTTAATGTCATGAGAAAAATAGCTTGTTTTGTTTTGTTTTGTTTTAATCAAACTGTTCTATTCTTCTGGGTCAGGTAAAAATCATGGATGAGAACTAGAAGAGAAGCCTAAGACCCCAGTTGTGTCTTCTCATACCTGACCATCTTTACTGCCTGCAGATTAAGTTCCTGCCAGCCAAATTTATCAAGTTCTTTTTTGCTCTCTGTGTGTATATGTGTGTATTTGGCAGGGTGAGGGGAGCATATAAGCGATCTGATCGTTAGTTTTACTGTGATTACTCATGATAATAAGAACACTATATGTTAAACGATTCATTATTTGTTTATAAAATATTTGTGGAACAGAGAAAAGAATCTTGAATTTTTCTTTTTTCATACTTAAATACAATTTTATTTTATTCATAAATAAGGGAACTGATTTCTATGGGAAAACACTCACATTATTATTAATATTATTAAGTACAATATTACCAAGTGCAACTTTTTTTTTTTTTTTTTTTTGCTGTGCGAGACTGTGGGATCTCAGTTCCCAGACCAGGGATGGAACCCGGGCCCACGGCAGTGAAAGCACCGAGTCTTAATCACTGGATTCCCAGGGAATTCCCACCAAGTGTAATCTTTAAAACATACTTTCAAATGAAATAAAATTAACTCAGAATACAGATAAATGACATTTTTATAGTCCTTTATAATCTTCAGACTGTAACTTCATTCAGAAGTAATTTCATTTAGTTTCATACAGGTAGATGGTGGTAAACTCATTTTATAAAAGAGAAACCAGTTCAGAAAAGTTTTAAGTGTGGGACCCAGTGTCTCACAGCTGATAAATGGTACAGTTGATACGCTACCCCTTAGAGTCTCTACTTAAGCACAAGGTCTTTTCATAAACCTCCAAATCATGTAAACATGTAATGTTTTCCTCTCAAGTGCCCTGTTGCCTATCTTTAAACCCCTTCAGAATCTGTAGAAGACTGAGGGGTGAGCAAAGGAGACGACAGAATATTTCCTGGCATACAGGGGGCAGATCTTCTGTACAGGTGAACAGGAGATAAGGCTGTCTTGACCTAAATTCTTTGTGCAGGTCCACCACTCCAGCCTCTCATTGCTGCCTCTGTCTCCTGCAGAGACCCCCGTCCCACCTGACCCCAGAAGGTAGTATCACTTATTGGCCCTCCTAGATAACTGGGCTGGATTATCCCATAAACAGGAAGCTTCTGATTGTCTCTTAACACTTTTATGAGGGAAGAGCAAGCTCCCTGAGTAAGACAGATTTCTCAGTCAGTGAGGGAGAATTTTTCCTTTCTGAAGCCTTCCTGAACCTCTTCTCTCTCTCCTTTTTTAAAAAAATATAATTAATTAATTTATTTTTTTAAAGGTGGAGATGGGGAGCTTTTTTAAAAAAAAATGTTCATTTATTTTGGCTGCTCCGGGTCTTAGTTGCAGCACGTGGGATCTTCGTTGCAGCATGCAGGCTTCTTCGTTGCGACATGTGGACTTCTTAGTTGCGGCATGCATGTGGGATCTAGTTCCCCAACCAGGGATCGAACCCGAGCCCCCTGCATTGGGAGCATGGAGTCTTACCCACTGGACCACCAGGGGAGTCCCCTGGTCCTCTTTTCTTAATTTAGCTCTGTACCTTCATTTTCATAACTCTTTATTCCCCCTACAACGCCCCTCGCCATTTACATCATCCTACAGCCCAATATGTCTTTTTCATATTTGCCAGAGTACTCATTCTAAAGTGGAGCATTTTGTATCATTGCCCTGCTTAAAACTGCTCATACCTGACCTACAAGATGACTTCTTATGTCTTTAAGAACTTATTCTTTATATGATCTATCCTTATGATTTAAGACCCTTTATGGTTTCCAACCATCTTTTGATCTTATTTTCTATTTTTCACCAACATCAGTATTTCCCAAGGTATAGGCATTACTATTGAAAAGAAAAATGTTTTATGATTGAATAAGCTTGGGAAATGTTGGATTGAACAAAATAAAGCAACTCTATTTCTGAGCCCCTTAGACCCTTTAAAAAATACTAATATACACTGTAAATCTTGTTAATGCTTATATGCAAATCTTCAGTCTGGTATAATTTCAGTAAACTGAGATCACCAGAAAACATGTTTTGTTTTGTTTTGTTTCGATGATGTCTTTAAAGCATACCTGAAACTTTCCCTATTTGCAGTTTTCTAAATTCCTTTAATAGTTATTCTGTCCTGCCTTCTGTTACTGTCCTTATTTAACACTAAATCTTGTGCTCTGAGTAAATTGAGAGCTCCTCTAGACTAGGATATCTATATTCCAACTTTTTCTACAACTCTGAACAAAATCTTTCAATTAGGTCCCAGAAGAATGGGATGAATAGTTAAATTTTTGATACGGGAGATAAAGAATACAAACACCACAGTTTTGAGAGGAGAAACAGATAAGAGGAGGGTGTGCAAGAAGAGGACAGACAAGTAATCATTAAACAGACACTTAACAAAATCATATGGTGTTGAAACTTAGGTGAGTACTGGGTATTACAAAAAGGACTTAGACGTGGGCCTCTTGACAGGGAGTTTGGCCTGATAGAGGAGACAGATAGGTAGGTAGGAAGATAATTATAAATGCAATGTAATATATACTAAAGAAAATACAAGTGTTCTTAGAAGATGGATGAAAGGTTTTGCATGATGGTGTCAATAAAGACTTCGTGGAGGAGATGATATTTGATCAGGGCTTGAAGAATATGAGTAGAAATTTATACCAGACAAAGATGAGGGTAGAGAAAAAGGTGTCTTAAGCCAGAATATTATGAGCAAATGCATGGAGGTATAAAAATTCAAGACTAAGTCTGGAGTCTCGTTTGGTTAGCCTCTGGATATACAATATGGGGAACATGATCTGGGAAGTGACTTGAGATCCATCTGGAAAGGTAGATTGGATTCAGATTTATAGGTCTATCTATGCCATGCAAAGAAGTGTAAGTTTGAAGGACTTTTTTCTTTTTTGTTGAAGGATTTTAAGCAAAAGAGTAACATCATGATAGATAAACTTCTGGAACTGGAATTTGGATTGGAGTAGGGAATAAAGAGACTGCAGTCTCTTGCAGTTGTCTGGTCAAGAGATGACATGGGTTTGAACTAGCACAGTAAAAAGGAAGATAGTAATAGTATGGCTCATTGTGACAACTTGGCCCATGTTTTCCACCCTTGTATATGCTCAGAGCCTGTTTGTAAATGATTATATGGCCTGGAACGGTGAAGTATAGACATAATATAGGAACGCATTTCTTTAACTCCCAGGGTTTGTTGGAGCATAATCAAATTCATACTATTGGGAATGTTTCCCACAGGGCTGGAGTAAGGTAATGCTGTGGTCTAGCTTGTCACACATTATAATGTTTCTCAAGATAGGAAATTAACAAAATTAATAAAAGTTGTATGAACTTAACGGGGGGAGGAAAGGATGCTTCTGTGTTCTTAGCATCATGCAATTTCCTACACCTTCCATTTAGCTTCTCATTAGCAGAACTGAATGCTCTGTTGAGCTAAGAAGGCAGAGTAGGAGAGAGGCTCCAGTGTAGGACATGGAAGAGAGGGAACAAGATAGTCAAGGCAGTTTTGGTCTCAAGGATGAAGGGTTTTTCTTGACTGCCTGGGGTAGAAGATTGCCCTATTCAGAATTGAGGAGTTTGCTCAGCAAAGGGGCTTAAACAGGATTTTAGGATTAAGTTATAGTACTTGACATAAAGAAAGCCAATAGATACATGGATAAGTTTAAAAGATTGCTTTAGGAAAAAGTAATGGCCCAGGAGAAGAGCTAAATGACCTGGGGAAAGTAAAAAACCCAAACAGGAGAGGGTCTCTATCATTCATTCAACACAGTTATTTTAAGCATGAATCAGTGTGCTAGACCCTGGAGATTAAAAGATGGTTGATACTTTTCCTTGTGTAGTCTGGTTGGGGAAGCATACATATAAACAGATAATTACAATATAAGGTGTTAAGTATTGTAAAGTAATTACGCACAGACACAGAGTGGGCAACCAACTGCCTGGAGAGGTTAAGTGGATTTTATAGAGAGGATGACATTTGAGCTGGTTCTTAAATGGATAAGTATTTGCCAGGACAAGAAGTAAGGAGAAGGCGTTTCGAGGCTGAAAGGAATAGAATATGCAGAGGCCAAGAAGTAGGACAAAACGCGCTGTTTATCTATACCATAACTTTTGGGACAAAATCTCAAATGCAGTTTGTTTGTTTGTTTTTAATAAATTTATTTATTTATTTATGGCTGTGTTGGATCTTTGTTGCTGCACACGGGCCCTCTCCAGCTGCGGCGAGCCGGGGATACTCTTTGTTGCAGTGCGTGGGCTTCTCATTGCGGTGGCTTCTCTTGTTGTGGAGCACGGGCTCTAGGCGTGCGGGCTTCAGTAGTTGTGGCGCACAGGCTCAGTAGTTGTGGCTCGTGGGCTCTAGAGCGCAGGCTCAGTAGTTGTGGCGCGTGGACTCAGTTGCTCCATGGCATGTGGGATCTTCCCAGACCAGGGCTCGAACCCGTGTCCCCTGCACTGGCAGGCAGATTCTTAACCACTGCACCACCAGGGAAGTCCTCAACTGCAGTTTTAAAACATGTTCAGTTTTGTTTTTTTTAATAGACATTTATTTTTTATTATTTATTTATTTTATTTATTTTTGGCTGCATTTGGTCTTCATTGCTGCACGCGGGATTTCTCTAGCTGCGACGAGCGGGGGCTACTCTTTGTTGCGGTGCACAGGCTTCTCATTGCGGTGGCTTCTCTTGTTGTGGAGCACAGACTCTAGGCGCGTGGGCTTCAGTAGTTGCGGCACTTGGGCTCAGTAGTTGTGGCTCATGGGCTCTAGAGTACAGGCTCAGTAGTTGTGGCACACGGGCTTAGTTGCTCTGCGGCATGTGGGATCTTCCCAGACCAGGGCTCAAACCCGTGTCCCCTGCATTGGCAGGTGGATTCTTAACCACTGCGCCACCAGGGAAGTCCCAAAACATGTTTAGTTTTAAAACATGTTTAGTTTTAAGACTCAAAGACTGCAAGCACCTATACTTCCATTTTAGGGATAGAATCTAAGGTTTGGAGATTTTAATTAGCTCATTGTCGTGCAGTACGAGTCAGGGGCAAGGAGCCCAGACCAGGCACCCAAAAACAGGAATGCCAAGTCTCATGCCCTGAGTAATTCTCTGTCATGGTAATAGGTTGCTGGGGGTTCTTGAGTATTTGGGGTTATTTTACTTCCTTGGAACCAAATTCCACACCCAAAATTGACATTGTCAATACTATCAAATGTTCTTTGAAAAAAAAGAAGAATCTGTTAATAAATATTTACTCCCACCATGTGAGGTAGGAATGGATCATGAAATGCTCAAGGTTTCCTGACTGGCAGTCTATCCAATATGTATTGTCAGAAGTTGACTTAATACTTTTCTGAGATCATCCAGTACCTTTCTCATTTAACACAAAATAGCAAGCAAGTCACTTTCTTCAGGAGAAACGTTTTTTTTCTTTAGTAGTTATTTTACAACTAGGTGGGATAAATTTGCTCAGAACTCCTACAGGATATGAATCATTTGCATTCATACATTGACCTCTTCTCACTTTGCTCTTTCTGAGAAGAGTTTTAATACAGCCTGTATTATGTAACATAGATGATACCTTGTCATCGGTAACTTCAGTGTCATTCTCAAATCAGCTTGCAGAATCTATGATGAACCTGAGAACTTAAGTTGCTATCGTGAACATCTAATGTACAATCAAATAAGCAAACAAACCATAGAATAAATCTAAGAAAATGTTATTAGTCTTTTGTTTAAGCTGTTTGAGGTCTTTGACTATTGGAGTAGAACATGGAATAGGTGACAAAGCCCCGATGGCAACACCTAAGCCTGAAATCACTGACCTGTCTAAAAATTGTTTGAACTTTCACAACTGCTGTCCTCCATTCTTCATTTGTTTGTTTAAATTACTTTTTTTAAAAAAAAGAATTATTTTGAACAGGTGTCTACTTGTTAGTCTGTGCATTTAGTTGAAATTTTTAGAATTAGTCAGAAAGGCTAATAGTTTGTAAATATATTGGATTGTTTGTAGGAAAGTAATTCTTGGTAAATAAACATGAATTATAAGAAGCAGTTGATACTGGTGCTGATAGATTCTGAATTGTCCATCTTTACTAAGAATATGTGTCAGAAGGGATTGGGGGGAGATATGGCCATATTCTATGTTAATTCATAAGATTGATGAGTGGTATTCTTCGATTCTGGAACCTGTCAAGAAAGAAGAGATTTCAAGGTATACATTCAAATTGGGGAAAAAATTTTTTTGGAAAGATAAAATGAGCTTTCAATAGAAGTTGATCACGAACCCATCTATGTTCATTGTCTCTCAGTCTGCCATCAGACCAGCTTCACCATGAAACTTAAAAATGAAAAAGTATTGAAATCATAAAACTACTAAAAGAAAACATACGCAGAACACTCTTTGACATAAATCATAGCAATATTTTTTTTGATCTGTCTCCTAAAGCAGAGGAAATAAAAGCAAAACTAAATGGGACCTAATAAAACTTAAATGCTTTTGCACAGCAAAGGAAACCATTGACAAAGCAAAAAGACAAACTACTGAATGAGGGAAAATATTTGCTAATGATATGACTGATAAGAGGTTAATACCCAGAATATATAAGCAGGGAGAGGGTGTGGAGAAAAGGGAACCCTCTTGCACTGTTGGTGGGAATGTAAATTGATACAGCCACTATGGAGAACAGTATGGAGTTTCCTTAAAAAACTAAAAATAGGGCTTCCCTGGTGGTACAGTGGTTAAGAGTCCACCTGCCAATGCAGGGGACACGGGTTCAAGCCCTGGTCTGGGAAGATCCCACATGCCGCGGAGCAACTAAGCCCATGCTCCACAACTACTGAGCCTGCACTCTAGAGCCCGCGAGCCACAACTGCTGAGCCCACATGCCACAACTACTGAAGCCCGTGTGCTTCTCTGCAACAAGAGAAGCCACCGCAGTAAGCCCGCGCACTGCAATGAAGAGTAGTACCCGCTCGCCGCAACTAGAGAAAGCCTGCACGCAGCAATGACGACCCAATGCAGCCAAAAAAAAAAAAAAACTAAAAACTAAAAATAGAACTACCATATGACCTAGTAATCCCACTACTGGGCATATACCCTGAGAAAACCATAATTCAAAAAGAGACATGTACCACAATGTTCATTGCAGCACTATTTACAATAGCCAGGACATGGAAGCAACCTAAGTGTCCATCGACAGATGAATGGATAAAGAAGATGTGGCACATATATACAATGGAATATTACCTGGCCGTAAAAAGAAATAAAACTGAGTTATTTGTAGTGAGGTGGATGGACCTAGAGTCTGTCATACAGAGTGAAGTAAGTCAGAAAGAGAAAGACAAATACTGTATGCTAACACATATATATGGAATCTCAAAAAAAAATGGTTCTGATGAACCTAGGGGCGGGACAGGAATAAAGATGCAGATGTAGAGAATGGACTGGAGGACACAGGGACGGGGAAGGGTAAGCTGGGATGAAGTGAAAGAGTAGCACTGACATATATACGCTACCAAATGTAAAATAGATAGCTAGTGGGAAGCAGCTGCATAGCACAGGGAGATGAGCTCAGTGCTTTGTGATCACCTAAAGGGGTGGGATAGGGAGGGTGGGAGGGAGGCACAAGAGGGAGGGGATATGGAGATATATGTATACATATAACTGATTTATTTTGTTATACAGCAGAAACTAACACAACATTGTAAAGCAATTATACTCCAATAAAGATGTTAAAAAAATTTTTTAATAAAACAAAAACAAAATATATAAGCAGCTCATACAAATCAACATCAAAAAAATTTTTAAAATGATCCAATTGAAAAATGGGCAGAAGACCTGAATAGACATTTCTCCAAAGAAGACATACAGATGGCTAACAGGCACATGAAAAGATGTTCAACATCATTAATCATCAGAGAAATGCAAATTAAAACCACAATGAGACATCACCTCACACCTGTCAGAATGGCTATCATCAAAAAGTCCACAAAAAATGTTGGCAAGGATGTGGAGAAAAGGGAGCCCTCGTACACCATTGGTGGCAATGTAAATTGGTACAGCCATTATGAAAAACAGTATAAGGTTTCTCAAAAAATTAAAAATAGAACTACCCTATGACCTAGCAATTCCACTCCTGGGTATTTATCTGAAAAAAGAAAAAAAAAGACCAACACAAATTCGAAAAGATACATGCACCCCAGTGGCAGCATTATTTACAATTGCCAAGATATGGAAACAACCTTAAATGTCCATCAACAGATGAGTAGATTAAAAAGATATGGTATATATACACAATGGAATACTACTCAGCCATTAAAAAAATGATATTTTGCCGTTTGCAACAACATGGATGAACCTGGAGGGTATTATGCTCAGTGAAATAAGTCAGACAGAGAAAAAAAAATACTGGATGATATCACTTATATGTGGAATCTAAAAAATAAAACAAACTAGTGAATATAATAAAAAACAGAGACACAGAAATAGAGAACAAATTAGTGGTTACCAGTGGGGCGAGGGAAGGAGTAAGGGACAGGATAGGGGTAGGGGATTAAGAGGTACAAACTACTATGTATAAAATAAATAAGTTACAAGGATATATAGTACAACAGAGGGAATATAGCCAATATTTTATAACTATAAATGGAGTATAACCGTTAAAAATTGTGAATTACTGTGTTGTACACCTGAAATTTATATAATGTTGTACATCAACTAAACTGCAATTTTAAAAAAGTATACTTGCTTTAGTTTTTGCTATTGTACTTTATTTTACAAATGTTCTATCCTTTAAACAAATTCTAATTTCTCTAAATATATCAAATCATCAAAAGGAAATAATTTTGTACCCTTATTTATGAAACTTGCTGGGACAAACTGCTCCTAAAGCAGCTTAAACTATGACTGAATACATGCTAGAAATTCAGGCTGGACTTCCCTGGAAGTCCAATGATTAAGACTCCACACTTCCACTGCAGGGAGCACAGGTTTGAACCCTGATTGGGGAACTAAGATCCTGCATGCTATGCAGTGCGGCCAAAAAAAAAAAAAAAAATTCAGGCTAAGTATGATATTTTCCCCTACTTTTTCAGGAGATAAATGATATGTGTTTTTAGAATCTCAAGAAACAATTTACTTTCTCACACAGAATGTTTTACAGTTTGTTAGGTGTGCTTGTGCATGTGTTATTTGTTATATGTGTTTTCTTTCCTCTGCATCGTATTAAGTGGTGGGGGTACCACACAGTGTTACCCCACTGGGACTGATGCATGTCTTAACTTACTTATATCTCTTCCTATTTCCTTACCCAGGTATGCTGTTATTGCCTATGGCTGTGCCAGCTGCCCAAAGCTGACCTGTGAGAGGGAAGGCTGCCAGACTGAGTTCTGTTACCACTGCAAGCAAATATGGCATCCAAATCAGACATGCGATATGGCCCGTCAGCAGAGGGCGCAGACATTGCGTGTTCGGACCAAGCACACTTCAGGTCTCAGTTATGGGCAAGAATCTGGACCAGGTATGAGTTGGCATTGTCTCATTTGTCTCTTTATTGGTATTTCATAATGTGGGCCCAAAGCTGGGAGAGATTACCTTTCTGTATAACTCAAGGATTAGAGAGCAGAGACTATTTGTTTTTTGTTTGTTTGTTTTTATAAATTTATTTTTATTTATATTATTTATTTTGGGCTGCATTGGGTCTTCGTTGCTGCACTCGGGCTTTCTCTAGTTGCAGCGAGCGGGGGCTACTCTTCGTTGCAGTGCACGGCCTTCTCATTTCAGTGGCTTCTCTTGTTGCGGAGCACAGGCTCTAGGCATGTGGGCTTCAGTAGTTATGGCACACGGGCTCAGTAGTTGTGGCTCACAGGTTCTAGAGCGCAGGCTCAGTAGTTGTGGTGCACGGGCTTAGTTGCTCTGCGGCATGTGGGATCTTCCTGTACCAGGGCTTGAACCTGTATCCCCTGCACTGGCAGGCGGATTCTTAACCACTGCGCCACTAGGGAAGTCCCAAGTGCAGAAACTATTTGGTAATACTTTCAACACTGTATTTGGTATGTAGCTTCTCTCTCTGACCATTTATAGGTTGTTCAACCCAGGTGAAATTGGAATAAAGCAAAACTGAATTCTGTACTTTCTACCGTCTTAGTAATATGTCTCAGATTGGAGAGCAGTTGGGTCCTTCAGCTAGGGGCTTTTTCAGAACTTTCACTGTGAGCAGAAAGACGTTTAGTATTAAAACTGTACTGTTTTCCTACTAGCTTTAAGTACATCACTGGTTTGGGAAGTAGGGTACAGATTTAAGGAAAGGAAATAATATTAGTATGGATTAATGATTAACCTTAAAAGGAGGAATATCACACATTCAGTTCCAACCTTGACATGTCAGAGTGAACCTCTTTTAAAATGTCAGTGGTTTTATTGCCTTTTATAAGTGTGCTTTATTTCACTGATGTCATTTGAGAGAAGCTAGTAGGAAAGATTTTACCATTCACTTTTTCCTGGCACAGTATAATCTCCTAAATTCTCTTTGTAATAGGATAGTTCCTAGCTTGCTGTGAAAATTACCAGGTGTATGCTACATAGCATACTCAATTGTTTGTAGGTTTTGAATTTTAAAGTATTATGGGAAGGTACTGTGAATTATGTTAACAGCAAATCACAGTGATACTTGTACCTGAGAAATGAGCTTCCTGAACTAAAATTTTTCAAGACTTAAAGCCAAATGCGGGCTGCAGACTATTCTTCCTGTAGGACTGTGTTTTTAATTCTGCCAGCCTGTTGGCTGCTGAAATTCCATTTTTCTTGGAACCATCTTTCTCTCTAGGGAAGTCTCCTTGCTCAGAGTGTGGCTGTAGTGCTGTGTAAGATGCCAGATTGGGGAATAGGCAGCTCCGTATGAGACAGGATCCATTTTATGAAATTTCCTGAGGTCTAGACATAGCCAGCCTTCCAGTGAAGTGGGTTGCACAATTTGGAATCCTCAGTCAAGAATTCTTGACTGCCTCTTCATTTCTTGCACATACTCCTAGGAATAATAAAATCAAACGAGGTTTAACTAGGGATATTTTTCTACCCATTCTTTCTCCCCCACTTAGCAGATGACATCAAGCCATGCCCACGATGCAGTGCTTACATTATCAAGATGAATGATGGAAGCTGTAATCATATGACCTGTGCAGTGTGTGGCTGTGAATTCTGTTGGCTTTGTATGAAGGAGATCTCAGACTTGCATTACCTCAGGTGAGATGAGAAAGTGTCTATTGTTTTTATAGTCTTGTTCTCCTACTGATTTAGGGAAAAGGATGTCAAAGAAACATCGTTGTCTGTCCTCTCATTACAGCATAAGGAAGCTGTAAAAAGTTCCTCTGAAACACCCTTCCAATCATGTTTTTCTCCAGCTCAGCAACTTCCAGTGACTGTTTTCCATTACCTTCCAGACAGAGTTCAGTTTCCCTAGCATGGCTTTTAAGATTTTCTGTAGTCTGGCCCCAATATACCTTTTTCCATTTTGCTTTCATAAATGCTATGTCCCAGATTATCTGTGTCTCTTCTGTGTTATCTTACCTCCATACTTCTTCATGTTCTTTCCTTCACCTGGAATGCTTTCTAATCACCTCACGCCCCAGCAACCCCCTTTTATCTCAACTGTTCAGTTCTCATTCAGCCTTCAAGGGCCACTTTAAATGCCATTCCATCTCTGATGCCTTCCCCCAGTTTTTTCTGCCTCATTCTTCTTTACTGACATTCTTTAAATGTTCTATAAACATCATCATGACTTTTACTTCATTTATGTGTCTAATTTTGTTGAACTATATTAAGAGTCTTCAGGCCAGTATTACCTTTTTACAGTTCCTTGGATGTAGTAGTCATTAAAATATTGTCCTGAAGGAGTTAATATTTACAAACTTAACATTCATTGTGTGGATGAAACATTTTCATTTCCAATTTAGCAAACATTTGATTACTTACAGTATACCAATTATTGGGGGCACAGGGGTGCGTAAGACATGATCCCTACTTTCAAAATTACTTACTCTATCTAGTAGGGAAGACAGTACAAAGGGAGTGGGCAAAAGTGGTTGGACTCAGAAGGGCTGAGTGTAAAAGTAGCCAAACTCAGAGTATGAAACTGTCATAAAGGGTATGATGAAATCTTTTTATATCCTATCCCAGGAAGGTGGTTTGCAGTATCTACATATGCCGAGAAAACTATGCAAATCAGAGAGAGTTCATTAGCTGCAGGACACAGTATGTCTGGATGAGATGTCAAGTGCATAGACTATGCAGGATCCCACGTAGTATCACTCAGAGAAGTAGGTTCAGTTTGGTGCGTTAGAGAGGACAGAGTGCAGCAGAAAAGAACGGAAAAGAGGTTTCAAGTCTGGAGGCCTGCCTTTACGATAAAAGAAAAAAAAAGTAAAGAGCCAGAACTCTAATAGTCTAGCCTTGTCCTTTACTCCCCCTCATGTAATAAATTCATTTCTTGTAACCTCTTGTAACCGTTAATCACTCCTATAGAAAAGAAGACTCTTGCTCTTATCAAGCTCTCTGATGACAATAGCTGCATTTGTAATATTGACATTAACTTCAGCATGTTTCCTCTGTAGCCCCTCTGGCTGTACATTCTGGGGAAAGAAACCATGGAGCCGTAAGAAGAAAATTCTTTGGCAGCTGGGCACATTGATTGGTGCTCCGGTGGGGATATCCCTCATTGCTGGCATTGCCATTCCTGCCATGGTCATTGGCATTCCTGTTTATGTTGGCAGGAAGGTAAGATATGTTGAGTTCTGTGCATGTTCCATCTTCAGGTTTGTTGGTAAAGGTTTGAAGGAAATGGGGAGGAGCTTATGTTTCAGAGCTGCCTGAAAACCAGCTGGTTCTTAAATAAAAATAATTTCTTAAATGGATTTTCATAAATCCCCAAGAGATCTGAAAGTTCTTATTAACATCCCGGGCCTGGTTTGTCTCAGTGACTTAAAGGTAAAATGCTTACTTCACTCCCCTGAGTTACTTTGTCTCTTCTTATATTAACTTTTTCTGTATTCGTTTATATCATCCTGGTCTGAGTTAGATTAAAATGTGAGAAAGATGTCTCTTTGACATGGGGGAATATGTTTTAATATAGGTAACTTATAAGGGAATATTCACTTATCCTTTTTCTCCCTAGCAAAAAGATTGATGTCCTAACCTGCTGACCTGGATTTTCTTTCTTATTCTTAGATTCATAGCAGGTATGAGGGAAGGAAAACCTCCAAACATAAGAGGAATTTGGCTATCACAGGAGGAGTGACTTTGTCGGTCATTGCATCCCCAGTTATTGCTGCAGTTAGTGTTGGTAAGAAGCTAGCCAGGACCATGACTCCTCCCCTTACACGACCCACTCCCATCAGCTTTCTGGCCCCGCAGTTTTGCCACCTGGCTAGATGTTTCACCCTGGATGCTCCTACATTTTATGTCAGACCCACCTTGGGAGTTTATTAGGCACCATTATTATTATCAGCCACACTAAGTATCAGAGTTTGGGATCTTTCATTCGTAAGTTAGTGCCTAGAACTCCATCTGGCACATAAAAAAGATTGAATTAAAAAATATTACTTTAAGGCCTAGTTTTTCACCTTTCCTCTTCTTTCTCCATTTGCCACAGAACCCACAAAGCAAAATTACTTTTGATTTGCTTAATGCCTCACAGTATTTAGGGAGGCATGAGGGTCTGTTTTAGAATAATAATAATATAATATTTTCTGAGACTCTCCATGTGCCAGGAGCAGGTCTGAGTCTTTTGCCTGTATTAACTTATTTAATCCTCACAGCAGCCCAGTTGTAACAGAAAGGTGCAGTAATTTGCCCAAGGTCACTTAGCTGGGACGTGAATTAAGGCAGTCTGACTTCAGAGTCTGGGCTTTTAACAACTAAGCCATTCTGCCTTCCACAGCAGCAAGATTTTGGAATTAACACTCTGGGGGGATCCTAAACCCTAGGAGTCGCTTATTTAATGTTTGATTATTGATTGGTTCTTGGATTAGCACTTCAGCAGTGAATGGAAAGGGGAAAATGAAAGCAACATATATTTACTGTGCTGAGCACTGTACATACATTGATCATTGGCAACCTAAGGAAGATATGTCCAAGGTTATAACAGCTGGTAAATTGGAGACAGGATTCTAATCCAGGCCTTTCTGATTCCAAGTCCAGTCATCATTCTGTTGGACCAGGCTACCTCTTTAGCATAGCTATCTTCTGTCTTTCCTTGGCCCTTTATAAAGTGGTTTGTCTCTGTTCAGCCCTGGGAAGGAGAATTCAGGGCAGCTGCAACCTGATGGCCTGCTGACATGTTTCCTTATCTTCCCCAGGTATTGGTGTCCCTATTATGCTGGCTTATGTTTATGGGGTTGTGCCCATTTCTCTCTGTCGTGGAGGTGGCTGTGGAGTTAGTACGGCCAATGGAAAGGGAGTGAAAATTGAATTTGATGAAGATGATGGCCCAATCACAGGTAAAAGGAGAATTTTAATTTCCCTTTGAATTTATGGAACACAAGATAAAAGTCAGTAAAATTCAGCACATTTTACAGAGAGATTGACATTGGATTACATTGGCTAATGAGCTTTATAGGAGGTAAAGTATTTTTAGCTTTTCATTTCTTTTTTCCAGAGTTATTAGGTTAATTCCCCTGGTACTTGCCTCTGTGTGGCAGGTACAAACTAGTAGGACTCCAAGTAACTCTAAGTATGCTGGTAATAGTAAATTACATAATTATAATAAAGTCTTATATCTGCATGGTACTTTATAATTTTCAGAAGACTTACACAGTTATTATTTTCACTTGGCTTTTACAACAGCTCTGAAGAGAGAGGGCCAGGGCTGTTATTATCCCCAATTAATCGGAACTTATTTAAGCCTTTGTCTCAACATCTGTTAAATGGGTTTAAGAGCTTTTGCGGAGCTGGAACTATAGCAAGTCTTCTGGCTTATACTTTGATGTTGTTTCCACTTTACCATATTAACTAACCTGGGACACAGAGATCCCCAAAGGTCTTTCAAGCTTCCTACTAGAGTCAGCACACGACCTAAGTGTATTTTGAAATTTTCATGTTTAATTAGATGACATCTATAGTGTAATGGAAAGAATAGGAGACTTAGAATCAGATTTTAGTTTTGTGTGACTAGCCACAGACCAGGCATTTAGTTCTAAGCTTTTGTTTCCTCACCTAAAATTGGGGCTATTCCTAGTTATTGGGAAGATTACATGTGAGCATATGTTAAAACACCAGATATGTGGTGGCTGCCTGTAGTAGCTATTCATAAAGTGAATAAACGAGTATTTTTCTACATGAATATTCTCTGCTCTGAAGAGTCATTGCAGGAAAATGCCAGACTCTGTTTTGATGCTGTGCTATCATCAATTGAGATGTTTGGTTCCATCCCCAGTGGCAGATGCCTGGCGAGCCCTCAAGAATCCCAGCATTGGGGAAAGTAGCATTGAAGGTCTAACTAGCGTATTGAGCACCAGTGGAAGCCCTACGGATGGACTCAGTGTTATGCAAGGTCCATACAGCGAAACAGCCAGCTTTGCAGCCCTCTCAGGGGGCACACTGAGTGGTGGCATTCTTTCCAGTGGCAAGGGAAAATACAGCAGGTAAGCAACTTCTGACAGAACCAGTTGGAATTATAAGAAGTAACATATCATATTGAGCCATTTCTCTGTGCCAGACATGTCTCATATAGCATCTCATTTTGATTTAATCATCAATGGTGTTTTTTTGTTTTGTTTTGTTTTGTTTTAACTTTTACAATTAGAAAATAGGCTAGAAAGGTTAAGCGACTTAAAAGTTCTGTGTTTCTTCCCACTGCACCATAGTGGCTCCATGTAAAGAATAGTTTTTTTTTAACACAATAATCCTGTGTTCCCTGGCCAATCTCTCTCTCTGTTTTTGTTTTGTTTTCTAAAAATGTTTATTTATTTATTTATTTAGGCTGCGCCAGGTCTTAGCTGCAGCACACGGGATCTTTAGTTGCAGCATGTGAACTCTTAGTTGCGGCATGCATGTGGGATCTAGTTCCCTGACCAGGGATCGAACCTGGGCCCCTTGCATTGGGAGCACAGAGTCTTAGCCACTGGACCACTAGGGAAGTCCCAATAAAGGATAATCTTGACTTCAGATCCTCCCTCTACTACATTAGGCTGCCTCCATCAGGAAGGGGAAGTATGCATTTTTATAGAATTCCCAAGACTGTGTCCTCCGTTAGGCTTATCACTGGCTTTTAGTTGAACAGCATTTATACTGTATCTTGTTGGCTTATTGGTGCTGTGATCCTTAAAACCTTCCTATTCTGATTCCCATTTGATAGATAAGGTAAATCAATTCTATAAACTTGTGTTGAGAATATGTAAAGCTTTATGACTAAAAAGGTTATGACTTGGTTGGTCGTTGTACCAGTTAGAAAAAACAGAACATATTCAGAGGAGCATAGTAGATGTTACATGAGAAGCAGTTATTTGAACGCACTGGAGAAGAGAGCCCTGGGGAGGGGTAAAGGTGGTACAAAACCAGGTAGGGAGGTAGGGGAGATGCTTGCCTTCAGATATCTGAAGGGCCTTGAACTGGAAAAAAGGATTAAGAGTTCTGCCTCATGCCAAGAGATAGATTAAGATGATTTGGCAGAAGCTAGAGGGAAACTAATTTTGTTTCATTATAGAGACTATAGGAAAAATCTATATAAAGTCCAAAGAAGGGATGGATTACGTTAGTAGATACGGACCTGTCTATCCCTGGAAGTGTTTAAAGTGAGACCAGAGGGCCATTTGGCTATTAGAAGGAGTCAAGCAACAGATGGCAAATGGACTGGATCCCACACCTGAGTGCTTGTCAGTTACCTGGGAGCCTTTTAAAAATAGATGTCAGCACCCTATCCCAGAATTAATAAATTAAAATCTCCCAGCTTCTCTTCTAATCTCCTAGGGATCTGTGGTTGTTTTTTTTTTTTTTTGCGGTACGCGGGCCTCTCACTGTTGTGGCCTCTCCCGCCGCGGAGCACAGGCTCCGGACGCGCAGGCTCAGCGACCATGGCTCCCAGCCGCTCCGCAGCATGTGGAATCCTCCTGGACCGGGGCACGAACCCGTGTCCCCTGCATCGGCAGGCGAACTCTCAACCACTGCGCCACCAGGGAAGCCCCCAGGATCTGTGTTTTGAAAAGGTTCCCCAGGTGATTTTAGCATAGCCATTGCACAGACTAGCATCTGCGAACCACCTAAGGTGATAGATGTCCTTTGTGAAAGGCCTCTTCCAATTCTAACTGATTCTATGGCAGAGCTGAAACTAGGACCCAGGTCTCTGACTCAATGTACTTTCCATTGCACTGCCTCATTTTCCTGAGCCATGGCACATTTTTGAAGGGCATCTAAGGCTGGAGCAGCAGAGCAACGACTCAGGCAGCAGGATGGAGGTTGATTGAACGTGCAGCTGCAGGCTGCTGCTGACCTGTCTGCATTTCATGACTCTGGTTGTCTCTTGTTAGGGGATCCCGCCCGCACATGCTGGAGAATTCACTGCTGTGCTTTCTTAAAACCAACACCCCTGTAAATAAGCAGACATAATTGGAGACTGACTTGCTGAAACTGCAACTTAGCCAGTCCAGCTGTTCCAGTACTGTGAAAGCCATTTATAGGAAGTGAATGAGTCAGATGGGTTTGGCTGTGAAACCCATTATGAGGAAATACTTAAGTGTGCAACCAAATGATATTGGAGTCAAGAAAGGAAAAGCTATGGGTCCTCTGAGACACCACTGGGAAAGTTTGCTGCTCTTGTCGGAGGTTGACTCTTATTATGTCCTTTAAGCTTATAGGCTGGGGGTAATTTGATTGCTAAATGTTTAAGTTCCTAGTATGTGCAAGACAAGGAGGGTAAAGTGTGAATGAGGTGTGGTCTCTCCCTTTTTGGAGCTCACAGATGACTGGGAAAGAGATGCATAAATTGATTTAATAAATAGGTAGGTGCTGTGGGAGCACTTCGCAGGAAGTGACTGGTTTGATAGAAGAATGAAGGGAGATGATACTTCCTTTGTTGTTAAGGACTGAGTATGAGTTTGTCACATAGAGAAGGGAAACTTCCAGAGAGAGGGACTAGCATATGCAAAGTCATAGAGGTATAAGATGTGTACAGGTGCATAAGGAAAGAAAAAAATTCAGTGTGATTATGATTTAGGACCTATGGTGAGAGATGGAACTGGAGAGAGAGCTTGGAGGCAAATCAGTAGACCTTAAATGCCTGTTGTCAAGAGGGAGCCAAGAGAGGGCTGTTAGAGTGATCAGGTTTTTGTCCACGTTGGCACTGATCTGGAAGTTGTTTGACTTGGACTTAGGGCTACTGGAAAGAGAGCCCAATTGCAGTTACCCACTGGGGAGCTGTTGAGGGCCTGAAGTTAAACAGTAGCAGTGGGGATGGAAAGGAGGGGACGATTTCAATAGATAAATTTAAGAGAGAAGATGTGTGGGCATCTGTTTGAGCTATTTGACATTTGGAGAAGATCAGATCAACTCAATTAGCAAGAGAATAATGGAAGAGGCATGTGCCAGGAAGCAGACTGTCTTGGAATACCCAGGTCTCGCATTAACTTAAACGTCCCCTCTTTACACAGGTTAGAAGTCCAAGCCGATGTCCAAAAGGAAATTTTCCCCAAAGACACAGCCAGTCTTGGTGCAATTAGTGACAACGCAAGCACTCGTGCTATGGCCGGTTCCATAATCAGTTCCTACAACCCACAGGACAGGTATGTGAACAGTCAGAAGCCTAGGAGAGGTTGCATTTTTTTGGTTGGGTTTTCGCCGTAGAAGCTCAATGCCTCATGTTAGGGCTCTGTGTACCATCTAGTGTGATACATAGTGTGTATACCCTGTGAATTCATTGAGCAAGTTCTTGGTATGGGAGTATTTGGCATCTCTTGATTGATTTTTCTTGTTAGCACTTGATTTTTAGAGGTTCTTTCTTTCTTCCTTTTCTATTTCCTTTTTTTTCCTTTTTTTTTCTTGGCTATTGCAACAGTGTAATTATTCACGTGGAACTGAAGAGCTAGATTGGTGTCCATTGATGTATGTATGTGGCTCTATGGTTTCTGCTCTCATGTTGCTCTTTGCTTGATGTGGCTCCTGTAGGCTATTTATATTTGAGAAGCTAGTGTATCTGGTATGGTGTGACTGCAGCACTCCCTACTGGAGAGATTCTGGTTTCTTCTAATTGTGGCAGAGAAGTAAAAAGCTGTGACTCTTCTTTCACTTTCATATTTTGAGTAAGATAGTGTGAGGCTCCGAACCTTAGTTGAATTTTGGAAGCTCATTTTTAGTTGTTTAAAGAAATTGGCAGAATAACTAATAAGGACCTACTGTATAGCACAGGGAACTCTTCTCAATACTCTGTAATGACCTATATGGGAAAAGAATCTAAAAAAGAGTGGATATATGTATACATATGTATAACTGATTCATTTTGCTGTACAGCAGAAGCTAACACAACATTGTAAATCAACTATATATACTCCAATGAAAATTAAAAAATAAAGAAATACAGAAATTGACAGAGATGTTTGTGTTTGTGTGTGTATTTTAAATCAACAAAAAGATCTAATTGTTCTTCTGCATCTTATTTAAGTGTTAGGTTAAATTTTATTTTCTCTAAAAGTGAGCTCTATTCTACTATTTACCTACATTTTCGGACTTTCTAATCCTGAACCCACAAACTGCTTTTACCAACAGGTATAGCATGACCCATGCATGATTCAGCAAAGTGGATTTTGTCTCCACAGAGAATGCAACAATATGGAAATCCAAGTGGACATTGAAGCCAAACCAAGCCACTATCAGCTGGTGAGTGGAAGCAGCACGGAGGACTCACTCCATGTTCACGCACAGATGGTGGAGAATGAAGAAGGTGGTGGTGGCGGTGGCAGCAATGAAGAGGATCCCCCCTGCAAACACCAAAGCTGTGAACAGAAAGACTTCCAGGCCAGCAGACCTTGGGACATCAGCCTGGCCCAGCCCGAGAGCATCCGCAGTGACCTGGAGAGCTCTGATACGCAGTCTGATGATGTGCCAGACATCACCTCGGATGAGTGTGGCTCCCCTCACTCCCAAGCTGCAGCCTGCCCCTCAACACCCAGAGCCCCAGGTGCACCGAGCCCAAGTGCCCATATGAACCTCTCTGCCCCAGCTGAGGGGACGACTGTCTTGAAGCCGGAAGATGCAGAAGCCAGAGTATGAAGTGGAATAAATGCTCCTGTTCTGAGAAGCACACTTGTAACTGCATCTTTTGGAATCTTTTTTGGGGGGCAGGGATTTACATATTTTATTTCAAAGATTCTCTGGTCACAGGTTTTCCCCAGGGAAATTCTGAGAAATTTGCAATTTCTTACCAGAGGAAACATGGAAACTTTACCCTTAGTTACACCCCCCATCCCCTTTGCCCCCCCACCCTTTTTTAGTTTTAATTTATTGGTTAAACTGTTGGTGGCAATCTGTGAGGTGTGTCAAAGAGTGTACAGATGTATGTGTGTATATTGTATGTATACTAACATATTACTGAAGGACACATTTTAATAAAGATTTCTGTCGTAATTCAACTCCTCTCATTTTCCTTGGCTTGGATAGTTCTCCAGAGCCAAGTGTTTGAAACAGACCACTACATCTTTAACAGTCTCTAGATCTAAGCTTTCCTAATCCCAGGAAAGAAGGATGGTATTCTAACCAGACTGCAGTGGAGTCATCTGTAAACCAATGACTCCTAGTATGACAGGAAGCAAAGCCGAGCTTGATTTGGACTGTGTAGTCAGACTGAAGAATTAGCTGAGTCAGCCAGATAGAGAAGCTGGAGATTAAAATGAGCCTTGTTCGCCCTCTAGAGGCAGCTGTGCAGTTTTCCTTATTTACCCCTTTCTGCATTATAGTCACTATTAGAAACGTGCTTCAGAGGAGGGAAGGGGTATCAGTTCCAGTGGCTCTTCAGAAATTCCAGTGAATGTTGCATGGTTATAAGTTGGGGAACAGAGTATTCTTACTGGATAAAGAAATGTACCCGTTCTGCATAATCACCAAGCAATATCCTAGGTGTTTGTTATGCTCCCAGGTACACATTCCCTGTTCCAAAAAACTCTCTAGTTTTGCCAATCTAGTTTAAGTAAGAGGGACTAAAGAATCTGACTGGGATTTGTAATGAAAGGAGAGAGGAGGCATGTCATCAAAATCACAACATATTTAATTTTATCTGATCTTATAATTTTGTCAGAATTGAGCTAAGTTAGTGCTACTTGGGGTTTTGGCTCTGTCTAGAATAATGGCCTTAGAAATCAAAGCTCATACATAGTATAGCAGAAAAATTAAAAGATTTATGAAACCTGATCTGAGATTCCAAATCTGGCAGTAATTTACTCTGTGACTGTGTGAGTCAGTTACTCTCTCATGCCGCTAATATCCCCAACTCAGACAGTATTTAAGGAGCTTCCAGTGCCAAACTTCTCTGTCACTTTAGCCCTGGGCCCAGAGGAAGAATTGAAAACATCCTTTCCCTGAGGACCAGATGGCTTTCTGTTTCCTTTCACAGATGCACCTGCTCTTTGTCTTCTTGGCCTGTGCTTTACTACGATGAGGATGATGAGTCTGGACAACAGCCGTCTTGGAAGCTTCTTATCTCTTGGGCACTGCAACCAGACTTAGCACGTTGCCCTGCACCTGGGACAGGAGGTGCTGTTAGTGGACTTTGGGTCTCTAGAAGAATGACCAAGAGGGTGTCTTTGTGTGAAAAAGGGAACTTGTTGGGAAAAGGGGCAGACTGTATGGAAATCTCTGAAATGCAAATTATCAACTCAAGACTTGTATTTCTCTTGAAGCAGCATGAAGAGAGCAATTAACTTGGATAAAATCAAGGAAGTCTTTTGGAGGGGCAGGAGTTGCAGCCAAACCTGTATTTTTATCTAGGCTCCAGTTCTTACTGCTGCAAGAGTTGGGCTACTTACTCTGAGTGTGTTTACACTTAGCCAAAATGGGGATCATAATCCTAATTATGGAGTTGTAAAGATTAAGTGAGACGGCGTACTGAAAACGCTTTTGTTAAAGGCCCATATTTTTTTTTCTCCTGCAGGAATAAGAAGAAATAAGTTAAGGGAGATTATGGGTGCCATCCAAAAAAAGCCCAGAGCTCTAGACCAGAGGCTATGAAAAACTAAGCTTATTCTAATCCTTTGCAACACTGTTGTATCTCCTAGACATTAGATGAAAAGGCCCGTCAGCACCACCTGGAGGAGAACATGAGTAATGCATGGGAAAAGTTGATTCTCAGTTTAGAAAATGGGGAAAGTTTAATTTCTTACTGGTACAGCATTCATTCATTCTGAAATACCTACTACGTTTCAGGTATAGGATGCAGCAATAAGGAAAACACAAAATTCCTGTTCCTGTGAAAGTCACACTCTAGTGGGAAAAGACGATCAGATGTATAATCTGGATGAGGATAAGTGCGATGAAGAAAAGCAGGGAAAGTGGAAAAGAGAGTTGCTTTAGGTGGGTACTGTGGGCTTCTATGATAAAGGTACATTTTATTAGAGTTTGATGGAGTGAGAGAGAACCATGTGGATTTCTAGGGCAAGAACATACCAGACATGAAAAAGTACGAAGGCCCTTTGGTGGAGCATCCTTAGTCTGTTTAAACACACACACACAGGGCTTCCCTGGTGGCGCAATGGTTGAGAGTCCGCCTGCCAACAGGGGACATGGGTTCGTGCCCCGGTCCGGGAAGATCCTACATGCCGCGGAGTGGCTAGGCCCGTGAGCCATGGCTGCTGAGCCTGCGCGTCCGGAGCCTGTGCTCCACAACGGGAGAGGCCACAACAGTGAGAGGCCCGGGTACCGCGCAAAAAAAAAAACAAAAAAAAACCACACACACACAGCATAGAGGCCTGAATGGCTGGAACAGAGTGGACCAAGGAGGAGAGCAGTAGATTGAAGGTTGAAGGTTGAAGAGGTGGCTGAGGACAAGATTGTGTAGATTATCAAAACAACTCTGAAGACAATGACATTTTTGGTTACTCTGAGGCCAGGAAGAGAGGTAATCTTCAAAGCCAGACAGATGGGGTGTTGTGTTCAACTTTAAAAGTGGCTAAAACTGGGAGAGGGCATGTCTGGTCACCAGTCCTACTTAGATGGGCCAATGGAAAGAAATTTGTGGAAGTGCTAAATGGGTACTTATTCATTCTGACCTCTTTCTAATGTACTGTCTTATACTCTAGAGGCTGGAAAGTTAAAACTAAATGTCTCACACTTCCTTGAAACCAAGGTTCTGAATGTAATTTATTTTGCCAGATGCACAAACAAGGATATGGAAGGAGGAAATGATTCAGGGGTCATCTTCAGCAACTTTGTTGTTCCTGCAAAAGTATAGAGCCCTTAGGTTTCCCTCCAGTGGTATTCCAATATCCATCAATAGTTGTGTGGATGTTGAAGGGACTCCTGATCCATAAATAACCATTAGTGATACATGTTCTTGTAGTCAGCCTATGCTGGCCTCCTGGTTCCTCATCTTCCTGATGGTGGCAGAGGTAGTGGCTCCCATAGTGGACCAATCTGGGAGTCTTTCCTGGCGGTCCAGCCTAAAGCCCACTTGCCCAGCTTTCTAACTCCTTTGTAAGCACCTAATTTACATGTATTGAATTCTTTTCTACTTAAAATAGGTGGAAGGGTTTTGTTTCCTGCAGTTACTGAACCCTAACTGATACAGTATTTGGTTCCAAATTTGGTTATAGACAGTAGGCCCTCAAAGATGGGATTCTTGATTAGTTATGACTAAGTTGGATTTGAAGGAAATGAGAATCTAGTTGCCATTGAAAATGGTAAGGTAGTAGGCAAAGATGACTTACATCTGTGGTCACATTAAATGAATTGTCTTTTGGATAAAAGACTTTGATAGACCAAGTGGCTGCCACAACAGACCATCGTGTAAGAAATGAAGAGTTAAATGGTGGTGGCTTATGCTAGAGAGATTAAAGAAAGAAAATGAAAGGCTCAGGAGTTTATAATTTTCAGCTCAAAGCTGTCTCTTGTAGCCACAAGGCTGATGTACATGAAAATCAAGGAAAGATTCTGGATTGTTGAATTACAACATAAGTTAAATTCTTAGCTTACCAGGTCTCTTATATGAAAGTTAGGACGTTGTTTAGGAAAGAGTAAGATGTGAAATGGGGACATGTGATTAGATTTGGGTAAATCCTAGTGTTCTGAACCCACAGACTCCACTTAGCTTCTCTTACCAGCAGAAGCAGCCCTCCTCACTCCTCCCCGCCTTGATAGGGCTGGTCCTGTCTTCCCCCATTGATAGGGCTGGTCCTGTCCTCCCCCCGTTGATAGGGCTGGTCCTGTCTCCCCCCCGCCCCCCCCGTTGATAGGGCAACTTACCTGCGGTAGTTGCCTTGAAAGGGAAGGCTTTTGTGTCCCTTCTCATGTCCCACTCACTACCCCTTATTGCTACCAAATCTGTGACTAGAGTCAGATCCCAGTATGCTTCAGACAGGCAACCACAAAATCTGACCTGAGAGAAAGAAAGGTTACAGAATTGTGAGATTTTGCTAATTTGAATCAGCAGAAACCAGAGGAATGTGTGTGGACTGGATTCTAAAGGTATTAGACCAGGAAGAAAAGAACAATTTTATTTTCATTTGGGCTGAACTTACTCATATGGGCATTCTAGAGATTCTGGAATCAGTATACTGACTTTAGCAGCTAAGAGTAGCTTTTAGCTGGTTGGTTGGATGAAACCTGGACTTAACAGTGGTCTACACTCAAATTGAAATGCTAAAAATTCCTTAGTATAGCATTAGAAGATGAATCCAGAAACATGAAGATAGAAGTGTTGGTATAGATTTATCATATGTGTGACCTACTCATCTCCTAATTTTGCCCTCTAAAATTGCTCAGAGGACATTCCTTTCACAAAGGAATCGGAAAGTACATAGATAAAGGGAACACCTTACCTTGAAAGTGCTGTAATGTATATCCTCTATAGTCGGAAGTGAAGCTAAGAGATGCTGCCATTGAAATGGAATCCCTGATATCAGTCGGCATGATGGAGATCCTGGAGTGGCAGGGGCCAAGGGGCAGTACCAAGGCAACAGAGCAGGAATACTTGGTTTGTATACACAAATCAAAACTCCAGGTCTGGCAAAGTGAGGCCTGTTTTAAGTCACCAAAATGGAGAGTTATGGGCACTCACTAAATTCTCAGACTCAAAGCCCTTGAGTAAAGGAATGCTGAGTACCCTGGAGAAAGCACCCAGCAATATTACCATAACTAAATTGTAAATTTTCTAATCTTCCCCAAAGGAATCTTAAGTCAATTAACTATGTTCCTGTGCTTAGGGAAATGGAAATACCCAGGCCTTTAGGGAATACTTGGAAACTGACCCTAAGCCAGTACTAATCTCAAGGGACCTAAAAGGTCTTTGTGAACCACTAGTTAAAAATAGAAGCCTTTGGGGTGTTATGGGTTGAAAATTCATATGTTGGAGTCCTAATCCCCAATACCTCAGAATGTTACCTTATTTGGAAATTGGGTTGTTGCAGATGTAATTAAGATGAGGTTATACCAGAGTAGGGTGGGCCCCTAATCCAGTATGATTGGTGCCATATAAAAAGGGGAAATTTGGGGGCCTCCCTGGTGGCGCAGTGGTTGAGAGTCCGCCTGCCGATGCAGGGGATACGGGTTCGTACCCCGGTCTGGGAGGATCCCATATGCCGCGGAGCGGCTGGGCCCGTGAGCCATGGCTGCTGAGCCTGCGCATCCGGAGCCTGTGCTCCGCAACGGGAGAGGCCACAGCAGTGAGAGGCCCGCGTACCACAAAAAAAAAAAAAAAAAAAAAAAAAAAAAAAAAAAAGGGGAAATTTGGACAAAGAGTCACTCATACAGGGAGAATGCCATGTGAAGATGAAGACAGAGATTGGGGTGATGCAGCAGAAGCCAATGAATGCCAAAGATTGCCAGCAAACCATCAGAAGCTAGGGGAGAGGCATGGAACAGATTCTCCCTTACAGCCCTCAGCAGGAACCAACCCTATCAACACCTTGATCTTGGACTTCTAGTCTCCAGAACTGTGAGACAATAAATTTGTAATGCTTAAGCCAGCCAATTTGTGGTACTTTGTTATGGCATACCTAGCAAACTAATACACAGGGATCATGTAACTTAAAAGGAATCTTGGCCTGTATCTATCTCACATATTCATCCTGTGGTTATTTCCCAGTTCCTGTAAGCACAGTTGTAATAGATGTATTTGGCACCTGGCAGAATCTTCACATTGACCGGTAGAGTGAAAGCTATTGTGGTAAGAAGAGCAGAGGAAAGCCCCTTGCACAGTCCTACACCAGAATCATAAGCCAGAAGAAATAGTGCATCCCTGAGGGCATGATAAATATTACCGCCACCATCCAAGACTGAGAAGTTCCACAGTGGTGATCCCTATCATATCTACATTTAAATTATTTGCCCGGTAGAAGACATGACATGTAGCTGTTATTTCAGATATAATCACTTTGAAGCAAGTCAACACCTGCCCCAGCACCTGCAGCCATGCAACTACTGACCTGGAATATGCTTTTTTTCTGTAGCCCAAATAGCAGAAAACATGAAAAGCAGATTACTTTTACCTGTCGAGGTCAACAGTACCACTTACTGTCCTACCTCTGGGTGGTATCACCTCTCCAGCTCTGCTGAAATCTAATGTGCAGGCACTTCAATCATTTCATATTTCCCAGAACATCACTCTGTATGTGATGGCATGTTTTTGGACATAATAAGCAAGAAGTAGCAGGTATCTAAATGCCTTGGTAAAACACATGTGTTCTGGAGGATAGGGGATAGTCCCTGCGGAAGCTTAAGGGAATTTTCAGCTCCATGAAATTTTTCGGGATCCAGAGCAGGAGTCTGGAGGATGGCAGTTTATCTAAAGTGACTGATGAGCTGTTGCACTGTACATCCCCCACCACTAAGAAAAATCCTGAGCATTTGGTGGATTTCTTGATTTGGGAGGTAGTGTACCCCGTTTGATTATGCTGCACTGACCCAATTTCCAAGTAACCCACAAGGGCTACTAGCTTTGATGGGCCCAGAGAAAGAGAATGGTCACCAGTTGGTACAGGTTGCAATGTAAGCAGTTGGAATTTTATGACCTAGCAGATCCAGTGGTGTGCAAAATCCCTTGGCAAATGAGGCTACTGTACACACACTGTGGCAAACATCCATAAGAGAAAAACAGCACAGGGCCATCAGATTTCGGAGCCAAGCCAGGCTATTTTTGGCAATGGCAATTCTTTTGAGAAGCTGATGTTGGCTTACAGCTGAGCCCTGCTCCTTGCTCTGGAGGGACCAGCTGGGCACTTAATATCAGATCAGATCCCTCCCATCACAGAGAAGGCAGGGATTTGTCCTCACTGGAAAAGGCACACAAGATATGAATTGTTTCCATGTATGCCAAGCCTAAAATATTCATAAAGAATCAACTTTAAATGAGAAAAATAACAATTATCAAGCCAAAGATATCCATCCCCCCATTATTCTAAATTTGACTATATGTTCACTTTGAGAAGCATAGTGGTTAAGAGGACAGACAGCAGAGCCAGAATGCCTGAGTAGGAATTCTAACTCCACCATTTATTTAGTAGCTTATAACCTTGGGCAAATTATTTAACCTTTCTGTCTCCGTTTCTTCATTTGGGGCTATGAGGATTAAATGAATGCACATGACTGCCTGGCCTGTAGTAAGAGCTATATATATTAGCTAGTATCATCCTTTTCATTTATTATTATCATGCTCATCATCATCATTATTGTTACTATCCATGAACTTACTGAATGTCTATTCATCATGTAGTATTCCACACAACACTGCCTCTCATCAAGTGAGGCAATGGGCTAAGACCCATGGGATCATCCAAAGCAGCTGGCCTCACACAACAGTCAAATGGCACTATTGGAAGACAGTGTCTCATGCAGTGGAAGTTCTGTCCTATAGGATGAGGTATACGTTCTGAAACAGTGACCTATATATAACCCATTCACAAAAGTTTTGCTTCTTGCCCCTGTGACTTTGGTCTTTGTTAGTTTAGAAGTCTCAATACCCAAAGGAGAAGTACTTCCACCAGGACACATAACGAGTCCATTGAACTGGAAGTTTTTTGGCCAGTTTGGGCTCCTCATCCACTGAACCAATAGCCTAAAAGGGGGCAGTTGTGTTAGATGGAGAGGTTGATCCTGATTATCAAGGGAGATAGGTTTGTTGTTGCTCAATGGGAGCAGGAAGGAGTGTGTCTGGAACTTAAAGGGTGCTCTGGGCTACTTCTAGTACTGCTGTATGCAGGAGTCAAGGTTAAAAGGCTATTCCAGGGAAGGCTTAATTCCTTTAGGAATGAAGATTTGGGTCACCACACCAGATAAGGAGCCTCATCCGGCTGAGATACTGGCTGTGAAAATGAACTTCATAAGTAGCAGAGAAATATATTTATGAATCTAAGTAATTCCTGAAAGGTGGAGAGATGAGGACTATATTAGCGTTTCATATTTTTCCCTTGCTCTGGTATGTATATATTTATAGATATCATCCCATTTCTTCCCCTCCCACATTTTCCCTAGTATCATAAAGTGTGTTGGTAAGTTGATCAGTTAATCATTAGGTTACAGGTTGTTGAGACAGGATCGTAACTGAACTGGAATGAATATCACCCAGAGCTGGATACATGACTAATGAGATTTTGGATCTCTCCTTTTAGGGAGGGTGAAATTGTGTAGATGTGGTGAATTGCTTGTCAGCATCCATTCCAATCTCTTTCTCATAGTGCCAAGGCCAGAGTTAAATGCTACACTTCCCAGAATCCCTTGCAGTTAACATTCTTCATGCAAATTAGGGTTTATAAATTGCATCCGTTTATATAAGAGTTGGGAGTAGAAAGTAAGGCAAAGGCCATCTCCCAGCTGTGTGGTTGTTGCTTCATGTTTGTGGCAACCTTGAGTTACTTCAGCAGCATTCCAATGTCCAAGCACTAGTTTCATGAGGTTGAAAAGCAGTGGTGGCAGCAGCAGAGGTAGATTTCTGATCCCTGGTCCTTAGATTGCAGCCACATGATGTGTGTGTTTTTTAACCATCTTATTTCTTTATGGAGATATAACTCACATAACATGAAATTCACCATTTTGCTTTTTTTTTTTTGGCCGCACCGTGCGGCATGCAGGACCTTACTTCCCTGACCAGGGATCGAACCTGTGCCCCCATGCAGTGGAAGCGCAGAGTCTTAACCACTGGACTGCTAGGGAAGTCCTGAAATTCACCATTTTAAAGTGTGCAACTCAGTAGATTTTAGATATATTCACAAAGTTGTGCAACTATCACTACTGTCTAATTCCAGATGATTGCCACCCCCCCCGAAAGAAATCTATTATCAGTCAGTCGCATTTCCCCCCTCCCTCCAGCCCTGACAACCACTAATCTACTTTCTCTATGAAATTTGCCTATTCTGGACATTTTGTATAATCATACAAAATGACTTTTGTATATGACCTCTTTCACTCGGCATAAGGTTTTCAAGGTTCATCCACATTGTAGCATGTATCAGTATTTCATTCCTTTTTTTTTTTGGATGAATAATTAATATTCCATTGAATATTGTAAGGATTTTGTATGGATATACTACATTTTGTTTATCCATTTGTCAGTTGATGGATATTTAGATTGTTTCCACTTTTTGGCTATTGTGATTAATGCTGCTATGAATATTGGTATACAGATATCTTCAAGTCCCTGGTTTCAGTTCTTTTGGGTATATACCCCAGAAGCGGAGTTACTGGATCATATGGAAATTTTATGTTTAATTTTTTGAGGAACTACCGTCCTCTTTCCATAGAGGCTATACCATTTTACCTACCAGCAATACACAAGGGTACCAATTTCTCCACATCCTTGTCAACACTTGCTGTTGTGTCTTTTTCGTTATAGTCATCCTACGGGGCATAAAGTGGTACCTCATTGTGGCTTTGATTTACATTTCCCTAATGACTAATGATGTTGAGCATCATTTTCATGTACTCTTTGGCTATTTGTATATCTTCTTTGAAGAAATATCTAGTCAAATCCTTTGCTCATTTTTAAATTGGGTTGTCTTTTTTATGGTTGAGTTATAAAGACTTCTTTATATGTTCTGGTTATAAGTCCCTTAACAGATATATGATTTGCAAATACTTTCTCGCATTCCGCGGGTTGTCTTTTTACTTGGTGTGTTCTTTTTTTTTTTTTTTTTTTTTTTTTTTGAGGTATGTGGGCGTCTCACTGTTGTGGCCTCTCCCGTTGCGGAGCACAGGCTCCGGACGCACAGGCCCAGCGGCCATGGCTCACGGGCCCAGCTGCTCCGCGGCATGTGGGATCTTCCCAGACCGGGGCACGAACCTGTTTCCCCTGCATCGGCAGGCGGACTCTCAACCACTGCGCCACCAGGGAAGCCCTGGTGTGTTCTTTAATGCAAGAATTCTAGTAGCAGCCTCCTGACTCATCACCTTCATGATTATGCCAGTTAGCAGCTATTCTGGGGTCTTGTTCTGGAAGTCATTCCTGGAGCCCACTCCTCCAGCCCTCCCAACTATTTTGTTTAAACCTCTGATTCCCTGTATCAAATCCTTTTCTGCTTAAAATCGAGTGGTTTCTGTTTCCTGCAACTGATCCCTGACTAGTAAACAGCACAACTTGAAAACTTCGAGCAAGGATGTGACATGTCATTTTGCTAGAGCTGATGTGCAGCCCAACTATAATAATAATAAATTCCTGGAAAGTCAAATTTGGACACACCTTTGCCAATCCCTTCATTTGTCAAATGAAGGAAGGAAATGGAGACACAGTGAGGAAGACACAAAAACCATGATGCTGAGGACCTGCACCTCCCTCTCCCATCTCGCAGGGCCAGCAGACCTTAGCTGATCTTGCTTCATGAAATCAGCGGGATCTAGGTCACGTAAATCCAATGAGGCCAGCCCTGCCAACCTTACTGCAGCTGATTGGACACAGGATTTGGGCCCAAGCCAAATGCTGCTGTGAACAACATGGATGTGATGGAGGCCACGCACCCGTGTGAGGCCGTCTGGAATGAGAGAGGTAAGTGCTAGGAGCACATCCAGAGCATGTTGCCAGATCATTGTTCCTGTTCTCCAGGGATCTGCTTGGGGCCCCTGAGATGGCTTCCCCTGATACCCCACATCCTCTGAGTCCATACCATGGCCCCCATTCCTGAAAGTCATCTGAGCACCTGAAGAAGCTAGGAACATACCCAGCCATGGCCACTGATTTTCTGGAGATCGAAGCCTGGTCAAAAAAGAAGCAGGCTGCAAACCCAGATCTGGAATTCATGCTCTTCCCACTCCAATATGGCTGTCCCTCATGCAGACATGAGGGAGAGGGCTTCATGAGTGGAGGGTGACAAAGAGAGAAGACTGCTGGTTCTTTGTGGCTGAATTATCAGGCCTGAGTTGTCATCACAAGGATCCAGCAAGGGCAGGATAACCACCCCTCCTCTTACTTTTGTGCGTCTGCCTTTGTGAGTGGCTTGGGATATAGTTCCAGCTCTGGATACTGCTTTGTCATTCCTTAGGCACCAACCTTTGAGGAAATCCACTCATTGCTCACCATATGTGGACAGCTGCTCTGTTCAGGCTCTGTGTCAGGGCACAGAAACTGACATCCAGAGACAGACCCAGGCCCTGGAGATGGAAAATCACCAATGAAAAAAACACTTCTTGAAATCATAGATGTGAATGAAAGGGAAATTGGCCTTCTCTTTTCATAAACCTTTAACCAGTGAGTGCAGGAAAGGAGCAGCCAGGAAAAGGAGGAGGAGAACCAGGAATGAAGGAAATGATGGGGTGAGGATTTCAGGAAGGAAAGCAGAGTTAGCTGACATGTGAGACAGGTCAAGCTGGCCAAGGGCAGGATTTGTCACAGGGGAAGTAACTGGTAACTTTGGAAAGAGCAGTTTCAAAAGATGGCAGCAATAGAAAACTGATTTCGTTTAGTTGAGGTGTGAGTGAAAAGTAAGGAGGTACTGCTAAGAAGAGGAGTTCTGTTTTGTTTTGTTTTTTAAGTACAAGAGATTCAAGCATGTTTGGAGGCTCAGGAGAAAATAGGGTAGAAATGGAGAGAGTGAAAATATAAGAGAAAGGATGCTATTAGATGGTGCTTTGTCTTTAGGAAAATAGAGGGATGGGATCAAGGGCACAGGCAGAGGGGTTGGCTGTGGACATGAGAAGGAACCCCTCTGCTCTCAGCTTGGAGGGAGGTGGAGACCACCAGGAGATCTAGTCTCCTTCCCCAAAAGGGATAAACGTCACCATGAGAAGATATAAAATGCCTGCCACAGAACAGATGGTTGATAAATATCAAGCCTTTCCTCCCTTCCCTGGCGGTGCAGTTTCAGTCCCCTGAGGCCACATGTGACGTCACTCTGGGATGTTTCAAGGCTAAAGAACACAGTTCCAACTGGAGAAATTAAAGGCAATCCCAAGCTTTTCTGGAATTCCAGGGGAGTAGAGGCTGCTTTCTCCTGAGGTTCCAAAGCTGGGAAGTTGTAAGCACGGATCTTCCACTGCATGGGCAGAGACTGCCTGATACTGAAACCAGCACAGATGAAGGCAGAGCTGAGAAATGGAGAGAAGACAAGAGACAGAGGCACCTTTGAGCATACCAGATGACACTGGGTTTTTTTTTGTTTTTTTTTTGTGGTACGCGGGCCTCTCACTGTTGTGGCCTCTCCCGTTGCAGAGCACAGGCTCCGGACGTGCAGCCTCAGCGGCCATGGCCCACAGGCCCAGCCGCTCTGCGGCATGTGGGATCTTCCCAGACCGGGGCACGAACCCGTGTCCCCTGCATCGGCAGGCGGACTCTCAACCACTGCACCACCAGGGAAGCCCTGGGGTTTTTTTTTTGTTATTGTTGTTGTTGTAGTTTGGCCACGCCACATGGCTGGTGGGATCTCAGGTCCCCGACCAGGGATTGAACCAGGGCCACAGCAGTGAAAGCACCGAATCCTAACCACTAGACCACCAGGGAACTCCCTATGTGACATTAACGCCAGGATCTAACCATGCCTAAGGCCCCCAAACTTTCCCAGAACGTCATCCAACAAATTCCTTCCCGCTACCCAAAGCCCATTTCTGTTAGGATTCTGTCACCTGCAACTGAAGTTCTGACTACTATGAGAAGTGGGGTGTTGCCAGTGGTGTCCCTGACACGTGGAAATGGCTGAGTTGAGGTGAGGTACAGAACAGTGAGGATTTTCCAACTGTTGGGAAAATCCTGGGATTTTCCATTCCCAGGAGGCTAGGAGGTCAGCATTCCCTGAGATGCAGCTTCAAGGCCAGGGTCTCCTGAAGCTCAGACCATGTACCTGACATAGGTGGGATGTTAAGGGGACTTGATAAAAATTTGTCAGAGGGTTGTGTGTGTTGGCTATTTTCCCAAGCCTTGATTTCAGAGTCAAAGGCATAAATTTTGCAGAAAGAATAATGAAGAGTAAAAGCTAACATTTCTGAGGCACTCATCATGTGCCAGGCTCTCAGTGCTTTACGCATATGAACTCATTTAATCTTCACAATAACACAAAGAAATGGGTACCATTGTTATTCCCCATTTTACATTTGAGGAACTGAGGCATGAAAGAATTTTCCCAAGATCACAAAGCTAGACAGGGATAGAGCTATGACTTGAATCCAGGCAACATGACCTCTGAGCTTATGTACCTACAGTTTTGCTAAGAGAGATAGCCCGTAGCCAGCAATCCAAGCTGATGCAGAGTCTGATGGTCACATGCTTTGCAGGATTGAAAAAGCTCATCTGTTCACGTCAAAGCTAAAGTGAGTGGGAATGAAGGCAGGGAGGTAGGAAGCACAACCTCTCCCAAACCCTTCCTACCTGTTCCCACTAAGAGGACAGTGACCCTATGTAAAGAGCCTTCCAGTGGGATGCAGCCTAGTGGTCAGGGGCAGCCAGCTGTGCCTTCCCCCCATGCCTGGTGTTCACAGTTGCTTCAAGGCAGAGGTGAAGCTGGAGGCCCTGAGCTGAGGACTGGGAGGTCCTGTTGCTAAGACCCTGTATACCAAGATCAAGGTCTAGATTTAGGGACCATAATTCATCATTCTTCTGACTTGGTTATTAACTCATGGAGTTATCCAAATGTGAATAGCCAGAAAACTTACACAGCTTTTAAGGGGGTGGTTCTGTGAGAGAAACCCCAATCCTGGCACGTGGAATCCTGTAATTGATCAACCCCAGGGGCAATGTCTTGGCCCCAAACAATACCAATCGGAAATCCTCAAAATTCTTCTAAAATGTGGCCACAGTTACAATGGTTAGATGAGATTCCCCCAACCTGGCAGAGCAGCCAGACTGGCCTCATTTTATCAAAGCAGGGAATCCTTGCTGTTCTCACTCTGCAGGATACAATACACACCATGGACCACTGGGTGATTTTTCCCCTCCTCTCCTGTTCAAAATGGGATTGCTTATTTATAATTACCTTGTGTTCCCTTCATCAATGCACCAAGGTATTAGGGGCTGATTAACTTTATTGTTTATCTATAGCAGTATTTCCCAAACTTTTTGGTCTCAGGATCCCTGTACACTCTGAAAAATTGAAGACCTGAAAGAGCTTTTGTTTATGTGGATTACATTATTGATATTTGCAATATTATAAACTAAAATTAAGAATTAAAAATATTTATTAAAAAATAATAAACCCATCAATGTTAAAGTAAATAATACCCTTTTCAATGAAAAATAATTACATTTTTCAAATCAAAAAAATGAGTGAAAAGAATGACATTGTTTGACATTTTTGCAAAGTTCTTTAATGTCTGACTTAATAAAAGGCAGCTAGAATTCCCATATCTGCTTCTTTATTCAATATGTTGAGATATGTTGTTTTGGCTGAAGTACATAAAGAAAATTCAGCCTCACACAGGTATATAACTGGGAAAAGGAGGAGTATGTTAAAAGGATTTTCAGGGCTTCCCTGGTGGCGCAGTGGTTGAGAGTCCGCCTGCCGATGCAGGGGACACGGGTTCGTGCCCCGGTCTGGGAAGATCCCACATGCCGCGGAGCGGCTAGGCCCGTGAGCCATGGCCGCTGAGCCTGCGCGTCCGGAGCCTGTGCTCCGCAATGGGAGAGGCCACAACAGTGAGAGGCCCGCGTACCGCAAAAAAAAAAAAAAAAAAAGGATTTTCAGATAATTGTGAATATTCCTCTTTGATACTCTACCTAAACTTGACAAGTCATAGTTTTGTAAAATTTAGTTTCAATGTGGAATCTGAAACCATATCTGTCAACTTTCCATTACATTAAAATACATTGGTCTATCTTGCACTTTGAATTCATCCTTAACCTGTGCATGATTTTGTACAGCCATGTGTTGGTCACCTGGAAAGTATTGATTGGTTCACTGAGTTATACAGATCTTCCAAATGTTGACGCATTTCATTATACAATATAAAAATCATATATGTTAATGTCACCACTAGAAGTCTTTAATATTGGGAAGCTGCTAAGCTCACGGCAGTGGATACCAATTTTCCAAACACCTAATTTTCACTCAAAAGTTCAAATTTTATCTTTGGCATCAAATATTGTCAATTTTTTTCCCTTGAATTGACAGGCTCACTTCCTTCATTTTAGAGAAAATGCCTGCAAAATAACCTACATTTCCATAACCACAGTATGTCTTTCAATCCTTCTTTCAAGTAGAAATGGTGCTCATGAAAAAAAGCAGCTAGTTCATCTTGCAACTCAAACAATTGCACAAGTGCTTTTCCTGGAGACAACCATGGCACTTAGGCAGACAGCAGAATTCTTCCCATTTTGTCAAAATATTTAAAAGAAGTATACTCAAGGGTAGAGAGTTAATAAAGTTAATAATTTTTACTGTTTCATCAAGTCATCCTTAAATGAATCTGGTATATTTATTTTTTTGTTGTGCGTGCACAGCAGTGACGGATACAATGACTACAAGGATATCCTGGAGCCCCTACCTTTCATAGTGCTAAGGGGACAGCTGTTTGACCCACCATCGCTTTTCTGCCATCAAAACTGGAAAATAACATCTTAGAATTATGATAAAAATAGTTTTGACTTCACAGACTCCCCGATAAAGTCTTGGGGATCCTCAGAGGTTTGCAGACCACATTTGGAGAACCACTACCAATGCTTTATTCATCAGTTAACAAATATGTATCATGCATCTACCATGTCCCTAACTAACACCATTTCAGGCCCTGAGTTTTGAGTAGTGAGCTTTATATGAGATACTTAAGGCCTCTGCTCTCATATGACCTACATTCTTGTAGACAGAGCAGAAAATTAATATATAAATGAACAAGGTTATTTCACCTAGAGAAAAGTACCTTGGAAAACTAAAACTCTGTACTCCTTGAACATTATATAGTAATGAATGTCAATTATTTCTCAATAAAACTTAGGGGAAAAAAGAAAAGAAAACTGGGTAATTTAATAGAAAGAGGCTTTGGGGTAATTTATGTTCACTGTTCAATATGGTGTCCACTAAACCCTGTGCCTATTGAACTTTAAATTTTAATTACATAAATTAAATAACTCAGTTTCTCAGTCATACTAGCCACATTTTTTTTTTTTTGCGGTACGCGGGCCTCTCACTGTTGTGGCCTCTCCCGTTGCGGGGCACAGGCTCTGGATGCTCAGGCTCTGCGGCCATGGCTCACGGTCCCAGCTGCTCCGCGGTATGTGGGATCTTCCTGGACCGGGGCACGAACCCGTGTCCTCTGCATCGGCAGGCGGACTCTCAACCACTGCGCCACCAGGGAAGCCCCTAGCCACATTTTAAGTGTTCGGTAACCACATGTGGCTAGTGGCCACCCTATTGGACTGTGCAGGTATAGAGCATTTCCATGATTACAGAAAGTTCTACTAGACAGCACTGATATAGACAGTGAGACAGAGAAAAGATTTGAGGACAGAGTATTGAAGGCAGAGGGACCAGCAGGAGCAAAGATCTACTTTAGTGCCTTGAAAGAAAAGGAAGAAGAGCAGGTGGCTGAAGTGCAGTGATTGAGAGGAGAGTGGTAGGATGTGGTATCAGAGAGGTGAGTGGGGACCTCGGCATGTTGGACATTGTAAGCTGTGGTGAAGCCCTACATAGGCCACTAAAGGGAGGTGTTTATTTTGTTTTGTTTTTAATTTATCTTTGACCATGCTGTATGGCTTGCAGGATCTTAGTTCCCTGCCCAGGGATTGAACCCGGGCCCTTGGCAGTGAGAGCACCACCAGGGAATTCCCAGGGAGGTGTTGATATGACCTGATTCATGTTTTTGAAAGATCACTCTCTTTGCAGTGTAGAAAATAGATTTTAGGGGTAGATTAGAGGGGCCAGTTAGGAGGCTACTAGATGCAGGGAGTGACCGTGGAGATGGAAACAGGCTGTTTGATTTAAGATGTATTTTGGAGGTAGGACGACAGGACTTGTCGACGGAGAGAATATGGAGAATGAGAAAAAGGCAGGAATCGGAAATGCGTTTTATGTTGTTGGCTTGAGCAACTAGGTAGATGATGGTGCCATTTATTGAGACGGGGAAGACTGGAGGGAGAATGAATTAAGGGGAGTGGAACTAAGGGCTCTTCTTGGGTATATTCAGTTTAGATGGCCATTAGATGACAAGGAGGCATTTGGGTACACAAGTTTGGCACTTAGCGAGTGGTCAGAGTTGAAGATATATATTGTTGTTACTGACATTATCATTGACACATTGGTAGTATAAAAGCCAAGAGACTGGATGAGATCACTCAGAAAGAGGGTGCAGATGGAGAAGAGACCTTTGCCCAAATTCTTAGGCACGCCATCATGAAGCGTCAAGAGAGTGGAGGCTCTTAAGAAGCTGAAGAATTGAGAAGGCAATAGAGAAAGTAATCTGGAAAGATAGGAGATAGGTGTCAGGGAGTAGGGTGCTGAAACGTAAGGTCTTAGAGGTAGTATAGTTACTGAAGATGACAAGGTCAAGGGTTTGACCTTAGAATGGGTAGTTGAAAACTACCATGCAGGGTCTTAGCAAAAGGACCTCCCAGTCCTCAGCTCAGGGCCTCCAGCTTCACCTCTGCCTTGAAGCAATTGTGAACACCAGGCATGGGGGGAAGGCACAGCTGGCTGCCCCTGACCACTAGGCTGCATCCCACTGGAAGGCTCTTTACATGGGGTCACTGTCCTCTTAGTGGGAACAGGTAGGAAGGGTTTGGGAGGGGTTGTGCTTCCTACCTCCCTGCCTTTATTCCCACTCACTTTAGCTTTGACGTGAACAGATGAGCTTTTTCAATCCTGCAAAGCATGTGACCGTCAGACTCTGCATCAGCTTGGATTGCTGGCTACGGGCTGTCTCTCTTAGCAAAACTGTAGGTACATAAGCTCAGAGGTCATGTTGCCTGGATTCAAGTCATAGCTCTATCCCTGTCTAGCTTTGTGATCTTGGGCAAATTCTTTCGCGCCTCAGTTCCTCAAATGTAAAATGGGGAATAACAATGGTACTATTGTTATTGTGAAGATTAAATGAGTTCATATGTGTAAAGCACTGAGAGCCTGGCACACGACGAGTGCCTCAGAAAGACCCACTGTGTTGGGTCTTCATTGCTGTGCGCAGGCTTTCTCTAGTTGCGGCCAGTGGGGGCTACTCTTCGTTGCAGAGCGTGGGTTTCTCATTGTAGTGGCTTCTCCTTGCGGAGCACAGGCTCTAGGCACGCGGGCTTCAGTAGTTGTGGTGCGTGGGCTCAGTAGTTGTGGCTCGCAGGCTCTAGAGTGCAGGCTCAGTAGTTTTGGTGCCAGGGCTTAGTTGCTCCATGGCATGTGAGGTCTTCCCGGACCAGGGATTGAACCCGTGTCCCCTGCATTGGCAGGCGGATTCTTAACCACTGCGCCACCAGGGAAGTCCCTGTTTCTTTTTCAAGATTGTTTTGGCTTATTCTGGGTCTTTTGCATTTCCATATGAATTTTATGATCAGCTTGTCAATTTCTGCCAAAAAAAAAAAGGCAGCTTGGATTTTGGGGAGAATTGCCATCCTAACAGTATTAAGGCTTACAATCCATGAACACAGGATGTCTTTCCATTTAGTTATGTCTTCTTAAATTTCTTTTATGTTACTGATTTTAAGCAGAAGAGTGACGTGATCTGATTTATACTTTAGGAAGATTACTCAGTAGTATGAAAAAACAATTGGGGAAAGAGATGCTGCGTGAACAAGGACAATAGTAGCAGAGACAAAGAGGAAGCACTAGTTACAGAAATATCTATGATGTAAATCGGCAGGACTTGACGACTGACTTTATGTAGAAAGAGAGGAAAGAGGGCTTCCCTGGTGGTGCAGTGGTTGAGAGTCCGCCTGCCGATGCAGGGGACGCGGGTTTGTGCCCCGGTCTGGGAAGATCCCACATGCCGTGAAGCGGCTGGGCCCGTGAGCCATGGCCACTGAGGCTGCGCGTCCAGAGCCTGTGCTCCGCAACGGGAGAGGCCACAACAGTGAGAGGCCTGTGTACCGCAAAAAAAAAAAAAAAAGAGAGAGGAAAGAGTAAAGAATGAGTCCCAGGTTTTTGGCTTGGGTACCTCATGATGCCAACCCACTGAGGTAGAAAATACACAAGAAGCAATCGGGGGTAAAAGTTGGTACATGTTGAGCTTGAGGTGACTGGACACCCAGGTGGAGAGGTAAGATCATTGGATATTTAAGTCTGATCCTCAGGGGAGCTGTCTAGTCTGGGAGAATCATCCTATAAAAGGGGAGCCATGAGACTACATGAATTAACCAATGGGACCCATGAAGGAAGCAGCAAGGATACAGAGGAATACCCATATTTAAAGGTTGAGCTGTTGACAAAAAGTCTACAATGGAGACTGAGAAGGAACGGCCAGAGGTAGGAGGAAAACCGGGAAGGAGGTGTGTTACAGGAGTACGGAGAGAGTGGCTGATAATAATAAGTTAGGAACTGAAATGCTTCGTTGGATTCAGTGTGGTCAGAAGTCACTGGTGACCCGGAAGAGGGCTCTTCCAGAGGAGGGCTGAAGCGCACCGCTGTGGAGTGTGGAGGGGGTGGTAGTTGAGAAGATGGAAACAGCATGTAAAGATAATTCATTTCAGAAGTTTGGAGGGGAAGGGAAAGGAAGTACAAAAGCAGTAAGTAGAAATGTAAAGGGAGCCAAGGGTAGGTGTGTTTTTTTAGGATAGAAGAGACTTGGGTATGTTTATAGGCTGACGGGAAAGACTTGGCAGGAAGGAAGAGGGTGAGGAATGAAGTGTGGTCCATGTGGAGCTGTAGGAGTGACTGGGAGAGAGAGCGAGGTGAGTGGATTTAGAGCCATGCTTTCCACGTTTTAACATGCAGACTAATCACATATCTCAAACCTCCCCTCTTCTCTCCATCTTCGTAGTCACCATCCTGTTCCAAGTCCCCTACATTCCTCATTTCTCACCTGGACTAGTGAGCTGGCCTTCAGATGCTCAACCTTGTGATGTAGGCTTGGTGGGAAAGAAGCCAGGAGGGGGTTAACTGAACAGAAGAAAGGAGAATGGGCTGGTGGCCTCTGGGAAGTCAGAGGATGAGGTCATGGGAGTCAAAAGACCAGCATGGTGCAAGAGAAGTCTTTGTGGGATGCTCAAGGCTGGGATTTCAGAGGGGACCGTTCAAGGCATGAACCCAGACAGGATGGCTGGGGTCATGATGAAAGTCACTGAGGAGGTCAAGGAAGAGTATTGGAGGGTCCTTCACATGGATGAGCAGGACAATTTGGAATGACTGCCTCACCAAAATCTGGAAACCCAAGTCCTTGATAGATGAAAGGGGATGGCAGAGAGGGCAACAGATCAAGGTGATGAGAAGGGGTGGCAGAGTAAAGCCAGGAGTCAAGAGTCTCAGAGGAGAAAATTACATACACACATAGGAAAAAACCCTCCAGAATGTGAATGCTGATTATCCGTGGGGATAGGGAGGATTATGAGTAGTTCTGATTTCTTCTCTATACTTTCCTGTTTTTTTCCTCTGTTTTCTACAATAAGCTTTAAAAAAGAAAAAAGAAAGAAAAAGAAAGAAATGTAAAAGATAGAAAATATACAAAGAATAACAAACTCCCCATTCACACCATGTAGAATTTGTCATTGTAAATATGCCTAAGTCCCCTTCAACCACCTCCTCCTCTCAGCATGATCACTTGGCTTTTCATTTTATGTATGTGTGTGGAAAGACACAAAATTGAATATGGTAGGGTCCGTGTGTGATTGTTCTACTTAGAGGGAGGAAGTATTCTAATAATCAGGGAGGAAAAAGCCTTTCTCAGGTGAAGAGGACTTGCACAAGGACTGGAAGCCTGAACCCCCTTCCCAGCTGAGCAGCCCAGCGGGGAGGCCATGCCCTTGGAAGACCCAGAGTCCAATTTAAGTGTACTGGGCCACACCTGGTTGTTAAGTGTTCCAGGAAGAGAGAGAATTTCTATTTGTATTTCTCTGGCTAGGTTTCAACCAACTCTCATATCTCTCAAGTCTTTTTATGGCTCAGAAATCTGGGAAGGCAATCACTATCTCCATTTGACAGATGGGGAAACTGAGATCTGGGGAAGGGCTGTGAGCTGCCAGGGTGTCACAGTGAGTTGGTGGAGCACAAGGGGCTAGTGCTCTAGCCTGGGGTTCTTTCCAGAACCCCAGAACCCTAGCCAGTGTGCAAAAGGGTGAGGCGCAGGCAAGGGACACTGGACAACTCAGACGAATGGACTTTGGTCACTTGGCGATAAGCAAAGAGAAATGGCAATAACTTCAGGGCGCTTAGGCTGGACCATGGCCGAGAAACTGTGTCAGAAGAGAAACAGGTGGGCCGTTCCCTCCTCAGAGGCCCCAGAGAGTAGGCCCACTCCCTGGAGACTATGGCTCCCCTGTCCCCCACCACACTCAGGAGCAGCCTTCACAGTTAAACAGATCTGGATTCAAGTCTCAGCTCTACCAATGATACATGCTGTGTGCTCTTTGAAAAGCCCCTTTACCTTTCTGGGCCTCAATTTTCTCATCTGTAAAATGGGGTAATAATCTTTAACTCTCAGTATTGTTCTAAAGATAGAAAGAGAGAACCCTCATTTATTCATCTGAAAGCAAAGACATTTAAAAGGTCTGGGTCCCCAGCCTAATTCCAGACTGCCCCAGTTGGGGTCAGTGTCAAGGGGACAGCCTGACACTGATAGAGAAGCCACATGCACGCACATGCATGAGATTTGACATTGGCTTTGCAGTGACCACACGTGCTCTCCAGGGCAGCCCTTGGGAGGTGGACTTGGTCATCAGTAAGTTGTGTGCCCCACACACAAGGCCCATGCATTCAGTGGACAGCTGGTGTTAGATGCATCAGCCAGCCCCTACCCTCAAGGCCACTGACCAGTGGGGTAGGGGGTGCAGACTGTGAATTGATGCTGCCCAGATACCACGGAAGTGCCTCCCAGAGGCCTGCCTGAGGGCCAAGAGCCCAGGCTGGCAGCCACAGCACGGCCACATTAGAGAAAGGGCACTGAGACCCCTACTCCACCTCTTCCGCTGGACACTCCTGTGTGAGTCCATTTCTACATGTTGAGGATGAAACAAAGGGTCATTCTGGCACATTAAAGGGGCACAGTAACCAATAGCCAGGAATAGTAAAGCTCTTGTTACATGCTCCTGCTAAGTCTGCACTTTGCAAAGATACTCTAGAGGGTTTTCAAAGCATTTTCTTACCTCACTTTTGTATCTCACCATGACTTTAGGGGACAGGAATTATTATCTCTGATTTTCTGAGAAGGGAACAGAGACCCCCCCATCCCCACCCCCACAAGTAAAGCACCTTGCTCAGCATGTGGCCGAAGACCCTCAGGCCACGGCAGGGAGGAAACCTGAGGTCACGGCGCAGGTCAAGGACAGAGCCTGGCTCCCGAGGTAGTGCTCTTTCACCACCCACTGTTGCACTTCCCCACCCTCTAGAAAGAAGTGGATTCCCAGCCCTCACCCCGGGGCTTTCGTGTCCAGCTGCCCACCAGGTCGTGACAACCACGCATCAGGCCCCCATCTCACTCCCTAGCCGGGAAGATCGCAGCTCCTCTAGGCTTCAGTTTCTATCTGTAAAATGGGCATCACTGGAGCGGGGTGGACTGCGGGGGGTTGCTGGCCGGGTGCCGGCCGACATCGAGGCGGGTGGGTGAGACCAGCGCTGTGACTCAGCCGGGCGGGCCAGGAAGGGCTGCCCAGCCGGTCAGACCGGCCCGGGATGCAAACGAGCCGCCAGGGCCCTCCCGGGGCCCGGCCGCCCAGGGGTTGACGGGAAAGGAGGCCGGCCGGGCGCCGGGCGCTCCGGGCTCGAGGCGGGAAGTGGGCGCGGCGCGGGCTCTGCTGGGCACTCGGCAGCTGCGGACCAGTATGGGAGTGGGGCCGCCCGGCCGCCCGCAGCGTCTGGAGCCCCGCTGAAGCCGCCGCGGAGACCCCGCTCGGGAGCCGAGATGTGTCTGCGCCTGGGTGAGCCGCGGGGGGACGGCCCGGGAGACCCGAACCCATCCCAGATCCTCTGGCAGGGGCGGAGCACTGTCGTGGGCGCCCGGAACCCCGGGGTCCAGGCCGCCTTCTCTGCAGGTCACTTTCTGCTCTGGGCCTCAGTTTCCTCAGCACTGAGCTGGCGAGAGGAGGGCTTCTGGTATCTTCCGATGTGGGGTAGCACCACGGCCTCTCGCCCGCCCCCACTGCTCCCCGCTCTCCTTTCTTGCGGAGGAGGCACCCCCAGGTGGGAGGAGAGCAGCCAACCCCCACTGCCCACAGAAGGGAGAGCACAAGGAGGGCATTCAGTTCCGAACCAGAGGCTGCCTGCCCTCGGCTTCCTCAGCCTCCCAAAGGGCTCCGGCTCCCACACCCTCCACTCCCCCAAACCGGGCCAGGTGAGAAGGGCCACTGGCAAACACGATCCAGACAGAGGAGTAGGACTGATGTGTCCCCTCCTCTCACTCCCTGGACACAATGATGCTGCTCTTGGGCATCAGACAGACCTGGGGAGTCCCTACTCTCTAGCCAAGAGAACTCGTGAGCCTTGGTTTCCTCATCTGTAAAGTGGCGAGGGAGCACCACCTCCTAGATCCCTCCTGAGCCAGGGACTGCCCTGAGACTCTGTCTAGTGCTCCAGGCACAGCCCCACGCTGGCACTGTACCTCCAGTTTGACAAGTCTTGGTCCTGGGATGCTGTTGTTCATGAGCTCAGCCCTGAGCTGGGTGGTGTCTGGGTGGCCAGGTAGGTGGGTGGATGGGGTGAAGTGGGTCAGGCCCCTGGGACAAAGCTGCCATGCCCCTTCCTGTTTGGCCAGCAGCTAATCTTCATGATGCCATCCAGTCCCACGGTGCCTGTCCAGCCCATCGTCTGCCCTCTGCTTCTCCTCGATCTGGTACAGCTCCAGAGGGTCCTGAAGGCTCCAAGGATCTCAGAGACCGGCTAGACCAACCCCTTCCCATTTTACATATGGGGAAGCTGGGGCCCAAAAGGGAGAGAGGCTGGTGTAAAGTCGCACAGAGGGTCTGTGTGTCTGAGTAGCCCCAGCCCTCTCTGCTCCCGGGGGCTTCCTCTGGGCGCAGCGCCCCCAGGGACATCCGGTCTAGGGATTCCTTCCTTCCTCTCTCTCTTTCTCTCTGGCTGCAAAACTCCCATATATGAAATATGACCCAATCCTTGCTGCCACAGATGAGGACACTGAGGTCTAGGAAGGGACTCACAGGTCCCACAAGGAGCAGCTAAAGGAAGAAGGGGGTGCTGTTTAGTTCTAGGGGCCAGGCCAGTCTTCCAGTCTCACAGAGCTGGCTAGAGTGAGGGGGCTGGTGGGCCTAAGGGGCCAGCATGGTGCAGAGCCAGGACCCAAAGGGGACATTCCGAAGAGCAGATCTGGAACAGCCGGAAGGAGGGCTCCTGATCCTGGGGGTGTGCAGATAGGGGCCGAGCAGCCACTTGGACACTCAGAGAGGATTTGCATATGAGTCCCTGATGTTCTTTTGACCTCAGCCTCCTGCACCTTGCTGTGTCCCTGCCTAGTGCCCCTGCACCAAGAGCTCGCTTTTCCCAACACCCCCCGGGTATGCCCCACTTTCCCATCCATCTCCTCATGGGACCCTCCTTCCCCACTGGGAAACAAGGGTTATTCTTCCCATTTTACAGATGGGGAAATGAAGACTCAGAAGTTTGAGTATTTTGCTGGAGTCAGTTCAGCAATTGTGAGTTGAGTATCTACTGTGTGCCAGGCTCTTTACACCAAACTGAATCCTGAATAGAACCTGATCCCTGCCCAGTGAACTAGGGGCTCCTTGGGGCCTGGGCAGTGACCATCAAGCTCTCTGTGGTACCTCAGGGCCTGGCATGGAGCAGGCACTCAGTGAACATTGATGTAACAAATGTATGGATGAAAAAAATCAGTGGTTGCAAAGCTTAGTGGAAGGATCATGGGTCTAGAGCTAGAGACCTGGGTTCAAATCCTAACTGTGCCACGCATGACCTTGAACAATAACAAGGACTACTACTTTTTATTAAGTACCACCTGTATGCTTTTCCAACCTTAGAGATCCAAGGACTCTCATGAAAGCACTGTGAACCCCTTTTCCTGACGAGGAAACTGAGGCACAGAGAAGACAAGTTACTGGCCTCGAGTCACCCAGAAATAGATTTAGAAACCAATGTCCATAACTCCTGCAGGGGCCTCAGTTTTCTCCTCTGCCCAGCAGGATAAGCCCTACCCATGGCCCTGACATGGCTGTCCCTCACAGGTGGCCTGACTGTGGGTGACTTCCGGAAGGTGCTGATGAAGACGGGGCTGGTGCTGGTGGTGCTGGGCCACGTGAGCTTCATCGCAGCCGCTCTCCTCCACGGCACGGTGCTGCGCTATGTGGGAGCCCCCCACGATGCTGTGGCTGTGCAGTACCTTGTGGTCAACATCCTCTCTGTCACTTCCGCCATCGTGGTATGGCCAGGCTGGGAGGGTGGCTGGCAGGAGGGGTCTGGAGGGTGCTGGAAGGGGCTTCGATGAGTCCCCACCCACAGCCTGGGGTGGGCAGGCAGAGAGCCCCAAGTACTAACCCCTGTTCCGCCACTTACCGACGGCACCAGTCACCCAACCTCTCTTTGCCTCAGCTTCCTCATCTATAAGATGGGGATGGTAACAGTGTCCATCTGAGAGGGTCCTGATGAGTATTGAATGAGATCATCCACATAAAGTGCTGAGCACAGTGCCTAGCACATGGTTAACACTCACTACTGTGAGCTTGGATTATTTTTACAATAGGGAAATAGTCGAGGCACTGTTGGCCAGAAGGAAGGAGCATCAGCTCAGCTTGGGAGGGTTCACAGAGGTGGAGGCCCCTGAGGTGGGTATTGATGGATGAATAGGAGTTCAAAGATAGGCTGCAATTACCATATCCTGGGTATGAAGCCTGCTAGGGCCAGCAGGTAGGAGAGGAAGCTGGGATGGCTTTCAAGTATGGAGAATGGCAAATGCAAAGGTGTGGAGGTGGGAATGGATAAGGTCTGCTCTGGAGACACTGAAAAAACCAATTTGGGGGCTTCCCTGGTGGCGCAGTGGTTGAGAGTCCGCCTGCCGATGCAGGGGACACGGGTTCATGCCCCGGTCCGGGAGGATCCCACATGCCGTGGAGCAGCTAGGCCCATGAGCCATGGCCGCTGAGCCTGTGCGTCCGGAGCCTGTGCTCTGCAGCGGGAGTGGCCACAACAGTGAGAGGCCCGCGTACCGCAAAAAAAAAAAAAAAAATTTGGCAGGAGTTTAGCATTAGGCCTGGACTATAAGTGCTCAGTAAATGGTAGACATGGTTATGGCTGGATGTCAGTACCTGTTTGATGAATACCTGAATGAAGGGGCCTGGTATTCTCAAGTTCGTAAAGCCCTTTCCCAACTGTCAGAAGAGGTGGCTACAGCCTTTGGGGAACATCTGCACATCAGTGTCTTGAGTTCCATCCCTGCCACCTCCTGGCTGAGGGATTTCTTTCTCTCTCTAAGCCTGTTTCCTCCCCTGCAAAATGAAGCTCAGACAGCCTGCTGGCCCTAAAGCAAGGATCACGGGCCCTGGCAAGTAGGAGAGCCTCAGTCAGTGGGACAGAGCTAGGCTGTACAGATATGTGCAGTGTCCCTTGGGGTTACTATTATTGTTGTTTATTCGTCTCACCAACCTTGTGAGGAAGGCAGGCAAGGCAGTGAGCTCGGGGTGAGGAGGTCCACCACGGATGGGCTCTGGGCTGGACCACTTTAGCTGCGCTCTTATTTCCTCAGTTAATCCCCACAGCTCCCTGCAACACGGGGCCATTATTTTCCCCACTTTACAGAGGGGGAAACTGACTCAGGGATTCACCCAACCTCTTGCTGATACAAAGAAGCCAACCTGGATGTGAACCAATCTGTGGCTGACACCAAAGCCAGTGTCCTTTCCCTGAGCTCATTCCTGCTGAGTGGGCTTAGCCCAGAGAGTTTGAGGCACTTACTAGTGGCTGCACAGTGAACAGACATTGCTGGGCCCCCTATCATCTCACCTGCCTCCCGCGGGTCCAGCCCGTGCCTGGTAAAGTGAGGGAACTGAAGGAGGGAGCCCAGCTGAGTGGAACCCAGAAGATCCAGAGGGCAGCTGGTGGGCTTAACAGTGAGGTGGGCCCGCCTCTTGGGGCTGGGGGTGGTTAGGGGGGCCTGCAGGAGGGAGAACCCAAGCAGGTAAAGAGGAGCAGGAAAGGCCTTCCTGAGAAGGCACTGTGTAGGCGGCATCAAGCGCAGGCTCTGTGTGGGTGTCCGTATCCAGGGCGATGAGGAAAGAGCCTGGCCCAGGGTGGAGTTGAGAAACTGATGGGACAGGGGCCAGGTCACTGAGAGCCTGCGATAGTTAAAAATACTCCTAGGGATTTTGAATTCTACTCCATAAAGTATCCTGGTTTATTTTAAAGTAACAGTTTTGTTTTTAGTTCCTTGCCAGTTGAGTTACTGAGTTTCTTCCAAAATCTTTTCCACTCCAGGAAAACATGTCATATATATCCTGTGACATGGCTCTGTGGCCCTGGGATACACAGGTCCCTGCTTGAGAAATGCAGCTGTAGGCAGTGGGGAGTCATGGAAGGTTGTAGGCAGGGAGTGACTGTGTTTTAGAAACGTCACTTCAGGGCTGGACCATGAAGAGGCAGTGTCCCCCTGCAGATGGAGGTAATGAAACCAAAGCTAAGCAGGGGGTGCGGGTTTGGAGGGCTAGAGTTGGTGTTGGTGGAATCTTTGCTGGAGAGTGGCCCTGACCCCCTGCCCACTCTCCTCCAGCAGGGGGTCAGAGCTGACTTGAGCCTCCTCCACAGGTCATCACCTCAGGCATTGCAGTCATCGTGTTATCACGCTACCTCCCCAGCATACCTCTGGTATGTGGTACCTCCTGGGATGGGGCTGTGCGGGTAGGGGCAGCAGCCACCCCCAAGGGCCTGGCCTGCTTGGAGGGGGTGAGGCTGACCCCATGGGGGCCAGAGCTGCCCATGGGGCCGAGCCTGATGTCCACTGACCAGTGGCTTCCTCCATCCAGCGCTGGGCAGTGTTTAGCTCGAGCGTGGCCTGTGCCCTTCTCTGTCTGACCTGTGCTCTCAGCCTCTTGGCCTCGATTGCTGTGACCTTTGCCACCCAGGGCCAGGCACTGCTGGCTGCCTGTACTTTTGGGGACCCCGAACTACTGGAACTGGCGCCCAACTGTCCCTTCGACCCCACTCGCATTTACGTAAGTGCTCAGGCCTGGGATGGGGTGGGAGGGCCGCGAGGTGCTCATCAGAGGTGGGTAGGGTTCTTGGAGTCCTGCCCTCCACTCCCCAACCCCAGGCAGCCATCACTGCCCCCTGTCCCCCTACAGAGCTCCAGCCTGTGTCTCTGGGGCATCTCGTTACTGTTCTGCGTGGCAGAGAGTGTGTTTGCTGTCCGCAGTGCCCAGATCGCCCACCAGTTGCTGGAACTGAGGCCCTGGTTGGGGAAAAGCAGCCATCACATGGTAAGGCCTGCCATCCCCCCAAGCCCTGACTCTTCATACTTCCTGGGAGCCCCTGCTGGGGAGCTCAGGCTGATCTGTCCCCAACCCTCTGTAACGGGCCCCCACCTTGAAAACTGGGGCAATAGTTTTCTCCCCAGGACCAAAAGGAGAGACTTGGAGGCTCAGAGAACTCAGATCTCCCAGCTAAGTCATACAGCTGACACTTGGCTCTCCCAAGCCCCAGGATGAGTCTTGGGGAGGGGGAGAGGTATCTGGGCTGGAATTGGGGGCACTCCAAGGGTATGGCCTGACTCTTGCATAGTGGAGAGTAATGATGTCCCTTCACCCCAAAATCCTCCCAGACCCCCACCCGTCCCACTTTCTGGATGTCCTGGAGGAGGAGACTCAGACCCAGTGGGCCTGGTAGCCTCTGACGTCTCCACAGATGCGGGAGAGCCCAGAGCCTGTGGAGGACCATGACCTGCCGAGCTGCACTAGCTCTGGGCTGATGACCCTTTGACAGCTGTTGCCTCATCCAAGCCCTGTGGCCACTGTGGCCCTCCAGCCAAGTCTGCACTGTGATCAGGCCAGGATTCCTGGAGCCAGCCAAGAGGGCTCAATGCCACTCCAGGACCCGGGTGGGTCTTTCACCCCTTTCCTCCAGCCACCCAGCCCACTGCACTGAAACGAGACTTTATTCTGAAGATATTAAAAAGAACAGAGATGCTCCACGTGGATGCATGCAGCGGGGGAGGGGACTCGGCCGGGGGCCTGTGCTGCTCTCCCACACAGGACACTGTGGGTGGCGCTCTAGGTGTGTCTGCCCATCTGTCTGTGGGCCTGTGTGTGTATCTGAGAGAGACAAGACACACAGAGGGGTCCGTGGGTCTGTGTTCATCAAAATGCTGAAACGCAGGCGGGGATTCATGGGACTCACAGCTGGGGGGCTGGAAGCAGGAGGTTTTCCTTTTGCACCATGGCCTCTGGGCCAACAAGAGCAGGAGCAGGCAAAGTTGAGGCCCTCCTGCAGGGAAGGATGGCTCAAGGAAGGTTTCTCCTCAAGCCCCCAAACCTCTGGAATCCTTCTCTCCGTTCCAAATAAAAAGACAGGCATGATTCCCAACTCCACCAAGTCTGAGATCTACAAGGGTTGGGGTGGAGGCAGGGAAGCTTGCCCCGTGGGTGGCGGAGGGAAGTCTGGCCTCATGGCTGGGTGTGTGCGGGCGTGGGGGAGGGGGAATGGCTGACGTTCTGATAGCTAGGTAAGGGAGGGCTGACTGAGGGGCAGACCAAGCCAGAGCCTGTGTCTCTATCATTGCCGAAGGGAGATATTGCCTCCCGGATGGGGGGTGCTAACCACTTGCTGGCTTGGGACTTGGGGGGGCTGCAGGGTTCCTTTCTCCATAGCCCCTCAGAGTGCAGACCCTGGGGGTGGCAATCTGACCCCCAGCCTGGACAGACACAAGGGCGAGGAAGCTGAGAGCCGGGAGAGGGCCAATGAAGGCAGGGAGGGGAAACCTGGCTCCTCGCTCAGAACTGGGAGGCGCTGCTGGGGTCGCACTGCAGCAGACGCACGATGGACGGGTCGCTTTTGGCCCCGCGGATGAACTCCTCCAAGGACAGCTTGCCTGCGGGGTGAGGGAAACAGTGACGGAGGAGAAGGCAGCAGCAAAGCGAGGGGCTGAAGAGCCGAGCCGCGGGAAAGGAAGAGGGGTGGCTCCCGCCCCGGGGTGGCTCCCGCCCCGCCCCGCTCCTGCCTCCTCACCGTCGTTGTTTGTGTCCATTTGGCGGAAGATCTTCTCAGTCCTCTTTTCCGGGGTCGACTCGTCCTCCGGCATCTTCATCACGGACGAAACCATCTTGTAAATGGCCTGGGGGGCAGGTGGGGAGGGAGTGAGGGGGAGCCTGCCTGATCCCTCCACCCCCAACTTTCCAAAAACGTCCCCAGGTGCGCTGATGATCGCCGCTCCCGCCAAGGTGAGGCGGAGAGGGGGTGACGGAGGAGTGGGGGAACTGGGAAGTTCTGAGACTGAAAAGGTTTCCAGAAGAGGGGGCTATTGGAGAGAGCCCTGAACAAGTTCCCTTGGAGCGCTCGGTGGGAAAGGAATTGCTGGCAGAGGGATCTGCATGTACAAAGGCCCCAGAGCGGGCAGCCCTGAGTGGACGCCGAGAACTTGGGGATGGCTGAATGCAGGGGGTCAGGAGAGATGTTGGAGGACATTGGGGCCCAGATGGAGAAGGGCCTGGAACGCCCGGCCAAGGAGCTTGTGCCGGACGCCCCAGGTTCCCAGTTAAGTCCCAGGTTGAAAGAGCTGCTTCTCAAAAACTTCGGGGCTCCGGGCGGCCCGCCCTCGATGGCCGACAGGGGGCGCAGGGCGAAGGGGATGACACTGGGCTGCGATGCCACTGTGGCCGGCAGGGGGCGTAGAGCCGCCCTGAGAGCTGGAGGGCCGGAGGCAGCTGGGTCCACAAGGAGCGGGGGATATTATGCAAATAAACGCACGTGAGTACCTGCCCGGGGCGGGGACAGCCTCGGCTGTGCTGGGCCGAGGACGGCTGCTGCCAGATGCAGGAGCTTCGGAGGCGACTCGAAGGAGGGTTTTTGCGCTAAGCGTACACAGAGCACAAAGGACTTGGCCTGTGGGCTGGGTCCCGGCGCCTCAGTCTGCCAGCTTTTTGCTACTGACACCTCCTCCAAGAAGCCTTCCTTCTCCCATCCCATAAACTTCCCTAGCCTCAGATCCGGCTTTGGCCTCCGCAGTGGTCTCTTCCGGCCTCTCTAGGGTCTGTCCCCAACGCTGCCTCTGAGACCTCTTTACAAACACAGATCTCCACCGCCACGTCCCCAGCCCAGGGGCCGCCCCCTTGTTCCCAACATACACAGGCCTCCCTCCGGGCCTGCCGTGCACCCAGCTCCTTCTGGATGCTGCCCCACGCTCCTTCTGCTGCCTCCCACTCCTCCTTGGTGCTCAGCTTACATGGCGCATTCTTAGGGAGGCCTTCTCTGATCCAGGCTGGGTCAGGGCCCATATGCTGCCCCAGAGCCTCCTTTGGGGACAACTCTCCGGAAGTAATTATGCCTTTGTAGGATTGCTCCTCGGCCCCAGCATACAGATAAGGACCATGGACATCTAGCTAGTGCCCAGATCCACAGAATTTAGCACAGTGCCTGGCATCTGACAGGGACTCCCCTGTTTAAAAGCCACTGGCACCTCCCACTGCCCTCTGTTATCAAGTCCAAACATTTGGCCCTTGGCATTCAAGGCATTTCACACTCTGGTCCCTGCTGACCTCTCCACCATCAGGCCTCCCCTAGTAGGTGATTCTGCCATAACCAAATACCCCTGCGCCTTTCCAGGTCTCCCAGGGTTTACAGTCTCTGCCTGGAACAATAATACTAACTACCATTTACAGACACCCACTATGTGCAAGGTCCTTTACATACATTATTCTCACCCTTGCAATAGCCCTGAAAAGCAGGTACTGAGATCCCCATTTTCCAGATAATAAATTGAAGCTCAGAAAGGAAATTGAGGGAAGACACCAGATTAGAAATTGCTCCCTCTTAGCCACTGGATAGATGCTTGTGGAGTGCTAATGACCCCTCAAAGCAGGGTATATGAAGTAAGGTGGCCTGGTTCCATTAATCACTTGTTCTGTAGCCTTGGATAAGTACTTAACCTCAGTTTCCTCATCTGTAAAATGGGGGTAATCATACCTCCCTCATTTGGACTGTCTAGAGTATTAAATGAGATACTGTGTATAGCTGGCTAGAGTAAGTGGTCAGTAAACATGATCATAGTATAACCATTACTCAACCACCACAGCCTCAGGTCTTCCCTGCCCTTCAGTCCCCTGGACTCCCAGACGTCACCTTTACACCCCTGTCACGGAGCTGGTCAGTGTGGCCTGCACACTTGTCTCTCCCAGCAGAGTGGGAGCTCCAAGAGGCTGAGGTGAGGTCTCTTCCCTTCCAGTGTGCCCACCACCTGGCACAGGGCTCCGTCCTGAGAAGGACTGAGCAAGTGACTTAGAGAGTGACTGCTCCCCTGTGACAGCCCTTCTCCTGGGCCTCCTAATTAATTGTCTGGAATTACTGCTCACTCATTGTTTCAGTGGAGACGACTTGTAATTAATCGGTCACTAGGGTTTGCAGAGTTCTGTCTGCACCGGTCGTCTGGAGCCGCTGGGCTGCTGTAAAGGAACCCAGGGCTTAGATAGCAGAGGCCAGCCAGGAAGGGGTCCCAAGGATGCCCAAAGAATGGTACTGGCTTGACCAATGCCCTGGGTTTGGAGCTTCCAGCAAGGCTGACATTTACCAGTATATACCAGGCAACCACACTAAGTGGTAAAACATGAACATCCATACAGGTTAGTTGGTATCCAGCTGCTGCCCAATCCCTGAGTGATCTTCCACCACCCTGGCTACCCCAACCCTTCCACCAGGACCCCCAGAACCCCCCACTATCCATCAACTAGAGAGTTAAGCCCTGGCCCATGGGAGTCATTGATAATCATTAAGTCTTTTCCCTAGTGATAGACATAGGGAGAGCACCACATCCTAAGGCAGCCCAGTCCACTCTAGCTGGAGAGAGCAGACCCAGAAGCCAAAGTCAAGAGTCCACTAGTGGCTGGATGAGTTGGGAGGGGGAGCAGACAGCAGAGCTGAGGGACCAGAAGGGAAAGAATTCAGAAAGGCAGAAGGAAAGGGAGCGAGAGCCTGTACAAAGTGGCACATTCCGAGGATGTTGAAAAGGCCATTCTGGCTGGAGCAGAGAATGTGCAGAGGAGAAAATAATAACTGACAATCGCTGATGTTTACTGAGTGCCAGTTACATGCCAGGCCATCTACTAGAGCCTTTATCCTGCTTTATACCCACAATAGCCTTGGAAGAAGGGGTTAACACCCTCACTTTATAGGTGAAGAAACAAAGGCTTAGGGAAAAAGTGAACAAGGAACTGGTAGGCAAAATAGGACCAGATCCCTGATGGACCTCAATGCTTCTGAGGGGATGGGCACTCTGGAAGGTTTTTGAGATAAAGCTAACGTACTATGCTTAAATTTGTTCTAAGAAAGGACATTCCTATCAGGTCCTTAAGTCTCCCTGTGAGATCAGCCTCACCATCCCCGTTTTACAGATGAGCAACTGAAGAGTTGAAGCCAACTCCAGAACTGGAAGTCAGACTCCTTTTAAGAGACAGCTCTGGGCTTCCCTGGTGGCGCAGTGGTTGAGAGTCCGCCTGCCGATGCAGGGGACGCGGGTTCGTGCCCCGGTCTGGGAGGATCCCACATGCCGCGGAGCGGCTGGGCCCGTGAGCCGTGGCCGCTGAGCCTGTGCTCCGGAGCCTGTGCTCCGCAAGGGGAGAGGCCACAACAGTGAGAGGCCCGCCTACCGCAAAAAAAAAAAAAAAAAAAAAAGAGACAGCTCTGAGTGTTGACCAAGTTGAACCTGACTCCACTTAGATGCTGCGTGACCTTGGGCAAGCCACTTCACCTCTCTGAGCCTTATGGGGTTGTTGTAAGGATGCACTGAGCTCATGGGTATAAGCTTCTCACAGTACTAGGCTCTTAGTGGGCTCTCAATCAATTAGTTGGAAGGTGGCTGGGTATCCAGCTGGAATGTGGGCGACAGAGCCAGGTGGCCCATTCACAGGCTGTGTGATCTCGGGCAAGTGTCTTTACCTCTCTGAGCATCCGTTTCCTCATGAGTAAATGAGGATCAGTGAAACATAACTGGCCTGTACTCTGCAGAAATGTCAAGTCTTGAAAGACAGAGAAAGGCTGAGGAACTGTTACAGATTAAAGTGGCCTCAAAAGATAAGATGACTAAATACAATGTGTGATCCTAGACCAGAGCAAAAAATGCTATAAAGAACATTATTGAGACAGTTGGCAGAATTCAATATGGTCTGTAAGTTAGATAATAGCATTGTTTCCATGTTAAATGTCCTGACTTTGATAATCATATTATGGGTTATGTAAGAGAATGTCCTTGTTCTTAGGAAATCTGTCCTGATGTATTCAGGGGTAGAGGGTCATGTTCAGAACAACAAAACATTACACACACACACACACACACACACACACACACACACACATGATGATAAAGAAAATGTGGTAAAATGTTCATTGGTGAAGATGGGTAAAGGATATGTGGAAGTTTTCTCAACTTTAAATTGGAAATTACTTCCTATTAAAGATTTCTTTAAATGGGTCGTAAGAATAGCACCTGTCACTGCCTCCCCACAAGGGCTGTTGAGAGGGTAAAGAGGGCTCCAGGTGCAAGCTGCTGGGCCCTGTGCCTGCCATTCTGAGGGGCCCAGGGGCCCACCTGCACGATCTCCAGCATCTCCTCCCGGCTGATATAACCGTTGCCGTCCAGGTCGTACATACTGAAGGCCCACATGAGCTTCTGCTCCAGGCGGCCACGTGAGGTCACACTCAGCGCGATGATGAACTCCCGGAAGTCGATGGTGCCATCGCTGTTGGTGTCAAAGGTGCGGAAGACATGCTCCGCGAACTTGGAGGCGTCACCGTAGGGGAAGAAGTTGGCGTAGATCTTCTTGAACTCATCCACGTTGAGGATGCCCGTGGGGCAGTCCTTGAGGAAGCCTTTGTACCACTCCTGCAGCTCCAGCTCTGAGAACTCTGTATTCTCCCGCAGGTCCTGCAGCATCTCGGGCCGCAGCTTGCTGTTCTGCTTGCCCATGGCCACCGAGCCAAGTCCCACCTGGGTCCCCGAGGGCGTCAAGGGACAAAGAGGAGTGGTCAGGCCCTTCTGGCCCCTTGACAACACTCCAGGAGGGCCCCCAGACACCAGCCACCCCAGCCTCTCTTTTGACCCAGTGAGAGAGAGGAGCTGGCCCAAGATCACACAGCTTACATATACCCAGGCACCCTGCCACTGTGTCAGCTCCACACCATTTCTCCAGACCTTCTACTTCCCCAGGGAACAGACCTGGAGACAGGGGAAGAGAAGGGGGCTCACCTTTACTGAGGCCCTTCCCAGTGCCAGCCACTGAGCCTTCCCAGGGTATACCATTTCACCCTCACAAAGTGAAGCCTGGGAATTAGCCCATTTTACAGATGAAAAGGTAGGCTCAAGGAAGTGAGGTGACCTGCTTCAGGTCACATAGCCATGAAGTGACAGGGCTAACTCCCAGAGTTGCCAAGGGAAGTGCAGAAAGGCCCTCTGGTCTTCCTCCCTCCTAACCCCTGCCCCCTTACTGCCTCACATACACCTGCTCACACAAAATACACCTGCAACCCAAACACTGACCTGTTCTCCCTCCCACCATGTGTGCTTGATAAGAGGCAGAATAAGGTAGGTGTTAGCCTGGGCTCCAGAGCCAGATCACATGGGTTTGAATCCCAGCTCTGCTTCTTACCAGCTATGTGACCTTGGGCAAGTTCCTTAAACTCTCTCTGCCTCATCTGTAAAGTGGGGGTAATAGTACCTACCTCATTATTGTTGTGAGGATTAAATTAGTTAATACATATGAAGCACTTAGAAAGATGCCTGCACATATAAGTGCTACCTAAGTGTTAAATAAATTTAAAAGACTTACATGTGTCCAGATGCCAACAGTAAACAAATGAATACATACTGACACATATTATGCTACACAGTGCACCAAATCCACACATGGATCCCATGCCACTCACATACCAGCACACACACACCCAGGGTCTCCGTGCCTCCACACACAACAACATTCTCTCTGTTCCACAACTCACATGTACTGACACAGCACCATGCACGCACAACTCCCATACCCTGTGCATCGAGACACACCAGCCCACAACCCCACATGTCTCACACATGCCATCACAAGCCAGCTCCCATGCCTACACCTCTCACATGACCAGCTGCACGTGGGACCCTCAGACACCCTTGCCATCTTTCTTTCTTTACCCAGGGGTGCTGCCAGGTGCCAGGAGAGGGAGCTGCAGCCCTTCTCAGGCTTATGACAGCCCCCTCTTCCAGGGAGACCCCTAGCCAGTCAACCCTCCCCCAACACTTACCTTTCATCTAGTTCAGAAAGGTCCCCTCAGTGCAGGAGGTTAGACTGTGGAGGGCTGAGGGGAAGATATTGGAAAGGAGACAGCCAGGCGGTTCTGGACAGGGATGAAGGGATGTGTGTAGGTGAATCTCCCCCCAGCTGTGAGACAGAGTGAGGGGGTTATTCCTTGTGTGTGCATGTGCACATATGGGTGAGCGTGTGTAAGTGCATGTGCTCATGTATGCGTGTGTGTCCCTGGCTTCTGCCTTGCATTTGTCTCCCCGGCTTCTGCCTTGCATTTGTCTCCCCGTGTATTTCAATTTATATCTGTGCATGTGCATATATGTGCGTGTGACTAGGTATGCACCCATTACAGTGTGAGGGGCATGTACCTGTGTGGCCATTTGGGGGACCTGTGTGTGTCCTCAGCAGTGTGTCACATGCATGTTTCTGTAAGTTGGTTCCCCTCCTTTCTAAATCAACCTTTTTTGCCCCAGGCTGAGGATCCACTGAACAACTGTGTGGGAGGGCACTGAGGAAATGCCTGGGGCCGGGGTGGCCGAATGTGTCCCTTAGTCCCCTCCTCAAGGTCCAAGGAACTGGGTCATCTGGGCGGAGGCAGAGAGACGCACTGGGCAGGAGAGATCTTCTAGTGCCCCCTCCTCCCTGCCACCCTCTGAGTCCGTCCCCCTGCCCCCAGTTGGAAGAATGGGAAACGAGGGCGGTAGAAGATTCTGCTGTCTCCGCAAAGACCCCGTCCCCAAAATGGGAAGGACCTAAGCTCGGTCTGAGAAACCCGCCTCGGGGACCCTCTCCAGTCCTCTCCCCAGCTCTCGCCCTGGCCCCCGCCTCAACCCTTACAGCACTCGGGGAGCGCCAGGCGCGTGGCCCTTCCTGGAGGGGGCGTCCGGAGGCGGCCGGAACGCGACTCCCCAGGCTGGCCACTCGGCGGTCAGGACCCTGGAGAGCGCCAGGCGTTTCCCGGCGGGAGCCCCACTCCCTGAGTCCCCGGAGGGAAAATTCCTGGGAGGCACGGGAGCGGCGGGTTTGGGGAGCCCTAGACGTGGCCCCCTACCTCCGGGATGCCCCTTCCTCGCACCCCCTGGCCCCGGCCGAGCAGCCCCCACTCACCCAGCGACGCGGAGACACCGACTGCGCAGGGAAGGTGGCGCTGCTGCAGCGCGCGGCGGCAGAGGCGGCCGGAGGGGCGGGCGGGGGGCGGGGGGCGGGACTGCGAGGGAGACGCCCCGCAGCGTTAGCCCGGTGCCCCTCCCCTGAGGGGGGTGTCCCCGTTCCGCCCTCTGCCCTCGAGCGCTGATAGTGCTTGGAGCAAAGGGTTAGGCTCCGCCCCCGCCCCTGCCCGGGAAAGGGGAGGGGACGCCCTCACCTCTCCGGCCCCCCTCCCGAGGGAGCACCCCGCCGGGGGAGGAAGGCAGAGGTCCCCATCTCCTCGGCCTCTGACTCAGGTAGCCCGAATACGGTGGACGGTGGGGGTAGTCAGTGCCCAGACACCTCTTTCCTAAGCCGGGGACAACCCCCGACAGCTCCACCCTCCTGCCTCCCCCATCCCTACCTGGGCTTGGAGCCGCAAGTCACAAAGAGGGCGGAAATCGGATCCTGGGCGGCTCGATAGGTACCCTCCCTGAGCCTGCGCCTCAACTCCGGAATTAACTGAGCTCTTCAGAGAGGGGGCAGCGCCCACTCTTCCAGTCCCTGAGGTCTTGGGGGGCAGACACGCCCCCTACCCCGCCTCTGCCTTAGAGAGCCCCACCCCCTTTTCCCGCCCGCCACACCGGGTCTCTTGCCCAGGACCCCTCTCAGAATGAATTCCACCTCTTAACGTGGATCTAAATTACTCCTCCCATTCCCCCCCACTCCAATCAAGAAGCCCTCTCCCTCCCTCCACAGCCTCCCCAGTGCCTGTACTGGATTGCGATAAGTGAGGGCTGGGGAGCATCTCCAGCCTGGGGGGTTCTGAGGTGTGTAAGCCCCCTGCCTGCAGACAGGTCAGCCCCTTTCCAGAGTCGCTGAACTCTATCAAAGCTTCTCCTGCCAGGATGGGGGCTGCATCCTCCTTCCCACAGCCTCAGCAACAATCCTGACCTCCTGGGCTTGAATTTTGCTCTTTCTGTATTTCCGGGGGGGGGGGGTTGGATCCTTATTGTCCCCACTTCACAGATGAGAAAACTGAGGTTCAGAGGGGTTAAATGATTTTTCCAATGTCTGACAGCAAGCGAGTGGGCTTGGACTTGGACCCATGTGTCCTCATCCATTCATTGCACAAACGTTTATCAAGCATTAGTTCTGTGCCCAGCACTGTTCTAGGCAGTGGGGTTACAGGAGTGGACAGTAAGGCATGAATATAATATACAAGTCAGTTCTGTAGTGTATTAGATAAGTGTTTGGGGAAAAGTTGAGATCAGTGTGCGGAGGTTGGGATAGTGGCAGTGCTTAGGACCATGCCAAGGACTTTAGATTTTATTCCAGGTGAGATGGGAAGCTCTTGGGGCTTTGAGCAGACTGGAAGCTTACTCAGATATTCTGTCCTCAGAGGAGTGGGGTCCAGGATGGGATCAGGGGGCCCTCTCAGGGTGAGAGATGACCAGGGTGGCAGAGATGGGTCTGGTTTCTGGACCTACTTTGAAGGTGAGCTGACAGCACTTGTCATCTGACTGGACAGCTCCTCCCACTTCCTTGGCAGCAGCTAGGACCCTCCTGACTCCCTAGGGCTCAGACCTCCAGGTTCTCAGACCAAGCCTCTCAGGTGGTCCAAATCTAGCCTTAATCTCTCCTGCTAGAGGACAAGCGGAGAGTCTCAACTGGAGGAATTGGGGAGCCAGGCCATTGTGGGTGAGGGCAGCTGGACCCTCCAGAACATTAGTTCCTCTCTGTACCTTGGCTCTGGTGTTGGGACCCCCAGGGAGGCGCCAGACGTGTGTGGGTGGTTCCCAGCTGCCTCCTGCGAGAGGACCTGGGGGTGGGGAGAGACTTGCCACTCAGGGCCCTTGAGTGACAAGCTCCCTCCCCTCTTCCCCCCAGTTCTGGAAGACCAGCTCAGCTTGGGGCTGGGAGAGGGACCTGCCCTTGGGTCCTCCTCACTCTCCTCCTCTTTCCTCTATCCCCTGCCAGCAGCCTGAGAATCTTCCCAGCCAGGATCCTCCTCTCCATCCTTGCGGGGTCTCAGCTTTCCCTCACTGGGGACTGCTCAGCCACTCTGCTTCCTCCCGCTTTCCCCCCTCCCCCCCCAGCTTCACCTCCTGTGGGCTGACTCCTTGGTTCAGCCTCTCGGGAGCCTACTTCCCCCACCCCACTGTTTTTCTTCTCTGTGCGAGTGACTCTGATGCCCTGCCCTCAGGACCTCCAGTCTGCATTTCTGTCTCCCCAATAGATGGGGCTTCTGAAGACAAGGCTATGTCTTGTCCTCACCCTGGGTACCCCACATCCCTTTGACTTTCCATACCTCAAATGAGTAGGGTGGATGGCAGGGACAGGGCAGAGTTTTGGCTCTGGGAGCTCTGCTGATTACTTCCCATCAGCCACCTCTCCTCTCCTGGGGGCCTAAGAAGTACTGGGAGCCCCCCTGAGCCAAAGGGGAAGGCTTGGGTCTCCCCATACTGTACCCCAAGGCCACTGGCCCACGAGGTATAGCCCAGAAAAGGGGGGCAGAGGGCAGTTGTCAGAAGGCCTGGGTCCCTCACTTTGAACGACCTGGAGCAAGTCTCTTCCCCTTTGTGAGGAGAAAGGTTAGACAGGTGACCTGGGTGCTCTGACATCCCTTATGAAAAACCCTAACCAGAGCACAGACAAGACAGGCCTCACTTACTGCCTCACTGGCCCCTGGGGGAGTGTGGGGACATGAGTTTTACATAGATGAGATCCCAGTGGCCCCGGAACCCTTCAGATTTGAAGGATTCTGTGAAGGCCTGTTGCAGGGATGGAGGTGAGGGGTGCCTTTGCTGATGATACTCAGCGCCCCAGCCCCCAACCCAGACTGAGGCATCTAGGAGGGAAGGAAATGCAGAAATGAATTATTGAGAGAATCAAGCGAGGGATGAGTGGAGAGGGGACTGCATATCTCTTGAGCACCTACTGTATGCAGAGTGCTTTGCCTATGTCACCTCCTTTGATCCAAACTAATCCTGAGGAGGCAGCAATGTGACTGCCGTTTTACGGATGTGAAGACTGAGGCCCAGAGAAGTGAAGTCACCTGTCTGAGGTAATACAGCAAGAAAGTGACAAAGCCAGAATTTGAGCCCAGTTCCATGTGACTCAGGAGCCCAGGTCCCTCTCTGGAACCTCTCAGTGAGGTAGGTGGATGTAGCCCCTCCCCATCCCCCTCAGAGGCACAGCCCCCAGTCTCCCTCTTAGGTCCCAAATGGTTTGGAAAATCCTGATGGGAGCAGATGGTGGGGACAGATGGAGGGAAAAGCATCTCAGGGCTGAATTACACAAACAAACATTGATAAAGTGATTAAAACCTCAAGCCACCCCTTTCCAAAGGGCCCTGCCCACCCCAGCCTGGAGCACAATGGACCCAGAGGTGGAGACCTGGGGGTCTCTGAATGCCCGGCATCTTAGCCCAACTGATCCCAGCTTCTGCTCACCTCCCTCACTGCCGGGGACCACCCCCGGACCAGAGCCCAGGGCGGCAGAGCTGCCAGGAGCACAGCCGGAAGGGGGAGGGGGTGGGCCTGGCTGTTCCCGAGGGAGCTGGGCTGAGAGGAACAGAAAGGGGGGAGGGTGGGGAGGGTGGGAAAGTCATGGGAGCTGGGAACGCAGACCTGAAGTCAGTGGCGGGCATGGGCGTGTTGCGGTGGGGCTGGCGTCCCTCAAGCAAGCCACACTTTACAGATGGGGCTCAGCTCCCACTGAGCAGGGCCGAACCCGGTCCCACCACCCACCCCCATGGTGGAGGGGGGCAAGACCCTTCACTTGCAGAAGGTCTGGTCAGTTTCTCCATCTGTAAAATGGAAACTATAATATCAGCACCTCCCTGGAAGGGGCTTGTGAGGATTAAGTGAGATGGAGCCTGTAAAGTTCAGGGCACTGGGCCTGCACACAAGCAGCACTCCAGGCTGCTAATAGGGCCTCCCTGCTGTAGGAGGATCAGGAAGGCCGGGGCTGGTTGGACAGTCCCTCTCCAGAGCAGCAGTCAGGGCTTGGAGATCCCGCTGCAGGAGCCCCTGAGGCTGCGGGGCTCTGCAGCAGGGGGATCCTCCTGGGTAAAAGCAGCTGAAGAGCACCAACTCCCTCCTGAGTAAAGGCAGCTGATGACTCTGCCCAGCCCAGAATCCAGGACCCCCAGGGAGAGAGAAAGGGGCTGCGTCTTTGCCGGTCCCTCACTATGAAGGAACGGACTTCAGAGGGCAATAGACCCAGGCTCAGATCTTGATGTGGCCGCTTCCCAGACTTGGGAAAGTTGGCAAAAACAACCCCTCTGACCCTCTGGCTCCTTCTCTGCAAAACCTGCATTTTCAGCTGCTTTCTGGACTTGCTCCCACAAACCCACAGACACCTCAGACTCAAGCCAGTCAGTATCCAATTCATCACCTTCCACCACAGCCTGCCCTGTGCCTGGGTCCCCCTCCATCACCAAACAGGCCCGAGATCCACCATCCAGGACCCCTCCCTTCTCCTCACCCCCACACCTGCTTCCTTTCCAAGTCAGCGTGTCTACTAGGTACATCTCTCAGGCCTGACCTCCTCTCCCTTTGCCGCCTCCCCTTCCCCACGTCCTCATCGGATTGGCCCTGTATGATGGCTCTGGCCCTTTTACAGCTCCTGCCTTCAGTTTCTCTAAATCTAATCCCCTTCCTCCCTGCTTAATAACCTTCCACGGCTCCCCACTGCCTACCAAAGTAAGTGGACATTCCAGGCTCTCCATGACAGACCCCAACCCTAGCTTCCCATCTCAGCTCTTCCCGTCCACCTTCCTTCAACAACTCACCACCAGCCAGCAATCCTCTACCAGACTGTTGGGATCTCCTACACCAAGAGAAGAGATCTAGAGTCAACGCTGGGGAAAGGGGGATCCCCGCTCCCCGACCCCCATAGCGCTGCACATGGGTTTTAACCTAGTTGGGGGTGGGGTGAAGTGAAGCAGGCAGCTGGGATCACGTACCAGCCAACCCTTGTCTGCACAATAATCCCTCTGCTGGTTAAAGCAACTCCTAGCTGGAAGGGCCTCCGGCTCAGCCAGGGAGAAACAGTCACTTGCTTGAGGTCACCCTGCCAGGGCACCCTTTTGTCCACTCCCCAAGTCATAAGTGACCCCTTCTGTGGCAGCTTTTCTGACAGATAAGCATTCAGATCTTTCTCACTCATTTCCATTGCTGGTTTGCTTCTCCTGGTCCATCTCTGACTGTCTGAAATTTGTTGCTGGGTTCACAGCAAATAGAATGGTTACTCTTGGAAGTAGAATAAAGGGCAAGAGGCTGGGTGTTCACTTGTGACTTCATAAGCAATTCTGCCTGGATGTATTACAACCTGCATGCAGGACATTTGAGACTTGAGTCAAAATCTAAAGAGTCAAGATTTCTTTTTTTAATTAATTAATTAATTTTTAAAAAAGTTTTGGCTGTGCCGCATGGCATGTGGGATCTCAGTTCCCCAACCAGGGATCAAACCCAGGAACCCTGCTTTGGAAGTGAGGAATCCTAACCACTGGACCACCAGGGAAGTCCCAAGAGTCAAGAGTTTTAAAAGATGGTTCTTCCTCCACTGGGATCTGCTTCCCAGAGGTCTTCCAGCAGCCCAGCTCTGCCCTAGGGGGTTGCCCAGGCTGAAGGCTGCACGCAGCACCTGTGGCCAGTGTGACTCTCCTCCCAGCAGACCTGACCCCACCACTGGCCAGCTGTGTCCTCCTAGAGCCCCGGTTCTACTACTGGGAAAAGCCTCCTTCCCAGAGTTGCTGTGAGCAGCCCACGAGACACTGGGAGGGTCGTGCACATGAAGGAGGCTACTCTGTGACACTCCAGGGCTCTGGGGTGGACACTCATACAGCCTTGAGGGCAGGGGCCCCCAGCGAGAGGAAAGGTAACATTCCAGCTCAAGGATTCTGCTGGCACCTGCGATTATCCCCATTTTATAGAAGAGGAAACAGGCACAAAGAGATTGAATTCCCTGCCTGAGCCTGTGCATGGGGTTAGAGCCAGATTCAAGATGGGACCCGGCTCTGTTTCCTGAGCTCTTTCCAGTGGGCTGGGATGCCTTAGAGAAGTGAGAACTTCCTAGAGGATTCAGAGGGACGCAGAATCCCAGAACCCAACCCCCAGAGGCTGAGATTGCCAAATCCCAAGGCCCTCATGCTCTGGATCTGTCTTTCTTGCTGGGAAGACTGGGTCAGCTCTCGTTTCTGGCACCTTAAGCTCTTCCCGAAGCTGGGGATTGCCTCTTTGTTTCCATAGTAACAGCGAACAGGGGGGCCTCCCGAATCAGTGCAGGGATACTGCACAGGTACTGGCAGGTATGCATGTGTCCTGGGAATCCCTGGGGTGGACAGCCTGAGGTACACGCACACATACCCACGCACACCCTTGCACATGCATGCACACCCCGTGCATGTGTGTGCACACCCACTCCCCCTTGCACATGAAGGCACATGTACAATGTGCCCACTAGCCGAGAAGTGGGTCAGGACATCACCCTGCCTGACACGATCCACTCTCACAGCCACCCTGGCCCACTCAGGCAGGGGGAGGGTTTGGGGGAAATGAATGACTTCCACTTTATAATAATACATTTATAGATACTTACTATGCGCCCTGTACTGCATTTTCCTTTTCACATATAACATCTCCTATACTCCCCACACCACTCTGAGAGAGGTGCCTGGTGAGGAAACAGGCTCAGAGAGGTAGAGTGATTTGCCTGAGGTCACACAGTAGCCAAGATTTGAGCCGAGGACTGTTTGGCTCCTGCCCTCCCCAACAGACCCCTTGGTGCCAGACCCAAGAGCACTCATGCTGGGACCCACAAATACAGATGGGGGTGCCTGGCAGCAGGTGGAACCAGAGCTGAGGCCTCCCAGCTAGGATGCCAGGGTTCCTGGCCTTGTGGTTCTGGGCACTAGGTTCCCTCTCTCGCCTCCAGCCATTCTTGAGACTGAGGAGAGAAGGGAAGCCCAGAGGGCCGCGAGGGCTTTCCTTCCACTGATTTCTCCCAGTCAGCAGAAAAGGAACTTTGAACAGCCAGAGAAAGACCCACTGGGAATCTCCTGCTGGTAAAGCCACCTGGGTTCACTTGTGAGCTCCCTGCCCTTCCTCCGGAGACAGGGATCCAGCTGCCAGGGACCTGGCTTCTTGACCTCTCGGGCCTCTCAGGCAGAACTTGGGGAAATGAGGGGGCCTGAGGCTGGAGGCTGGGCCAACTGAATCATCCTGAATAGGAAGCTGGGAGGTGGGCTGTCTTGCAGGAGGCAGCTTTCAGCAAAAAGATGATGTGACAGTGAAAATGGGCTGCTGGGGAGGGAGTGAGCTCCCTGTCACTGGAGGCATCCCAAGATGGTAGGCACTGGATGCTCCCCATTTAGGAAATACAATATAACCAGCGACTGAGTGCTGCGTCGTTCTCCTCATCACTGCCGTCATAGCACCACTGATTAGATACCCTTTGTGTCAGGCACTTTAAGATACAACTGCCACCACTGCTAATAAAAATAGCAGCTCCGGTGTACTCAGCCCTTTTGTGCTTGATCATCATTGACTCCTCACAGAACCCTGTGAGGCAGGCGCTATCGTTAGGCCCATTTATGGATGAGAAAACTGGGGCTCAGAGAGGCATGGCAGCAAGATTCAGCCTCTGCCCGGCTGCTGAGTCTGTGGTCTGCTCACCTGGGAGTTGGCCTCCTGGCACCCAGGCAGAGGGAGCAAAGCGGGAGGGAGGGCGGCCTCCCCAGCTAGGGCTCTGGGTCCCCCCAACCCCGGAGCCTTTCCTGTTCTGGGCAGCACTATGGCCCAGGTGGGCGCCCTCTGCTGGCCATGCTCTGGTTCTGCAGAGCCATGTTGTTTTCAGGCTGAGGGAGACCCTGGGATGTGAGAGGTGGGTGGGCTCTTGAACCAAGACCCTCACTTTACATGGTGGTACCTGAGGTCACCCAGCCAGTCAGGGCCTGAGCTAAGTCTTGAACCTAAGCGCTGTCTGATTCTCAGCCTCCCGTCCTTCCACCCCTCCCTGGTGGGGAAGGAGTTTTACTCCAGCAGCCTGCGCATCCTGCCACCCCGTCCCCGCATCTGGACCCCCTAAAACAGAGCCTCTAGCCCCACTGCTCCTGAGGGATCTTAGTGACTGTGGTTTGTAGCTGAGACTCTGTCTCCAAAGGCAAATCTGGGGTCCACGATTTGAGGCAATTTGAGGCATGGAGATGCTACTGACTAGCTGTGTGACATTGGGCAAGATTCTCAACCTCTCTGAGCACTGTCAGATGGGAGTCAGTTCCTCTGTAGACTCTGAAGAACTGAAGAAATTGGAGGAGGTCTCTTTTACCCATTTAGAAGGCCTGTGCTCAGACCTCTCCTCTACCTCGTCCCTCCTCCCCTCCCTTCCCCCCCTCCTCCTCCCTCCCCCCTTCTTTCTCTCTTCCTCCTCTTCTCCACTCCCCACTATCTCTTCCACCACTCTGTGGTGTGGATATTATCTTTCTTTTCAAGAGGAGGCATTTGAGGCTCAGAGAGGTGGAGTAACTGGCCCAGCGACACCCAGCCAGGTGTTTTGGCTTAGAATCCAGACTTTGGCGAGCTGACCCCTCCCCTGTTCCCTCTTCACCTCCTCTCTCCTCACTCGTCGCATCTCATCCAGCAGCTCCTCCTACAAAACTTTCCCCAAATCCTCCATCAACTTCTCTCCTTGTCCCAGGCCAAGGCCCATCTTTTCTGGCCTGGTGACTGCAGCAGCCTCCTTGCTTCCTCACAGGTCACTCGGCCTGGTTTTCTGCAGTCTGGCTTACACACTGCAGCAGGTGAAGTGACCCTTTAAAAATGTAAATCAGATCATATCACATCTCTTTTTGAAAGTTTCCACTGCAAGTGGAATAAATCTAAGCTCTATTCCACTCCCCCAGGCCCTGTGCTATTGATCCCAGCCACCTTTATTTCCTCCTTCTTCCCCATGAAGCCCCAGTCTCACTGGCTTCTTTAAGTTTTCTGACCATGCCAAGCCTGCTCCTGCCCCAGGGCCTTTGCACTTGCTGCTCCTGTGGCTGGAGCACCCTTCCTGTGATGTGTGTTGTGCCTGCCCCCCTTTCCTTCTTAGTTCAGATGTCGCCCCCTCAGACCACACTACCTAACATTTTCCCACTCAGCCATTCTCAACCATATTCCCCCATTTTTGCCATAGCCATGTGAGTCTCTGAAGATATTTTACTGTCATTAGCTCCCTTGTTTCTTGTCTGTCTCTCCCACTGGAACATGAGATCCATAGGGGCAGGGACCTTGTCATCCTGTCCACAGCTGTGTCCCCAGGACCTAGCATAGGACCTGGCAGTTAGTAGGTGCTCAATATGTGTTAGTTGAATGCAGAAAGCCCTCCCCAGCCCTGACTTCTTTTGCAAGCTCAGAGCAGTCTTTCAAATCCAATCCTATTTTTCCTGCTCCCACTGTCACAGCCCAGAGCTTGTAGCAACCCCTCCCATCCCTCCCTGCCACCCTACTCTGCCTCCCTTCCTTCCCCTCCACATAGACACTATGCTCTCCCAGGCCTCAGGCTAATGGTTCTTTTTTCCCTCTGCCCTTTTTGCCTCATTCGACTAATTCCCACCTGACTGTCAATACTAATTAACTGAGGCGTCACCTCCTCCCAGAAGCCTTCCCTGCTTTCCTTTCAAGTTAATACTCTCTCCTGGCCCCTGTAGATCCTTGGTCCCTCCTGGTCCATAAGGTAGTCCTCTTCTTGTATATTAAGAATATCTCTCGGGGGCTTCCCTGGTGGCGCAGTGGTTGAGAGTCCTCCTGCCAATGCAGGGGACATGGGTTCGGGCCCTGGTCTGGGAAGATCCCACATGCTGCGGAGCAACTAAGCCCGTGCACCGCAGCTACTGAGCCTGTGCGTCTGGAGCCTGTGCTCTGCAACAAAAGAAGGCTGCGACGGTGAGAGGCCCGCGCACCGCGATGGATAGTGGCCCCCGCTCACCGCAACTAGAGAAAACCCTCGCACAGAAACGAAGACCCAACACAGCCAAAAATAAATAAATAAATTCATTAAAAAAAAAAAAAAAAGAATATCTCTCTCCTTAAGGAGCTCCTCAAGAACTTGGACCAATCTGGTTCATCACGATGTCTTTGGCACCCAGCCCAGGCTGCCTGGCACAGGCATTCAAGAAACATTGAGCTGGGCTGGCCTCATCATTGCTGTGATGAGGACTTTGGGGGATTAGACCAGACCAGTGTCTCCCAGCTGTATGACCCATGGCAAGCTACTTCCTCTCTTTAAGACTCAGTTTCCTCATCTGTAAAATGAGTATAACATTCCCAACTTCTTAGGGTTGTGAGGATTCAAGAGAAGCTTCTCTAGTGTATGTAATGCTCTGGCACGTGGAAACTGTTGGGTGAGTGGTGGGTCCCTTTTCCAGTATGGACTTGGGCCTGGGCTTAGCAACTGCCTCTGTGAGCAGCCAGCCCCCTCAAGCCCTTTAGGGGAGGAAAATGTATATCCTCTAGTGAGCCCTGGGCCCAGGACCTCTGAGGAGCCCTCAGAGCTGAAGGGAAGATATAGGCAGACTGGATCAAGCCCTGAACTTGAAGCCGCATCACTGAATTTAAGACATGGCTCCATAACTCACTGGCTGTGTTACCCAGTGTGAGTCCTCACACCTCTCTGAGCCTCAGCTTCCTGATCTGGAACAGGAGCTAATAACTTATCAGCCAAAGACTCAAAATAACATGGACAAAAAGCCAAGTCTGGGTAGGTGCTTGATTACTGGATCCTCAAAGCAATCTCCTTCCCTTCTCCTAATTCTTCCTGTGATTTGGGGTTTGTGTATCTAGGGGACCCCCTAGACAGGGCCATGACCATTCTAGGTGGCAAAGAGGAGCCTTCCCATTCTAAATGCTTACCTGCAGCCTGGGTTAGGGGCTGGGACTCTGGACAGCTCTGGACACTCAGGAGGATCCAAAAGCTGGTGACCTCACCAGGTGCCAATGTGTACGTGACCAGTCAGCCCCCTAAGAGGTGTCTGTGGAGTCCTCCAAATGCAGATCATCTTTGGAGGACAGAGGCCCACCCCTCACGCCCCCCACCCAGATCCCCGTTCATGCATTTAATCATTCTTCCACTGCTGTATTTCCAGAAGGTTGCACAGAGCCTGGTACATAATAGGTCTCAATAAATATATGTTGGAAGAACAAGTTTTTATGTTCAACACACACTTATTGTCTACTGCTCTTAGCCCTGTGCTAAGAGATGGCGTACAGATGGTGCACACAAAGGAACTGGTCCTGACAGCTCTCTCCCAAGATCACCCAGGGGGCCTCTAAATCCTCCCAGCTCTTCCCACCCCAGACCCAGCTTCCACTGGTTGCCAAGCTCCAGGCATCAGGACTTTTCCCAGAATCGAGGTAACGCCCAAGCACCCCATGCATCATGGGGCCTGGGAAGGCTGCACGCCTGCAGCCACAACTCTCCAAATCCTCTCTTTCATGCCCCGTCCTCCAGCCACGCTTCCCCATCCCTCTCAAAGCCTCAGACACAGCCATCTCCGCCCACCCAGTGCCCTACATCTACCTGGGGTTATACCCAACGTGGCCAGCGGGTGGCGCTGAGACTCCCCTTTCCCCAGCGCTGGACTGGACTCCACACCCCACCAGGACCCTGTCCCTCCCTCATTTTCTCCCCAGCACGGACAGGAGCGGACTCTGTGACCTCTAACTGACCCCTCTCTTTCCTGCTGGCTCCTGCGATGAGGCCTGAGGAGACTCCAGTTGCTCCTGCAGGCCCCGGGTTGTCTTTTCCTGCCTGGTGGGTGAGGGGGGGTCCCCAGGGGCCAAGCTGCAGCTGGTGGGGCGGGGCGGGGCGGGGCGGGGCCGGGTGAGGCTGAAAGCAGCTGCCGGGAGAGAGAGAAAGGAGAGAGAGAGAGAGAGAAAGAGAGAGAAGAGAGGAAGGAGAGGGAGGGAGAGGTGCTTTGGTCCCCTGGCTCCTATCCCCAACAGGTGGAGGTCCCAGCTGAGGCTCGCCCCAGGATAAGGTATGTGGCTGAGGAAGCAGAAGGGGCCAGGGGTGTCAGCCCGCCAAGCAGAGCAGGCCTAGGGGTACTGAGGGGCTCGCGGGTTAGGTTCTGCTGCTCAGCAAGAACCTCTGAGCCCCCTCCCATCTCACCCCTCCCAAGGTGACCAAATAGAGACTTGGGGGCAGTACAAGGAGTCGAGGGGTGGGCATTAGGAGACGAAGGCTCTATGGCTGCTCTGGACTCGATACGTGAATTTGCACCAAGCTCTTCCCGTCTCTGAACCTCAGTTTCTTAATCTAAAATGGAGGCAGAGGCCGGGGGCTCTTGAAGATGTTTTGTGGGATAACCTTGCAAGGTGTCCCTTTTTCAAAAAGAATTCGTTCTTTCAGGGGCTTCTGAAGACCAGAAGCCTTTTAAGACCCAAAGGGATGCCCTCCTAGTGGTGGAATTTCAGGCAGTGCCGGGAGGGGGTCATTTAGAAAGATGGGTGGTCCCTCCATGTCAGGGGCCCTGAGGCCCTGGTCTGTGCCTCTCTCCTCAACCTAGTTTCCCTGACTGGGACTCAGGGTGGAGAGTGACACAGGGTGGCGGGTGGGAGCTTCCCCAGGTGTCTGGTGCTCCAGAGGTCCTCTCATTAGGGAGAGGGTGTTGGGCGCAGGGTGAGGGTATTTCTCTGCCACTCCAAGATCAGAAAAAGAGTGGATTAGGCAGCAGGGTGTGTGGCACCAAGGTAGGGACAGTGGTAGGCATATGGATGTCCCCAGGGTAATGAGGGAGGGGTCACCCGAGCCCTTTTGAACTGTGGCTGCTGGCCACGTCTCCAAAGTCCCCTGCACTTCAGAGTCATTAGCTCATTCACTGCTCATATCCTTCAACCAGTCCAGAAGGGTGGGGGCAGGGGGGCTGGAGCCATTCCTCCCTCACCCTGCTCTTGGGAAGAGATTGTTCCAGTTTGTTCTCTGGCTGGGGAGACGCTGGCACGGGCAAGTGCCAGCTTGCTAGGATCTCAGGGATCCCAAGGTGGGAGACAGTCCAGTCAAGCACATGATGGGGAGTCAAATCAGCCTGTGTTCAAATCCTGGCTCTGCTGTGGGTCCTTGGGGGAGTCAAGTAACCTCTCCAAGCTGCAGTCTCCTCTTGTGCAAAATGCGGACAACAGAGCGGGCCCTTACAGGGTTGCAGTGAGAAGCAGTCGACATGATGCAAGTAAAGCCCCCAGCGCGCGGCTCGCACCTAGGAGATGCTGTTGCTCTCATTATGGAGGGAAAAATGGAGGCCAAGAAGGGAAGGACGGGCCTGGGGTCACCGTTAGGCCCTCCAGTGAGTCAGAGCACCCTCTTCTCAGCCCCATGGCAAACGCTGAGCACCTACTGTCTGCACCCCAGCACCTACGGAGCACGCTATAGTCACCCCCATCCCTACTAGGATTGCTCCCCTCTGCTCACTCCTGCCCCAGCCTGAAAGGCCTCGGGTCTGGGGCTGGGGCGGAGCGAGGGGTGGGGACCCCCAGGAGCGGGAGGGCAGGTCAGCTTTGGAGCGGGTGAGATGGGAGCCCAGAGGAGCGTCTCCGTGGCACTTGTCCTCCCTTTCCCTCGGGAAAGGGCAGCGGTGGCGGCCCGGTCAGGGCTGCGCGGCGGGGAGAGAGGCTGCGTGCGAGGCTGGGGCTGAGCACAGTGGGGCACGGAGAACCCCGCTGGGGCTCCGGCACAGGCGAGAGGGTGGCAGCGCGGGTCGGCGAAGCCCCGCGGGCCGGGTCATCGGGGGTCGGGGCGGCGAGGGGGCGCCCTCCGCCCCTCACCCCGCCCCCGCGCCTCTCCCCGCAGCGGGGGCGCCCCGCCCCTCGGGCGCCCGACGTGGACGCGGCCGCCGCCGCCGCCGCCGCCGCCGCCGCGCGGGAGTCGCTGTCCGCGGAGCCGACATGCAGGCGGCGCGGGGCGGCACGGGGCGGCCGGGCAGGGCGGGCCGCGGGCCGGAGCGCCAGCGCGAGCGGCTGCCGCACGCCGAAGCCGCCGCCATGCACCCCGGGCCGCCCCGCGCCGCGCTCCGCCTGTGGCTGGGCTGCGTCTGCCTCGGGCTGGTGCAGGCGGGTAAGGGGGTCCGGGCGCGGGGCGCGGGCGGGCATCCTCGGGTCCCTTGCCTGCCCCCTGGGGACCCCGTCTCAGGCCCGCTCACTGCTCCCCTCGCCCCACGCCCCAGCCCCTTTCCTGCTTGCTTGACCCCAAGACCCGACCTCCAGCTCTCAAACCCCTTCCCACCACCCCTGCTCTGGGATCCACGGTCTTGGGATTCCCCAGCCCCCGCATCCCATTGCCCTGACCCCAGGCCTTTCCTTCAGGAGCCCTAGCTCCTTTCTCTGGCCCAGGGAGCAGCTGAGGACACCGGTCCCCCCACCTTGGGCCTCCCTCCTTGACCCAAAGCCCTGCAGGACAACTCTGCAGGTCGAGCGGGATGGGGTCCCACTGTGTGAGGGGGATGGGAACCGGCACCCGAGGGCACAGGGACAGGTGGGGTGGACCCCGAGCCTGGAGTCTGGCCTGCCCCCTGGGGCCTGGCCTCCTCCTCACCCTGCCCCTCCTGATGCCCTGTCCCTGTCCCTTCTGGCTGCTGCCACCTTGCTCATCTCTCCTCCGACCCAACTCTCCTTGGCTGCTCAGTGCTGTCTCCCTGCTTCCGTCCTGTGTCTGTCTCTGATACCCGACTGTCTGTTCTCCGGTTTTGCGTCTGCTGCCCCTGTCTGTGTCCCTCTGTCTCTCTCTGCCTCCACATCTGGCTTTGTCTCCCCAGGCCCCAGACCTATGAGGTGAGGGGTGAGGTCTTAGGCTTAGGTCTTCTTCCCCTTTAAGCGCCTGCCTCTTCGGGATACAGAAGCTGTGTGAGTCCACTGCCCCTCTCCTAGAAAGTTCTTCCTTCCCTGACCCCCACCATCCTCATCACTCTCCTCTCATCTGGTCCCCTTTGTCCTCTCCTCCCATCCAAGAGGCCCTACCCTGTTCTCTTGACTCCACTGAGGGGCCGTGCTCTGAGTGACCCCATCTTCTTCTGCCGCCTTCCCACCTGCCTCTTGGGGCTGGTGGGGTGTGGAGAAGAGGCCTTTCCCCAGGCTTCATCCTGCCTGGGTCTCCACAGTACTGGGGCTTCTTTTCTTGGTCCTCACTCCCATCCCAGGGCTCACCCAGCTAGGCTCTTCTCGACCTCTGGGTCTTTCTCCTTCCCTCAAGGTCACTCACTTGACAGTGCAGTTCTGTAGAAAGAGCACTGGACTGGGGAGCCTTCTGATTGCTTTGCACCAGACTAACCTTGAGCTCCTGCAGCCCGGCCACCTATGTCTCCCCCATGCCTGTCTCCCCACCTCTCATTCCTCCTCCTTTAGACCTGGCCCTGGCTTGGGCTCATCAGTTTTAGCTCGAAACCTAGTGGGGCCAGTTGTGGCCAGCAGGGGTTCCCACCCTGTTTACAAGGAGCCTGGGGCCTCTCAGGCCTGGCTCTTCAACCACTAAGGAACTGAGACCCAGGTGCCAATCCCACTGGAAGGCCTGGGTTTCTTCTTTCCCACCTCATGGCCATCCCCAGGTTATCTTGTCATACTGACGAGACCATGGGCCTGGACCTCACAACAGGGGGTGCTCAGGCTCAGGTGCCTCCCCACCCCCAGATAGCCCCTCGGCCCCAGTGAATGTCACCGTCAGGCACCTCAAGGCCAACTCTGCAGTGGTGAGCTGGGACGTCCTGGAGGATGAGGTCGTCATTGGATTTGCCATCTCTCAGCAGGTAACCCTTGAGGGTCCCTGGGAGGGAGGAACGCATCAAGATAGAAGTGGTGGATGGGGGAGGAAGGGGTGCCGAAAGAGAAAGGAAAAAGGAACGAGGAGCAAGAGAGTTGGGCAGAAAGCTGCACACGTGGCTGGGAAGGGAGGCCCCAGAAGGGAATCCTTTGGTTGGAATCTGGGAATTAAGGGCATGATTTTGATCTTAAACAGATCTGAGTTTAGGACCTTGCTCCAGTTCTTGCTAGTTGAATGGCCTTGGGCAATTTCCCTAACTTCTGTGAATCTGTCTCCTTACCTGTAAAATGAAGATATCAATACCTAACTGCAGGGATGATGGGATGCTTGAGTCAGATTGTGGATGTCCGGGGTTTAACATGGTAGCCAGGTGAGGCCTTATCACCGCTGGAGAGGTGGGCAGACGTGGGGTGGGGGCCTGGGCACTGAAACCTGGGGCCCGGCTTTTGCTCCACAGAAGAAGGATGTGCGGATGCTGCGCTTCATCCAGGAGGTGAACACCACCACCCGCTCGTGCGCGCTCTGGGACTTGGAGGAGGACACCGAGTACATCGTGCACGTGCAGGCCATCTCCATTCAGGGCCAGAGTCCGGCGAGCGAGCCCGTGCTCTTTAAGACGCCACGGGAGGCTGAGAAGATGGCCTCGAAGAACAAAGGCAGGCCCGGGCCACCTTTAGCAAGGGACGGGGTGTGGGGAGGGGCGGTCAGGGCTAGCGCGGCAGGCGGCTGGAGGAGAGCGTGAGCTCCCCATCCTCCCCCAGCCCCTGCTGCCTAGCCAAGCAGCCCCTGAGAGAGGGAGGTCCACTCTGGTCCCCCAAGCTATGGGATACAAACCTTCAGCTCTGGATTAAGTCTAGTCGCTGCCACCCAAGTAGCCATCAGCATGTTCTAGAATCTCTTTTTGTTAGGTGTGTGGGCACCTGTAGAAATAAGCCCTTAATATTTTGCACTTGGCCCTAGAAATGTGGCTGGCAGGGGCCCAGGGAGTCCTGGAGCTAGTGTCTCTCTCCATACAGATGAGGTGACCATGAAGGAGATGGGGAGGAACCAACAGCTGCGGACGGGCGAGGTGCTGATCATCGTCGTGGTCCTGTTCATGTGGGCCGGTGAGTCTGGCCCCAAGCCCTTCTTCACTTCACCTCGGGGAAGTGGAGGACCCTCACCAGACCCTTTACTCACAGAAACGAAGGGTAGGGGGCTTGGAGGCAGTGAGAGGACTTAGGAGCCTAAGTTCTGCTCTGGGGGCCAGATCTGATCCCTTCTCTAACTGACCTCTCACCAAAAAACGAGCAGTTCGGTAGCTGCCTCGTAGGATTATGAGTGATTGCCCTCCCTAATGAGTGGCCAAAGCCCCTGGCCTTCCAGCCCTGGCTGCAGCAGCCTCTCCGTATTCTTCCGGGTTGCTGTGCCTCCAGGTGCTTCAGGCCCGGGCAGCTCAGGCATGGGACACCCTCTTGACCCACTCATCCGTCTTGACACAGCTCGGAGACCGGCTGCGTGAAGCCTCCCCAACCCATCCATTAGAATGTTCCTCCTGCCTCGATGCTCCCGCGGCACCCTGTGTGCTCCTCTCTAAATTTAGCCCTTCTTAGCTAAGTTACTTGGGTTCCTGTCTTTCTCTTTTCCCACTTGTCTGTGAGCTCCCTGGGGATAAAGACCATCACCTTTGTACTCAGCTCAACCAGAATGTACTGAACAGCCACTCCGTTCCAGAGAGTAGGGCTACAGTCGTGACTCAGAAGAGCCATGTGCTTGTAAGGAACTCAGTCTGGGAGATGCCAGGCCCGTACTTAACAATAATTCAACGTGATGAGTGCTATAATAGCACCATGTATGGGAGCAGAGGATGGGGAATGAATGAATCCTGGGGCTAGGAGTAGAAATCAAGAAAAACACAGAGAGGAGGTAGATGGGGATTGAGCTTTGAAGGATGAGTAGGAGTTCACCAGGCAGCCAAAAAGAGGAAGGGTATTCTGGGCATGGTGTGTTCAAGAAGGAAATTAAGCTCAGTCTGACTCAGTGCAGCTGCGACCCAAGAGAGACGATAGAAAGTGAGGGGTAAAGGCTGTTGAGGCTGTCAAGTGGACTGGAGTCCTTCTTGAGGGAATTAAACACCATGTCGAAGTTATATGAGCATCGTGGTTGAGAGGACAGGCTCTGTTGTAGAAGCATATGGAAGAATATGTTCCGTAGACACAAAGAAAAGCAGACACTTGAAGAAAAAAAAAAAGCTGGAAAAACAAAGGATTGTACAAAAGGGGAGGTTTGCTTCTGGTGCATTATTAGACTTGGCACAGACAGTATTCACATCATTGTAACAATATAAAATAGTGAATTAACTCGAAATTGTGATGTAATTCTGCTAGGATGATGAGGAAGGAAGTAGAGGGAGTGGTTAGGCTCTGTATGCTATGGTGGGACGTCAACAGATAATCTCTAAAACAGATCAGGAAATAGCACTATAGAGTTCCCTGTGGCCTAGTGGTTAGGATTCTGGGCTTTCACTGCTGTGGCCCGGGTTCAATCCCTGGTCGGGGAACTAAGATCCTGCAAGCCGTGTGGCGCGGACAAAAAAGAAATAGCACTGTAAATCAAGTATAGAGGTAAAAATGGGGAAAACACCTACGAGAGTTGGAGGCGGTTGCCTTGATACTATTGGACTTTCAAAAAATATTAGTTTGATAACGATAAACATTTAGGAGAGTGCAGGCCCTGGAGTGCACACCCCCACTCCACCGTGTGACCTTGAGTGAGTTATCTAAGCTCTTCATCACTGTCCTCCCTCGTAACCTGGGGATGGGAATAACCAGTGCTCTCAGAGAGCTATGAGGGCTCAGTGAGATGGAATGTCAGGGCCCAGCACAGGGCCTGGCACATGCTAGACAAATGCTACTGTTGCTCTTTGCCCTAAAGGAAAGGGGAGCCCTCTGAGGTTTAAAAGAAGGAAAGGGAGGAGACACGATCAGAAGCATGTTGTAGGAAGATCAGCCCAGCAGCAGTGAAGGGGCTGGTGGGGAAGGGGACAGGTGGATACAGGAGCCAGAGGCCAGAGGCAGCCTCTTGCAGTAGTGCCGGTGAGAGGCCATCTGGAGCCTGGTACCCACAGGAGCTCAGCCTAGTCTAGTGGGCATGAAGTGGAGAGGCAAGGACTGGGGCTCTGGCCTCTGACTGGTTTCCCTCGTCCCCTGCAGGCGTCATCGCCCTCTTCTGCCGCCAGTATGACATCATCAAGGACAATGAACCCAATAACAACAAGGAAAAAACCAAGAGTGCATCAGAAACCAGCACACCAGAGCACCAAAGCGGGGGCCTTCTCCGCAGCAAGGTGAGGGCAAGACCTGGGCCCGGGCGGGGGCCCCGTGGCTGGCACCCTGGTAGTCCCCGGGTTGCAGAAGGGGTCAGCTTGGGGCCTGGCATGGCTGCAGCTGGACAGAGCCAAGCTTGGCCGCTGCCTGTGTGACACAGGGGACACTGCAAATTGATTTTGGATCCTCTCCTTTTGCAGGGTGCCAGGAGCCAGTAGGGCTTTAAAAAGAGGGCAGTGAGTGGGGAGGGCAGAGCTCCCGGTAGGTGCGGGACAGCAAGAGTAGGGGTTCTGGGCTCATTCATGCTCCTGCTGTGCTATATGACCTTGGGCAGGTGCTTCACCTCTTTGTACCTTCATTTCCTCTTCTGTAAAACAGATATGAAAACCTTTTCAGTGCTTGCTTTGAGCAGCTCAGAAGAGAGACATAGAGAATGGAAGAGAATCTCATGGTTCTGACGATGATTATCCAACAAACATCTGGCTCTCTCTACATCTCCTCCTTCCTCCATCTCCACCCTCTGGCTTACTGTCCTCTCTCTTGGCTTCTCTCTGGCGCTCTCCTGAAGCCTCTTATTAATCCACCATCTCCAGAAGCACCTCAGCAATGTCAGTGGCTGAGGCTACGCTCAGAGGCAGATCTGCAGGATGTGAGAGAACCAGCCAGCGGGATGCTCGGCTAGGGCCCAGGACCCAGTCCTGGCCATTCAGCTGAGTGAAGCCGAAGGCTGGGTTTGAGAGGCAGAGAGATAAGACATCCAGGCAGGGCTCCTCCTTTCCTTCCACCTGAGACAAGAGCCTGGCTTTTAGGCTGCAGCCCTGCTGCTCCCTTCCTTCTGGTGTCTTCTCCCTGTTTCCATCCTTGCAAGAAGTCTGTTCAATTTAGCCCTGGCCGCTTCTCTCATTTTTTTTTCCTCCCAGTTTCCAAACAAGCCCTCGGTGAACATCATCGAAGCATGACTGCCTGTCTGCAGGGAGAAGGATTTCATTTTTCTTCTCTGCTGGTCCCCAGGTCCATGGGCACAGGGAGGAAGCGGACTGCCATGGCGGGGAGGCACAGCTAGCTGCACAGTTCTCCCTCTGCCCCCCATCCTAGTCTGGTGAAGAAGGCTGAACTGCAAACCCAAATTCTGCAAAAAATAAGCCACAAAATGAAAAGGCCTGGCCCTGTTCTGGAAAAGGCAAAGCTGCATGAGACACAGCCTTCTTTCTGCCTCCTCGCCTCTCCTGGACTGGCTTCCTCTTTGAGAAAATGCACAAAGCTCCTGGGAGGTGACAAGCACCTAGATTGACAGAAGCTGTGTCTTTCAGGGACGCTGTGGGGCTGCCTGCCGGGCAGGGGCCTGGCTGCCATCAAGCCTTTGCTGGATCCAGCCATCAGGGACTTGTTTGTGGCGCGATGCACAACTTTGCGAGTGTGTAAGATGTTATCTGTTCTGTCTCTTTTGGAAAACACAACCGAAGGGCTTCACTCCAGAGGGCAGAGGGATTCCCCGAGCTGGTTGCCTGTGTCCTCTGTCTTCTTTGGCCCTTATTTTGACTGTAAGATCGTCAGTCTGGGGTCTGAAGGAGACAAAGTGGGAAAGAGACCTGGAAGGTACTGGCCCCATTTCTTTAGGAAAAGTCTCTTGGAGTTGCAACAGTGCTGGCTTGCACAACTGAAAAGGTACATCCACATGGGACACCCCGGGGACTGCTAAATCACCCCCTCTGGGGTGGACGCTGCTGGAAGGCAGGCCCGAGCCATTCACCATGGACAGTCAGAGCAGTCCTGACCTCTGGGGTCTCCATATCTTGCCATCTCATCCAGGGTTCGTGAAAGCTACCCAGGGTCCTCATGTCCTTCCCTAGAGCCTGAGTGGTGTGAGGTGACAGGTCTCTCCCTCCACTGCCTCTTTCTGGTTTAAAAAACAAATGGTGCTTGCTAAGGAAGGCAGACCCTTCCCTAGGACTGACACGGCGCGGCTGCTGAATGCCTGCCTGGGAAGAGACGGACCTCTGCGCCTTCCATTTGTGGCTAAGGACGACAGTGTGGGCAACTGCGCCTGGCACAAGCCTGGCACGCAGTCGGCGCCCAGTGAGTACCTGCTGAACTGAATGAGAAGCGCGGTGACCCCCAAGCCAGAGAGCTGAAAGCCATTCCCCAGTGACCGCGGTCTACAAGAGCTCTCGGGGCTGGGGCAGCTGCCACTCTGCTTTGCCCGAGTGTGGAGCACAGAGAGGGAGGAGAGACAGGGTGAAAGGCAGATGTCAGCAACACTAAGGGCTTCCTCATGGGAGGGCATGAGGCTCCACTCATTGTCTTGTGACTTCCATCCCTGCTGAATGGGGCTGCAAGGCCAAGGCTCCTTAGGGGAGAGGTCCTTACCTCTGATCCAGTTAGAGCAATAACCACTTTTTAAATGTAAAATAAAAAGACATATGAAAAGGCACATCCTTGTCTTCTGGTAAATGCCCAAGTGTTGCCCTCTTTTTCTGGCAGTTGGCAGCAAATCAGGACGTGTGGAGGAGGGAGTCAGTTCTCTCCATTTTGGCCTGCAGCTTCTTAGGGACAAGCCTGCCAGCCAAGCTGGAGTTGGAAGGGAAATCTCGAACAGATGGGGGTGCACGTGTAGGAGGAGAAAATAGTTGCTCTATCATCCCATTACTGAGCCCCGCCCCCCCCCCCCCCCCAACTGAGCTTGGGCTGCCTCACTGCATAGGTATGCAGGCTGGAGCTCAGTTTTTAAAACAAAGGGTTTTCCCCTCTGGATGGGGTTGGTGCTTTTCCTGGCCAAAGGGAATGCAGTCCTGCTTCTCCCAGCGTGAGGGGGAAGTAAAGAGGGACTGCAGAAGCTGCTTCCTGCAGCTCAGGATTCACAGCAAGCTGTTTCGGGGGGATGTTAAAGGAACATCACTCTGATCCCGCAACAGGCTGAAAGGTAGAGGAATGATGCCATTACCCAGTGAGCAAACCAGTAAATGGGGCACCTTGAACATTTCTGTCCAGAGCCGGGAGGAGCTTAGGAAATGTCAGGTGAGTGGGGCTTAGTGTAGGCTGTTCTGGAAGGTTCTGAGAGCAGAGGGGAGCAGGTCTTACAGGCTGGGTGGGAGAGTGGGTAATCGATTAGCACGCAGAACTGCCAGCCAGACCTCAGAGAGGTACTTCCCAGGTCCTCTGTGCCTGTTTAGTGCCAGATGACGGAGAAACTCCAAGTCAGCATCAGGTATAGACAGCTGTCAGTGGGGTCCAGGGAGTGCCGCTAATGGGTTTGCTGTCTTTACCTTATCTGTGCCTGTAGCACATCATCTTAGGGTAAGAGGGGAGTGGAGTGAACAACACGCCTCACTAAACTCCATTCCCTTTAATCACCTCCCTAAACCCCCAAGTTCTACAACAACTGAGCTCTTCCCGAATCAACTGTAGTGACACAGTGGAAGCCTACGGCTGTGACTTGGGCTGTGGTCTTTTCTTCACCCCTCACTTAGATCTGCAGATTCCCCACAGCTTGGGAAGGGCCCAGGCAAGTTGTCTGAGACTGAGAGATCCGCCCTGCAAGACCACAGCAGGTCTGTGGGAGGAACGGTGGACTGAGGCAGGAAACCCTCAGGCCAGTTACTTCTCTGATGGGGCCCTGGACTCCTTATCTGTCAAAAACCAAGGGGTAAGAACAGAGGATTCCCAGACCCCCACCACCACCACCTAGAGTAGGAGCCAAAGGGCTTCCTTATGGGACAGGAGGGAGACCCCGGGGTCTACAGAAAGGAGGACTGGTGTTTCTATGAGGCAAGAGTCTTTCCTCTCTCCAGTCCAGTCCTCTCAACCCCAGCTTTTCAGCGTGGGCCTCCTTTCGAACCCACTTTTATGATCTCTAGTTCAACGCTTTACAGAAATATTTAATATCTCACCACCCCAGTCACGTAATGTTTCAGACTTCTACTTTCTCACCCTCTTTAAACCTATTTGACAGATTTTGGATTTTCCTTTTAAAAAGTAGCCTCCAAGAACAAAATGCTTTTGTAAATGGGACACCCCACCCCCCAAGCTCCATCGGTACAATACTCCCAAACCTTCAAATGTTATTTGAAGCTGAACTGAAGGAGATCTTTGTATACAAATAATTCCTTAGTGATATAGCATTTCAGGACTAGATGGCTTTAAAGGTTGTCCAAAAGATTACATTCCACCGCTTCCCAATGGGTGCTGGGAGGGTCAGATTTTTCTGTCTGTGGCATGTTCCAGTTGTCATAGGGGGAGGACAGGTGGGGAGGAGTGACAGGGCGGGAGCTTTTAGTTAAGGAATTCCACCGTTGGCCAGCTGATACTTCCTGTGACAAGTGGACATTTTTTTCCTGACAGGTGCTCTGGCCTACAAAACAAGCATACCCTAGAATCAGCTTAGGAATAACTGTTTTCTCTTAGAAAAGCAGGAAACTCTGCTTTCTAGTTTTAGGTGGTTGAGACTTTTTCTTCCCGTAAAAGTTCACAACAGGCTGGTTAGAGAATGAGTTGTTAGAGAAGGTCCATTTCTCCTCCTCCTCACTTCTCCACAACATAAAACGAACTGAGGGTAAAGGACAACACCACCAGCTCAGAGAATCCAGCCTGGTCTCTGAAACCTTTGAGGCCTACAATAACACATTGCTAAAAAGGAAATAAGCAATTACTGGACAAAGGAACACCTACACCTGAGAGGACAAAATGGATATGTGTATGTATAGGTCAAGAGACCCTCGGATTCAGACAAGGATATTAAACAGCTGAGTATTTAGAAAATTTATATTGAGGCTTTCACCTGGACTGTAGGCTACGTGTTAAAAACTTACAGGACAGCAGGACAGAGAAGCCTATCCAAATATGTTGCTACTCAATGTCTCAGCACGAGCTGAGACTGTAAAGCATTGGCTAATACAGGTGACAAGCTCTTACTTCCTTCCTTTTCATCTTTGCTCCTGGGGTGAGTCTAAGAAGCTTAGGTTCACAAAAGGGATCTAAGGAACGCTGTCTCCCACATCTACCCACACTTATCCAACCTTCACCCCAGGCTCTAGGAACAATTTCTGGAGAAGTTGGGTTAAGAACAATTATCAATTCTCATTTCTCATATCCCTTTCAAAGGGAGAATGCCCCAGGTAGCTCAGTTTCTTCCTTATCAGTGCTGGCTCTGGAGAGGCAGAAAGACACAAGGGTCAGCCATCAGCCACAGGAAGGAATGCGAGGCAATGCCTGTGTGATGCGGCTGAGCCATTCTCCCCCTCTGCAAAAACAGCAGCACAGTGATATTTAAGGCTCTCCCTATGTCACGCTCCTGATGTGCACTATATGTAGCTGCAAATCCCAATCAATTTCAACATTTCTTAACTGCTGGAACACCTTTCTTAACACTGTAATTTACCCTCAAAAGAACAGGGAACACACACCCTCGCCTCCCCGGTACCACATTCCACTAACTGCCGCCCCTCCTACACCCCACTAACCTACCTGCACAAAGAAGGAAGGAGCCCTCCTTCAGAGCCCGCAGTAGACGGCCACGGTGCAGAAGCCACCGACAAGAACTTTTATTTCTTTGTAATGACATTAAACACAACTGCTACAAGGGGAAAAACATGATAAAGAGGAGGCACCAAACTTCAGTTTCATAATTGATCCTGACAACAACCAAAGTAAATTGGGGTCTGCATTAGATGCAAAACTACGGTTATTTCAGGCTCTTTACTTACAAGTAAACTATGTAAACAGCACATTCCTACTCTGCATTGTCAAGACCCCCGTGTCGAGAATGTCATCACAGATAAAGAAAGCTAGGTAGGCGGTTAAATGCACACAACCCTTATGTAAATAAAACAACAGGGCAAGAATTCTACATGAAAATTAGACTTACAGGCCAACACTAAATGTGAGATATGTAGCTTTTAAAAACAGATTAAAACTCCAGATTCTACCCACTACCATCTTTAAGGCGAACATGCCTGATAATGAGTTTTCTTTGGCTTTGTTTTTCTTCTTAAAGAATACCACGTTAACCGCTAGGGAACAGTTCTCTCCTCCCCCAGTCCAACAGATTTAATTAAGCTGCTAAAGCTTGAAAAACAGAATTATTTGAGCAAAGAGGAAATGTGATTGTCACATTTTCTCGTTAACCTGTCACTCATTTGATTTGGCAAAGGCGAAGCTCCCATTACACATCAGTCTTAAACCCTCCTGTACCAGGGAGGCAGGAGCATTAGTCTTAGACTTTTGCCTAAGCAAAAGGCTGTCCCTTTACTCCTTGGTTATCTGTGGGGAACAAGACAACTGCAATGCTAATTGTTCCAGCAACAATTAATTCGAACTATGCTATAGTTCCAAAGGTGGATGTTTGTCCCACTCCATCAAGCTAATTTACGGAAACCTGGAGAAGTGACTGATATAGGAAATGCCAACTGAAATAACAGATTTTGACTCTTGCCTTTGAACAGAACTTCTCCTTTGCATTTTGGTCCCAGACTCTAAACCAAATGTCGAAGGAAGAGAGAATCCTTGACTGGATAGAAATAGTTAACACTTAGGGACATCCATCTAAGTTCACTGGTAACTATGACCAAGTTTCGCCCAAGTCAGTTTCTAAAGCAGGGTAGGATGTTTAAGATGGGTTACTTGCATACAAAGATGGGGCTGATGGAACAACAAAACCAGACAGAGGCAGTGAGCCCAGTATCACAGGCTGTGCTACAGCAACTAGGTACAACCTTCACACAGAGTGAACAACAACAGCACAAATGCCAGACTGCAAAATCTCCCAAGAGATGTCTAGAGCTGTCTGTAAAGAGAATAACAAACACCTAAGACATCCATTAAGATAGCTGCACATAGCATTACCCTTAAGATCAGGTAACGCTTTGTGCACAGGCTTAATCAAAACTATTTTAGATTCACTTTAGTAGTTTTGTAAAACTGTACATCAGAGGTTTGACCAAGTAAGGAGATCCTGGATCAAAAGGCACCTCTTATTAACTAATAATGGAGACAAAAGACAGCTTCTCCAAAGTCTCTCCCATAGAATGGAAGCTCACTAACACGTCAACTCATACTTGAAATGGAGTTCAGCAGATGAAACTGAAGACCAACTGACACCTCTCAATAGCACTGCTTTCTGGCCTGTCCTAGAGTCAAGACTCTGGGTGGGCGGCTCTTCAATAAAGAGCGCAGTAAGGCTGTTCTTAAGAGGCATATCTATGTCTAACAGGATACAGAAATATGCCGGTAGAGCCCTAAGGTCACTGGGGAAAAAAGAAGGAATATCCTTGAAGAAAGGCAGAGAAGGCAGACAGTCACAAGATCACAAATCAACAGGGGTTGTTAGTCACCAGTCTTCTGTTAGAGTTAAGATGTACAAGATTTGTAAACACTACTGTGCAAAATAAATTTAATGAAGAATGAAAAAAAAAAGCCAAAAAATAAAGGCAGCTAGTAGGTACAAAAGGAAGAAAAGATTTACACTTCTGATTTGTCCTTTCAACTACTTCAGATGTCCTGGATTACCAACTTTAAAATACTGACAGGTATTCAGAGATTCAAATAAAAAAGGTAAGAGGGGTTGTTAAAAGTGACTTGTATCCATTTGTAAGTCATCAGCAATAATTAACACTGGCTTGCAGCCTGATAAAGAATCTCTTCCTCATAGGAGATGAAAAGATGATTTCTTTTGGGCACCAGAAGTAGACTTCACCTCTGCACAGAGGTGGGTGTTTTGCTTGAGCCTGGGTGTTTTGACTTAATGCGGGCTTTCAGGCGGCAGCCACCTTCAATTTAAATTAAAAAATTAAAACTATTATCAACTCAACACTGCTTAAATGCATACACACACATAAACAGGAAGGACCTTATACAAAAAATTTCAAGTCAGCAATGGTCATTTCCCAAAGGTGACAAGTTCTTTAAATTAAAGTGTTGTGAAAAATAAATTTCAAAATCTACAAAGCACAAAACAGCAGAAGATGAGACGCTGCTCTGGACAGGATCCTGGATAGGGACCTTCACTGCTGATGGGAGGAGACAAATGGACTGTACGGGATATCTGGTAGACGCTGGAACCGATGGTGGCTTCGCATGTTCTGGTCAACCCACTGAGTCAGACTGTATCTTTGCAGAGACTTCTGTCGGAACCGGGCGTAGTTTCTATCAGCAGAGAGGGAAAATAAAAAGAGGATAGATGAGGGTTTCAGCTGGAATGGTTATTTGTATACAAAAAAGGCCAAGAAAACTATTTAAAGAATATTGTTACTTTTGGAAATTGGATATTCATTTTATATTTCGATTCTCATAATTTTAGAAATTTTATATTATTTTCCTTATATGAAAGTTACACTATAAGTTCTATTTCCTTCCACTTTCCAAAGCCACCTAATTCCCACACAGGTATTATGGTGATATGGTCCATATACACGAATGTTCTAAGAAAACCCAATGTATAATGTATAATAATGTTTAAGCAGGAAAAACCCATTTTCTCCCTCTGGAAACATTTAGAACAGGATCTATATTTTATTGCTTGCATCAGACCTGTACCTCCAACAGGACTTCACTGTCTGACACAGCTCAAGGTTGCTCAGGACACAGCAGTTAAAATTAGAATAAAATTCCCAGAGAAGGTAAGCATCACGTGAGAATCACACTGCAAGTTTAGAAACTGAACAGACTCAAAGTTTCTTGAGAGCCTCCTTTAGTCGTGTACTGGGCTGGGGTTCTGAGCAGGACCCTCTGAGATAATTTCATCCCATTCTCAACTCCAGCTGGTCCTAATAACCACCTGGGAAGCTTTAATGTAAAGATATAGATTCTTGGCCCCTCTCTCCACCCTTAGACTTAATAACTTAGAATCCCTTGAGTCAAGCCCTGGACATCTGTATTTTTAGACATCTCCATAGGTGACTATGGGGAATAGCCCAGGTCGAAAATAATTTTAACAGTACCTGGTGTTTATCTAGCCCTATATGCAAATACTTGCTGAATTCTTTAAACATCTCACACCATTTAATCCTAATGACAATCCTACCAGAAGTACTCTCATTAACTCCTTACACAGGATAGGAAACTAAGCCTCAGGTAAAATAACTTCCCCAAGGTCACAGAATGGACTAAGTAGAAAAGCCTGGATTTGAATTCACATCTGACTGCAGAATTTAATAACTATTATACAACACTGCCTTTCCGAGTACTGCTGTCAGTTTGGCAACTATAGAGAAAACACTAAGTTTAAAGGCCCTGATGTGGGAGCACGTCTGACATACTTGAAAAATAGAAAGGAGAGACTTCCCTAGTGGCGCAGTGGTTAAGAATTCACCTGCCAATGCAGGGGACACCGGTTCGATCCCTGGTCCGGGAAGATCCCACATGCTGCGGAGCAACTAAGCCCGTGCACCACAACTATTGAGCCTGCGCTCTAGAGTCCCGTGAGCCACAACTACTGAAGCCCGTGCACCTAGAGCCCGTGCACCATGACAAGAGAAGCCACCGCAATGAGAAGCCCAAGCACCACAATGAAGAGTAGCCCCCGCTCGCCACAACTAGAGAAAGCCCGCGCATAGCAATGAAGACCCAATGCAGCCAAAAATAAATAAATAAATAAACTAAATAGTATGAAAAACAGAAATAGCAAGGAATCCAGTGTGACTAGAGCAGAGTGAGCAAGGTGAATAGTAGAGGAGATGAGGGTGGTGAGCTAACCAAGTCAGCCTACACCAAAACATATAGGCACTTGTGATCATGGAGATGGGAAGCCACTGGAAAACTCTGTGCAAAGAAGAGAGAATCTGACTTATGCTTTAAAAGAATTTCTCTGGCTGCTTGAGTTGAGAACAGTAGACAGGCAAGGGCAGAAGTAGGGAGACCATTTAGGAGACTTGCAACAATCCAAGTGAAAATGATTGAGAAAGGATCAGGTTTTGGATATATTATACGTAGAGCTTATAGAATTTGCTAATGCACTGACTATGGAGTAAGAGAGAAAGGAATCACAGATGACTCCAAGGTTTCTGAATAATTGGATCAAGTAACTGAATAAATCTGTAAAACCATACTGCATCAAGAAACCAGAAGATTTCAGGACTAGAAAGGCTCTTTGACATCAATTAGTCCAATATCTTAATTTTACTGTTGTGAGGACCACAGAAGTGAAGTGATTTGATCAAAATCACATAGCTAGTTAAAAAGTGCAAAGCCAGTATTAGAACCCAGGCTTCCTGAATTTCAGTCCAATTCTTATTCTATTATACTATATCACTTCTTTTTCTACCTCTGGAATTAAACAACAATTACAGCCCTACCAAAGCCCTACCACATTTCTCCTGTAGCAAAATTCTACCCTTTTCTTCCTTCTTCTAAATACCCACTCACCGCCTGGTGAGGTCCGAAGGATGCTGCCATTTTGGGTTCTGCATGTGATGAACTTGACCCATCAAGGCACACAGCTCCCCCAAGGTACCTGTGATACAGAGAGATCAGTTGTTAGGAAGCAGCTCAGTGAACTACCATGTCAGCCTAGGTCAAAATGTGTGCTTTTCTCTTTCAGGGAAAGAGAAAACAGGCACTGGTCCTAATCCTATCTATTTATGATTATCACAAGCAGTCAGCACAAAAACTATAAGCCAGAGAAGGGAGCGTGCTCTTGGATGATATGATGATATCATATGATGATATGAAGCAGCAGCAATAATGACAGCCACCATTCATTCATTCAACATTAATGTATTAGCTCCTATAATGTGTGAGAAACTTTACTGGGTCCTAGAATATGGTACAGACAAGACACTGGAAATGCCCAATGAAGTTTATACAGAAGACGGGCAATTCCAAAAACTTTGATAAGTAGTGACAGGAGAAATACATGCTGCTATGAGTACAGAGACTGGGGAGTGGGGGTTAGAGAAAGTCCCCTCCAGGGGAAGTAAATTATAAGCAGGGATCTAAAGGATGTATAGACGTTAGTGGGAGGGGTGGGAGGTAGGGGTATCCAGTAGAAATAGCTAATATAAAGGCCCAGAGACACAAGACAGCAAAATACATTCAAGAAACAAGAGAAGTTGAGAATAGAAGGCGGGTAGGGGCTTTTTGCTTAACAAGAAAAATAACTGGAGGCAATTTCTCAAACACCTGGGAGCCAGGCAAGGTGCTAGGCACTTTACATGTTATCTTACTAATTCTGAAAAAGTATCTTGTAGGGAGATAGATTTTTATTAACATCATTTTAGAGATGGGAAACTATGGCTCAGGGAGGTGAACTTGCCTTAAATGATTATTAAACTGGACTCAAAACTGGCTCTTGTTAGATTCCATGCTTTTGCCACTATTTGATAATACTTATTTTGCACTTAAGGGCTGAGACTTCGGCTGAAGCTCACAAAACCAAAAATTATGGTTAGAGAGAATAATTCCCCTAGACCAGTGGCTCTCAAATTTTAACATGCGGGGCCTCCCTGGTGGCGCAGTGGTTGAGAGTCCGCCTGCCGATGCAGGGGATACGGGTTCGTGCCCCGGTCTGGGAGGATCCCATATGCCGCGGAGCGGCTGGGCCCGTGAGCCATGGCCGCTGAGCCTGCGCGTCCGGAGCCTGTGCTCCGCAACGGGAGAGACCACGGCAGTGAGAGGCCCGCGTACCGCAAAAAAAAAAAAAAAAAAAAAAAAAAAAATTTTAACATGCATCATAATCAGCTGCAAGTATAAAACAGGTTGCTGGGCCCCAACCCCAGTTTCTGATTCTGTACGTCTGGAGTGGGACATGGGAATTTGCTTTTGTAACAAACGCCCAAGTGATGCTACTACTGCTGCTGGTCTGGGAACCACATTTTGAAAACCACTGCCCTAGACAGTGGAGACCTTTCTTTCAGCTGGTTTACATACTTCTCATTATCGTATCTACTCTGCTCTCAGGAACCAAGAGCTGTCAAACTAGGCGACAGACCATCTTTTCATGTTCTGGTAAAAGACATTTACTTAACTTTTAGGACCAGTATAATTTATTTGAAGCCTCAAGAAGCCCAACTCTGTAGAAAAAGTATATACTTTGGAGTTTAGGCAGACTTGAGTTAAAATTCCAATCCAGCCACTAACTAGCTCTGTAGCCCTGGGTAAATCATTCCTCTTATCTGGACAATAATAATATTTTGCTTGAACTTAAATATTAGGGATATAGTACATAAAAGACCTAGCATATCTTCTGGCACTCAGGCAGTGTGCAGTAAGTGGTAGCTATTATTATTATGGTGTTACAGCCTCGGGACTATGTTAGCTTTTAAAGACTCTTCAAAGCCTGTGACAATCAATCACCTATTTATAAGGAAAAAATGCTTATTAAATGGATCAGTCTACATATAAACTATGACATGCTTTATAACACTCAGCAGAAATTCTCTAACCATAATGAGATGATACTTTTCAGCAAAAATTTATAGATTCACTACATTAAATGTTTCTATGCAGTTAAAATAAAAAAGCACAACCAAGGGTAAAAGAAGACAACTGACAAAATGAAAAATGTACCTGAAACGTATTTGCAAGGGTTTACTGTCCTTACTCTGCAAAGATAAGTCTCCTCATCAAACAAACAGAACAAAAGAGGTCAAGGACATGAATAGGTAATTCTCAAAACTAATACAAGTAATCAATAAATGTAATGAAAAGATGCTCAATCTCACTAATATGGAAATAAAACATATTAATCTCACTTCTTGAGAAGGAAATACAAATCAGAAATGAGTTTTCCCGGTCTTCCCTGGCGGCGCAGTGGTTGAGCGTCCGCCTGCTGATGCAGGGGACATGGGTTCGTGCCCCGGTGCGGGAAGATCCCACATGCCGCGGAGAGGCTGGGCCCGTGAGCCATGGCCCTAGCCTGCGCGTCTGGAGCCTGTGCTCCGCAGCGGGAGAGGCCACAACAGTGAGAGGCCCGCGTACCGCAAAAAAAAAAAAAAAAGAAATGAGTTTTCCCTTTAAGAGAGAAGTAGCTTTTGATTAGAAAATCCCTTGCCTGTTTGATTTGTTAAGCTAAAATCAAAGGTCTCTACTCAAATTGCTTTTCCTTTACCATACTTTCAAATCACTAGCATCCCCCTCCCTCTAGCCCCCACAAAAAGGACATTTCAATGGTGAAGAAATCAGCTTTCCAAGAATTTCAAGATACATTTTTCCTGCCAAAGCATCACCAAAGGAGGGCTGGCAAGATATGGAAAGTCTGGTGTCCAGTCTCAAATGGGACAAGATTATCTGCAGACCATGTCCTTCAGCTCACTCATCTCTTACCACGTAGACTCTATAAAACTGTCCTGACGATGGAGACTAAAGATATACCTATAAACCTCCTACAAAGAAACCTATTCACTTTAAACTAAAAGAAGAAAAAGACTGATCGATTAGGCCCAATGAGGCTTCAAGTATTCAACTGCTAGGCGTCATAATCTAGCAGCAGCAACTTACACATAGCATTTACCATGTATCAGGCAGTATCCTATGTGCTTTACATATATTAACATATTTATTCCTTACAATAATCCTACGAGGTATTTCCTCCAATTTACAGATGAAGAGGCACAGAGAAGTAATTGGTCCAAGGTCACACAGCTAGTGACAGAGCCCAAATTCCAATAACAGAATACCATCACAAGGCTGAGTTTCCTGAAAAACGTACGAGGACTGACATTTCACTGTGGGGACTAGAAAGCAAGAATCATATTGCAATATGTCTTGTATACCCAGTGCACAGCGCTGAGTAAACAAAGGCTCAATAACTATTGTCTCGGCTTATGTACCAAGAAATGTTAGTTTTCATTAGCACTAAGAACTTACTGATGTACCAGGGTAACCTTTATTATTAATAAGGGTTAACGATCTAGAGATAATGGGAGCTAATATTTATCAAGCATTTATTATGTGCCAGGCACTTTGCTAACTGCTTTGCATGTATCCTATCACTTAATCCTAACAACCATATGAAGCAAATACCATTATCTCCATTTTATTCATGAATAAACTGAAGCTTAGAAAAGATACTCATCTATCATCTAGTAAATGGGAAAGCCAGGATTCAAACCCAAGTGGGGCTATTAATCCAAAAACCTTATTTCAGCTCATAGCTTCAATCTCTTCTTCCTCCAAATTTAGAGATGCTAACAAGAATAGAAACATTTAAATTTTCTCTTTTCATAGTTTCCAACAGATGGGCTTTCTTGGACCAACAATCAGTACCACGGGTTTATTTTAAGTTGTGGCTAAAAGGTGGTGAAGACTGTCCTTTGTTTTGTGGCTAAGAATGGAATTCATCTAAGAATGAAATTAGGAGAAAAAAACCTCAACATTTCAGAGATGAGATCAGCAGTTCACCGAAACAATCTATAAATATGCAGCTGACTGATTTGGGGAAAAATCCAGTCTAGTAACTATCCTTAATAGGTTAAAAGTTAATCAATTTTTATAAAGGAGGAGTAATGATAACGCTGAATGCTTGCTATGCCAATGGCCCTTCTGACAGGTCTTATACATCACCATACTTTGTACCGCATGACCAAGAACAGAGACTCTCTCTGCTGGCTAATGACCTAAGATCTGGCCTGGCACCAACAGGTCATTAAGTGAATCAATCAGATACTCTCCCTTGGAATGTGAATGTGAGCTTTAATAATGAGAACAAGAGAGAGAACAGCACACAGAGGCAGAGCTCTAGGAGAGGACAGACACTTGAGATAGCTAATAGAGAGCAGCAGAAGCACTAGTCATAGAGATAGATAAGATTACAAGTACCAGAATCACTAACTCAGCAGGGAAAACCTATTGAAAAGGAAACAAAGGCATCCATTTCTGAGGGGGCCTGGCTCTATGGTTGATTCTTTTTATTATGAGGCCGAGCTATGTTGTTGAGCCTCTAATCTTCATCTTTTCCTGTAAATCCTTAAACTCAGTTACTTAAAGGCAATCACAATGTCTTTATTCAATGCAATCAAAAAACTACCTAATACAGGGGAGGGAATGAAAAGAGAAGGAAAGAAAAAAAAATGTGCTACAGGGGTATAGGCTATTGCTTTTACAAAAAGATTAATAGAATAGGAATAGGGAATTCCCTGGCGGCCCAGTGGTTAGGTCTCCATGCTCTCACTGCTGATGGGCCAGGTTCAATGCCTGGTCGGGGAACTAAGATCCCACATCCCACAAGTCGCACAGTGTGGCCAAAAAAAAAAAAAAGATTAAGTAGAAAGCCAGAATGCAAACATCCAGGCCAATAAAAGTGTGATGATCTAGTACAAATCTTGACTTATTTTTTCCATGCATATAAGGCAAAAAACAAAAGAAAGAAACAGGAATTATTATATAACTCATTTCTGCAGTGTTGTATTGTATAGGGGATATTGAACAATGTATGAATGTTCACAACAGTAATGGCAAATGCAGAAACAGAATTTACATAACCACTGCTGCTTATGGTCTTCAGTAAAAGTCAAAGCAGACTTCCACTTCTAATCATAATGAATGGGCATACCTCCACTGTAAGCGACTAGAGACTGGGCAAAATGTATGAAACAACTGTATTCAGACTGCTCAGAACTGTAATCCCTAAGGGAAGGGAAACAACTGAGGTGAGACTCAAAACTTCTTATGAGTCTATGAGTTTATAATTTTTCAGAATAAAAAGTTTTTTTTTTAATGAAGGCAAAACAAATATAAAATAAGTAAACAAAAGCAGAGAGACTTCACAACAGCAGACCTGCCCTGTAAGACACTAAAAGGAGTTCATCAGGAAAAAAGAAAATATGAGATGGAAAGGAATCAAGAGCACTGGAAATGGTAAATATGTGAATAAATACAAAAGCCCTTTTCTCATTTAAAAAGTGTCTTTAAAAGATAACTGTTTAAAGTAAAAGCAATCATCAGGGACTGCCCTGGTGTTCCAGTGGATAAGGCTCCGTGCCCCCAATGCAAGGGGCCCAGGTTCGATCCCTGGTCAAGGAACTAGATCCCACGTGCATGCCGCAACTAAGAGTCTGCATGCTGCAACTAAGAGTCTGCATGCCACAGTGAAGATCCCACGTGCCACAACTAAGACCCGGAGCAGCCAAAATAAATAAATAAATAAATTAATATTTTTAAAAAACAAAAAAATAAAGTAAAAGCAATAATGTATTGAAGAGTTTATAATATATGTATAAAAACAGTAACAAAAAATGGAGATTTGGAAGGGTACTATTGTTAGGGCCTTACAGTATATGTTAAGTGGTATATTATTTGAAGGTAGACTGATTAAAGTTAAAGACCTGTATTGTAAACTATAGAGCAACAGTTCTCAAAGTATGTCCCAGGATCCGTGAGAGTCCTCAACACCCTTCTGAGGCTTCACAAGATCAAAATTATTTTCATAACAGCACTAAGATGTTATTTGTTTTTACTACTTGCAGTCCCTCAAAAGTGTACTGGGGAGTTTTCAAGAGGCTACACAACATGATATGGAACGCAGAACCACATATGAGAATCTGGTAGTTTTCTATTAAGCCAGATATTAAAAGAAATTTGCAAAAATGTAAATCAATGCATTCTTCTCCCTAAAATTTTGGTTTTGTTTTGAAAATTATAGTTATTTTAAATAAAAACATTATGTTAACATGCAATGAATTATCTTAAAATATATTAATAAATATTTTAACAATTTACCAGTTATAACTTTTAATATGGTTGTGTATAGATAGATACAATGCAAACAAACAAAAACATTCTGGGGTCCTCAATTTTTAAGAGTATGAATAATCTGTAAGAGTGTAAACAAGTCCTGAGACTAGAAACTGTGAGAACTACTACCCTAGAACAACCACTGAAAATAAAACAAAGAGGTATAGGTAATAAGTCAAGCATGGAGATAAAATGGAATACTAAAAAATACTCAAAAAAAAAAAAAGCAGGAAAAGATGAAAGAAGAAACAATGAACATATAGACAAGTAGAAAACAAGTAGTAAGATGGTAGATTTAAATCCAACCATACTGATAATTACATTAAATGTGACTGGACTAACACCTGAATTAAAAGACAGATTGTGAGACCAGGAGGAAACAAGACTCAACTATATGCTGTCTACAAGACATCCACTTTAAACATATAGATAGTTTAAAAGTAAAAGGATGAAAAAAAATATCATGCAAACACTAGTCAAAAGAAAGCTCAAATGGCTATTTAAATCAGACAAATTAAACTCTAAAACAAGGAATATTACTAAGAGTAAAAAGAGACAGTTCATAATGATAAAGGGGTCAATTCTTCACGAGAACATAATATTCCTAAATGTATATGCATCTAATGGCAGCATTTCAAAATACATGAGGCAAAAATGACAAAACTGAAAGGAGGAACAAAAACATCCACAACTAGGGTTGAAGATATGAACTTTTCTTTTAATGAGAAAATCTGTAAGGATATAGAATTGATCACTACCATCAACCAACAAAACCTTATTGAAATTTATAGAACACTCTACCAACATCAGAATATATATTTTCAAGTACACATGGAACATTCACCAAGATAGACCATATGCTGGCCTATAAAGTAAGCCCCAGTATATTTAAAAGGATTGAAATCACACCAAGTATATTCTCTAACCACAACAGAATTAAACTAGAAATTAATAATAGGAAGATAGCTGAAAACTCCTCAATATTTGGAAATTAAGCAACACACTTCTAAATAACCCATAGGTCAAAGAAGAAATCAAAAGGGAACCAAATGAAAATGAAAACACATCAAATTTGTGAGATGTACCTAAGTAGCACTTAAAGGGAAACTTGAGACTTAGAAAGGTCTCAAATCAATGACATAAGTTTCCACATTAAAAATCTAGAGAACAAGAACAAATTAAACCCAAAGTAAATGGAAAAGAAATAATAAAGTGAAGAAAAGAAAACAGCCAACAACATAGAAATATGAAACTAAAAACTTACTTTGGGGAAAAAATTAATAAAATTGATAAACCTTTAACTAGATTTGTTTAAGAAAAAAAAGACAAATTACCAATATTAGAAATGAAACAGTGAACATCACTACAGATCCTACAGTAATTAAAGGAATAATAAGGAAATTTTTAATGAATAATTCTATGCCAATAAATTCATCAACTTAGATAAAATGGACAAATTCCTTGTAAGACACAAATTACCAAGATAAAGAAGATAAAGAAATTCTGAAAAGCCCTGTATCTATTACATCTGTAGTTACAAACCTTGCCAAAAAGAAAACTCCAGGCTTTATTGGTAAATTCTACCAAACATTTAAAGGAAGAAACAATACCAATCCTGCACAAACTGAGAAACTGAGGAGAAAACAATTCCCAACTAAATTTATGAAGCCAGCATCACCATGATACTTAAACCAGAGGAGGACAGTACATACAAGAAAAATTGAAGACCAATATTCCTCATAAACAAGACATAAAAACCCTTAAAAATACTAGCAAATTGACTAAAGGATAATTCATCAAGACCCAGTGACTTTACCCCAGGAATGCAAGTTGGCCTAACAGTCAAAAAAAATCAATAAATGTAGTACACCGTGTTACAAAATAAAGGAGAAACACAATATGATCCGAATAAATGCAGAAAATTCATTTGACAAAGTTCATCATTCATTCATGATAAAAACTCCCACCAAACTACAAATAGAAGGGGAACTTCCCTACCTGATAAAGAGCATCTATGATGAATCTACATCTAATATCATACTTAATTTACTAGAGACCCTAGTCAGTGCTGTAAGGCAAGAAATAAAAGGCTTATAGATTGAAAAGGAAGAAATACACTGTCCTTATTTGCAGATAGTCATGTTAACATAGAAACTTCTAAGGGGTCTATTAAAAAGTTACCAAAAGTAATAGAAAAACTTAGCATGGTTGTAGGACACATGGTCAACATAAAAAGTCAACTGTGCTAGCAATTGCTAGCAATGACCAGCTAGAAATTGAAAATTAAAAATTATCACTTAAAATACCATAAAAAAGCATAAGATACTTATGAATTAATTTAACAAAATATGTACAAGACCTGTACAAAAAACTGCTGAGAAATTAAAGACATAAATAAATTGAGAACTATATCCTGTTCATGGATTGGAAGGCTCAATATTGTTATGATATCAACTTTCCCCAAATTGTTCTACAGATTCAACACAATCCCAGTGAAATACCCAACAGGTATTTTTTTAACAAATTGACAAGATGAAATTGATTTTAAAAAACTATGGAGGGGCTTCCCTGGTGGCGCAGTGGTTGAGAGTCTGCCTGCCGATGCAGGGGACATGGGTTCGTGCCCTGGTCCGGGAAGATCCCACATGCTGTGGAGCGGCTAGGCCCGTGAGCCATGGCCGCTGAGCCTGCGCTCCGCAACGGGAGAGGCCACAACAGTGAGAGGCCCGCGTACCGCAAAAAAAAAAAAAAAAACTATGGAAATCCAAAGGACCAAACAATTTTAAGACTTACTATAAAGTTATAGTAATCAAGACAGTGTAATATTGACATAAGAAAACACACATATATTAATAGAACAGAATAGAGAAGTCAGAAATAAACCCATAGAAAGAATAATTTTTCAATAAATGGTGTTAGAACACCTAGATATTCATATTTAAAAAAAAAAGAACCTAAGCTTTGCCTTACAAAAGCCATAAAATAGTATAATCACTTTGGAAAACAGTTTGGAAGTTTCCTATACAGTTAAAAAAACACATACTAAATGACTCAGCAATTTCACTCCTAATTATTTTCCCTAGAGAAATGAACACACGTTCACACAAAAAAACCCATATATGAATGTTCATAGATGCTTTATTCATAATAACCAAAAGCTAGAAACAGAAATGTCCATCAACAAATGACTAAACTGCGGTATATTCATACAAGGAAAAATTCAGCAGTGGATGTGTAGAACGTACATGCAACAACACGGAGTTGTTTCTTGTTGTTTTAAAAAACTACTCCAAGTAAAAGAAACCAAACACAAAAGAGCACATACTGCATGATTCCATTTATATGTAACTCTAGAAAAGACAACTCTAATCTATAATGACCAAAAAGAAATCAGTGCTTTCCTAGAGCTAAAGTGGAGGCAGGGACAGATTGACTGGGATGGAACACAAGGGAAATTTTTAGGGTGGTGGGAATGTTCTATCAAGCTTGATTGCTGTGATGATCTCACAAGTGCATAGTTCTGTCAAAACTCACCAAGTACACTTAAAATGGGTGCATTTTACTGCATGTAAAACATACCACATTAAAGCTGATTTAAAAAAAGAAAAAAAGTTAATGCATACTTCCAGATAAATATAGCAGGTTGACTGCATGAGTTTATCTCTTCTTGCTCCTAACATCCCTCACTAAATTAGAAAAGAAAGGTCTCAAATGAATGATCTTAACAACCGTCTAAAGAAACTAGAAAAAGAAGAGCAAATGAAACTGAGTAAGCAGAAAAAAGGAAGTAATGAATATCAGAATGGAAATTAATGAAACAGAAAAACAGAGAAAAATCAATGAAAAAGCTGTTTTTTTTAAAAGAAAAATAATAATGTTGATAAAGTTTAAGCCAGACTGATTAGAAGAGAGAAAACACAAATGACCAATACTAAAAATGGGAAAGATGGTATCACTAAATACTATATAAAAGGTTAATAACAGAGTATTATTAACCTTAACGCCAATAAATTTAACAACTTAGATGAAATAAACAAATTCCTTGAAAGACTACCAAAGCTCACCCAAAAAGAGATACCAGTTTATCTATACAAATTCTTCCAAAAAATTGAAGAGGTGGGAATACTTCCCAATTCACTCTGTGAGGCCACCATTACTCTGCTACCAAGACCACACAAAGAAATTACAAGAAAAGTACAGACCATATCCCTTATGAAGATAGATTCATAACAAAATTCATGACAAAATTTTAGCAAATCAACCCAACACTATTATTACAAGGATAATACTTTAAGACCAAGTGCAGAATGCATAAGACCAGGAATGCAAGATTGGTTTAATACTGGAAAATCAAATAATACAATTCTCTAACATTATATGATTATCTTAGTAGATGCAGAGAAAGTATTTAATAAAACCCAATATCCGTTTCTAATAAAAATGTACAAATATCAATTGAATTTCCATATACTAGCAACAAACAATCTTGGCAAAGGTGGGAGTAACTGGAATTCATACACTGCTGGTGGGTATATAAAATGGTACCACTTTGGAAAACAGTTTGGTAGGTTCTCAAAAAGTTAAACATACCTACCGTATAACCCAGTCATTTGAAAGCATATCCATACAAAGATTTGTACATGAATGTTTATAACAGCTTTATTTAAATAGCCAAAAATTGGAAACAATCCAAATGCCCATCATTAGATGAATGGATAAACAAATTGTGGTATATCTATATAATGGAATACTACTCAGCAATAAAAAGGAATAAACTACCAAGAAAATGATTAACTGCAAAATAATTATGTTTTAAGAAAGAAGCCAGGCTCAAAAAAGAGCATACAGTGACAGCAGCTCAGCAGTTGCCTGGGGAGTGGAGGGAGCAAGGAAAGGCAGGAGGGAGGAATCACAAAAGGGCACGAAGAAATTTTGGGGTGTTACAGTATGTTTATCTTGATTGCAGTGATAGTTTCATGGGTGTTTACATATGTCAAAATTCAACAAACTGTATACTTTAAGTTTGTGCAGTTTATTGTATTTCAATTAAAACTTGAGAGAAAAAATATCTTGTGAGAGGTAAGAAATTAATTCATAAAATAAGAACATAAAAAAAGAGAACAAAACAGGAAAGAATTCTTTTTTTTTTTTTTTTTTTCTTTTTTGTGGTACGTGGGCCTCTCACTGTTGTGGTCTCTCCTGTTGCGGAGCACAGGCTCCGGACGTGCAGGCTCAGTGGCCATGGCTCACGGGCCCAGCCGCTCCACGGCATGTGGGATCTTCCCAGACCAGGACACGAACCCGTGTCCCCTGCATTGGCAGGCGGACTCTCAACCACTGCACCACCAGGGAAGCCCGGAAAGAATTCTTAAAAGTCATAAATGTGAATGTAAAAATAAAGAAGTTAATAAGAATAGAAAATATCCCAGAAAATAGAATAAAGAGACAGAGACAGAAAAGGGAAAGAAAAGGTTAAGAGACGTAGAAGATCAATCCTTGGAAGTTCCATATCTAACTATTAGGAATTTCTTAGAGAGTAGATTATACAGAGAAGAAACAATTATCAAAGAAATATAAGAAATTCTCAGAACTGAGAAATATATATCCAAATTAAAAAGGCCCACTGAGGACTTCCTGGTGGTGCAGTGGTTAAGAATCCATCTGCCAATGCAGGGGACACGGGTTCGAGCCCTGGTCTGGGAAGATCCCACATGCTGCAGAGCAACTAAGCCCGTGCACCACAACTACTGAGCCTGCACTCTAGAGCCTGTGTGCCACAACTACTGAAGCCCGCGAGCCTAGAGCCCGTGCTCCGCAACAAGAGAAGCCACTGCAGTGAGAAGCCCGCGCACCACAACGAAGAGTAGCCCCCACTCGCCACAACTAGAGAAAGCCTGCATGCAGCAATGAAGACCCAATGCAGCCAAAAATAAATAAAATAAATAAATTTATTTAAAAAAAAAAGTAGAATGGTGATTACCAGGGGCTTTGGGGGAGTGGCAGGGGAAGGCTAGTTATTTTTTAACGGGTATAGAGTTTGAGATTCGCAAGATAAAAAAGTTCTAGAGATCTGTTTCACAACAATGTGAATAAACTTAACACTACTGAACTATACACTTAAAAATGGTTAAGATGGTAAATTTTATGTTACTTTTTTTTACCACAATTAAAAAAAAAAGACTAATGGGGTCATGTCAGAAAACATAGGAGCCCGTTTGAAGGATTTCTCATTGGTCAAAACTGGGACAAATTGAGCATCAAAAAGAATACTGACTATAATTGATTAGAAGACACTGATTTTTTTAATTCATGAGGTAATAGTGATACTAAAAAAAAATTGAAATCTTCATATAAGTATGCTAGCTAGTAACTGTAGAAGAAATGATATATTTAGAAAACAAACATTTTCTATGCAACTCTCTGTGTAGTAGCTGATTCAGGCAGAGATCACCAATGAATGCTCAAACCATTAGGTGAACAATTGTTGTGGAACAGAGTATTCAAATGGTACCAAGGAATCACCCCACAGATGACTTACTAATTACAAAGGGGAAAATGTACCTAAGAATGGAAAGATATGGCAGTTAACACTTTAACAAAGTGATCAAACTTAGCATCACTATTAGTAGAACAATCTGTCATTAGGTGGTGCCTCCTTATTTGATATGGGATGAACACACAATGGTACCTATGAATTATTCCAGTTTATCTTAAACGCTTAGTCTGAATCTAATCCCTCCTCTAGACCCAACTTCCAGTTTACAGGAAATACAGGGGATGGAGGAACAAGTTAAACAACGCCACAAGGAAACAATCAGACACAATTCAGAAGGTGGGACAAACTACAAACCAAGTGACCTAGTTTAAGAGAGACTAAAGAGACAATAACTAAACACATGAACCTTGATTAGATCCTGTTTGAACAATTTACAAGAAGACATTTTTGGGAAAACGGGAAACTGGAATATGGACTAGATATTAGATAATTTTAAGAAATTATGATTAAATATAAATTGCCAAGAAACATGTGAAAAATGTTTAACCTCATTAATTATTAAAAACAAAATTAAAATTTACCTGTCAAATTGGTGACAAAAATTAATACAATTTTTGGGGGCAGGACAATCTGGTAACGTGTAACGAAAGTTTTAAAAATGTTTATATACTTTACCCAGCAATTCCACTTCTAGGCATTCATCCTATAGAAATAAGAGTTGTACATAAACATTTATGAACCAGAATGTTCACTGCAGCATTACTAATGAAACTGGACATAAGCTAATTATCAAGATGGAATAATAAATGATACTTCATAATCATTAAAAATCTTAATTTGAGATATTTAACATGGAAAGGTCCCTAATACATTAAGTAAATGGAAGAGAGTAGTTATTTTTTGTGATCCTAGAGGGCAGAACTAGGAGCTACCATTGGAAATTATAAGGAAGCACAGTTTGGCTCAATGTAAGGACTAATTTTATAACAATTAGAATTTTCTGAAAAGAATCTAAAAAAGAATGAACATATGTGTATGTATAACTGAATCACTTTGCTGTAAACCTGAAACTAATACAACATTGTAAATCAACTATACTCTAATTAAAAAAAAAAAAAGAATTTTCTAAGCAATGAATGGTCTGCTTCATGAGGTGATGAGTTCTGCACTATTAGACTCTAAGCAAAGGCTGAAGGGTCACTTGGCAAAGATATACAGAACAGATTTATATGCTAGGAGATTAAGGAGATCTTAATGGTCCTTTCTTACTCTAAGAATTTATAATCCCATATAAAGTTATCCATTAGCTGGGATGTCAGAAAGGAAGTGGTTGGTATTTCTTTGTAAATGCTAGTAAAGACCCATGTGGCACTAAACTAAAAAGAGATTATACCTATATTACAATAATAGAGTTGAAGAATGATTTACATTATTGTATTGTTATCAATAATATATACATTATTGATAAAGTAAAAGAAGATGATTGATTAACCTAATGGGAGAGGATTCAAACTGAATGGATAGGAACTAATTTTGAAACTGCCCCCTATTAATTTCTCTGTGTCTAATAAGGAACCTGAAGAGTTATACTTTTCCAAGGTGAAATAGCACTAAACATCTCAAAAAGAAGGGCGGGAGACGCTCTGCTCCTTCTTTTTGCTTCTAGCTGCCCAGTAATTCATATATAAAGAGAGGAGAGAAAGAATATGCCCACACACCCCCTGCAATATGGTTTATAAAATCTTTAAATGCTGGATGTATGACTATTAGGCAGTGGAAAGTGACACAGCATTTACTATCACACTCGGTTCCTGGAAGGCAGAAGCAAGCACTGGAGGCCCATGAAGGTTTTAGAGTAACTCGTCATGTTGAAAATTCTTAGATGTAAAAAAGAAATCCCCTAAAAGATGCACTTAAAAAACCAACCAAACAAACAAACAAAAACCAACCTTTTATTATGGAAATTTTCAAATATACACAAAAGTAGAGAATAGTATAATAAGCCTCCCCCTCCCCCCCAATCACTCAGCTTCATTTATCAACGTTTTTGTAAGGCTGTTTTCTCTAAACTTCGGGTTGAGTTTTTTCGTTTTGTTTTGTTTTTAGATTTAAAAGCAAACACCTGACATCACACTATTTTTACCTATAAAAACTTCAGTATGAGAAGACACACTTCCTTGCTAATAATACTGATTATTTAATAAATGTTAGTTGCTATGGCTAGGTAATGTTCTATGCATTATACTACTACTTACACATATAATTTTCACATAAACTAAGCCTCATTGTTATCTCCATTTTATAAATGAGAAAACTGAGTTTTTACTGGCTCAAGGTCACAAAGCCAGTAATCAGTGGTGCTAGGATATGAACCCAGAAGTTAACTCTAGCCCAGACTTTGTTTTCCCGACCACTAAAGCAGGCTGACTTTTCTCTATTCTAGTTATTCTAGCCGTTCCTTATGGCATATAGATTGTTGTGATAAAGTGGAAGAGGGACTGCTGAATGAGGAAGAGACTGGAAAAGATGCAATAATATGAGCAGCTGTTCACTGCTCTTCTTGTGAAATTTTCTTTTCTAAATGCCCCAAATGAGAAAGAAAAATGTGATTGGATATCATCATTGTCAACTGCCTAGGATACAAAAGAAAGTAAGTCACCACAGAGGGAAAGCAATGATCAAGTCTCTTCCACAGAGGCTGAATACAGACGAACTTCTTTTAATTTGCCCCCCTAATGACAGCGGGGGTGGGGGTGGGGATGTCTCTAGTTCCACAAGACCTTTAGTTCAAGCAAAGTGATCTCACACGTAGAGGCCGAGCAATCAGTATGAGTAGTATTTGATTGCTTAATGAAATCTCTGGGTAAAAAATAAAAGGACCCCGGAATATAAAATTCTTCTGGCTGATGTCTCAGAGTTCTAAACCTTTCACTCACAGCCTTATAAAAAGAAAAAAAGAAACTACTAAGTAATTCAAGATTTGTCAAAGAAAGGGGAGTTCTCCTTTGATCTTCAGCCAAAAATTCTTCTAAAACCCTCCCTACTGATTTACAATAGATCTTACAGTAACTGAACTACATCATCTTCTCTGTGGAGCCTACCAAGGGCACCCTCCTTCCCCATCTTCCGCTCTGCCCAAGCACAAGCAGAAGGGCTCCTTCCCTGCTCCTACTGCATTTTACACGTAATTCTACTAGAGCACTAATCAATACTGCAGTGTAATTATCTTTTCCTCTCTGGATTATCAATTCCCAGAGGTCCAAGACCCTACCTTACTCTTTACATTTCCAATTCCTAATCTTCAAACTGAGCACCACTGAAAGTACTCAAGAAAGGTGTGCTGAATGAATAGAGAAAAAAGCTAAAGATGATAGAATATGGAGTGATCTTTATAAGAAGGAATTGTTTTACCAGTATTTTCTAACCTCTACACCTTCAGTACAGTTCACAAGCTTCCCTTTAGGAATTTTCCCATCAGCCAATAGTTTAGGATGAATGAATGAAAAAATGGACTATAGTCTCTTGAGGGCTGGAGAAAGAATTCAGCCATTTTGGTTTGCAATAGCTTTTAATGAACTAGGGAGAACTCAAGACTGAAGGATCTGGAAGATAGTCAAAGCCTTTCAAGAGCTTTTATTCAGATGCCAAGATGGTATTTGAAATGCCTGCTTTTTACATTTAAATGCTGAAGGCAACAGGGAAAATAAATCCAAATAAAAAACCAATGATTACCAAGCAGTGCCTGGTCGTCCACTTCTACTAATTTTTAGACAAAAAAATCCGAAGCAAAAAAATCCCTAGCAAAAAAGGTCTGGTTACAGCCCTCAGCCATGGGGGAGACACTTTTCATGTACTGGTATGAGTCTCCTTGGACCCCTCTCTAATACTGGTTAGCCAAACCACTTTGAGGATTATCTGGTTAGGCAATCCCTTGAAGTAAAAATCTTTGGATAAGAAGTTATCTTTCTCACCAATTTACAAAAATTCAAGACAATCTCTCAGTTTAAGCTATATTACACTGGAAAAAAAAAGTCTCATCACATTTTTTATATGCCATTCTTTGATTACTGTGTTACCTTGGTTAGAGTCCACTGGGTCTTCTATATGAGCAAAGACATTCCTGAGATAACTTTGCTTCTGCTTTTCTAGATCTGATGGTGAAAACGTCGGAATATTAGTCCTTGAACCAAGCAAACCAGGAGGAAAAACAATCAGTTAGAACCATGAATATAGTGCTTTGTACAGAGAAGACACATACAGCTGATGGATTAGAACAACTAACTCTCAAAACACTCTCTAAGATCCAATGACAAAAGACAGTGTTAGTCACGTAATATGAAGCTGCAACCAAGTATGGAGTTGAGAGAAAAAAGAAATAGATATAACCTGCTGTTAACAAGGCATAGGGACTTCCCTGGTGGTGCAGTGGTTAAGAATCTGCCTGCCAGTGCAGGGGACAGGGGTTTGAGCCCTGGTCTGGGAAGATCCCACATGCCGCAGTGCAACTAAGACCGTGCGCCACAACTACTGAGCCCGCGTGCTACAACTACTGAAGCCCACTCGCCTAGAACCCGTGCTCCGCAACAAGAGAAGCCACCCCAATGAGAAGCCCGTGCACCGCAACAAAGAATAGCTCCCACTCGCTGCAACTAGAGAAATCCCTCGCACAGCAACGAAGACCCAACGCAGCCAAAAATAAATAAATAATTTTAAAAAACAAAACAAACAAGGCATAGCAAAGCGAAGACTGCCTACTCCATAGAGACAGAAAGCATTTGTTGAGTAATTCAAGGTTAGTCAGGAAATAGCTAACTTCATAGAGGCACAGAAAAACTGAGTAAGATAAAGACCAAAAAGAACCAGCTGGATCTGGCAATTAAAACATTGGTGACCTTGGCAAGAACAATTTCTGACCCTCGCTCATGCTGATTACACTGTACTAAGGAGTCTGTGGATGAGACAGTGAGTTTATTACTGCTCCAAGTAGCCTTAATTTCCACTGTATGCAATTCACAAAGTTCCTTCAAGTAACCAAAGCAAAACAAGGAAAAAAAACCCAGAAAACTGGGATTAGGGGTGGTAGGAATAAATTTAGTATCTCTGTAATCAAAATTTTAAAAAGAATCTCGTTGTAAGGAAGCCAATCTGACTCAACCTAAAAAACAGCTTTGCTAATTGAAAAGGCCCATGTAGAGATACTGCCATCTCCTGGCAACAAGAGAACAGATTGAAAAGGTGACCCAAATCTGCAAACTCTATAAAATTTTCTCCCCAAGGACAGTTATATGCAAGTTGGGAGAGATGACTAAATGATTTTCTACATAGTTATATCTTAACATTTTGTAAGAATTATTCTAACTTCCTATATCTGTGACCAAGCTTCCCCACACGCAGGGAAAGAAATCTTACATTTATACAGTGCTTTCACTAATATGTCTTTTTTTCGCTTCAAAATAACCCTGTGAGGCAGCAGGGAAGGCATCATTAGCCTCATTTTATTGACAAAGAAACCAAGGTCAGAGAATATTTGACTTGTTCAAGGTCACACAGTTATTGGTAGTCCCAGAACTTCAAGTATGCTTACTTCTGGTGCAGGGCTTTTTCCCCACACTAAGGAGAAACTCAGGAGAGGAAGAAAGCAACTGAAGAGAACCAACAGAAACCAGAATACTTCACTATACCATTACCTTGTTTTGGTTTGCAGAACAGGAATGACTTTGCCTAGTCTTTTTTCATGGACGTTCAGCTTCCCAGAATCCTTGTCAAGAACATCCTGCATTTTTTCAGAGCAGAAAGAATGAAGAAGCAAAGATGGCCCTTAGTTATAACAAAACATCATTTATGGAAATATTCTTGAACTAACAGCTACATAGGCATACTCGTGAACCCTAGTGTGTACTGGGCACTAAGGGAGGTGCTTTAAATGAGATAAGGACAGTAATCTCAAGAAAAAAAAAAAAGAAACCCTAAGCGGTATGGACTGTTAGACCCATTTGACAGATAGGGAATCAGGCTCAAAGAGGTTAGGTAAATTGTCCAAGATTTTTCAGCTCTTCAGTGGCTGACTCAGAGCTGTTTTATCTAATATATACAGCGTGGCAACCAAAGATTGAGACTTAGGCTGAAACCCAAAGAAAGGAGAAATAATAATAAAATCATCATCATCTTAGTCTATTCAGTAAATGGTTAATTTAGTACTATGTACCAGTTACTGTCAATACATTACTTAATTAATCTTTACTATACTGTAAAGTATCATTTACTCCAATTTATAGATAAGAAATTGTGAGGAAACAGAGAAGCTAAATAATTTGCCCAGGGTCACAGTGCTAGTCAGGATTTAAACCCTAATTTATTTGAATACAAAGCTCTGCTATACAGCTTCTGAATGAAAATAATTTCATTCCTCTCTTCACCTTGAAATATATACTTACTTTGTTTGATGAACTGGAAACAACCGGAAACCTCATTTCAAAACTTGATTTATGTGATCCATTTTTCCAGGCTGACCCCGTATTAGAAGTCTCTGAATGGTCCAAGATCTGAGAGAGTACAGGTGTAGGTTTCTTACTGTCAGACATATTTTTATCAGAGACAGTTTGTTCAAAGTTACTGTTTGAAGAAGGGAGTGGGGGCCCATCATAGGCAGAGTTACTGAGGCTGATCCCTTCAGATTCTGTGCAAATTGTGCTCTCATTTAGGCTAAGACCATCTTCTCTCATCTCTTCTCCAAGGGAGGAGGGTTTTTCAGTAACTTTGGATGTATCAGTCTTGTCCTTATCAAGTACAACATCACAAACTGTTGGATCAAATGGTGCAACTGTAACTTTTATAAGATTCTTTTCTAGTGCAAAGCGTCTGTTCAATGGTTTAGTAGGAGTTGGTCCATGATCAACTGATGTATTTAGTTGAGGTAGTTTGAAGAGGCTAGGGGTCTCAGCTTCTGGTCCCGAGCTGTACAATGAACTTTTCTCTTGGGGAGTATCAAGTGGAATTTGACTCCCTTTCCCCCCCTTCTCAACATTCCTGCTGTCATCGTTAGGCAAGCCTCCTCCCCAAGAAAAGTGCTCATTTGATAGGTCATCATCCTTCAAGAGTTCCTGAATCTCTTCCTCCGTGAAACTAAAATGGCCATCATCTTCCCCATCAGACAGCTCCAGCAAGGAGTCATCCAATCCGTCCTCATCCAAGGAATCCCAAGAAAATGGGGCATTGTCTTTAGGCAAAAGAGAGGTACCAGAAGACTGTTCAGAGGGCACTAGTGAGCACGGCATATCTGGAGAAATAAAAGGCAGTTTCGCTGAGGAACAGGAAATACCCTTATATCAATTCCAATCTTCTCTAGAGAGTGGTGGTGTCTTAGTATTTCAAATTCTTTGCACTATGACTTGTAACATGAGACAGTTTTAAGATATTTAAGCTTACCAGAATCATGGAAATATATATCAGAACAATGAGATACTTTTTTTCCTATCAAAGTGGCAAAAATTAAGATGACACAGTAATCTTGTTTGGTGAGAATGTGAGAAACAAGGATCCTCACACACTATCAGTGAGAGTATAAGTGAGTACAATATTTTGTGGAGAGAAATTTGGCAACAGCATTTGACCCAGCAATTTCACTTCTGGAAACTTATCTTGCAGAAGTACCTGTACAAAGGCACATAGATACATTTACAAAGATGTTCAAAGCAGCATTATTCAAAACATCCAAATATTGGAAACCTAAATGTCCATCACCAGAACTGTTCAGTAAAATCATGGTACATTCATGTTATAGAATACTTTACTATTATTTAAAAACACAAAGAAGTGGATCTGTATATACTATCATGGAATAATATCTATAACATACAAACAAAATAAATATGTATGTAAAATGTTTGGATTTTCACAGTTTACACTTTTTAGAAAGCAAACATGTATTACTTCTGAAAATGAAAAACAAAAAACAAAAAATCTTTAAGCATACAATAAGATAAAGAATTGTCTTTCATACTGTGTGGAGCTGCTGGTGTGATCTCTGCCTTTGCCACGAGACCAAATGGAAAAAGGGTTCAGCTCCTGCTAGCTGTTCGTTTCAGGAGACTTGTCAAAATGATTGACTCCCACCTTCCTGCAGACACAAAGAAAATTAGAGGATCTTCTCATCACTTTCAACTCTGCTAATTACAAAGTCAACTGCATTATGCTTTTAAGGTGCTCCACCTATTAATTTTGATCTTGATTTTTTTTAAATACCACAAAGTTGGATTTCGAGTCAAGAACATCAAAGAAAAATCTTTAGAGGAAAAATTATGCAACTAAGGAACTAATTTTCTTCCTCCCAACAATTTATACTTTCTTAAGAATATCATTTGCTCTAGTAGGATGAGTACTGTCGTGAGAGTCCAAAGACCTGGGTTGTTGTCCTGGTTCTGTCAATAACCAGCTGTGATAATTTGGGCAAGCCACTTAACCCGGGACTTGTTTCCTCATTTACAAAATAGGGAAGGGATGGAGAACAGGGATTAGGTGATGTCTAAGATTCCCCCAAGATCTAAAAGTTATTATTATGACCATACATATAAAAGTTATAATTATGACCATACATAATACATACAATATATGTATTATGACCATATATATATACATATATAATTATGACCATACATTTTCAATACATATATAAACGCAAAGAACAGGTCTGGAAAAATACAACACAAAATTGATGACTGTCATAACCTGCAGGGGAATCCTGAGAGGACAAGGGGAGACTTTAGTATTTCACTTTTTTACTTGAATATTTATATATTACTTGTATAATTAAAACCTAGTTCTTAAATAGCTGATGACGGACCTAATCTCTAATTATTTTCTAGATGGCAAAGGTGACAGAAAGCTGATATTCACATATCACATGTCAACAGCTAAGAAGCTATAAGAAACACTTAATCACCGAACTCAATAATTTGGAAAATTCTTGTAGCCTTTTAACTGTGAATTCTCCCCCACCCCACTTCCCTCCCTGAATTTTAGTTTTGGTTCATGCACTCTTTCAGGAAACATTTTCTGAGCTACTATCCTCACACAGCACTGAGCTAGATAATTTGTCTCTATAAGATTTCTAAGAAATAAAGATATGATTTCCACCCTCAAGGAATGTATAATCTTCCTACAGAGACAACACTGAAAGTTACGTGCCAATGAGAAAATACAAAATGCTATGGACAATAAAGTACTAGAGAAAGAGGGAATTCCCTGGTGGTCCAGTGGTTAGGACTCCATACTCTCACTGCCGAAGGCCCAGGTTCAATCCCTGGTCGGGAAACTAAGATACAACAAGCAGCACAGTGCAGCGCAGCGGGGCAGGGGGCGGGGGGCGGGGGTGGGTAGTACTAGAGAAAGAGTTAGAAGGACATGGGAAGGATTATAGAATTTTAGAATTAGAAGGGACCTATGTAATGTATAGCATGGTGACTATAGTTAACAATAGTGTATTTTTTATTTTAAAGTTGCTAAGAGAGATCTTAAAAGTTCTCATCATTAGAAAAAAAATTCCTGTGTGAGGTAATGTAAGTTAACTAAACTTATTGTGGCAACCATCTTGCATTATGTACATATATCAAATCACGTTGTATAACTTAAACTAATACAATGTTATATGGCAATTATATCTCAAAAAAACTGGGGGGAAAACAAGTTAAAAAAAAAAGGCTTGTCCATCTTAGAGATGAGATGGGACAAAAAGGGAAGAAATATTAAGCACCTGTTATAAACTACGCACTGTGAGACACATTTTACAACTCTAACCCCTCAATATAACTCTATAACAGATCTTATCAAAGAAACTAAGCTGTTACATTTAAACTTAAGAGTTGCCATGGCTTTTAATCTTATTTTACCAATATTTCAGCAATTGGGAGACAGTTCTAGGCACTGAAGCAGGTGTCTCTATGAAAAGTAATTTCTCTGCCCAGTGACTGGGTTATATCATAGAGTGAAGTTAATTCTTCAGGCAGCAGTAAGAAAAAAGTTTACTTTTGGAAAAATTTTTCTTTTACTTAACGAAGTTTGTGGGTGTCAAGCACAAGTATCACAGGCAGAGGGGTTAAGCAGCCACATTTCTGAAAGAGAAGCTCTTTCTGAGCCACCACCCCCACTCTCCAACTCCTTCCAAAAGGTCTAGTCCTGGGAGTTCCCAGGCAGTCCAGTGGTTATGATTCTGCACTTCCACTGCAGGGGGCACGGGATCCCAAATGCTGCATGGTGCCGCCAAAAAGAAAAACGAAACCAACAAACAAAAGGTCTAGTCCAAGCACTTGCTTAATCAAATGAAGAGTTCAATACATTTTCACTTTTGGGAAACTAAAGTTCACAGGCATTTAGTATACCAAGTATACAGAGCTAATATGCTAGAACAAGGATCCAAACCCAAGTCTAATTCCAAAGACAATGTTTTTTCTTGTTTTTTTCTACCACCCTTGTGATAGACTTGCCCTGGATCAGTAAGCAAGTGGCAGAGCCTTCTACATTCAGTACACTCTCTAATATACTACGAAGGATGCAGACATCAAAGAGGGCTTTTGGTCCCTTGGCAAAAATAATTTAAGCCACCTTATTTTGCACAGGCTTCCCTTGATTTCCCAAGTGGAATGGAATAACATGAGAAATAACCGTGAATGTGGCCAAACCTCACTGGAAGAAAAACATCATTACTTGCAAACTTTACTGTGCACACAAAGGACCACTATTCTTCGTAACCACTTAAAGTATCAATTCCTATGCCACATGACATCCACAGGCACAGAGCTGGCTCTTCTGAGCTTCTCTCATAGAATGTTCCAATAGGTCTAGGAGCAAAAGCATGCAGAACAATACCATAACCATATAAAATTTAACTTGCACAAATCATTCTGTTCACAATTTTATTTCCTCATTTTTAAATATACTTTTTATTATAATTTAAAACATATACAAAAACAGCATAATAGTATAATGAATTCCCACATACCCATCACACAGCTCCAACTATCGACCCATAGCTAACCTTGCCCCATCCACTTCCCCCTTTACCAGATTATTTTGAAGCAAGTCCCAGGAATCACATCATTTCATCTGTAAATAACAAGAATTCCTTATCGTAAAATATCCAGTTCATACTTCCAGCTATTTTATAAATGTCATATTTTTTAAGATAAAAAAAAAAAAATCAGGGGCTTCCCTGGTGGCACAGTGGTTGGGAGTCCGCCTGCCGATGCAGGGGACACGGGTTCGTGCCCCGGTCCGGGAAGATCCCACGTGCTGCGGAGCGGCTGGGCCCGTGAGCCATGGCCGCTGGGCCTGCGCGTCCGGAGCCTGTGCTCCGCAACCGGAGAGGCCACAGCAGTGAAAGCCCCGCGTACCGCAAAAAAAAAATCAGTATCCAAATAAGGGCCATATATTGCAATCGGCTGATAGGTCTTGTGAGCTTTTTAATCTACAGAGTCCCATCTCTTTTTTTCTTACAATTTATTTGTTAAAGAAACAATAACATAAATTGTGTATGGATACGTATATATATCATTAAATAGGAATAAGGAACACCAAGTTCAGGATAGTGACTACCTCTGGTGGTGGGGAGGGAAGAGGAATGGCAAGGGGGTGTGAGTAGCTTCAATTCTATCTGTAATGTTTTATTTCTTTAAAAAACATTAATAAGAAAAGACCTAAAACAATAAAGCTAGGTGGTGGGTATAACAGTATTCGTTATTGTTACATGGTATAATTTTTATATGCTTGAAATACTTAGTAATAAAAACATTTTAAAATTAAGAAGTCAGTGGGGAAATTACAGTGGGGAGATTACATTCTGAAGTTTCAAATGTCCTCCCTTGTAAAATAGGGACCATCACAGTACCTACCTCATAAGGCTGTTGCAAGAATTAATGAGATCATGAACATCAAAGTACTTAGAATACTACAGGCACAACGTAAAAGCTAAATAAGTAGTGGTTGGTTATTATTTTACCCCACCATCATCATCTCCCTGACCCCTGAAGAGTCAGTCAGTCTTAAGAGAAGCACAGTAATGGTAGGAAAAGATTGTTAAACCGATAGGAAACTTCCCCTGGTCCCTGCTTGTCAAGAAATTATTCAGTATGCTCTAATCCCTTCTAATTTAACCCAGCATCTTGTCAACCACACTGTCACAATAAATTGGTCAAAGATGAGGCCATATGGACATTTGAAATATCAGGCAAATTCTGCAAATTAACGGTCACTGAAGTGAGACACTGGACTAAAATTCAGAGACCTCGGTATTTCACTTGAAGTCTCTGAACCTCAATACAGATGAGAACACCATTCTGAAAAATGGGGGATTAGTCACTGTTAACTTCAGACAGATTATCATGAGGATCAAATGAGGGGATGTTTATGGAAGCATTCTAAACCTAAAAGCCTTATACTAATGAAAGTTGATATTTAATAAATCTGCAAGGGAGGAAAAAAAATCTCGGATAAAACTGAAGTTCTAAAGTGAAGTTCCACAAGACAGCCTTAGTACTTCCCTGTCTGCGATTCCATCATCACCTGCCTTTCTTGGCACTTGCTTTGTAGTGATCTGAAATATGAGGATCTCCTTATTTTTAAAGGAAAAATATTTTCCCCATCTCCCAAGTCTATCTCTTAATTCTCTGCTCCCCATCCCTTCTGTGACCCTATTCTGTCCTTCCATGTCTCTCTCACCTGTCCACCCCCCTCTTCACACTTCAGTTTACCACCCCCTCCCTCTGTTCTCTAACCTCCTGGTTGCAACTTCAGAAATTGGCTCCCTTTCTATTTTTACCGTACCTAAGAAAACCTACTGCCTTAAAGCACAAAGCCTTATTTTATTAAGGCCACGAAAACTGCAACATCAGACACAACCCCACATCCCTCTTTCAAGGCTCTAAAGCCAAGACCATTATCAAGCTGGATCTGACAGGTATGGCCAAGGGAAAGGATTATTTCCAAGAGACCGGACTTCCCCAATGACATTTGATTTCCAACCTTTCCTACATGCAGTACATGTGAGACATACAGCACTAAAGGCACTCAGTAGGCTTTATCACTCCAGAAAACGGCCATAAAGTTTAGTCAAAATCAAACTGAACTGAAATTATCTGTGAGAATTCTGCAACGCCCTTTGCCGTAAACACTACAGGACCGAAAAACGACGCAGGGCTGGAAATCTCTGCTTGAGGTAACGTTTCGCTTAGATAAGGGTGCCAGGACTTTCCTCCCACATGGGCATAGAGACAAAACACTTCCCAGCTGCAGCAACAGGTTTCTTTTTTAAAAGAAAATGCCTTTGAAATGATTTAGACAGGTTTGCTAAAGCTTGAAGCTTCTAACAAATCCACAGGAAACTGGAGGTCAGGTTGGGGCAGCAGGAACGCAACTCAATCACTTCCTCTCCGGGGCCCACCCTGCAGTGCCAACTGCACGCCCTCCAGCCCAGGAAGTAACCGGTGCCGCCTCCAGTCCTCGAGCGCTAGGAGGAAGGGGGATCGCAGTTCACCCTTCGTAGGATACGGCTTGGCCGCCCCCAGCTCTCCCTCAGAAGCGCTGCGACACGGCATCGCCCTCGGGGCAGGGCCTTCGCACTTCCCGCCTCCTGCTCCCCTCCTCCCAAAAGACCAAGAGTTCCCGCCTCCCGCGAAAGGCGGGAGAAGCGCGGGGCTTGCTGCCCACCCCTCCCCCAGCAGGAGCAAAAGCGGCCCGCCAGCAGGGCAGCACAGTGCACCCTCACCCTGCGGATGGCTGCCCACCCCACACCTCAGCTGGACCCGGGCCTCCGCTCCCCCCTGGGGCGGCTCAGCCTCTCCACCCCCCAGCCCCCCGCTCGCAAGGCGCGGCCGTAAAGACTGCGATCTTCTGCCTACCGACACCCTCCCGGCCCCGTGGGGTAGAGGGCAGAGGCACTCCCTCCACCTCCACCTCCAGCCCCCCACCCCCACTGGGTAGGGAGAACGGACCTCACTCCCCCTCTCGGGTAACCAGACGGCCTCCCTTTGCCTCGGCAGGGTGAGGGGCATCTATCGCCCGCCGACGTGGAGGTGGGGGGCAGAGACACTCCTCCCCCCACCGCCATCACCTCAGAAACGAGAACGAGCCCTTCTCCCGCCACGGTGAGGGCCTCTCAACCCCTCAACGGGGCGGACGGCTTGCGCGGCCCTCTGGAGAAGCAACAGGCGCCCCCATCCCCCTCCCAGCCGAGGAACGCCGACCCCCTCGTCCCTCAGCTGTTCACCTCCACAAGCCGGGCCCAAGCCTAGGTGAACGACTGCACCTCACTCCGCCCCCTGCGCCATTTTATCGCCCCCTCACCGACCTCCCCCACCCCGAGGCTGCCGGGCCAGCGCCAGGGGGAGGGCAAACAGGCAGTGATTGGCAGGAAACAGCCCCGCCTCTCAGAAGGTTGCGGCCCGCGCAGGCGCCGCAACCCCGCCCTCCGCACCGCTTACCCCACCTACTGGCTCCACCCCTTTTCGTCTCATCGACCCGCTCGACTTTTCGCTGCTCCTGACACTTTCCTGGCTGCTGGTAGGAGGACAAGGGTCCAGGCCGAGCAAGCCGAGCGACGAGTTCAGCTGATGCAACCTAACTGGACCTGCGTGACAGTTCCCGGCACGCGGCGGCGGCGGCGACCGAGAAAGGGGTGCGAGTGCTGGGCTGAGCGCGGGAGACGGAGGGGACAGAGCATGGGGGACGCTCTGAGCCCTGAAGAGAAGCTGCACCTTATCACCCGGAACCTGCAGGTTGGGCCTCGGGGTTGGAAGTGCGCCGTTGGGGACTGGGGGCCGGAGGTCCTGGGATCCTGAGCCCCGCTACGGGGTCATAAGTGTGTGAGGCCGGGGACTCCGCGCCGAGGACGCTCTGAGAGAGATTGCAGTCCTCACTGCCCGTCGGTCAGTCCCACAGAAATCAGAGTAGGCTCACCTCCTGTGTGCAGTTACTTGTGTTGAGCCAGGCTTCGAATCCAGGGCTCCCACCCCACCCACCGTATTATGTGCCAGGCGCGGTGCTAGGCGCTGGGGGATACGTCAGGACCCTGCCCTCCCAGAGCATGTCTGGAGGAAATCAGACGTTTAAAATGACCCATAATCCAAACATTTAATTACAGTCGAAACAAGTACTGGAAGGTACTTTACGCGGAGATCTTTCTTGAAAGGAGTTACGGGGGAGGGCCGGGAGGAGTGTCAGGGAAAGCTGAGGAAGTGACCTCTAAACTGCGCCCTGAAGGATGCGGATCACTTCTTCACTGCACATATGTTCCTGCTGGTTCCAGGCACTGCAGGAGTAGAAGTTAACCAGAATACTGGGGGCTAAAAACGTGTCAGGTAGAAGGAACCCAGGTCAAGATCCAGAGGGGAGAAAGAACCCTGTGGTTCAGAGAGAAGGCTAACTTGGCTGGTGTAGAGGAAGCAAAATGCAGATCAGGCACTTAGGAAATATTTATATTGCTCATTCCCTTGACTCTTTCAGGCCTCTGCTGTCACGCTGTCTGGAAGGCCTTTCTTGGCCACGTTACTTAAATAACAAACCCCTGCCACCAGAACTGCCACATCCCTTGCTCTGCCTTTTTTTATTGTTGTTTCTCCATAGAACTTACCACCATCTGACATCCTATACATTTTACTTGTTTGTTTAGGAGGCATAGGCAGGGACCAGGTCATGAGGGCCTTGTAAGCTATGTTTAACATTGGGGTTTTAGAAAGGGCAGTGGTTACATTGGTTGGGCCACAGCTTGTTTTTCTCTTTTTATGAGATACAATTAATATATCATAAAATCCACCCTTTTAAAGTGTGCAATTCAGTGGGTTTTGATGTAGTAACAAGGTTGTTCAATTATCACCATTATTTAATTCCAGAACATTTTCATCATCAAAAATAACCTGTACCCACTAGCAGTCACTGCCCATTCCTCCCATCTCCCCAGCCCTAGGGAAACATGAATCTGCTTTCTGTCTCTAGTTTGCCTGTTCTAAACATTTCATATAAATGGAATCATAATATGTGGCCTTTTGTGTCTGGCTTATTTCACTTAGCATAATGTTTTCAAGTTTCATCCATGTTGTTGCACTTATCAAAACTCTATTCCTTATGATGGCTGAATAATATTCCATTATATGAATATACTACATTTTGTTTCTGCATTTGTCAGTTGATGGACATTTGGGTTATTTTCACTCATAATTTGATCTTAACCAGAGATTCTTGCATGCTTCCCCTTAGCCAGAAGGTTTGTTTCCTAACCTCTCTCCATAAAATAAAGAGAGGTTGGGAAGAAATGACACACAAAGCTAGTGGCATTGACTTACTCGGGTTTTAAAGGGTAAGTGATATGACCTTTCCTTGAGTAGTGAAAACTCTTCAAGTATCCAAATAGTCAGGGGCTCAGAGGATCAGCTTCCAGCTGGCTTGGAACACAAGATTTTAACAAATCCTACTAATAGGTGATTCAAACCAGCAAAACAATTTTTGTCTTTTGTGGCTTCCAACAGCCCCCCACAAACCGTCACCTGAAGAAACACTAAAATCTCTTATCAGCAGCATACTAGCCTATTAGGATTTTTCCAATATTGTCTTAGGGCAAAAGGAAATTATTATTAAAGTATTTAAATAGGTGAATGAGTTAATCAAATTTTGGTTTTTTTTTTTTTTTTTTTTTTTTTTTTTTTTGCATTACGTGGGCTTCTCACTGCTGTGGCCTCTCCCGTTGCGGAGCACAGGCTCTGGACGCGCAGGCCCAGCAGCCATGGCTCACGGGCCTAGCCGCTCCGCGGCATGTGGGATCTTCCCAGACCGGGGCACGAACCCGTGTCCCCTGCATCGGCAGGCGGACTCTCAACCACTGCGCCACCAGGGAAGCCCCCAAATTTTGGTTTTTAAAGACCTCTCTGGCTTCCTTTTGGGACATGGATTGGAGAGAACAAGAGTAGATATGGGAGACCTGTTAAGAGGCTATTACGGTTATCTTGGTGTGGATGGCCAAGACTAGGTTGGTGGTATAGAGGCGGAAAGAAGTAGGAGGACTTAAGAGCTGTTTCAGAGTAACTTATGCAACTCAGTGACTGATAGTACCATTTATTGCACTGGGGTGAAACTAAGTGAAAAAGATGGCTGGGGAGTGAGGTAAGAAGATGAAAGCATGAGTTTAATTTTGAACATGTTGTGTTTGAATTAACTGGGTTAATAACAAGTACATGTACATAGGTGTGAGCAGGAGATTTGGTAGTTACTAGCTCATAAGTAGTAATTGAAGCAACTGAAGAGGATCAGTTAGGGAGAATGTAGAGTAAGAAGAGAGATAGGGCCCCAAGGATTGCTATTATTTAAATGATTAGGAAGAAGAACAGCTGCAAAGAAATCTGAGTCCCAGCAGCCAGAAAAGTAGGAGGAAAACTAAGACAGTAAAATAGAGAAAACCAAAAGAGGAGATTGTTTCAGGGGGAGTGAGGACTAAAAAGTATTCACTGAATTTAGCAACACGGAGGCCATCTGTGATCTTAGCAAGAGCATTTTCAGTGGTGTGATGCTGTATGGAATTCAGACTAGAAGGGGAGATAAGGAATGGAGAGCAGAAGAAGAGACACCTTTCAAGAAATTGGCTGTGAAAGGAAGGAGCATGAGCTAAAAGTAGACGGAGGGGAAGATATGGTTAGAGACATGCTCCCTTCCCCTAACGTCAGTGTCTCTGCAGTGGAGTGGTACTGGCAACAGCACTGGCTTCATTTGGCTCTCACTCAGCACTGAGAGCCTGGCTAGACCTCCCTGCTGGCTCTGAGCCTGGACCCTCAGTGAAACATACCTTTGTTTTCCTTGTCACAGGGTAAAGGATGAGCAAGGTGGGGCACTGGCATTAAACCAGCTCTTCTGCTTCCACAACAGGAGGTTCTCGGGGAAGAGAAGGTGAAGGAGATACTGAAGGAGCGGGAACTTAAAGTTTACTGGGGGACAGCAACCACAGGCAAGCCACATGTGGCTTACTTTGTGCCTATGTCTAAGATCGCGGACTTCCTGAAAGCAGGATGTGAGGTAAGAACTAATGTTATAAAGCAAGCAGTTGCCCTTGGGCAACGGCCGAAAGAGAGACTTAACAAGACTTACCTCACTTGTTTGGAGGTACTTGGACAAATTCACATTTTGATGACCCCTTATCTCTTATGCCCAGGTAACGATTCTGTTTGCGGATCTTCACGCGTACCTGGATAACATGAAGGCCCCATGGGAACTTCTAGAACTCCGAACCAGCTATTATGAGAATGTGATCAAGGCAATGCTGGAGAGCATTGGGGTACCCTTGGAGAAGCTCAAGTTCATCAAAGGCACTGATTACCAGCTCAGCAAGTAAGTGCTCAGTCATCCACCCTCCTTGTGGCTCTGGTGCTCCTAGCTAGTTACAGGCCTGGGGAGTCAAGGATTAGAAGCTGTTGGGCTCTACCTGTTAACCATTAAAAATTGTATACACTTTGTCCTTTTAATTCATCCATCAAAAATCTACTGACTAGTAAATGCCTCGGTACCATACTGTTTGCTGGAAATGTAAGTGTAACCACAACAAAGTCCTTGGCCTTGCAGACCTCACAGCATATGGGAGAGTGATGAAAAACTCAGCCTCACTTTCTCCTTCCAGCCTCAGCAAATAATGATAAAAGAAATGTGAAAGAAAAATTTATATTTGTAACATTAACATACATATAATTTAATGCCCTAAATTTTTAATCTACAGTTTCCTAAGTAACTGCCGCCCACTCCCCCTATCCCCTGCCTGCTGCCTCATAGTTTCCACGTTCTTTAATTTTTTTAACCTCTCAAATAAGCCATGTATCACTCTAATGGTCACTTTTGCATTTAAACCCTTAGAACAACTTTTTAAGGTAAGCATTGTTCTATCCTATTTCACAGATAAGGAAATAGATTCAGATTTAACTTTCCCAAGTTCATGCAGCTAATAAGTAAAAGGACCATGATGTGAACCCAGATCTTGCTTACAAGTTGATTTCTCTTTTTACTTCATCTAACTTAATTTTCTTTACATTCCCCACTGTTGGACATTTAGAGTTTTAAATAAAGCATATACCTCAGAGATATTGCAGGTTTGGTTCTAAACCACCTCGATAAAGTACATATCACAATAAAGGGGGTCACATGAATATTTTGATTTCCCAGTGCATATAAAAGTTATGTTTACACTATACCGTAGTCTGTTAAGTGTGCAGTAGCATTGTGTCTAAAAAAAAAATGTGTGTGCCTTAATTTAAAAATACTTTGTCATGGGCTTCCCTTTTGGCATAGTGGTGGGGAATCCACCTGCCAATGCAGGGGACATGGGTTTGAGCTCTGGTCCGGGAAGATCCCACCTGCCGTGGAGCAACTAAGCCCACGAGCCACAACTACTGAGCCCGCGCACGAAGAGCCTGTGCTCTGCAACAAGAGAAGCCACTGCAATGAGAAGCCCATGCACTGCAATGAAGGGTGGCCCCGCTTACCGCAATTAGAGAAAAGCCCGCACGCAACAACAAAGACCTTAACGCAGCCAAAAATAAAATAAATTAAAAAAATAGATTAATTAAAAAATAAAAACACTTTGTTGTTAAAAAAATCCTGACCATCATCTGAGCCTTCAGCAAGTCATAATCTTTTTGCTGGTGGAGGGTCTTGCCTTGGTGTTGATAACTGCTGACTGATCAGGGTGATGGTTATTGAAGGTTGGGGTGGCCGTGGCAGTTTCTTAAAATAAGACAACAGTGGAGTTTGTCACATCGATTGACTCTTTCACAAACAATTTCTCTATAACTTGCAATACATTTTCATAGCATTTTACCCTCAGTAGAACTTCTTTGAAAATTGGAGTCAATCCTCTCAAACCATGCCACTGCTTTATCAACTAAGTTTATGTAATCTTCTAAGTCTTTTGTTGTCATTTCAACAGTCTTCATAGTATCTTTTTTTTTGAATTTTATTTTATTTATTTTTTATATAGCATGTTCTTATTAGTTATCCATTTCATACATATTAGTGTATACATGTCAATCCCAATCTCCCAATGCATTCCACCACCACCACCCCTCACCACTTTCCCCGCTTGGTGTCCATATGTTTGTTCTCTACACTTCATAGCAACTTGACCAGGAGTAGTTTCCATATCAAGAAACCACTTTCTCCTCTCATCCGTAAGAAGCAACTCCTCATCCGTTTAAGTTTTATCATGAAATTGCAGCAATTCAGGCTCCACCTGTAGTTCTAGTTCTCTTGCTGTTTCCACCACATCTGCAGTTACTTCCTGCACTGAAGTTTTGAACCCCTCAGTTTCACCTCTGAAGGTTGGAATCAACTTCTTCCAAATCCTGTTCGTGTTGATATTTTTACTCCTTCCCATGAATCACAAATGTTTTTAATGACATCTAGAATGGTGAATCCTTTCCAGAAGGTTTTCAATTTACTTTTCCCAGATCCATCAGAGGAATAACTGTCTATGGCAGCTATAGCCTTACGAAATGTATTTCTAAAATAATGACACTTGAAAGTCGAAATTACTCTTTGATCCACAGGCTGCAGGATGGATGTTGTGTTAACAGGCATGAAAACAACATTAATCTCATTGTGCATCTCTATCAGAGCTCTTGGTGACCAGATGCATTGTCAATGAGCAGCAATGTTTTGAAAAGAAACTTTTTCTGAGTAGTAAGTCTCAACAGTGGGCTTAAAATATTCAGTAAACCATGTTATAAACAAATGTGCTGTTACCTAGGCTTTGTTGTTCCATGTATACATCACAGGCAGAGTAGATTTAGCATAATTCTTAAGGGCCCTAGGATTTTTGGAATGATGAATTGGCTTCAAGTTAAAGTTACCAGCTATATTTGCCCCTAACAGCCTGTCCTTGAAGCTTTGAAGCCAGGCACTGACTTCTCTCTTGCTATGAAAGCACTAGATGGCATTTTCTTCCAATATAAGGTGGTTTCGTCTTCACTGAAAATCTGTTGTTTAGTGGAGCCACCTTCATTAATTATTTTACCTAGATCTTCCAGGTGACTTGCTACAGCTTCTACATCAGTACCTGCTTCTTCACCTTGCACTTTTATGTTACGGAGATGGCTTCTTTCCTTAAACCTCATGAAGTCTGAAGCTCCCAAAACCCCTATTGATTTCACTATGGCAAAAACTTTCAGCTTGTTGAAGGCTCAGATGATGGTTACCGTTTTTTAACATTTATTAATTAAGGTATGTACTTTTTTTTTTTTTTTTTGCGGTATGCGGGCCTCTCACTGTTGTGGCCTCTCCCGTTGCGGAGCACAGGCTCCGGACGCGCAGGCTCAGTGGCCATGGCTCACGGGCCCAGCCGCTCCGCATCATGTGGGATCCTCCCAGACCGGGGCACAAACCCGCGTCCCCTGCATCGGCAGGCGGACGCTCAACCACTGTGCCACCAGGGAAGCCCAAGGTATGTACATTTTTTTAGGCATAATGCTATTGCAAACTTAATAGACTACGGTATAGTGTAAACATAACTTGTATATGTACTGGGAAACCAAAAATTTGTGTGACTCACTTTATTGCAATATTCATTTCCTTGCAGTCTGGAACTGAACCCACAATATCCCCAAGGTATGCCTGCAGTATGAAAGATCACTGATCACAGATCACCGTAACAAATATAATAATAATGAAAAAGTTTGAAATATTTAAGAGTTACCAAAATGCAACACAGAGACATGAAGTGAGCAAACACTGTTGGAAAAGTGGCGCCGATAGACTTGCTTGATGAAAGGAGTTTGCCACAAACCTTCAATTTTTAACAAACACAGTATTTGCAAGGCACAATAAAGTGAAGTGCAGTAAAATGAGGTCTGCCTCTACTAAGAAATTCACCCAGAATACAGCCCAGAGAGATGGATAAAAAAACTGTAAGCGTGGTTGAGATGTGGCTAAGAACTTTTGTTTCCAGCAACCTGGCAGAGTAGGTACTCTGATCAACCTTCCTGCTGAAAAGCATTTTTTAAAAAATTTATTTATTTATTTATTTTTGGCTGTGTTGGGTCTTTGTTGCTGTGCGCAGGCTTTCTCTAGTTGCAGCGAGTGGGGGCTACTCTTTTGTTGCGGTTCACAAGCTTCTCATTGCAGTGGCTTCTCTTATTGCAGAGCATGGGCTCTAGGCGCACGGGCTTCAGTAGTTGTGGCTCTCAGGCTCAGTAGTTGTGGCTCGTGGGCTCTAGAGTGCAGGCTCAGTAGTTGCGGCGCACAGGTTTAGTTGCTCTGTGGCATGTGGGACCTTCCCAGACCAGGGCTCGAACCTGTGTCTCCTGCATTGGCAGGTGGATTCTTAACCACTGCGCCACCAGGGAAACCCTGAAAAGCATTTTTAAAATGCTGGATAACGGACTTCCCTGGTGGTCCAGTAGTTAAGAATCCATCTTCCAATGCAGGGGACGAGGGTTCAATCCCTGCCTGGGGAACTAAGATCCCACATGCTGCAGGGCAACTAAGCCTGCTGGCACTTTAGAGCCTGCATGCTCCAACTACTGAGCCCACTCCCTATGGAGCCCACACGTGCTCCACAACTAAAGAGAAGCTGGCGTGCTGCAGCTAAGACCTGATGCAGCCAAATAAATTTTAAAAAAATGCTGGATAAAATATTTTTAAAGCTTCCTAGATGCTTCAAATAAATGAATTGGCAAATTAGTCAAGAATACTCAGTGGAGGGCTTCCCGGTGGTGCAGTGGTTAAAAATCCTCCTGCCAGTGCAGGGGACACGGGTTCGAGCCCTGGTCTGGGAAGATCCCACATGCCGTGGAGTAACAAAGCCCGTGTGCCACAACTACTGAGCCTGTGCTCTAGAGCCAGCAAGCCACAACTACTGAAGCCCACGTGCCTAGAGCCCGTGCTCCACATCAAGGAAGACACCACAGCGAGAAGCCTGCTTACCGCAATGAAGAGTAGCCCCCACTGGCTGCAACTAGAGAAAGCCCGTGCACAGCAACAAAGACCCAACTCAGCCAAAAATAAATAAATTTGTTTGTTTGTTTATTTATTTATTTATTTATTTTTAAAGAATACTCAGGGGCTACCCCAGTGGTGCAGTGGTTGAGAGTCCGCCTGCCGATGCAGGGGACACGGGTTCGTGCCCTGGTCCAGGAAGATCCCACATGCCACGGAGCGGCTGGGCCCGTGAGCCATGGCCGCTGGGCCTGCGCGTCCGGAGCCTGTGCTCCGCAACGGGAGAGGCCACAACAGTGAGAGGCCCGTGTACCGCAAAAAAAAAAAAAAAAAAAAAAAAAAAGAATACTCAGTGGCCAGAAACCAAGTGAAAGTGGAAATACAAAGAGATTTGTATTTCAGTTAATCTAAGATGCTTTAAAAAATTCTGCTAATTAGGGACTTCCCTGGCAGTCTAGCAGTTAAGACTCTGCACTTCCACTGCAGGGGGCACGGGTTCAGTCCCTGTCAGGGAACTAAGATTCCACATGCCATGTGGCATAGCCAAAAAAGTAAAATAAAAACAACAACAACAACAAAAAATATTGCTAATTAATCTATGACATGCCTTTATTTTAAAAAGTCACCTAGGCGCAGTGGTTGAGAGTCCGCCTGCCGATGCAGGGGACATGGGTTCGTGCCCCGGTCCGGGAAGATCCCACATGCCGCGGAGCGGCTGGGCCCGTGAGCCATGGCCGCTGAGCCTGTGCATCCGGAGCCTGTTCTCCGCAACGGGAGAGGCCACAGCAATGAGGGGCCCGCGTACCACAAAAAAAAAAAAAAAGTCACCTAGATTTCAGAGATGCTAAATGTTTAAAAAAATGTGTCTTAGAATCTGTAAAATACAAGAAGAACATTGAAGACTACATGTACCTTGAGGGAGCTCGTTGAATTGTATGTGCTTGAATTTTGATTTTTGTGGCCTCACAGACCACAATGGGGGAAAAAAAAGGAAAAGATAAAACTAGAGTACTAGGCCAAAAGGTCCAATATTTGAGTAATAAGTGTTCCAGAAAAGAGAACAAAGAGTCAGAGGGAAGGAAATGAAGTACTAATTTAAGGACAATTAAAGGACATGAGTTTCCAGATTGAAAGGGCCTGTCGAGTGCCTAATAAAATGAATGAAAATAAACCCACACTAAAGTACACTGTCTTGGGACTTCCCTGGCGGTCCAGTAGTTAAAACTGCCCTTCCACTGCAGGGGACACAGGTTCAATCCCTGGTCTGCGAACTAAGATCCCACATGAAAAATAAATAAATAAATAAATAAATAAAGTGAATTATCTTGACATTTTAAAGCACTGGGGACAAAAAAAAGTATTATACAAACTTCCAAAGGGACAAAAGAAGTCACATACAAAATGTCAGGAATCATAATGTTTTGCGTTTCTCCAAAGGAACAGTGAAAGCTAAAAGGGGATGAAGCAAAACCTTTAAAATTCGGAAGGAGAGGAATTTCCAACCTAAAAATCTGTACCCACCCAAACTACCTTTCAAGTGTAGTGGTAAAATATCTGAAAATATTTATTGAAAAAAAATATTTTCATGTTTTTGTTGGCTATTTGTGTTTCCTTTTCTGTTAATCAAGTATCTATGCAAGTGTTTTGGCCCGTTTTTTAACTTTTTTTTTTTAAGAGTTCCTTGTGTGTTCTAGATACCAAGTCCTTTTTCATTTATGTAGCATGAGGATAGAGAATTAACTACTGGAACAGAATAAAGAGTTCAGAAATAGATCCTCACAAATATGGAAGCCTGATATATGCCAGAGCTGGCATTGCAGGTCAGCAGAGCAAGAATAAACTTTTTAAGAAAAAATGGTGCAGAGACAATTGGTTAGCCACATAGGGAAAAATATGATCCCTTCATTCCAAGTAGATTAAAAATTTAATTATAAAGGCCAAACTAAAAAACATAGACAATGTATAGGGCTTCCCTGGTGGCGCAGTGGTTGGGGGTCCGCCTGCCGATGCAGGGGACGCGGGTTTGTGCCCCGGTCCAGGAGGATCCCGCATGCCACGGAGCGGCTGGGCCCGTAGGCCGTGGCCGCTGGATCTGCGCGCCCGGAGCCTGTGCTCTGCGGCGCGGGGCCGGGGGTGCACAACAGTGAGAGGCCCACGTACTGAAAAAAAAAAAAGACAATGTATAAAGCTGTCCTATGATCACAGGTCAGGGAAAATTAAACCAGACACACCAAAAGCACAAATCACAGGAAAAGATAGATGAATTTACCTTCATTACAGTTAAGACCTTCAGTACATCAAAAGTAAGATAAAGTAAAAAGACAAGCCACCAACTGGGAAAAGATATTTATAACATATATAACTGACAAAGGAGTAATGTCCAGTATTATATGTCAAAAACTGCAAAATCAGTTGTCAAAAATGAATCAATCCAGTAGGAAAAACTTAAATAGGCATTTCACAGAAGAAACCAAACGAGTACATTTTTGGAAAAATGCTTAACCCCCTTGGTTATTATTCAAAGAAATATAGGTTAAAATTACAGTGAGAAACCATTCCTGCTTACCAAATTGGCAAAATTTAAAATAGAGTATTAAGTAATAAAATTGATTAAAAGCCACTCTGTAAAATAGTTTGACATTATCTTGAACTGAAGTTCAAGATGCAAATTCCCTATGATCCAGAAATTCTACTCCTAAGCATATATAAAGGAACTTGCACATGTACACCAGGATGCACATATGAGAATATTTATAGCACATTGTTTAGAGATACAAACATAGTATAAAACAGGAAAGAAATACAAAAGTTCAGGCTCGTGGTTGGTTACTCTGGAGAAGGAAGAAGTGGGATCGTGGAGGGGTGCACAGGAGCTTTACAAGTGATAGGTCCCTTTTCTTAAACTGAGTGATGGGTATTCTATTCTTAATATTGTTCAGTATTCCTTACATGTGTTTAAGTTAAAAGAAATTTTAAAAGACAAGGAAGATAGACTGAAGAAATTCTGATGTTTATTTAATAGGCATTCCAGAAGAAGAGAGTAGAGGGGAATGGCAGAGAAGCCCTATTTCAAGAGATAAGCAAAGAAAAAGATTAATTAAAGCCATCTTCAAAAAGGAAAAACAAAAAAATAAAGTAGTATTTTTTTAAATTTTTTTTGCGGTATGCGGGCCTCTCACTGCCGTGGCCTCTCTGGTTGCGGAGCACAGGCTCCGGACGCGCAGGCTCAGCGGCCATGGCTCACGGGCCCAGCCGCTCCGCCGCATGTGGGATCTTCCCGGACCGGGGCACGAACCCCTGTCCCCTGCATCGGCAGGCGGACTCTCAACCACTGTGCCACCTGGGAAGCCCTAAAGTAGTATTTATTTTTTAAAAGAATATCCTTTTTTCTGGCTGTGCCACATGGCATGCGGGATCTTAGTTCCCCAACCAGGGATCAAACCCGGGCCCCCTGCAGTGGAAGCTCGGAGTCTTAACCACTGGACCGCCAGCAAAGTCCCGATAAAGTCATATTTTAAAGGAGAGGATGGACTGCTCACGTTTTAGAAATTACCAGGCAGTATGCTCTCTGAATGTCTTAAGATTGGGAGAGTAAATTAACACCACACTTCAGGATTAAACTGAGGCCTGGGCCCCGTCTTACAGCTGTCCCCTCTTGTCTCTTCTCAGAGAGTACACGCTAGATGTGTATCGCCTCTCCTCCGTGGTCACACAGCACGATGCCAAGAAAGCAGGAGCTGAGGTGGTGAAGCAGGTGGAGCACCCTCTGCTGAGTGGCCTGCTGTACCCAGGGCTGCAGGTACCTGGGAGGGATGGAGTTGCCTGATGACCTTTTCTGCTCTAACTACTGGTCACAAACCTCTTTCTCAGCCCCAGTCAGACCCATATACTGGCTGTTCCTTCACCTTGCCGTAGGCCTTCCTTCCTGTCTTCCTTTCTCCCACTGCCCCTCCCCCAGGCTTCCTGGACCACTCTTTTTTTTAATTTATTTTATTTAGTTATTTTTGGCTGCATTAGGTCTTCGTTGCTGCACGCGGGCTGTCTTTAGTTGCGGCGAGCAGGGGCTACTCTTCATTGCAGTGTGCGGACTTCTCATTGCGGTGGCTTCTCTTGTTGCAGAGCATGGGCTCTAGGCGTGCAGGCTTCAGTAGTCGTGGCACACGGGCTCAGTAGTTGTGGCCCGTGGGCTCTAGAGCCACAACTTGCGGGCTTACTTTCTCTGCAGCATGTGGGATCTTCCCGGACCAGGGCTCGAACCTGTGTCCCCTGCACTGGCAGGCAGATTCTTAACCACTGTGCCACCAGGGAAGCCCCTGGACCACTCTTTGACTTCTTCCCCTACCTGTCTGTCCTTTAAAACACTGCTCATCTCACATGTCTTCTTCACGGGTAATCATGATCCCTTAACTGAAGAACATTAATTTCAGAGTGAAAAGTGAAAATAAATTTTAAGCATGATCTTATTTCCCATTAAACAAAACAAACACATCATATTTCCTGTGTGTGCATATTTGTATGAGCATGGAGAAAGCATGGAAAAATTCAAACCAAGCTATTGATACTGGTTATTAGCTCAGGAAGGTAGGATGAAAATGTCGATAGACTTAACTTTTCCTTTGTATATTTCTCTAATGTTTGATGTAAGAAAATCAAGTCATACAAACTACTGTATATAAAATAAACAAGGTCCTACTGTATAGCACAGAGAACCAGATTCAATATCTTATAATAAATTATAACGGAAAAGGATCTGTAATAGAATATATGTACATATATATATTATATACATATGTAGAATATATATATATTTTATATACATATATAAAAAACTGAATCACTTTGCTGTACACCAGAAACTAACACACATTTAAATCAACTAAACTTTAATAAAAAATTTCTTTAATTTAAAAAATAAATTTTTTTTAAAAAGTTGAAAGAAAGAAAAGAAAATCAAGTCTTCCCTTGGTCAGGCACTCTAGATCTACAGTGTCCACTATGGTAGCCTCTTGTCATAGTCATATGTGGCTATTGAAGTAACACTGGCTGTTATTTCAGTTTGCTTACAAGCCACGTGTGGCTAGAGGCTAACCTGTTGGACAGCACAGATATGGAATGTATTCATCCTCACAGAAAGTTCTGCTGAACAATGCTGTTCTCACATTCTAACTGCTTGCTCACCTTCTCTTCCTCTCCCCCTGAATCCAATCGGACACTAAATGTTATCAATTCTATTTCTTTTTTTTTTTTTTTTTTTTTTTTTTGCGGTACGCGGGCCCCTCACTGTTATGGCCTCTCCCGTTGCAGAGCGCAGGCTCAGCGGCCATGGCTCACAGGCCCAGCTGCTCCGCGGCATGTGGGATCTTCCGGGACCGGGGCACAAACCGTGTCCCCTGCATCGGCAGGCAGACTCTCAACCACTGCACCACCAGGGAAGCCCTATCAATTCTACTTCTTAAAAATCTCTTAAATTCATTCTTGCTCTACATCCTCACCGACTTGGTTCATTGTTATTTCTCACCTGGCCTCTCACAGCAGCCTTCTGGCCGTTTTCTTTATCTCTAGTCCTCAGGCCACCACTCCACACTCTGCCGCCTTACTGGTGTGATTTTTCTGCAGTGCGTGAATCATGTTTCTTCCCTCCTTAAAATCATTCACTGTCCAGGATGTTGCTAGGCACCCTCACATGACATTCAGGGTCCTTACCAACTTTTTTTTTTTTTTTTTTTTAATTAATTAATTAATTAATTTTTTGGCTACGTTGGGTCTTCACTGCGCGGGCTTTCTCTAATTGCGGTGAGCGGGGGCTACTCTTCATCGCGGTGCGCGGTCTTTTCATCGCGGTGGCTTCTCTTGTTGCAGAGCACAGGCTCTAGGCGCGCAGGCTTCAGTAGTTGTGACACTCGAGCTCAGTAGTTTTGGCTCACGGGTTCTAGAGTGCAGGCTCAGTAGTTGTGGAGCACGGGCTTAGTTGCTCCGCGGCATGTGGGATCTTCCCGGACCAGGGCTCGAACCCATGTCCCCTGCATTGGCAGGAGGATTTTTAACCACTGCGCCACCAGGGAAGCCCTTTACCAACTTTTCTAACCTCATCACTCACCACTTCCCACATCCCTTGGAGTTTGTGCTTTTGCAGACTGAATCACTCATAATTTGCCTAAACACTTCACACCTCTGTGCCCTCTCACATTCTGTTTCCTCTGCATGGTGAAAAACATCTATATATTCTTCAAAACCAAGCTCAGCCCACAATCTGATTCTAGGAAGCCTTCACCACCACCAGTCTGAACAGAGATAATAATTTCTTTCTTCGTGTTAGCATGTTCCTTAAATGAACATGTAAGTTAGCCCTTGGCATGCTGTATAGAAATTACGTATTCACGTGTCTCTCTCCTCAGCTAGTTAATTGGCTTCTTGAAGGCAGAATCTGGGTCTGATTCATCTCTGCATCCACAGGACTGGCACTAGGCCTGACATCTAATAAGTGATAGTAACTGTTTGTTTATACTAGTTCAGTCTTGCCCCTTTTTTCTGAGCTCTCACAGGACTTCCTTCTTATGCCAGTTATTTGACACTTGTCACAGGCTGCCTTATTCATTGGGTACCTTTGACATGACTATGATATGTCTTCTCTCCCTTCCTCACTGGATTGTGAGCTTCCTGAGAGCAGAGACTCTTCTTATTTTTTTACCCCATGACCTCCACATCGAATATTGTTCACTGCAGGCACTCAGCAAATGTGTATCTAGCTCTTGAAGCCAACAGGAAGGCTGAGTGCTGCTTATTTGCTTCCTGGTTCTACCTTCGGAAAATTTTAGTGGTTTTCTAAAGTTTCTGATTTCGTAGACCCATACAGAGGAAATACAGTAGGAGTTTATGCTCATGTGTTTCTTTGCACAGGCCTTGGATGAAGAGTATTTGAAAGTAGATGCCCAGTTTGGAGGAGTTGACCAGAGAAAGATTTTCACCTTTGCGGAGAAGGTTAGTGTCCTCTTTTTCCTATCATTTTTTCTTTTGACCCGCAGAGGTGTGCATTAAAGTTTCTTGAATGTGCCAGTGCCAGCAATCATATGGTATGGTAGGTATTATTCTCCTTGTTTTGCAGATGAGAAAGTTGTCCAGTATCACACAGTTAGTGACTGAGCAGGAATTAGCATTCAGATCTGTCTGACTCAAAAGCCTGTGCTCTTGCTGCCGCCACCAGGAAGCTGCCCCCAAAGCTGCTGCATTTGCTTCTTTTTTTTTTTTTTTTTTTTTGCTTCTTTTTTGCTTCTTTCCTAATAGCTCAGTTTCCAGGGAAAGGCAACACCAGTCAGAACTACTGTTCTTTCCCAGACCATTTGGTCCATATTGCTCTGGATCTTAAATAAAGGACTCATCTCTGAGATGAGGTTTAACAGGGTTTAAAAGAGGAAATTAGCACAAACCCATAATATTTCTTTTCTGGGAAAGAATTGAGTAAGTTGAAAGGGGCTATTGAGAAGTGGTTGGTATTTTTGAAAGCTTCTCAAAACCTCGTATTGGTAAGGGAGTAGAGAAAACACTGCTAGTAAAAATGTAAATTCCTGATGGGTGACTTGATGACTCTATAATGTTTCTGCCCTTTGTCCTAATAATTATACAAATATGTCCTCAAGATATAATTTTAAAAGTGCAACTTGGGAGTTCCCTGGTGGTCTAGTGGTTAGTATTCGGCACTTCCACTGCCATGGCCCAGGTTCAATCCCTGGTGGGGAAACTGAGATCCTGCAAGCCATGTGGCGCAGCCAAAATTTAAAAAAAAATTTTTAATTTTTTTAATTAAAAAAAAATTAAAGTGCAGCTTGACTTACGTATAAAAGTATTTGTTATGTTATCAAATTAAATCAAAATCTAGGAAATAAACTTACATTCAATGGCAAGGGATTGGTTAAATACGTTATGATAAGTCCTCACAGTGGGATTTTTTTTTTTTTTTTTTTTTTTTAATTTATTTATTTTTGGCTGAGTTGGGTCTTTGTTGCTACGCGCCGGCTTTCTCTAGTGGCGAGCAGGGGCTACTCTTTGTTGCAGTGCGCGGGCTTCTCATTGCAGTGCCTTCTCGTTGCGGAGCACGGGCTCTAGGCATGTGGACTTCAGTAGTTGTGGCTCATGGGCTCTAGAATGCAGGCTCAGTAGTTGTGGCGCATGGGCTTAGTTGCTCCATGGCATGTGGGATCTTCCTGGACCAGGGCTCGAACCCGTGTTCCCTGCATTGGCAGGAGGATTCTTAACCACTGCGCCACCAGGGAAGTCCCCTAACAGTGGGATATCATATAATATTTCAAAATGGTTTTTGGATATATTTAATAAATGGGGAAATGTTTACAGTCCATGTATTTTTATTATTATTCAAGTATTTCTCATTCCATTTTATCTCCTCTATTAACTTTTTAGTTGAACCTTTTATTATTCTAGCAAAGATATGGCCTATGGCCTGTTTTTGTATGACTCAGAAGCTCTAAGAATGGTTTTCATGTTTTTTAATGGCTATTAAAAAAAAATGAAAACGAATATGCAGTGGAGAACACATATGGCCCACAGAGCCTATAATATTTATTATCTTTTGGACCTATTACAGAAAAGTTTTACCCAGCCCTGCCCTAGAGATTGCAACATCTGTCTTTATAATTTATTACAGTTTGTTAGATATTTTTACCACTTCGCAACAATGCAAGAACCTACAACAGTTTTACCCCATTTAACGCCCTCCTGCCCTTTGTGCTGTTGTTATATATTTCATTTTTACATATATTTTAAATCCCAAAGACTTGATTATAATTGTTTTTTAAACAGTCCATTTTCATGTATATTTACCCCCACTTACCCTTTCTGATACTCTTGATTTCTTCCTGCGGTTCTGTGCCTCTGTGCTCTGGGATCATTTTCCTTTGGCCTAAAGACTCCTTTGTGTTTTGTGTTTGCAATGCAGGTCTCTTGGTAATGAGTTCTTTCGGCTTTCTTTTGTCTGAGGACATCTTTCCTTTGCTTTCTTTTTGGTTTTTGGTTTTTTTCCCTTGGCTCTCAATGGGTATAAAATTCTAGGTTTGCAGTTATTTTCTTTTAGCATTTTAAGGAGTTGTCCTGTTGCCTCTGGCTTTTATAGTTTCCATTGAAAAGTCACCTGTAAGTATCATTGTTTCTCCTTTGCAGATAGTATATCTTCTCTCTGGTTGCTTTTAATGTTTTCTCTGCCTCTGATTTTTAGCAATTTGACAATGGTGTTTTTAGCTTTAGTTTTCTTTGTATTTATCCTGCTTGGATTTTGCTGTGCTTCTTGAGTCTATGGGTTGATATTTTCATCACATTTGGAAAATTGTCCCCTACTATTTCCTTTAAATATTGTTTCTGTCCTCTTCTGTCTCTCCTCTTTTTTTTTTTAATAAATTCATTTTATTTATTTATTTGGCTGCGTTGGGTCTTCGTTTCTGTGCGAGGGCTTTCTCTGGTTGCGGCGAGCAGGGGCCACTCTTCATCGCAGTGCGCGGGCCTCTCACTGTCGTGGCCTCTCCTGTTGCGGAGCACAGGCTCCAGATGCGCAGGCTCAGTAGTTGTGGCTCACGGGCCCAGTTGCTCCGCGGCATGTGGGATCTTCCCGGACCAGGGCTCGAACCCGTGTCCCCTGCACTGGCAGGCAGATTCTCAACCACTGCACCACCAGGGAAGCCACTGTCTCTCCTCTTGAGACCCTAATTTTACACAGATGAGACCTGTTGATCATGTCCCACATGTCTCATAGCCTGTTCTGTTGTTTCCCTCTGTGCTTTAGTTTGGTTATTGTCTATTGATTTTTCTTCATGTTCATTAATCCTGTCTTCTGTTAAATCCATCCAGTATTGTACTGTGCCATTTTAGAACTTCCATTTGATTCTTTTTTATAGATTCCAATTCTCTTTTATAGTTCTCCATCTTTTATCCATTTTGTCCATCTTTTCCTCTGTTTCCTTTAACACACCAATCATAGTTATTTTGACATCCTGATCTCCTTATTCCAGTATCTGGATTATTTCTGCATCTGCTTTTATTGACTGTTTCCTCTTGACTATTAGTGATTCTTTTTCTGCTTCCCATTTCTAGTACTTTTCAGTATATCAGAGACACCATAGATATGCTGTAGAGGCTCTGAATTATATTTCTAGAGTGCATGTTTTCTGTTTAATTACTGACTTGTCACCTTGATTCTGTCAAGGGTGGGTTTTAGGCTTTGTTAGAATAGGTCTATTTCAATTTGCTCTTACTCCTATAATATGGACCTTATCTTAGTATGTGGCCTTTCTGGGGTCTCAACCTGAAATCTCAGGGTGTTCACAAAGCCCTCTCTGCTTTGATTGGACCTAAACTTCAACTTCTGTCTCCCCAGCACTGTGGAGCCCCTAAAATTTGTTCAGGTCTCCAGCCTCCCAGAGCCTGTTCTCTGCTGGGCTTCCTGCTGTCTCTCCGAATGAACGCACAGCTATGAGTCAATCAAGAAAGCAATAGAGAACTTTGACCTAGATTTTTGGAGGGGGCTCCCTTCTCTCTGGAACCCTCCCCAGATCCTAGCCTCCTGGTAGCCCTGAATTCCAATCTCTTATCTCCTCTGCTTAGTCAGACTGCTGCTCTCTGCTTGGTCTCTTTTTTCTCAGCACTCAGTTTGAAAAAAATGCCCTCAAGGAGAAAGCCAGGGTGGATGTAGGGTCACCTAGCTCCCTTCTCTCAAGATTTGTAGCCCTACGCTTGTTGCTGTCTAATGTCTGCAAATGGTTATTTGCAGCTTATAGAAATGGAATATTTCTATATTTCCATCTTTTAGAGTTGTTTATGGCAGTAGGGTAAGTCCAATAGCCTCACAATGTAATACTAATAGAAAAACAGTAGGAAAAAAAACCCTTGTTAATATTATGATCACCACTGAAAAGTTATATATTCAGTAGAAAAAAAAGATTGGCACGAATATATCAAACTGTTACATGGCAGGCCAGGTTAGATGAGATCGGGGCACCGAGGAGGAATTCATACTGATATCTGCTTTCGTGTGTTTCTTTCTAACCCCCTAGTACCTCCCTGCACTTGGCTACTCAAAACGGGTCCACCTGATGAATCCTATGGTTCCAGGATTAACTGGCAGCAAAATGAGCTCTTCAGAAGAGGTAGGTTGCCAGCTCTGACTTGAGTTGAGAAATCTTCAGCAAGAGATGAAGAAATTGAGGACTAGAAAGAACAGTAACCTGGCTAACTAAAATTCTCAAATATCTGAGCTATAAGAAATCTTAAGTTATCCAATTAATTCCAGTGGTTCTTGAGTATTGAAGGACCCAGGGAGCAGTCCTGATGAGATCCAGTCATAATTTTAAGTTTTACCGCTGCTGATGAAAAGTACAAGCAAAGGGACTTCCCTGGTGGTGCAGTGGTCAAGAGTCTGCCTGCCAATGCAGGGCACACGGGTTCAAGCCCTGGTCCGGGAAGATCCTACGTGCCGCAGAGCAACTAAGCCCGTGCACCACAACTACTGAGCCTGTGCTCTAGAGCCTGTGAGCCCCAACTACTGAAGCCCACACTCCTAGAGCCTATGCTCTGCAACAAGAGAAGCCACTGCAATGAGAAGCCCACGCACCGCAATGAAGAGTAGCCCCCCGCTCGCCACAGCTAGAGAAAGCCCCCGTGCAACAACAAAGACCCAACACAGCCAAATATAAATTTAAAAAAAAATGTACAAGCAAAAGTAGTTTCTTCACCCATAGAACTGTGATAAAAGTCAGCCTTATTAATGAGAAAGCTGTGGTTGCATTTCACCAATTAGCATCTTTTTTTAAAAATATTTTATTTATTTATTTATTTGGTTGGTTGGTTGCGCTGGGTCTTAGTTGCAGCCGGCAGGCTCCTTAGTTGTGGCTCACCGGCTCCTTAGTTGTGGCATGCGAACTCTTAGTTGCGGCATGCATGTGGGATATTGTTCCCTGACCAGGGATCAAACCCAGGCCCCCTGCATTGGGAGCTCAGAATCTTAACCACTGTGCCACCAGGAAAGTCCTGAGCATCTTTTTATTTTTAATTTAATTTTTATTTTATATTAGAGTATAGTTGATTTACAATGTTGTGTTAGTTTTAGGTGTACAGCAAAGTGATTCAATTATACATACACATATATCCATTCTTTTTCAAATTCTTTTCCCATATAGATTATTACAGAATATTGGGTAGAGTTCCCTGTGCTATACAGTATGTCCTTGTTGACACCAGTTAGCATCTGGATTCTTAGGGTGATGTTTAATATAATGATTTTGATAAATATGTTTTTTAACATTTAAAAGTCCTGGTTGGGGAAAGTGCAGTTTTGTTCTGATCACTAAGGTACAGAATAGAAGAATTCGTGGACTTTTAAGAGAGAGAGAGAGAGAGAGAGTTGATTAAGGCTCTGTCCTTAGAGATTCTGATAAAGTGGTTCTGGGGAACAACTCAGGAATCTGTATTTTCTTTCAAAGCTTACTAGTTGATTCTGATTGGAGTCATTTTTGGACACTCGTCTAGTGCTTTAAGTCTGATTTCTAGATCTTTGTCTGATCATGGATTGGTAAATATAGGCATAGAAACCATTATTGTTATTTTTTAAGGAATAGACTCGTTCCTTTTTCTCTCATTAAAATGCCCTATGTGTCAGTTGTTTCTCTGACAAAGTCTATCACTCACCCTATTTAGTAACATTCACCATATCTTCATCCTGGAAATCAGTGCCAGCAGCAGTTCCTAAATGTGACTGCAGCAGAATCACGTTCAGAGCTTTCTAAAATACAAATGCCTGGGCCAACCCCAAGAAATTTTGATTTATTAGGTTTGGGTGGAGCCGGTAATTTGTGTTTTTTAAGCACCCCAGGTGATTCACATACAGTCATATGTTGACCAGAGCTTGGTAACCACTGGACACAAATGGGCGTTGAGTTCACTCACTCCAAAATAAGAAACAAAGCCTGTTACCCTAAAAAGGACAAATGGCTCTAGATAATACCTAATACCTGGTGTTGGTGATGGCTGTGAAACAAGTATTCTGACACGCTGCTGATGGCAATGTCACTTGATATATGCCTGTCAGAAAACAGCTTGGGGCCTAGCAGTTTTTGGTAGCTGTAATCCTAGAGAAGGCAAAAGGACCTCTGCAAAGATGTTCATCGTAGCATTGTATATAGTTTGTAAAAATGAGAACATAATCTAACAGTTTAGAAATTGCCAAATAAATTATGTTGTCACTAATAATTGGGAATATAATATAGCATAAAAATTACAAGCGAAGACTAGGTAGCCACTCAAAAGTACTTACGATGCAGTCTCAAGTGAAAAAACACAGGAGGTTTATTCTCCAGCTGCAAATTTATAACGATTCCATATGCTGCAAATAAGGCCTGGGAAGAAGAGAGAAATATTAAAATATTTTTATTTAGTATTGTGAGTGGTCCTTCACTCCGATTAATTCTGCTTTTGTTAAAGTCATTTAATGTTTAAATCTTTGTTCAAAAAAATTAAAATACAGATTAGTTGAGCATATTCTCATTTTCAACCACAAGAGGTCCTCCTCTCCTCCCTGGCTTCTAGGAGTCCAAGATAGATCTCCTGGATCGGAAAGAGGATGTGAAGAAAAAACTGAAGAAGGCCTTCTGTGAGCCAGGGAATGTGGAGAACAACGGCGTTCTGTCCTTCATCAAGCACGTCCTCTTTCCCCTCAAGTCTGGTAAGATACTGCCTGTTTTCTTCTCGGAGGCCAGGCTGAAATAGCAAAACCAGTGCTGTGATCATACTTGTGGTTTGTCACAGAGTCTTCCTCCAGGGGCTGGCTTCCCCGATTCTCTGCTCTGATTTCTCATATATTAATGTGTGATTGAAGTGGGGATATCGTTGAGTTGTCTGTGTGTTTGTTAACAGGGTAGGTTCTAAGTGGGGTGTCAGGGTGAGCAGGGGTGCTAGAAATGAAGGGGTCAGGCAAGTGGACTAGAGGAATACAAAAGAGATGAAAGACACGATCGTTCCCCCAAGCTTGGATGCTAGCTGGGTATACAACATTGCCACTCATCCAATTTAAGAACAATAAAATGCCATATGATGAAGTTCAAAATATATGGCAGAAACTACAGATACCCATACATTTGGGCCAGGAATGCTGACTTGCCATTATCAGTGAGTTTGTTGGCATGGATCCTTTTTCTTATAGAGTTCGTGATCCTTCGAGATGAAAAATGGGGTGGAAACAAAACCTACACAGCTTACTTGGACCTGGAAAAGGACTTTGCTGATGAGGTAATACCAGAGGAGGAGTAATCCCCACTGAACTCATTCTGACAAATCTCTCCATGTGGCCTTGCCAGGTTTCTTGTTACGTGCCACAGGGCTCTGTCATCATGCTCTTGGGTCCATATATTTTGTATTAATGGCTTAGATCCACGTGGTTCATGGATTAGAGTAGCAAATGGCACAAAACTAATATATTGGTGTCCTAATCACACTCCAAAGGACTTAAGCTGGAATGAAGGACCGACAAACTCAACAAGATGAAGCATTTCAGGGACAGGTACAAAATCAAGGTTCAGAAAAGAGACACAGCTATAAAAGCACAGAAAAGAGAATACTATTCATTTCGACAAACAATTTAACAAAAGACTCACTAGGTTCGCATGTGTTTGGCACCATGCTAGGGGCTGGCATTATAAAGAGGATTAAATCCTCATGAAGCTCATAGTCCATAGGAGAGGCAGACATGTAAATAAATAATCATTTACTGGTTACTGTACCAAGTATACATGGTCCAGAAATAGAACAGGAGGAAGTGATTACCTGGCTGTCTGGGAAAGCTTCGTGGAGGGGACAACATCCAAACACCGTTTCACTTGAGGATTAGGAGTTCATGAGGAAACCTGTGAGGGAATGCATTGTGCACAGATGTGGTAAGATGAAAACAGCATGGTGTCTAAGGAATCACAAGTGCTTTCGTCTGACTAGAGTCTACAAGGTGATGGGGGCACTGTGGGAGAGGGAGGTAGGCCAGATCATGAAGGGAAGGAGTGATAACAGTGTGTATGGGGAATGAAAGGAGGGGTCTTGACTGACTGAATTTGGGCTGAAGCGGCAATGTGACGGGGCTGTCAGAAATGTTCATGAGGTCTAGGCCTCAGTCATCAGAAATGTAGAGTCTGGAACCAGGGAGTTGATCATCCGTTCAGTTCTGCATTGTTCTGAGTACCTTTGGGGTTGTGCATTCAGCCCTGGACTTCAATTGTGTGAGGTTTATTTGACAATCTGGGGTGTGTTGGTGGGGAGAGGAAGGATGCCATGATAGGGAACAGACTGCAAACTGTGTCACAAAGCACAGCTGAAAGAACTGGGCGTGTTGAGCTGGGAAGCAAGCATGTGTTCACCCATCCTTGAACACAGGGAGGGCTCTCCTGGGCGAGGGGTGAGGTTCCTTCTTGTGGCACCAGACGGCTGAACTAGGGCTGCGGGTGGAAACCACAGGGAGGCTTGTTTAGGCTTGAAGAACTTTCTAGTGACCTCAATGGTGTGGTGATGGGCAGGGCTGCCTGGCCTGACCTTGCATTCCCCATCACTGAGGTGTTCAGGCAGAGGCCAGAGGACCACTGGAGGCAAGGTTGTATGAGGGTTTGAGCACCAAGTGGAAGAAAAGACTCAATGACCCCTGAGGTCTGAGGGCCCTTAAGGCCCATTTTTTGGACATTTGGCAGCTACTGCTCTGAAACCCATCTGAGGCAGAGGCCACAGAACCCACACCCCACTCCTCAACCCTGTGAACGGTCCTTTATGGGACTGATGAGACGGAATAGAAGAAACGCTACTGAAGAAAGAGCCTGACAGCGTAACCAGCAGCACTTTCTGTGATGGTGGACATGTTCTGTCTGTACTAACACAGCCACCACTGGCCACATGTGTCTGTTGAACCTCACAATGTGACCAGTAAACTGAGGAACTGAATTTTAACTTACATTTAAATATGCACATGAGGCTTGTGTCTACCATATTGGACAGTGCAGGTCTAAATCTTTTCTATTAAAAATGAAACATTCGGGGGCTTCCCTGGTGGTGCAGTGGTTGGGAGTCCGCCTGCCGATGCAGGGGACATGGGTTCGTGCCCCAGTCCGGGAAGATCCCACATGCTGCGGAGTGGCTGGGCCCGTGAGCCATGGCCACTGAGCCTGTGCGTCCGGAGCCTGTGCTCCGCAACGGGAGAGGCCACAACAGTGAGAGGCCTGCGTACCGCAAAAAAAAAAAAGAAACATTCGGGACTTCTCTGGGTGGCACAGTGGTTAAGAATTGTCCTGCCAGTGCAGGGGACACAGGTTCAAGCCCTGGTCCTGGAAGATCCCACATGCCGCGGAGCAACTAAGCCCGTGCACCACAGCTACTGACCCCACGTGCCACAACTATTGAAGCCCTCACACCTAGAGCCCACGCTCCACAACAAGAGAAGCCACCACAATGAGAAGCATGCCTACTGCAACGAAGAGTAGCCCCCGCTCGCCATAACTAGAGAAAGCCCACGTGCAGTAATGAAGACCCAACACAGCCTAAAATAAATAAATTTATTTTTAAAAAAAATGAAATATTCCCGAGGAAACGAAGGAATAACATCAGAAACAAAAACATAGGCATTTTTTTATTACATGTATTCATACCTAGGGGACGTCCCCTCAGAATATCTTAGAAGATCCTTTGGGGCCAGATTTGGGATGTAAAAGTGGTAGTCACAGGACACGAGAAGAAAATATGGAATTACTGAGCTCCTACCATGTACTAGCACTACTCACCATTTTTACCCATGTTAAGTGATTTAATCCTTATTCTGACTCTAGGAGATAAAGGTATTGTTATTTTCATTTTTTAAGCGAAGAATCCAAAGCTCAGAGGGGTTAAGTGCCTGGTTGGGGGTCACCCAGCTAGCTGGGACTCTCACCCCAGGCTGTAACTCCAAAGGCCTGTTCTTCCTTCTTGCTCACTCAGCTCCCCCCTCAGACTGTCTCTAGCTCCTGGGTTCCCTATGTGAATGTTTCCCTACCTGTAAATAACACGTGCTTTACGCCACTACTCTGAGCATGAATGGAGGGACTTGAAGAAGTCAATTAAAAACATTCAGCCTCTAAAAACCCTCAAGTTAGTGTGGAATTCAGTGTCAAAAGACCTGGGTCTTGGACATATTAGATAACCTTTTGAACCTATTTCCCCTTCTCTGCTCTACCAGCTTCACAAGCTTGTTCTGAGGTTCAAATAAGACCCTGCTCAGGAAACACCCTGCGTCCTATATGCATATTATTCTTAGTAGATTCAGGTGTCCTATGCCCAGTTCACCTGTTCCAGTGCCCCTTCTCACCTGGCCTTGTACACTTGCAGGTTGTGCACCCTGGAGACCTAAAGAATTCTGTTGAAGTCGCCCTCAACAAGTTGCTGGATCCCATCCGGGAAAAGTTTAATACCCCTGCACTAAAGAAACTGTCCAGCGCTGCCTACCCAGATCCCTCGAAGCAGAGTAAGGCCAGCTGGGGAGGGGTCGGGCTTGGGGGAGGGGTGACATCATCAGGTAGAGAGCCTGTCAGTGGGCCTCAGAAAAGGGTCTGTCTTCAATTCAGGCCCGAGAAGCCGGTGGTGGGGGGGGGGAGGGGGCGTGGTCTGAAGTGCAGGAATGTCATGCCCCGTTGACTGGTGGAATGGAACTCCAGTCATCTTGAATTTGGTTTGGTCGGTACTATGAAGTGATTACATCCTGCTGTACCAACACTGCTGTGAGTGCTGGTTTGAGACATGTACTTTGATCCTTTCACAGGATCTGCCTCTTCAGTTAAGGAGACCAATTGGGTTAGACCATGAGGGTAACACAGCTGCTTGGGCAGGGTCTGTGCAGCATCTCAGGGAAGCTCATCTCTAGATTTGCCCAGTTCCCTTCCACGTGCTCCTGACTGGTTCTTAGTTGGCCAGCCACGCATCCACGATGCTGAGATAACATGAAGAGTCTTGTGTGGCCCTGCCAGAAAAGGAGGAATGGCTGAATATACGTGGAATGCCCGGAGGTGGCAAAGCTACACTTGGCCCCTCCCCCTCCAGCCCAGTACCTGAAGGAGAGAGAGATGAAGTCTGGCATGTCACTTCTCAAAGGCTGCCGGCCCTGTTTTAACGAAGGTATAATTCAGTGGGTAGATTCTGGGGATTCTGCACTAAGTCCTGCTAGTGTCATTTGGGGGGATCAGCAGCTGACCTGTCATGGGAAGGAGGAGAGTTCTGAGCCTTGGGTTCTTCTCATCTCCAGAGCCAGTTGCCAAAGGCCCAGCCAAGAATTCAGAACCGGAGGAGGTCATCCCATCCCGCCTGGATATACGTGTGGGGAGAGTCATAAGTGTGGACAAGGTACTCATTTTCCACCATGTCCCGGGGAGGCGGACAGGGGTCAGGTTTGTCTGCTTCCATCTGGAGGAAACCTGGCCTGGGATGGGAAGTAACATCCCTGAGGTCATATGGCGAGTCAGAACCCAGGCATCTAATTCCAGGCGTCAGGCTTTTCCCTTTGCTATCTCTGGACCTTATTCAAACAAACACAGCCAGGAACTCAGAATACGGAGGGATGTTAGTCAGAAGGAGCTTGTTTATCCATCAAATCCAGTCTGATTGACTCACCTGGTCTCTCCCAGCTTGTCTGGACTAGCCACAGGCCTTATCTTGGATCAGGTACTTTGTCCTTCCCTCTCCCCACCCCAGAAAATGGTGAAGGGAGGGCTTCCTTTTTCCCAGAGGCAGATGGCTATGCAACCAGTGGCCTGGGGCCAGTGGTCTGGGTATTTTTTTTCTCCCAGTATTGATTTGCTTTTCACCATATTAGACTAACCACCAAAACTACCTTGAAATAGCTGCTGATGCTCTTGTTCCGGATGGTGAAGCCAGCAGCTGCCTCCCGTCTTCCAGTCCCCCTAGGACTGGGATTGATCTGGTGCACACATGGCCATGATGGTGGCCACCCAGGCAGTCCAGGCCATTTTAATCTCTGTTAGAGGTTCCTTCCACTTCTAACACAAGTAATTAGGCTCATGTTACTCAAATCTGCCTCTTTGGGGCCCCTTCTCATGTCTGCTGCCTGGGACCTGGAGAGTTAGCGCTAAGAGGGTTCCTCCAGGGCCTCAGTAAGGAGTGGATGCCCCTTTCTGGAGTCAGAGGGTTCACCAGGCCCCATGATCCATTCCATTATGATGTTCTCTGGGCCTGACATCTCTTGCTGGCAGCACCCAGATGCAGACAGCCTGTATGTGGAGAAGATTGATGTGGGGGAAGCTGAACCACGGACTGTGGTGAGCGGCCTGGTGCAGTTTGCGCCCAGGGAGGAACTGCAGGACAGGCTGGTGGTGGTGCTGTGCAATCTGAAACCCCAGAAGATGAGAGGAATCGAGTCCCAAGGCATGCTTCTGTGTGCTTCTATGTGAGTGAGGACTTGGGGGGTGGGGAGCGCAGGGCCTGGGGAGGCCCGGAAGAGGGGGGATTAGCCCACATGCTGCCCTTCCACATGCCAGGTGGAGGCCCTGAGAACACTACCCAAAAGATGATGCATGGAGGGATTATTTATTGCACAAGAGCCGTGGATGAAGCACTTTACCTAAAGTTAACTTTATTAAAACAGAAATTGAAGATTCTAAGCTGTGTGCATGCTCGGGTCTCTCTACTAGTAAGAGGTGAAACCAGGATTCAGACCCAGTTCACTGACTGTTATGTCATATACTTCCTCCCCTAAAAGCCCAGATTTTGGAGTCTCTCCTGACATAGAATTTTAGTTCAGCCCTGGTTAACCCAATGCGGTTGATATCCAGAGACGTAGTACAGCAGTGAGGAACTCCTAGGGCCCTGGCATTGAGGGTTCCCTAAATCCCATTAGGCCCCTAGGAAAAGGCCCCAGTGCTTTGGCCTCCATGGCAGCTGGAGACAGTCCATAGCCTCACTCTTACCTTGTTCTGTGTGTCTTCCCAGAGAAGGGGCAAGCCGCAAGGTTGAGCCTCTGGACCCTCCTGCTGGCTCTGCTCCTGGTGAGCGAGTGTTTGTGAAGGGCTATGAGAAAGGCCAACCAGATGAAGAGCTTAAGCCCAAGAAGAAAGTCTTTGAGAAATTGCAGGTAACAATCTGCACTTTTTCCCTCATACCAGGGCTGCCTGGACTGTCTCCAGATTGCTCTGTTACTGAATCCACACCTGCCCTTTTCCCAGCTGGGCCTTCCTGCGTCTAAGCCCCTCTCTTCCTTCTTCATTCCAGACCTGTCAAATGAAGTGCCTGAGGAGCCTGTGGGCCCTCGCAGGTACTGAGCACTGACAGACTGTTTGAGGCACTGTGTCAGGGACTTGAGACATTTCCTCATTTGACCTTCCGTCTGTGATAGATTATCCCCAATTTATCTGGCAGGATACCTGCCAAGGCCACACAGGGTCACCGGAAATGATGGAGCCAGGATGAGAGCCCTCCCAGGGTCCCTCCTGCCCACCTTGATCTGAGAGCACTCATTCTCTTTGCTTCAGGGGCATTGACTCACATGGCCTGCCCCGAATTCATTCATTCATTCAGCACCCTAATATATGTGTCCGACACTGTTCTAGGTGCTTGGGCTACATCATTGAATAAAGCAGCAGAGATTCACTCTCCTCGTGGAACTAACACTACACATGTGACTCTTCCTAGTTAGTACCTTGTTTCCTCAACTAGACAGTATTTCTGGAGGGCGTTTAGAGTGGTTTCTACCTCTCCATCCTCCTGCAAGTGGCAAATGGCTTTGTCCCCTCCCTCCTTTCCTAGTTTTCCAGGCCAGTTTTTTGAATCCACTATTTTTTTCTAGCTATAAAATAAATTTTCATTGTAGAAATGGCTAAAATGTAGCGGAAAGTGAAGAAAATAAAACATCCATAGTCCTGCTACCTAGAGATGCTAAAAAATGTCATTAGTGATTATTTCTTTCTGGGCTTTCTCTATGCATAGTGATAATATATTTATAGTTTGAGTCATACCATGTTTGTTGTTCTTTTTTTAAAATATTTATTTATTTGGCTGTGTCGGATCTTCCTTGCGGCATGTGGGATCTGCTCATTGCAGCGCGCAGGCTCTTCGCTGCGGCGCGGGCTTCTCTCTAGTTGTGGCCTGCGGGTTTTCTCTTCTCTAGTTGTGACACGGGCTCCAGAGCGCATGGGCTCTATGGTTTGCGGTACATGGGCTCTAGTTGAGGTGCGTGAGCTCAGTAGTTGTGGCGCGCAGGCTTAGTTGCCCCGCAGCATGTGGGATTTTAGTTCCCTGACCAGAGATCGAACCTGCATCCCCTGCATTGGAAGGCAGATTCTTTACCACTGGACCACCAGGGAAGTCCCTCTTCTTCTTCTTCTTCTTCTTTTTTTTTTTTTAATTTAACTTTAGGCCTCAAAGATTTCCCCATCTTCTTAAATACTGAGGTAGGGGGAAGAACCATACACACACACACACACACACACACACACACACACACACACACACACACACACATATACATACATATATATAGTATTATATAATAATGATCATAATTTACCCCAAACCTTATTAGACATTGAGGTGGTTCTGTTTTTCACTCTTAGAATGTTACGATCGATGTCCTGGTACCTAGCTCTTTGTATTTATTCATGATTATTTCCTTAAACTAAGCCCCTAAAATGAACTCACCTTAGGCAAAAGATAGAAATACCTTGAAATGAAAGCTTTTCGCAAACTGCCCTTAGAGAAGTTGAGTCAATTTACACTACTAGTAGTATAAGAGTCTTTGTTTTCTTGTAGTCCTGCCACCATCACTATAATCACTTTTGTTGTTTTTCTTATCCAGGCTGACTTCAAAATTTCTGAGGAGTGCATCGCACAGTGGAAGCAAACCAACTTCATGACCAAGCTAGGGTACATCTCCTGTAAATCACTGAAAGGGGGGAACATCAGCTAGCCAACCTGGCGTCTTCCTCCCTTCTCTCATCATCCTGAGTCACCTGCTGTCTCCTTAATTTGCTCCATCCATCATCTGCTTACCCATCTCCCAGGACACTGAATTAGGAAGTTTGGGACTCTGTGAGGTGCAAGACTTGGTGAGGGGCAGCTCAGCCTCCCCAGGATCCAGGATCACCCTGTCTGGCTGCAGGGAGAGGCTGACCTCCCGGGTAGTGATGAGCGCGAGGCAGTGCAGGGAGTGCAGCCCTACCTTCTTCCCTTGGCAGCTGACCTGACAAATCTGGTTTCAATATGATGTAACTCAGAAAAAGTTTATGCCATAATCCTTGTAACTGGAAAAATATTGGTTTCCAGTTTTCCTAGTGTTATCCCAGCAGCTGTGCCTCTGGCTGGGATCTGGTGCCTGAACTGGGCTAATTACAGCCTCTCCCCAACAGGAAACTGTGGGATTTGAAAAGGGAAGGGAAGGGAAAACAGAGAACCTAGTGGTCTACCAAGTGGTTGGCACCTTTCCCCAATGCCTGCCAACCCTGAGGCTTGTCGCTGGGGGCAGAGCCTGCCCCGGGACTCCTGGATTGCCCTTTGATCCTGCTGGGGGGACACTCCCTAAACCAGCTGCGTGTTATTGGATGGCACAGCCTGGTTCTTTCTTCAGGGAGGGTGTGGTACTTCTCCATAAGGCATCTCAATCAGGACCACTAAGTATCATTGTCATAATTTCAAATAAAATGTCTGAACAAGGGTGTCTGGACGGGACCTGTCTGTGAGCTGCACCATCTCAGGAAAGGAGAACACAGTGTGTAGCAGCTTCTGGGCCCCTCACCCAGCCTCGGGCTGTTTGTATCTTGGACTTTTGACCCTGTAATGGGAGCGGGGGTGGACTAGGCTGGATGGCAGACACCTTGACTTCCCCTTTAGCAGTGTTAAAAAGAAGAGGCTCACTTTAGGGTCCAGAACACTGTCCCTTCTAAATGTGGGCCCAGACCACGACCTTGACCCACCCCATTAAGAAGCAGCAGCCACAGCCAAGTTTTAATCATTTAATTAACATCTTCGAATGAAACCCACACAGAGCTTTTTCCATGTGTATCACTCCAGCTTCAGAGCAGAGGGAATAGATTGTTTGTATAGACATATCAAAGACTCAGAAACTTAAAGAAATATATATATGTGTGTGTATATACATACACACACACACACACACCTCTCTCGAACATTTTTATGGAAATTAAAAATCAGAGGCTTTTGGTCTCTCCATGTGCACTAGGTCAAGCTCATTCACCCAAGAGGACAAAAGGATTGCCTCTTGGAGATCCTCCCTTCTCCTTTCTACTCTGTCCCACCCAGTGGGGAAACAAGCTCAGAAGAATCTAACTGAAGACAAGGGGCTCCAGTAACATAGGGAGGGGAGGGAAAGAAACACAGAAGGTGGGCTCCCTCCTACCTCCAGCAGCTCCGAGGCTGCTGCCAGGGCCTGGTGTCATGGAAGCTTTGGCCTGGTCCTGGTTCCTGGTTCCTGGTTCCCAGGGGGTTGAATCAGGAGCTCTGAGCAGAGGAGTGCCTACTGACTGTCCTCTTTCCCCAACTCACTGGGCAGGCACAACACATACCCAGCAGCAGCTCTCCATTACCCAAAGGGCAGGGAAGAACATTGGTTTATAGCTACAGAGAGAAGAGAATAGTGAGAGAGGGCCATAGGAACCTGGGATCTCAGACCACATCCCCTGTGTTCCCAGCTCTTTTTCTGGGAGGGGGGTCAACCTCTCTCCTGGGTGGAGGAGAAGCAGCTAAAAGCAAGGTCCCTTGCCTGGCTCAAGCCTGAGTCACTGTTGAGGGAAGAGGATCAAGACAGAAGGGGTGACCTGGTGACAGCCATGCTGCAGTGGAAGGAGGTACTAGGGCCACCCCCGTGGAGCCACCGGGGCCAGTGAGGAAACCAGCTTGCTTACCAAGATAGGTGGCACAGGTTGAAAGTGGAAAGGTCAGCAAAATTCCTGGAGGAGAGATCAGTAGCAGAGGCTGATGTCTAGGGGGGAGCCACCCAGCCCGCCCCTAGGAGCGCTGAGTTCCCCCTCATTGACTAGGGAAGGGTCTGTCATAGAATGCTCCTTTGGCTTCCCATCCTGTCACTCAACGTCAGCTCCCCCCAGTGGAACCACCTGTGCTGAAAGGCAGCTGCAGAAAGGACGTGCTCGGAGCAGAGTAAAGGTCAGAGGATGAAATCCATAGGGCCAGGTCTGGGCCCGCTGCCCAAATAGGCTCTTCCCTGCCAGACCCACCCCTCCATCCATGTCCTCAGTACTTCCTGTTGAGGTGACAGGAACCCAGCTTTGCCATGGCCTGTGGCTCCGGCCTCTGAAGAGTCGTGCCCGCCCACCCCAACCTGATCGAGTAAAACAGGGCCAAGTGCCCCATGACGTGACTCTCTACTCTGTTCTCCCACTCTCTGAGGACAGAGAGAGCCTGTGGACCTCCCCTCTGGTTCTTTCTCCCCCACCCATTTGGGCCCTGGCAGTCTCCCACTTCCTGTCCCCTGCATGGAGCACCTGGCAGAACCAGAAGGCAGGAGGCTGGTTGGTGGTAAGTTGAGGCACAGGAGGGCTAACCCCCTCTGCACCTTTTGTGCTTTGGAATTCCACAGCCCCACTCCTGCCTCCAGCCTGGAGAAGCCTGTGGGAATACAACGACTTGCCTACCTCCAAGAACTAAGAAAAGTTGCAAACTGGATCGGAGGAGGGGGACAGATTAGTCCCAGCCGTGGGCTGGCTGCTGGGGACTGATGCTGCTGCCATGTAAACAGGCCCCTGGAATGTGGCTTCGCGGGCCCTGGAGGATGGACATGCAGCCACTTTTCAAAAGTGCTTTGATTCTGGACTACAGCATGTGCATGATTTGGACATTTTTAAAAAAAGGAAAAAAAAAACCCTCAAGTGAGGTGTTCTGTTCCCAATTCTGTGGCCTTGAGGCCAGCAGGGGGCACAGACACCCACTCTCACCAGCTACCTCCTTCAAGATGAGGCTAAGGCCAAGACTGAGGCGGCAGCTGCCAGAGGTGAATCCATTCAGGAAAAGGCATGAGAGCCGGATGACTTGGAGGACAGGAGCCACACCAGGCTTGCGTAAATACTGAAGGCCGTGGAGGTTAAGGCTGCAGGCGTCCTCCCTATTAGGTTAAGTGTCTGCCGTATCCTCTCATCCTTGGAGCCGCTCAGGTCCCTGAGATTGTATTCCTGGGATGGGTCAGCAGTGCCAGCAAGGTGCCTGGTGGTCAGACCAGCTCTTTCTGTGGGTCTGTGGAGAGAAAAGAAGGGACACTCAGCAAGGGACCCCCTAGCTTGGTTCTGACCACTAAGAGCCCAGGGCACATCCTCACCCCCTCACTTTACTGATCACGACAGCAGCTCTGGGCTGGACATTTTACAAACGTGCCCTCTGCCACTATAATGTATCGCTGCCTCACACTTTACAGTGAGGAACCCGAGGCTAGGATGGGTAGATAAAATGGCAAAGTTGGAATTCAAACTTCAAATTTCAGTAGGTCTGACTCCGAAGCCCCAAAATCCATGTTCCTTCAGTGCAGCTCATCAGAGGTGACAGGTCACCCTTCCCAGGCACCCCGAGACCAGAATCCAAGAGCAAATCCCTAATGGCAGGACTTCTGATACCTGTCTCCCATGACCAGTGATGGGACCCACACCCCACCCCTCCCTGCCCACCGTACCTGTGCCAGGCAGGCCCAGCTTCTCCTCTGGACCCACCCGCTGCAGGACACCTCCATTCTCTGCCAGCTCCTCCTTAGTCCTGTCCTCGGCATGGGGGAGCCCGTTGGTGGGAGGAGCAGGAAGGGGCTCAGCCCGAGGAAAGCTGGGGGAGGTGGGGGGGGCGACTCCCCCAGAAGGCTTGCGGGCCACAGGCGGGGGCGCCTTAGGTGGCTTCTTTGGGGCCTGGGGTGGCCGTTGCTCTGAGACGCTCCGAAGTTCAGCTATCAGGTTCCGCTGGAGGTCAGCCTGGGTCTCAGGGGACACGGGCCGCTCCAGCTGCAGCTTCTTGGTGCCCTTGGAGAAGATGAAGCTGGCCGTAGAGGCAGGGGACCGCGGCTCTGCCTCAGGTGGTCCATTGGGCTGGGCACTCACAGGGCCCACACTGGCAGCCAGATTGGAGGCCTTGAGCTGAACAGCAGCGTGGAGCCCTGAAGAGGCAGGCGCTGGGCTGGCCCGCCCTGACAGGGCCCTTCGCAGTGGCTTCTGGGGGGCCAACGGCCCTGACGCTGGAGTCGGAGCCACTGTGGGAGTGCCTACAGAGCGCAGCCGAACCATCTGCAGGAGTGAGGGTGTGACCAGGGGTGCACCAGCATCCTCCCTGGGAAGGCCACCACCCTTGCTGCAGCCCCCCAGTTCCCTCCGAGGGACCTTGGCCTGAAGCCCTGGGACAGAACCAGCAGCAGATGGGGCTGGCAGAGCTGGAGGAAGATCTGGGGTACCACAGGGCTGGCTCTGGAAAGAGACAGTAGCTAAGGAGGGCTCTGGGGGCCGTGAAGGGTCTGCAGGCTCAGGGCCGGCCACAGAAAAGAAGGCCTCCTCGGGTGGAGGGAAGTCAGCCATGGACAGGTCCTGCTCCTCCGGTGCAGGAGGCGGAGGTGGGGGCCAGGTGGGATCTTGGAGGGCCTCCTCAGCAGTCTCCGGGGCAGACAGGGCCTCCTCAACCACCTCTGGCTTCTTAGTGGGTGGCGGTGGGGGGTGATAAGATGGGGGTGGGGATGGTGGGGGTGACTGGTCTTTGGAGGCACCGGGAGATGCCTGAGGTGGGGTTAGGGATGTCTGGGGAGTAGGTGGGGACTCAGGGCTGGCAGCAGCGGTAGAGATGGGCCCAGGGACCACAGCAGGGGCAGCTGGAGCAGGGGCAGCTTGGTTTGGGCCCTTGGGCTTAGAGGGAGGGGGGGATAAGGGGGCAGGCACCTTGGGGTGAGGAGGTATGACAAACCTGTCACCCAGGGCGGTCGACACGTGCGGACCAGAGCGGTCTGAGGGCGCCGGATCAGAGGAGGAGGAACACAGAGACGTGAGGGAGGAGGAGACCGAGGCCCCGGGAGATCGAAGGGAAGTGACACGCTCTGGTTTAGGGGGTTGGGCCTTGCCTGGGGAAGCAGGGGCCCCTGTTAGACCCTTGGGAGGGAGGGTAGGGGTACCACTTTGGCTCGAGTATCCACTGGAGGGCGAGAGTGTCCGTTCTGGGGAGCGTGGGGGACGCCGGGAGCCACCTGGAGACAAGCCAGGCACCCAGCTCCCTGCTGAGCTGGATGGACAGGGTGCTGCCCCCATCCCTTCTGACCCGCCGCCAGTGGTGGGCGGCCGGGGCAGCTGTTGCTGCTGCTTCCGCTCGGGCTTGGGAGGCAGCCCCAGGGGCCCATCATGTGCTGCTGAGCTGCGCTGATGGAGCGAGTGGGTCCGGCGGGGAGGTGGCGGGGGCCGCTTCAGCTTCCGTAGGGACACACTCCGGCCGGACAACTGGCCACCGCTCTGAATGCTGACAGTGTCCGAGGCCTCGGCAGTGCTGCCCCCGCTGGGAGAGCCCCTCCCGCTGCCCCCCAGGGGAGGGGGCGCCACGTTACTGTTGGCCACAGAGCCCTCTGGCCGGCCCTCTGAGCCACCCTTAGAGGAGAGGGTGGAGCCGTCAGATACAATGGTCTCAGAGGACTGAGAGTGGCTCCAGGTGTCACTGGAGGAGGAAGGGTGGCGGCTGCGGGGCCGCGGGCTGGAGACCGAGGAGAAGTGGCCCAGCGAGCGGATGGAGGCCGGGCTGGCTGAGAGCAGGCTGCAGCGGCTCAGCGTGCGCAGGCTGCAGCGGCCCAAGGCCACCACGTCCACTGTGGGCGGCAGCACGGCGTGCGGGATCAGCTTCGACAAGTAGGTGGCCTGGGGCGAGATGGACATGGCCGGGCTCAGGGGTTCTGGAGGCCCTGCCCCTCCGGTCAGTCCGGGCACTGCTAGGGACATGGGCCGGGTCAGTGGCAAGGGCCGGGCCCCCGTGAACCGGCCAACGAGCGTGTCATCCCGGTAGATGCGGTCGATGTGGCGCTGCAGCATGGCCTCTGCCTGGGCACCGGCTTCGGCCTCCGCTTCCAGCGCCTGCAGGGACACCCTGGCCCCTGGCCCTGAGGCCGGGCCCGCCAGATGGCCGTCCACCGTGGGGATGCGTACAGCGTCCCGTGGACCGGGAGGCCGAGGAGTACCAGGTGCCTCACGTTCATTCCGCAGGCCTGGAATGGACAAGGAGGGCGTGGGAGTCAGCAGAGGGGGCGGCCGGGGCGGCCAGGGCTGCCCGCCCACAGCCTCCTCATCAGGCGCTCACCGAGTTCCTTCTGCACGTGCTGTGGCAGTCCCAGCACCGTGCTCCGCCGCTCTCGTCGCCGGCGCCCTGACTTTCCAGATGATTTGGGAAATGAGTCATGCGGTCGGAAGGTGGAGCCTGCGGGCGAGTCCAGGGAGAGAAACTGTTAGAGCAGGTCTCGGGGCACATTCTGCAGAGCACAACTTTTACAGAACATTAATAAGAACTCTGTGAGAAAAGGTTTCCACAGTCAAGTAGGCATGGGCAAAGCTGGGTTAAACAAAGCTAGACACTTTTCTGCAAGCCTTCTGGAAGCCTTTACTAGGTCAATAATGATGATTTCCATTTAGAGAGCACTTATTAAATGTGTTAGCATGCTAAACACTTGGCATTCATTCCAATAAGGTATGTATTCTTATCCTCATTTTTCTAGAACATCAAACAGAAGCACAGAGAGGTAAAGTGTTGGCCCAAGATCACACAGCTGTAAATAGCAACACTAGGCTCAAAACCAGGTTTCTCAACTCTTCACTGTCCTGCTTTTCGGTTAATGCTCATTATGAACCTCCAAGAGGACCCAGGGTACTATGTTTCCTGAATCCACTGAATCACAGTCTTGGGAAACACTAGATTAGGAGGAAAAAGGAAAGCTGCAGGTGCTGGGTGCCCACCACCCCCTCTCCTGCCCAACAGTCCTGGCTGGTGAGTGGATACCTTTGCGCTGGATCATCTCAGAGCGGACGGAGAGAGCATCCTCTGCCGTGGAGCTCTCAGCTGTGTAGGACGTGGTCTGGCTGCAGAAGGAGATGCTATCATCATCCGGCCCGGTCCGGGAGGACTATTGGGGGAAGAAGGATCAGCCCAGAGGCGTGAGTGGGGCTTACCTTTGCCTCCTCAGGCTCCCCTTTGTAACTTCTGACTCAGATTCACCCCCCACCGACCTGCCCCAGCATCACCTAGCACTGAGCAGGCATCGGGGGCATCTCGTCTAGCCTTTCATGATACAGAAAGGAAACAGATCCAGAAGGGTTCAAAGACATACTTGTCAGAGGTCAAGCAGGGAGAGAGGAATACATCAAGACTGAGCTGGGGGCAGGGCTCACCTGGATGCTCTGTGTGTCTCCATGATCCCAGGCACCCTTGTTCAGTTTCTGTTTTTCTGAAAGGCATCAGAAAGGTATGTTGAGCTAGGCCCCTGACTTTGGGAGCTGAAAGTAGCGCTGGAGAGAGGAGGAGGAGGTTACCTTGGTGCTGGAGGGAACGGAGCCCCTCCTGGGCCTGAGTGTGCAGCTCTTCCAGGTGAGGCGGTCGCCCACTGGGGAAGAAGACATTGTCCTGGTGCTCATCCACTGCAGACCCTAGCCCCTGGCCTGGCCCCACACTTAGTCGTTTGTCACTCTCAGCCTTGGCAGAGCCTGCTGGGAATGGAGGAGGAAGGAAAGTGAGGCCCAAAGGTATCTGGGCCCTGGGAAGGCACAGGCACTGCAACAAGGGCGCCCACAGTCCCCAGAGTGCACAGGGCACCTGCACATACATGCAGTGCCTACTTCCCCCAGTCTGTACTCACAACCCACAGTCCTGGGGTATACACTCAATATACACAGCCCCCAAGTACATACACAAGCTATAATCCAAGTGTACATATATCTGAGCACCCACACCACACAAAGGGCCCCATATAGGGCACCATACCCAGGGCACACATGCCCACCATATATGCACACAACACCCACAGGCTTCATTCAGTATGTATACAAACACATAGCATCCAAGTAAAACCACATCTGTGTACCCACACCAAGAGCACACCCAGCTGCCACATATACACATGACACCCACAGTCCCCATTCTGTATATACACAAACAGTACCCAAATATACACACAACTGTCACTCAGGGCCCCATGCAAGACACTCCAGTGTACACATAGCCCATAGCAAATACATTTCTCTTGTCTCCAGATCCTGAGCTCCACTTTACAGGAAAACAAACCACCTCTTTGTACACCCCATTGGCCCAGGTCCAAGAAAAAGACACATGGGACACTAGGAAGGGGTGGGCACCAGCAAAGGTCATAACCAGATTCCCAGGAAGTCCTGGGGTGTGGGCTAAGCCAAGGATATGGCCACTTGGGTCCCCTAATCACCCATGCAGCTGTCCCTTAGTGGAAGGATAGGCTGGGGAGAGGAGAAGAGGGACCCCAGCCACTCCACTCCCCCTGAGGCAGCTCCAGCCTCTCTTGGGGAACAGTCCCAGGTATCCCCCTCTCCTGGAGGCCCAGGGCCCTGGTGCGGAGGAGCCAGGGGTCCATTACAAAGGACATTGTTACAGGCCCCGCCCATGGAGGAGCTGGGCATCTAATCCTGGGAATAGGGGCTGTGTCAGCACTTTGCAGCCCCAGCCCCCCTTTACACGGAACCCACAACATAAGCAAAAGCTCTGGCAGGGTCACGTGACCTTGGCAGCACCTTGTGGAGGGACAGGAACAAAACAAGCCCTTTAAAGGGCCACGCCCCAAGATCAGGGTCTTCAGTTCAGACACCTGAACTGCCCCTTCTGCCTTCCTCAGCGCATTCTTCAACAGCCAAGCTCCTGCCCGGGGAATCCTCAGGAATCCCACAAGGTCAGAGCTAGGAGGTCTCTCAGTGATCCTCCTCTCCCCAGCCTCCTGATTTTACAAGTCCACAAAGAGGCTCAAAGAGGAAAGGTCTTGCCTAAGGTCACCCAGCAAATCGGAGTCAGAGCCAAGACTAAACTCCAGGTTTCCCGAGGGGACTCCTGAATCACACTCAAACTGGGGGCCCTCTGGCCCCCACATCTTAATCCAGGCCTGAAAGCTCAGTTCCTAGGAAGAGGAGGGCATAGGCCCCTCCCCTCAAAACTTCACCCCCAGGCCTCTAAACACGATTCCCCTGGTCTGCTCCCCAACTTCCAGGGGTACTACTTTCCTTTCTACTCTGCTCCCCGCATCCCATCCTCCCACACACACACTGAGTTGACCCGGGAGGGGGTGCACTACCTCTTGGAACTGAGGTATTGGGATGTACCCAGTAAAGCGTGAGTACCCCTGGAGGAAGGCAATCTTGCCCGAGGACTGCAGGCTTCAAGGTCAGAGACACCTAGAGCCATCCTCTGAAACACAAGTAGAAATAAATCAAACAAAGGCAGTAGGAAAGCGCTGGACAAAGGCACCGCGGCGGACAGGGGAGTCTGGCCTCATTACCAGCCCTCATCCCCCACCCCATTGCCTTCCCCGGCCTTGATCCCCCATTCTACGTAAGGGTCTGGCAAATGGGGGTGTCGGGGATCCCTTATCTCCCCCCCAGCCACACCCACTCACCCTTCTTCTTGAAGAGCCCGAGGAGCGCCGGGAGGTGGCGTCCCAGGAACACCACCATGACTGCCGACGCCACTCGGACCGTCCCCTACGGTGACCTCTCCAGAACGCCGCGCGATGCCTTCACCATAACCCAGCGCTGAGGGGATGAGTCCGCCCGCCCGCTGGGCAGAGCGCCGGCTCCAGGCAGAGGAGGGGGAGGGGCTACTCTCCAGGTCCTCCTCCCACCTTCACCACTGATCCCGCCCATCTACCGACCCCGCCCCTCGAGTGCAGGGCAGGAGCAGGCACCTTCCCAGACTCTGACAGGGAAACTGAGGCCCGGAGTCTCTGGGTGCTCGGCTCTTGTGCAAAGGATGACTAGGAGGGCCAAAGATACTCAATTCCAGGGGCAGCCCACTACCCCTGTCCCCAAGTCCTTTTCTAAACAGTCATGAGCCAGTGCTAAGGCAAGGGTGCCGGCTGCCAGATGGTGGGTGGAAGAGCCACTAGACTAGACTTGGCATGGTGCCCACCCCCAAGTCCTCCTAGCTGGTGAGGGTGATTCCCTGGGGAAGGGGCTCTCAGCATGGAGCAGCCCGGCAGAAGCCCAGCACTGCCTGGGCGGATGGCAAGGACACTGGCAGAAGTCCCTGGAGGAGCAGGAGCCAGCCCAGGACACGGTGCTGGGAAGCCGGGGAGATGCCCAGAGCAGAATCACAGTGGCTGGTGCTAACAACCCCTCACGTGTATGTCCAGCCCCAGACTTTCCAAAGGATTATCTTCCCACTTCAGTAATGTAACATCAACAGCCAGAAAAGCACTGTGAACTCGCCAAGGTCACACAACAGAGGCAGGCCTTCAACACAGACCTCTTGCTCCTCCACAGCCCAGGATTCTTCTTGCTGGTCTCACTCTGTGACTCAGTGACTCTCTTGGATCACCAGGCAGGGAGAACAGAATTAGCCACAGGTGAGGGCAGTAAGAGTGGGGGGCAGGAGGGAAGGTACTTGGAGGGAAGTCAGGTCCAGGTTCAAATCCAGCTCCATCACATACAAGTCATGACCTCACATGGAAACAAGGCTAAGAACTCCTCTTTAAAAGATTGTTGTATCCATTCATTTAATCAGCAAATATTTATTAAACTAGTACTAGGGGCTACAGCTATTGGAAAACTTTTATCTTGCTCACCAGTATATCCCTAGTGTCTGGCACATACTATGAGTTCAATAAATATTCGATGAGGGGCCTCCCTGGTGGCACAGTGGTTAAGAATCTGCCTGCCAATGCAGGGGACACGGGTTCAAGCCCTGGTCCGGGAAGATCCCACATGCCGCGGAGCAGCTAAGCCCATGCGCCACAGCTACTGAGCCTGCGCTCTAGAGCCCGCGAGCCACAGCTACTGAGCCCCTGCTCCGCAACAAAAGAAGCCACCGCAATAAGCCCATGCACCGCGACGAAGCCCACGCGCAGCAACGAAGACCTGACACAGCCAATAAATAAATAAAATTTTATAAATAAATATTCGATGAATACACGAATAAGGTAAACTAGCAAAATAATTTTAGATAGTGAGGGCTGAGGAGATGTGACAGGAAGTGGGTGACTTTAGGGGGCATCAAGGAAAGGCTATTGGAACTGAGACCTAAAGAAGGAGCCAACCAGGGCAAGTGCTGGGCATAGAACCTTCTAGAAAAAGGCAACAGCAGGGACTTCCCTGGTGGTCCAGTGGCTAAGACTCCACACTCCCAATGCAGGGGGCCCGGGTTTGATCCCTGGTAAGGGAACTAGATCTCACATGCCACAACTAAGAGTTCGCATGCCGCAACTAAAGATTCTGCATGCCGCAATGAAGATCCCGTATGCAGCAACGAAGATCCTGCGTGCTGCAACTAAGACCTGGCGCAGCCAAATAAGTAAATAAATATTAAAAAAAAAAAAGAAAAAGAAAAAGAAAGGAAGAGACAACAGCAAGCATAAAGGTCTTGAGGCAGGAGTGGTGGGGTGGTTTTCTCAGAACAGAGAAGAGGCCAGTGTGGCTGGAATATGATGAGCAAGGGAGAGAATGGCAGGAGATGAGAAAAGGCAGGAGCCAGGTCAGGTAGGGCCCCAGAGGCCTTGGCAGAGTCAGGATTTTATTCAAAGAACCCCAAGAGGTCAGTACTAAAGGTCCAGCTGAGTATTGACGGTGTTAAAAGAGATTCCCTGGGGACTTCCCTGGTGGCACAGTGGTTAAGACTCCGTGCTCCCAATGCAGGGGCCCTGGGTTCGATCCCTGGTCAGGGAACTAGATCCCACATGCATGCCGCAACTAAGAGTTCGCATGCCGCAACTAAGGAGCCAGTGAGCCACAACTAAGGAGCCCGCCTGCCACAACTAAGACCCGGCACAACCAAATTAATTAATTAATTAATTAATTAATTAATTAAAAAAAAAAAAAAAGAGATTCCCCCTGGCAACTCCAAAAAGAGTAGTTGAGGGACTTCCCTGGTGGTCCCGTGGTTAAGACTCCGTGCTTCCACTGCAGGGGGCATGGGTTCTATCCCTTGTCGGGGAACTAAGAGCCTGCATGCCATGCCACGCGCTGCAGCCAGAAAAGAAAAAAAAAAAAAGAGTAGCTGAGACTGTGGAAGAGAAGGTCTGTGAACTATAAAGTGCTGTCCCCCAGACTCACCTGAGGACACCCCTCTCTCACAGCACCTCTCTCTCTCTCTCTCTGAGTCCCTAGGGATCTAAGAATTCACAATGGCTCCCATGCTGCAAGATCCTCCTACTGGTCCTTCCCCATTTGCTGTGCCACTTCTCAGGGACCACTCATGCAGATAGCTGAGCCTTCGCTCTCTAGAGAACAAAATTCTGTGGGGCTAGATAGTATATATCCTCAGATCATTGAAATCTAGACAACACTCTTAAGAAGTAGGCACATTTTTTTTCTTGGCTGTGCTGTGCGGCTTGCGGAATCTTAGTTCCCCAACCAGGGGTTGAACCCAGGCCCCCGCAGCGACAGTACCGAGTCCTAACCACTGGATCGCCTGGGAATTCCCAAGAAGTAGGCACTTTTATCTCCGTTTTACAGATGAGGAAATGGACACCAGAGAGGGCAAGCATTATAAAGCTGGTAAATGGCGGGACAGCATTCACACTCAAGACCACTTGAATCCAAAAGCCACGTTCTGCCCACTGTGCTAGCTACAAACCTGATCTCCCTCTGAAGAAGGTTTGGATGACCCTACCATCCCCCCAAATTTGAGGTTTCTTGACCACATCCTCCCCTCTTCCCTCCCTCTTAGGCCAGACCCATCCATCCCTCTTATTAGTCCCACTCAAACAGAAAAGAGCAGTAGACCGACACTTGTAGGGTGATTAATTCATGCCAGGCACCATGCCAGGCGCTGGTGGAAGGCAGTCTCTACCCTCACAGATCTGACAACAGTCCTTCGAAGCAGGTACTCAGAGATACTCTCCTGGTAACTAACCTGTGAGGCTCACAGAGCCAGGTGACTTCCCAAGCTCTGGCTGGTTCCAAAACTGGAGCCTTCAACCATGCAGGACAAAGGCATGCTCAGCTTCTCCCAACCAGGGAAACTAAAGGCTGAGCTCTGCTAAGTCAGGGATGGGGAAATATCAGCTCATCAAGGTCCCAGGCCCATAGCTTGCAGTCAGGGTCACAGCTGCAAATTCCCCAGCAGGATCCAAGGCTCTCACACTTGATAGCGTCTGGTTCCCCCAGCAACACCCGTCCCCCCGTCCCCCCGCCCCCCATCCGCGCCTTGGCCAGAGCCTGAGGTCCCTCTGAGCCACCCCAGGCGCAGGTCTACACACCTGTAGCTTGTTTGGGGAGAGGCTCAGCAACCCGAGTCTCGGATGGAGAGCATGCACCTTACAAGGAAACTGAGGCCCAGAGAGCGGAAGGACTTTGCCTAAGGCCACACTTGGGAGTCCGTGTTCCAGGACCTTCAGCCCCAGCACAGTCCAGAGGTGCAGCCTGGGACTGAGGCTCACCACGCAGCCTCTGCCTCCCCTACCTGCCCAGGGGAGGAGGCTTCCTGGATCTGAGAAGATACCTTGCTCCAGGCCACGCAGAGCACACCAGGAAGCACACCTGCAAGTTCCGGAGGGAGCTGAGATACAGACCACCCTCAGAAGTGTGCAGACCGCACCTCCAAAAAGCCTCACTGGGGCCATCCCCCACTGGCTGGCGCTCTCACCACCATGTCCACAAAGCACACCCACGCCTCCCTAGTCCACGCCCTCCCCCACACCCGAGCGCCACTGTGCAGATTCACGCAGGGCCCTGCTGGGTGGCTGCGTGTACACAAGGGCAGATGCATGTACCTACACTGCTCTGGGGCCCCCCTGAGCCTGGAAACAGCGAGGAATAGGAAAGGGAGCCCCTGCCCCCGCCCCCCAAGGGCACGTGCACCTGTGCGCATGCGTACGCACTGTCTTGGCAACATCCTCCACGGGGTGAGGCCTCAACCTGCCCCATTCCAGAGCAAGGGGCGGGGGCTGCGGCGCGCCCCATAGCCAGGCCGGCCTGACTCAGGGGAGAGGAATGAAGGGGGAGGGCACAGCTGCCCAGGTGGCCTTGCTCTGGAGCCAGGATTCAGGGTGTTTGGAGGCCCGTAAGTCTCAGCCCCTCACTCTTGTACCGGTGGGCAAACCAAGGCCCAGAGGGGACCCGGGCCTTCCCATAGGAGCAGAATCCAGAGCATAAGTAGATTTTATTCTCTGAGAGGCAAGACAAAAGTGAATATAACTCTCAGGCGCAGGGGCTTTACAGTTCTCAAAACACTTTCCTCTGCTACTGTCTCGAAGAAAGCGAATGAGAAACCTGAAAGGGAGGTGTGAGTTCCCTTCTTACAAATGAGCACAAGGCTGGAGGGACAGTGACTTGCTCAAGGTCACCCAACCAGGAAGTGGCCGAGCCCAGAACCTGGGTCTCACTGCAAACGCCTTAGTGACCCTAATTCTCAGGAAGTTAAGGGGTCGGCGTGGGAGGGAGGGGGCCATAGCCTCAGTCACTGCCCAAAGTGGGGGAGCTCTGCACCCCACTTCTGCACGAGGGGAATCTCCCTCCTTCCTCTTCTCGGTGCAAAGCCCCAGCCTAGCCAGGGCAGAGCTGACAGGCCGGTTCTAAGGTAAATACTGGGGAGTAGGGAGCGCCTGGGACAGGAAGGGGAGGATCCCATCCTACAGGCGCCTGGGGGAACGGGCAGTAACACAGGGAGGAATTAGCTACCATAATATTAGTAAATGTCGTAATGAGTTTCCGGGTCAGTATCTGCTGCCGACAGTAACATAATAATCTCTTTCGGCCAGGGTGCGATCCTGACTTTCTAAAGCCCTTTCCTTTGTTCCTTCAAGGCATGATTATCCTCATTTCATAGATGCCGGAGAGGCAGCCACCATGAAGCCAGGAGAGAAAAAGGCTGGGAGTCGGAAGGTCTGGATTCCAGGCTTTGGACAAATGAATCAACCTCTCAGGGCTGCAGTGTCATCTGTAAAGTGGGACTAATACCCACCGCACAGAGTGCCTGGGAAAGTTAAAGCCACGCAACCAAGTGTAAACACAGTGTTGTCAACAGAGGGAGCCTCTGCCTATCCGGGCGTGGGGGCCTTTTCACTTTCAACGATGATAAGCCAGCATTTACTGAGTGCCAATTGACTGAGACACACATGGTCTCACTAAATCCCCCTCACCATACAGAGGCACTCCCCTAGGGTTAGTGACTTGCCCAAGGTCACACAGCTAATAATGGCAGAATCAGGATGTGAGCCCAGCTCATACTGGCTGCTGTTCTTCCCATGACCCTAGAGGCCTCCTCTCCCATCCACTTCTGGAGCTCTCTTCAAATCTCAAGTGGAGTTGAGAACCATTATTAAGATAAGGTCCGATAAGGGACGCTTAACATCAGCTTCCTATCAGCTCCTCAGTGACCTAGCCCTATCTGGCAACCCTAACCGCCCCATGTTTGGGAAGAAAGGGAATTCGGAGCCCACACCAGATATCCCACTGCCCTGGGAGTCAGAGGTCCTAGGCCTGAGCTCTCACTGCCCCTCAGTTGAAGCATGATCCTGAATCAGGCACTGCCTTCTTCTGGGCCTCAGTTTCTTCATCTATGAGGTGGGACGGTTGGGGAGATGATCTCTAAGGAGCCCTTGGCATGTATGACTCTGCCGCTAGAAGGAGGGGAGCGGTCCCTCACTTTGGGTCAGGACCTGGGGCAGCAAGGGGGTTCAGCTTATCTCAGATCCCTCAGACCAGAGAGGGCTGGGCCAGCCCCTTATCTGGAAGCCCAGGGCTCCCACAAGCAAGTCTAGACATACAGCTGGTCACAAGTCTCCCCACCCCCGTAAAGGAGAGGAAACAGGAAGAAAGGGGGCAAGGGAGGTAACAGGAGCAGGTCTTCTCCCAGCTGCGGCCACTGGTGCTCTAGGTCCAGAGGCAGGGCGGAGTCTGACTCCACCAATGACTTAGTCCCTTCCCTCAATCTCATCTGCAAAGTGGGAACAATAAACCCTATCAGGAGGAGGGCCATGTGTGTAAGCCTGACAGTATAATGCATGGGAACAGGAAGAGGACAGAGTGCTGGGGGTGCTCCTTGAGCTCCCAATTCACATCCTCCACCAATCCTCCATACCTCCCAGGACCAAGTGCCCAGATGGCCTGGGGCTGGGAGGGTTGAGTTGGATTCCTGAGAACCAAGGCCAAACAATCCCAGCAGGTTACAATGTCTCTGCAGCAGTGAGAAGGCCTCTCCCTATTCACCCTCACCCTTCTCTGTGGTCCAAGGGCATTTGTAACATGGGACCAACCCTTCCTTGAAACTCGGTTTCCCCTTCCACTGCCCACCAGCTCCCTCTCTGAGCTCTTGGCGGCTTCAATGCTTAGTCTTCAACCCCTGCCCTTCCTCCACAGTGCTTCCTCCACCTGTGCACCACACGGAGTCCAAATCCCCCAGGGCCTCAGGCTTTCTCCACCGGGAGGACATGCAGGCCCCTCATAAGAGGATATCCATCTACACCTAAAATAATTAAGAGCACAGGCTTTGGAATCTGACAGGCTTGGGTCTGAATCCCTGTTCAGCAACCTCCTTGCTGAGTAGCCTTGGACAAGTGACTTAACTTCTCTGAGCTCCAGCTTTCTCATCTGTAAAATGGGAAGAATAGTTTACAGCTTGTAAGACCGTTGGAGGACAAATGAATTAATCAAGGTAAAGGGTTTAGCATAGCATTTAACTCTGCTGCCACCCCCAGCCAAGCAGCCTCACGCATAGAGCCTTCACAGCACTCTCTGGCCCATACTCTCAACATCTGATTAATCCCAGGTCCTTCCTATCACTTCTGCCACCTCCTCCGCAGTGTCTCTGCAGCTGCCACTCCTCTCCACTCCCACAGCCCTCAACCTGTCCCCAGCCCTCACTTCATCAGCCTCTCCCCTGGATTACTGCAACAGCCTCCAGACTGTTCTATGAGCTTCCACTCTCACCACGCCACCCCCCAACCTGTCCTGCCTGCACCTGCCATCTTCCTAACATACCACTTTCATAGGCTCCTCACTTGCTCAAACACCTTCACTGGCTCCCTTTGGCCTGTAGACTCCAGCCCTCTCTGCTTGCCTTGCGTTCTTTCCCCCATCCTTTCACAGACTAATCAAAGGAGTAAGTACTCAAGCCCCAGTCCCATACCTGGACCTGTGTCAGCAGAGGCTGAAGCCAGGGAAGCCTTAGAATCCTCAGCACAAGTAAAAACAAAGAGATTGAAGTTTACGTTCACTTTTTCTCCTCCCAGGCACAAGGAAGAAACCTCAACTTACTTTGCTTTCCAGCCTCCACACTCAGTCTCAACCCCATGCCTTTGCTCACGACCATACCCCAGAGCTGAAATGCATCCCTGGCCAGGTTCTCTTGTCTAATCAACAATTCAGGACTAATTGCAACCCTACAGTTACTTCTTTAATACCAGCTCCCCAGTTTTCTAAAACTGACCGCAACCCAAAAGCCTTTTAACATATAGCCTAGAATATTCCCCCACGCTTTCTTCTATGTTGCCTTGACATTGCTTTCTGGGTTTTTAGGAACACCTTTAAAGCCTGGTTCACCCTTGAGTTGCAGCAGGAACTGGAAGAGCACAAGAGATGCTAGAAGCCCCAGGCCTCTTCCGTAAGGGCTGGCGGGCAGAAGATTGTAAACACAGCCCTCTTAATCTCTCTCTCCCCCACCACAAATGGTCACAAGTCTGGATCCACAGTTGGTTCTCAGGAAACCATCAGATTAGAGTGGCCATTCGAGGGCAGATGAAGATTCCCCAGCCCCAGCCCCACCCCCTTGGTGCCGATTCCAAGAGGAGAGACAGGTGGGCACAGCCTAGATTTCAGGATTACTGGGACAGGGAGACTACTGGAAGGTCCAGGAGTCTCTCATCAACCCAGCTTCTGAGGAACCTCAGAGAGCCTACCAGAATTTAATTAATCCTTTTCCTAATAATCATGATTTTTCTTCAAACCACTGCCGGCAATGACCTTGGACAAGCCCACCTTCTCTCTCAGTCTCTTTCACGACAAAATAGCCAGCCAGAACTGTAAGGGTCCCAAGAAGTCACCTAAGCTAAGCTGCCCTAATTTCACAGACAGGCCTCCCTCTAGGAGCCAGGGAGGTCCAGAGAAGTGAAAGCAATCTGCTCAAGGTCACAGAGCCCATAACAGAGCCACACTGAGAACCCAGACACCCTAAATCCCAGCCTAGGCCCTTTCTATTGCCCCCTGCATGGAGGGATGAGATCATCAGGCTCAATTCAGAACCTCTAGGAATGTAGGCCATCCTGGGAAGTCATGGGTGGATTCTCCCACCACAGGAGGGAGGCCCCACAAGCCACCTTCTCCGGGATTTTCTCATTCCCCAAAACCAGCAGATACCCGACTCTGTTGGAGACCCCTTATCTTGCGGGGTGGGGGGTGGATCACCACCCTGCCCCCTACCCCATGTCTGGACTCACCAGGCGGAGGAAGTAGGCACTCTAGACAGCCCCTCCTCCAACACCTCTTGGGACCCAGGGATACCCTGAACCGCCACACCCACTTGGGGGAACCAGGAATCCTGGCTCCCAGCCTTGGGGTTGGAGGCCTTCCCAATTCTGCCCCCTCCCCCCGACTTGGAGGATGGAATGTGACCCGCGGACAGATCCCGCAGCACGCCGGGAAGGGCTGCGTTCCAGCTCGGTGGCTGCACTGAAAGGGGGAGATGCGGCAGCGACCATGGGGACCGCGGGTGGGGGGAGAAGGGGGACAGAGAGGCAGCGGCGGTGCGGATGGGGGTGGGGAGGGAGCCCAGAGAACCAGTCCGACTCCCGATCAAGCCAGATGGAGGCGGCTCGAGTCTCCAGCCCCTGGTTTCCTGCTTCTCCCCTCCACCTTTGTCTCCCCTCCCGCCTGCAAACTTTCAGCCTGTGCGGGCTAAAGCCTGGGGAACAAATGTGCGTGCGTGTGTGTGTGTGTGTGTATGTATAAGTGCTTTAGGGTCTGGCTGGTTGTGCAGTTTTGAACCTGTGTGTACATATGTGTGCCTAAGACGTTGGGCAACTGTACCTACATGAATGTGTCTGAATCTGCGACTGTGGTGGTGTTCGTGTGGCTGGGTAAACCGTATACATAGGTATATGTACCTGTATCTCAGGATCTGTGCCTCCCACAGCGATCGTGTGGGTGTGAATGTGTATGTGATTTTGTGTCTGCATGTCCGTACATCTGAGTGGGTGTTGTGTATGTGACTGTAAATTGTGAACATGTACATGTGCCCGCCCGCGGGTATTCGTGCGTACATGTGTCTCTGTCTGCATGTGAGGGGTGGGGTCTGTGCGGGGGATTCCCGGCCCCCCAAACTCACACCCAACAAGCCCCAGGAGGGGGCAGCAGCGGCGGCGGCGGCTGCGGCTGCGGCAGGAAGACCCTCCTCCCCGCCTGCCCCGCCCCCACCCCCAGCCCCTACCTGCCGGCCGCTTCGCCGCCCGCCCGAACCGCCAGAAGCTGCGGGCCCGGGGGCCGCTTGGGGCCTTCCTCTTGTGGTGTGAGTTGCCCATGGTGGGCGCGGGAGCCGGCGCGGGAACCCTAGCGCAGCCCTACCAGCCCGGCAGCCGGGCCCGCAGCCACAGGAGGGAGGCAGAGAGAAGCGCGGGCGGCCACCGCAGGCGCCCCCAGCCCCAGCTCGGCCACGCCCCCGGGCTCTGCGGCCAATGGCCGGGGTGAGGGAGGGGCCGGCAGGGGGCGGGGCCTGGCGCACATTCCCGTAGGCTCCACCCCTCTGAGGACCTGGGAGACCTGCTGAGCCGCCCCGCCCAGTGCTCTGGGAAAGGCCGGGCCTGTCCAGGTGGGGCCGACGGATCGCTCGCTCTCCCAGGCCAGGGGCTGCCTCTGAGGACTGAAGTTGAACCAAGAGAACTAGGGGCCCAGGCTCCAGACAGGCTGGGTCTGGAGCCTTGCTGCTGCTAGGGCCCACCAACCACCAACCCGTGAGTGTCACGTGTCTGTGTATCTCCTGTCTCTGCTTGTTTGTACAAATACATCTATCTGACTGTATTTCTGTAATAATGGTGTTCAAAATAACAATAGAACCCTTTTATACAGCGCTTCCTATGTGCCTGGCACTGTGATAACTGCTTTCATGCATTACTTCATTTCATGCACAAAACAATTCTGTAAGGTAGGTACTTTTATCATCTCCATTTTACAGATGGGAAAATTGAGGTTCCATGAAGTCAACTGATTAGCCCAAAGTCAAACAGCATTAAGCTACAGAGCCAGTACTCAAACCCAGACTGAGTCCAATACCCACTGCTCCAGGCTACCTACCCCACCACTTTATCTGTGCCTCTCCATGACCTTGAAGGAGGGCATGTAATTGGGCATTTGTATTTGCGTTCTTGAATGTGGCTGTGTAGTTGTGCATCTGTGACCCTGAACATGTGGGTTCCTCTCTGTGTCATCACCTGTATGTGACTGCATGCCTGTATCCATATAACTGAGTCTGTTTACATAGGTTTGGATGTGTGCTTTTGTGTATTTGCCTATATAACTGTGACTCCCTCAAGCTGGCTGAATATCACTGCTTTTTGTGTATTTGAGTGTGTAATAGTCTGCTTGAGTGCATGTAAGTGCATGTAAGTGAAAATGTTTGTATGTAAGACTGTAATTGCATGTGCTTTTCTGTATCAATATGACTGTGCAATTGTCTGCTGATATACCCGTATCTATCTACCTTTGGGGGTCGGGGTATGTGTAAGTAATGGAGCATATAGGTAAACATTCATGGAAGCACATGTCTGTGTGCATCTAACCCTAACTCTCTCTCATCTCCCGTTAAATAAGTCTTTGTTTTTCAAAGCCCAGGCCGAGGTTCACCTCTTCTGAAAGACTTCCAGGTTGCCCAAGGCCCCCACATCTTTAGTTCTCACAAGTGCCCTATGTCCAGGGACCTGCCCAGGACCCCACATACTGGGCAAGGACTCTCCTTTACGATCACTCTGCCATCTCTCCAACCAGGGGCAGCATGGTATAGACAGAGAAAGAGCACGGGGCTGGAAGTCCACGGCCCTCAGTTCTAATCCCCTTAAGGTTCATCCTTTCTGCCACTGGGGCAAGCCCCTCCACTACACCATGCTGCCTCTTATGCCCAGTGGCTCCAAGACACCCTGTTCCCTCCCTGCAAAATGGGAGAGTTAAAGCTGAACCACACCCTCCCTGAGGCCCATCTCTTGCTGAGACTGAGGTTGACAACAGTGCAGTCCCTGAGGGGCTGGTATTTTATTCATCCACCCAGAAAATACTTGTTGAGCATACACTGTATGCCACGCTGTGTGCAGCAGGCTCCCTGCCTTGCATAGAGAAGAGGGTCCTAGTGGCAGAGCTGGATGAGACCTCAGAGATCTGCTGGCCCAATTCCCTTAATTTACAGGTGGAGAAACTGAGGCCCATAAAGGGGAAAGGTGATATGGGGGGGGCAGAGAGAACACTCAAGGGTAAAGTCCAAATCCCTTGGCATACATTCAGTGAGGACAGGCATGCAAAGAGCTTAGAAGGATGTCTGGAGTGTAGCAGGTACCTTGGCCTTCACAGGAGACCTTGCAGGAGCTGCCCCCGCTCACCAGTTCAGCCTCATCTCTGACCACACCCCTCTCATTCTCAGAGCTCCAGCCACACACAACTGCTTGCTGCTCCCCAGTGCACACCTACAGGCCTCACACATGCTCCTTCCTCTTCCACCTCTGCCTGTCCTCAAGGCCCTGCTAGACAGTGTCCTCCTCCATGTCTTCCTTGACCCCCCTCCTCCCCCAGCCCAGTTCTTGGGGCTCCCACAGGCATTAATGCTGTCCGCTGATCCAATACTGATCACACCTCAGGGCTCCCCGGCACCCTGTGTAACACCAACCCAGCACTTGTCTCAAGGCAACAGTTTGCTTTGGTATCTCCCTTTCCAACCAGAAAACAAGTTCCTCAAGGACACTGATCCTCTCACTCCTCCTAGTAGCCCCAGGCTCAGCACAGTGTCTGGCACACAGTAGGTATCCCTACGTGTTGAACAGAAACTGGCAGAGGTGGTGATGATGGCACCTTGAGCGCTAATGGAGGTGAAGAGGCACAGGCAGGAGAGTCCAAGGCACTCTCCCAGTCTTACCTTCTTTCACCACAAAGGCTATGCTTGCTCCCAGATTCAGGAGGAAGAGTACTACCAACGAGTCAAGTGCATGGGAGAGCCTGGGAGAGCCTGGGGTAGGACTGGTGGGAAGAAGTAGGTGGTATGGTAGGCGTATGGACCAGAACTCCTGGAACCACAAGGCAGGGCTTGAGTGTCTCATGACCCTCCTGGAGGATAGCATTAAAGGCCTCGGCTGGCTAGGGGCTTGGAGGAGGGGGTATCCTAAAGCAGGCAGGAGGTCCTACTTGGAACAGACCCCACCAGCAGCCTCCTGGGAAGCATGCACTTCGCCAAAAGATTCAGGGTTTAAACCCTTGGCAGGCTGAGCTGTCTCCATCTCCCCTCCATGCCAGCACAGAGCACCCTGTGAGTGCAGCTGACAGCCTTTGGTGAACCGGCCCCCAGGACAGCGGAACACTAGAGCACAGAGTCCTGGGGAGTATAGTCATGGGGGAGGTGGACAACGAGTTCATCCCTCCTGCCCAAGGAAGCTGCTTCCACCCACTTCCTCCCCCAAGTCAGCCACAGGACTGGAGGTGGCCGTCCATGGGTTCTCCAGATGGGAGGCAGAGGTGTGTATACCTGCTCTCCCCACCCCGCCACATTCACTGCGGCCTAAACAATATACAATGCCTCCTCTCATTAGTTTTCTTCAGCATGTGACAGGCCAGGAGCAGCTGAGACAGCTTTCAGGGTTTGGGGAGAGGGGAATTTCCGAGGGGCGGGGCGGGGAGGGGAGGCACTCCCCCTGCCCTCTGCAGACAACAGATTAGAGATTTTTCTGGCCACGGGGTATAGCCACCCCAGAGCAGCAGACCTCGCTGGCAGCCCTGCTTCAGGGGCAGGAAAGGGAGAGTGATGGGGGGAGGGCCCCCCAGCCTGAAGGGGATTTCCAGGAGAATCTGGGCCCTGTGCCACCGGTGGGGATCCAGGGCCTCCGTGAGGAGGGAGGGGGAAAGGCAGCTGGACCCGGCCCCTGAAGGTGTCAGAGGTAAGGGAGGGGATGGATGAGGCCTTCTTGGCCTCGGCTTCCTGCTCCTCTCATCCCACCCCTGGTCGAGGCCCCTTTCTGGGATGGGATTTTCCATTTGAAGTCAGAACAAAGGAGTGGGGAAGCTGAGGTCAGCCTGGCAGGTGTGGGCTCCTGTTCCGCCTCCAACACTGGTTGGCTGTATGACCTTGAGCAAGTCACTTCCTCCTCTGGGCCTCAGTTGCCCATCTGTATGGTACCATGAGGGCTCCCTGTGACATCTCAGGCTATCAGCTCTGAGCGCCCAGGATCTGGAGATACCCATGCTCTGGGGGCCCATATCAGATTACCCACCTATCACCCAAAGCCACTTAGTGCCAGGCCCCGTGCTGGGCAGGGCAGAGGGAAAAGACAGTCAGCCCAGGGCCTGCCCTCAGGATGTTCAGAACAGTGAGGTATGGTGATGCCTGTGCCCACAGAACCTGACAGCCAGCTGGTCCCAACCCTCAGCAGGAGCCTTGCCTGGTTCCAGCTCTGCAAATCCCTCAACTCCAGCTTCCCCTCATTCTTCCATTTTAGCTCGTGTCACCTCTTGGGGAAGCCATCTTTGATCTCCCCCTGGGATCACTCTGTTCCCTCCTTAGTCACACTTCTTGACCCTTAATTACTTGTTCAATGTCTACTACCCGCCTCAAACTGTGAGGTTCACGAGGACTGGGACCTTGTCTTTCATTCATCCTCAGGACAGAGTCTGGCACATAGTAGGTACTTATTACCTAATATTAAATACTTAATAAGTATTTGTGAAATAAATTAGTGAGACTCCCTCTCCCATCTGGACCCAAGGCAGACAATGCTCATCACTTCAGAGGGGCTTGGAGAAGGTGGACCCAGACTCCTTTATGGAAACCACTCCCCCACTGATGTATCCCACAGCAGAGGTAGCCCTGCCCATATCACATCAGTCAAGGCCCCAGGCTAAGGACACTGAGGTGCCCCTCCCCAAGAAGAAGGTGACCAGAAAAGCATATCCTGGGACTTCCCTGGTGGTCCAGTGGTTAAGAATCCACCTTCCGGGCTTCCCTGGTGGTGCAGTGGTTAAGAATCTGCCTGCCAATGCAGGAGACATGGGTTCGAGCCCTGGTCCGGGAAGATCCCACATGCCGCGGAGCAACTAAGCCTGTGCGCCACAACTACTGAGCCTGCGCTCTAGAGCCCACAAGCCACAACTACTGAAGCCCGCACGCCTAGAGACCGTGCTCTGTGACAAGATAAGCCATTGCAATGAGAAGCCCGCACGCCACAACAGAGTAGCCCCTGCTCGCCGCAACTAGAGAAAGCCTGAGCGCAGCAACGAAGACCCAGTGCAGCCAAAAAAAAAAAAAAAAGAGTCCCCCTTCCAATGCAAGGGACAAGGATTCAATCCCTGGTCGTGGAACTAAAATCCCACAGGCCGCAGGGCAACTAAGCCCGCGCACCGCAACTACTGAGCCCGTGTGCTCTAGAGCCCGTGCGCCAACTACAGAAGCCCGCACATTGCAACAAAAGATACTGCATGCCGCAGCTAAGACCCGACACAGCCAAATAAATAAACGAATAAATAAATATTAAAAAAAGAAAGAAAACCATATGTTGTTCAACTCCAAATCTCTTGAGCACCCTGCTCTAGAGTCTGGGGGCAATAATTTCCCCAGGAGTATCACAGAGATAATGACACTGGACTAGGCCTTGAGGCTGAATAGAAGTACTGGATAGAAAAGGGAAGGGAAACACATACTAGGTGGGGAACAGCACATGCAATGGCACAGAATGTGGAAATACATGGAGTGTTTCTTGAAAGGCAAACAGATACCACCTGGACCTCAGAGAGGCAAAGTGACCACTAACCAAAGTGCCTTTGGGTCCTCACTTTGCTTTAGAGCTACACAGCCCCCTTCCTCAGCAGGGAGAGTTGGCATTATTCACCCTGCCTCCTCACCCACCTTCCTATGACATCCAGACCACTGGGTCCCGATGTCGTGTCCATCTGACTGGCCAAAGGTAGGCTCTCCTTCCCTGAACATAGCTCCCACTCCCAGTTCCCCCTTCCAGCTTGCTCCTCCAGACCATTCTCAAACTCACAGAATTCTAGAATGAGAAAGGGCCACTAATGGTCAGAGGTCATTAAACCCCATCTTTATTAAGACAGACAGTGTCTTGCCAAGAATGAGGCAGGACTTGGCAAAGCAGAACTCAAACGCAGGATTCTCTCCATAACCCCATGCCCAGCACAGCTCTCCCTGAGTGAGTGGCCAACGTGCGTGGGGTTAAATCTGCTGAGCCTGGCAGGGTAGCTCCTAAATTCTATCAGTATCGGAGCCATCCCCAGCGCCCACCCCCCAGCCACTGCCCACTGCCTGAGAGAAACCTTCGGGAGGGCTGTATACGCCTTTCCCCAAAGTTGATCCTAACTTTGATCTGGAGAACCCATGGACGGCCACCTCCAGTCCTGTGGCTGACTTGGGGGAGGAAGTGGGTGGAAGCAGCTTCCTTGGGCAGGAGGGATGAACTCGTTGTCCACCTCCCCCATGACTATACTCCCCAGGACTCTGTGCTCTAGTGTTCCACTGTCCTGGGGGCCGGTTCACCAAAGGCTATCTGTCAGCTGCACTCACAGGGTGCCCTCTACAGCAGTTACTCTCCTCGAGTCAGAAACACATCCAACCTCATATTATCTTGTTTGGAGAGTATGGCCTCTGGAGACAGACTGAGTGGCTCTGTCAGTGCTACGCTATGTTCATCATGTCCATGCAAGTAAGAACCTTGCCTGTCTTGTCCCAAATATTTGCATTACACTGACCAATACCTGACACTATATAGTAAGGAATATGTTTTTTTCAAATGAATGAAGCTGAATGACCTTGACCAACTTACTTTCACCCTCTGGGCCTATTTTCTCACCTATAAATGTTTGTAACTGACCACCTCCCAGGGTGTTGAGGACAACAAGGGAAAACATTCATGAAAATGCCTGGCCAGCGTCTGGCACATAGCAGCCTTCATGTTCCCCTTCAAATTAGCCAGCACCCTGCCCTCCTTCCACACTCTGCTCACCTCCTCCAGGAAGCCTCCCCCGATTATCTGCCAGGCTCCAGTTCTGGCATCCGTCCCAGAAACACTTCCTCCCCGCACACTTGTCTAGAGTCCACATGATATTTCTGAAAAATATGGATTCCTGCTTGTTTGTTTGTTTGTCTGTCTGTTACTTTTTCTGTGCCTGAGTCCTCCGCTGGACAAAGGTAAGACTCCACCTTCTGTGGATCCCCCCTCAATAATCATCATCATCACGGGTATCTGAGGTGTAACCAATGAGTTGTTTTCCAAACATGAATCAGGATAAACTTAGCTAATGCTCAAGTCCTCAGCATCACAACAGCAGCAACCTGCTGACATCTGGACCATGCTCCACAATTCACAATGCACTTGCATGTCTGTTTTCTAATTTGATCCTTGAAACACCCCTGTCAAGCCAGGATTTGTTATCTCTATTTTACAGATAGCAGAACTGAGGCTTGGAGGGGTTAATAACCTGCCGGTGTCACATGGCCCGAGAGGGGCAGACCAGGGCCCAGGACGGAGTTGTCCTGTCAGCTTCAAAGCCCATTCCTTCCAGACTGGGTCCTTACAACTCCGGTGAATAAACTCACAAACACAATAACAGCGACCCCTCACATTTCTATGGTGACTTCACTTTCAAATAATTTTCACATCCTCTTTTGTAAGAATCTTGGAAAGCTCACAGACCCATCAAGGATATGTCCAGCCGGAAGGTTACCCCAGTGAGAAGGTCCCCTCTCTTCAAGAGACAGTAATGGAAACAGTGAGGCCACAGAGAAGTTGCTAGCCCAGTGTCACAGAGCTTGCTAACCGCTGGGCCAGGATGTGAACTCTCATTAATTTGCCTGACTCTGATACTCTTCCTACTCTATCAAGTTCCCTCACTTTTCTCTGGGCCTCTTCCCATCTGTACAATGGGTTGGATGAGAAGATCTTTAAGCCTTACCCCCTGGTCTATATCCTTGGGAGAATCATGAAAGCAGGACCAGTTTTGGAGTCAGATGATTTGAGTTCAAATCCCAGGTGGGCAAATCAATCGCTCACTGTCCCTGAGCCTCAGTTTTTCCATCTGCAAATGGTTGTAAATGATAATAGAGGTAATGGATGCGGGGCGGGGTGGGTTCTGGCACATTCAGAATAATAAATAAATGTCAGACTTCCTCTCTTTCCTCTCTAAGTCTATGCAGGGCAGTGCGGGGAGCACGGGGGTTCTGGAAAACAGAGGCTCAAAATCTATCCCAAGCTCAGTTTTCCGTTTTATAGTAGGGGACTCAGATGAAAGAAGCCAAGACCTTTGGGGCTTCCCTGGTGGTGCAGTGGTTGAGAGTCCGCCTGCCGATGCAGGGGACACGGGTTCGTGCCCCGGTCCGGGAAGATCCCACATGCCGCGGAGCGGCTAGGCCCGTGAGCCAAGGCCGCTGAGCCTGCGCGTCCGGGGCCTGTGCTCCGCAACGGGAGAGGCCACAACAGTGAGAGGCCCGCGTACTGCAAAAAAAAAAAAAAAAAAAAAGAAGCCAAGACCTGCATCTATGGGTCTTTGGTACAGCAACTGGGAACAGGGAGATAACAACCTCCCTAGCAAAGGCCCCTGACCTCCCAGGAATTTTCTGTGTGTGCCTCCTCCCCATCTCCCCCAATCTTCATTCTAAACATTTTCCCCAGAAAGAGTTAAGCCTTCTTTGGGCTTCCCCTTCCTGACCAGCGGTGCCAGTGGAGATTAGAGAGATTGGATTTATTTCTCTTAATAAACAGAAAAGAAGCTTGGCCAGGCAGGTGACAAGGAAACAATTGGAATAATAGGAGGTTGGAGCAAAACGAAGCAGGACTTCCTCCAGACATACCTGCGGCCACCCCCAGACCTGAGGAAACAACAGCCAGGGGCAGGGAGGTGTTGCCCGTGCACGTGGTCCCAAATCAGGTCGACCTGCTGCCCAGAAAGCCCAGTGCTACCCAATACCAAACACAAGGCAGGGGGAGGCCTGCCACTGACCCAATGACCCTTAACCCAGACTGTCAGAGCAGGGACCTACAGAGTCAGCTTTTCCAGCCCCTGCCCCCAGGCTGATCTCCCAGAGGAAAAGTGTCCACTGCCCTGGGGTACGCCACTAGCCTTCTATCTCTAATCCTGACAGTCTGACCACAATCCATCCTGCTGCAATTCTGACCCATGCCCCCTTGAGTGTGGTAGGGATGACTTCAGATTGAATCCCAGTGGGGCAGCCCTGGGACAGACTTCGTGTATTGTGGGGACTGCAGAGCCCTTGGAAACACCCCTCATGCAAACCTTCCCATGGGGCCTGGCCCAGTCATCTCAGCCCCAGCACCCAACTCCTGTTTGTGGCTGGGCTGCAGGGGAGCAGGGCCCATATCCAAAATGAAGATCAGGCCGGATGCAATCACACAGAGGCCTTTCACCCTCTTCCTGACCCCTAAAGTGTTCCATCTAATTATCCTCCAGAGGAGGTGGTTAAAGGACACTGGGCGGGTAAACACAGGCGGAATGGGATGGGCCTGCACACACCGCCATTTCCTCACCTCTAGCACTGCAGCAGGAGCACAGGAAAGGTAGACTTCCTAGGACGGCTGGCCCCATGGGAGCCCCACCCTCTTGCAGAGACTCATGCCCTCCACCTCAATCAGGAGACAGAAACAGAGAGGAAGATGAGGGAAGAACAAAGCAAGCGGCCAAAAGAAAAGTGATTCCAGTAGGGATGGGCCAGATCAGCCACCCCTCCCCTCAGGCTGCCCATCCATCAGGCCAGAGGGAGCCTAGAGGCAGGGAATTAGCTGTAGTACTTCAGGTAACCACCGCTGCCCCAGGTACAGCCTCTCCATTAACCTGGGCCTGTTTCCCCCATCTGCAAGCACACTTCCAACACAGGACCGTTTCTACCACGGCGGGGGGGAAGGAGTGGTGGGTGGGGCAGTTGGCTCAGATCCTGAGCTCACCACCCCAGGAGGTGGATGTTTGCGGTTTGGCCCAGGTGAGTGGTGAGGGGGGCCAGGTAGGAAAAGCTAACACTGCTAAGAACCTAAAGCATGTTATGCTCCGTGCTGGGTCCTCTGTGGGGCTGGGAACCCAGATCCACCTCGACGGCTGAAACACCTTTTGAGTGCAGTTGGCTTTCCAGACCCAGAGGGACCCCCCCACCAGAGATGCAAGGCCACGTGCCTCTCCCATTGGCCCCAGGCCAGAGTCAAGACTCTGACCCCCTGACTCAGCAGCAGAGGGCAGAACCTGAGTGAGACTGGGGGAAGGGGGCACCGCCTCACCGTCCCAAGAGCCGGGCGGCCAGCACTTCCTGCTTAAGCCAGGGGATTCCTGCCCCCTTCGGGAGGTCCTCTCCATCTCGAGCGGGGCAGGGCTAAGTCTGGGAAATTCTGGGAGCGGGGCGGGCCAGACTAGGGGTACTCGGACTGAGCCCCGGGCTCTTCGCTCCCCAAGCAACGGCGCCTAGGGAGTCACCACCTCCGACACGCCGCGGACCCCCAGAGGAGCCACCCAGGCCGCACCCTCGGCGCCGCCCGGCGCCTGCCCAGGTGCCCGGCCGCCTTACCTCGGCCTTTACCCTTGGCCCTCCTGGCCTTGTCGTCCGCCTTCTTGGCCCGGGGGGCGGCCGGTTCGGCGCCCTCGGTCCCTGCCGCCTTCTTGCGCCGCTTGCCCCGCAGCCAGCTGAAGGCGCGGCGGAGGCCGGACACGCCGGAGCGAGACTTCTTCCTGCGCGGGGGGCCGCCCGGGCCCCCCGGCTCTTCGGCCGCAGGTGCGGCGGGGGGCGCGCGGGCCGCCATGGCTCGGCCGGGGGACCCGGCGCGAGGGTCAGGCCCCCTGCCGCGGGGCGCCCATGGGCCGGGGGCGGGCGGGCAGGCGGCCGCCGCGCGGAGACGCGCCCGCAGAAAAGTTTGGGCGGCGGAGGCAGAGCGAGCGAGCGAGGAGCGGGGCGGGCGGCGGGAGCGGCGCGGGAGGAGCCGCGGGGCGGCGGGCGGGGCGCGGAGGCCGGCCGGGAGGGACGGAGCCGGGAGGGAGCGGCCGCGGGGCGGGGGCGGTGCTGCCTTTGGCCCCTCCCCGCCTCCTCCGGCCCTCCGGCCCGGGTCCGGGAGGTCGGGGACTCGGGTAGGGAGAGGTCCGGTGCCGAGGGAGGGTGGTCCCGCGCCCCCAAGCCGCGCCTGCGGGTTGGGGCCGAGAGGGCGGGGTCGCGGGGCGGGGCGGGTCCGGGAGGGGGCGGTACCGAGGTTCCGTCCCTGCCGGGGCACTGAGCAGAGCTGGGTTCGAACAGAGAAGTACGGGGCCAGGGGTTGGGGTGCGCAGGGAAATGAGGGAGAGAGATGTTGGGGTTGGACCCCCAAGAGAACCTGGTGCCCTGAGTTTGGTCCGGGACGAGATGGGGGTATTCTGGAATTCTTCTTCTGCAATAAGGGAATTCTGAGAATGTTTTCCAGGACCCTGGCAGTACTGGAGGTTTTGCTCTAGAGACAGACGTCAGACCCACCTGAGACCTGTGACCGACAGTGGGTCTTCCTCTCCCATCTGGCGACTGGGAGTCATCCCTTCGCTCCTTTCCCCTTCCTCACCCCACCTTCCCCCAGCCTCCATCAGTCCTCGGTGTGGAGCTGGGACCCATGCCTCCTGGGTTCCTGCTTCATCCTTAGGTGACTGGGATGAGGAGAGCCGTGCCTCAGTTTACCCTTGGGCCAGGCTGGGAGTCCCCAGAGCACTCCTGCCTGGGTCTGAATTTTCCACTGAGATGCTCAACACTGATTAGAGCTGATCTTGGATTAAACTCACAGCTTTATAAGGTGCTTTGAGATCCTCTGCAGGTGACAAGTGTGACTGAGGAAGCTGGGGGGGAAAGGAAGCCTTTAAGAATCATGAAAATGCTGTGCTTGTTTCCTCCAGGCCTCTGGTTCTTTATTATAGCTGATCAAGCACTTTCATATCATCTGGTCCCACAACAAGCTCTGAGGGAAGCAGGGCAGGGAGTGATACCCCCATAGTACAGAAGGGAAACTGAGGCCAGAAGAGGACAGTGATTGCCCAAGAGCACAGAGGTGGTCAGCAGCAGAGGAGCTAAGATCGACAATCTAGGTCTTGTCTCTGCCTGGTCCCCAGGAGCTGAAATTGCCCTAGGGTCCAGCTGTGGGTTCAGGGCTCTTAGACTCCCTCTCTGGGTCCCCAGAAGGGCATCATGATTACCCCACCAGTTAGAATTTGTCTTCATCACCCAACCTGACCCTGGTCAAATAGCTTTCTCCTGGTCCTCACCCAGCCTAGTCAGCCCTGCTGTAGTATAGAAAACACTCACTATATTATAGAAGGATTAGTGTGCAGTGTGACCTCTCTAACCTGCCTTAGCCCCCGAGTGCCCCCAGGGGCTCAGCTGTGGCAAACTTGGGCCATCACTGACACCTCCCTCCTACCACCTGGGGGACCTGGGGCAGATCACTGTCCTTGCTGGGCCTCAGTTTCCCATCTAACCACCATTCATTTGGTTTCTGCCCAGCCTAGCACTATCCCTAAGGACCCTACCTCTCCTTCCATTGGTGAGTATCAGAGGAAAAGTGTTATAGGCAGGGCTGAGACTTGGAGAGAGAGCGATGCACAGGGACTTGGCCTGTTGGATAGTCTGGATGCATTGGTAGGAAGGAAAGAGGAAAGCAAACATACTCTGGCTTTTGGAAGTGGCGATCAGGAGAGGAATGTTGGGCAGTCTTGCCCCCCACCAACCCTTTCAGCACTTCCTTTCTTCCTGGTGGCCAGACTGGTTACACAGTTTTCAGAGCCCCGTGCAAAATGAAAATGCAGGGCCTTTATTCAAACTTTATTAAAAATTTCAAGAAGGCAACGGCACAGCATTCAACCAAACATGAGGCCTTTCCGAGAGCAGGGCCGTGTGCACTATGCCCATGAAGTTGGCCCTGCCAGTGGCTCATATAATTCCTCAGCGAAAGCTTCCCTAGAAACACAACCCCGAGGACTCAACTCACAGATTGGGTTCCCTGATTAGGAGAAGAGGAGAGGAAAGGGGAGTGGGGAGAGGTCAGGTCTGTGTTCCCCACACTGCTCCTAACTCTAACACCCAGACATTCTCACCTCCCATCTCCAGCCACCCCTCAGCCCAGCAGCCCAGCTTTCCTGCTTGTTCCCTGGCCTAATGGACAGGCCTGCTTCTGAGCCCCTCGGGGCTAGCTGGGAAGGGCTAGCCTGCAATACTGCTCTCTGGATTCATGACTGCTCAGCTTAGCTACATTTCTTTGCTGGCCCTCTGGGCAGCTAAGGAAACTGACTTCCCAGCAGCCCCTGTCGGCAGGGCCCAAAGTCCATCCTGGAGCCAGGCTGTCACCTGACCAGGAAGGAAGCTGCCAGCCTGTCCCCAGGGAGGAACCAGCAATAACCAAGCTTGGGGCTACAGCCCCTGAGGCCATCCAGCTTTGCTCCCTCTGTTTTTGTTTTTCTTTTTTCCTTTTTCTGGCTGTGCCACACAGCTTTCAGGATCTTAGAAGTGCAGAGTCCCAACCACTGGAACTCCAGGGAATTCCCTGCTCCCTCTGTTTTTGGAAAACCCAGGACCACCCCATGTTGCCCTCACATCCATCCTACACTTCCTGACCCCCCACCCTTGGGAGACCTGCCTCCCATAGGCTCCAGCTTTGTCCCGTACTGGGCCTGGCCTCCACCTACAGACTCCAGACTAAGCAGCCAGGCCAAGGTATGGCTGAGCCTCCCTCATTTTACAGGGAACACCAGGAAGGGAAAGAGTCTGTAAATCACGCAGCTGCGGGTGGGAGCACCTGTGGCTTCCCTCAGTTCTTAGACCAGTTGGAGGGCAGAGCAGTTCTGCAAAGCCGAGGATGTTGAGAGATTAATAGTCCTCGTATTCCATGGATAAGAAAGCGTAAATAGAGGTGGAGTGACTTGCCAACAGGCACACAGCTACCTCTGGGCAGAGGTGAAATTTAAAACTGATTTGTGTTCGTGTGTGGGGGGGGGGGGTTGTTTTCTAATTGATCACTTGCTTTGTGCCCCTGCCCCACCCCTGCTGCTTTCAAGGGTGGGCAGTTAAGACCCTGGAAAAGCAAAGTATTTATCCTGGGGCCACAGCTGGGCCTCCAGGAACCTCCAGAAATGTTCTGCTTAACTTCAAATGCACCTGTATGCATCTTTTCTGGGGAAAGGGTCCACAGCTTTAACAGATTCTCAAAGGGGTTCCCGTTTCAGAATGAACTAAGAATCTACACTTTGATCCTTTTCAGTGGGAGAAGATAGAATGGGGCTCCTTGTGTCTGATGCCCTCTACCTCTTTCCTCCCTAACCTGGGGACGGGGGAGACCCTGCAGGTCTCATCCCCACAGTGGACACTCCTGTGCCCCCGACACTGTGGCTCCTGGCATCTGTGGCAGCCTGTCAACATTTCAAACAACCTCCCTGCTGAGGTCTTCTTTGATCCTCCCAGCATCTCTTAGAATCAGGCCCCAAGCCTAATTCCACCCATTTTCCCTGCTGGGTTGAGAGGTGAAATAATGCCCAAGGTGTTAGTGATGTGTGTGGAATGGAGATGGAGTCTTGTGGGCTCTCAGCTCTGAGTTGCTGCCAGCTCCTAGGAGGCTGAGGGAGGGAAGGAAAGAGAGAGAGGAGGGGGAGACAGAGAGAAAGGAGAGGTTGCTGTTGCCACTGCCCAGTCTCCATTGTGGAATGAATTCTGATTCCTTGCATTCTTTCAGCCACTATCTCCTGAGCACCAGCTCTGTGCTCCAGGCTTCCAGGCTGACCAGCTATTCTGTGATCAGACTGTCACTCTCTGAGCTGTACACAGTGTAGAAAAGTGGGTTTCAACCTTTTTCTTTTAGCAGTGGAACTTTTATTTTTCCCGGCAAACAAAAGCCCCCTGAATTTTATCTGACAGATAAAACATATAAAAGCAATGCTTTATACATATGAATTTATTTATTTATTTATTTATTTTTACGGTACGCGGGCCTCTCACTGTTGTGGCCTCTTCCATTGCGGAGCACAGGCTCCGGACGCGCAGGCTCAGCGGCCATGGCTCACGGGCCCAGCCGCTCCGCGGCATGTGGGATCTTCCCGGACCGGGGCACGAACCCGTGTCCCCTGCATTGGCAGGCGGACTCTTAACCACTGCGCCACCAGGGAAGCCCAATATACATATGAATTTATTTTTATAAATCAAAATGTATAACCTTTACTTAACACAAAATAAATCAGAAGGAACAATGCCAACATTTTGATGGACTAAAAATTTGAAATCCTGAGTTACAGGTGTGGTTATTGTTTTAACAGAGAGCCAGCGTTCCGTTTATTTCTGCAGCAGTTTCTTTTAGTCAGTAATTAGAAAATACTACACTTCATACACAAGCAAGGGCAAATGGTAAGAGTTTTAACATCTTGGTAGAAATGTCAGGAGAAGCTTTATCTGAGGTCTGCACAGAAATGAGTTATCCAGCCAGCCCAGCCTAATGGCTTGTTAAAAGTTAGCCTAACAAGTTTCTCATCTCGGTGCTGCCACTAACTTGGTGTCCTTGGGTAAGACACTTGCCCTCTCTGGGCACCAGTTACCCCATCTGAATATCTGATTTCACCTAGAAAAGGAGAGTGTGAGTGGAGGTACTGGAGTGGGTTGGGGTATGTGGGGTGATGCATCGAGCAAATATGGAAACTTCATTACTCATCCTCACCGCCCACCCCCATCCCAGTGCCAGACCTGAAGAAGGAGCCACAAAACCACTGAACTGCCCAAGTTCAAAGGCAGAGGCGAGTTGCCATGGAGATGTGCTTTGTTTCCCAACTGTCTGGCTGCATCTGACAAGCACAAAAGCTGGCCAGATGGACACTGACCTAGGCTGAGAGAGCCAGGATTTCCTGACCCCTAGATCCACAGGGCTCACTGCTCTCCAAGGAGGGCGGTCAGTTCTCAGTTCTCACCCCCAAAACAGGGGCATGACCAGCCTGGTCTGCCAGCTGATAAGGCTTCCTGTAGGGAGCTGCTGGGTGGGGCCTCCAGGTGTTTGCAGACACCCACTCCACCAGTCCTGGGCAGCAAGGCTGGCCCTGTGCCCAAGGGCAGGGCTAGGAGGGAAGTGCCCACACTCAGGGCCTTCTGGAAGCTGGGAGATGGGTCAAGATGTGTGGGGCCCATGATCGGAAGGAAACAGCTGGGTGTGGATTCTCAGCAAGAACCTCCACGCCCACCATCTACACAGGGCCCTCACAAACATGCCGAGACACAAACACAGGTTGACAGACCCACATGCACACCAGTTTACCCTGGCATACTCAGATACATGGACACACACCAAGACACAAACCCAGATACACACTGACACCTCTGAGTACCCATAAACGCCCAGGTACACTGAGACAGCCTGATATCTAAACACATGTAAACACACACAGGTACAGAAACATACCCAATTATACACAGACATGCTGACACACACACACACATACACAAATGCTCACATTCCCAGATGCACAGACACTCATACTGTCATCCACTGATACAAAAACAACACACACAGATACCCACTGGCCCATAAATCAGAGAGAGATATACAGAAGGCCTTGTCACATAAATATAAACAAAGTTACAAATAGCAGCACCGATGCACAAAACCCAACACAGATTCAGGCAAGAGGAAGCGAAGGGAACTAATACTTGGTGAGGGTCAATTCTGCATAGGCAGCGTGAAAGGAGTTATATCTGTAGGATCTTCTTAAAATCCTTCCAACAATCTGTGAAGTTGACATTGTTATCCCCTCTTTTTACAAATGCAATAACGTAGAATATATGTGTCTATAAAAGGCCCAAACGGGCTTCCTTGGTGGCGCAGTTGTTGAGAGTCCGCCTGCCGATTCAGGGGACACGGGTTCGTGCCCTGGTCCGGGAAGATCCCACATGCCGCAGAGCGGCTGGGCCCGTGAGCCATGGCCGCTGAGCCTGCGCGTCCGGAGCCTGTGCTCCGCAATGGGAGGGGCCACAACAGTGAGAGGCCCGCGTACCGCAAAGAAAAAAAAAGGCCCAAACAATGCAGAAATAAATAGGGTAAAATGTGAAAGTGCCTCTTCACACATGTTCCCCACCTCCACCTCACCACTGTTAGCGGGCAGTATGCATATATTTTTTCTACGCATTTACATACAAGCATTTAAAAATACTACAAGTCTGAACATTTCCCACAAAACCAACTCAGAGCGGTTAAGAAATGTGACCAAGGTCATAGAGCCAGTTAGCAGAATCAGGATTTGGATTTAGCTCTGGCTCACTCCAAAATACTCTTTCTGCTGCCTCAGCCCACAGACAACCACAGAGACACAAATTCACAAAGGGGAGGCCCAGGGCAGGGGGAGGGGCTGCACCTCAGGGCTGGCCCAACAGGCTTTCTGTCTGATTGCTCTGGGTCCCGCGAGTGGTTCCTCTGGCTAAAGGCGTCGCCCTTATAAATTCCTGTTAAGGGGCAGATGTCTTCCTGGGATAGGAACCTTTGAATCATTGACCCCAGGTGAGCACCAGGCAGGTGACTAAGTGATGCAGGCACAGCTCCAAGCCCAGCTTCCCCCAGTCTCCTAACCTCTCAATCCCTTCTCCACACACCCCAGAGGGACCTTTTCTGATGCTATATCTGGATCTTGTCCCTCTGGCAGCTTAAATCCCTTCCTGTTGACTCCATTGTAAATCCCAGCCTCTTGGACACCTAGGGCCCTTCACTCTCCAGCCTGACCTCCCTCTCCCCATTTTTTAAATTTTTTTTTGCAGTACGCGGGCCTCTCACTGTTGTGGCTTCTCCTATTGCGGAGCACAGGCTCCGGACGCGCAGGCCCGGCGGCCATGGCTCACAGGCCTAGCCACTCCGCGGCATGTGGGATCTTCCCGGACCAGGGCACGAACCCGTGTCCCCTGCATCGGCAGGCGGACTCTCAACCACTGCGCCACCACGGAAGCCCCCTCTCCCCATTTTTGCATTTGGCAAAGTACTTGTCCTTCAGGACCAGCCCAAATGCTCCTCTTGTTGAGCCTTCCCTGACTCCCCCGTGCAGATTCCCCCCTGCCCCACAGTGTGCTCAGCAGACACCCACCATGACTTACAATCATCACTGTCAAAGCATCTCTGCTGATGGACTGACCAGCTTCCAGGGCTTGCCCTAAGTGTATTATATAATTGCCTCCCTTAATCTTTACAACAGCCCTAAAGAGATAAGAAGTATTGTCTGCATTCTACAGATGGTTAAATGGAGGCCCAGAGAGGTTGAGTCCCTTCTTTAAGGTCTGATTTTCTCAAAAGTCAGTCCTTGGCCACATCACATACAACCACATTATAGCAAACATGTTTCCATTGCCCTCCCAGCTAGAAGCCCTGGAGAGCAGGTTTCCTTGACTCTTCCTGGCCTCCTTTGTCTCTGAACCTCTGGTGCTGGCACAGGCTTGGACAGTGGGGAGGGGCTCAGTGAACGGTTGTTGAATGAGGTCCCCATCCATTTTGCTGCGACAGAATAAGAGAGGATAGGAGAGGAGACACTGGGGTACCCTGGGAGGACCCCTGCTAGATGGGATTCCCCAGGAAGTCACTGAAGGCAAGAGTTCCCTCAAGATTGGGATGTGTCTGCCCCTAGGTCTCAGGGACATCTGTGCAGACCCTGCTAGGGCAGCAGGTGTCCTCTGGCTCCTCCACATGTCCCTCCCGTCAGGAGCTCTCAGCCAATCTGTTATTAAATATTTACTGTTTCCCACTTTGCTCAGCTTGGTGCCAGGCCCTGGACGAGGGGACCAGAGAACAGGGGACAGGGAACTATACAGTTAATGATCACCTACCAGGTGCCATGGAATCCTCCCAACAGCCCTGCAGTTAGGTTCTCAACACTATTCTTGCAGCTGGAGAAATGAGGCTCAGAGTAGGAAAGACACTGGTTTGAGGTCACACAGCCAGTGAGCCAAGATCCAGAGTCAGCTGTGTGCACATCTGTTCCCCTGAATCCTATCCCCCACCTCAGAGCCAGGGAGGATGTGGGCTGACTCAGAAAAGACTGAAGGAGGCCATTTTTGAGGTGGGGCGTGGCTGGAACACAGCCTGCCCTGGCGGATATTTTACAACAGCTTGCATTTGTCCAGCACTTTCCCTTCCATTAGCTCATCCAGCCCTCCCCAACATCCTCGGGTGCCTATTATTATCTCTATTTGACAGATGAGGGATGGAGGCTCCGTGAGGTCGAGTGACTTTCCCAAGTTTGCACAGAGCATGCAGAGCAAAGCAGGGGTAAACTTTCAGACCCTAACCCTCCTCCTGTGTCTCCTTGCTGCCTCCACTTCTGCTTCCTCCCAGCAGTCCTCCCTGCTGCCCCAAGTGAGCTCTCTAAACTGAGCCGTGGGCAATTCCCTGGCGGTCCAGTGGTTAGGACTCTGCGCTTTCACTGCTGAGGGCCTGGGTTCAATCCCTGGTGAGGGAACTAAAATCCCACAAGCCACATGGTGCGGCTCAAAATAAAATAATTAATTTAGGGACTTCCCTGGTGGCTCAGTGGTTAAGCATCTACCTGCCAATGCAGGGGACATGGGTTCGAGCCCTGATCCAGGAAGATCCCACATGCCACAGAGCAACTAAGCCCATGCGCCACAACTACCGAGCCTGCGCTCTAGAGCCCGCGAGCCACAACTACTGAGCCCACATGCCACAGCTCCTGAAGCCCACACACCTAGAGCCCATGCTCCGCAACAAGAGAAGCCACGCAATGAGAAGCCCACGCACCCTAACAAAGAGTAGCCCCCGCTCGCTGTAACTAGAGAAAGCCCACGCACAGCAACAAAGACCCAACACAGCCAAAAATAAATTAAAAATAAATAAATTTTTTTAACTTAATTAATTAATTTAATTTAAATAAATAAACCCAACCACGAGCCTCCAGCTCTAAGGGCCTGGCCGTTCTCTGCTCTCTCGTACCTCACACTGCTGCACCTTTGCCCGTGGCTGGTTCCTCAGCTCTCCCTGACTCATTCACCTTTCAAGCTCCTACTCAGCCTGCGAGTGCCAACTCAAATCCTCCCTCCTCTAGGAAGGCTTCCTGGATTGTAAGGATTTGTTTGTATGGATTTCTCCATACAAACCTCTAATAGATCTTATTGGATTAAATTGCTTGTCTCCCTCCTCAGACTATGAGCTCCTTAAGGGCAAAGACAATGATTTTTCAAGTCTGTCTTCCCTGCACATAGCTTTTCATTGAATGAATGAATGACATCCCAAGGGCTTGGCCCAGTGGAGGATGGTGGGGCTCTAACAGAAATAGGGACATTGGGACTTCCCTGGTGGTCTAGTGGTTAAGACTCCACACTCCCAATGCAGAGGGCCCGGTTCGACCCCTGGTCAGGGAACTAGATCCCACATGCTGCACCTAAGAGCCCACATGCCGCAATGAAAGATCCCACACGCAGTAAAGAAGATCCTACGTGCCGCAAATAAGACCCGGCGCAACCAAATAAATGAATTACTTAAAAAGAAAAAAAAAAGAAATAGGGGCATCAAGAAGAGAAGCTATTAATAAACATTTGTTATTATTTTTATCAAAAAAAAAAAAAAAAAAAAGAAGAGAAGCTAGCATTTAGGGAGGAAAAAGAAGGGATGGGATTTTGCTTTTGGCCGTTTGGAGTCTGAAGTGCTGCTAGGACATTCAGCTGGACATACATACTAGGTAGGAGTTGGGGTGGGGTGGGGAGGAAAATTGACCAGGAAGAAAAGATATTAACAGTAACTGGCAGTAACTGAATACTGACTAGTGCCAGACCCAGTGCTGAAAGGTGGGTTTTTTTTTGGCCACGCCCTGCAGCATTGGGATCTTAGCTCCCAGACCGGGGAGGAGCCCATGCCCCCTGCAGTGGAAGCTTGGAGTCCTAACCACTGGACCACCAGGGAAGTCCCTTAGTGCTGAAAGCTTTATGTGCCTCATCCCATTTGATCCCCAGGAGATAGGTAATATCAACTCATTTGATGGAGGAGGAAGTTGAGGCTCAGAGAAGTAATTTTCCGAAGTTACATTGCTAATAAAAGGCAGAGGCAGGATTTGAGCCCAGATCCACACGATGCCAAAGTCCACGCACTTAATCCTGCCTCCATATGGAGACTATGGAGGATTCAGTATATAGAACACATACCTTTAAGGGAGAGAGTAGGAAGCTGAGATCAGAGAGGGAACCATTCAAGAGATAGAAGGGAAACCAGCAGGGTGGTGTTTGAGGCCAAGAAAACAGTTCCAAGAAGGGCCAGGTCAACAGTGCCTACTGTCCCTGAGAGATCAAGGTTGGGCAAGGGATTTAGCAACTAAGAGGCAACCTTCCAGAGAGCTGCTTCCACGTGCTTCCGGGAGTCCGTAATAGGACCTGCCTGAGTGGGAGGTGAGAAAGTGGAGGCGGTTGGCTAGAAACAGAAGGAGAGAACAGGGAAGGAAGGGAGCATCCCGTCGGTATGCAGGCCTAGGAGGGCGGGGCAAACAGGTTGGGGCTGGCCTGGAAATATTGGGGAAGGGATGCAAGCAGGTGTGTGGGGGCGTGAGCATATGAGCACTGTAAGGTTGAGTCAGCAACTAGCCTCAAGGACACCCTCAGTCTCTTCCTTGACAGCCCCGCAATCAAACCCTCTCCTCCATCCCATCCCCATCTTGCAGGCCAAGCTACACTAGCCTCATTCATCCTTTCCTCTCCCTCCCCCACCCTGTCCTCACCGCTCCCCTGAGGTTGTTCAGGACCAGCCATCCCCACCTCCAATCTGCTGTCTCACCCTCCCTGGCCCAGCCTGGTGAGGCAGGCAGGGAGGAGCTTCCAGGCAGGAAAGGGCTGAGTCACTCGGCCACACATCTGGTCTCAGATCTTGATACCCAGCTGAAAGGGGCAGGAAGGAAGAGGGCTCCTCCCCGACAAGCTCTCCTGGCCAGTCCTCACTTTGCCAGCTGAGTGGGGCAGGCTGGGAGAGGAGAGCCCTTGTCACATTAACAGCCAGCATTTGCTGAGCTGCTTCACCCACTCCAGCTGGGGTCCTTTGCTTCTATACTTGCCTTTAAAAAGTAGGGTCTGGCCTGAAAAGTAGGACCTGTCACCTCCATTTCACAGGTGAGGAAACTCAGAGAGACAAAGTGACTTGGGCAAGGTCACACAGATTGGAGGGCTGGTCCATTGGTGTCATCCCATGCTCTGGGCACACAGGAAGGGATGGTGTTTGGAGACAGTGGACAAGGGGACTGAGGGGCTCAGGCATACCAGTGGGTGACACCTGCAAAAGCTGGGTCAGGGGAGGCACTAGGCCCATGGTCCTGCCAAAATGGCCCCTTCCCCAAGCCCCAGTGGAAGGCAGACCCTCCTTCCTCCCCACTCCCTGCTCTGCCCTTGCTGTTGTTGGCTCAGCTCTGAGGCACCCCTATCTCATTCCTCAGCATCTTCCATCCTCTCCTCACCGTGCCATGCTGAGAGGAATAGCAGGGACCTTGGCAGGCGGTGTCCTACCATCCTGCACTCTGCCAGGGCACAGTGTTCCCATTGTCTTGAGCAGCGAGAGATGTCCAAGTCCTGGGGAGGAGCGGGGGATCATGCCAGGCCTCTACTCTCTCCTCAGGCTGCTCAGCCGCCTTCTCTGGGGCCCAGGCTGTTTGTCCACACAACAGTGGACAAACACTGAGTTTGAGAGTGACATTGGGCAAGTCACTTCCCTCCTCCTGAATGGGGCAGCCCATGTAGATTATACAGAAAAGCAAGCCAATCAGCATTCTCCCATAGACCTGGACCATCCCTGATATTAACTTTTGATTGATTCAATTGCATTTAATTGAGTCACAGGCTAGAGGCTAGAGTCACAGATGTGCCACTTGCTGTGTGACCTTGGGCAAATTTCTAGACTTCCCTGAGTCTCGGTTTCTTCCTCTTTAAAACAGGAATAGCAATAATAACACCTCCCTACCAGAGTGGTTTTCAGGGTTGATTTAGATAATGCCTAAAGCAGGTACCACATAGTATTTAAAAGAAAAAAAAAGAGAGATACTTAGTATTATTGGGAGATATCTGATTACAAACTGAATTCATGCTCAAAGAGAATCTGGGAAATGCAGAAAAGTACAAAGTTGTAAATCAAAATCACCTGTAATTCCACCCAGGAACACCTTTTTGTGATGATTTTCTTACACAGAGTGGAGTTGCCCTCCCTCACCCTCCAAGAGAATGACCCATGTGCTTCCAGGGAGGATGGGTGGATAAATCTGCATTTTCTGCATCCTCTCTGGACCTCGGCTTCCCTATCTGGAAAGAAAAGGGTTGAAGTAATCAGGGAAGACAAACAGATTTAATTTCATATGCTAACTGCTGCCTCAAATGGCTCTGGGTTCACAGTGCCGTGATCAATTAATCATGTCTGCCATGGATGCAGGGGATGCAGAATGGAGCAGTGGTAGTATATGTACCCTGTGTAGCCACTGTGTAGAGTCTAAAAAATCCCTAAGAACCACTTCAGTTTTTAACATTCTAAGAACCTTTCCCCCTTTTCATTCTACTCTCTGTTCTAGATCCTGGCTTCCTCTGGGGAATGGGGAGGGAATCCTTGCTTCTTCTCCCACCCAAGGCCTGTCCTCAGGATACTTCTGGGGTCTAGTACCCTAACTAGCTCCTACTTAACATTCTCTATAGTTGTACCTTCTCTGCAGAGCCCAATTAAGGCTCTCCCCCAGTCAGGTTCCAAACAGGGGAGCTGGGGAGGGAGGAGGTTTTGGGTGTTTTCCTCACTAAAAAGGAAATATACAAATAGCATACCTTCTAGCAGTCATTCCTCACCAGTCCAAGCTTGGACATTTGAATATTAAATGATCCCATGCAAATGAGCACATCCTCTCTCCTTAGCAGCCCTGCAGTTCTTTGGGCAATAGGGCTTCAACCCAACCTGAGTGGATGGGTTCAGGGTCCAGATAGCCCTCTCTGCAGGTGAGAAAGGACAGTGCCTGAAGGACTCAACTGAAAGATTTACCAGCTCCCATTCCAGCATGGCATGAGGGCTCTGTGAGGCGGACCTGAGCTCAGTAAGGGGACAGAGACTCAGAGAAAGCTAGGGACTCTCTAGGGATGGGGATGGGCTCCAACAAGGGGGAGGTCGTCTGTAAAAGAGAAAGGACTCAGTGATGAGGAGGGTGCTGAGGAGGGGGACGGAGGGTGGGAGTTCACTGAGGTGGATAAATCTCAAGAATCTGAGGTGTGGTCCCATTGCCCATCCCTTTCTCCCCCTCCCAGTCCTGAAGGCTTGCCAAGGGCTATAACCTGAGGGGCCAGTGGGGTGGTCTCCCTGAGATCCCTGAATAGGGCCATCCCAGGGTTCCAAATGTCTTTCTGGAAGCTGCCTCCAGCCTAAGGACCCCAGAGGTGGGAGGAAGCTCCCAGGAAATGAGAAAACCTGGTAAGGCTCTCTTGTCCCCCATGGTCCCAGGCCAGATCTCCCTCTCACTGGCTTCCAGGGCCTTGCTCTCAGCCCTGGCTCCCTAGCCCCTAAGGCCTCACAGTTTTTTGCTGAGGACTGTTTGGTGTTGCCTGCCTGAGCCCCCATCTCACTCACTGAGCCCTGTCCTCCCCACTGAGCCCCCATCCCCCTCACTGAGCCCCCATCCCCCTCACTGAGCCCCCATCCTCCTCACTGAGCCTCATCCCCCTCACTGAGCCCCCATCCCCTCACTGAGCCCCCAGGCCCTTCACTGAGACCCCCATCCCCCCCACTGAGCCCCATCCCCCTCACTGAGCCCCATCCCCCATCCCCCACACTGAGCCCCATCCCCCTCACTGAGACCCTCATCCCTTCACTGAGACCCCCCATCCCCCCCACTGAGCCCCATCCCTTCACTGAGCCCCAACCACTCACTGATTCTTTATCTCCCTACTGGAGGCTTGTTGGTAAACCTTCGTTTCCTGGATGAGCCACTGCAAACTGCAGCCCTGAGACCACTGTTGCGTCTACCGTCTCTGGTATACCCATTTCAGCCACATCCTTGGCTTTGTCCTGGCCCAGGGCCCAGGTCGTGAGATGGAGGAGCCAGAGGCAAAGGGATCGATAATAGCCTGGAAGGAGAGCCCAGCTAAGGGCCTTCTTGGTCAGCTTCCATGGTGGCTCTGGGCCCGTTCTGCCAGTGGCACGGATGTTGAGATGCTGCTGTTGCAGAGAGGCAGCTCTCCCTCTGGCTTGCCAAGACTCAGGCCAGGCGCTGGAACAGAAGAGCAGGCATCGGTCCCAACCCGATCCCCTGAACAAAGCTGCACTGTGCACACCCTCCCATCCCCTCCACCCCTCCCCTCAGGCCAGGCCAGGGTCGGGCAGGGCCACACATGGAGGTCGGAAACAGAAGGACACCCAGGCAGCGAGGGGGCAAGGGAGAAAGGCTGTGAGCTCCAGGGTCAGGGACACAGAGTCAGACCTACAGGCAGAGAGGCTGTGGCTTACAACCCTGAGTCTGGAGTGGCAGGGGTGGCCACCAGGTGTTCCAGGCATCTCCAGAACACAGAGAAGCAGACCCATGGGAGGGAGACCCAAGTCCAGGGAGGTTGGAGGTGATGGTGATCCTGAGTGCCCTGGACAAGGGCACAGGAATCGCAGGCCCCACTGCACAGCCACAGCCTTGGCCAGAGCCCCAAGGCTCCTTAGTTGACTTCACTCACTTGTGCCTCAGTACAGTCGTCACAACTCAGCCCTGCCAGCCCTGCGTGGGGCACTAGGAGCAAACAGATGACAAGGCACTGTCCCCAACTTCATAGAAGCGGTTGAAATCAGAGTCTGGACTCAAGGGATTAGTTCATGCTCTAGATGCCTGGCTCACCCACAGTCCTTTCTAAGGGTTCCTTAGGTCACTATACTCTGAAACGAGTGGCCCAACTGCCCTGCCCCTAACTGGACCAGAGGTGGGCCTGGCCCTCACTCAGCTGGCCAGGGGCCCATGAAGTGGTCTGGCTGGAAACTGCTCTCCAGGAGTCAGATTCACTGAACGAAGCAGATCCTCTCTCAGGGAATAAGCGAGTGACCCAGAGAGAGCTACGCACAGTATCTTGAGGCCCCAGGAACCAAGCCCAGCAAGGAGTCTCGGCAGGCAAGACGTGCAGGAAAGACAGCAGTGAAGGCCCAGAAGGACCGAGCCTCTGTGACTCTAAGGGCCAGACTTGGGAGCCTGCAGCTGTGGCCAAGACGAGACTCCAGGTCAGGGGAGCTGTTTGCTTCCTGAACACCTGTGGAGACACGTGAGGCCCCAGGTGAGGGCCACCTCCCCACCCCTCCCCGGTCTTCCTTCAGCCCCGTCTCCTGAAGCACAGGGTGAGCATTTCCCTGGTCCTTCTCATCCAGAGGAACCAAAGGGACACCGCCTCTCCATCCCTGCCTCTCTGGCTCCTCCCAGCTGATCCAGAGGGAGCCACAAATGGTAACAAGAGCCCTGGACTTGAATTCCAAAGATGAGATTTGAGTCCTGTTTTACCAGGTATCTGCCTCTCAGAGTCTCAGTTTTCTCCTTAGAAATATGGGAGTAAAGCCTACCCCAGGGGCTGTTGGGGAGAGTGAAATGAGGCTGTGGTGAAGAGCCCATTGCAGCCTTCCCAGGGGTCCACCCTCCACACTCCCTCTGGGCCCCTGTCCTGTCTAACTGCTCCCATCCCTGTTCCAGATGGGCATACAGGACTTCCATCAGTCTGAGACCCTCACTCCAGACTCCCTCAGTCTGCGAGGTGGCTCCAGATACCTCCCCTGGAGCCGGGGCTTCTGGTCTAGAAGGGGAGACTCCAGGGGACAGAGGTCAGAGGAACAGTGGAATTTCAAACACTTGTGACCAGCCAGCAGGGAGGTTGCTCAAGCGGGCCCACTTAGTCATGTTTTCCCTCAACCCAGTGGCTCCGTCCAGGGGAGGGGGCCCCGAGACAGGGAGCCAGACTCGGGTGAGAACAGGAAGTCCGGCTCAGCCCCCAGGGCTCATATGAGACTGTGTCATCTCGGCTTTGGGTGTGATGCCACATGGGAACCATCTCAAGCCACCTTCCTCATTTCTACTCATGTCTCATCACCTTTGTGCCTTTCTCTTGGGGACTAATGGCCAGTCAGCCCCGGACTGACCCCTCACCCCTCAACACTGTCCCTAAAGGTATGAGCTCCAGAGCTTGAGAGACCTGGGTTCAAATCCTGGCTCAGCTACCCCCTGACTGTGACCTAGGCAAGCTGCCTCACCTCTCTGAGCAAGACTGGAGTGAATGAAATGACAACACGGGAACAGCCAAGCAAGTGGCTAGAGGTCCCCGAATGTCAGTTCCCTTTCTCCTTCTCAGAGCCCTGGACTGGGACCATTGATGGGTCTGGAGGAGGCCAGGGGTCCTACCCTGAGTTGTAGGAGTCATGGGGTCAAATTCATGTGCCCTCCATGGGACCTGCAGCAGGTCACTGCAGTGCTTTGAGCCCACATTTTCATTTGTCAAGTGGAGGTACAACTGCTTAGCTAATGTTAGGGCTCCTTATCTGGTCACAGAAGGCTACTTGGAGGAAGTAACTGAGACTTCCTTTGGGTGGGAAGAAGGGAAACTGGACAAGAGAGGGATTGCCCTTCAAGGCAGGAGGTTGATGGGTGGGGAGCAGGGGTGGCAGGGAGGTGAGTCACCATGAAGGAGGCACAGAGACTGGGCTTTTCTGAAGGGTCAGGGGTCAGTGGGAGGAGGCTGCTCAGTGTGGACTCACAAAGGTTCAGACCTAATCTGAGAGGACTCTGCTAGCGACACACAGAGTCACACACACCCTTGTCCATGTGGTCACACGAAGGCACCCTGGAAACATTCACATACTCCTGTACACTCAGGACATTCACAGAGTCACCCCCAGACACAGAGACACACTCAGAGACACTCACAAACTCATCCACACATGTTTTTACCTTCAAGTATATCCACACCTTCAGACATATTCACACGAGCTCCCGTCCACAACATCCACACAGACAAAAGGGCAAACCCAGAGCTATCCGCGCAGACACAGGGGCACACAAAGATGCGCTCAGACACACTCATACATTCTTGCACACAATCTTGCATACTTGAGTACATGCTCACAGTCAAAGCCACACACGTTGTGTACACACTCCTGTATGATCTGGAGCATTCACAGACATTCCGTCAGGTACAGCACGGTCAGGTACATGCACACGCCGTCTCCCCTACTCACCCGTGCGGCCAACCCCACCCCCTTCCAGCCAGCTAGGCTCAGCGCTCTCTCTCCACCCACTTCCCACCGTCCTCTGGGGCTCCCTCTGGAGCTGGGGGAGGGAATGGGGCGGGGCTCACCCTGCTGATGTGGCAACTCCGCTCACCTGCAGCCGGCCGCACCCTCCACGGAGAAAGGCTTAAAGGAGCAGGAGTGCCGGCCATGGTCCCCACCAGGTCTCTGCCCTGGTTCCTCTGATGGGAAAAGTGAGGCCCAGAGAGGGGTCAGATGATGAATGGGACTTGAAACCAGGACTCCAGTGCCAGGAGCCGACTGGGGAGGGGATGCTGGTGCTGGGAACTGGAAAGGCTGGGTTCCAGGCCTGGCCCGCCTCCTGCCTGCCCTGGCCAGCTGCCTGTGGACCCTGCCTCTCCTCACCGTTCCCGGTCTCCCTACCAGGCACTCCCACTTCTGGCAGTCCCATCTCCACAGCCAGCTCCACAGGCCCAAGCCAGAAACACACACACAGTCACTGCACCCTGCTGACTCTACCTCCCCAGTGTTCCTCAAACCTGGGCTGGAAGGAAGCAGCCTGTGCAGTGGGAAGCCCACCTCTGCTACTTCCCAGCTATGTGACTTAGGGCAAGTCACTGCTTTTCTCTGAGCCTCAGTTTCCTCACGTAGAAACGTGGTGATGATCACACCTACCTCCCAGGATTGGACCGGTGAGAGAATTAAACAAGATAATAGACGTGGTGGCTGCAGGGCCAGGCCCAGGGACTCGGGACAGGCTTGGTGAATGAATGGAAGACACGTGAAGGACTGTCCCGGATACCCTGCACTGGGCCAGGTCCCCCACTGCTGAAGCCTCCCTGATCCCGTCACCTCCTGGAGGATCCTGTAGGACCAGCCTCTCCCAGGTTTGCTGTTAGTTTTGCTGCTGCTTCCAAAGCCCCAGCAGCCCAATCCAGCCCCAATCACTGTACCATGGTGGGAGGAGGGCCTGGCAGGTGGGCAGGTGGCAGGGGTGCAGAGGGGTTGGGAAGACACTGCCATGCCCGTAGGAGCCACCAATCTGATGCGGAAGATCCAGCTCAGCTCTGCTCCTGGAGTACCCAGCTTAATCAGACCCAGTCTGTCCTGAGGGCCCAAGAATAGCTAGTGGGGGAGCTATGGCCCTGTCCCAAGGGCTCCAAGTCTGATGTGGGAGACAGCCTAATCCAAGAGCACCCAGGCTGGTAGGGAAGACACTCCCTGGCCCAGCTCCCCAAACTACCTGGGGAGACGTACACTTCTGCTTGAATTCCCAGTCCGATGGAGGCAATTCACTCCCCCTAGGGGCTACCAGGCTAGGAAAGGAGACACAATTCTTGTTCTCAGGGACCCCAAGTCACAATAGAAGAGACTGAATACATACCTAGGACACAAAGGTACCCAGACACAGAGAAGCAGAAATGAGCACAGATGAATGCGGCTTTGTGCACGTGCCTCTTGCGTATGACTGTGACTCTATGCTCGCACGTGACTCTGCATGACTGTCGCCTCTGTTTCTGTGACCAGGCATGTGCCTCTGAGCTGAGGCTCTTGAGAAGGCTCAGTGAGTGGACCCAGTTGGGTCTAATCACTCATTCAACGGACATGCATTCACTGAACATTCATTTTGTCCCATTTGCTGGGCCCCACTCTGGGATGCTATGGAGCCTTCAATAGGTGTGGTTTCTGCTTTCAGAGGCATCACTATGTAAAGGTGGTAGATGAAGAACAGAATAAGCAGTCCCCTATGCTGCAACCTGTTTAGAAGCACAGGGGGCTGCAGTAGCATAGGGGAAGTGGACTTCCTGGAAGAAGTGATATTTAAGCTGTGCCCTAACAGGCTTTAGGGCTGAGGGAAAGTATGTTCCAGCTAGAGGCAACAGCATGTGCAAAGGCTGTGGACCTGGGGGGAGAGAGCCCAGGAAAGGTTTTCTGGAGGAGGTGACTGGATGGCATTTTGGAAGAGGTAGGTAGGCATGGAGAGGGGGCTTATAGTGGGACCAGCCAGAGGAAGTCTACTGGCCTGAGCTGTTACCTAGGCATGGAAAGGCAGTGTCCAGAGGAGCTTGAGGGTCTGAAGTAGAACCCAGAGAGGAGAGGAGACACTCCTGAGAGGGGGGTTTAGGCGGTGAGCTCCTGGACTGGCCTGTGGGCTGTGCTAGGAGAGACACCCAGCGCAAGGAGCCTGGGAAAGGCCCCCCAAAGGATCCTCAGCTGTAAAGGGAATTTAATAATAGCTCCCTCACAGGGTAGAGGTGAGAATGACAATAAATGCACGTTCCCAAGTCGCTCTCGGATGAGCTCTCCAGGAGCTCATTTATTCCTCTCAAGAACTATATTATTATGGTCCCATTTGAATGCTGATGAAGCAGGCTGAGAGAGGCCCAAGGCTACAGAGCGGAACGCGAGAGTGGTCTGTCTGGATTAGAACGCAGCCTGAGACTAAGCCTGGCTCCTTCCCTTGAGTCCCGCAACCTCCCTCCCAGCACTCGAATGCGCCTCTTAAATCGGTAACGGCTGATGACTGCTGGATCCGGTGCCGTTACTATTATTATTGTCTATTATTATCCCTGTGATTCCCGAAGAACATCCCTGATTCAACTCGGGCTCGGACCTCCCCGCCGCCCGCGCGCCCTCGGCCCCTGAAAACTCCGGGCCCAGACGACCCCGCGCGGCCGCGGTGGGAACAGCAACCCCCGGGACCCGGGGGGCGGGGGGATGGGGTGGTCGATGTGGTGGCGCCCCCTGGAGGCAGTGCTCGGCGTTGCCTCCGGGGACGACCGCCGAGCGCGGCATCCTCTGCACCCTTGGTTGGCTGGACTAGGGCTCCCACACAGCGGTCCGAGGGGGCAGGGAGGAAGGCGGAAATAATGAGAATAACACTTACCAAGCGACTCTTGTACACTGGGCAAAGTGCTGGGCATTTCCAACACATTTTCTCATTTAACGCCCACCCAACGTCATTTCCCAGAAGTGGAAGCTGAGGTTCTGGGAGGTTAAGTAACTCGCCAGAGATGAAAAACTGGGATGAACCCAACTCTGCCCAAGTGTGTGGCCAGGCCAAGGGCCCCTCTGGGGTAAGTCCGAGGAGGAAAAGGCCATTGGACCCTCACTGGACTATAAGCCTCTGGAGGTCAGGCATAATGATAATGATTATAAAAGATAATTCAGTCATTAGTGGAGGCAGTACGTTGAATTTGAGTGCCAGCATTTCCTACCTGTGACTTTGGTCATCTAACCTGCTTAACCCCTCTGAGCCTCAGTTTTACATAAACATCAGTAAATGAGCTTTATTACAGGCATTATGCTCTAGGACTGTTCTGAGGATACACGGCAATAATGCAGACAAAATGCTTAGCTTAGGAATTCCCTGGCGGTCCAGTGGTTAGGACTCCTCACTTTCACTGCCGGGGGTGCGGATTCAATCCCTGGTTGGGGAACTAAGATACTGCAAGCTGCATGGCGCCCCCTCCCCCGCAAAAAAAGGTTTAGCTTAGCACCTGGCATGTAATAGGTGCTCAAGAAAATAGCTAATACCATTTGCTCATATGGCCATTATTTATTTAAAGCCTAGGGGCCAGGGATACAGCAATGAAAAAATACAGATATTTTTCTTGCTTTAATGATTTCCTAGTCTTGTGTTCCTAGGATCTAGCACATTGTCTGGCTTAATAAATGTTGAAATGAATAAATGAACTAATAAAGGAGTGAATGAATGAATGGACATATTGCAGGAAGTAAGTCCCTGGTTGCAGTTTCAGGGAGAGTAAGAGAGAGTTTTTAAAATAATAGCTACTATTATTTGGGCACTTACATTGCAGCGGGTACTCGAGTAAATGCTTTTTGTGTTCTCAGTTCGTCCTCACAGCAAACCCATGAGGTCAAAAGTGTTATCTGATTTTATAGACAAGAAAACAATCTCTGTAAGATAAGAGTGATTTTTCCTAAGGTCACACAGTAAGTGCAGAGGCAGATTTTAGGCTCGGGTCTGCTGCCTCCAAAGCTTGGATTTGTACCAGGCTCCCTTGAAGCAGTGGACTGGAGGGCCTGGCTAGGGCATCTTTCATCATCCACCTCCCCACGTCTAGTTGGTTTGCTGGAGCTCTTGGCATGCAGAAGAAACTCAGCAGAATGGCCTCCACCTGCACCAGTAATAATGGGGAATGTGCTACTCTGAGCTTCCAAGAAGCAAGTTCACTTCCAATTACTCCTGTGCTGAGCCTCTCGTTTAATTACTTTTCATGACAGTCCTGTGAAAACGGTATTAGTCGCCTATTTCACAGGCAGGGAACCGAGGTTCAGGGTTGCCTTCCCAAGCTTACGTAGGGTGTGCTCTGGGGTCTGGTGGAGACAGTTGCCAAGGCTCCCCTCCCTGCTGCCCTCTGGAGCCTCTCTACTCCCCAGCTCATCCCTCTGCCAATTACCCCCCCCAATCCTCCCCACACTCTTAGCCCCTCCCTGACCTGTTCTCTTGGTCAGGGTAACTAGAGGCCTGAGCCCGAGTAAAGTGAGCTAAGAGGGATCTCTTGGGTTGGGACCCTGCTCGGAGTGGTGGCCAGGAGGTCACTGTTCACCTAAAACAGGATTTTAATCTGTTTGCAACTTTTTTTTTTTTAGTAGAAAATGTTTTTTTTTAATCTTTTTAAAATTGAGATATAGTTGGGCTTCCCTGGTGGCGCAGTGGTTGAGAATCCGCCTGCCAATGCAGGGTACACAGGTTCGAGCCCTGGTCTGGGAAGATCCCACATGCCGCGGAGCAACTAGGCTCATGAGCCACAACTACTGAGCCTGCGCGTCTGGAGCCTGTGCTCCGCAACGAGAGGCCACGATAGTGAGAGGCCCGCGCATCGCGATGAAGAGTGGTCTTGGCTTGCCGCAACTAGAGAAAGCCCTCGCACAGAAACGAAGACCCAACACAGCCAAATAAATACATAAATAAATAAATAATTTTTAAAAGTTGAGATATAGTTGATGTACAATATTGTGTAAGTTATAGGTGTCCAACATAGTGATTCACAGTTTTTAAAGCTTATACTCCTTTTATAGTTGTTTTAAAATATTGGCTATATTCTCTGTGTTGTACAATATATCCTTGTAGCTTATTTATTTTATACACAGTAGTTTGTGCCTCTTAATCCCTTACCCCTATCTTGCCCCTTCCCCATTCTCTCTTCCCACTGGTAACTACTAGTTTGTTCTCTATATCTGTGAGTCTGTTTCCTTTTTGTTATATTCACTAACTTGTTTTAATTTTTAGATTCCACATATAAGTGATATCATATAGTATTCGTCCTTATCTGTCTGACTTATTTCACTTAGCATAATACCCTCCAAGTCCATCCATGTTGTTGCAAAGGGCAGAATTTAATTCTTTTTTATGGCTGAGTAATATTCCATCATATGTATACACCACATCTTCTTTACCCATTCATCTGGTGATTCCATATCTTGGCAATCGTAAATAATGCTGCTATGAACATTAGGGTGCATGTATTTTTTTTTTTGATATATAACCAGGAGTGGAATTGCTGGGTCATATGGTAGTTGTATTTTTAGTTTTTTGAGACACCTCCTTACCATTTTGCACAGTGGCTGCACTAATTTACATTCCCACCCACAGGGTACGAGGGTTCCCTTTTTTTTTTTTTAATACATGTTACATTTTATTTTATTTTATTTATTAATTTTTTTGGCTGCATTGGGTCTTAGTTGTGGTACGTGGGCTCTTCGTTACAGCACACAGGCTTTTCTGTAGTTGTGGTGCACGGGCTTAGTTGCTCCGTGGCACGTGGGATCTTAGTTCCCCGACCAGGGATTGAACCCGTGTCCCCTGCTTTGGAAGGCGGATCCTTAACCACTGGACCACCAGGGAAGTCCCCTTCTTTTTAATTTTAATTAATAAATTTATTTATTTATTATTTTTTGGCCACACCAAGTGGCTTGTGGGATCCTAGTTCCCCAGGCCCTCAGCACTGAAAGTGCAGAGTCCTAACCACTGGACTGCCAGGGAATTCCCTGAGAGTTCCCTTCTTTCTACATCCACCAACACTTGTTACTTGTGGTCTTTTTTTTTTTAATGGACCAGTTATTTAATTAGGTACTTTTTTTTTTTTTTTTTTTTTGTGGTACGCGGGACTGTCACTATTGTGGCCTCTCCTGTTGTGGAGCACAGGCTCTGGACGCACAGGCTCAGTGGCCATGGCTCACGGGCCCAGCCGCTCTGCCGCATGTGGGATCTTCCCAGACCGGGGCACGAACCCGTGTCCCCTGCATCGGCAGGTGGACTCTCAACCACTGCGCCACCAGGAAAGCCCTCGTCGTGGTTTTAATTTGCACTTCTCTGATGATTAATGATGTTTAGCATCTTTTCATGTGCCTGTTGGCCATCTGTATGTCTTCCCTGGAAAAATGTCTATTTAGGTCTTCTGCCCATTTTTAAAATCAGGTTGTTTGGTTTTTTGATGTTGAGTAGTATGAGCTGTTTATATATTTTGGATATTGACTCCTTATTGGTCATATCATTAGCAAATATTTTCTCCAATTCAGCTGGTTGTCTTTCTGTTTTGTTGATAGTTTCCTTTGCTGTGCAAAAGCTTTGAAGTCTAACTAGGTCCCATTTGTTTATTTTTGCTTTTATTTCCTTTGCTTTAGAAGACAGATCCAAGAAAATATTGCTATGATTTATGTCAAATAGTGTTCTGCTTATGTTTTCCTCTAGGAGTTTCATGACCTCCAGTCTTACATTTAGGTCTTTAATCCATTTTGAGTTTTGTTTTGTTTTTGTTTTTGTTTTTGGCTGCGTCGGGTCTTAGTTGCAGCACGAGGGATCTTTGTTGAGGCATGCGGGATCTTTCATTGCGGTGCGCGGGCTTCTCTCTAGCTGTGTTGTGGGTGCTCCAGAGCACGTGGGCTCTGTAGTTTGCAGCACGTGGGCTTAGTTGCCCCTCAGCATGTGGGATCTTAGTTCCCTGACCAGGGATTGAACCCGTGTCCCCTGCATTGGAAGGCAGATTCTTTACCACTGGACCACCAGGGAAGTCCCAATTTTGAGTTTATTTTTGTATATGGTATGAGAAAATGTTCTAATTTCATTCGTTTAAAAAATAAATTTATTTATTTATTTTTGGCTGCGTTGGGTCTTCACTGCTGCACACGGGCTTTTCTCTAGTTGCGGCAAGCAGGAGCTACTCTTTGTTGTGGTGCGTGGGCTTCTCATTGAGGTGGCTTCTTTTGTTGCAGAGCACAGGCTCTAGGTGCACGGGCTCAGTAGTTGTGGCACACAGGCTTAGCTGCTCCACGGCATGTGGGATCTTCCTGGACCAGGGCTTGAACCAGTGTCCCCTGCATTGGCAGGCGGATTCTCAACCACTGTGCCACCAGTGAAGCCCTAATTTCATTCTTTTACATGTAGCTGTCCAGTTTTCCCAGCACTACTTATTGAAGAGATTGTCCTTTCTCCATTGTATATTCTTGCCTTCTTTGTCATAAATTAATTGACCATAAGCATGTGGGTTTATTTCTGGGCTCTCTATTCTGTTCCATTGATCTATGTGTCTGTTTTTATGCCAATACCATGCTGTTTTGATTATTATAGCTTTGTAGTAGTTCACAACATTTTCTGATTCTGGTTTTGGGTGGTGATTTAGAAAGAGGGTCTCCCCAAATTCTCTGCCAAAGACTCATCTTCCCTAAGTTTAGTTCTTACCTTATTGGTCTCAGCAGGAAGCAGGGGAGAAAACTCAAAGCATTTGCCAGAAGAGGGTTTAATGAAGGAACTATTTACAGAGGTGTTGGCAGGAGTGGTGAAGCACCCTGGGGCTCACAACAGTGGGGTAGAGTCACTAGCCCCAGGGGCTGAAGGGGCAAGGGAGGTAGCCTTGTTAAGGAACCTGGCAGGAGTCGTGCCCTGGGGTTGCAGGCCACCCAACGGGAGCTGTGCCTTTCAGTGGAGGAACATAGTAACTGCCAAAGTCACAGTATTATAAATATCCTGATCTCACTCTCCTCCTTCCCTCTGATCTCCTGGCAATGTCTCCTACTGGCCAAACTTTACCTGAAACCGTAAGGCAAGGGGGCCCAGGTGAGACTGGCAGTGGTAGTCAGACCCAGGACACAGGGCAGGGCAGAGAAGCACAGAGAATGAAGGGTAGGCAAAGAGTAGCCAGCCCAGGGGCTTCTCCGCTCTTCGTGGACTCGGCTTTGTGGAAGGGCTGAGAGACAGAGTGGCTGTGCTTGCCTCTCCAAGCAGTCTGTGCCTGACACCGGAACGCCCTTTCTCCTCTTCCAGGCTCAAGTTATTTCATCCGTGAGGTTGTTCCCAGTCCTGGAGTTAATCTCTCCCATCCTTGGCTTCCTTGGTTCTCAGTGCCTAGCCCATCACTCAGCTCAGTGATTTAGCATTATTCTCTGCAGGGGTTTGTCGCCCCAGGGGACAGTTCTAGCATCCTCTACACTGTGAGCTCTTTGCAGGCAGGGCCCTGGGCCAAAGAAGGCCATTTGCTCTGACACAGGACCCAGCACAGGCCCAGTGCCCATGTTTGCCAAGTGAACGGAGTCCTGTGGCCTCACCCACCTCCTTCTGCCTTGGTGTACACAGCCTGGGCACATGTGTAGGTCTGTTTCCCTGAGTACAAAGGGGTTCCTTGGTGGTGAGTGGCCCGGGCCAGGCACACAGCAGGCATCAAATGTTGCCTGAATTGGCCTAGGGAGGACCATCCTCCTTTCCTTCATTCATTCAACAACTTTTTGAGATCCTACTATATGCCAGGCCCTGTGCTGGGCCCTGGGGACACAGAAGTGAACAAGACACACAAAGTCCCTGCCTTCATGGGGTTTCCATTCTAGTGGGGGAAGCAGAAAAGAAAGGAATGGAAAATGAACAATATTATTAAAGATTGCAGTAAGTGCTGTACAGAAAATAAACAAGGTGATGAGACAAACAGTAAAAGGATGGATATTTATGTGGGAGAGGAGCACATCAGGGAAGGTCTTTCTGAGGAGATCACAAGTAAGCTGAGACCTGAAGAAGAGAGGACATGAAGAGCTGGAAGGGTGTTCTAGGGAGAGGGAACAGCAAAAACAAAGGACCGGAGGTGCTTCTGGGACCCCGGGGGATTCAGTGTTTCAGCCTAAAGGAGGGCTTAGGGGGAGTTTAAGAGCGGTTAAGGAATCAGTCTTGGGGGCGGCCCGGGGCCAGGTCCTGGGCTGAGGGTTGGAGGGGAAGGGACAGACCTTCTTAATGCCACCCTTGCTGCCTGTTGCCTAGCACCACAGCAAATAGTGCTGCTGGCAGGCCCTGCCCTTGCTCCCTCGGCTCTCCTCTGGCAATGGTTGTCAAATGACCAGCCCCAGAGGCTTTGCCAACCTCCTCCCCTGGAATATTTTAGAGGTAAGTCAGAAAATGACCAGCAGCCTCCAAAACCCGACTTTTTCTCGTGCATACCTTACAAGGGTATATTTGGCTGCCCTGGGTGTTAATCTCCCACCCCCTTGCACCACACAGAGAGATATAAATATACGCCAAAGGCAGCACACTCAGAAACTTGGATTAAGGACCACATACTCGGGCCCCAGTGACACACAGAAGACACTCCACACAGCTGCTTGTGAGCCCTCCCTCCCACACACTTCAGTCCCCAGTCTCCTGTAAGTACACAATCACACACACAACTATACACACGCCCCACAACACAGTCACAACAGCCAGCCACACAGACACTCCACCACCAGCACAATCACCACACACTCAATCACTCCCCCATGATTATACAGTCACATATCCACGTGGGGTACATCCACACGGACAGGTACCCCACAGTCATCACAGAGTCACACGTGGACACACCATCCCACAGCCTCCCCCTCCACAGAGCACACACACAACCACGCGGTGTTCACACAGCTGGCAGCGGGCACACACATCACAACGCACAGCCCACAAGTGTTCCACACGCTCCCCCCGCCCCCCTCCCTTACTCAAGGCCTCTCTGATTAAACACATCCAGCCTCTCGGCTGGTTACAGTGAACAGCATTCTTCTGCGATTGAGTCAAAGACCTCCCCAGACAGAGGGGCTAAGTGGAAAAAAGGCATCAGAAGGGAGAATGCCCGAGGCCCAGGTCTGGGAAGGGGCCTGGCAGCTTCTCGCTTAGGGAGACAGCCTTCAGTGTTGAGTTTGATCCTGCTACTGGTGGCCCAAGGACTTGGGGGAGGGGGCACGCCTTGGAGTGGGCAGAAGCAGGGCGGGTGGGGGGTGACAGGTGGAGCAAGCGGAGAGACCCCTGGAAACCTCGTAGCGTGAGGGCGGAAAGCGGTGTTAAATATGGACTTAACCTTAGAGGCTTAAACCCTCCCACGCAGTCCTCCCACCGCCCTTCCCCAGGCTCCGGACTGTCCCCAAACGTACGGGGTGTAGTGTTACCCCTCCTCCGCCAGCCCTTGACGACAGCTGCGGGGCACAGCGCTCAGGCGAGGGAGCATCACAGGGCGCCGGGAGGCGGCTGATACCCCCGAACTCCTGCGGGCGGCGGGCAGGGTGCGGGGTCCCTCGAGGTCCCCAACCCCACACCCTGCCCCCCTCCCGGGCCGGTCGGGCAGGGCAAGCGCTCTCCTGAGGCTGCGGAGCCACCTTCCTCCACTGCCCGCCCGCCCCGCCCAAACTGGGACCCTCGGAAGGGAAGGGTGGAGAGAAAGAAGGTTCGGGAAGACCTCAGGGGGGCTGGTTTTGGAGACGCCGACCCCCCCACACCTCTCCCCACACCCTCCGCTGGTCGCGGGAGGGGCGGCCTCTCCCCGCCCCCGGGCCGCGCGGCCCGCTCCCTCCTCCCGCGGCGGGAGCCTGGGCCAAGTGGGCGCGCCCGGCCCGGGGCCGGCGGGATCCGGTGTCGGCTGCAGCTGGCAGTGCGGCGGACGGGCGCGGGCGGCCCGGGGGACCAGCTATTAATACCGCGGCCGCCCAGCCAGGGTCGCGCAGCCATGGCCAGCCCGGAGCCCCGGCGCTGCGGGGACGGCGCCGCCGAGGCCGCGAGGTAGGAAAGGACCGTCCCGGGACGGCGTCGCCGCCCCCTGGGGAAGGGGTGCTGGACGGATCCCCACCCCCCGCGAGCGCCTTTCGCCGGGCGGGGGCGGGGGTCCAGCCTGGGTGGGGCACAGGGCGGAGCCACCCGCGAAGGGAGATGGAGGCGTCTCGTGCCGGCCCGGCACCTCCGGTTGTCTGGGACTTTTTATAATTACCCCTCCCCCTCCCACGGGCGGTGCGAGGATTAACCGCTCCACGCTAGCGGGCACCAACCGTCAGATGCCATTCGGCCCCCAGTGGCCAAAGACGCTACCCGTTTTCTTTCGTTGCTCACCCCAAATGCAGCTGGAGATGGAGGCCTCCAGTTGCTGAATTTGCCGTGTGGAAGAGACTTGGTGCAAGGTTGGGCGGCTGCCAGCTTGGAGTTGAGAGTCTGTTCAAGCAGCTGGTCTCTCTGGTCTGGGGCTTGGGGTGGTGTTGGGCAGGGCGGGGTGGGGGGGGAGAGTCTACTGTCCCAGTCCAGCAAGAGGGCCTTGGTTGGCAGGGGCCCTGGAGGGGAGGCCCTCTCCAACATCCAACGGTCAGCTCCGCCACTGGTTAGCAGGGAAGGGGCCTGTGGCTGAAGGATTTGGGGCGAGTAGGGAGCGTTTCTGCCCCAGGTCAGCCTGTAGCCCTGGACTTCCTCTTGTACCAAGAGGTAGAGGTGCAAACACACACACCTGACACCCCTCCCCTGTCACCAGGTGCACAAAGCTGAGCCTTGTTTTACATGTGCACTCACCTGTACACACAGAGGGATACACACAGAGTCACACACCAACTCATGCCTGCACAGTATCACAAACACTCCCAGTCACATCCCTGATGGGTTGGGAGCTGCTGGAATCCTCTAGGGACAGGGACAAAGTGGCAGAGAGGGAGGCTGCTTGGAGCCCAAGGAAACCTGAGGTCAGGGGCCCCCAGTTAAGCTGGCCCCCTTGCCCCTAGGCCTCCCATAATCCACTTTTCCCAGCTCCTTAGAGAGAGACAGCAGTGTGAGGGCAGCACCTAGCAGAGGCCTGGCACTGTGGATGGGGTGACTGAGTGGTGTGTGGTAACAGCACTGCCTGCAAGTCAGGAGACCTGGAATCTACTTCCAGCTTTGCCACTCGACCTTGGGCAAGTTTCCTCCCTGGAGCTCAGTTGGTTGCTGCCTGCCTACCTTCTACAGAGCCCCACCCTGGGATAGAGAGAGAATAACTGGACTTGTTGTTAGGAAATGGACTATCAGGGGAGACAGATACACGCTCTTCTGTAACACAAAGCACTTAGTTCAAAGATGAGCTGCCTACAAAGTGCCTTGAGAACACAAGAATGGGAGTTGTCTGGGAAACGCTTAACAGAGGAGGTGGAGTTTGAGCAGGGTTTGAAGGATGAGTAGAAATTTATTAGGTAAATAGATATAAATATATGTTGAATGCTAGGGCCGAGCTCTATTATACCTGCCGTAGTTGTTTTACCTCTTTCAGATCTTATGCCTGTTCTAAGACGAGAGTGGTAAAAAGGAGCTCCAGCTCTGGAGCCAGACTGCCGGCCTTCGCCAGGCTCCACCACATACGAGTTGTAGAACTTTGAGTGAGTTCTTTACTCTGTGCTTTGGTTTCCTAATCTATAAAGTGGGGATAATGGATGAGCATCAGATAAATGAGTATTTATGGAAAACGCTTAGAATACTTCCTTGAACACAATTACATTATTCCAGGGTGGAGGACTCAGCTGGAGCATGATGTGAGGGGCCGTCTGCTGGCAAAGCAGGGACTCTGCTGAGGATCCGGGTGGGTCTGGCTAGCTGAGCAGGTGCATCCTTCCTGGCATTAGGAACTCTACTTTTCCAGGTAGTGTAGGACTGTTCTCTAGTCAGGTGGTATACGATGAACTGTATTTTCTCAGCTGGACACTTTAGACATTGTGGGGTAGGACTAGGAGGTATAAAAGTTAACGCATGTTACAGGTTGTTAAGCATTGGGTGGGCTATGGGTAGTAATGTGAGATGAGGCTGAAGAGGTATGTTGAGGTCACATCTTTAAGGGCCTTAAATCTATGCTAAGCAGTTGGCTATATATGGTGAAGTGGAGCAAGATGGTTTGCTTTATATTATAGCAAGCTGCAGCACTGTCAAGAATAGACTGGGATGAGAAGGAAGAAGGCTTATGGGAAGGTTGGTACGAAAGTGCGGGTGAGGGATGATGACTCGGACAAGGGTCCTGACAGTGGGGTGAAGAGGGAGATGGAAACTGGAGACTTTCTGAGATAGAAACGTCAGTTCTTAGTGAGTTGGCTGTTTAAAGACCACTTGTCTATCAACAGAGGGATGGATAAAGAAGATGTGGTACATATATATAATGGAATATTACTCAGCCATAAAAAAGAATGAAATAGGGCTTCCCTGGTGGCGCAGTGGTTGAGAGTCCACCTGCCGATGCAGGGGACACGGGTTCGTGCCCCGGTCCGGGAGGATCCCACGTGCCACAGAGCGGCTGGGCCCGTGAGCCATGGCCGCTGAGCCTGCACGTCCGGAGCCTGTGCTCCGCAACGGGAGAGGCCACAACAGTGAGAGGCCCGCGTACCGCAAAAAAAAAAAAAAAAAAAAAGAATGAAATAATGCCATTTGCAGCAATATGGATGGACCTAGAGATTGTCATACTGAGTTTGGTAAGTCAGACAGAGAAAGACAAATATCATATAATATCACTTATATGTGGAATCTTAAAAAAAATTAAAAGGTACAGGGACTTCCCTGGTGGTCCAGTGAGTAAGACTCCACGCTCCCAATGCAGGGGATCTGGGTTTGATCCCTGGTCAGGGAACTAGATCCCACATGCATGCTGCAACTAAGAAATCTGCATGCCGCAACTAAAGATCCCACATTGCCGCAGCTAAGACCCAGTACAGCCAAAATAAATAATAATAAATAAATAAATAAATATTTTTAAAAAATGGTACAAATGAACTTATTTACAAAACAGAAATAGAGTCACAGATGCAAAACACAAACTTATGGTTACCAGGGGGGAAAGGGGAGGAAGAGATAAATTGGGAGATTGGGATTGACATATACACGGTACTATATATACAATAGATAACTAATAAGGACCTACTGCACAGCACAGGGAACTCTACTCAATACTCTGTAATGACCTATACGGGAAAAGGATCTAAAAAATTAGAGTGGATATATGTATATGTATAACTGATTCACTTTGCTGTACAGCAGAAACTAACATAACATTGTAAATCAACTGTACTCCAATTAAAAAAAAAAAAAAAAAGACTGCTTGTCTCATCAGCCTGGCGTATGGTGATATATTTCTCTGAGCTGGAAAATACAGGCGTAACAAGCTCAGGGAGAAGGATAATTTGGTGGCAGTTGAGTTTGAGGTGCCAAGTAACATAAGATGAAGATATCTAAAAAAAGCACTCCAGGGCTTCCCTGGTGGCGCAGTGGTTAAGAATCCGCCTGCCAATGCAGGGGACACGGGTTTGAGCCCTGGCTCGGGAAGATCCCACATGCCGCGGAGCAACTAAGCCTGTGCGCCACAACTACTGAGCCTGTGCTCTAGAGCCTGCGAGCCACAACTACTGAAGCCTGCACACCTAGAGCCCGTGCTCCGCAAAAAGAGAAGCCACCGCAATGAGAAGCCCATGCACCACAGCGAAGAGTAGCCCACACTCTCCGCAACTAGAGAAAGCCCATGCCCAACAACAAAGACCCAACTCAGCCAAAAATAAATAAATAAATGCATTTATAAAAAACAAAAAAAGCACTCCATCTCTGGTAAAGTGAAGTGAATGGACTAGGTGATTGTTGAGTTGTCATTAAGTTTTAGGTTTTGGTGCAGGTGCTGGGGTTAAATGAGGCCAGTGATGTTTGGGGCCTGGTGAAGCCACACTTTTGTGGTTTCCAGAGGGCCATCCGGAGATACAAAAGGGAAGCCAGGGATTCCTGGGGGGTAGAGAGGAGGACTGAGAACACGATTTAGAATAAAAATCATCTTTATTGGGAACTTGGAACTGAGAAATAGAGCTGAAAACCTGGACACAAGTAAGCCTTTTCAAGACAAATCAAATTCTTTGTTTGACATGTGAGGTTTTCATTTATACTTTATATCTTATAAAAGAAAAGTTTATTGAAAGCTACACTCAAATTTAGTCTGTTTTATAAGTGGTGCACTCTGAGTATCTGAGTTTCCTTGAGCAAATTACTTAATCTCTTTAACCTCCATTTCCTGATCTGTAAAATGGGAATAATAAATGTAACCACCTCATAGAATTGTTATGAGGATTAAATGAATTGATATATTTAAAACATTTAGAACAGGGCCTGGTATATGTAAGACCTTTAAAAGTGTAATTTATTATTATTTCCATGGTATTTTATATTTTCAAAGAATTGCTCAGAGATCCAAGGTAGGTAAGATGCATCTGAAACAGGAAAGACCAAAGCCATTTGAGGGCCAAAGCAGCAGGAGAACATTCCTCAACAGGAACTGAGTAAGCTAGCAGGCAATGGGCAGCTGGGTTAAGGGGCTCACCTGTTAGAATCACAGAATCTGAATTCAAGAGCATTGACAGGCTAGAAGGATGGGCCAATTCCAACAAGATGAAGTTTTATAGGAACAAGAGATGTGGTTTAAAAGCACTTGGTGTGAAAAAGTCTTCAGGATTTTAGTCAAACTCAGCATTTATCAAGAATATGATGCAGCTGCCCTATATGCTAAGGGCATCTTGACTGCAACAATAGAAGTATAGTGTCCAGAGAATCACTGCTCAGAGTCCACCTGGGTATTGCTTCCTATACCCATCCCCAAGGGATAGCGAGCCTGTCAACTTGGAGCCCGTCAGAAAGAAGTGACCCAAATGAGGAGGGTACTGGAAACCTTGGCATGCATGGAGTAATTGAAGGATAAATCAGTTCTCTTTAAGTGTTCAAAGAACTTACATGGAAGAGAAATTAGATTTGTCTGATTCTAGAAAGAAGAATCAAACCCAGGGAAAAATTGCAGGGAAGGTTTTACCTCAACACTAGAATTTTCTTATGACAGTGGAACATATAGTAGCTCAGGTGTGAGTTTCCAGTCCTTGAAGGTATGTAAGCAGAGACTCGACACTGGCATCATGGGGATGGTGTCAGATCTAAGCAATGGGCTGTGTCGGGGTGGATCGATGGAGGGAAGGGGCAGACGAGTGCTCTCTGAGAATTTGATATAAATTAGGCCTGTGTCCTACTGGCTCCAGTCACAAACCATCCCAGGATTGTGGCTGCCCTCTCACCTTGTCGTTTCTCTTGCAGGAACACAAGAGCAGAGGCCACTTCTCTTCAAGAGGAGAACTCTGAATCCCCGTCTGAGGTGAGGACCCGGAACCCAGAAGTTACTCTGTCTTTGGAAGGGACCTTGAACTTAGAGGATATTCTCTACCCGGGGGACACAGGTGACTTTGATGTGGCTATGTATGTGGAAGAGACCGAGAAGCCTGAGGAGACGCTGCATATTGAGGAGACCAGGACGCCTGATGAGGCCCTGTATGTGGAGGAGCCAGGAAAGCCAGAGGAGATGCTATATGTGGAAGAGCCCATGAAGCCGGGAAAGACTACAAGCCCAGAGCAGATGGTTTATGGGGGAGAGACAGTCCCGAGCGAGGAGAAACCTGACCCCGAGGAGAGCCACAGAGCTGAGCCGAGTCCCAGCACAGAGGGGAGCCTGAGCACAGAGGACCTGGAATTGCTGGAGGGGCGTTTCCAGCAGTGTGTCCAAGCCGTGGCCCAGCTGGAAGAGGAGAGGGATCAGCTCATCCATGAGCTTGTGTTGCTCCGGGAACCAGCCCTGCAGGAGGTGCAACGGGTCCACCACGACATCCTGGCTGCCTACAAACTGCATGCCCAGGCAGAGCTGGCGAGGGATGGGCTGAGGGAGGAGATCCGGCTGGTCAAGCAGAAGCTGTTCAAGGTGACGAAGGAATGTGTGTCCTACCAATATCAGCTGAAGTGCCGCCGGCAGGACGTGGCCCAGTTTGCCGAGTTCCGGGAAGTGCTGACCGCCCGGGCAGCCCAGCTCTCGGAGGAATTAGCCCAGCTTGGGGATGCCTATCAGAAGCAAAAGGAGCAGTTACGGCAACAACTAGAAGCACCTCCAAGCCAGAGGGACGGGCACTTTCTCCAGGAGAGCCGGCAGCTCTCTGCCCAGTTCGAGAACCTCATGGCAGAGAGCCGCCAGGGCCTGGAGCAGGAGTATGAGCCTCAGCTGCTGCGGCTCCTAGAGAGGAAAGAAGCTGCGGCCAAAGCTCTGCAGAAAACCCAGGCCGAGATCCAGGAGATGAAGGAGGCTCTGCGACCCCTGCAAGCAGAGGCCCTTCAGCTCCACCTGCAAAACAGGAATCTGGAGGACCAGACCACCCTTTTGAGGCAAAAACGAGACGAGGAGGTGCAGCAGTACAGGGTAGGCCCACTTGGCATGAAAGGAAGTACAGTCTTTTAGCCTGGGGAGGAAAAGGGGATCGGGGCCAAATGTCTTTGGGCTGAAGGATACTAGCACATGTAGGAAGAACAATTTGTTCCTTGGGCCATTCACTCACTTCTTTATGCCATTTTCCATTTCATTCATTCAGGTCTGTGCTAGGGCTGAAAGTTATCTTGCACTCTTAATTTACACAGCACTTTTACACCAATTATCTCACTTGATCTTCATTAATCCTCCAAGTCAACTATTATCATTTTTCATAGATGAGGAAACTGAGGCCCAGTGAGTTGGAGTAACTTGAACTCTAGTCTGACCACCCCCAAATATTTCAGTGCTCTCTCCACGGCACAAGTTTCCAATTCTAAGTGAATCACACTGGGGTTTATATAGAGCAGGAGGGAATGAGGCTAGGTAGTATTCATTCTCTCCCCTCCCCCATATTCACCCTCAAGTCCCACCTATCTGATCTCTGCCTTGAAGTTTTTCCAGGCTTAAAAAACTGGGATGAAATCTATAAATCTCAATTCCTCGTTTTCCTTTTTTGTGCATTTGTCACCATTTCACTTGTATTCAAGCTATTTCTGATCGTGAGCCAGTTCTAATCCCTTTTAGAACAGAGTGGGAGACGAACACTAAGTGCATAAACAAGTCTCTCTCCCCCACAGACTGTGAGCTTTCGGAAGGTAGGGAGTATGTTTTACTTATCTCTGCCACCAGGCGCAGAGTATGCATCAGTTAAGCGCCGACTTAAGAGCTGCTGGGTGCCATGAGAAGACCACAGGGCGGTGCTTTTCAGAGCAGTACTTTTGTCTTTTGGAACACCCCTTTTTTGGATGAACTTAATCTTATGCCCTGCCAGAGATTTTGACGTATCCTTAAGGGAACATGTCCTCTGTTGAAAATGGCTGCATTCACTTCACTGAAGATTTTGTCAAGCTTTCTGTAGCTTGTATTATGAAAACGGTGGGGTTTTTTGGTCATAATATTGAATGTTTTCAAACTATACTTATATGCACTCCCCTCACTCACCCAACACTGCCCGCCACCTTCACCGCACTGCTCTTTTACTGGGTCACAATCTAGTGAAAGGGCACTAATTATCTTTGCATAAACAGACACTAACCTTAACAGCTTACACTCAGTCAAGTGTTACATTAATAATTGTAACCCAGGGTAGGAAGTAACATGTGATTTAAGAGAGGTACAAATAAGAATGCTATGGGATAATAGCCAAGGATTAAATCAGAGAACCCATAACGGAAGACAATGTTATTTGAGCTAAGTGTTGAAGTATAGGTAAGATCTAGAGCAGTGCTGTCCAACAGAAATATAACGCAAGCCACATATATAATTTGAAATTTTCTAATAACCACATAAAAAGAGAAATAGGTGAAGGTAATTTTAATGTATTTTATTTAATCTGATAGATCTAAAATATAATTTGTAACTTGGCTGCATGTGAAAGGTGAAAAACTGAGAGGTGAGTTGAACCTGTAAAGGTAAGTCGGGGTAGATCACATTAGATTTTGAAATCCAAACTAGGGAGTTTGGACTTTATTCAGTGGTCAGTTGCATCCATAAAGGTTTTTTTTTTTTAATTTTTAAGAGCTTTATATTTTATATTTTATTTATTTATTTATTTAAATTTATTTTTGGCTGTGTTGGGTCTTCGTTGCTGTGCGTGGGCTTTCTCTAGTTGTGTTGAGCGGGGGCTACTCTTTGTTGCGGTGCGCAGGCTTCTCATTGCGGTGGTTTCTCTTGTTGCAGAGCGTGGGCTCTAGGCGCACAGGCTTCAGTAGTTGTGGCACACGGGCTCAGTAGTTGTGGCACAAGGGCTTAGTTGCTCCGTCGCATGTGGGATCTCCCCGGACCAGGGCTTGAACCCGTGTCCCCTGATTGGCAGGCGGATTCTTAACCACTGCGCCACAAGGGAAGTCCCCATAAAGGTATTTAATCAAGGGATTAACATGATCGTTGCTCTCCTTTTAGAAACAGTATTGGTGGCAGTGTGTAAAACGGGCTAGAGACCCAGAGGCAAGGAGACTAATTAGGAAGCTACTATTGGTAAAAGGAAACAATGGTAGCAGGAATAAAAGGAAGGGGAAGGATACAAGAACAAATGTAGAATAAACTTGGCTACAGAATGAGTGGGGCAGAGAGGTGAGAAGTCAAAGAGGATGCTTAGATTTCAGGCAAGACTAACTAGGATGGTGGTGCTCTAAGTAAGGAATCCTCAGGATTAGAATTTTCTGACATAGTACTAGACTTGTAGAACTTTTTCCCCAGTGATTTTCGTCACTGTACTGGATTTGTTTCATATTTGATGATCTGTGCACCTTTCCAAAGATCATTCTATAGAAAACAATCTTGATGGGTGTCTCCTATCGCCGTACCATAATTAAAGTAGGAATAAAGGTCTGAAGGAGCTACTTTTCTTTTTTAAAAAATTTTATTTATTTATTTATTTATTTATTTTTGGCCACGTTGGGTCTTCGTTGCTGTGCACGGGCTTCCTCTAGTTGTGGCGAGCACAGGCTACTCTTCGTTGCGGTGCGCGGGCTTCTCACTGCAGAGGCTTCTCTTGTTGCGGAGCACGGGCTCTACACGCGTGGGCTTCAGTAGTTGTGGCTCACGGGCTCTAGAGCGCAGGCACAGTAGTTGTAGCGCACAGGCTTAGTTGCTCTGCGGCATGTGGGACCTTCCTGGACCAGGGCTCGAACCCGTATCCCCTGCATTGGCAGGCAGATTCTTAACCACTGTGCCACCAGGGAAGTCCCAATTCTTCTTTCTGAAGTGGCTTCTTCCTAAACTGTTTGCCAAAGGCCACGTATGGCATCTGATTACTTTTCAAAGGTACACTTCACTCTTATGACTATAAACTTTGCCTCTTTCATCACCATCATCCATTCATTTGACAAATATTTTCTATGTGCCTATTTTCTATGTGCCAGGCCATGAGCTATGTGCTGGCAAGGGATGAGACGTTGTGGTGTAGGGTGGAGGTGGGGGGCAGTCCCTGCCCTCAAAATGTTTATAGTCCAATTAAAATATAATAATAATAATAAATAAAATGAACAAAAAATACAAAAAATAGGGCTTCCCTGGTGGCGCAGTGGTTGAGAATCTGCCTGCCAATGCAGGGGACACGGGTTCGAGCCCTGGTCTGCGAAGATCCCACATGCCGCGGAGCAACTGGGCCCATGAGCCACAATTATTGAGCTTGCGCGTCTGCAGCCTGTGCTCCGCCACAAGAGAGGCCGCGATAGTGAGAGGCCCGCGCACCACGATGAAGAGTGGCCCCCGCTTGCCACAGCTGGAGAAAGCCCTCGCACAGAAACGAAGACCCAACACAGCCATAAATAAATAAATTAATTAATAAATTAATTTTTAAAAAATGCTATCACTTAGAAGGCTAGTTCAACGACTTCTCCTGGCTCAGTTAACAATGCAGTATTCACATAAAAGGAGCAAATCACAGTTGGTCTCTTTCGAAAAAAATAAAAATTAAAATAAAAAAATAAAAATTAAACAGAAAAAGAAAAGAAGAAATAAAAGTTTATAGTCCAGGAAGGATGCCAGATAAAATTTCATAAAATCTAAGACACTTGATTGTAAGATGCATCCTGATCCAAGTAAGATATTGAAGTGTGAATTTTAGAATCAATGAAATAATTAATATGCTTCAGTGTGATAGACAATGTAATAGTTGTAGGAATAAAGTGTTGTACCGAAGCAGCTATAATTACACCTGGGGAGATAAGGGGGAAATTTCATTAGAGGATTAACAGTAGCTAGCATGTATGTGAAGTTCTTTACATGTGATAATTCATTTAATTCTTACCTCTGAGATAGGTATAACTACTGTCACCATTTGAAAAACAAGAAAACAGGTGAGTCAGAGAAGTCATCTGTCCAGGGTTACACAGCTAGGAAGTGATGAAGGAAGGATGTAACCCTGTGCCATCTAGTTCAAGTCCACACTCAACTACTACAGGGTGTTTGAGCTGAGCCTTAAAGAATGAATTCACTGTGTAGACAAGGGAAGGGTATTCTAGGCAGAGGGAACAGCTTATACAAAAGCATGGAAACACAGACGTTGTTGTTGGAAGTGAGAAGCTCAGTGTGGCTGGATCATAAGGAATGTGAGAAGTAGAGAGATGAGGCTGGAGAGGTAGATTGGGACCAGATTGCAAAGGGCTTTATGTATTCTTTAGGTCAGTGGTTTTAAAAAGGTTTTCTTCAAAGCCACAGACCCTTTCCCCAAAACAATTTTATATGGAATGCCAACATGTAAAACAAGTAAAAGTAGAGCTACTTTCTAACTAAAGAGTGACAAGGTCACTCCAGCATGGCCTCCTCCTGTGGTTTCCTGGAAAACAGTTTGAAGACCATTTAAGAGCCTATCTATTATCTATCTATCTATCATCTACCTATCTATCACCTATCTGTCATTTATCTTTCATCTATCTATCATCTATCTATCTACCTATCATCAATCTATCTATCATCTACCTATTGTCTATCTGTCATCTATCTATCATCTATCTATCATCTATCTATCTACCTATCATCCATCTATCATCTGTCTACCTATCATCTATCATCTATCTATCTATCATCTATCATCTATCTTTCATCTATCATCTATCTATCATCTGTCTACCTATCATCTATCTATCATCTATCATCTATCTATCATCTGTCATGTCTATCATCTATCATCTATATTTCATCTATCATCTATCTATCATTTATCTATCATCTATATCTATTATCTATCATCTATCTATCAATCATCTATCTATCTATCATCTGTGTCTACTTTTATATCTATCTATATGAAGGCAATAAAGCAATTAAGAGTATGAGCTGTAAGTCAGTGGCGAATCCTGGCTCTACCACTTACTAATTGGGAAACTTCGGACAAATGACTTAACCTCTGTGGTTCAGCTTCCTCACATGTAAAATGGGATTAATAGGGCTGTTGCAAGGAATGAACTAGTTAATATCTGTAAAGTGCTGATAATGGTACCTGCCACGTAGTTACGTACTCTAAGTGGCAGTGTGGAGGGTAGATTGAAAGAGCCTGGAAACACCACTTAAGAGATGAAAGATGTGAGGTTAAATGGGTAGCATTTGGTGACTGGTTGCAGTGGGCAGGGTGAGGAATTTGCTGAGAATGATCTCAAAGTTTTTAGCTTGAAATTGGTAGACTTCTAATGCCGAAAGATGGAATATGCTTACTATCTGCATGCTTCACATCAATAAGCATTATGTGTAGGGTGCCAGACATACTAAGAACCAGGAACCTACAATCTGGTTGGGAGTTAGACATGAAAAAAAAAATTGCAATATAAGGGAACAGATGCTATCTAGGTGACAGAAATGGCAGGAGTAAAGGCACGGAAATCTGACTTGGTCAGACTAGAGCAGCACTCTCCAACAGAAGTATCATGCAAGCCACAGACATTTAAAAATTTCTAGGGGGGCTTCCCTGGTGGCGCAGTGGTTGAGAGTCTGCCTGCCGATGCAGGGGACACGGGTTCGTGCCCTGGTCTGGGAAGATCCCACATGCCGCGGAGCAGCTGGGCCCGTGAGCCATGGCCGCTGAGCCTGCACGTCCGGAGCCTGTGCTCTGCAATGGGAGGGGCCACAGCAGTGAGAGGCCCGCGTACCGCAAAAAAAAAAAAAAAAATTTTTTTTTCTAGGGGAACTTCCCTAGCAGTCCAGTGGTTAAGCCTCTGCGTTTCCAATGCAGGGGGCGTGGGTTCAATCTCTGGTTGAGGAACTAAGATCCCACATGCCACACAGCGTGGCCAAAAAAGAAAAAAATTCTAGTAGCCACATTAAAAAAAATGTAAGAAACAGGTGAAATTAATACATTTAACCCAGCATAGCAAAAATATTACCACTATAACATGTAATCAACATTAAAATTTGATATATATATATACATATATATATATTTGGTGTTAAGTCTTAGAAATCTGCTATGTATCTTACACTCACAGCACATCGCAGTTCAGACTAGTCATATTTCAAGTACTCAATAGCCACATGTGGCTAGTGACTTCCATACTGGACAGTGCAGACTACAGGAATAATGGAGGTTCTAGTTAGAGGTAAGGGTCCAACTAGCAGGAGTCTGAATGCCAGACTAAAGAAAATGGAAAGCCTATGAAAGACTGAGATGATAAAGCAGGTTCGTTTTGTTTTGTTGTTTTTTTTTGGCCACGCCGTGCGGCATGTGGGATCTTAGTTCCCCGACCAGGGATCGAACCCGTGCCCCCTGCAGTGGAAGCGTGGAGTCTTAACCCCTGGACCGCCAGGGAAGTCCCAATAAAGCAGTTTTTAAAAAGTTAACCCAGTGGTGCTACACAGGATTAAGAATGGAGATTGTCCTTAATTTCTGTCACTGTACAATACTTCCTTCATTCTGTGACAGTTTCTCCCTGTCAAGAGCTTATCAGTGATGGTGCAGACAGCCTTCACAAGCAGGTCTTTTGTATGTCCAGCAAACCAACAGGTTTGCTAGATGGTGAGGATTGGGAAACTGGGGCACAGAGGTATGCAGATGCTTTCCTTTAGATAACATGCTCTTAGATAGTAAGGCTACATCTCTGTGTGGTATCAAAGCATGGCTAGGAACTAAAAAAAAGAACTTTGACAATGTTGATGAAAGTTGAGATTCAGCCAGAGTATCAAAACACTGCAGATTGACATGCCACAAGTATATCAAGGATGACTCAGTGAACAAATTATTTAGATCCTTCTAATGACAGTATGCACCTAAACTGGATTCCTTTTTTTTTTTTTTTTTTTTTGCGGTATGCGGGCCTCTCACTGCTGTGGTCTCTCCCGTTGCGGAGCACAGGCTCCGGATGCGCAGGCTCAGCGGCCATGGCTCACGGGCCTAGCCGCTCCGCGGCATGTGGGATCTTCCCGGACCGGGGCACGAACCCGCGTCCCCTGCATCGGCAGGCGGACTGTCAACCACTGCGTCACCAGGGAAGCCCCTCCTATTTTATTATTCTTCAAAATCTGAGGTAAAGTCATTGCTCCTTAAAAATGTGCCTTCCAATTTCAATGCTCCCTTCCCTTCCCAGCTACCCCATGCTTCCTGAGGGTCCATGTCAGCTAGCAACCAAGGCACAGACTGATTTGCTGACATCTTCATTCCTCAGGCATTAATCCTAGGCAGAGACAATTTATGGAATGCATCCTGCCTGGTTTTGGCAGAATGGGAAATAGTTATCTGAAGACCCCTGAGGGCCTCCAGGGCATAGCACTTCATCTTCCAACTTAGCACTTTAGAACGAATTGTCCTGATGTAATAAGCAAAGGATATAGGAAATTAACAACTCTGATACCCTCACTAATAAAGCATCTATCTGCATGCCATGTAGTGGTAAGTACTAAGTAAAGATATCTCTGACTTCAAGGAGCTTCAAATATAATATTCAAGAATAATTGCTTACACAGACGGTTTCTTTCAACTTAAATTGCTGAAGTTGTTGGGCATTATAAAAACTACTGATTATTAACGGAAACAAACTTGTACATAGAGCAAGGGGTCTATAAAATTCTTAGTTCACCACTAGATAATCAAAATCCTCCCCGACACTTTTTTTTTTTTAACTTATTTTTGGCTGCGTTGGGTCTTCGTTGCTGCACGTGGGCTTTCTCTAGTTGTGGAGAGTGGGGGCTACTCTTCGTTGCGGTGTGCAGGCTTATTGCAGTGGCTTCTCCTGTTGCGGAGCACGGGCTCTAGGCGCGCGGGCTCAGTAGTTGTGGCACACGGGCTCAGTAGTTGTGGCACACGGGCTCAGTAGTGGTGGTACACGGGCTCAGTAGTGGTGGCACACGGGCTCAGTAGTTGTGGCTCGCGGGCTCTAGAGCACAGGCTCAGTAGTTGTGGCACACAGGCTTAGTTGCTCCGCGGCAAGTGGGATCTTCCCGGACCAGGGCAGGCAGATTCTCAACCACTGCGGCACCAGGGAAGCCCCTGACACTTCTTAAAATCGGGAAACAAAAAAGTCCCTCTGAAAATCTGTCCACCCTCTGCAGGATTTTATTAAGATGTAAGCTGTGGTTAACAGACAAGACTCCTTTCAGAACAGTATCACTGTCAAAAACAGTATCACTGTTAAGACACAAATTCTCTGAATCTGTTTCTCAACCTCAACACTGCTATGGAGATTACACGATGTGTAAGGAAATATACTATTATGGACAATGTCAGGTTTTTATTGTTCGGAGCATTAGAAATGTTCTTGGCCCTCATGCAGGAACAGCTGGAGGAAATGGAAGAACGACAGAGGCAGCTAAGAAGCGGGGTGCAACTCCAGCAACAGAAGAACAAAGAGATGGAGCAGCTAAGGATCAGCCTTGCTGAAGAGCTCTCAACGTACAAGTCAGTTTTTGCTGCTACCCAAATCTCAACTAACACTGGCTGAAGGAATGGTGGGGAGGGCAGATGTTGCTCAGGGGAAATTTCCCTTGACAGTGAAAAGCCAAAAAAAAAAAAAAAAAAAAAAAAGGAAAATTTCAAATTGTGCTCATCCGTGAACAGATGGAAAATGGCTCTTTTTTTTTTAAACGGCTATGCTTCCCAAGAGCCTAGAACGCGCTAATGCTCCCACTTCTGAGGCAGGTGGAATCCAGACACAGCCGCAGGTGATCCTTGTAGGTTACAAGAGCAGTGTCTGCATTGTTGCTGCTTTCCTAACCTAACAAGACTAGCGCCTTAAAAAAAGATTGTGTCTAATGACAAGTAAGTCATTTAGGGATAACACATACTTCCAGGTTGCCTGGTTCAAGCATTCAGGCTTCATTTGGAATGTTTCAATTTCTAGTAGGACTTAAAATATATCCTGATTATCATCAGGAAATCCAGAACAGGATAAAACATCTAGGCTCTGTGCATTCTTACTTTCCTCACCCTACGTGACCCCATCTGCTATTCATAAAGTTTCCTTAGAATAGCAGAGAAGGCAGTTAGGGTACCTAATTCAGACTATGACTAAGGAGGCCAAGAAGGCTAAATTAATCTGTTAACAGTCATTTACAAAGCTGAAGAGGGTGTTGTTTGTAGACTGAAGGACATGATTATTGCTTTGTGAAACAAGCAACACACCTATCCATTAAGTTCTTTACACACCAATATGTCCTCACATTCTTTATAAAGTGCTGGATTCTCTTGGATAAAGAAACTAAGAATTTAAAAAGATCAAGTTGGATACTAGATAAATATCCATAAATTTTAATTAATTTCCTAGTTAATCCTACATTTTGGATACAAATTCACAAATAACTATTATTACTGATGCTTTTCCTAAATTACTAGGATTTTTTTTTCCTTTGGCCACCCTGCGTGGCTTGCAGGAGTTCCCCTATCAGGGATTGAACCTCAGGCCACAGCAGCGAAAGCGATGAATCCTAACCACTAGACCACCAGGGAACTCCCATACTAGGATCTTCTTTTACCATGTTTCATCCAGGCATAACTGACTACGCCCATTGTTTGGGAGATTACTAGAACCTTGTAACTGAAGAAAATGATCTGCTAAACACCTTTGTGTGGATCAGATGAAAAGTACAACATGGAAAAGACAATGACTAATCCAAAGAATCGAAATTACAGAATTTCAGGCCTTGTAATACTTGTGTGCAAAGTTAACGTGGGCAGAAAAATTTTTTAGCTAGCCCCTCCCAAAGTCAGATGCAAAACACACTCTAGCAATCTCTCCTCAATATGGCCTTCACTAAGCTTCAGAAATTATTAAAAACTTTATACTGGGAATTCCCTTGTGGTCCAGTGGTTAGGACTCAGCACTTTCACTGCTGTGGGCATGGGTTCAATCCCTGGTCAGGGAACTAAGAGCCTGCAAGCCATGCAGCGCCCCCCCCAAAAAAAACAAAAAAAACCCACAAAAACTTTATACTGTATTATTTCAAGTTGCAAAAAGTTTAAACTTATCATTTTTTCTCTCAACCTTACAGGGGCTGTTTAGAAACATATGGCCGAATCTGTAACCAAGAAACAACAACAAAAACTTCTTAGCAAAGGATCACTAAGTACCCTTTGGACATACTTTTTTCTAAACAGAGAAGGGAGTGCCAGGGATTTGGCAAGCAGTTCACTCTGGGAAAGTTACAAATACTGGCTGACCTGTTTAAAAAGATTCTAGGGCTGGCCGAAGGCAGAATACTATCAGTCAACTCTTAGCTGGATTCTATTTCATAGGCTGCTGGTACTGATTTCAATGCACTGAGGAATGGAAAAGTAAGTCTCCTGTCACCCATCAGCAACCCTCCACACACACAAAGTAAAGGATGAATGTATGGACACACCTTGCTGTATTGTGAAGAATGTATCTTGCCTTCTGTTGACCCAAAGCAGAAAGTTTTTCAGGAGCACAGGTGGAGTCAAAAAGGCAGACGATTTTCCTTATATTCAAGTTGACCCCTGAACAACGTAGGGGTCAATCTGCATATAACTTAGTTGGCCCTCGGTATCCGAGGTTCCTCCACATCCACGGACTCAACCAACCACTGCAGGTATAGTACTGTGGTATTTACTATTGAAAAGTATGTTATAAGTGGACCTGTGCAGTTCAAACTCACGTTGTTCAAGGGTCAACTGTACATGGGTTTACAATTTGAATTCTTTTGTGCCATGAATGTTAGACTTTAATTGAATCCCTTTACAAAGTTTACTTTTCTTTAAGTCTGTGCTGATTCATGTAGATTTACTCTTGTCATGGTAATTTTCACTATACTCTAAAAGAACTACTGACTTAGAAAAAAGAACCAATCCAGATTTCCCCAAAGATGATTTTGATTTTTCACCTCATGAAAATGATTTTGGGTCAGAGTGATCTACTCAGTTAAAATTGGGTGACTGAAGAACCGGGCATTTTACCTGGTTATGGCACTTGGCTTTCAAGAGCCTATTTTTCTAACCTCTAAGTACAGGCCCCAGTGAAAAAAATACTGGGGAGATTCAACCTCTCTATGAGAAAAGGTCAAACACCTTTTCCAAATTTAAATTTTGCCTTAAATTCTCTCTGCCACACTGCCTCTGACATTCTTGAAAGTTCATGTAGTTCTCTAGAGAGACTTCAAAAAGATGTTATTTTATCAAAGACTAATCTGTGCACCTCTGATTCAGTATTTTATGTCTTTCACTTTCCCTGGGAAGGAGTAAAGCTCTTTGCTATACCTCTTGGTCTATTATATTTAATTCTGCTCTTGGTAGTCAAAGACCATAGAAAATAACTGTCATCTGAACAACTCTTCTAGAAGCCAGAGACTGGTGTTTGATGGATATTATATATTAAATAAAACCCATCAGCGTGGGGTTATGTAGAAAAGCAATTTATTCCATTATAAGCACTTACACAGTTAGTCATGGAGAGTAACAGGCCTGCTGGTGAAACAGGTCACCCAAAATAGAGATGGTATCAAACTAGTGGTCAAGGACTAACTCCTTTAAAAAAAAAAAAAAAAAAAAAGCAACTCTTATCCAGGATTAATTTAATTTTAAAAACAAATACAAGCTATTGATTCGCTCTTCTCAATTTAACTGGACAGTCTACCTGTGGTATAACTGTCAGGTAAAAACATACATCTTTACAACTTGGTGGTCCCAAGTTTTTTTTTTTTTTTTTTAAAAACCATTTCACAGAAAGGAAAGAAATAATATGAAAACAGCTCAAGAAATACACTAACAAGCAAAAATATATGGGGAAAGAGGAACACATTGTTTTGACTTAACTGAAGAAACTGAGAGGAGACTGGTCTATGTAAGAAAATGTGTATCCTGGCAAGTTTGGTGTGAAGATTTTAGAGCAGGAATTTATATGACTTGAATCTCCCCTATTTCCTGAATAAAAACGACATCTTGTAGTATTTATACTTCATGGCTCAGACACCTACCTCACTTGGCTCTATTTCTTACTCTAGCATTTACTTAAATGAGTCAGAAAAACTTGGGGATATAGCATAAGAAGAAAAATAACCACACACAATATTCCCCTTTTTGTGGCTACTTTAGACCTCTGTTACTAGAAAATTCCTGAAGAAAATTTAAATATAAGTCTGTGGCTTTGCTGAATCAAGAAGCCCCCAGTTAATATTTAGAAAACACCTTCTGTTTGGACTAATAACATTGTTGATAGAACTTATAGAGGGGTAACCAAAGTCTGTGTCTCAAAACCAGTGTTAAATCAATCTCAGGGCTGAGAGGAAGAAAAGGGGAGTCTAAAATCACAACAAGCGCAGACATTCTCTAGGATCCTTGTCCTTCTGGATCCACGCTTCCTTCAGGGTCTTCATCATTATAAATGTTCTCCGCCTGCCAAAAACAAGAAAAAAAGAGAAGGATATTGAGTAAACATGAAAGTTACTTCCTGAAGTTAAAGTTTCAAATAGACGAGGCCAGGGAGACAGACTGTGGGGCATATAGTCTGTTTTAACTATTCAACTCTGCAGTTGTTGGATGAAAGCAGCCACAGACAACCTGCAAATGGATAAGTATAGTCGCGTGCCAAATAAAACAGGCAGCTGGCCACAGGCCAACCCCCCTGGATTAGGATAGTCCCTAAAAACTGAAGTATGGTTACCATTTGTCTTGATAATCAATCTTGAGTCTTTTAATCAGACATTATTCGTAATAGTCAAAAAGTAAAAACAACACAATTGTCCATCAACTGATGAATGGACAAATAAAATGATATATCCATACAATGGAGTATTATTTGGCAATAAAAAAAGTCACATATTGTATGATTTCACTTATATTAAATGTGCAGAATAGGCAAATTCACAGAGAAAGTAGATTAATGGCTGCCTAGCACTGGGTGGACTGGAGGCAAATGGGAGGGATGGCTACTGGGTGTGGGGTAACTGTAGTGATGGTTGCACAATTCTGTGACTGTACTACAAAAACCACGTTCCAAATCTCAATTTATAAATATTTTAAAAAGAGAAACTGTTTTTGCATAAAATAAACTCTACTTGTACGACTTGATAAAATACCCATATCCAAGAGCATCTTAAACACAGAAACCACTTTCACTTGGGCAAAATTTACTGTTCTTAGTATCTACTATGCACTTAGTATCACTAGGGTAGGTACTACAGAGGATGGGATAGTCTTAGCTTACAATCTGACTACAGGGACAAACAATGTATACAATTATGTGAGTAGTCTGACAACAAAAGTGTGGTATCTTCTCCCCTGACACCAATGGGGTGTCCAACAACTCAGTTCAATCCTGATGCTGACCACCTGGAGGTAGCACTGTGACCAAGGGCTCAACCCCACAAGACTACCCTCACTTCAGCAGAGGCCAGTGTCAAGCCCTGAGTGCCCAGGCTACCCGAGTACTCCTGCCCAACTTGGCTATACATTTTCTCACAGTCCCTCCCCCTACACCAGGTTTGATGATTTGCTGGAATGATTCACAGAACTCAGGAAAGCGCTTTACTGGTTTATTATAAAGAATATAACTCAGGAATGGCCAAATGGAAGAGATGCACAGGGCAAGGTGGGGATGGAGCACAGAGCTTCCATACCCTTTCTGGTGGCATTGATATATTCACCAACCCAGAAGCTCATGAAATCAAAAGCTTTTTATAGAGCTTTCCCAAGAGTTTTTATAGGGGCCCCCTTAAGTTACCTCCTTAGCCTAAACTCAGGCGTGGCCAAAAGCAGCTACTTATAAATAGCATTAGAGACTCCTACCACTCAGGAAATCCCAAGGGTTTTAGGAACTCTGTGCCAGGAACCTGGACAAAGACCAAATGCTTACTACTTATTATATCACAGTAATTCTTTAAAACAAAACAAAACAAACACCCTCCCAAAAAATAGAGTAAAGTAACAACCTGGACTGGAGGTGATGGCCTTGAAGGTGATGTAGCTTAATCTCCTACAACATTCCCATGACAACCACTAAAATACCTTTCATTGACAGGCTACCTGAGGCAGCCCATTTCACTTTCTTATTAGAACTCTAATTTTTTATATTAATTTTGTGTGGGTGTGTTACAAGGAAGAGGATAAAGTGGATTTTCTGTTAATACATGAAGCAAATCCTTATTATAAAAAATTATAATCCAGAAAGGTATAAAGAAGAAAAGAAGAATTCTCTAAACATACCAACCACATTTTGGCAAATAGCCTTCTATTAAATAGTTACATATAATTAAACATAAGACTAGATATCCAAATTTTAATAAGAGGGATTCTATCATGCTGTTCTATAATTTGCTTTTTCCCTACTTATTAGCATATCATGAATAGCTTATAAAACTAAGTATATTTCATTCTGATACATAATATTCCAAAGTATCAATGCAGTATATAATGCGTTAATCTCATAGGCCACAAATGCTCCCATTTGATTTCTTTATTTTTGATTAATAGGGCTATTCCATAAGAAAGTTCTGAATATCAAAAATTTTTTTCCTCATGTTGAGCCAAAAACTCACCTCTGGAGCTTCTTCCTGGCTCTAGATCTACTCTGAGACACCAAAAGTTTCTTTTGAATTATTTTCATTTATTAGGCTACTGTCACTTAAAAGTCATGCAGTTGTTTTGTAAATTGTGGTAAAAGACACACAACAAAATTTACCATCATAACCATTTTTAACTGTACAGTTCAGTGGCATTAAGTCCATTCACACTGTGTGCAGCTATCACCACCATCCATCTCCAGAAGGCAACTGTTTCTTGTATTGCTATATATCAGACATTACAGTTGCTTTTATTAAATTTCAAGTGCTCTGAGAATTCAAAGAAGGGTGACCACCTTCAATTGGGGTATAAAGGCAGGGAATGTTTTTGACATCTAGGTAAGTTTCATGAAGAAATGGTACTTTTTGATGCTGTGACATTACAGTAGGAACTGTGCTAGGCATGTTCATAAGTAATTTCAAGGGAATGATCATTCCTAAAGATTCGACTGCTAGCAAAGAGGGAAAAACAGGAGGCAAGCCAACAATTAGGAGGTTACTGCAATAGCCCAGCAAGTAGTAATGAGAACCTGACCAAAAAACTAGGTGTGGAATAGAAACAGGAAAGTTGGTTATATCTGTTTGTAAGATGAGTAAAGACAGGAGAAACACTATAGAGATCAACATTGTAGAGATCAACAATATAAAATCTGATAAGTGAACCGCACCTAGAGGTGAATAGACAATAGAGGAAGACCTGAGTTTTCAAATCTAGTGAGCTGGGGAGACATTGAAGCCATATAGAAAACAAAGAGTCAGGAGGTAAGGGGAGTAAGGAAAGGAAGGAGAGAAAAGATCAGTTTTGTTTAGTTGAGTTCGAGATACCAGTGAGACAACTTGATAAAGTTAAAGGGTAGGCAGCTGAAAATGATAATGTGCAGGCAAGTCACACTCGGGAGTAAACTGAACAGAGTTGCCAGTTGTACTGACGAAGTATATAAATATGAAGTGATACTAGGTCTCATTTATCTAAACTCGCCCAAATAAAGAAACACTTACCATTTGCCAAACTTGCATGATATTGTCTTCTGATACAGAACAAATCACCCAAGGTTCATTGGGATTCCAGGAGAAATCAGATATCTTGGCAGTGTGACCACCATGAATAAACTGAAAGAGGAAGGAAAACAGAGATGAAAAGCAGACAGAGGACAATAAATCACAAACTATTTCTGTTCTGCTCAATATCTGTAACATACCAACAACTCTGGTGGCCCATCTTCTGCATCTTCTGGGGACTGTTCCTCTCCAATTTTACTAGCACAAAAAGATTTTTAGAAGTTAAAACAGGGACTTCCCTGGTGGCGCAGTGGTTAAGAATCCGCCTGCCAATGCAGGGGACACAGGTTCAATCCCTGGTCTAGGAAGATCCCACATGCCACGGAGCAACTAAGCCCGCGAGCCACAACTACTGAGCCCACATGCTGCAACTACTGAAGCCCTCACGCCTGGAGTCCGTGCTCCGCAACAAGAGAAGCCACCGCAATGAGAAGCCCGCGCACCACAACGAAGAGTAGCCCGCACTCGCCACAACTAGAGAAAGCCCGTGTGCAGCAATGAAGACCCAATGCAGCCAAAAATAAATAAAGTTAAAACAGATTTACCTTGAGTAATTCTGGAAAGTGTAAGAAAATAACTCCACAAAGAGTAATAATTAACAAGACTTACCTTAAATCCCAGACATTCAGCCTGCGATCAGTACCACTGGAAGCCAAAATAGTCTCATTGTGAGGTGACCACTGAACCTATACATAAGAAAAAAGCCATCAATTAGAAAATTGAGGGGAAAAAAATCTAACATTATATTTAACAATTTAACCCATTACTAGACCCAGGATATCAGCTTTTGTTCTATTTCATATTTTTGAAGGTCTCATTTATTCTTATAGTCTAATTCCAGCTTCTAGCCAAATGTCATACAGTGCTGACCTAAGAACTAAACTACAGATCACACACAAAGTAATTATTTACCCAAGTACTTATAATGAATTCAGTATTACACATAGGACTGACTGCAAAGACTATAATGTACTCCTCACAGTGCCCTTGCATTAAGCTTCCAACATAATGTAACAATTATTTCTTGAACTGAGTCAGAGGGCTTTGCATATGGAGCTTAATTAAACGGATGAGGCAGAAAACATGGTCAGTACTTTACGAATGAACTGTGAAATTAACAGATACAGCAAATTATAAAGGATAAAGGAGTGGAAATAAGGGAAGAGACAAGCGTCAGGAACAAGGCTGATAAAATAATCAGGCACTAAGTTTAATACCTCAAGAGTGTAGGTGACAAATGATCAGCTTAAGTATAGAAATAATGGAGGGAAAACAATCCCAATTCATACAGAGATCAGCATAGGCATAAAGATGATTTTTATTACTTATAGCAATGGGATAAGGCACAAGTGTGCCCACTCCCACACTCAGGTTTCCTTTGGGGTGGGGTGGGTGGGGGGAAGGAGCATTAGTTTCTCTCACCTGGAATATTTCATCCTTATGTGATTCAAAGGAATGCAACTTAAGTTTCAGATTTCTCAGATCCCACAAGGCAACAGTCTACATACAAAAAGGAAAGCAAGTACAATCAATAAAATTTTTTTACTGAGAAAAAGAAAATCCATAACTAAAAGATCTCTGTGCATTCAAAAGAAGCCAGAGAGGGACTTCCCTGGTGGTCCAGTGGTAAAGAATCCGCCTTCCAATGCAGGGGACACGGGTTTGATTCCCCAGTCGGGGAACTAAGATCCCACAGGCCGCAGGGCAAGTAGGCCCGCGCAGCACAACTACTGAGCTCGCACGCCTCAACTAGAGAGCCATGCACCACAACTAGAGAAGAGAAAACCCGCACGCCACAACTAGAGAGAAGCCCACGCACCACAACGAAAGATTCTGCATGCCACAACTAAGACCCAACACAGCCAAATAAATAAATATTAACAACAAAAGAAGCCAGAGAAATCCACCCTATGTTTTCTTGTAGAATAAATCACACTGACCTTGTCAGCTGATCCTGTGGCAAGAATGAACTCACTATAAGGATTGAAAGAAAGGCAGTTCACTTCAGCAGTGTGAGCATCAACCGAGTGGCTTGGTTTGGAAGTATTGTTTGAACGAGTATCCCAGCTTTAGTACAAGAAAAAAACAGGAAAAAAGCTTGAAATGGGTAACTAAATATAAAACTTAGATAATATATTGAGAAAAAAATGGATTCTACTCACATCATAAGTTTCTGATCATCAGCAACTGACCCAAACAGAGACTCATGGAGCAGATGCCAGGAGACGTCTTCTACTACTGCTGTATGCCCTGTAAAGATGGTCTTCGCATCCACAACTTTTCCTTCCTTTGGAACAGCACTGATGTCCCATAGGCAGATAGTCTTAAATGAAAAATTTACTATTAAATAAAAGGGTCTCACTTCCCGACACACCCCAGAGGAAAAAAACTGATATAACTGGCACAGATTTGCTTCAAAGTGGAAAGGATACGCACATGGTCATCTGAGGCACTAAGTAAGTGCCCACTGAGATTTGGGTTCCAAGAAAGCCCGTAGCCTTCCTTCTGATGTCCACGGAGACGCAAGTCTGGGTTGCACTCTCCAGAAGGGTCTACAAAGTAACAGACACATCAAGACTATCCAGTCCACTTCCTCTTTGGATCTACTAAGTATAATGGAATTTTTATCAAGAGGTCTAAAGCTCTTACTTTTTATGAGACATACAGACCCATTATGACCAAATAGATAATGCTTAAGAGCTGCACATTCTATCCTATGTAAAAAAGCATTTTTTTTCCCACGTAGGGAAGAAGGATGAAGGAAGAGTACCCACACATATCAATATAAATACAAGATGTTAAGTTATACAAAGAATAACAGGCAATTAAAATTGAGAGAAGCAATGTATCCCCACAGTGACTCATCATTTGTATTTGAATCGAAGAGGGCAAGTACCTGGTTTAGAAGGATGTTTCGTATAGTCAAAAACAAGAACATCACTGGATGGAGTCTTTGTGGCAATGATGCAAGGGTTCTGGGGCATATACCGTGCCCTGTTTACTTCTCCTTCATGGTTGATCTTGATTTCTATTTCAATTTTTCCACTAACTGAGCCAAAACCTCCAAATTCTGTAAATACGATAAATTAATTGCAAATGAGGACAAAGCAAGAGCTACTCTATGTCACTCAAAGTATGACACAGGCAAGGCTTTTAATCAATGAACTGGTGTAATACTAGAAGCGATCTAAACATTTGTTAGCAGTATAAAGTGCGTTCACATTCCTTATTTCATTTGATTCTTACCATAACCCTACAGCGTAGGGAAGAGTTATTATCTCCAAAAATTTTACACGAGGGCTTCCCTGGTGGCACAGTGGTTAAGAATCTGCCTGCCAATGCAGGGGACACGGGTTCGAGCCCTGGGCCGGGAAGATCCCACATGCCGCGGAGCAACTAAGCCTGTGCGCCACAACTACTGAGCCTGCGCTCTAGAGCCTGCGAGCCTAGAGCCCGTGCTCTGCAACAAGAGAAGCCACTGCAGTGAAAAGCCTGCGCTCTGCAACGAAGAGTAGCCCCCGCTCGCCGCAACTAGAGAAAGCCCGCGCACAGCAACAAAGACCTAACACAGCCAAAAATCAAAAATAAAAAAATTTTAAAAATAAAAATTTTACACAAGAAAGGAGAAGCTCAGAGGACCTACATTAATTTGTTTATGGTGACTTGACTATGGCAGAACCTAAACTGAATCCCTATTTTTCTGATCCCTAGCCTGGTACTCTTTCAGCTACACTTACAATGATTTAGGTAATAATATACCTAATAAGTATTACATTACTATCTAAAAGTAAGGAACACTATTGACTCCACTTCAAAAATTCTCACTAAGTGGCTTTCAAGCCTCACTTAAACTATCAAAAACAATGTGCTCAATAAATAAAATCTAAGTTACTGTTTTAATGAATATCAAGTACACAGTGTGCTAGGTGATCAAGAGTCCCTTTTACTCTTTATTTGAAACTCTAGTTTGGGATGATCTTTCTGAAATACCGTCACATCTTTCCTCACACCAGTGAAGAAAAACAGAGCCACAACAGCTGGTTCCACTTTCCTGACCTCCCACTTACACTTGCCAACCAGAGTCCTTGGTTGAAATAAACCAGGTAGGCAAGGACTAGACAAAAACATTTTTTATTCATATTTGACTACTGTATGCACTTACAGAATTCTCCCAAGTACCATTATAAAATGTATCACAATATAATTTGTGATTATGTAAATCTTGACAAAGCAATATTTAAACAAAGGTAGTTAATAAGTAGCCAAGAATTACAGAAGGCAGCATGATAAGGTACCTGAGTAGGTCAGGCCATGGCATAACTGACTCTGCCACTTACTATCTTGGTGATTTTGGTGAAGGCCTTCAATTTCTCTGAACCTCAAATACCTTACCCATAAAACAAAGTTATGACGAGTAACTTGTAGATGAAAATGACACTCTGAAGGACAAAAATCTTTTCAAAAAGCAGAGACATAGTTGGGTAATATAATTAGCAGATAACTTTCAACCTCAAAATAACTTTATAAGTTGAAAAGCAGTGGTTTAAACAAGCTAAAAAACTAGAAACAGTTCAAAATAGACTCTAAAAGAGAAAAAAAAACCAAACACATTAAACAATTTTTCCCCTAGAATTCTAGACCACAAGCATCTACATTGTAAAAAAAGAAGGCATGATTAGGATATGTGATCTCAAAAAACTTTTAGTCCAAATACAGGGAGATAAGATAAGCACACAATTATAGATGACTATGGCAGAAAAGAATTGCCAGAAAAGAGATACCAACAAGGAAAGAGCAATAGCTGGCATAGAGCCCACAGAGCAAGGGGTAATTGTCATATAATGTGGGTTATTTCAGTATCAGCTATATACTACTAATCAGAGGGCCCCCCAACTGTAGCTGAAGTACAGTAATAAGAAATCAGCTTAGAGGATTCACAGTTGAGATTTATGAAGATGAGGATTTATCTATTTAACAAACAGAGATTCCCCAAGTTGAAGGTGATACGCAAAAGGCCAAATCTGATGTAGGAAAGAAAGACTGAGGTAGCAATGTACAATAAATTGAATGACTATCAAGGTCTAACTATATTGCTATTTTGTTTGCTTCTCTCCATATAAAATACTATTTAAAAAGACTGAGACATAACAATATAGTAACAGTGTCTAGCCTAATGAATTTTTACATAGGCATATATCAGGGGAACTACCACACAGATAAAAATACGGAACATCTCCAGCCCTCTCTCATCCTCCCGCAAGGCACCACTGTGTCCCTCCCAACCAATGCTGCCTGACCAACTAGATAACCGGCATTCTAATTTCTACCACCATGCCATTTTTTTGAGTCCATAAACATTTCGAAACTAAGAAGAATAAGTTGTAACATCTTAAGTCAAATATTCCATTATTTCATCATGATTTAGTAATAGTTTATTATATATTGAGGCAAAAGACTAAAGATTACTTAAAAACAAATGCCCCCCCCAACCCATTCCCCAAATAAGTTGCTAAAAATAAATCTGTTGATATTTGAAGATCCTGGTAACGGAGTCTGAAGTAAACTTTTAAACCTAATCTATTTTCAGGCTTAAAATGTGACCATAGCCAGGCTGAATCTAATATAAACACACACATTCTTTTTAATGTCAAAACAAGCCTAAGCCGGTTTTTAGTTCTTTCTCTTTGAAAGTTTAATGATCTTTTGAAGCTGTCTGCCACCAAGTACCTCAAACCAAATGGGGTCAAGTAGATGGTAATCAATTACAATAGTTCAATCTGAGAGTCCAGGACATTTCATTTGAGAGCAAGGAGGGACTAGGAAGCTATCTATCTAACAACGACCCAAGAAGCTTTAAGAGACATTAGTATGTATCTACTTCCACCATTGTTGAGATCACATGGAGAGCACCTGCCCCGCTTTCAAGCACCAAGCTTGTTCAGTCATCCGAGGGTGATTTGAAGGATGAAGGAGAGTTAAAAGGAAGAGAAAAGGAAGGAATGGGAGCTGATATGCTATGTAACCTTAGGGCAAGTTACAAAACAATCCTTGTGGGGATTAAATAGGGCGAAATACAGTCACACAAATATATCATTCATATTACTGGTATTTTTCATAGTTCCTCTATTATTAAGTATTAGTAAGGGGGATAAAGGTATCATCAGAACATAAAAGTAAATTGGTTTGATGCCACTCAAAAAACTCAGTTACCAGAAAAAGACTGAAGTGTATGTTAAAAGATGCCATTTCAAAAACCAGGGAAGACTTATATGAGGAATCTAAAGAAGAATACAAATGAATCTATATACAAAACAGAAACAGACTCACAGACATAGAAAACAAACTGATGGTTACCAAAGGGGAGGGGATGGGGGGATAAACTAGGAGTATGGGATTAACAGATACAAACTACTATACATAAAATAGATAAGCAACAAGGATTTATTGTATTCTCAATATCTTGTAGTAACCTATAATGGAATATAAAAAAACCCGAACCCCCCCGCCAAAACCCAATGAATCACTATGCTGAACACCTGAAACTAACACAATATTGTAAATCAACTCTACTTAAAACAACAAAAACAGTGAAGAAAATGGATTAGTCAGCAAATGGCATTAAAAAAAAATTGCTAACCACTTAGAAAAAAGCTCGGATTCCTATTTCATCCCGAAAACCAAAACAAATACAAGAAAGATTAAAGTTCTAATGGTCAAAACATAAAAGTACCAGAAAACAACAGCTAACTATTTTAAAATCTTGGAATGAAGGCCTTTCAATGAATGACAAAATCTGAAGGACACAAGAGGAAAGCTGGATAATTTAAAATTCACAGCTTCTAAACAAAATAGGACTCAAAATTATAAAAGAAAGAGGGAAAAAATTACCTATAACCTATTAGTTAGGGATAACTTACCTTATATATAGAGATAACTCAAAAGAAAAAATGAGCAAAAAACATAAATAAGCAGCTCAAGAGAGAGACAGACAAAAGACAAATATTTTAAAATAGGTCCAACATCACGAATAACTTAAAAAGCAAAGTAGGGAATTCCCCGGCAGTCCAGTGGTTAGGACTCCGTGCTTTCACTGCTGAGGACACGGGTTTGATCCCTGGTCAGGGAACTAAGATCCTGCAAGCAGCGTGGTGCAGCCATTAAAGGAAAAAAAAAAAAGCAAAGTAAAATAAGAGTGTAGTATTACATTCAATGTTGGCAAAGGCATGCAGAAACAGACATCAATACATCTGCTATTGGTGAAACTGTGAATCTTTCTTTGGAGGGCAACTTAGCAGTACCAATTATAATTGAAAATGTTCTTGCCATTTGATTAGCATTCCACTTAGTTAATCATTCTACAGCAAAACTATACAAGATACATGTACAAGAACTGTTTTTGAAGCCAAAAGATTGGAAACCACTTAAATGTTAATCGAGGGATGGTTAATTATAGTATAGTATACAGCCATCAAAAAGGAGGCACATCTCCATATGCTCACACAGAAAGATGTCCAAGATACACCAGGCCAGGAAAGTATATTTTATGCTGTATTGCCAGTACCAAGAAAAATTGCCTGGCATACAGTAAGTACTTAATATATTTGTTGAATGAGTGATCCAATAAATGGGATAAACCATTCAGAAAACTATCAATTTAACAGCGATCCATAAGGGATAGATTTACAGGGGGAGGGGGGGTTCAGTTTTTTATATTTGCTTCAAATTTTTTTTTTTTTTGGCTGCACTGTGGCTTGCCGAATTGTAGTTCCCTGACCAGGGATCCAACCAGGGCCCCCACAGTGAGAGCATGAAGTCCTAACCACTGGACCACCAGGGAATTCCCTGCTTTATTAAAGATGATTTATTATATTACCAATCAGAATATTTGCTTTATGTCTAAATAACCAAAAGTCCTATTTAAAGACAATTTATTTAATCAAAAGGAAACGGGCTCAGAGAGGCTAAATGATTTATCCTCAAACCACACAGCTAGTGAGCAGCCCAACAGGGTCTCAAGCCCATCTTCTGATTCTTTTTTTTTTGATGTGGACCACTTTTAAAGTCTTTATTGAATTTGTTACAATATTGTTTGTTTTATGTTTTGGTTTTTTTGGCCGCAAGGCATGTGGGATCTTAGCTCCCCAACCAGAGATCAAACTCGCACCCCGTGCATTGGAAGGCGAAGGCTTAACCACTGGACTGCCAGGGAAGTCCCAGTCTTGATTCTTAAGTTCAGTGTTTTATCCCCTCAATCACTGATGCCTACCTAGAGAATAACTCTGTAGTAACCATATCCTATAGTTCACACACTTGGGTCAGTGACACAAAATCATGTTTGCTGACCTTTATCCTAAGAACTTATTTTGTATTCTATATTACCCTAAGCTAAATATGGAATGATCAAAAGAGTAACTGCACATTACAATCCTGGTAAGTAACTGGAACCCAAAATATCTTAGATAAAAGAATGGATTCTGCTAATCAGGAGAAATCTAAGATAAAAAACATTAAACATTCATTTTTGGCACAAATCTCAATACCGAGAGCCTATCTTCTACCTCCCAGTAATAATTTGAGTTCAAGGACAACAATAAAGGAAACCCACTCATTTCTATCTCTTCTGAAAGGGAAAAAGTATTTCATGAACAGTTAAGCCCTTAGGATATCTCCTAAAAATAGGATATAATTAAACACTCATTTAATTTTTATATACTATATAGCAAATGCCATGGTTAAGTCATTTCTACCACTTAAACCCGGAAAGTGTAATTTAAGCCAGTGTTTTTCAACCTTTTTTTTCATTATTGCCCCTGTAAGGAACCTTGTAGGACATTTTTTCTGATACCTTGATGAAATTCCTGTGTATTTGTTTATGCATGCTATGTATATCTGTGCTTTAAACAGTTCAAAGAATAAGACTGTTTTCATACACACACCCCTCTGAGAACCAATTTTCACTCCCGCAGGGGCAGTATCTCCCATGTTGAGAATGCAAGCATGCATAGCAGTAATATATGGTGGATTTTTGCTTCTTTCAATTCTAGAAATTTCCCCACCACCAAATTTAGTTGAAGAAAGTTTATAGAAAAGGTACAGAACCAAGTATGTGTTAAATATGTCTTCTGACATCTAATATCTATACTGCAAAATCAGGCTTTCCAAAGCTTATCTTGTTCCTAACTTGAGAGACTACTTTATCAAACTGTACACACTCTTTATGATAATTTAGAGATATGAAAAATATAACCCATACATCATTCCTTCCTTCACCTTTAAGATTCTTACCTCCTTTTTCACTGTCGTAGTGTGAAGCATCAAACTGAGCATCATCATTAGGGAGCTGCACACTGGCTATCACAAGGTGGTTTTGTTCATCTGACGTGTGTGTCCCCAGGACAAGTCGATGAATACTGAAATCTTTCCCTTCTGGTCTGTAATAGCAATATATGGTCAGTATTCAAATCAGTACACTAAGAAAGACTACAAAGTCAGTGACATACATGTATGCACAAGGCACTATTACAACCAGGTTTTGAGAGGAAGAAGTCATTAAGAGCCATAGTTCCTACTTTTCACATATCTTCCATAGAGCTGAGTATAAGGACCACAGAGCACTTAATTTCATAATTATTTCTTAACTTAGCCAAATATTTACAATTACTTTGAGGAAAAAGTCTGATGGGATAAAATACGAATTAGCTACTCGCCCTTTACAAGGAGTTGGAGGGAAAGAAACCAATTGGTGGGTATACTACCACTTTAGGTTACTTCATTAGGTTAACGTCATTAAAAGGGAAAGGAAGTAACATCAGGTAAACTAACTGTTCAAATACTACTGAAGCACAAAGATGACTAAGATGTGATTCATATCCTCAAAAAACCAGGGACAATTAAACAGTCATATACACAAACATTTTAAACACAAATCAACATATAATTCATGAAAAGAACCCAAGAACATGGAAATTTAGATACGAAAGATTACTTCTGGAATAAAGGACACGTTCTTAGAAGAAGTGTTACCTGAGCAGGTCTCAAAATGAGAGATAATCTAGAAGAGGGGAACAAGGGCTTTGGAAGATAGTATTCTAAGAGAAGTAAGCAAAGGGGAAGATTACAAAGTGCCAGACACCACGTTAAGCATTTCACATACCTCATATCATTTAAACACCATAACGACACTCTGAAGTACTATTCTAATTTAAAGACGGTTTGGGAAAATTAAGCAACTTGCCTAAGATCACAACTACCAACTAATAGAACTAGAACTGAAGTCCAAATCTGACTTTGAAATATGGGAAAACAAAGTGAGAGAGAAGGCTAGAAAGCAGATTAAAATCAGACTCTAGGGTACTGAATGCCAGCTTAAGGCATTCTGGACTCTTTACTGTAAGGAACAAAGAACCATGGAAAATTTATAAGGGACACAGCATCATTTGAGTTACCTCAGAAGGATTAATTTAACAGTGTAAAGCAGAGGTTCTTCAAGCGTGGTATCAGGAACAATAGCATCAACATCGTCTGGGAACTTCAGCATGCAAATTCTGAGATCCACTATAGACCTACTCAATCTGAAACTTGGAGGGGGGCGGCGGGGGATGGTTTGTGGTGCTCAACAATCTGTTCTGCAAGGAATTCCTTGGTTGTCCAGTGGTTAGGACTCAGCGCTTTCACTGCCATGGCCCGGGTTCAATCCCTGGTCCGGGAACTAAGATCCCGCAAGCTGCAAGGCGCGGTCAATTGAAAAAAAAATCTGTTTTACAATCCCTCCAGCTGATTATGATGCCTGTTAAAGTTCTAGAACCCATGGTTTAGATGGGAAAGATGCTACACAAGAATTGATCAGGGCTTATAAATGGACTGTCAAGTGGATAAAGGGGGAAAAACCTAAGAAATGTCAAACCAAAGTGAACTATGAAAAGGAGAAATGGGAACAATAGAAAAAGTTGGGTTGAGACCTCCATGGAAAAAATATACTCAGTTTGAAATGTCATGTTGGGGAAGCCAATAAAATACTCCAGATAAGACAGCTGAAAATTCAGGTAGCGCTCAGAAGTTGGGTCTGGAGATAAATCAACAGAAATTCCTCCGCACAGAGTTAATAGGTGTCTACATCTTACATGGGAAAAAACAGAGGAAAGATAAGAGGGCTGTCAACATAAAGTTGGGGATACCTGCATTTAGAAAGTTAAAGAATCAGAGCAAGGGAGGGAAGAAGAATATTACAGAACTACGATTGTATGTTTTTTTGTTTTTGTGCAAAATATGAATAAAAAAGAACACAAACACACAGTAAACAGTAGACGTTAGAGATAGTTGCTTAAAGGACCCCTCATTCTAAAAAAATAAATAAGTAAATGACATTGTTATTCGAGCAGAATACCAAAAAAAAAAAAAAGGGAAGGATATTTGGACCAATATGTAATACTGCAGAAAGATTTACTTACCTAGATTCATAAAGTAGAAAGCTACTAAGACTACAGCACAGATTTCAGCCTTGGGTTATTTAGTCTTATTCACTGCTTTCCAAACATAGCTAATCACATTATATGCAAAGCTTTTCTAGAATGACTTAGTAGGTATGGAGTGGCCAATATTTGGGATCCTCTGGTCCAGTATCATTTAGCACATGTCTACAGTAAATCTGGAATCACCATTCAACTATTCTCAAGTATCCTGCCACAAGTTCCTAAGTGGTTTGAACTGAGAACTCCTGACAGAAATGACTCCACTTATCCTGAACTCAGGTAATTCTGATGATCAGCTGAATATGGGAACTCCTGGTCATGATAAACCAGCTTCCAGCTCTAAATTTCTAAGTACTTATTAACATACTTAGGACAGATGTCGCCATTTAAAAAAAAATGCCAATGTGAAGGTAGCAGGCTCATTCTTAAGTTATTAATAACATTTATATAAAACTTGTTGAGCTGAAACCTAGCCAAATAACCACAATTCGCAAATATCTTGACTTCTAAAGACCTGAGTTTTGAAGGAATTTACTTACTTAGTACACATATAGAATTTCTAAATGTTGTTCTGAATGGCAGGTACCATGTCACATTCATCTTTGCATTAACCAGATACTACCAATGACTGTCAGATTCAAATTCCTTTTGTTGAAAGAACTGGACTCATCATAATACTTTTTGAAAGCTGACAAATTTTACATTACTGTTTGGTCAACTATACTTATAATATGGCTATTCAATTCAGAATCAGATAATGAAGACAACATGTTTTCTCTTATCAGGTAAACTGCAAAGTAGTTTTACATTTTGCCTTTTTTGGCCTAGAAAAAAAATGTCACCACTAGGTTCTGATCACGTGTCCGCTACGGGTGACTGGAGAAAAGAAAAACAGGGAAAATCAATGCGAGAAATCTACACCGAGAACACAACAAAATAACGTTCAAAAGATTCCTATCACCTGGTTACATCAGGAAGCCACTGTGCAGTTAGGCTGGGCCACTCCAGAGCATGGGTCATCACCAAATCGTAAAGAAAAGGAGTGTTCTTTTTCCATATTTTGTATTCTTCATTGATCACACGTTCTTCTACTGCGTCATCAAAGGCTGCTAAAACATTAAAAACAAATTTAAGTTAGCAACCACAAATGGAAACCGAGTAAACACTTCCAAAGCTACCGGCACGGCTCCAGAATCCCGATTCTGAAATGGAGGTTTGTCTAAATCTCCCCGAGGCGCAGGCACCAACACCGCTCTCCAGCTTCACGGGGCCTAACTGCTGGGGTCATCCCGGCCAGACGCCGTTAGCCGTTCGGGCGACGACGTCGGCAGGAGAACAGAACCCGCGAGGAGGCCCGAACACCGACCCCTGCGGGTAACGAGCGCTGCAGAGAGGACCCGGAGAGAGACAGGTAGACCGACAGGGAACGCGGGGAGGGACCAAACACCCGCCGGGGCCCCCACCGCCACCCTCCCGCCGCTGCGCCGGGCCTCCGCTCCCGAGGAGCTGGCGCGCTGTTAGCCCTCCCCGCGGGGCGATTTCTCCTCACGCCTGCGATGGCGAGGACGGCACTCAGCAGAGTCCGGGCTGTCCTCACTGTTAGGCCGTGTCGAGGCCGCTACGCAAGCCCGGCACCCCCGCTCTCCTGTGGCCGCCCCGGCACCCTCACCTTCCTTGTCGGCCATGGCGGGCAGGCAAGCCGGGGGGGATCGGGTTGAGCTTTGCGAGAGGGGCGGGGAGGCTGCGGGCGCTCGCTCTGCGCGCGCGGCCTCTATTGTTTCCTGCTGCCCCTGAGTGAGGGCCGACTCGCGCACCTTCGCGCCAACACCGGCCAATCGGAGCGCGCCGAGCGGCGAGGTGGGCGGGGAAGCCGCGTTCGTAGCCTATCCAGACGCGCAGAGTCGCTTGCCGCGGGGTCGAAGCGCGCGCTCCTCCCCTGCCCCCACACGGCCCGGAGCCGACTTCCTTCGATTGCGCGCGCGCGGGGTTGGTGAGAGTGCGCCTCTCGCGGTCACGTGAGAGGTTTAGTGCGCACGCTCCTGGGTGCAGCCATTTTCTTGAAGGGTGTTAAGCTAGCGATCACTTCAAAGTAGGACTTTAGATGAGGAGTCTAAGATGTTTTCGGGTCTAGTTGTCAACTCTGGGGGTGAGGCTGCAAGAAAAGGCTTCAGTCAGACCTCGAGGTGTCTAATTCAAGTGTCCCTTGCTCCTAGGTCCTCCAATTTATTTGTTCCCTTAGTTCTTAGGAAGAACTATTGATGAATCAAGCCCAGAAAATGAGGCCTTGGACTTTTAAAGATCTCCTCCAAGCGGCGGGACCTAGGACGGAAGTCTTAGGGGATTAAGTAAGTCGTCGAGAATGGAGTCCTGGCCCTTTAAGGGTGTGTGGCAAGGGGCGGAGTCTAGGGCGGAAGTTGTAAGTCCGGGCCGAAGTCCGGCTGATGAAGGGCGGAAGTTGAGTTTGGGGCCCAAGCCGCAATCATGGCGCTGGAAGCGGAAGATCTTAGAGACTACAATTTGACTGAGGAGCAGAAGGCGATCAAGGCCAAGTATCCTCCAGTCAATCGGAAGTACGAGTGTGAGTAGGTGGCTCACTTCTCTCCTTGCCGGGGGCTGCCGGCTTCCTCTTCCACTTTGCCCCATAGGGTGGCTCAGGCATTCTCGTTTTGCCCTTTATTGTAGGCTTTTCTGTACTTCTCTGGGGAACGCTGAAGGCTAAAGCCACCTGTCTGAGAGTCGGGAAACCCGGGCTCCCACATTTACAGCCTTTTGAACTTTTTCTGCATATGCCTAATTACATTTATCTTGTGGGAATTTTACTTCTGTATTAATTCTGAAAGTAACGTATTTTCAAGCGTTTGAGGGGTTGTCGCCCCCAAGTATCTCCCTCCAACTGTGGGATAGTTAGAGTGTGCCTAGGATAGAGGACTCGGAAAGCTCTGAGTAGGGGACTTCTAAATTGGTGTTTTATCTGTATCGTGTTGTTAGCAAAAAGACCTGGTTTTGTCATTTTTAGCTTAGTGACTTCAGGCAAAAAAATCACATAACCTCTTTGCACTAAGTTCCTTCATGTGAGGGATAAATGAGATAATAATAAATGTGAAAGCATAGTGCAGACTCTGAAGTTCTACATAAAAGTTAAGCTGCCGTCCCTAAAGGTGGATGTGGTTTGGGGAGCACAAATCTGGCTCTTATTTCCTTTCTTAAAGTTCTTTCATTGATTTCCCATTGTCCTCTGTATAGAGTCCAACTATTTACCATAGCACACTAGGCTCTGTACTTTCTGGACCCTGCATATCTCCCTAGCTCACTTTCTCTCACTTAATTTTTTTTTTTACAACTTTATTGGAGTATAATTGCTTCACAATGGTGTATTAGTTTTTGCTTTATAACAGAGTGAATCAGTTATACATATACATCTGTTCCCATATCCCTTCCCTCTTGCGTCTCCCTCCCTCCCACCCCTCCAATCGGTTACAAAACACCGAGCTGATCTCCCTGTGCTATGCGGCTGCTTCCCACTAGCTATCTACCTTACGTTTGGTAGTGTATATATGTCCATGCCTCTCTTTCGCTTTGTCACAGCTTACCCTTCCCCCTCCCCATATCCTCAAGTCCATTCTCAAGTAGGTCTGTGTCTTTATTCCTGTTTTACCCCTAGGTTCTTCATGACATTTTTTTCCCTTAAATTCCATATATATGTGTTAGCATACGGTATTTGTCTTTCTCTTTCTGACTTACTTCACTCTGTATGACAGACTCTAGGTCGATCCACCTCATTACAAATAGCTCAATTTTGTTTCTTTTTATGGCTGAGTAATATTCCATTGTATATATGTGCCACATCTTCTTTATCCATTCATCCGATGATGGACACTTAGGTTGTTTCCATCTCCGGGCTATTGTAAATAGAGCTGCAATGAACATTTTGGTACATGACTCTTTTTGAATTATGGTTTTCTCAGAGTATATGCCCAGTGGTGGGATTGCTGGGTCATATGGTAGTTCTATTTGTAGTTTTTTAGGGAACCTCCATACTGGCTGTACCAACTCTAACTTAAATTTTTAAAAATTACTTTTAATAGGTCATATATATGATATAGAATTCAAAAAAATGCAACAGGTATGCACGAAAAGTCTTTCAGCCCTGATCCCCAGCCCCTTAGTCTTGTTATCCAGATCGACCATCCTTAACATTTTCTTATGTGTACATGCAAAGGTGTATGTTTACTTAATTTACTTAACCAGTTTCTAGTTGATGGACATTTATACTTATACTCGCTTGCCAATAAAAATAATGCAGCAGTGGATATACCTGTGCATCCATTGTTTGGCACATGTGCACGTGTATCTGTAGAATAAATTTCCAAAAGTTACATTGCTTTTTCAAAGGGTATCTGCATTTTATCAATATTTTTTAAAATTGAAGTATAGTTGGTGTACAATGTTGTGTTAATTTCTGCTGTACAGCCAAGTGATCCAGTGATACATATATAGATATTCTTTTTGATATCTGCATTTTAAACTTCAACAATTATTGCCAAATTGCTCTCCATTGAGGTTGTGCCAGTTTATACCCTTGCTAGCATTGTGTGTGTGCCTTTTTTCTTTCCTTTTTTTTAAAGAAGCCTGAATTCTTTTTTTTAAATTCATTTTTACTTTTTAAAATTTATTTATTTTTTGGCTACACTGTGCTGCGTGGCAGGTGGGGTCTTAGTTCCCCGACCAGGGAGTGAACCCGTGCCCCCTGCATTGGAAGCGCAGAGTCTTAACCACTGGACCGCCAGGGAAGTCGCGACTATGCCTCTTTTCTCACACTTTTACCAATTTACTGTGTTACCATACTTTTTGATCTTTTCCAATCTGTTAAGTATCTTATACTAATTGCATTTTACTTATCAGTGAGGCTGAACATATTTTAGTATGTTTGGAGTTATTTGTATTTGCCTTCTGGAATGTATATATTCATATTTTTAACCCATTTTTTCTATTGGATTGTTGGTCTTTTTTACTGTGCAGAAGTTTATTTTTATGTAGTGAAATTTGTTAACCCTTTTTATGGCTACTGGGATATCATACTTAAGAAGGCATTGCTCGCTCTGGGACTGTAAATTAATTCTCCCATGTTTTCTTCTAGTACATTTGAAAATAAAACTTTTTTTTTTCTTAGGCCATACCACATGGCTTGTGGGATGTGGGATTTTAGTTCCCTGCCCAGGGATTGAACCTGAGCCCTCGGCAGTGAGAGCACAGAGTCCTAACCAGTGGACTGCCATGGAATTCCCCAAAATAAAACTTTTATTTTAGTATAAGATACATATAGAAGAGCGCACATGTTACAAATGAATTTTTGCAAACTGGATACACCTGTATAACGAGTAACCAGATCAAAAAACAGAATGTTACAGCATCCCTGAAGACCCTCTCATGCTCCTTTCTTCTCTCTCCCTATTTTTCCCATTAGCCTGACTTCTAATACCATACATGAGCTTTGCATGTTTTTGTACATAATCTGAATGGAATCGTGTAGTATGTATTCCTTTTGTGTTTGGCTTTTTTTTGGCTCATATTTGTGAGAACCGTATTTTTGCTAATAGTTATAGATCGTTCATGTTTCTAGTATTTATGGTTTTTAAAAAATACATATTTAGGGCTTCCCTGGTGGCACAGTGGTTGAGAGTCCGCCTGCCGATGCAGGGGACACGGGTTCGTGCCCCGGTCCGGGAAGATCCCACATGCCGCGGAGCGGCTAGGCCCGTGAGCCATGGCCGCTGAGCCTGCGCGTCCGGAGCTTGTGCTCCGCAACGGGAGAGGCCACAACAGTGAGAGGCCCGCGTACTGCAAAAAAAAAAAAAAAAAAAAAAAAAAAAAAAATATATATATATATATATATATATATATATATATTTATATATTTAAATTTTGAATACCTTAGGATTAGGGTAAGGTGGAAATTAAGTATCAATATCTGATAATTATTTTCCAGATGCTATAAAATCATTTATCAACAGTCTGTCTTTTCCCCTGTGATTGAAATATGACATCTTTATCGTATACAGAATTCCTCTAACTATATATAGGTCTATAGCTGGACTTACTATTCTATTCCTTTTTTTCAGCTCTCTTTTTATGTGCCAGTGCCACATTTTAAATTATTGAGGCTTTATTGTATCTTTTAATATCTTCTAGGACAATCTCCCTCTCAGTACTTGCTCCTTTCCTGCCATTCTTATTGTTTTTATTGTTTTCTCTATATGTAGATAAAAATCAGCTTGTGAAGATCCGTAAGAATTACTGTTGGTATCCCCTCTCCCCTTTTAATCATTTGTTTCATCTTCTCTCCATCCTGAGGCTACTTAGGGGCCCAACCCTGAGTCACCTTATTAGCATAGACTCATGTGTGGTCAGAAGGGGCTCTTTATGAATAACACTGAGTGACACTCCTGTCACTCAGAAAATTCCCAGGATTTTAAGAGCTCTGTTCCAGGAACCAGAGACAAAGACCAAGTATATATTTTCATTATACCACAAAAGCATTCAGTGAAAAGCAGCAATTAAGAATGAGAGAAAAGGGCTTCCCTGGTGGCGCAGTGATTAAGAATCTGCCTGCCAATGCGGGGGACATGGGTTCGAGCCCTGGTCCAGGAAGATTCCACATGCCGCGGAGCAACTAAGCCCATGCACCGCAACTACTGAGCCTGCGAGCCACAACTACTGAGTGCATGTGCCACAACTACTGAAGCCCGCATGCCTAGAGCCCATGCTCTGCAACAAGAGAAGCCACCGCAATGAGAAGCCCACGCACTGCAATGAAGAGTAGCCCCCACTTGCCCAAACTAGAGAAAGCCCGAATGCAGCAACAAACATCCAACACAGCCAAAAAAAATAATAAATTTATTAAAAACAAAAAGAATGAGAGAAAAAATAAACAACAGTGTATTTTTGAGAAATAGTTGAGAAAAGACCGTTTGCTCAAAAATCCTGCTAACATTTTGTTTGGGAATTCCCTGGCTGTCCAGTGCTTAGGACTCGGTACTTTCATTGCCGGGCTGGGGTTCAGTCCCTTTCCAGGGAACTAAGATCCCACAAGCCACGCAGTGAGGCAAAAAACTGAAAAAAAAACACCCATTTTTATGTTATGCCTCATGATTACATCTATGGAGATGATGTAATCTGTTTCCTAAGAATTGAATCTTTGCATTCCAGGGATAAATCCCACTTGGTCATTCTGGATTCTACTTGCCGACATTTTGTACACAATCTTGGCATTGATGTAATGTGAGATTAGTCTGTGTTTTCTTCCAGCTTCATTTCTTGCCACTGACTACCCCCAGATCTACCCCAAGCTCTCCCTGTAGCCCTGTTTTTCCTTTAAGACTCAGCTCAATTGTCACCTCATTTATTCATTCAGCAACATTATTGAGCACCTGTTGTGTATCAGACACTGAGCAGGAAACTGGGAATAAACGAGTGAGCAGATAGATAAAGATCATCCTTAGTCTCTTGGCACATAAAGTGTTAGGTCTTGTTTCCTTTGGGAATTCTTACCTGAACCTCTTAGTCTAGCTTAGTTTATCTCTTATGCTCTCCTATAATAGAATTTTCAAAGTGGGTGGTCTCTAGAACCCTAGGTTTCCCCAGACTTTTTCAAAGGATCTGTGAAGTTAAAACTACTTTCTTAATAATACTAGATGTTACTTGCTCTTTTCACTGTGTTGATATTTGCACTGGTGGTGCAGAAGCAGTAATAGGTACAAGTCCTGGCCCCTTGGCACAAATTGAGGCAGTGGCACCAAACTGTATTGGTAGTCATTGTATTATTTACCACTATGTACTTATAATTAAAAAAAGAAAAAGTCATTTTTACTTAAAAATGTCCTTGATGACTTGGCAAGAACTATTAATTTTATTAAATACTAACCATTGAGTACACGCCTTTTTAGTATTCTGTGTAACAAAATGGGAAGTATGCATAGTGTTTCTGCTGCTTCTCAAAGTATTGATGCTTACCTTAAGGAAAAGAACTTCTGTGATTGAGTTGTGAGATGCCTTTTTTCTCGGAACACTATTTTTTCTCAAAAGAATGACTGAAAGACATACTATTGTTATTCAGACTTGGGTATTTCCAATATCTTCTTGAAAATAAAGTAGTCTGTCACATCAAGGAAAATAACAATATTTGTTGGTATATTGATAATGTATATTATATAATGATAAAATTCAGGCTTTCAAGTGAAATCAGAATTTTGGAAAACTTGTATCTGCCATCATGAGTTTCACGGTTTCCCAGTGCTTAAAGACTTTTCTGATGAGATTGGAGGTGATATTAACAAATAGAGTTTTAAAAATTCTATATAATATGTCAACATCGATGGACTGATATTTTCCCAAAAACCATTGCTTGATATTACACAGTCAGGCATAGATAAGATCTGTTCTAAGCACAAGATAGAGCAATGGATTTTAATGTTACAGAGTTCGAAAAATTCATTGTTAAAGCCTCAGATTCTGCACTGCAACTAACCTTTAAAAAACCACCAGTTTCTAGTTTTGGTGAAGGAAGACTACATACAATTTTTTTTCCTCACTCCGGCTGTGCTGCCCATATGCATTTTTTAAAAATAAATTTATTTATGTATTTATTTTTGGCTGCATTGGGTCTTCATTGCTGCGGGCAGGCTTTCTCTAGTTGCGGCGAGTGGAGGCTCTTCCTTGTTGTGATGCGCAGATTTCTCATTGCGGTGGCTTCTCTTGCCGTGGAGCATGGGCTCTAGGCAGACGGGCTTCAGTAGTTGTGGCTCGTGGACTCTAGAGAGCAGGCTCAGTAGTTGTGGCGCACGGGCTTAGTTGCTCCACGGTATGTGGGATCTTCCTGGACTAGGGCTCGAACCCATGTCCTCTGGATTGGCAGGCGGATTCTTAACCACTGTGCCACCAGGGAAGTCCACATTTTTTTTTAAGCTCTTAAAATACTCCTTTTTCCTCCTGCATATCTGTGAGATTGCAGCACACTGAAAAGCCAGACATTAAAAATACTTGCAGAAATGCTAAACAGCGCCACTCTTCTCACTACATTTTTTGAAAATGTAGTCATTTTTTATAAAAATATATAATTTATGTTAAATAAAATGGGCTTATTATTTGTATTTATTTATTTATTTATTTATTGTTTTTGGCTGTGTTGGGTCTTCGTTGCTGCTCTGGGGCTTTCTCTAGTTGCGGCAAGAGGGGGCTGTTCTTTGTTGCAGCGCGCGGGCTTCTCATTGCAGTGGCTCCTCGTTGCAGACCTTGGGCTCTAGGCGCGCGGGCTTCAGTAGTTGCAGCACGTGGGCCCTATAGCACTCGGGCTTCAGTAGTTGCGGCACGTGGGCTCAGTAGTTGTGGTGCGTGGGGCTCTAGGGCGCGCGGGCTTCAGTAGTTGTGTCGTGCATTGGCAGGTGGAATGTTAACCACTGCACCACCGGGGAAGTCCCTGGGCTTATTATTTTTAAGTGAATTAATACGTACTTAAAATTTTTTTCAGTTAAAATTTCTAGGTTAATATTGCCAGATACAACCCATATAAACAAAAGCTCTTTGGGTCCTCAGTAATTTTTAAGAGAATAAAGGGTTCCTGAGACCAAAAAATTTGAGAACCACTGCCCTATAGCAATCTGTCATTGTCTCTTTAAACCGTCTTTTAAAAAATTGAGGTACAATTTACATGTTATAAAAGTGCTCACATCTTAAGTATAAAGTCCAATGAGTTTTGATAAACAGATGACATCTGTGTAACCAGTACTCGAGTCAAGCTCTAGAACATTTCTATCACCCTAGAAAGTTCCCTTTGCTCCTTTCCGGTTAGTCCCCTAGCCCCTTACCTTGAGGCAAGCACTGCTCTGATTTCTATCGCCACAGTTTACTTTTGTTTTAGAGTTTTGTATAAGTGGAATCACACAGTATAGATTCTTTTCTGTCTGGCTTCTTCACTCAGTATCAAACACAGCTAGACTTTAAAGTGGTGAATGGATTTTATTCAGTAACTACTGACAGCAGGGGAAAGAGGTGAGCTCCCTGACTCTTGTTAATGCATTGTATCAGTAGTTCATGCTTCTTTATTGCTGAGTAGTGTGGCATTGTATTCCTCAGTTTGTTTATCCTTTCTCTTGATGGATATGGGGTTTTTAATTTGGGGGAATAAAATTGCTGTGAACCTTCTATGTCCTTTTGTGGCCACATGCTTTCATTTCTCTAGGGTTAATACCTGCTATTTTCTTTTAACTTGTTTGTCATCTCTGCTGGTCATTGAGCCCCTTAGTGCCTAAAATGTATTGAGTCCTCAGTAATATTCTGAGTAAATTAGAGATGAGCTTAAACCGTGAGTGTTACCAGAACAAGATGTATTATGTAAACGGCACTAAACTGGGAGTTAGAAAATCTCAATTCTAGTCCCAACTCTAATCAGCAGTGTAGTCCTAAACAAGTCGCACAATCTCTCTGGATTTCCCGTTTCTTCTTGTAATTGAAGGAATTCTGTTAAATGAACTCTAAGACTTTGTTGTAGCCTGAATATTCTATGATTCTAAGCAGGAAGAATTGATGGAAGTCAGGTAAGAGTGAAGGATAGACTCTAAAATCATTTTTTTTAATTAGTTAATTTTTTAAATTTTGGCTGCACTGGGTCTTCTTTGCGGCACTTGGGCTTCTCTAGTTGTGGCGCATGGGCTTAGTTGCCCTGTGGCATGTGGGATCTTAGTTCCCTGACCAGGGATCGAACTCACATCCCTTGCCTTGGAAGGCAGATTCTTAACCAGTGGACCACCAGGGAAGTCCTGACTCTGAAATCTTGAGATAACAGATCCAATGGGAACTTGCTGTAGTAGCAGTTGTTATTTCCTGCTGTTGCTGTGAGAATATCAGGAAAAAGCTCATAATACATATTGTAGAGTTTACTTTCCAAAACTGTTTTATTGGTCAAGGATATCATTGAGGAGTCCTTCAAATGAAAGAAATCAACAAATATAAAACTTGGCTCTTGTTAAAAATAAAAAAACTGTTTTGTCTGGGATTTGGCTAGCTCTTCATGAAAAAGTGAAACGAAATCTGGAATTTTATATCTTTGATGATGTAGTTTCTAGAATTCTGGTCATTCACACAAGTAGATATTTAGAAAAGATACTGATTTGTTTTGTTGAGGAAAAGTAACTAATGGCAGAGAATGGCATTTGTTTATTGAAAAACTATGATGTATTAGACACTTTTTAGATCACCTAGAAGACCGTGGCCGTGATGCCTTCCAGAAATTGTCATTTATTTAAATATAAATCTTGGCTTTAAAAAAAATAACCCTTTAGGGGCTTCCCTGGTGGTGCAGTGGTTGGGAGTCTGCCTGCCGATGCAGGGGACACGGGTTCGTGCCCCCGTCCGGGAGGATCCCCACATGCTGCGGAGCGGCTGGGCCCGTGAGCCATGGCCGCTGGGCCTGCGCGTCGGGAGCCTGTGCTCCGCAACGGGAGAGGCCACAACGGTGAGAGGACCGCGTACCGCAAAAAAAAACAAAAAAACAAAACAAACAAAAAAACCCTTTAGCATCAATATGCTAATATTATGGAACTATTAATTCTTTTATTTAATATTTGTTCATTTAATATTAACAGAATAATAACTGTGAATGCTTAGAAGAAATTTTTAAAAATAAATAATAACCCTTAACAGAGCAATCAACTTTTGTGTAAATGGTTAGTGAAAGGTGTGTGGCCAGCCCACATTTTCTTGCTCTTCAAGGATGATGTTCTTAGTAATGATCTAGAGTTATTTTCTCGTGATCTGCAAGTCAAGTTTAGTTACTTATAAGTGTTTTTTCCTCTCTCCCTCAGATTTGGATCATACAGCTGATGTCCAGTGAGTATAGCTGGAGTTTATGCCTTTGCAATCATGTGCTTAACATAGGAAGGCTGATGTTTTAATCTTGATGTCCCGAGTTTTCATTTTTCTCCTCCTCTTTTGGTTCCTTTAGGACATGCAAATGATGGTTTAACAGCACCTGGTTTCAGTGTTATTAAACTGATTGAGACCTTTGGTTTTGTATTTATCGTGTTAATTTTATTTTGACTTTCCTGACAAGTTTCTGATTTGCAGTGGATTATATTACACAGGGCATGAATGTATTTCTTTAGGTTACACGCATGGGGAGATACTCTGGAGGAAGCATTTGAGCAATGTGCAATGGCCATGTTTGGTTATATGACAGATACTGGGACAGTGGAGCCCCTCCAAGCAACAGAAGTAGAAACCCAAGGTAACCAATTTATTCACAAGGAAGAAATTGTTATAGATGTTCAGTATTCCACATAAATTCAGTATGTGCTCACAGTAAGAACAACAAAATTGATTATGAGCTTGTTCTTTCAACTAGCCTAAGAAATTCATTGCACTGTTAAATTCAAACCAGTTTTTTAGAGACAAGAGTTATTAAACATGATACTGTCATGGTTCTTTTTGATCCTGTGTAGGAGATGACTTACAATCTCTCCTGTTTCACTTTTTGGATGAATGGCTTTATAAATTCAGTGCTGATGAATTCTTCATAGCCCGGGTAAGCAAAAGTTTTTCTTTTTTACTGAGCAAATGGGTTCTTACCCATATTTTATAATAAGACTAGTGATTTAAAATAGAACATGTGGGCTTCCCTGGTGGCGCAGTGGTTAAGAGTCCGCCTGCCGATGCAGGGGACAAGGGTTCGTGCCCCGGTCTGGGAAGATCCCACATGCTGCAGAGCGGCTAGGCCCATGAGCCATGGCGCTGAGCCTGCGCATCTGGAGCCTGTGCTCCGCAAGGGGAGAGGCCACAACAGTGAGAGGCCCGCCTACCGCAAAAAAAAAAAAAAATAAAATAAAATAAAATAAAATAGAACATGTGATGCAAAACCAAAACATACAGATGATGATTTGCAGAAATTATAATAACCATAGGCTCTTCTTGAATAACCCGAGTTTGCTTATGTATGTGCATTTTGTGTTTAGATCTCTTATTATATACTTGTCACTCATCAGGATTGTGTGACAAGAACGCACCTGTTGTCTCCACTGTCTCTCTACATTTTATGTCTCCCAAGTTTGAGCTGTATTTATGTCCATCCATATGTTCCTTTTGTCCCATTTGTAATTTGGCAGTTCTGCCATGTTGGCCTAAGTTTAAAAATTGATGCCTTTAGTTTTCCTTAATGTGAAAAAGGAAAAGCCAAATGGAGTTTACTTGTTGTCATCAACCTCCAGAGGGAACACCTCTCCAACCTCATTGTTATCTAACACACATGGCCTTCCTTGCTTCCGTAATTCCTCCATTCTCTCCCTTACCAGCTCCACTACATATATTCTTCCAGCTGGGTCATTCGTCCTACAGAACTGGGTCATTCGTCCCACAATATTATATAAAAATAGGCTGAGAGTTTTGTCAACTCTAAATAAATAAAGCTGAAAAAAACCCAGAGTGATTGAAATCCTAGGTCATCCTCCTCTATGTATCTTACAGAAAAATTCTTTTGACTCATATTTTTAGATTGTACATTTTCAAGAATATGTCCCTTGAATATGTAAGAAAAAACCGTATTTCCTTGAAATATATAGTTTGTTGTTCTGTTTTAGTTAACATTTTAGTTTTCTTTGCTTCAGAGAAGTTTTATGCTATTATCTTGAAAAGATGATAACCTAGACATGTTGTAGTAGCTGGTCTGTTATGAGCATATATTAAAATTAAAAGAAATTTTTTTTTCTTCTTTAGGAAGTAAAAGTACTTAATATTGATCAAAGAAATTTCAAATTACGGTCAATTGGGTAAGTTTTGAAAACCTTTTAAGTAGCAGGTCATGAAAGATGTTAAGTTATTCTTCAGTGAACTCAGTGGGCAGGAAGACAAATAGACATGTTAAGTCAGAAGACCAGTTGCATCCCAGTAGGGCTTTGCAGGTTAAGCTTCTTGAGATACCTAGGAGCCAGGGTTCACCTCAGGTTTGGTGGACCAGAAACTTGTCAGAACAAAGTTGATGTGTGTTAGTAAACAGGATTCCCAATTTGTTGATTTTTAACACAAAAAATATATCACTGGTAGATGGCACAGATATTTGCATAAAGCTTAGCTTGGTGATGAGAAATGCTGATGCATCCTTTCTTATAGATCCTCACACTTGGACTCCATTTCCTTCTATTAACAAGTTATACATTTCCTTCCAGAGTTTGCAAACACTTGATTACGGCACTTTGATTGGATTTGGTGTTTTCCAAGTTTCTTCAGTCATTTAATGATATCTTTTAGGTGTTTTTTTGTTTTAACAAGTCTCTGTTTATTCATACTTAGATGTAGGTTATTTTTACTCTTTTATTTTTATGTACAGATTTACTTAACAATCACGGTTTCTAGGCCAGGTTCAGGTAACTGAAAAGCCTTTATAAGTAGTTTATATTTTCTAGACCCAAGGTATGCTGCAAATCCAGTCTGGAGCAAAATGGGAAATAACATCTTTCTAAAGATAGGCTTAGAAATCCTAATCTAGTAATTTAAGATGTTTGCTTTCTCGGGTAGCGGGGCTGAGTTATATCTTGCTGCTAGGCCACCATTCACAGGGATAGCCAAGAAAACAGGGTACAGACCACCAAAAACAAGACCAATCAATCCACCTCGTGTGAAGGTACAGGTTTCACAATGCAAATCACCTGTATTCAAAGGTAAACTTACAAAATCTTTGTAAGATACGTGTGCCGTCAAAAATGGGATCTCTGCCATTAGTAAGCCAGCAGGTATATGAGCCTTTGTCACATGTAGGATTCGTCGAAAAAGACTATCTGCTATTAGGCCATAGAGGGCAGCATTAAGTCCAACATATGTTGATCCATTTTCAAGCAGATTCCTTTCTGTTTTGGAATTTGGTTAATTTTTCTGGTTATGATATCAATTAAGTTCTCCTTGACAGTATCATCTGGTTCATGATTTTCCATCTTGAGCCTTAACGCTTTCCTCCCAGCACTCGCTGCCTCCTCTGGTCTTATTCAGCCACGTGAGGGCTCACTCCAACCCTTACACAACTCTTTTAGGTTATTTTTATATAAAGCTTATCTTTTCTATTTTATGTTGAATTTTTTTAGTTTCTTTTTGTAAAGTGAGAGCTTTTATCTCCTCCTCCTCCCTTTTTTTATGGGTAAGAAAACAGGGTTGTCCAAAGGTACTTAGCTAATAAATAGTTGAACAGAATTTTAAAACTTTGCTCTTTCTACTACTGCTACTGCTTCTGCTACTGTGATCTTCAGCCACATTAGTGTTGAAGGGAGAGAGGATGCTCATCCCAGGTTCCAGGGCAGTACCTTTCTAGGGCCTTCCATGTACACACCATGGACATTTTTTGAAAAGTTATAAAATACAAACCAAGTTCAGACTGTATTACAGAATCTAGTATTTTGCCTTTATGGTGTTCAGACGTGCTTTCTTCAGTGGAAGTTATTAATCAGTTCTGTAGTCCTGAGTACAGTGAAAATTTTGAACATGCTACTCTGTTATGAACCAATATTCATTAAACAATGTTTATTGAGAATCTACCTATGTACATTATACTAGGACACTTTTTTTTTTTAAAGAGCAACTATCAACCTTCTTGAAATGGCTATTGTACACATAAGTCCCTCAACAGCTGTATCTGCTAACAATCAAATTGAAATTTATAGCTCCCTTCCCCCTCCATCTCTTTTGGCTTTCTAGTATCTAAACCACATTTATAAGGCTTATTTTAAAATGTGGAAAGAGAGAATAAATATTAAATCCTGGAAATCTTAATCATGTTTCACTTTTCCTTCTCAAGGTGGGGAGAAGAATTCTCATTGTCCAAGCACCCTCAGGTATGTCTTTAAATCCAGCCATTAGAAACATTTTATACTACCTTACCATAAAGTCAGTAAATGTGACGGTTAACTAGTTCTAATAAGTTGGTGTAAAGTCCTAACTTTTTCTCAGACTAATGCGACCTGTCGGGACATATTATGTTAAAACACTGTGATTTCACACACCTGATTTGGAGGATTAGGAATCAGCATTTGGGTTATAGGGTCAGGTTTGTTACAGAGTTGTGGGGTGTAAAAATCCCTTTGCCTTATCGAGTTTTGATGTCCTCCCCCGTAATGAAGGTGTTGGACTAGATGTTCTCTAAAGTGTTTTCTGCCTTTTGTGCTTCTCCAGATTCAGTATTTGCCAGCATGTATGGCTTCGCTCTATACGAGTCAAATCTGTTAGAATAGGGGTAGGCAATTTTTTTCCTAATGTTTTGTGCTTTGTGGGCAGAGAATGACGGAAGAGCAACTATTCAACTCTTCTCTTATGTATAGCACTAAACAGCCAAGGAGAACACATTAATGAATGAATGTGGATGTGTTCCAGTAAAACTTTTTTTACACATTTCCTCCACTACTATTTAGAAATGTAAAAACCATTCTTAGTTCGTGGGGCTGTACAATAGGTGGCAGGCCGGATTTGGCCTTCAATTTGTAGTTCGCTGACCTCTGTGTTTAGGCCAAGGAGACCTAAGTTAGTTGGAGGTGACTGGAAAATCCTGTCTGCTTCCGGTAGCTGCAATAGAATTTCTTCAACCACAGTGCAATAAAATGAAGCCTGGTGAGGGAGCCTCGGGGAAGAGAAGCATAAAAAGAACAGAAGCCAGTAGAGGGGGAGCATGTGGATTGAAAACAAATTATTTTTATAATACAAATGACAGTGGCATTTTCTTTTGAGTATGTTATATTTGAGATACCTATTAGACATCTAAACGGAGATGTTGGATAATAGGCATTTGACTGCCATTCAGAGAAGGGACTAGGCTGAGTTCCCAGGGCCCAGGTTCGACTGTATGGAAGAAGCCTTAAGAAGGAGCCCTGACCCAAACAGTAGGAAAGCTTTGTGTTCTTGGATTCATCCCATCTGATAAATGAAAAAGCTGATGCCCAGAGAGGTCAGACAGCTTCTGTATCCAGTTGCAAACAAAGCCAGGACTATAGTATGCTTTGTCTCCTAACTCAGTGATTTTTCTGCTGTACATATTTGCCTCTCATTTTTACTGGATCAGTGGATAATACTATACTAATTTGATAACTAATTGTTTCGTCTGAGTTTTTCAGAGCAATATTAGAATTTTGACTTTCTGCCAATTGTTGCTAGAGTTAATGATTCTGATTTTGATGTCCTTTTTCTTCCTGTTTTTTCTTTAACCCCAACTTCAGGGAACTGAAGTCAAGGCAATAACATATTCAGCAATGCAGGTCTATAATGAAGAGAAGCCAGAAGTTTTTGTGATCATTGACATTTAAGACACACACAAAAAAGAGACTCCCTACGAAGACCTGTTTTTTCTCTTCCTTTTGGGAAGATGCCATGATACCATGATATAAATTCTACAGTATCTTTTTTGTTTTTGTTTGTTTTGTTTTGTTTTGCGGTATGCGGGCCGCTCACTGTTGTGGCCTCTCCCGTTGCGGAGCACAGGCTCCGGACGCGCAGGCTCAGCGGCCATGGCTCACGGGCCCAGCCGCTCCGCGGCATGTGGGATCTTCCCGGACTGGTGCACGAACCCGTGTCCCCTGCATCGGCAGGCGGACTCTCAACCACCGCACCACCGGGGAAGCCCTCTACAGTATCTTAATATATGGAGATTTGCAGAACAGAAATTTTTAACTTAAAGTGTGACTTTCAGAAATGGAAAATCTAGGTACAGCCTTGGTCTGTGTTATCCAAATATTCAAAGTTTAAAGAAACCTTTAGGTGGCAAGTATGGTTCCTCATTTGTTAATTCCCTGCTGTAGCAGCAGGTGCCTTACACCCTTCCCATGGAATGCCAGCCCTCCAGCCTGATCCCAAAAAGGATCATTGATCTAAGATCAGCCTGAGAGACTCTGAAGCCCCCATGCTCTTACTGAATGCAGCTTGAAAAAAAAATCTGAGGAATCCTACAACCAGGATTTTGCTTTTCTTCCAAATTGGTTAACATATATTTTCTATATGTACATGAAAAGAGGTCGTTTTAGATTGCTGTGGGAAAGAGCCATCCTGTATTCCAGTTGGTTTTCTCAGATGAAACAATTATAGTTGAACAATTGGAAGGCTTCTCTAGAAAGAGCCCTGGTTTACTGTTCTCACTTTTTTTTAAGCACTGAAGTATTGACACTTTCCTGTTTTCCATAAGAAAAATTTGATGCATGTACAAATGGGCCCTTCTTTCTAACATATAATTTTATATTAAAGCCATTATATTTAGAGAAGAAAAGGAGACTTTTTTTTAAATGTCTTTGGTTTTTAAAAATTACCTAAGCTTTTCATTCCTAAGGAGACAGGAGGCCAGGAAAACAACTTTAAAATGATCTGAACTTTTCAAAGTAGATAACCTTTGAAAACATGAGGCTGCTTTCATTTGATTTGCAGCATTATTCCATTCTCTATTCATTGATTGAGGTATTCTTCCTTGTGATGCAAGAGTTTGCAAAGTTGCTATTTATTCACACATATGTGAAAAAAGATTGCCACTGGGTGCTGCCAAATATCCTTATAGTGTGCTGAACTTGACCTAAAAGGAAGAGATTGTCTGTGAGCTTTCTAACTGTTCTCTCGGGGCACCACATTATTTTTACTCTGGGGATTGTTTTTTTTGGGGGGCTGCGCCGCACGACATACATGACCTTAGTTCCCTAAACAAGTATCGAACCCGTGCCCCCTGCCTTGGAAGCTCGGAGTCCTATCCACTGGACTGCCAGGGAAGTCCCTCTCTGGGAATTTAACAAAGTAGCGGGGGCGTAATGAAGACAAGGGCAAGAGCCTGTGGTTTTAATAGTAGCTCTTCAAATGGATACACAGCAGGATCTCTGAGGTAGCACTCCTTTACCTTCTTTATTCTCAGGCATATTTTATAAGTGTAAATTGTGGACCTCCAAGCAAAACAATGTCTAGAAGAATCTCTTTACCTTTTGTTAGGATGAATTTCCAGCCTGAGATGGGGCTCTTTCTTTCGACTCCTTTACACATCATGGGCTACTTGGGGGGGTTGATTGTGAAAGTGAACAATGGGATATTGTGAGGGCAATGGGAGAGCTGAAGCCAAAGTAAGAAGAGCTCTTGGGATGTATCAAGCCAAGTAGGGTACACATTTGACTTGGTGGGGTGGGGGGAAAGCATAGCCATATCTCTTAACCACCAGAGCTGTATAATGGGGCTCAATAAAAACAAGGCAGATGTAATTATGCAATACAAATTATATTTTCTTAATTTTTAATAAATTTATAACTTATTACAATTTCAGGTAAATTTTAAATTTTAGTTTGTGTTAGTTGTTTTTTTTTTTTTTTTTTTTTTGCAGTACATGGGCCTCTCACTGCTGTGGCCTCTCCCGTTGCGGAGCACAGGCTCCGGACGTGCAGGCTCAGCGGCCATGGCTCACGGGCCCAGCCGCTCCGCGGCATGTGGGATCTTCCTGGACCAGGGCACGAACCCGTGTCTCCTGCATCGGCAGGCGGACTCTCAACCACTGCGCCACCAGGGAAGCCCCTGTGTTAGTTTTAAAACATGCCAAAACAAAGATACTGAATAGAAGGAAAATGAGTATGTTACCTTTTATACGTGAAATGTTGGCGTTCTTGATCCATCAGTAGCAGCACACGTTTTATTGATTTTTAGTTTATTTATTGAGATGGTTGCACCTTGCTTTCACCAGATTCTTCTGCTAGTTTCAAGTATGTGTCTTTCCCTAAGGAACAGATTTCCCCTGTTGCAGAGCTAATTCTCCTTCCCCATAACGTACCCACCCATCTTCACTTCTGTCTTACTTTTGGGCTGCCGTTCTCATTTCTGAAAATGTCGGGTAGCAAATCCGCTGCCCAAGGAGTCAGGCAGGTAATGGGAGGGCTGCGGGTGTTGAACTGAGGGTTTACGCAGGGGCCGAGTGGGCAGCTGCCTCTCAGCTCCAGCCCTCATTGCTAATGGGAATACAAGCTTAGGGTGGCAGTTTTTCATAAAACCCCAGAGAGTGGGATTTTTATGTAAAACCTCCCAAGTTTTTGTGAAGAAACCCAAACCATTGTGGGTCGTCACAATGAAGTACAGACAGGTTGTGTGTGGGCTGAATCTGGTCCACAGGTTGCTAGTCTGCAGCTCCGCTTTAAAACCGAGCTCAGGGAATTCCCTGGCAGTCCAGTGGTTAGAACTTGGTGCTTTCACTGCTGTGGGCCTGGGTTCAATCCCTGGTAGGGAAACTAAGATCCCACAAGCCTCGCAGAGTGGCCAAAAATAAATAAATTTTAAAAACCCAGCTCAAATCACATTTCCACAGTGCCTCCCTTACCATTCAGCCTTCAAGGGTCTCTGAACTATGCTTCTCCAGTTAGCTTTAAAGATTTACAGGCTTATTCAATTTTATAATTGTTTAATGTTCACTAGTCTTATACCTCTGAATAGAAGGAAAGCTCCTAGATGGCACATAATAGACGGTCAGTTACTACTTAGTGGTCAGTGGATTAAGCATCTTAGAGCTACGTCAGACTCTTAGGCAGAGACTGCAGGTCAGCTCCTTGAGCATATCTATAAGAACATAAGAATCCCAAGCCACAAGCCTCAGTTCCTGGCCTTTGCTCTACTACTCTTTGACCTTGGACCTACTTCTTCATCTATGTATTATAGGTGTGTATTAGTGATTCCTCAATTCCTTTCCAGTTCTAAGTTTCTGTGATCTAGTAATATTTTAAACAACTGAGCTGAGAAAAAGAAGGTATCTTACTGGAACAGTTTAGCCTAAAAGGTCCAAATCACACCATCCAGGTCTGCTCACTAATCAGACAGTCATTGTCATGGGTACAGGGCTGTGTTACATGATGGCAGTGACTTCTCAGGAAAGTAACAGTAGTGATGTGATGACTTTTTCTCACTGGTGCCTCTCCAAGAAGGCTAAGTGGTTATGTGTGTCCTTACAGCCACCTTTGCTAGTTCTCTTTCCACCTTGCTATTACCACTTGGGCTTTGGAAGAGAATGTTCAAGAAGAAGTGGTGGAAAAAGTACAGTTTATACCCTCCTCAAAGTGGGGGAAGCGCCCCAAGTGGACTACAGTTCTGCCCCTTCCTGAAGTCTGAGCTTCAGAAGGTTTGGGGAATTCCAGATTGAGACTGAGAATGTAGTTTCTTCATCTACAAAAACCAGGGGGTGGGAGGGGGGGACAGGAAATTGGAAAAGATAGCTTCCAAAAGCTCCTTGCAGAGCAAACTTCCTCAGAATTTAGTGACTGTAGTAATTTATCAATGTTTTTTCCCATATAACATGCTCTGTACTTTTTTGTTCTGTTGCCTGTAAAATGAACAATTAATGTTGAATTCTGGACATGCAAGAAAGTAGTCTTAGGGCCAACATATTTATTTTGTCATAAACACATATCCGGGTCTCCTCTGTACAAAACATTTTCCCAGATGCTTTCTGTATATTACCCATTTGTCCTTCCAACAATTCTATATGTAGTACAGTTGTCCTCCATTTTACAAATAAAGGGATTAGTGACACCTAAAACCTACTGGCTAGAAGAGGCAGATTTGGGACTTAGGACTCTGTTCATTAATATATAACAAATCACATTTATGTTCTGTTCTTTCGATCCAAGTTAGCACAACAGCTGTCATTACTCAAGTTTTATTTTTTTTATTTTTGGCTGCATTGGGTCCTCGTTGCTGTGCACGGGCTTTCTCTAGTTGTGTCAACGGGCTTCTCATTGCGGTGGCTTATCTTGTTGTGGAGCATGGGCTCTAGGCGCGCAGGCTTCAGTAGTTGTGGTGCATGGGCTCAGTACCTGTGGCTTGCGGGCCCTAGAGTGCAGCCTCAGTAGTTGTAGCGCCCGGGCTTAGTTGTTCTGCAGCATGTGGGATCTTCCCGGACCAGGGCTCGAACCTGTGTCCCCTGCATTGGCAGGCGGATTCTTAACCGCTGCGCCACCAGGGAAGCCCTCAAGTTTTATATATAAGGAAACACTTCACATTTGGGTGATATTTGTAAGGTGCAACTCAAAAATAGATGATTGACAATGGCTGTCTCATTTTCTCTGACACATACTCTAAAAGTTCAAAAGCTAATGTTATTTAGCAAAAACATTTTGACTATAGAAATATCTCGTATCAGGACAAGACAGTAGAAAATAGTGGATTTATATTATTTTTTCCCATTGCCAAATAAATACACAACTGTGTGTTTTTTAAATTACTTCCAAATACAAACTTTAAGTACATTAGAGTCATGGATTCACATCCTGACCATGTCACTCACTAGCTATAGGACTTTGCGAAATTTCTTGAAACTCTGAGGCTGGGTTTCTTCAACTCTGAAATGGAGATAGTGATACTCACAGACCAGGTGTCCCCAGCTTTGCTACCATAGTTAAGAATCTTATTTTGTAGAAGAGAAGGAGTAATTTTGGAATTATATTTGGAACTGTGGAATTTAAACACTACTGTGCTAACAGTTTTATTTTGAGGATTTTGGGGGTGCAGTGGTTAACAGCACAAACGAGCCAGATCATGGGGGTTCAAGTCCTGGTTCCACCACTTAATAACTCTCCACTTTGGGGCATGTTGCTGAATCTCAGTGTGCCTCAATTTCCAAATTTTAACTCATGACAATAGTTGTTGAGAGAATTAAATAAATGTATACACATAAAACTCAAGACAGTGCCTGGCACATAGTAATGCTCAGTGAGGGCTAGTACTATTATTGGGACAAGATTAAATGCTAACAGCCCCCTTACTTTTTCACCTTTTAATTTTTTAAAAAGGCCACAGCGCTTGGTTACGGGGTGACCAGCCTAAGGATAGCCCTGGAGCCAGTGCCATTCTGCCGGTCTCTTGTTTATTAAGAAGGGCAAACAAAGCCACTCCCTTCTGCTGCTCCTCCTGCTTTCTCTTCAGACTTTTTCCTTTCCTGCTTCTCTACTCCAAATCTTCCCTATGTTAGTCTAGTTTTCTTTCTTCCATATCAGAGTTGAGCTGTCTTCAAAAGCTGTGCCTGTCCCTTTATGCCAAGCTGGGTGCCCTTCTACAGGACTCCCATTTTACTGTCCCATCCTGATTCCCTTGCAGCTCGAAGTATTAACCATTCAAGGGGTGTGTCACAATGAGAAGAAAGATGAATCAATTATAGGGTAACTTTGTTTCTGCCTTTATGTTCCCATGGCCTCTCCAAGTCTTCTCTCAGTACCATTGCAGCCCACCCACCATCACCCACCATCAAAGTTCACACCATACAACTCACCAGTTCCTGCCTTTGAATTCTTGTGCAGATTTTTTCTTTTTTTTTCTTTTTACAACAATTGCATAAAGTTCCTTAAGTCAGCTAATGTGTGTAGTCAGCTCCGCTTCGAAGTTGGAAGCACCTTAGGGAGCAAGGGAACTGGCTTCTGGTTATTATTTGTACCTTGTACCTTCCATCTTTTTTTTTTTTTTTTTTTTTTTTTTCTGTACGCGGGCCTCTCACTGTTGTGGCCTATCCCGTTGCGGAGCACAGGCTCCGGACGCGCAGGCTCAGCGGCCATGGCTCACGGGCCCAGCCGCTCCGCGGCATGTGGGATCTTCCCGGACCGGGGCACGAACCCGTGTCCCTTGCAGCGGCAGGCGGATTCTCAACCACTGCGCCACCAGGGACCCCCCCTTCCATCTTTTAATGGTCTGTTTCAGTGATGCTTCCAGTTCTTCCTGATTCCAAAGCCCCCTGGTGACATGCTCCTTAGGGAGAGATCTTTAATGTCGTGTTTTCATATCCAAATTCTGAGTTCCTTGTTTTTATCAACAGTGCCCTTATCCTTCCACAGCCCACACTGGAGTTTTCTTGAACTCCTCTTACACTTCCATCCCCTGTGCTCAACTATTTGCTAGTTTTCCTTAGTTATACTGATCATTTCTCTTTTCCTTTCATTGCGTCTCCTAATTGGATGTTCTTTCCATTATTCAAGGTGTAGCTCAAAATCATCTTTTCTTTTCCTTTTAAATATAGCATTGCTACTTTACATGTTGGCATTAAAGACCATTTTTGTTATCTGTATTTATTTTTGAGTAAAAACGAAATTAATAAATGTGATACTCTTCCCCACCCAAATTTTTTGTCTGAATTCCATTTAGGAATCTGGGTGCTTGGTAGATATTGAGACATTGGTTGGGTGAATAAATGGATGTACTTCTGGCTGTTGGTACTTTCTACCACACATCACCATTGGCCGTATATGTATGTCTCTCCAGCTGGAATGTAAAATTCCCCCAGGACTTTATTTCATTTCTCTCCCTTGCATGTGACAAGGGTTCCCGAAGTCACTACAAATGCCTCATCTTCCAATATATGGATGTTTATATGTATGTCTGTTACCTAAAGGTAGGAGTCAAGGCCTCTCCTTCCAGTTTCCTTCTTGAAACTTCCTAAATTTTCTGAACTTGGCCAAGTCTTTTCACCACTCTAAGCCTCAGTTTCTTCATCTGCCATAATACAGTAGTACCTACCTCATCTGGCTGTCAGGCTAAAACCTTTGTTGCTCAATTTTTCTCTAAAAGAGTTACGACTCCCTGAAAAAGGAAGGAGGGGAGGGAGGCAAGACAGGTAAACTAAAAAACATCAGTGAAGTGCCCACAGAATCTGGAGAGCTAGGCTCTCATCCGGTACATCTCTTCCAGCAGCAGCGAGGCCAAGGGCGCGGTCCCCACTCTGTGTGATTGGGCGGGGAGGAATGGGGGGGACGCCCAAGGCAGTGACCCTCTGTGACGCACGGACTGCACCATGGGAACCGAGATTAGAGGTAAAGCACACTAGCGCCCCCTGGCGGTAGGGCGGCGGTTTCGGGCACCGCTAGACAACCCACTGCGTGGGCTGGACTCAATGACTTTGGGGTCAGTTCTCAAGCCTCAGTTTCCTCCTGTTTTAAATGGGGAGGCATGTGTGCCTACCTCAGCGGCCTTGGATCGAGTAGGGAGCCGGCAAATAGGGGCTCTTTATCGGGTGCACACTGCACACAACACAGCGTTTTCTATTCATCTTGCCCCCCCCCCAGAATTTAGCTTTAGGGGTGTCTGGTATGTCGGGGCCCTCTACGGTGAACTGTGGGGTTCTCTACGGGGCTCTCGCTGCTGGACTCTGATAACTTTCCAGGAAAAGTAGTTGTGCGGGAAACAGGACTGAAAAGGAAAAGAAAGGTTCCCACTCCTTAATCCCACTCACTGGTGCAGTCCTCCCTGAGAGTAAGATGAAGCCACGTGGTCATCGGCTTGAGCGCGAATAGATGTCGCTGCTGCTTAGGGGAAAACACAGGGATTTCATTTTTAAACACGGCCCCCAAATACTGGAGCGTCTGGTGCAGGTGCCGTTTTCCACTGCTGTATTCCTTGTGGATTTTTTTCCTCCAGGGGAAAAAAAGTTTAAAATCAACTCAAATATGCAACAGAAGACACATTATCTTGTATTTCGGCGTTTAACCTTTTTTTTTTTTTTTTTGCGTTACGCGGGCCTCTCACTGTTGTGGCCTCTCCCGTTGCGGAGCACAGGCTCAGCGGCCATGGCTCACGGGCCCAGCCGCTCCGCGGCATGTGGGATCCTCCCGGACCGGGGCATGAACCCGCGCATCCCCTGCATTGGCAGGCGGACTCTCAACCACTGCGCCACTAGGGAAGCCCCTAACCTTTTTGAATTATGCAAGAAAGTGCCACTTCCTTATTGGATAATTTTTTCTTTTGGTAGGAGATTAAGCAATGGTGTCTGCATATACAATACTACTGAACAGATATACTTGTCATGTTTGAATTGCATACATAACCTGTTATGGGAATGAGGATGGTGCTTTATGCCAAAGTCGTTTCAAGTTATTTTCCAAAAAAAAAAATTTAATGGCAATACTTGAAGTAAAGCAAAGACATTTATTTTTTTTTCCAAATTAATCTGAAGGCTTCTTTAAATAAGACATCTTTCTTGGTTTCTCTGCTATGGCATTTAACTTGAATAAAAACTGATTTAATTCAATTCATTGATGGAATACTAATGTGTAGCAATTAAGTTTCACAGTGCTTGGAGAGTGTTCTGGGTTCTTTTTCAAAAGCAAAGAAAACATTAAAGCTTGCAAAATTTCAGGATATAGTATTTCAGTCACATATTCCTAATATAGTTCTTTTATTACTCTGTGTGATTATTCCCAGACTGCAACCCATGATCAAATAAAAATGCAAATACATCTCAAAGTAAAAATGGGCTATTTTAATTTAGTGTCCATACTATTTGACCCTAATAAAAAGCTTAGATGAGGGGGCATACACAATATCTTAAAATTTCACAAAAATTAATATTTTCTTGGACTGGGCAACCATATTTTAATTTTTTTTCCTTAATGATAGGGTTGCAAACCAGTGGACTGGAAGGTGAAATGGTTCCACTGCCCAACTTTAGCATCTATCTATCTGGGGAGAACAAAGGGAAACCTTGACTAGGGGACCTATTTTGCACATAAAAAACACTGGAAAGATTAAAAAAAATGTATCCAGGCCCCATCTGCCAGAGATTCTGCTTTACTTAGGCATCTGTATTTTTAAAATTTCCACAAGTGGTTCTCAAGTGCAGCTAAGGTTGACAACTACTATCTAGGTAAAAATGTTCCATTTTTTCCCTTATAGGCTGAATAAAATTATTTACTCAATAAAAGAATTAAGTAGTTGTAAATAATATCAACAAGGAATTAAAAGATTTTCCCAATGGGAAAATCAAGAAACTATATAATGGATCTGTGTATCTAGAAATCCAAAAGAGTGAAGTAAAGTATAATCAGTTCTTAGATATACTTTACAAGTTGTCTTTAATAATGTTTGCAAATGATCTAATCAAGCCCAAAGGTAAAGAGATGACTGGCATTACCCTGGTCACTGGTTTCCTATCTAAAGATGACGAAGTACCAGTGGCTTTTGCTGGTGTGAAGAAAATAAAAAGAGGCAGGGAAAAGTGTTTATCATGCTTTTAAGAAAATACATTTCAAAATATTTTGCATTTAAAAGTTAAGAGTCCCGGACTTCCCTGGTGGTCCAGTGGTTAAGGATCTGCCCTCCAATGCAGGGTACACGGGGTTGATGCCTGGTCGGGGAACTAAGATCCCACAGGCCATGGGGCAACTAAGCAACTACTGAGCTGGCATGCCACAACTAGAGAGCCCACGCACTGCAACTAGAGAGAAGCCCACACGCCACAATGAAGACTCAGTGCAGCCAAAAAAAAAAAAAAAAAATTAAAAGAGTCCCCTGACTTCTCCTGTGTGTGGCTTATTAACATATTTTACTTTTCATTGGCATTAACACAGGCACTTTAGGGAGAAGGCTGATAAGTTAGAAAATGAAGTTTATAGATTCTCTGTGGATTTCATTTTTCTGTTCTATTCATGGCTCAATTGGTATGAATAGCTGAGAAACTCCTGTATCAAAATAAAATATTAATTATACTTCACAATATATAAAATTGGCTAAATAATGCCACTTGTGTGACAACTTGAATTTTTATCATTGAAACTCTTGTAACCAAAGTCACATCCTTTACATAATATTTATTCTGTATAGGATTTATCCACATACAATGACATCAGCTTTAAAATTGACTGTTATTTGTATAAACTCATAAAATAGAGTAATACACAACACACCTCAGTGATTTAAGCTGATATTCTAGGATTCAGAAAATCTGATCATTCTAATTCCTATTTTTTGCCACTGTTTCACTGGGTTGTCTTAGGCAGGTTGCTTTACTGTTCTGTGCCTCAATTTCTTTACCTTTCATGTGATAAATGTCCTATTTCATAGATATGTAAAGAATAACAAAAATTATTAAATACTTTGCAAATATAAAATGCTATATAAATGATAAATAGTAATACTGATCCACTCTAATATAAAATAACTTAGAACTTTCCATTTATAATCTAAAGTTTGGTCCTCCAGTACCTACTGTTATCACCCTTCCCAGTTAAACACATCTTATGCTGTACTGTTTTTAGTGATTTTTCCATAGTATTAATTTTAGGACTCCAAACATATATAACCAATATGAATGGAAATTTCAATATATCTTAGCATGACTCAGCAAAATAACTTTAACGAATTGAGTTCTGAGCTCATAAGTAACTGAAACACTAAACTTTTCATCCATTAAGCAGTAACTTGGCCACATAAAAGCAGTAACTGTGTTTGATTTCATCACTCAGACATACAATATTGAAAAATTTGTTCTTAAAAAGGTCTTAAGATATATGATAACTATAGAAGGAACCTTGAAAAGATGTGATTTGCTGCTCTATGGTTACCAGCTTATAAGTGCAAGGAGTAACAGGAGTAATGAAGTGAGACTGTAATGCTCAAAGGAAATTCAAAAAGTGATCCAGCCCAAGGTTTTGAGTGCTGGACTCCTGAGCTCTGCAGAGTGTCTGGGGAAAGGTTTGCAGGGAGCTTAAACCAGAGCAGCTCTGTCCTTTAGAGTTTCCTTAAATGTTGAACTTCTCTATGAAACAATTCATTTGAAGAAGGGGTTTCTTGGGTAAAAAAAACTCTTTAAACCACTGGCCTAGTCAATTTTGCTTTCTCCAGACAGTAGGCACGACTCAGTGGTGCTTTATTTTGCAAAACTTCATCCTATCAACTGGATCTTAAGGACCATAGACTTAGAAGGGTGTTCAGAAGCTGATAAAACAGCATTCTTGTAAGAGCAAACTTTGGTCTAACCAACTTCCATTATTTTCCTAACATTAAAAAAAAAAACCTTGGCATAAATAAAGCTTATATTAACAGATTATATCCCTATGTAATATTTTCCCACATTTAAGAGCCAAAGAATTCAGTTTTCTTAGAAACCATTAATAGACAATTTCACTCTAGAAAAGAATTGGTCTCTAAAGTCTTAGATAAATATGATATGATGCTGGAGTTATTATTTACAACTTACAAACATGTCACGTATGTTCTTTTATGATACTAAAATGATAGAACAGATGCACTGTCTAGTTTGGTGAATTTCATAGCTGTTTTGTGGGGATTGCCTGATGCTTGTTATAAACAATTATGAGAAAGCATTATTTCTGATAAGGCTCTACAAGTGCTGGTGGCACTGTGTTCAGTGGACCTTGCTGACAATCATGCTGATGTTTGCATGCAGAATATAGTAGCATCAAAGAACATTTAGATCATAGACTAAAGTGCGTTAGAGTATACACATGCAAGCACAACTTCATTTCTATAAATAAAGCTCAAGTCAGTCATTTTTCCTATTGGTTCCAATGATTAAAAATCAGATTACAATTTTGAAAGATGTTATCATCCTCTGGTGAGACTAAAGAATGACAAGTGTTCCCTCCCTCATTTGGAACAATGTAATTGTTAAGACTCCTGACTCAGGAATGGTCATGTTGGGAGACAATGAACTCAGTGCACACTATCTGGTCTTGAAGCAATTGGAAATTTACCATCAGGGGAATCTTGAAAAAAATCTCAGAATTAGGTACCATGAAACAAAGTGGTTATTCATCTATTTATAAAAAAAACTTAAAGAAATTAACCATTTTGGCCCACAAATTGGTATTAAGGGCAATCATTAATTAAAGAATAAGAGAAAATAACATAAAAAGTATCTTGAGGTATGTCATGGCAGTTAAAAATACAGTATAATACATGGAGCCTCTATCAAAATTAAAACAAGCTTAATTGGGATAACTTGCCAAGACCTTTATGAACAGTTCTTTACTTCTAGTATTTAGATTTTATCTTTACAACTAAAATAATGCATCTCCAATTTGACTGTAATTTTGGAATGTTTCATAATTTATATAGGGGAGGAGTTAGAACTTAATTTTGTATTCTAGTAGAAAAGTTTGTTTTGAAGAATTATATATAAATTATATAAACTGCTTAAAGAACTTAGGAGAATAATGTGTTCAAATAGTTTTAGATATAAAATTTATATATAAATAACATAAAAACATGTCAATAGGTACTATAGGGACATTACTTAGCACTACTTGAATAACTCTAGTTCAAGATATTATATGTTGTTGAAGATGATTAAATTCCTCTTCTTTCATACTTTCTAATTCTCATAGGCTTCTTTTTATAATTATTGCAGATTGGTGAGGTTTGACTTCACTTCTTCACCATTTCAGGGGACTATCCAGGGAGAGAGGGTTGAAAGAGGACTGTTTAAAATCAAAACCTGTCCAGTCACCAGTCCCACCACTTAAAGTTTCTGACCTTAATTTCCTCATTTGTAAATCAGAGACAATACCATTTACCTTGCTGATTAGGTGGGGAGATGTGTGAAAGAGCACTTTATAAGTAATATAGTAGTATATAAATGGAGGAAATTAATCTTAAGAACTGGTAAGAACCTCCAGTTTTCTTTTCTTCTCTAGAGAGGAAGAGAGCTATATAGACAGATCCTCAAAAAACTACCTTGACAGTATTAGTTTCCTGCTTTAAGAAAATGATGTCTGTATATAATCTCTGGTCAGCTTCTATTTTAGAGTTTGTTCTTTTTAAACACTGACTACATAAGAGTAATTTTTAACTTAATGACAAAAGTTTCAAATATGAACGATTTCAAACAGTTTAGGTTTGTTTTCTGCCATAATTCTAAAACATTTAGGATACTGGAATAATGATAGGTTATTTTTGGTCTGAAGGTAATAGATTAATTAGTTTAGTCAGGTAGGGTGCCAGACCCTTAAATATGCTCTTACCTGGTTCCCTGTGAAAATTAAATAGTGGTAGTTTATATGTTTTTGAAACACCTTGAAATTATCTTATATACAGTTTGGTTGTGGTGAATTTATTTAAAATATTTTCTTTGAAAAAAGTTCACTAAGTAGATCTTCCAATATTAAAAAAAAAAGGTATCTCTGTAATAAAAGTAAGAGGATTAATTGTTCATCCATCATGCCAACTCAAGCTAGGTCTTTCTTCCCAGTGCAGCAACAGATTTTAGGGCAACAAAGTTCAGAATGGATACAATGGCCTGTTCAGAAAGCATGCAAGTGATATCAGGTCATTACTTTCAAGTCAGTCTGATAATTTGTTAACCAGACTCTGACCATGGAAAGAGAGAGTTATGGGAAGTCAGTGTAAGTTGCAGACATGCCAGATCTGTTGGTTCACATCCCAGCTACCTGATGTTGGGCTTTATCTCCTTTTCTTCTTCTTCTTCACTATCATCAACCTGTTGTATGACCAGATCAGCAGACCCATCCTCTACAATCTCCACGTATGATCTATTCTCATCTTCGCCCAAGTGCCATCTGGAATCCTTATCTCCATCTGATGGGGACATAAGATGCTGTTCAGCTTCCAAATCAATGGGGAGGCTGTCTATGCCAACTTCAGCAAGGCACTCATTACAGAGTCTGTAGCGCCTGGTTCCTTCCTGTACCACTTGACCTGTCAGATCAGTCACATGGCGTTTGCATTTTCTGCAGATGAGTTTGCATGCCTGGTGAATCTGTGTAGAGATTTAAATAGTGATAAAAAAAGATTTTTCAAAAGCAGAACCGTTTGATATTCTAAGTACCAATTCATAAATTTAAAATGTTCAAAGCCAAGCATTAGTATTAAATTAACATCTAGTTATTAGAAAAAAATCACAGGTTTTGGTGATAAATTAATGTCACAGAAATACTAAATACCAGCTTTCTCTAAATAATGTCTTTTATGTTTTTATGATTAATATTACATACTTAATAATTTCACATATCCCTTAATCCAATAATATTTTTATATCTGAGGTAACAATGGACACATTCCCAGAATAATACAAAATAATTGCAAACACTTAATATCTGCCATATACTATTCTAAGGACTTTACATATCTTAATTCAGGGGAAAAAACTCATTTCATTTGAATACTAATATTTTGTTATTTCACTAGAGAAGGAAAAAATATTGTCCCAAATTTAAATTTATCAAAAAATATTTTTCAATATGAGGATTATTGCCACTTTTGTTAATGAAAGATCTAATAGAAAGAAGACTGGACTAGGAATTGGAAAGCTTGGGTTCTAGTCCTGCTTTTGTCATTTACTAACCATGTTATCTTGAAGCAAGTAACTTAAAACATTATAAACCTGCTTCCAGGGTGACTGTCAAAATATTTAACAACTGGTAAGGTTTGGGCACCACCCAAACAGAATAGAAGCCTGACTATCAGAATGGACACTGGTTATAAACAACCACTATGGTGGTTCTGCTACATATCAGTCTATTACTATTCCTAACTGCTCCATTATTACTAATAGGGATACAACTCAGGTTGTGTGGACCAAATGAGTTAATATGTGTGAAATGCTTTGGGAAGAAGTTGTAATTGATGAATAATTGTATATTATAGTTAGTAACTTTGTTCAATTAGCTGTCAGAGCAATAGATTATAGATTCTAATCTAAAAATTATTACATATAATTAACTATATATGCTGAATTAATGTTTATGGCATATTCATTTAGATAATGTCAGAATGGTATGAAAGTGGGCCACCAAACACAAATAGTCAAAAAACCCAAGAGAACTAAAGCAGTCTGGTAAAATATCTAAGAAAATGTATGGTACGACCACTCAGTACAGTTATTATCTTCTGCTTAACCACTGACATATTAATCAGTAAATGTTGAAAGTACATAATTTGAGTGTACCTTTATTTCTCCTGAGATAGAATCAGTATTATGGTTATCATATGTGTCATTGTTTTTATTACAAAGTTCTGACACAAATTCATGTTCATCCCCCTCCAAATCCAATACAATTATGAAGACAAAGAAATTAAGTGAAACACTGTAATGTTAAAACTGAAAATATCATCATGAACTCATTATTTTAAAAATATATACCTTCTAGCTCAGAAACAATCTAAAAAGGATGCCCTAATAACAATGAGCACCCTGGGTGTCCAAATTTTGGTTTCTAATTTCATTCCCCACTAAGAGGTACCAAAGCTCCTTTGAGAAATGGCTGATTCATTTTGTGGCAGCGGAAGTACAAGATGAGCCTAGGGCTCTTTTGGAGCCAGAGAAAAAGGACACTGAAAATTTAAAGGAGTTGTGACAGAAGGACACAAGAGCCAGCTTCAAGGGTCCCCACTGCACAAATTTGAAATTTTGAGTATCAAAAAAATAATAATTATTATGGATCCAAACACAATGAACCAATGAAAATTCATGAGAACATATGCTATTTAAAAAAACAAAGCCAGAAAAACCTCATATACCATTTGAGGCTACTATTAAATCACTCTTTACTTTGAAAATTGGTAGTTAAAGGGAAATAATTAAACATTTATCTTGCTTCTCCTGCAGGAACCCTATTTCAAAGTAACCAAATAGCCCCAGGTGATGAAGGAAAGCTTTATAGAATTCCAGCTAATAATATAGAAGGAAGGATAATATTAGTAAATCATTCCACAACTCCAAGTAAAATTAATAATTTGGACAGAGATTACCAATTGGTATTAATACTATTAAATGAATAGTTCATGGGGAAATGGATATACCAAAATAGAATACCAAAATAGTTACACAGAGATTCCTTTCTAATTACAATGCAATGGTGGGATCATAGTATCATCACCCTAATCCAGTGATCAATTGTAACAACATGAATGATGGGTCTACCAGATACGATGTGTCTCCTAATGTGACACAATATGAAACATACAATTTTGTCTCTTTTTTTTTTTTGGTACGCGGGCCTCTCACTGCTGTGGCCTCTCCCGTTGCGGAGCACAGGCTCAGCGGCCATGGCTCACGGGCCCAGCCGCTCCGTGGCATGTGGGATCCTCCCGGACCGGGGCACGAACCCGCGTCCCCTGCACCGGCAGGCGGACTCCCAACCACTGCACCACCAGGGAAGCCCACAATTTGTCTTTGTTGAAAGTATTTAACTTGAATCCATTAAGCCTTTAGATAAAACTTCTAGTTTTCGGAAAATGCAGGGGGGGATAGAAGAACAAGCTAAAAATGACACCATGTAGAAGCAAGCAGAGAAATCCAGAGGTAGGATATTTTGTAAAATAATTGGCTCAATATCTTCAGTAAGTCAATGTTATTTTTAAAAAGGTGGGGGGACGGCAGGGGCGGGTAGGGAACTATGCTAGCTCAAAAACATATTTAAGGGATCTAACAATGAGATGAGTTCTGGATTGGATTCTGGCTTGGATACACCAGCTATAACTGGTATTTTAGGAAACTATAGGTAAATTTAAACTGTGTAACACATAAAATTTTATTGAGATGGAAAGGTAGAGATTATTCACTAAAGAAAGCAGGTTACAGGGACTTCCCTGGTGGCGCAGTGGTTAAGAATCTGCCTGCTAATGCAGGGAACAGGGGTTCGAGCCCTGGTTCGGGAAGATCCCACATACCGCGGAGCAACTGAGCCCGTGTGCCACAGCTACTGATCCTGCACTCTAGAGCCCACGAGCCACAACTACTGAGCCCGTCTGCCACAACTACTGAAGCCCGCATGCCTAGAGCCCGTGCTCTGCAACAAGAGAAGCCACCGCAATGAGAAGCCTGCGTACCGCAAGGAAGAGTAGCCCCCGCTTGCCACAACAAGAGAAAGCCCACGTGCACCAACGAAGACCCAATGCAGCCAAAAATAAATGAATAAAATAAATAAATCTAAAAAAAAAAAAAGCAGGTTACAAAATAGCATATACAGTATGATATCATTTTGGTTAAAAAAACATAAATGCACATGATAAAGTGTTAAGAATGGTAATATCTGGGTGGTAAAAATATGGTATTTTTATTTTCTTATTATGTCTATCTATTTTCTTAGTTTTTATAATGCATACTTATTGCTTTTGTAATAATAAAAGGTTATTTTAATTTTTAAAAATCTAGCTTCAGAGATTAATGAAGGCAGAGAGTTTGTTTTGCTCACTGCCGTATACCTAGCTCTTAGGAAAGGGTCTGACACATAGTAGGTGCTCAATATATATCTGTTGGATGAATACCTAGAAAGCAATGCATCAAGTGACCAATACCCTTCCAAATTAAAACGAGCTTGTATAAATGGAATAAAAGTATGGGTAATAGAACATCAATTTTGGAAAAAATTTTTGCTGCAAGATGAACAGCAGAATAATTCCAATGTCACTACCATATTTATTTTTATTTTTTAAAATTTATTTATTTATTTTTGGCTGTGTTGGGTTCTCGTTGCTGTGTGCGGGCTTTCTCTAGTTGTGGCGAGCAGGGGCTACTCTTCGTTGCGGTGCACAGGCTTTTCATTGCGGTGGCTTCTCTTGTTGCAGAGCACGGGCTCTAGGCCTGCGGGCTTCAGTAGTTGTGGCTTGTGGGCTCCAGAGCGCAGGCTCAGTGGTTGTGGCTTAGTTGCTCCGCGGCATGGCATGTGGGATCTTCCCAGACCAGGGCTCGAACCCGTGTCCCCTGCACTGGCAGGCGGATTCTTAACCACTGCGCCACCAGGGAAGTCCCGTCACTACCTTATTAAACCACCAGAGCACTGAACAGAAAATTCCCTGAGGTTTTTCTGACTGCTGACAGTCCAGTCCCTGACGGAGAGTCGCTCTATTGCCCACCTCACTCCATTCCTTCAGGAGACCAGAGAAACTGGAGAGACACTAGAAAGAGGCTCTAGTGGAGAGAGGTCAGACAGCAGAAACTAGACTGACAACCTACCAGATAAGGATTCAAGAATCACTAGCAGATGCTGAATATCTGAAGTGGTGATTCTGACATAGACATTTAAAAAGTTTTAAACATTTTAAAAGTTTACATTGTCTTTGGCTCGAAAAAACCGGGATATAAAAATAATAGATTTTAAGTGAATTGAAATGGATATTCAAAAGAATATCTCTTACTTCAAGGTTTCAGAGGAGAAAAAAAAACCTATTTTAAAAAATATAGGGCTTCCCTGGTGGCGCAGTGGTTAAGAATCTGTCTGCCAATGCAAGGGACAAGGGTTCGAGCCCTGGCCTGGGAAGATCCCACATGCTGTGGAGCAACTAAGCCCGTGCAACACAACTACTAAGCCTGCGCTCTAGAGCCCGTGCTCCACAACAAGAGAAGCCATGACGATGAGAAGCGCGCACTGCAAAGAAGAGTAGCCCCCGCTCGCCGCAACTAGAGAAAGCCCATGTGCAGCAACGAAAGACCCAACACAGCCAAAAATAAAAAAACAAATAAATAGATAAATTTTAAAAATATATAAAATTATGCATTATGTGCAAAGTAAAAACATTAAATTGGAAAAATTGTTTAATATTGCAGAGTTGTGTGAAAAGATTTTCCTCAGTGAACTAGATTATCCTAAAGCAGATAAATGCATGTATTTCCTAAAAAGTAAAATGATGAAAAATCATATACTTACTGTTCGAAAATGGCTACTTAGATGGTCTAGCCGGCTAAATCTTTTCCCACAAGCTTGACAGGGATAGGGCCTTTCTCCTGTGTGACAACGAAGGTGGCGCTTGAGGTCTGCCTTCCGCTTCACCACATGTGTGCAGTACGGGCACTTGAACCTCATCCTGGGCAGGTCATCTGTCAAGAGACAGTTTGATTAAGTCACTGGAAAGTTCATAATCACCGTTCTGATAATATCAAGAATCCAAAAGGGTCTGGAGAGTCCAATCTCGGAAAGGTAGGCAACAAGAAGGAAGAAATTTTATAAAGACTAGATTGTCAGTGTAATCCTAAGTATAGAACCCTACCTTCAGGATTTGATATATTTACAAAGTCTGGGTAGATTTAGACTGTCCCACTCATGTTTTTATTTAATGGCATAGAGTCACTAGATTTAAGTAAAGCAGTAGTACTAGATTTTAAAACTACAGACACAATCCAGGGTCTTTACGCTTTTAAGTAACTTGTTTTATTTACATGGGTTTATCCCCCCGCTCTTACTTTTCCTTAAAAAAAATTTTTTTAATCGTTCCACCTGGGCTGGATTCTGACTCGCAGGCATTCAGTCATAATTCCACAGATGGTAGCATCGCCCCATTGGCTCTGCAGCCAAGCACACACACTAGATGTCTGAAGCCCCTTGCTCTTACTTTTCATACAGCTGTACAGGTTTTCTTTTAAAGGTAAAAAGTGTCAAGGATCTTTAATCGTTTGTTTTAAAACTCACACATATTCAAAATGTTAGTTGTGGTTGGAGGCATACCTTCTCAATTTAACAGCAGTTAAGTTCAGCTGTTCATTATTGAAGTTAGATTTAAATAACCTAGAGTTACAAAAGTGCAAAGCCCAAGAAAGGATAACTTTGTTGCTGTTTTAAAATGCAACAGAGATTTCCCATTTTTGCTCTGTTATTTCTGTCTGCCTTGGTCAATGGTAGAGCGCCTCAGCATTTTCAGAAAGCTTTATAATATGATACAGTTTCATGTATTTTCATGTTAGTATCCTACAGGAAAATGTGCTAGTAAAAATCAATCAGGTTGCCTATTATTTTTAAATATGTTATCTATAACCAAATTATTTTCTAAAATTTACATGACAACCAGGGAAATGTGAATATTGATTGGCTTTTAGTGATATTAAGGACTTGTTAATTTTGTTTAGGTATGATAATAATGGTATTGTAGTTTTTTTTCTAAGACTATATTTTAGGGACACATTCTGAAATATTTACACATGAAAACATATGATGTTTGAGATTTGCTTAAAAATGGGAGTGGTCAGGGGCAGAGGTACAGATGAAACAAGACTGGTCATGAGTGGGATTGGGTAACGGGTGCATGGCGGTTAATTAGACTACTCTTCTTTTATATATACTTGGAATTTTTCTAAAATTAAAAAATTAAATATATCACCTAAATCTTTTTTTTCTTTTTTTTAACATCCTTATTGGAGTATAATTGTCATCTAAATCTTATACTCTGCAAGAGTTTAATTTTATCATAATTTTCCTTTAAATTCACATGTAAACTATTAAGCAAATTTGCTAACTGATTAATTGGTGGGGGGAACTGGATGATATACATTTCTAATCCCTGTTCTCTACTTTGAAACTATCAGCCTCCAATAATATCTCTGCATTTTACTACTATCATAAAAATGAGATGCCTCATGGTGGTGCAGAGATACAGTATCAATATTATATGTTGTATTAAGTTTTTAAAAATTATGTACTTATACCTTAATAAAATCAGATTTAGTTTAATTTCTTTTCGATACTGGGTCTGTGAACCTTTACCAATATGTATGGTTGCTCTATTTAACTTTTCTGTATAAAAATACTGCTCCTGAGTGAATACTCAGAAAAAAAAGTAAACTATTTAAAGTGAAAATATGATGTATAACTGAATATGATGTATAACTGTACAGCAAAGTGTGCTGTACACCTGAAACTAACACAACATTGTTAATCAACTATACTCCAATATAAAATTTTAAAAAATAAAGTGAAAATATGTGTCTTAAGGATTGAACCATTTTACAAAAGAGTTTTAAACATTTAACAGTAATCTAATTGCCCACAGATAAGCAGCTTTCGAAATTCATGGGTTTCTGACCCTCAGAACTCTATTGTTTTGACTTCATTAAATTTATCCAGTATTATAATTTTTAAAATTTGTGTTTTATGCATAGATTTCATTAGAGAAGTATGACTTTAAAAAAATCACTTGTTTCAACTGCCCATAACACCTAAAACTAAGGGCATGTTGAGATAGGATTGATTTATATCAGAGTCTTGGAACCTGACTGAGGGGACTGATTCTCTTTCTGGGTACCTGGAAAACTTCTTGATGTGACATCAGATCCTTGACCATACTGATAGCCAACAGGAGGAGAGTCCATTTCCGCATCCATTTGTGCCTGTTCTTCAGATTGCGAAATGTGGCTGGAAGAATCAGATGTTCGTGCTTCTCGTTTGCTTGACTTATAATGAGCCATTTCAGAAGGCTGTGACAACCTCAAATGTTTGGATTTTTTAATGGAATCTTTCCTTTGTTCATGTTTGGCCAGAGGCTGTTGAGTATTCCTTTGGGAGGCTGGATGGTAATTATACTTACTCCAAGATTTCCCACTTATACCTGTTCCTTGATCTGGGCTTAGGTGAGAATGTGGAGAACTGCTTTCATCTTGCCAGCCGCCACTATAAAAAGAGGAGCGTTCTATACCATCAGAACTGGCATTTTTATCCGAAAGGCTGAAATAGCGATCCTTTTCTTTTTCACTAATGTCTAATGAAGATTTAATAAAGGTCTTACATACACTGATGACATCAGTCATTTGAAGGAAGCTAGCAGCGGACATCACTTCTATGACATTCTGACCTGTGAGAGAGAGCTTGCCGGAATAGACAAAGTCCAGGATAACTGTAAAAGTGTCAGGGGAGAAAGCCTGAAATGTCGCTGTGGTTGGCTGACTTGTCTCCTTGGAGTTCTGGGAAAGAAGCATTTTAAAGTAGCCGCTACTAGCAAATAATACATTTCGATGGGCTTTAAAGACCTTTCCTTCAACCAGAATACTGCAGTCACAAAATACATCCTGCCTGCGCTGCTCATTCAGTTGTTGCAGGAGGTGAGACTGATGAGAGGAGATCTCCATTCTAAAGAGGAAAAGAAACAGTGATTACCAAAATCGGAGTAACACTGCTTCTCTGAGTCAAGTAAAATGACAGTCAGAAACCTCTGTCCTTTTTCCATTAAAAACACTTTCTCCATAGAGAATATCGTCTCCAAGACACAGAAGATAATGGGTTTCAGGATATCATGTAAGACTCTACTCTTAGTTAGTTATTAGATTTTTAGACAATTATTTGTTCAGTCACCAAACCTGATTGAGCATCTTCTATAAATCAGGCCTTCTGCTATATATGGTGAACTAAACAGGCTTGATTCTTGCCTCCGTGTAGTTTTTAATCTAGACGGGTACCAGCTTGAAACAAATACTCATATGAAGTTATAAATGACAAGTTAAGTGCTAAGACAGAAGGAGCGTGCTCTTAGTATAAAAAGGTGAACTAGTTTAGATTGGGATGGAGAGGGTTAGGGAATACCTCTCCAAGAAGTCACATTTAAGCTGAGACCTCAAAGGTGACTAGGAATTAGCCAGGTGAAGAATGAAGGGAGAAGATTTCTGATTCCAGCAAAATGGTGGTCTAGAAAGTGCTGAAACTTTGCTGTCACAAATCTCTAGAGATGCTGGCTAAAATATAGCCAAGACTTTAAACTGTATGGCTGAGCTGCTGGGGCAGCAACGTGGGCTCCAGTTTTTATCAGTAACAGAAATTGGAACTCTCTAAGGATTCAACCGTAATGAAAAAGGACTAGTAAACTTTGCCCCGAAGTCCAGGGAAAAGGCAAAGAAAGTTTGTCTTTGCAGGGCCTTAGTTGGGAAGAAAAAAATCCCTAGGTGAGACATCAAACGCAAGGTTGTGCTTTGTGAGGTTCTGGAGTCCAAATTTATTTTACCTGCTTGGTGTGGGAAACCTCAAACTGAAAAATTAACATGAGAATTAGTCCTGGGCTGGTGGTGTCTGTGGGGACACCTTGCAGAAGCAAATGCCAAACTGCTCAGGAGGGAAGCTCTCAGAGCTTCCAGGTGGGAAATAAGCTCTGCTTAAACTGAACTCAGTCATTCCCATCTCTGTACAGAGTGGACACTTCCTATATTGTACCACCATGATGTCTAATATGGCCTATCTTAAAAACTCCCCTTGATTTCACGTCTATTTCTGGCTACTACTCCATTTCTCTGCTCCCTTTACACAGAGTTCATTGAAAGAGTTTTTTGTCTTGGTTTTTTCATTTGCTATCTTCACTTCTCCCATTCTAAATCAGGTTTCCATCCCCATCCATCAAAACCCATTTTTTGAAGATCATTAGTTGCATGTTGACAACCTGCATGTTGTCAAATCCAATGGTCACTTCTTTGTCCTCATTTTACTGACACAGTGGATCACTCTTTTCATCCTGAAACACTTGTTGCACTTACTTGGCTGCCAGGACACCACTCCTTCATGGTTCTTCTATTGCTCACTCCTTAGTCTCCTCTCCTGGCTCTTCCTTGTCTAATCTCTAAGTTTTTTGGGATTCAGGACATGCTACCCCCCAAGATGGCACCTTGGCATATTGAATATTGTGAACTGAAGGAGTCTGAGTAAACAGCAGAAGCAGGAAGGTCACTCTGACACCCCCTCCCTTTTCCGCTGCAACAGATCACAAAACCCTCAGGTGAGAGGTGTCCACCCTACACCCAGAGGAAAGGAGCCTCCTTATCTCAGAAGACAAAGGGACGCTGAGAAGACTCTGAACAAACAGGCTTTGCTGGGTGTGCCCCAGTTTTCTAACCTTACCTCTTACTCCTTATCCTACCACATTCTTCCACGACTCTCCACTCTTCACCAAGCCTAGCATAAAAATACTCAGGTCTGTCTCTTCGGGCCTTCATTTCCTTATGAAGCCTTCTGTGTCATGTAAAATTTATATTGAGAAAATATGTATGCATTTCTCCTGCTATTCTGTTAGTTTGATTTTCAGACACAGGCCGGAAGAAGGTCAAGGAAAATTTTTTCTCCCCTACAGCTGGAATGTCCCAGGCCTCAGGGCTCAGACCTCTCCTCTACTTACATCATTCCCTAGGTGAGCCCATCCAGTCTCATAGCTTTAAATACCATTTTACATATCTAGCCCCTGACCTCTTCCCTGAGCCTCAGACTCAAATTGTCTGTTTATCTGCATCTCCACTTAGATGTTTAACAGGCATCCTGAGCTCAACAGAGCCCAAGCCACTCTTCATTCATCCTCATCTTAAACCTGCCTTTCCTACAGTCCTATCCGTCTCAGGAAATGGTAACTCCATTCCACTTATTTAGACCAAAAACATGAAGAGTCATCTTTGACTGTGTGTTGTCAGCTTTACCTTCAAAACAAATCCAAAATCCTACCACTTCTGTGCTACTGCTGTTACCACTTCACTCCATCACCTATTATCAACAGCCTCCTAATTAGTCTCCTTGCAACTTCAGTCTAGTCTGAATACAGCAGCCATGGTAATGCTTCTGAAACACGAGTGAAATCGTGTTACCCCTCTGCACAAAACCCTCCAAAGAAAGGTTCCCCACCCAACCCCAAAGTTCTTCTCATGACCTACACCATCTGCATCCTGCCCCTCCTGGTACCTCTCTGCCCGCATCTCTTCTGCTCTACCCCTCACACACTGCATTCCAGCTCCAAAGACCTCTGCTTGTTCCCAAACATCCAAGGCATGTCCCTGTCATGCAGCCTTGTACTTGCTATGCCTTCTGCTTGGAAATGCTTCCTCCAGATACACACATAGCTCACATTCTCACATTTTCTAGGTCTCTGCTCAAAGGTCACCTTATCCTTTACCATTTCCTTTACCATTAGCCAGGTGAAGACTGAAGGGAGAAGATTCTTCTCCCTTTACCATTCTTTTTTAAATAAATAAATAATTAATTAAAATAAATTAATTTAGATAAAGGCTTTCCTTTACCATTCTTTTTAAATTAATTAATTAGTTAATTTTTGGCTGCGTTGGGTCTTCGTTGCAGTGCGTGGGCTTTCTCTAGTTGAGGCAAGTGGGGGCTACTCTTCGTTGCAGTGCGCAGGCTTATTGCAGTGGCTTCTCTTGTTGTGGAGCACGGGCTCTAGAGCGCAGGCTCAGTAGTTATGGTGCACGCGCTTAGTTGCTCCGTGGCATGTGGGATCTTCCCAGACCAGGGCTCAAACCCGTGTCCCCTGCATTGGCAGGTGGATTCTTAACCACTGCACCACCAGGGAAGCCTCCTTTACCGTAAGCACCTCCTCCCACTCTCCGTCCCCTTACTCGTTTACTCTTTGTTTTCTCCTACTAGAATTTAAGGTCCAAGAGAGCAGAGTTTGCCTGTTTTGTTTACTTATATATTCCCAGCTCCTTGAACAGCACTTGAGCAAACAATAGCTGCTCAATCAATGCTGTTAAATGAATGAGTCAAAAATATTAAAAGGGGCCTCCCTGGTGGCGCAGTGGTTGAGAGTCCGCCTGCTGATGCAGGGGATACGGGTTCGTGCCCCGGTCTGGGAGGATCCCATATGCCGCGGAGCGGCTGGGCCCGTGAGCCATGGCCGCTGAGCCTGCGCATCCGGAGCCTGTGCTCCGCAACGGGAGAGGCCACAACAGTGAGAGGCCCGCGTACCGCAAAAAAAAAAAAAAAAAAAAAAAAAAAAAAAAAAAAAAAAAATATTAAAAGACACAAGGAAATTGTTCTTTATAAAGAAGAATCAGCAGGCATAACAAGCAGGGAATTAGAACCCCAAGAATTTGAGAAAAATAGTACAAAAATCTAATAGGCTATTAAATAAGTATGTTTAAAATGATCAAAGATAAAAGGTGATGCAGACTAGCACATAGTTATGAGCACAGACACTAGAACCAGGTAGCTTGATTGGAATTCTTGCTCTATCACTTAACTAGCTGTGTGAACCTGGGCAATGTATTTAACCTTTGTATTGCTGTTTCCTTATCTGTAAAGTGGAACCAAAAATAGCACTTATTTCATAGGATTATTGTGAGGATTGAATGAGTTGATGTACATATACCACTCAAAACAGTGTTTGGCAGGTAGTAAGTACTTCACAAATTTTAGCTATTCTCCTTTTATTATTATTATCCATAAGAAAAGGGAAAAAAAAGAAGAGGTAGGTTTGAAGAGGAATCAAATGAATTTAATATATGAAAAATGTAAGTAATGAAATTAAAACACCTCATGCTGCAAGATGAGTGCCCCATCTGCAGTCTCATGTCCATATTCCTGGCAGGAAGAAGACAAAAAGACAAAGGCAATTACCAGCCCAGTCTACCTTCTTTTTTATCAGGAAAAAAAAATAGTTCTTCCAGATGCCACATCCAGGGGACTGACACTTGCAACTCAATGGCCAGAATCATGTCACCTACTTTTTAGGTGTGCACTCCCACTAATGGTATATATCAATTTCTACTTCTCAATTTTTGCCAACACTTAATATTATCAGATTTTAAATTTTGCCAATCTTATGGATATGCAATGGTATGCTATTGCTTTTATTTGTATGGACTGAAGAACTTTTAATGTTTGTTGACCATGATTAAGTGAATTTCCTTGCTCATTACAATGTTGTCAAGTAACACTGAATAACAGCTAACCACAAAAACAATGTTATACAATAGTATTTATTTAGCTTAGTGCCTTTGGGTTGGATGGGGCAGCTTGTCTAAAGTGGCTGTGTTATTACATGGTCTTACATCTTCCTCCTGGGACTAGTAGGCCAGCCCGGACAATTTCCTCTCATGACTATGGCTGAAGTATAAAAGCCCAAGTGGAAATACATGAGGTCTCTTAAGGCTTAGGCTTGTAACTGCCACACTGTCACATATTCTAATAGACCAAAGCAAATCACATGGCCAAAAGGGGAGAAATATCCTCTGGTCTGTTAGTGAGAAGAACTGCAAAGTCATACAACAAAGAGTGTGAATGTTGGTAGGCGGTGATGAACTGGGGCCAATAATGCTATCTACACAATATCCTTTCTTATTTGTAAAACTGAATTATCTTTTTCTTATTGATTTATAGGTATCCTTTATATATCCAACATACTAATCCTTTATCAGTTATATGCCTTGCAGATATCTTCTCTCATCTGTGGTTTGTCTTTTTAACTCCATTAAAGGTAGCTTTCATTAAAAAGCAGCTTTCAGTTTTAATAGTCAATTTATCAATCAAAGTGTTTTCTCTATCTTGTTTAAGAAATCACTATTTCAAGGACATAAAGATATTTTTTAAAGTTCTGTTTTTCACTTTTAGGGCTTTAATCTACTATTGATTTTGCATACGGTATTCTAATTTTTTTTCGTATAGATAATCAATCTTTCTGGCACTGCTTATTGAACAGCAAATCCTTTCCCCACTAATCTGTAATGCTACCTCTGTTATTCATCTAGTTTCCATAAATTCATGGATTTCTGAACTGTCTGTTCAGTTTAATTTGACTATCTCTCTGTACCAATACGTCACAGCTTTTTTGCTTGTTTATTTTTTTTGCGGTACGCGGGCCTCTCTCACTGTTGTGGCCTCTCCCGTTGCGGAGCACAGGCTCCAGACGCGCAAGCTCAGCGGCCATGGCTCGCGGGCCCAGCCGCTCCACGGCATGTGGGATCTTCCCGGACCGGCGCACGAACCCGTGTCCCCTGCATTGGCAGGCGGACTCTCAACCACTGCACCACCAGGGAAGCCCCACGTCACAGCTTTAATTACTAAATCTCTAAAATGAGTTCCCCCACCTAGGTCTTCTTCAAATAACATTAAAAAAAAAAAAAACTCTGGGGACTTCCCTGGTGGTCCAGTGGGTAAGACTCCATGCTCCCAATTCAGGGGGCCCAGCTTTGATCTCTGGTCAGGGAACTAGATGCTGCATGCATGCCACAACTAAGAGTTCACATGCTGCAACTGAAGATCCCGCACACTGCAACGAAGATCCCGTGTGCTGCAGCTAAGACCCAGTGCAGGCAAAATAAATAAATAAATATTTTTTTAAAATTCTGAAAAAAAAAATTATTGATTGTCTCTTTGTTCTTCTATATAAAAATTAGGATAAGCTTAGAAGTTTCACTTAAAAAATATCCTATAGGGATTTTTTTTTCTGGAATTTATAGATTATGGGAGAACTCACATCTTTATAATATTGAGTCTTATCATCCATGAATATGGTATAATTCGCCACTCAGTTAGGTCTTCTTTCATATTCTTCAGTTATGTTTCCTTATTTTCTTTAAGATCTTGCATGTTTTTTGTTAGATTTATTTCTGTTTCTTATAGGTTTTATTGCTATACTGAATGGGATAGCAGGCTTTGTCAGCTGAATGGAAATGCTGCTAAAATTTTACCATTAAGAATGATATTTAGGGACTTCCCTGGTGGCGCAGTTGTTAAGAATCCGCCTGCCAATGGAGGGGACACGGGTTCAATTCCTGGTCCAGGAAGATCCCACATGCTGCAGAGCGACTAAGCCCATGTGCCACAACTAATGAGCCTGTGTGCCACAACTACTGAAGCCTGCATGCCTAGAGCCTGTGCTCCACAACAAGAGAAGCTACCACAGTGAGAAGCCTGTGCACCACAACGAAGAGTAGCCCCCACTCACCGCAACTAGAGAAAGCCCGTGCGTAGCAACGAAGACCCAATGTGGCCAAAAATAAATAAATTTAAAAAATTAATTAATTTTTAAAACGATTTATTTATTTATTATTTATTTATTTTTGGCTGCGTCGGGTCTTCATTGCGGCACTTGGGACCTTCGTTGAGGCATGCGGGCTCTTCGTCGTGATGCGTGGGCTTCTCTCTAGTTGCCGCATACGGGCTTCTCCCTAGTTGTTGTGTGCGGGTTTTCTCTCTCTAGTTGTGTTGCGCGGGCTCCAGGGCACGTGGGCTCTGTAGTTTGCGGCATGCGGGTTCTCTCGTTGAGGCACGTGAGCTCAGTAGTTGTGACATGCAGGCTTAGTTGCCTTGTGGCATGTGGGATCTTAGTTCCCTGACCAGGGATGGAACCCCCGTCCCCTGCATTGTAAGGCAGATTCTTTGCCACTGGACCACCAGGGAAGTCCTGAAGCTGTAGCTATTTAAAAGCTGTTACTCTAATTGTTTCAGTGGACGCCTTTGTTTACCAGTCTGTCATGTAATTTCCCTTCTGTTTATTCATTATTCTATTCCTACTACTCCCCCTACTCACTCAGTTCCTTTTTCTGGTAATAACTCCTCAACTTTTCTTAAGAGGATCACCGCTTCACTTCTTTGGTTCTTATGGTTTGGGAGATATTGACTCAACTCATCACTCCAGAGGTCAACTTGTGACCTAGACCTGGCAAATCAGAGCACTGCATTCCCATGGCCAGTTACTGGTCTGGGGATGGACACGTCAAACAAGGCCAGAAAAAGAGGTTCAATCAAAGCAAATCTTAGCATTTTTTACTGGAGCAACCAGAAAAGAAGACCATTCTTATGAGGATGTGAGCCTGGAGCTATAGTAGATTTTCTGCCACCATGAGGAGAGAGCCTACATGAGAAAGGACCAACACTGAGGAAAGCAGAGCAAAGAAACAGAAAGGCCAGATCCTATCAACATCATTTTTCCCTAGACCAGAGGTGTTTGGGCTGTGCAGCACGGCATGTGGGATCTTAGTTCCCCAACCAGGAAGAACCTGCATCCCCTGCATTGGAAGTGTGGAGTCTTAACCACTGGACCGCCAGGGAAGTCCCGGTCATTCATTTCTATAAAGGGTCAGATAGGAAATATTTTAGGGTTTGTGGGTGTGAGAATGTGATGTATAATAAATATATATTTTGGAGTTTGTCCATGGTTCCTGGCTCACAGCTCCCCAAAACCCTTGGAATTTCCTAAGCAGTAAGAGCAATAGGAACATCTTTTGTTATAATATTTGGTCTCTTGTCCTCAGTTCCTGAAATCGCATCAGAGCCATAAAGGTGAAATGGACATCTTATTATTATGAAAAGCCCCTTTCAACCATAACTGAGTTTATGTTAATAAGGTGACTTTCAGAAGTCCCCTAAAGATTGGAGGAGGTTGCCAGGGAAACCAATCAGTGGATTAGATTAATTAGATCAGAGGGTTGGAACTTACAGTCTCACCTCATGACCTCTGGAGAGAGAGGCTGGAGGTTGAATCAATCACCAATGGCCAATGATTTAATCAATTGTGCCTATGTAATGAAGCCTCCATAAAAACCCAAAAAGACAGGGTTCTGAGCTTCCAGGTTGGTGAAAGAGAACTCATCCACTTGCCAGCCCTAAACTCCACAGGGACAGAAGCTCCTGGATTCAGCATCTTGCCCTATCCAGCTGTTGATTCATATCCTTTAATACACTTTGTAATGAACCAGTAGTCTAGTAAGTAAACTGGTTTCCTGCGTTCTGTAAGCCACTCCAGCAAATTAATCAAGGAGGGGGTCCTGGGAACCTTTATAACCAGTTGGTCAGACGCACAGGTGACAACCTGACTTGTGACTGGCATTTGAAATGGAGGCAGTCTTGTGGGATTGAGCTCTTAACCTATGCAATCTGATGCTATCTCCAGGTAGATAGTACCAGAATTGAGTTGAGTTAGTGTTGGGAGAATTGCTTGGTTTGGGGGAAAAACCCACACATCGTAGTGGGCCATAGATCTCTCTCACAACTACTCAACTTCACCACTATATTGCTCAAGTCAGAGCACAAAAGCATCTAGACAATATGAGAAGGAATGGGCATGGTTGTGTTCCAATAAACCTTTATTTACAAAACCAGACACAGGCTCCCCAGCCCTAGACCCAGTCATGGCTTAGGCTATATCTATCCTTGGACTTTTCAGTTACTTGAGCCAATAAATGTCCTTTTCCTTAAGCCAATTGGAGTTGGCTTTCCTTTTAACTTGTAACTAAAGAATCCCAATTTATGTTATATCTGAAGATTCTGAATTCTTTGGTAACTTTCATCTAACTATTAGTGCAACTTTTGTTTAAAATCCATTCTTAATCCGGAAAGGAATCAAAGTTGGCTTCACAGAGGAAAGATTAATTGATGTCCAAGTCATTGCCAGTTCTTTTTCAGACATAAAAGTGTTACATAAACACAAATTCTATTCTTAAAAGATTTAATGAAAAGTTAATTCCTTGGGGGGGAAACAGATTTTCTTTTTCAGTTTAAGTTTCCATAAGAATGTGCTTTCCAGGCAATTTGTAGACATTTGAAGTGAGCATCAGTATTGTTAAGAGTTGCAAACTGCAGTCATTTTGTACAAATTTAAACAGGCTCCTTACTGAGAGTTGATAGGGAGTGGGGGGATGTTAACAGTGAAAATAAAGTGGAAAATTATCTTCTCCTGACTGCAGAGACTTGAGCACTGCCTTTGACAAGCAGAAGAAACAACAGAGGACCTCTGAAAAGGCTGAGAGCTGTGGGGAATGACTTCAGCAACGGACTGTGTCAAAGGGCAGTCACACAACTCTTCCCTAATGTGAAATACCCCAAGTTGGCAGCTGAATTCCTAGTGCTATATACTCTTGAAAATATAATTTCAAGATAGGATTGAGAGTGAGTTCCAGGGGCTTAATGAAAAGACTCCAATAAATAAAAGGGAAAAGGCAATTCACACACACATACACACACACACACACACACACACATCTAGGTAACACACATATGGCAGGGAGGAGAAAGAACAGTCAAGGATGACTCCAAGCTTTACGGCCTGAGTACTGGCAGAAGGGACTTGCCATTTGTTGAAATGGGAAAGACTGGGAGAGAAACAGGTTGTAGGGGCTGGTATCTGGAGCTCAATTTTGGACATATTAAGTTTAACATGTCCTGTTATTTATCCAATAAGAAATAAAGAGTGGGCAGCTGGATATATGAGTAGCGTTAAGGAAATAGGTCCAGGCTGGGGATATAAAATTGGGAATCGTCAGCATACAGACGGTATTTACAGTCATGAGATTAGATGTGATTACGAAAGGAGGAGGCTACATAGAACAGAGACGAGTCCGTGGCACTCCAACATTTAGAGAACAGAGAGATGAAGAGGACCAAGAAAAGATACCTGAGAGGAAAGCCAGAAAGATAGGAAGAAACATCCTGGAGGTGAAGAAAGTGTTCCAGGGAAGAAGGGGTGATCAACTCTGTTAGTTTTGGTAAGATGAGAACTAAGAGTTGACCACTGGGATTTATCAGTGGGGTGTGTGTGTGTGTGTGTGTGTGTGTGTGTGTGTGTGTGTTAGGGTGGGTTTAAGGGAGAATGGAATGAGAGAAACAAGCACACACAACTCTTTTCAAAGAGTTTTGCTGTAAAGGGAAAGAGAATAAGGGAGGAAAGTGGGCTCAAGGCTGAAGAAGGATCTGAGTATTTTAGAAAGAAAAAAAATAACTGAAGAAATAAACTTCCAGATGAAGCAGGAAGGGATTGAGAACACATTAAAATGGTTACTATTAGAAAGGATTAGTGAGGGGTGGGAGAAGAGGGTACCCTCTTTGCAACAGGAAGAGAGAGTGAAAAAATGTACAGATATCTAAAGAGAAGGAGGTGACATGGGAGCTCATTACAGATGCCTTTGATCTCTAAAATATCACTATTTGTGAAAATGAGGAGGATGGGGGAAATGTGGTAGAATTACAGTAGTTAAATGTAAAAATGTAGAGCTGATTTTTAATCTACTCTGATTTATACTTCTCACTCAAATCACAAGATTAAAGTAGCACAACATAAGCTGAGCTTAAACCATAGTAGATACTCAATAAATATTCAGTGGATTTGTACTGGTGAAACTGTTTCATTGCTAGACTATAGCAATTGACAGGCAGGAGAAGTTGCCATTTTTCCTTAACCTACCCATCTATGGCTGAATATGTTTGTTTTTTGCTCGTCAGGAAGCAGGGCTTTCATAACTAAGGCAACAGATTTTCGTTTCCGTACTGATCATTTTTACCTATTGCTTACCTATTTAAGCCAAACAACTGTCCTTTTGTATTCTGCTCTGTTCTGATGGGTAGCGTCTGGGGCTGAGAGTCTGCAACTTCATGACCCAGGATCTTTCATCAGTTAACTTTCTGTAGGATAATGCTAAATGGGTCATAATGGATACCAGAAGACCAGGGGAAGAGAGAAATTTCCAGCTTCTAGCTCTCACAGTGGCTGGTGTTTGTTGTAATAGTAGCAAGATGGGAGGATTCTGGACAGCAGCTCAGGCAGACGCAGAAGTTTTTTGGTGGTTCCAATTCTGATCGAGGTGGCAACTCTTCAGCAGATCTAACACTGTGTCTCCAAAGGTCCAGCAAGCAGTGTATGCTTGTGGGCTCAGCTTTAAGGGCTGGTGAACTCTAAGCCCTTATGATTAGCAGCTCGTCACCTCTGAGTATCATTTCCTTCTTTCTTTTTGTTCCTCTAGACCCCATCCTCATTTGTGCTCTTCTAGGCCTTCCCACACCCTTGTATTGGGTTGGCCAAAAAGTTCATTTGGGTTTTTCCGTAACATGCTATGGAAAATAATTTCGTGTATTATATTATCTCTGTCTGGAATATCTAGAATGACTCCCATTTTCTGGATAGGACTATATAATCTTGGCGACAGAAAAGGTTCCGGGAAATAGACCCTCTAAGCTTGAACAGAGTGATGGCCTTACTGCCAATGGAAAATGGAGATGTAGTAGCACTATGATTACCTACCTACCTTATCACCTGTGTTTGCTTAGGATGAAGTCCTATTGAAGGTAACGCTTTGGGAGATGAAGTGTAATTGCTGCCTTTCCTCAGCTCATACATATGGTTCTAAAGTGAGTTCCCTACAACAAGTTGACTGAGGAAGAAAAAGTTAAGGCCAATTTACAGATGGTTTTGCACAATATGCCGGCATCAGCTGGAAGTGGACAGTTGAAACATCACAAATCCCATCAGGAGTGTCCCTGAAAGTTTTTGGGAAGGAAAATCTCCCCAGTGAGCGTCTGGTTGCCCACTCTGCATAGAGAAAGAGATAGACACAGGTATAGATTTTACCCTGATTCATAGACAATAGCTAACAAGTTGGCCAAAGAGTTAAGGATTTAGAAAGAACCAGACAGAAGAACTGGTGACCAAAAGGCATGTGGGGGGGAAGAGGCAGGTGGAAATACCTCTTGGAATGGCCACAGGGTAAGAGACGTTAGTGCCTCACGTGAATGCTTAATAAAGGGTACCCATTGCAGAGGAGGCTCTCAGAAATCAGGTAGACAAGATGACCTGTTGTGTGGATGTCAGGCAGCCTCTTTCCCTAGCCACCATGAAGCTTGCTGCATACTCCATCACCCAGAAGCAGCTTAACTGATAAAATGGTGGAATAACCAACTGAATATTCCATTATGGCCCCGTAAGAGAGATGATACCCTGAGAGATCGGGGTGCTATCCAAATGGATGTGGTATATAATTTTAGCCACTGACCAATATAGGTGCTATTATTTCCATAACTAGAATACTCACTTCTAGAAATCAAGGGATGAAAGTGGCAGTGCCTCCTTTCACTTTTACCTCTAATAGCCCACTTACAGAATTCTTGCTTTCTGTCCCTGCAGAGGTCTTATCTCTCAAAATAGGAATGTTGCCACCAGGGAAACATTGCATGCTTCCACTAAATTTGATCATGACTGACCTAAAAGAAGAATGAACGTCACCCATTTTGGGGAAACGATGATGGTGTCCTTGTTTGTATGAAGGATAGTTGCATACTGGAAAGCAGACTCGTGTACTTGTTTAGAATTTTAAATATGGGAAGAGTGGTATATGTGGATGCCATGTAGCCAGAGAGGGTGGACTATATTGGTCATTTACCTGTTGTCTCTCAGTTCAACACCTGCCATGCTCGACTCTACTCTTTACTGATGTAACTGGAATTCTGCAAATGACATTTCCCAGGCTTCCATCCTTGCAGCTGGCTTCCTGTTAGAGCCTATCAGTAGGAGGCGCCAACAGGAGATCAGTAAAAGGAAAAATGTTTCCTGCTTTGGGCGGTGAAAATGCAGCAATTTCTGGTGGCTGCTGGCTGTTGGCTGTTGGCGTAGCGGCAGCAGGAGCAGGTGATTCTGGACTCCAGTAGACTTTTCAGCCTTTGGACTTTCCCTCTCTGATAGAAGTGGTACCTCTCTGGCAGATCCAGAATGACTGTGACAGCAACTCCAACTGCACAGCAGCCAGCACAAACTTGAGAGCTCCAGCTCAGGGGCACAGCGGCTTCTGATCCATGACTGGAATTCTTTTTGTTGTTGTTTTTAAAGATTTATTTATTTAATTTATTTTGGCTGCTCCAGGTCTTAGTTGCAGTATGCAGACTTCTTAGTTGCAGCATGTGGACTCTTAGTTGCAGCATGCATGTGGGATCTAGTTCCCTGACCAGCGATCGAACCGGGGCCCCCTGCATTGGGAGCGTAGAGTCTCACCCACTGGACCACCAGGGAAGTCCCTATGACTGAAGTTCTTCTAGCTCCCCTGGCCCCTTTTTTTCCTTTTGCTATTCCAGCCCTTCTTAAACTTTTGGAAGCAATTTCATATATTAAATTTCTTCTCTTTGAAATACCCAGAGTGGTTTCTGTTTCCCCGAGGAGACCCTGACTGATAACATTTCTAGTCCCTAAAACAGATAAATCTAAAAAAAGGATCTATCCTGAGACTTGCCCTTCTGGACAAATGATATAATCTTCCCTCTCAGCTTCTCTCTTAACTTTTACTTCTTACAAACAACCATAGTCAATAGAAACTGCATTTATTTTGTTGTTGTTATTGTTGGTGCATTGTTTTCTGTCATTAACTTATTTAAGCAAAAATTTAAACACTCACCAAAGTAAAGCAGATAATATATAGAATACTTGTGTATTTATTACCCAGCTTTAACACTGATCGATTTTGCTAATTTTGTGTCTTGTATCTGCCTCCACTTTCCACCCAGAATATTTTAAAATAAAATCGCAGGCATCAAATCATTTCACCCATAATATTTCCTGTGTACTTTTTACATGAGCCTCCTTCCATTTCTGTAATTACAGTTGGACCTCTGTTATCCTTTCCCTGCACAGGACCCCTTTCTCTTCCTCAGCATAGGAGTCTTCTTTTTCTCTTGGGAACTGCCTTCCAAAATTTGGTGATGCTGTTCATCCGTTTGCCTCCCTGACTCTATGGACATATGAACTAGACTCGTCAGTCTGAGTGTGTTATGGAAGCTAGAGAATAAAGGTCTCACTACACAAGGGCATGGGCCTTAAGGATCACATTAACCTAGAACTGCAAAAAGTTACCTTCAACAACTGGGAAAGCCCACATAAGAATTATGCTAACACAGAAGAAAACTAGATAAAACTGTTTCAGAGAGAGTCCTGATGATATTATTTTAATACCTGAATCCAGCTGTGCCTAAAACCAATGCTCCTTCTGGATTTTTAGTTATGTGAGCCAATAAATTTCCTTTTCTGCTTAAATTTAAGTTGGATTTCTATCATGTGTGACCAAGAGTCATTTATTACTAATTTGTAACACTCTCCAAGCCTGAAGCGATAGCCCATTCAAGAATACTCTATTTAGCAGGGAGAACATATTTCTATAAATGGGAATGTTAATAGAGTCAGTGCAATTAAGGTCATCATATCACTAAAGCATAGTTTCTGGTGTTGCTATTTTGCAGTTATTTTTTCCCTTCATACTCCCTGAAATCCCGGTATGCTTCCAGGCAAAGTTTCTTCCAACTTTGTTCATTCAGGTAGTTGTGAGTCATTTCTTCTCAGGCTACAGTAATTCCTATGATAGCTTTCATGATGTCAGAAGTCTTCCACCAATCTCTAATTAACAGCTGATCAGTTTTTTAAAAGTGTTTCCCTGGTTTGAACCACTGTAAAGTATCGATTTTAACATGTAAAGTAGTATTTTTGTTTAGTACTCTTTTTTTTTTTTTTTTGGCAGTATGTGGGCCTCTCACTGTTGTGGCCTCCCCCGTTGCGGAGCACAGGCTCCGGACGCACAGGCTCAGCGCCCATGGCTCACGGGCCCAGACGCTCCGCAGCATGTGGGATCCTCCCGGACCGGGGCACGAACCTGCATCCCCTGCATCGGCAGGCAGACTCTCAACCACTGCGCCACCAGGGAAGACCTTGTTTAGTACTCTTATGGTAACTTTAGCTTTAACATTGGTGATAAGTTATTACGGGTCAAAATCATTTGGCAGAACATGAAATAATGACAGAAATTGAGACTGTGGCATAGAAACACAAATAGATTAGTGAGGCCTCTCAAACTCAGGAACACACCATCTGCTAAATCAGCTCTCTTTAGCGCTAACTGTATTGACTGGCTGAGCGGTTATTTTTTAAATGCATTAACCACAATTCAGTACTGTTTCAAATTTATAAATATGAACATATACGGAGATGAAAAGCACTATAATAAATTAGTGCTCAAGGAGTTACGTCTATAATGAAATTTCTTTCATGTTTAAAATAATCTAGGTTCTAGCTAATAGTAGGCTTTGAAATCCCAAACTTCACAGAAATTATTTCATAAAAAAGACTAAAGCAGTTGGCTAGAGATTGGGGCCTTCACATTCTCATTATAGGCCCAAAGATCCAGCTTTTGCTGAATCCTTATATGCCCAAGTCTCTGGAATACAGACAAACCAGGGATACTATGCTAACAGAGGTAGAATATACTCAAGGTTATATCATACAATTGTCAAAACAGGACATCTGGAAATATTGCTAAAGAAGCATAAAATCAATACCCAATTTTTTACTATCATATCCTATCAGTTAAAATCTAATAATTCCTCTATTCTAATCTGAAGCACAGTAGTAGGTCATGACTTTACAATTTTTTGCTATTATAAATAATGCTGCAATGAGTACCTTTGCACACAGATCCTTGAGCACTTGTGAAATAATCTGATTCCTAGAAGTAGAGTTGCTTAGTGAGTACAGACAGATTACCTTCCCAAAACACTATATCAATTTAAATGTTTACCAACATGAAATGACAGTGCCCTTTTCCCCCAACACTTTCATTAACTCTGGATATTATCTCTTTAAAATGCTTCCCTTCTACCCTTAGGGAAAAATACCAGGGAAATATCAATACTATTATTTAACATTGTCCTGGAATTATGAGCCAATGAATTAGGCAATATAATTAAAATATGAATATTGGAAAAGATGAAATGGTTATTGTTATTGCAGATATTATATATCTTTAAATGCAAAAGTAAAATTAGAAAACTATTTTCTAAAGTAAAATTCTGGGCTTCCCTGGTGGTGCAGTGGTTAAGAATCCGCCTGCCAATACAGGGGACACGGGTTCAAGCCCTGGTCCGGGAAGATCCCACATGCCGCGGAGCAATTAAGCCCTTGTGCCACAACTACTGAGCCTGCGCTCTAGAGCCCGTGTGCCACAACTACTGAGCCCATGAGCCACAACTACTGAAGCCCCCGCGCCAAGAGTTTGTGCTCTGCAACAAGAGAAGCCCCCACAATGAGAAGCCCACGCACCACAATGAAGAGTAGCCCCCGCTCTCCGCAACTAGAGAAAGCCCATGCACAGCAACGAAGACCCAATGCAGCCAAAAATAAATAAAAATTTAAAAATAAATAAAAAAAATAAAGTAAAATTCTTGGGCTTTTGTCATATTGGAGTAACTGGTACTAGATTTGGCCTTCTGCTATAAACAATTAGAAAACTGGACAAAATACATGAAAAAATTGTCTTCGGACGATGAAAACAGGGCAAGTGAGACTGTGATCTCCAAGAAAAGGAATCAAATGAGGCAGCCTATTATCACTTTGGCTTTCTGGATTTTGATACAGGGAGGGGAAATCAAACTGGATTGAATAGACAGAGGTGGTGTTCAAGAAGGCTGAGGTGCCTGGCAGTTGTGGGGCAAAGCACCAGAGGAAGCAACTACACAGGCAAAGAGATCAATAAATCTGCACAGGAGTATTCTAGAGTCTGTGCTGAACACTAATCTACAAATGTGTAAGGTTAAACTACAAGAGTTCAGCTGAAAAACAACTGGGGAACTGTGAGCAGAAAAATCCCCAGAGGTCACACAGGGTTAAGAGACAATTAAGTTTTGACCAGTCAGGATAAAGATTCTTCGCTGAACGCTTAGGGCATTTACTAGAGACCCCAGAGGAGAAACACCTTAGTAGAAGGACTAACCTAACTCAACAGTAAAGATGACTCTAGAACTGCCCTGAAGTTCAAAAACAAGCTTCAAAATCATCAAGCTGATTCATCTGCAACTTAACTAACAAATAAACCAAAATTCAAAAGTCTTTGAAGGAAAACAACAAAATTCAGATACTCAAAAACATATAATTACAATGTTCACCATTCCATCAAAAATCACTAGACATGTGAAAAAGCAAAAAAAGTCACCTTAAAATCAGAAGAAAAATTGGTCAATGGAAACGGATCCAGGAATGAAAGAGATGCTAGACTTAGTAAACAAGGATGTAAAAAAGAGTTAATATACTTAATAAAATTTTGTATTTGAAAATTTTAGGGCTTCCCTGGTGGTGCAGTGGTTGAGAGTCCGCCTGCCGATGCAGGGGACACGGGTTCATGCCACAGTCTGGGAAGATCCCACATGCTGTGGAGTGGCTGGGCCCGCGAGCCATGGCTGCTGAGCCTGCGCGTCCGGAGCCTGTGCTCCGCAACGGGAGAGGCCACAACAGTGAGAGGCCCACATACCGCAAAAAAAAAAAAAAAAAAAAAAATTTATATTTAAGTTTAATTTAAAATTTGAAGAAAAATATGAATATACTGAAAGAAAGACAAGATATAAAAATAATCAAAAAATCTAGAAACAAATACAATATCTGAAATTAAAAATTCGGTAGATGGGCTTAGTGGCAGATATTATAAACTGCACAAGAATAATCCATGAATGTGAAGACATAGCAATGGAAATTATCCCAACTAAAATTTTTTAAAAGAACTGACAAAAAATAAACAGTCTTAGTGACATGTTAAACAATATCAAATTGGTCTAATATATTTATAATTGATGTTCCAGAAAAGGTGGGGGCAGAAAAAATATTTGAAGCAAAGAGGAGAAACATAAATATACAGTTTTAAGGTCCTTATGCTATACATCAGAGGTTGACAAACCTTTTCTGTAAAAGGTCAGATAGTAAATATTTTAGGCTTTGCAGGCTAGTGGTCTTTGTTGCAACTACTCAACTCTGTCACTGTAGCATAAAAATATGCCATAAACAATATGTAAGTGAATGGCTGTGATTGTGTTCCAATAAAACTTTACTTACAAAAGCAGGGAGTAATCCACATTTGGCCTGAAGTCTGTAGTCTGCTAACCTGTGCTATATATGAAGTGGTACAATATGTGATAATAATAAGGGAAAATGCATATTGCAACTCTTGGAGCAACTGTTAAATATAAAACAAAGAGATTAAGCTAATAAGCCAACAGTGGGGATAAAATAGAATACTGAAAATTACTTAATATTCTTTTATTGAGGCAGGAAAAAAGGGGAAGAGGAACAACAGAGATGGCATAAATAGAAAACAGATAGCAAGACAGTACACTTAAATCCAACTATATTGATAATTATATCAATGAAAATATTCTGAACTGCATTTAAAAAGGAGATTGTCAGACTGGATAAAATATGATGACTCAAATATATGCTGTCTACAAGAAACACACTTTAAATCTAAAGATACAAATGTTAAAGTAAATAAAGGTAAAAAAGCATATGATTAATTGTAAGAGAGCTGGAACGGTTATATTAATATCAGACAAATCAGGCTCAAGACAATACCAGAGCTAAAAAGATATTTTATAATGATAAAAGGATTAATTCATTAAGAAAATATAACAACGATAAATGTGTACATACTTAATAACTTTAAAATACATAAAGCAAAAACTAGCAGAAGTGAAAAAAGAAATACTGAAATTCATAATTATTATTGTATATTTCAACACTCCTCTCTCAGTAATTGGTAGAAGGAATAGATAGAAAAATCAATACGGATATAAAACACCTGATCAACACTATCAACCAATTTGGCCAAACTGACATTTATAGAACACTCTATACAACAGATTAATGGAATAGAATAGAGTCAGAAAAAGACATGCAAATATATTATCAATCAATTTTTTAAAGTAAGGCTCATTTCATCAATTTTTTTTACAAAGGCTAACACAGTAATTCAATGGAGGGAGTAATATTTTCAAACAAATGGTGCCAGAACAACTGTATATCCATTACAGGAAAAAAAAGGAACCTTGACCTTTACTTTACACCACATATTGATACAAGTTTTCACTCAAAATGGATCATAGAACTCAATGTAAAAGTTAAATTTCTAGAAGAAAACATAGGAGAAAAATCTTTAGGACCTTGGGATAGGCAAAGATTTCTTAGGACACAAAAAGCATGGACCGTAAAGAAAAATTTGACAAACTCTGCTCTTTGAAAGATACCATTAAGGAAATGAAAAGCCCAGCCATGAACTAGGATAAAATATTTGCAATACATATATCTGACAAAAGACTTGTATCTAGAATATATAAAGACTTCAAAAAACTCAATAATAGGACAAACAACTCATTGGCAAATGATTTGAACAGATATTTCACTAAAGATATACAAATTAGCACATGAAAAAATTTCAACATCATTAATCATTAGGGAAATACAAATTGTGGTTTTACACAATGAACAATGAAAGGTCATTACACACCCACTATAATGGCTAAAACTAAAAAGACTGACAGTACCAAGTGTTGACAAGGATGTGGAGAAAGTGGATCTCATACACTGCTGGTGGGAATGTAAAATGGTACAATCAATCACTTTGGAAAACCGTTTAGCAGTTCCAACAAAGTTAAACCTATTCTAGGACCCAAGAATTCCATTCCTAAGTATTTACCCAAGAGAAATGAAAACATGTCCACAAAGAGACTTGTATCAATACAAGAATCTTTGTAACAGCTTCATTCATACTAGCCCTAATCTAGAAAGAAATGTCCATCAACTGGTGAATAGATAAATTGTGGTACATCCATACCATGGAATAGTAGTGAGCAACAGGAAGGAACAAACCTCTGATACACACAATGACATGAATGAATATCAAAAGCATTAGCCTCAACAAAAGAAGCCAGACACAAAACAGTACAAACTGTGTGATTCCAGTCACATGAAATTCTAGAAACAGGCAAAATTAATCTAGAGTGACAGAAAGAAGATTGATAATTGCCAGGGGCTGAGAGTGAGACGGGCGTTTACTTCAAAAAGGCATGAGGAAAAAAAAAAGATAGGACGGAAGTTCTGGGTGATAGAAATGTTCTGTATCTTATTTATGCTGATTGTTACACATGAATACATATCAAAACCCACTGAACTTGTACACTTAAAACCGGTACATCTTATTGTATGTAAATTATACCTTAATAAAGTCAATTTAAAAAAAATCCTTAGAAACAAGAGAATTTGGGAAGATATCCCAGTTATAAAATACACAAAGTGAATACACAAAAAATGAGTAGCTAGTTATCAGATGCAATGGAAGGTTCTTCTTGCAAAATAGTGAAAATTAAATATTTTAACAAAAAATATGCAGAAACTTTATGAAGAATATGATAAAACTCTGTAATGAGGGTCATAAAAGAACACTTGAATAAACAGACTACTGCCTGAGCTTCCTTTCTGTTCTCTGCTTTTACCAGAGGGATCTGCTAAAATGTTAAGTCAGGTCATATCATTCCTCTACTCAAAACTTCCAATGGTTTCCCTCTCAGAAAGAATGCCAAAATCTTTACCCTCGTCTAAAAGGGCTGCAAGATTTCCCTTCCTCCCTCTACCTGCCCCTAGCTCTAACCTCATTGGTTTTGATGTTTCCCAATGTGCCAATGCACTCCTGATGGCCCTTGTGTCGGGAACACTCTTCACCCAGATCTTCACATAACTTGTTCCCCAACTTTATACAAATCTTTGCTTCAGTATCACTATCAGAGGTTATCTTGGCAAATCCATCTTTAGTGTGGGAAGTTTCAGTTGATCACTAGGGCTCAATAACTGTTGTCATAGAAACTATGTCATATGTGGCACAGTTTAGAAACCAGGGGAAAGGATTAAAAGGAAACATGATAGCTGTCTTCCAATATTGAAGGACAATTATGGGGAAGAGGAAGTAGAATTATTCTTTTAGCAGCTCCAGTAGACTAGTCCTCTGGACTGATCACTAGAACGTAAGTTCCAAAAGAGCTGTTTTGTTCAGCTCAGCATCCCTCGAACAGAGCATGTCTGGCACACAGATGCCCAGTCATATTTGTTGAATAAATGTTCAGTGTAGTTCTGAAAAGCAAAAAGGACGGATGGATAGGACTAAAGGGGGACAGATGTTAACTCAGTAGAAAGAACAGTTTCTTAAAAATGAGAACTTGATGGGATTTTTTTGAACTCAGGTGTCTTGATCTAGTGCCTTCATATTTATATGCAAGCAAACTAAGGTTTGGAAAGTTTTAAGTCAATGGTTATTATACTGCTTGTCCCAGTCCATTAGTGGGTTTTGAAATCAATTTAGTTAGGATTTTAAAGAACACAAAATAGAATTTAAAATAGTAGAGCTTATTGCAAATAGTAAGAATTCTTATATGAATTTTTTGTTTCAGATAGAGAGAGAGATTAATAAGCAGAATCCCAGGTATGTGTGTATTGGGTCAAGATGTAAAATGTAGTATTTCTTACTGCGGGTTCTGGTTAAAAAAAATTTCTTTTGAGAAATACTGGGTTAAGCTGCTCAACAACAGAATTTGCCCCCTTGCAAAGTCACGAGTTCTATTTGCAGTTGAGGTAGAGGCAGAATGTCATTGACTTAGGGTGAATACACTTGGGGAGAGGTGGGGCTAGATGACTTCAGGAATTTATATTTTTTTCTTTATATTTGTCTATATTTTCCAAAAGGATCATACATCCTTTTTAAAGAGATTTAAAGTAGTTTTAAATACACATATATGAAACATATTTTACAATAGATATTAGAAATTTAAAATGGAGATGAGATGGTTTCTGTAGGTTGACATTTAGCACCATTTGTCCTAGAATCCAAGGCAAAAGCAAAAAACAGAGAAACACAAACAATTTATATAGTGCTCACATCATTTGCCCAGTAGAAATGAGCACTGTTCTGGCACTAAGTTTCAGGAGGAATTTGTATGTGAATTATTATGAGGACATAAAATTTCATTATAGAGAATATTTGGACTAATGCAATAAACTTCCTAATTGGTCTCCTTGCCTTTTATCTTTCTCCCTTCAATCCACCCTGAAGTATGTTATCTTTCCAGATTCTCCTGTTGAGAATTCTTTAGTGGCTCCTTCCTGCCTACTAGATAAAGTCCATATTTCTATGAATGGATTTAGTACCCTTTACGACCCAGCTTCTGCCAATCTCTGCACTCTCATCTCCTACCAGCTACCTCACCTCCCACTCTTAAGCTATATGTCATTCCCAGGCATGCTATACCTTTCATGCTGCCAAGCTTTTGTACATATTGTTCCTGTGCTACAATAAAACCACACTTCTCTGTTTGAGAAACTCTCACTCTTCATTCAGAGTCAGCTCAAACAGAGCATCCTTTGGGAAGCTTTCCTTGACTTCCCTGGGCTCATGTTTTTGTTTGTTTGTTTTTTGGCCATGCCACGTGGCATATGGGATCTTAGATCCCTGACCAGGAATCAAACCCGTGACTCCTGCATTGGAACCGTGGAGTCTTAACCATTGGACCACCAGGGAAGTCCCCTCTGGGCTCATGTTAATTGCTATTTCCTCCATGCCCCATTGTACTGTATACATGTACGCCATGGCAAGTGCTAGAATGCATTTTATTTGCCTATTCTGATGTATGTTTCCCTGATACATTGTATTGAATAATATCCATATGAGGAGAGACCATGTCTATGTGTATGCCCAACCTTAGTTTAATGTTTGGGATGTGGTAGACATTCAATAAATATCTTCACCAGTGTCTTTACTGAACTAACAAAGGTTCTTTTTATTTTTTAAATAAATAAATTTATTTATTTATTTATTTTTGGTTGCACTGGGTCCTTGTTGCTGTGTGTGGGCTTCCTCTACCTGCAATGAGCGGGGCCAAGTCTTCGTTGCAGTGCGTGGGCTTCTCATTGCGGTGGCTTCTCTTGTTGCGGGGCACGGGCTCTAGGCACATGGGATTCAGTAGTTGTGGCAGGCGGGCTTAGTAGCTGTGGCTCGCAGGCTCTAGAGTGCAGGCTCAGTAGTTGTGGCACATGGGCTTAATTGCTCCGCAGCATGTGGGATCTTCCCGTACCAGGGCTCGAAGCCGTGTCCCCTGCAGTGGCATGTGGGTTCTTAACCACTGTGCCACGAGGGAAGTCCTGAACTAACAAAGGTTCTTTACATGACTTTCTCTATATGTTGCCTCTAAAGTCAAGGACGACCTGGGACTTCCCTGGTGGTCCAGTGAGTAAGACTCGCGCTCCCAGTGCAGGGGGCCTGGGTTCGAGCCCTGGTCGGGAGCTAGATCCCGCATGCATGCCGCAACTAAGAAGCCTGCATGCCACCAACTAAGAAGTCCACATGCCGCAACTAAGAAGTCTGCGTGCCACAACTAAAGATCCTGTATGCCCCAGTGAAGATCCCGTGTGCTGCAACTAAGACCCAGTGCGGCCTAAATAAATAAATAAATATTTAAAAACTAAAAATAAAATAAAGTCAAGGGCACACTATAATTAATTCAACAAAAACATTTCAAAGGCAAGCTAAGCTAATATGCTTTGAGTACACTGTCCTTTGGAATTTTACCTTGACATGGGGTTCAAGCTGATTAGCTATCACCTTTTTTTGTGTCCCCACTGTGTACTATACATAACTTTACTATGACACATATCACACTAATTTTTGTGTCTGTCTTTTCCAGTAAACTCTTTGAAGGCAGGTGGAGTCATACTCATCTTTTTTTAATCCCCATTTTATGGCACAGAGTCTGGTCTACAATCTATTAAAAGTTTGTTGGTGATAAAATATATCTATTTTAGCCCCAAACCCAGCATCTTAATAGAAGCATCCCAGTAAAGTCAGCAACAGAACAAGGATGCCCTCTATTACCACTACGTATTATTTAACACTGTTCTGGAGACATTAGCCAATGCAATTAGACTTGAGAAAGAAACTACAGAAAGGAACACTGGAAAGTAGGAGGTAAAATTACCATTGTTTGCAGATAAGATGATTGTATACCTGGAAATTGCAACAGAATCAACTGTAAAATTACCACAAACAAAAAGAGTATTCATTCAGGGCTTCCCTGGTGGCGCGGTGGTTGAGAATCTGCCTGCCAATGCAGGGGACATGGGTTCGAGCCCTAGTCCGGGAAGATCCCACATGCTGCGGAGCAACTAGGTCTGTCCGTGAGCCACAGCTACTGAGCCTGCGCTCTAGAGCCCACGCTCTAGAGCCCATGAGCCAAACTACTGAGCCCACGTGCCACAACTGCTGAGCCCGTGAGCCACAACTGGTGAGGCCCACACGCCTAGAGCCCGTGCTCCACAACGGGAGAGGCCGCCACAATGTGAAGCCCACGCACTGCAACCAAGAGTGGCCCCTGCTCGCCGCAACTAGAGAAAGCCTGTGCGCAGCAATGAAGACCCAAAGCAAGCAAAAATAAATTAAAAAAAAAAAAGAGTATTCACAGGGGGAAGGAGGTTATGAAATTAAAGTCTCCTGTTTACAGTAGCATCAAAAATAAAAAATACCGGGCTTCCCTGGTGGCGCAGTGGTTGAGAGTCCGCCTGCCGATGCAGGGGACGCGGCTTCGTGCCCCGGTCCGGGAGGATCCCCCATGCCACGGAGCGGCTGGGCCTGTGAGCCATGGCCGCTGAGCCTGTGCGTCCGGAGCCTGTGCTCCGCAACGGGAGAGGCCACGACAGTGAGAGGCCCGCGTACCGCAAAAAAATAAAAAAATAAAAATAAATAAAAAATACCTAGGAATAAATTTAACAGGAAATGCACAAGACTACTCATGAAAAAAACCAAGGGACACCAGAGAAGACTATGGAAAATCAAACCCTTCAAACAGGAAGATTCAACATATTAAGATGTTAGTTCTTCCTAAGTTATTTTATAATATAACATGATCATAATAAAAATACCAGCAGGTTATTTTAAGATCAATACAAGTTGATGCTAAAGATTTATTGAAAAGTAAATATACCAAAGAGCAGGAATTAGCACCAACAGATATTCAATTATATTACATATTGATACTTCATCAATAATTAAAACTGTGATGCTGGTCATAAAGAGAAGGACAGGGGGACTTCCCTGGTGGCACAGTGGTTAAGAATCCGCCTGCCAATGCAGGGGACATAGGTTCAAGCCCTGATCTGGGAAGATCCCACATGCCGTGGAGCAACTAAGCCTGTGCGCCACAACTGCTGAGCCTGAGCTCTAGAGCCGGCAAGCCACAACTACTGAGCCCACATGCCACAACTACTGAAGACTGCGCGCCTAGAGCCCGTGCTCCACAACAAGAGAAGCCACGACAATGAGAAGCCCGTGCACCACAATGAAGACCCAACACAGCAAAAAATAAATAAATGAATAAATTTATTTAAAAAGAAAGAGAGAGAAGGACAGACCAGTGGAGTATACTAGGAAATCCAGAAATGTACCCCAGTATATGCAGAAATTTAATATATGATGAACAATAAAAAGATAAGCAACTTATTATGTGGCACTGGGACAATTTTTAGCCTTCTGGAAAAAGAAATTAAGCTGGATTTTCACCTCCCATCGCATATCAGGATAAATTACATATGGATCAAAGACTTAAGTGTGAAAATAAGGCCATAAAAGTGCTAAGAGAACATTTGGAAGATTTATAAACTCAAAGTGGGAAAGGCCTTTATAACCATGACTCAAAATACAAAAGCCATAAAAGAAAAGATTGATACACTTAATTACATAAAAATAAAACAAAATTCTGTATGGCAAAAAAAATCACAAAAAGGCAAAAGACAAATAACAACATGGCAAAAATGTCTATTAGAGAAAGGGCAATCTCCATAATATACACCAAGCTTCTAAGAAATTGGCACAATAACCTAAGATAAAATAAGACAAAGGATAGTTCACAGAAAAAGAAATACAAATGTCCCTTATCATATGAAAGAATGTTCAACCTAAGCCATAAAAATATAAATGCAAATTAAAACTATACTCTTAACACAACATTGTAAAGCAATTATACTCCAGGAAATATGTGAAAAAAAATACAAATAAAACTACACCGATGTTTCATTTTTCCTCTCTCAAATGAGCAAAAAAATCCAAACATTTGATAATATTGATAAGACTGCGGGAAAGCAGGCACTTTCAATCTTTACTGGCAGGAATATAAATTGGTATGACCCCATGGCAGGCAATTTGGCAACAGTTCTCAAAATTATGAATGCATATATTCTCTGACCAAGCAATTTCACTTCTGGGAATTTATCCTACTGGTACATGATCAAAGTGACACATGTACATAGTTATTCACTGCAGCACTGTTTGTAATAGCAAAAGACTAGAAAAATGTCCATCAGTAGGGGAGGACAGTCAGATGGAAAGATGGCTATGATACATACATGACACATGTGATACATGATACACATAGTTGTTTTTTTTTTAAAAAAGGGAAGGAACAAGGACTTCCCTGGTGGTCCAGTGGTAAAGAATCCGCCTTCCAATGCAGGGGATGTGGGTTCGATCCCCGGTCGGGGAACTAAAATCCCACATGCCAAGGGGCAACTAAGCCCGTGTGTCGCAACTACTGAGCTCGCACACCTCAACGAGAGAGCCGGCCTGCTGCAAACTACAGAGCCCACGCACTCCGGAGCCCATGCGCCACAACTAGAGAGAGAAAACCCGCATGCCACAACGAAGAGCCCACACCGCAACGAAAGATCCCGCACACCTCAACGAAGACCCCATGTGCCACAACTAAGACCCAACGCAGCCAAAAAAATAAATTTTAAAAATAATAGGGCTTCCCTGGAGGTGCAGTGGTTGAGAGTCCGCCTGCCGATGCAGGGCACACAGGTTCGTGCCCCGGTCCAGGAAGATCCCACATGCCGTGGAGCGGCTGGGCCCGTGAGCCATGGCTGCTAAGCCTGCGCGTCCGGCGCCTGTGCTCCGCAACAGGAGGGGCCACAACAGTGACAGGCCTGCGTACCACACACACACAAAAAAAACCTATTTAAAATAAATAAATAATTTTTTTTTAAAAAAGGGGGCTTCCCTGGTGGTGCAGTGGTTGAGAGTCCGCCTGCCGATGCAGGGGACACGGGTTCGTGCCCCGGTCCGGGAGGATACCACATGCCGCGGAGCAGCTGGGCCCGTGAGCCATGGCCGCTGAGCCTGCGCGTCCGGAGCCTGTGCTCCGCAACGGGGAGAGGCCACAGCAGTGAGAGGCCCGCATACCGCAAAAAAAAAAAAAAATAATAATAATAAAAATAATAATAATAAAAAATTTTAAAAAGCAAGGAACAGAGTATATGTGTGTGTGTGTGTATACACGCACAAAATACAAGGGAAAAAAGCAGAAACTCTGGAAGGATTAACAAGAAACCCAGGATGATGGTTGCCAGTTGGAGGCAAGGTGGGACCTGGGAGACAGAGGCAAAGATGGACGGGAGACTTTATATGGTATACTTTTTTAATATTTTGAGTTAAAAAAATTTTTTTAATTATTTATTTATTTATTTTTGGCTATGTTGGGTCTTTGTTGCCGCACGCAGGCTTTCTTTAGTTGCAGCAAGTGGGGGCTACTCTTCGTTGTGGTGCACGGGCTTCTCATTGTGGTGGCTTCTCTTGTTTCAGAGCACAGGCTCTAGGCGCATGGGCTTCAGTAGTTGTGGCACGCGGGCTCAGTAGTTATGGCACGTGGGCTCAGTAGTTGTGGCTCATGGGCTCTAGAGCACAGGCTCAGCAGTCGTGGCGCACAGGCTTAGTTGCTCTGCGGCATGTGGGAATCTTCCCGGACCAGGGCTCGAACCCGTGTCCCCTGCATTGGCAGGCAGATTCTTAACCACTGCGCCACCAGGGAAGTCCCAATATTTTGAGTTTTGAATCCTATGAATATATACTCAAAAATAAAAATTTTAAAGTGTGTCAAACAAGTGGGTGAAATATTAACTATCAGTCTCATATTTAGCCAGATTTAGGTTGTAATTCAAGATTAAGATATCTTGGAAGCTCTCAGAGTAATGATATTCTGTCTACTTAAGTATAGATTCATGTGCTACATGAACAAGTGACAAGATGACATTCCATTATGAAATGTTAAGAGGTTGTATTTCTTGGGAGAAAGAGAGAGAGAGAGAAAGAAAGAGAGAGAGAGAGAGAGAGAGAGACAGAGAGAACAAACCAAGCTACTGCCAGATGAACAAACATCTACACTATTGCAATTGTCAATCTGCTTACTGGTCTGAACACAGTGATGATGACAGGAATGGGAAGGAAGGAAAAGATACAAATGTCTTGAATGGGAAATAAATCTATGGGTCTTGATGGCTGATTGAAAAATCCTGCTACATATTTTCAGAAAGCACCACAGTAGTCCCCAGAGCTCTTATAATTCTTATTCGATTTGCCTAATTGCACCAAAGTGTACCACGATTTGTAATTGGCTGTGGAAGGCTAGAGAGACATAAAGAGAATACAGCAATTTTAAAAACATAGGCGTTTAGTAGTATCACTAACAGAAATTAGGAAGCCAGGAGGAAGAAAGCCAGGTTAGAGAAAAAGCAATGACTTAGGTTTTAAGTACATGGTGTTTGATTGGAGTGGGAAATCAGGTAGCTGTGGCCAGAGGGCCACTGGAAATGCTAGTCTCAAGTTTAAGAGGGGAAGTCAGACTTGAAGGTGGAGACGTGGGAGATATTTGCAAATAGAGATGAAAGGGCTCAGAGGAAATACAGGCTGAGGTGAGAACCAGGAGGACTGTGCCGACCGTGGAGCAGAATGGGGAAGAGAAGCCAGAGTTACAGACAGAGAATTACAGGGAGAATCAGGAGAGCATGTGACAGGTACACCGAGGGTGGGGAGCTTTAAGAAGCAGTGAAGGGGTAACACGGTGAGAAATGAAAGGGCCACAGCCACAATAATAGTAGCAATGTGCACTGTCTCCTGAATCCCGACACACAACAACCTATCAGGTAGATGGTACAGCTAGCCCCATTTTACAGAAAAGGGTATTAACCCAGGGAATCCCCTGGCAGTCCAATGGTTAGGACTCCCTAGGACTCTGTGCTCTCACTGCTGAGGGCCAAGGTTCAATCCCTGGCTGGGGAACTAAAATCCCATAAGCCGCAGCAAGGCCAAAAAAAAAGGGGAGGGGTGAGCAGATATTAACCCAGACAGTGACTCCAAAGCTGCAGGATGTAACTGATGAGCTATACTCCTTGAACACTGTCTCGGGGAGAGCTGGGAGATCAGAGTTCTGACACTCGTTCTACCACTAAATTAGCGATATGTCCATGGACAAGTAACCTTCCCTTTCTAAGTTACATTTCCTTCTCTGCAAATTGAGGGTATTGGTCTAGACAAACTCCAGCTCTTATGTAAATTTGAATCTTTGATTAAAGCAGAATGGAAGAAATACATACACAAGATAGGCAATGAATTAAAAATTTAGCCGTAAGTGAACAGGGAGACCTGGCCAAGAAAATCAGAATGTTGAATGTTTTATACAGTGACTTTTCAAGCAATAAACCCATACTCTGATACATAAAATCTATAATTGCAAAACTCTACTTTGTATCTATATATTTAAGTCAGGTATAACATCAAGAATTAAAATTTTTCATACCTGGAAATTTATAAATGCTGCTCTTGAAACCCTGCTAAGTTGATTGAATGGAGTAAAAAAAGGGAAGATTCCAAGTCTGTGTATGAAGGGTTGTCCTGTAGAGACAGAAAAGAGCTATTTACAATGAACTTTTGTATAAGAGACAGAAACATCTGCTAAGGTACATAATAAATATTTATTCAAATAAATTATATGGATGCATTTATCAGGTATCATTTTTTAGCATATAAAAATAGATCATCTGGCACAGAATATTAGCTGATGGGAATCTTATCCACCTATCTATCTACCTATTTATAACCCAAACCTTAAAATTAAAATCTGCAAGAAAAGATTGCCAAAATTAAAATATATTATGGCAAACTGAAAACAAACATACTTTTTAACTTTGAGAATAAAATAAACTTCTTAAGACAACAGCTATTCAAAGGCAGGCCAATAGATGAAATACCAAGACAGCAACATATGTTCTATTACTCTTTTCCTGCAAGTGGCATCAATATGATTTGCAAGAAAACCAAACAGAATAGCTTTAAAGATTCAACTTGAAAAGTTAAACATTTCTTTAAAACTCTATGGTTAAGAGGGAAGTGGGGGAAAAAGTCCTGCTACATATATTCAGAAAGCCCCACTGCAGTCACCCAGATCTACCATTCGATTTGCCAGATTGTACTACAGTGTACCACAATTTGCGAGAGGAACTGCAACAACGTGTATTAAAAATGTTTCAGTTTCTACTATATTCCAAACCTGTTTCATTGCCAAAAAAAAAGTATCTGTTCAACTATTTTGCTCAATGACCATGAAGTTTTGTTAATGTAGTGACTGTTAAAGCTTTATGTCCATAGGCAGTGGAAAAATGAATTTAATGCTTTTTAAATCAATGAATTAAGCTAAGAATTCCCGCCAAAATAATTCTGACTAAATTAATGAAATCACTTTTTAAAATAATATGTTTTTCTGATTATAAAAGTATTACATACTTACAGAAAATTTTAAAAATACAGGGAGGTATAAAGAAGAAAACAAAATGAAGTAACTTTTAAATGAGCGTCCTGAAAACACCACCAGAGAAAAGAGAACTGCTCAAATATACTTTAGTTAATAAAACAAATGCATCAGCTATCCACTCATGAGAAGGTCTAAATTCTGGCAACTTAAACCATTCAAAACACTGCTATTTAAAACACTGACCTAGAAGTTTACAAAAAAAATTTTTTGAACAGCAACCAAAAGAGAAAATAGCCAAGATGATCTGAGTATTCCATAAAGTGTAATGTGATTTCCTCTTATGATTGGCAAAGTTTATTTAAGAAGAAACAAGTCCCACAGTCTTTATAGGTGGGAAGAATGGGAGATTTTTACATTTTGTTTTTTAAATAAAGGGACAAAAAACAAACTGAGAGCAAAAGGTGATGGAGTTGGGAAGCAGCAAACCTCTGACGGTGGTTTATCAACACTTTTTATGTGTTTACATTTAAAGTACAGCAAAGAATAGAATTGGCTATGAAAAGGATTTTAAGAAATACCCATAATTAAAACAGCAGGATCTAATTTAGGGGTAAACTAGGATTCTGTACTTGGAGGAACAAAACAAATAACTTTTTTTTTTATCATCTTTATTGGAGTATAATTGCTTTACAATGGTGTGTTAGTTTCTGCTTTATAAAAAACAAATAACTTTTGAGAACAACTCCTCCCGACCCTAAAAGCTCATCTACCCCAGTGAGCGAGGAGGGCACTTAGTAAAGGGTATTCACTTTGATAGCTTTAATGTCACTATTTCAACAATGCTACTTAAGAGCACTAACTAACACTGTCCAGTGTACTGGGTCTGTACAGTGGCAAGCAAAATTAATTCTGAGGCTTTTTAAGAGAACTGACTTCTGAACACAGTCTGTACCCAAAACAGTTTATACATACTTGATGAAATGTCAGTTTTAGTGATAACTGAGTTCTACCCTGGCAGAAATTAGTTAAGAGTAGATTTGTGTATTAACCCCCAGCATCCTTTCTAACTTCCTTGTGGAAAATTAAAAAGACCATTTCCCGGACTCCTTTACAGTTACGTTTCCCCATGTGAAATGGGGCCCATCCATCAGATGTTCTTCTGTGAGATTTGGAAGGCAGAAATGAGGTGGGAGCCATCTTTCTGCTGTTCTGGCTGTTAATGCTGGCAAGCACATTTATGGAAACATTGGGTTTTTCTGCAGCATTCCAGTGTCCAGAGCCTCATGGCTGTCAAGAGACAAGTTTGGTGGAGACAGCCATGACTAGTTGGTGGGTGTTGAGGGGCAGTTTCAGAATAGCAATTTCTTGACCCTTGAATCGCAGTGAGCAATGTCATCTGGAACTCAGAAGTGCCAGTGGTGGCCTCCCGATTCCCTCCCCTGGAGGCCCTGTTTGGCAGTCTGGTCCTGGGAATAATTTCTGAAGGCCCAGCCCAGAGCCCACTCCTCTCAGCCCTTCCAATGATTCTGCAAACGAATTAAAAATGCTAGAGCGGTTGCTCTTTCCTGCCACGAGGCCCAGATGACATATTAGCACATCAGTTGCCTCAAAATGTAAGCAGAAGGGTGATTAGTCTGTGAGCAGCAGTACTGGGCAGTGTGCTTGCCGGTACAGGCTCTGGAATCAGACTGCCTAGGTGCAAATTCTGGCTCTGCCACACATTAACCTCCCTGTGCCTTAGTTTCTTCATCTGTAAAATGGGACTAGTAATAATACCTATACCTTCTAGAGTTATGCGACACAGTAAATGAAAAGATAATCTAAGTAAAGTGCTTACAGCAGTGGCTGTCTTATAAAAAGCCCCTGAGAGGTGTTAGCTATTATTAGAGTAATAATAGTAACCACTATTATTAATTATGCAGGCCACTTTAAAACACTACTTTAACTGAGTAGGAAATGTAAACATTTTAGAATTTTATTACCACACATTTTCTTGTAGCCTAAAGAATGCTTACTTATACAAAAGTGGACCCAGAAAAAATGTGACTGGTTCCCATATTTGTATACTCAGAGAGAGTGATCATTTCAAAACCACAGTGTACCTGAGGATAGCAAACCCCTAACTAGTCAATTAATTAGTTACTCTAACTAGTTATTGTAGACCTCACCCTGAGGAAGAGTTATTCTTTGTTTCCAACTGAAGTATAGTTGATTTACAATGTTGTGTTAGTTTCTGCTGTACAGCAAAGTGACTCAGTTATACATACACATATATTCATTCTTTTTTAGATTCTTTTCTCATATAGGTTATCGCACAATATTGAGTAAAGCTCCCTGTGCTATACACTAGGTCCTTGTTGGTTATCTATCTTATATATAGTCGTGTGTGTGTGTTTATCCCAAGCTTCTGATTTATCCCTCCCCCCCTCCACATTGCCCCTTTGGTAACCATAAGTTTGTTTTGGATATCTTTAAGTCTGTTTCTGTTTTGTAAATAAGTTCATTTGTTTCTTTTTTTAAAAAATTAGATTCCACATATGAGTGATATCATATATTTGTCTTTGTCTGTCTGACTTACTTCACTTACTATGATAATCTATGTCCATCCATGTAGCTGCAAATGGCATTATTTCATTCTTTTTTATGGCTGAGTAATATTCCATTGTATATATGTACCACATCTTCTTTATCCATTCCTCTGTCGATGGACATTTAGGTTGCTTCCATGTCTTGGCTACTTTAATTAGTGCTGCAGTGAACATTGGGGTGCACGTATCCTTTTGGATCATGTTTTTCTCTGGGAGTGGGACTGCTGGATCATATGGTAGTTCTATTTTTAGTTTTTTAAGGAACCTCCATACTGTTCTCCATAGTAGTTGTACCAATTTACATTCTCACCAACAGTGTGGAAGAGTTATTCTTTAGAAACAGTTTTTGTCATTTTCCCATTTCAAATGTTACCTCATTAATTATGCTCTATGAACCAGGGTGTTTGTTAGGTTTTTTTTAGCTTCATTTAGATATAACTGACAAATAAAATTGTAAGATATTTAAAGTATACATTGTGGTATACATATATATTGTGAAAGGATTCCTCCCATCTAGTTAATTAATACATCCACCACCTTAGATATTTATCTTTTTTTGTTGTTGTTGTTTGGTGAGAACATTTAAGTTCTACTCCCTCAGCAAATTTCAACTATACAATACAGTGTTATCAACTATAGTCACCATGTTATACATTAGATTCTCAGACCTTGTTCATCTTATAGCTGAAAGTTTGTACCTTTTTACCAACCTCACCCTACTCCCCCTACCCTCCAGTCCCTGACAACTACTTTCCTACTCTCTGCTTCTATGAATTGGACTTTCATTTTTCAGATTTCACATGTAAGTGATAACATGCAGTATCTGTGTTTCTCTGTCTGGCTTAATTCACTTAGCATAATAAACCCTCCAGGTCCATCCATGTTGTCACAAATGACAGGATTTCTTTTTTCTCATGGCTGAATATTATTCCAGTATATATACAATCATATTATATATATATAATAATAATATATATATCACATCTTATTCATCCATTAACAGACAGTTAGGTTGTTGTGTTATTCAAAACTTAGGTTGTTTTTAAAATGTTATCACAGAGGAGGTTTCATAAGAATGAGATGTGTATAAGATTTGCAATCTCAAAGTTTCAAGTTTTAATGTTTAGGCTTAGAACACTATTCTAATTTACATATTAAGGTTTTAGATGAAATGATGGCCTGGTTTGGATTGCAGAAGTGTCTTCTGATGATAAAAAATATATTGTAGATTTTGGAATAAAGCTTCCCCCAAATATTCTGAAATTGTAAGAACCTTGTGTTGCGCCTTATCCAACAATGCCAGTGAGATTGAGGGACCTGAAGCCTAAACAAAGGTGTTTGTTATACCCTCGACGGTTCAGATGCTGCTGAGAGTCCAGGACTCAAAGCAGTGCAGATTTACTGAAGGGTTAGAAAAACAATTGAAAGAAAGCAACTTCATCCTTGATTCAGTAGTTAGGTTTACACTGTTCTGAACTTCATACAGCTATACGTATTTTCTCTTCCTTGCTCCGGACGCGTAGGCTCAGTGGCCATGGCTCACGGGCCCAGCCGCTCCGCGGCATGTGGGATCTTCCCAGGCATGTGGGATCTTCCCAGACCGGGGCACGAACCCGTGTCTCCTGCATAGGCAGGCGGACTCTCAATCACTGCGCCACCAGGGAAGCCCCTCTTCCTTTTTTTTTAAGAAAAAATCTTTTAATTCTATTTTCATGAGGTCAGATATTCAAACTGAAATGTGAAATGTATTCATTCAGTATCTATTTATTGACCTATTTATTGAGCATCTGCTCTATGCCAGGCTATCCCTGGCCCTGGGAATACAAAGATGATGACATGTCAAAGATCAGTGCTCTAGAACAACTCAATGTCTATCAGCAGAGAGAGAGAGTCAGAGACAGAGAGAGAAAGAAAATACTCCCAGTAGAAGTAAACTATAAAACCAAGGAAGCAAATGACTTTGCCTGGGAGTGTCCACAAAAGTTTCCAAAAGGCAGAACTGTCGAGTCTTGAAGGATGAGTAAAAGTTCATACATGAAAAAGAGGACAAAGGGCATTCTCAACAGAAGCACCAAGGGCAAAGGCACAGACAGGTATTAAACAGCACGACATCTTCAAAAAAAGTGTGCTATGACTAGAGACTCAGGGTCTGTGGAGGGACAGTGGAAGATGAACGGAGAACAGTATGTAGGTGCCAGATCCGGAAGCCCCTCCATTTTTGTAGGTTTGGGGCACTTTTGAAGGATTTTGAAAAGAGTGACATGGTTATAGGTCCACCAATGACTAGCTATGTGACTTAGTCAAGTTGCTTAATTCTAAGCATCAGTTTCCTTTTTGTAAAGTGGGGGTATTGACTGTTAAGAGGCTCTAAGGAAGTCTGTTAAGAGGATTACATAAGATAATAGCCAAGATAAATAAGATTAACAGCAATAAGAAATAAATTAAGACAAACAGCAATAAGCACATGAAAATATGTTTAGCATCAGTAGTCATTAGGGAAATGCAAGTAAAAATCATAATGATATGACTTCACACCCGCTAGGATGACTACAACACACACACACACACACACACACACGAAAATAACAAGTGTTGGTCACGATGTCAAGAAATCAGAACCTTCATGTACTGCTGGTTGGAATGTAAAATGGTACACCCATTTTGGAAAACAGTCTGGCAGTTCCTAAATGATTAAACACAGAGTTACCAAAGGACTCTGCAATTCTACTCCTAGGTATACGTCCAAGAGAAATGAAAATATGTCTCCATTGAAACTTGTATACAAATGTTTATAGCAGCATTATTCATAATAGTGAAAGAGTGGAAACAACCCAAATGTCCATCAACATTTGGGAAAATGGATAAACAAAATGTGGTAGATCTATACAATGGAATGTTATTCAGCCATAAAAAGGAAAGAAGAACTGATTACCTGCTACAACATGGATGAACCTTAAAAACCTCAAGCTAAGTGAAAGAAGCAAGTCACTAAAGACCATATATTTTACGATTTCATTTATATGAAATATCCAGAATCGGCAGATGAGACAGACAGAGAGTAGGTTAGTAGTTGTCGGGGGTTAGGGAGATGCAGGAATGGGGAGTGACTATTAATGGATATGGGGTTTCTTTATGCAGTGGTGAAAATGTTCTGTAATTAGAGGGTAGTGATGGTTGCACAACTTTGTGAATACACTAAAAAACACTGAATTGTACACTTTCAAAGGATGAATTTTATGGTATATAAGTTATATCTTAATAAAACTAAATAGCTAATATTTGAATGTTTACTAGGCACAGGACTAAGCATTTTACACTCATTATCTTATTTCAGTCCTCACAACAGCCTCATGAGGTAACTGCTGCTGTGATTCACATTGTATAGATCAAGAACTGGAGGCACAGAGAAATGAAAAGAAAATCTTCTCCAAGACTGCGCAATAAGCAGCTGAACAGAGATTGGAATTCAGGCTGACTGACCCCAAACCAGCACTCGTAAGTCTCGCACTTTTCTTCTGACCATAATGTATGCAAAATGCCTAGCACAATACCTAGCATGCAGTTAGGTCTCAATAAATATAAGGTATTATTGTTATGATGATCCAATTTGTATACCCAGAAGAAAACCTGAGACAGCATGGAAGAAGAGAAACAGTGGGAGAGGCAGGGCCAGCGAGATCATTTTAAAGGCTTGATGCAGTTGTCAAAGCAAGAAATGGAGAGGAACTAAATTAAGGCAGAGGACAGTGAATAACAGAAGTGATAACAGGAACCTTTGCAAGAAAATAGGAATTGTCCTATAAATTGGGATCAGTTACAACTTCATAATACTACAAAGCATTAACGTAACCTGCATTCATAATTGTACTCTTGAGTCACCAGGAAAGGTTTAAGTTATTCTCAAAATATGTGATTAAGGGGCTTCCCAGGTGGCGCAGTGGTTGAGCGTCCGCCTGCCGATGCAGGGGACACGGGTTCGTGCCCCGGTCCGGGAAGATCCCACATGCCACAGAGCGTCTGGGCCCATGAGCCATGGCCACTGAGCCTGCACGTCTGGAGCCTGTGCCCCGCAACGGGAGACATCACAACAGTGAGTGGCCCGCGCACCGCAAACAAACAAACAAACAAAAAATGTGATTAAGTCATGGAAATGGGTAATATGTTTCAAATTTTCTTTTCAGTAGATTGACCTTATAAGTTGAAACAGCTAGCTGTACTAGTTCATGTAGACAGTCCAAATTCAATTTGAAACATTTAAAATATCTATAAGAGTTTAATATCTATAATAGTTCTAAGAATATTAAAGAATTAATGATTCCCATCAAGTTCAAAGATCTTTAAAGGTGGGTGAAAAAGACAATACATATTTTAGAAGCCATTAAGTGCAAAGGTCTTTGGAACAGAAGGAAAAGACATGAATTTCCACAAGCAGACGAAAGATTTAGGTAACGAGTGTAACTCCAGTTAAGGTTGTGGGATAGAAGACCATCTTTATAAAGGCACATAGTTTTTTGTGTTTTTTTTTTTAAGGAATTTTGCCTTTTAAAAAAATTTTATTTATTTATTTATGGCTGTGTTGTGTCTTCGTTTCTGTGCGAGGGCTTTCTCTAGTTGCGGCAAGTGGGGGCCACTCCTCATCGCGGTGCGCGGGCCTCTCACTACTGCGGCCTCTCTTGTTGCGGAGCACAGGCTCCAGACATGCAGGCTCAGTAATTGTGGCTCACGGGGCTAGCTGCTCCGCGGCATGTGGGATCTTCCCAGACCAGAGCTCGAACCCATGTCCCCTGCAGTGGCAGGCAGATTCTCAACCACTGCACCACCCGGGAAGCCCAAGGCACATAGTTTTAAACTAAGAATTTAGTGTTTCCCATCAGGGTCACCAACACAAATCTCATTAGCCTTCTTAGCATAAATCTCTGGGCCATAAGGAACTTCAGCAAACTGGCATGGTAACTGTATGGATAAATATCTTTTAACACTGGAGAGATTCAGAATTAAGTATAAAAGTGTTTAAGAAAATCAAAACCATATTTGGGAAAGTCTCAATGAGAAGATGGTATTTAAAGACCAGGGCTTCCCTGGTGGCACAGTGGTTGAGAGTCTGCCTGCCGATGCAGGGGACACGGGTTCGTGCCCCGATCCGGGAAGATCCCACATGCCGCGGAGCGGCTGGGCCCGTGAGCCATGGCCGCTGAGCCTGCATGTCCGGAGCCTGCGTGTCCGGAGCCTGTGCTCCGCAACGGGAGAGGCCACAACAGTGAGAGGCCCGCATACTGCAAAAAAATAATAATAATAAAAAATAATAATAATAATAAATAAAAATAAAGACCAAAGGAGGTGAGAGTCATTTGGGCACCTGGAGGAAGGGTGTTCCAAGCAGATGGGATGGCAAGTGCAAAGGCTCTGAGGTGAAGCAGGCAAGGAGGATTGTAGGAACAGAAAGGAGGGCTGGGGAGAGCAATGAGAGATGGAGTCAGAAAGGAAGGACAGATTGTGAGGCAGGTAGGACATCATGGGACCAGTTCCTGTAGGACTCTGTAGACTACTTAGGGGCCTTTGGCTTTTGGTCTGAGTAAGATGGGGAGCCACTGAAGATGGGGAGCCACTGACCAATTCTGAGCAAAGAAGTGACAAAAACTTCCCTCAAGGGGATCAAAAAGCTTGCACCAAATCCTTTAAATATTATAAACATATAGTTAGGTCACTGAAAAGGTTGAGCCTCTTAGATGTAAATTCCATTTTATCTAGAAAATAAGATTTAAATGATATAGGATGAATCAAGTATTACCCTATTTTACAAACTTTGGGGCTCAAATCATCAACAGCAGAGCTGGTGATTTCAAGGCCATGAGATAAACTCTGGCAGAGGGCCGTCTTTCATGGGGTTGGAAATTTACATGACTTGGAAGAAGCCTAGGTCCTCATGATGCCTCTTTCTGACATTTTACAGCCAAACCCAAACATGCCCATTTATTTGGCCAAGGGTGGCGGGTTAGATTCTCACTTCCCATTTACTGCTTGTGTGGCCAGAGGGACTCCCAGGAATAAAGATATCTGATCCCCGGTTATCAGTGCAGGGCTCTCCTTGTTCCAGGGGTCTCACAAACCCAACCATACCTGAGGCTTGGGGAAGATTACAGAAGTTTGAGCCTTGGTTCTTCTGCTGAGGATGTGAGACTTGTTTCTGATAAAGATCAGTTAAGGTCTTTAGAGCACGGTAGCGATATGACTTGCTTACTGGAAGACTCTGGAGGTGACTTTAGGAGGAAATAAAGAGCAAGAACAGGAGGCAAGGGCGCTGGAAGGCTGCCACCGGTCACCTGGCTTAATGCTTAAATGCTTAATGCGTTTCCTCACCTAGAAAGTGGAAAAAGCATCAGCCTGACTGGGTGGTTGTTTTATGTGAAATAATTCATATAGGCGAAAGCACTCCATTTACTAAAGTTCTGCAAATATAAACGTTTATTAAGAACAGAAGTAATACTGACGTGTGTAGTTTAAAAGCCCAATAGGTGAGAACCTACCGCTTCCAAACACGTCTTGGACTAAACCTAACAAGATGTTATATGTCTACTATATCTCAATTTAAAAGGGAAAAAAGAAAAAGGGGAGGGGTAAAAACACGCCTTTGAACGATACAGAGCCTGGCTACTGACATAATCAATAATAAATAAGCGCATTTGAAGGGGAAGGGGCCAAACCGCTATTAACTTACAAAAGATGCCGTCTGCATAGGTAGGAGGTGCGTCTGTGTGGGTCCGTCATAAAACAATAATTATAGCACAATATTTGTTAGGTATAGTAAGTCTGCCTTGGGTTCTAAGCTCGGACCTGTCGCATCACGATATAAAACCAAAGGATGAAGGATGTACGGAGAAACTCGGACCACTGCCCAGGCAGCCACCTTCCCGAGGAAGCGCCCGGGGCCGAAGGGGTGAAGCCCCAGACCTCGGCCGCCCCATCCCGCGGGCCATCCATCACTCGCCGCGCAGCCCGAGCCCGGCCGGCCGCCGACCCTCCGGGAGTCCGCGGCGCCCGACGGCTCCAGACACGCCCGGCACCGGCCCCGCGCCGCCTTCCAGCCGCCGCCGCCAGGAGGCTCCGCGCACCTTCCCGCCTTTCCCCGCGCCGCGGCCGAGCCGGGCCGGGCGGCCAGGCGGGCGCGGCGCTCGGCGGGGGCGGCCGGGCGGGCGCGGGCGGCGACGGCGCGGCCATTGTCCCGCTGCCCCTCCCGGGCGCGCAGGCGGGCAGGGCCGGGCGGCTGGGCAGGCGGGGCGGCCGCGCAGTCCGGGAACCGGTGCGCCCCGCCGCCGCCCGCCTCTCCTCGCCGGCCGCCGTCCCGAGGCCGGGTCCTTTGCGCCGGCCGGCCGCGCCTCCTTTGTGACCGTCTCCAGACCCTCGGAGCCGGCGCACCGCCTCCACTGCGCCCGGGGCTGCAAATGGCGCCCGCTCGCCTCTGCGCCTCCCGCCGCTCTCCCAGCCCGGGGACGTCTGGGGGGCGCCGCACCCGGGCCGCATCCCGCCGCTGCCGCCGCCCGGGGCCAGAGCCCGCGGCGCCTTAACCCGCGCCCCCGCCCGCAGCAAGGCTCACGGGCCCGTCCCGGGCTGCCCCGACGCCCCGCCCGCCCTCCGCCCGCGCCGTGCGCAGCCACTTACCGCGGGCCGAGGCGCACCGGCGGGTCGCGTGCGCGGGCCGGGGTAAGATTCCCGGTTCTCGGCAGGGGAAATACCCCCTTTCGAAGCCGTTCCTTTGCGCCCTAAAACAAGTAGCCCCAACGTGAGAGAAACAAAAGGTATTTGCTGACGTGGGCGTTGGACAGAAACGCCCGAGGGCTGGGGACACAATTAAAGGGGCAACGCACAGATTTCAGGCACCAACCAGCAGCTTCGCCCACTCCCCTGCCCTTGCCTACACCCCGCTGCACCCTCCAGAGGCACTGGGGTGCCCGGATCCCCTAGCAGTTGACTACAGAGTCATTATTTAGTCAGGAGCTTAAATTTTAAATTGTACTTTACGTTGGGAAAGGCGCCTCCGGAGGGCAGAAGGGCTGGATTTCTAGGATCTGGGGAATTTGGTTTAGGAAAGAGGGAGGGACTTAGGCGTGCCCACAATTACTGTGTAAGTACATGTGACATTATTGTACTTAAGTTTAGCAACGTCAAATGGAAGAGATCTGCACAGAATTTTTCCCTTTATTGAAGCACTCGTTTTAGTCGGGGATAACCTTTTCTAAATCTCTACAGGTCACAAGCATTTTCTTTGAAGAGGATAACCCAAGAAGCTGAGATAAGAGAAAATAACTCTTGGTTAAGTTCAGAGAAAATATAAAACTAGTAAGAATAGCAGGTTTTGTGTTTTCAAATACAAAACTTCATTGTATATCAAGCCTTTCTTCTGACATTTATGTGCCTAATATTTAGAGTTCTGACGTCAGGTTATATATTTGCTAAATCTTAAGTCACTGAATTTTCATTGTTACTACGGAAACAATTCTATAAACTAAATTAGTTTTCTAGTTCCTTTTGTTGGGGTCAGGTACTGAAAAGTACTGTGATATAGTAAAACTGAAAAAAAGACTCAAATTTTCAAAACATTTAGTTTTTGATGGATTTCTCTCTTATGTCATACTCAATTATACTGGACAAAGTTTATTACTTTGGTTTGATCATAATTAGCTATGCGTTTTGAGGATCATACTCTCTACTAGAAGGATACAAAATATTCACAACTATCTCTTAATGTCACTTCTGTATTACTCTTGAGTTGTTTTCCTATTTAGTTGCATGTCCTCACATTCTGAACAGGTAATTGAAAACGTGTTTGAAAGCCACTTGGTATCAGGAGTGTTGGATGTACTCAAACTCTTTTGCTAGCATCCGCATTGAGAATTCTCCCAGAAAGACCTGGGCATTGTTATAGCAAAAGTGGTTTTTTTGTTTTGTTTTGTTTTTCTAGCCTTAATTAATTAAAACATGCAAAAGAATTCTACAAACTTGTTCCTCAAGAGAGCACATCAGATGGGTGATAAACTCTTTGTTTCAAGGAAGAAGTAATGGGAATTTTTTTCCCTCAACTTCCCCCTCTAGCTTCTGAAACTCATTTATATATTTGGAGAATTCCTTACATTATGAGTAATTGGTAGGAGGTGGAATCTGCCTTCTGCAACAGAATCTGGAAATGCCAGTGACTTGCTTTCCCAGAATCCCTTGTGGCTAAGACAATGGCCAGGATCTATACTTTGATAATCGTATGCACCCACCAGGGACTTTGAAGAGGGAGCTGTAAGAAGCAGGAAACTCAAAGAATCTTTTCTGACAGTGGTGATAGTTGCAGCAAGATAGTATCTCCAGGTGCCACAGTGGCAGTGCCACTAGTGGCAGTATCCACTGTCCAGTGCCAGTGCTATCAGTGGTACCAGCTGCCATGGCTCTGCTGAGAGCAGTGTTGGTATCCTCACCGGACCAGTTCTGTGCTATGACTTGGCTATTGTTTCTAACTGGTTAGCATAGGCTTCAATCCCTGTGCTTTGCTCTTCCTGTGATTCTGTGAACTTTTAATACATTCATTTCTGTTTAAATCAGCCAAGGCCAGTCTCTGTGCAACTAAGAACTCTAACTAGTACAAAATGTTAAAAGGCATTTGGATATATGGCCTGAAGCTTAATAGATAAAATTGTTGGAGGTAAAATGTTGTCATCAATGTTGAATAGATGGGAATTAAAACCATGAATATAGATAGAAAAGAGAATATGAAGTAAGAGAAGAAACTAAGAACCAAGCATCACCAACTTCATCATCTAGTGGCTGGCTAGAGGAAGGTGAAATTGCAAATGAGTCTAAGAAGTGACTAGAGTAGAAGGAAGAGATGTGGGATAGTGTGGTGTTACAGAAACTAGAAGAGAGTAATTCAAGAAGGGAGAATTGGACAATAGTGTTAAATACTGCTCTTAGCAGTCTAAGAGAAAAAGTCTATTAGATCTAACAACTTGGAAATCATTGACTTCAGAGAACATTATTAAGCTTGAAAGAAGGGAGCAAAATCCAGATTATCGGACTATGTGGGGATGAAGAAATAGAGGTGGTGAGAATAGACAACTCTTGAGAGATTTGGTTATAAAGGGCAATATTCCAATTACATTGCTGTGTAAAAAGCCAACCCAAACATAGTGGCATAAATCAAAGATTATTTTATTATGCTCATGGATTCCATGTATTGCAGGAAGGGGGACCCCTTCTAGGGCCCAAGAGTGGGCTCTTGTCTAACACTCGGAAATGAATTGTCTGAGGAGACACAAGTGCTGACAAAGCAAGAGACTTTACTGGGAAGGGGCGTCCAGGTGGAGAGCAGCAGGGTAAGGGAACCCAGGAGAACAGCCCTACCACGTGGCTCTCGGTCTCAGGTTTTATGGTAATGGGGTTAGTTTCCAGGTTATGTTTGGCCAGTCATTCTGACTCAGGGTCCTTCCTGGTGGTGCGCACCACTCAGCCAAGATGGATTCCAACGAGAAGGATTCTGGGAGGTTGGTAGGAGATATGGATTGGCGTCTCCTCTCTCCTTTTGACCTTTCCAGAATTCTTCTGGTTGGTGGTAGCTTGTTAGTTCCACATTCCTTACCAGGACCTCCTGTTGTAAGATAACTCAAGCAAGTGGTTACTATATTGTCTGGCCAGAGCAGGCGGTTTCAGTCAGTGGTTCCCCTAATACATGGGTCAAGAATTTGACAAGTCACAGCAGAGATGGCTTGTCTCTGTTCCACAATGTCTGGAGTCTCAGCTGGTAAGACTCAAATGGCTGAGGGTGACTTGAACTGCTGGGAACTGGAATCACCTGGAGGTTTCTGCACTGACAGATCTAGTACCAAGGCTGGTGTAGCCGAAATTCAGCCTCAGTACCCTGGTACTGAACTGAATCTTGGAGACAGAATTTTGGGTGAAGTAGAAAAGAATAGATTTATTGCTTTGCCAAGCAAAGGGGGCCTCAGAGGGATAATGCCCTCAAAGCAGTGTGTCCCGAACTGGAGGGGATAGTGAGGAGTTTCACAGTAATGGTTCAAAGAGGAGGATATGATCAGCTTGTGGACATTCTTCTGATTGGTTGGTGGTGAGGCAACTGGGAGTCAGCACCAACAGCCTTCTGGTTCCAACCAGAAGGGGTCTGTGTGCTTGTGGACAGCATACAGTTAACTTTTTTCACCTCATGGGATTTTAGTATCTTCAAAACAACTCAAAGACATTGTTATGTATAGCCCTTGAGGAGGAACCAGGACCCTGCCCCAAGGCGGTACTATTGTTTCTTGATGCTCCTCCCTTGTCTCCGCATCCCCTCCCTTCCCTGATTAGCAACTGTTTGAACCTGCCCTTTGGAACTCAGGGAAGATAATGGAGGCTGAACGAAGGCTATTTCCTGAAATCAAGCCTATTTCCTATAATCAAGAACCTGCCCATTGGAACTCAGGGAAGATCATGGAGGCTGAATGAAGCCTATTTCCTGTAATCAAGAAATGGGGGACACAGAAAGACTTTTGTGCCCAAGAGCCCCACAGGGTCTGCTCTGTTTCACTGGGACTACTTGAAAACTAGGCTCAGCTGTGACTGTCATCTGGAGCCCTAAACATGGCCTCTTCATGTGACTTGAGCTTGCAGCATGCTGGCTGGGTTCTGAAAGGGAGTGTCTCCAAGAGAGAGCATACCAAGAGGGGGTATTTCAAGAAAACTAGGAAGGAACTGCACAATCTTTTATACCCAGCTACAGAAGTTGCATTGCCTCACTTGCCATATTCCATTGGTTAAAGTAGTCACAAGCGTACCAAGATTCAAGAAGAAGGGGATATAGCCGCGATCTCTTAAGGGGAAGAATGTCAGAGAATTTGGGGCTATGTTTTAAAGCTATTCCAAGCAAAGAGACAGGGTATTAGCTAGAAGGGGATATACACAAAAGACTTTAAAATGTTTAATGATGATGGAAAGCATGAAGATGAGAGGGAGATACTGAATATTCAGGAGGAACAATTAATAGTGGCTGAATCTCTACAAATTCAGGGAGAAGAAGATCAAAATCTTAAATAGAGGAACAGCCCCTAGATCAGAAAAGTGATAACACTGCTATCCCCATTGAAATTGGGCGGGGGGGCAAAGAGAAAAGTATGGATAGGTGTGTTGGTTTAAAAATGCCCACATATTCTTTGACACTGCTCCCTTCAAGAGGTAGATCCTAATTCCCCTCTGCATGAGTGTGAGCTGGACTTAGTGACTTGCTTCTAAATAATAGAATAAAACAGAAATGATAGTGTTGGATTTCAGAGTCTTGGTGATACAGGGGAAAGCAGCGTCCTGCTTTTTCTTTCTGTCTCGGATCAGTTGCTCTGGGAGAAGCCAACTGCCTGAGGATGCTCAGGCAGCCATGTGGAGATGAACAGAGGCTTCCTGCCAACAGCCATGTGAGTGATCCATCTTGGAGTACATCCTCCCACCCTAGACAAGCCTTCAGCTGACTGCAGCCCCAGCTAACAGCTTGACTCTCCCTCAGGAGAGACCCTGAGCCAGAACCAACCAGCTAAGCTGCTCCTGAATTCCTGACCCTGATAAACCTTGTGAAGTACTCAATGTTTGTTGTTTTAAGCCATTAAGTTGTGGGGGTAATTTTTTATGAAGCAACAGACAACTTATACAGATTGTGGTGATTAAAAGTGCTACCATAACAGGGACTTCCGTGGTGGTCCAGTGGTAAAGAATCCACCTTCCAATGCAAGGGACACGGGTTTGATCCCTGGTCGGGAACTAAGATCCCACATGCCACGGGGCAACTAAGCCCGTGCGCCACAACTACTGAGCCTGCACACCTCAACTAGAGAGAGAAAACCCACACACCACAACTAGAGAGAAGCCCACATGCTGCAATGAAGAGCCCACGTGCCACAACAAAAAGATCCCACATGCCGCAATGAAGATCCCACATGCCACAATGAAGACCTGACACAGCCAATATTAAAAGTAAATAAAATAAATATTTTTTTAAAAAGTACTACCATTGGGCTTCCCTGGTGGTGCAGTGGTTAAGAATCCGCCTGCCAATGCAGGGGACATGGGTTTGAGCCCTGGTCCAGGAAGATCCCGCATGTCACAGAGCAACTAAGCCCCTACGCCACAACTACTGAGCCCGTGCTCTAGAGCCTGTGAGCCACAACTACTGAAGCCCGCGCACCTAGAGCCCGTGCTCTGCAACAAGAGAAGCCACCGCAGTGAGAAGCCTGCGCACCACAACGAAGAGTAGCCCCCTACTTACCACAGCTAGAGAAAGCCCCTGCACAGCAGCAAAGACCCAGCGCAGCCAAAAATAAATAAATATATATATTTTTAAAGTGCTACCATAACAGAAACCTAAAAATGTGACTTTGGAACTGAACAGTGGGTGGAAGCTGAAAGAACTTGTATGTAAGTGTTAGTGAAATCTTGAGCCTTTCAAAAAATAGTAGAGTCCTGGGCTTCCCTGGTGGCGCAGTGGTTGAGAATCTGCCTGCCAATGCAGAGGACACGGGCTCGAGCCCTGGTCCGGGAAGATCCCACATGCCGCAGAGCGACTGAGCCCGTGAGCCACAATTACTGAGCCTGCACATCTGGAGCCTGTGCTCCGCAACAAGAGAGGCCGCGATAGTGAGAGGCCTGCGCACCGTGATGAAGAGTGGCCCCCTCCTGCTGCAACTGGGGAAAGCCCTTGTATAGAAACAAAGACCCAACACAGCCAAAAATAAATAAATTAATTAATTTAAAAAAATAGTAGAGTCCTGATTGCCTTTGAGGAAGCTGTAAATGAGGACTTAAAGGAAAGTCATAAAAATTTTACTGGACATTGAAGGAGATGGTGTCCTTGTTATGTACTGGCAGAAATTTAGCAACACTGTTGCCTACAGTAAGGCAAAAAGTAGAAAATGTACCTAGTGAATTAGGTACTCTAGCTAAGGAGATTTCCAAGCAGAGTGTTGAAGGGGTCACTTGGTATCTTCTTGCCACTTGTAAAATATGAAAGAGAGAGATAAACCAAAGCAAGGACTGTTAAACAAAAGGAAACCAGAGCTTGCTGGTTTTGAAAAGTCCTAGCCTCTCCAAGTGGTAAATGATGCTAAAATTAAGAAATGGCTTCTGAGAACAGACTAAATGCCAGAAAACACAGTCTAAAGATGAAGTCAAGGGAGTAGCTGTAAAAGCCTTTGTTAAGATCGAAGAAAGATCTAAGGTGGTACCTCAGAGCACTCTTCAGTTGATTTTAAAAGTCCTCTAAAGATTTAAGAATGTGACTCATGGATCCTCTCAATCAAACAATAGAATTCTAAGAAGTTTAAGGGCATTGTTCCTCAGCAGAGGGCCAGGATAGAGAAGAACTTATCTTGAAGAGCTTTGTGAGGGTGCCTTTTGTTTAACAGAGTGAACCCTAGGAAGATTCACAGGAGATCCACGTTTTTAAAAGACTGTTCTGAGGAACTCTGCTTGGACTGAAAGAATCAAAGGCAATACAAAATGAAAAAATATCTTCTGACCCCCGAAATTCAACTAGTAGGATGCAATCTGTGCAAACTATGCAGTTGCAAACGTGGGCTTTCTTTCATGCAAAAGGAAGAGTGACTCAGAGGGAAGAACCAAGAGCCCAGAAGGTAGAACCAAAAGCCATGGAGGATTATCACTAGGCCTTGAGTCCTAATCAAGGAATTTCCAACATTTGCTCAGCTGGATTTCAGAATTGCTATGGACCAATGATTCATTTGTTCCTGCATTTCTGCCCTTTTTGAATAGGAATGTCTATAGTGGTTATCTTATATGTACCCCCATTGCCTGTTTGGTGTGTATGAGGTAGATAACTTGTCTTTTTAGTTCATGGGTCTTCAGATCAAAAGAAGCTGTACTTGAGGAGCTGTACCTAAGGAATTACACCCTTAGGCAGATGTGGATTAGAGTGGTCAGAGACTTAATGAAATGGAATTTTTAACCAGTCCCTGGAATACAAACTGGAAAGTAATGGACAGAAAGGAAGGGAGTATATTTTCTGAATTGGGGCAATGGTTTATTGATCATTGCTTCATTTGCATTCTGTTTGGCTGAGAGTGACAGAAAACCCAAAGTAACAATGGCTTAAACAAGATAGAAGTTTATTTTTCTCTCACAAAAGAATCTGGAGGTAGATTATCCAAGGCTAGTATAGAAGCTCCATTCTGTGAAGCCCTAAGGGAACCAGGCTGTTACCAACTCTCTGTTCTACCATTTCTAAAGTGTGGCCCTCATGCTCCTATTCTAAAATGGACCTCCAACTCCACATTCCAAGCAGAAGGACAGAGGAAGGGGAGAAGAGGAATAAAGGGCATGTACTTGTTGTCTCTTAAGGAAGATTGTGGAACTGCCATGTCACACTTTTATTTACATCCCATTGGCTAAAACTTAGTCTCATGGTCACATCTAGCTGCAAGAGAATCTGGGAAATATAACCTTTAAACAAGGTAGTAATGTGTATAGCTACATGTTCTATTACCAAAGAAGAAAGAGAGAAAAGATACTGAGGGACAGCTAATAGCCTTCTATAGTCAATATTGTTACTTGTAGATAATAGAATCCACTCTAGGTAGTTTAAACAGAAGGGGATTTATTAAGCAATACTAGATGGCTTATGAATCTCTAGGTGGTCCAGGGAATCATGTTTAATTGCTGAAAGTTCAGGACATTCTCAACCAAGAGAAACTGCCAACTGTACCACATGGCTATAGTTATAGAACTCCCAATGCTGCTTCTTCTTGACACTACGACATTAGGAATAGACAGGGCAGTCCCTGCCAGAGCTACCCCAGAAGCACCAAGTGCCTTCAGACTCTGCTTGCAAGAAGAGCTGATCTACCCATGAGTATGGCTTCTGCCTCACATTTCTCATTTCCTCCTTTCCAGTCTCAAGTCGATGCATCTATTTGAACTATATAGCTTCAGGGGAGTCTAAGAAATATAGTTTCTAGCTTTCCAGCCTATGCAGTATAAGAATGCATACTAGAAATTGGGTCATTTGTAGAGATGTGAATGGATCTAGAATCTGTCATACAGAGTGAAGTCAGAAAGAGAAAAATATCATATACTAATGCATATATGTGGAATCTAGAAAAAATGGTACAGATGAACCTATTTGTAGGGCAGGAATAGAGACGCAGATGTAGAGAACATGGTCACAAGGTGGGAAGGGGAGGGTGGGACGAATTGGGAGATTAGGATTGACATATATACACTACCATGTGTAAAATAGATAACTACTGGGAACCTGCTGTACAGCACAGGGAGCTCAGCTCAGTGCTCTGTAATGACCTAGATGAGTGGGATTGGGGGTGGGGGTGGGAGGGAGGTCCAAGAGTGAGGGGATATATGTATACATATAGCTGATTCACTTCATTGTACAGCAGAAACTAACACAACATTGTAAAGCAACTATACTTCAATTTTTAAAAAAGGCACACTATAAGAGGATTGGAAAGAATGTTTAGTGAGCCAATACACAGTATATGCAACAGTCCATCATTTTGTACAGTAGTTATTCATTCAACCTTCTCATAATTAAATTTCAAAAAACAGCAGTAGCAATAAAATAGTCCCACTTAATATAATTCAACTGTCATTTTAGAAAAAAAAAATTCTTGCCCTGTCTGTGAAAGGGAATACCCAATGTCTCATCAGGAACTGCATCAATTTCTGGGAAATGTTCATATCTTATCTGTTCAGTCGTAATATAATATTCCTTTTTTTCTTTTTTTTTGTCTGCGTTGGGTCTTTGTTGCCACGTGCAGGTTTTCTCTAGCTGTGGCGAGCAGGGGCTACTCTTTGTTGAGGTGCTCAGGCTTCTCATTGTGGTGGCTTCTCTTGTTGCAGAGCATGGGCTCTAGGCACATGGGCTTCAGTAGTTGTGGCACACGGGCTCAGTAGTTGTGGCTCATGGGCTCTAGAGCACAGGCTCAGTAGTTGTGGCACACAGGCTCAGTTGCTCCGTGCCATGTGGGATCTTCCTGGACCAGGGATCAAACCCATGTCCCCTGCATTGGCAGGCGGGTTCTTAACCACTGGGCCACCAGGGAAGTCCCATAATATGATATTCTGTAATCAAGAAAGAAAATGGGTGTAGCTACTACAGTCCTATTTCTGAAACTGGTCACAAGACAATAGTTGGCATTTATAATTTCCTTCCTCTACTCCCTAGCCTATGTTCCATATTCCATAATATATTTCATCTCCTATGATCTTTTTTACCTCAAATCTATTTTATTAGATATTAGGATTACTCTGTTATGGATTCTTTTGATTCATATATGCCTGTCATAGCTTTTGCTATCCTATTTTTAACCGTTCCTTTTTTCAAAAGAAATATATGCTTTGGTAAATCATATTGTTGGATTTTTAAAGCTGGTCTGAGAGTCTTGGCCTTTCAGTTTTGAATTTAATGCAATTACATTTATTGTATTTACAGTTAAATTCGGATTTACTTCTGTCATTTTTTAAATTCTTTTCCATTAGAGTTTATTACACGATATTGAATATTGTTCCCTGTGCTATAAAATAGGACCTTGTTGTTTACTGTCATATTATTTTATATTTTACATTTGCTTCATGTTTTATTTATTTTATGCTATTGTTGTTGTTCTTCCATATAGTCCATTGGCTATATTGAGTTTTCTTCTGCTGATTTAAAAGTTATATATTTATATTTTGTTTGAACTGTGGTTGCCCTTAATTTATTACCTATATTCATGTTTGTTTGTTTGTTTTACCCTTTTGGATAATTAAATGTATAAATATATATTTCTTCCCCTTAACAAGCAAATACTTAAGCACACCCTCATGTCTCTTTTTCTCCACCTTCCTCCAATACGGATATTTTGGTAATGGATTTTTTTTTCTCTTTTTATCTTATTTGACATAAACCTTTTTTCTTTAAAGACAAAGATAAACTTTACCAAAGTATTTGAACACTCTTATTTCTTCCATCTTTTGGAGCATCTCCCAGATTTGTTTCTCATCCTGAGTACTTTCTTCAAGATCCTTTTTTAAAAAATATTTATTTACTTATTTATTTATTTGGCTGTACGAGATCTTTATTGTGGCATGTGGGATCTAGTTCCCTGACCAGGGATTGAACCCAGGGCCCCTGCATTGGAAGCGCAGAGTCTTAGCCACTGGACCACCAGGAAAGTCCCAAGATTGTTTTTAGATGTTTGTCTTTGTGCAGCAAAGCATCTAAGGCTTCGTGTGATGGAGAATATGTTTATTATGCTCTAATATTTGAATGACAATTTGACTGGGTATAAAATTCTAGAATCAGAGTTCTCTTCCTTTGATACTTTAAAGCATACTGCTCTATTCTTATCTTGCATCCAGTGTTGCTGCTGAGTAGTATGATATCAATTTGCTCTTTCTATGGGGACCTTTACAATTTTCTCTTTGTCTTTGATATTCTTACATTTTACATTTGATATTCTTAGATTTTGTTATAATGTGTCTAGATTTTTCCTTAATGCTCCTGTTTGGCACTCTATGGGCTCTTTTAATCTAACACCTTTGATCCTTCTTTAATTCTGTGAAGGTTACCTTCATTATTTAAAATTTTATTTACTCCTCTCCATTTTCCCCCTTCCTGCTGGGACCCCTAATTTTCTAGATGTTGACATTTCTACTCCTATCCTCCATGTCTCTTGACTTTTCTTTTTATATTCTCTTTGTCCTTTCTTGCTATTTTATGGGAAATTTCTTCAATATGGCCTTGAAATTTACTATTTTTTCTTCACCCATATCTATCCTTCCATTTATTCTATCTCTTGTGTTCTTTCTTTCAAGTATTACATTTAAATGCTAATATTCCTTCATGGCTCTTTTTTATGATTTCTCATTATTGCCTCATATTGTTAATGTAATCTGTTATCTAAGTATATTTATCATTCCTATCTTAAAACTTTGATCCTTTTATTCCAATATTTCTTAGATTATATGTATGTAATTGTGTGTGTGTGTGTGTGTATGATTTACTTTGTTGTTTTTTTTTTTTTTTTTTTTTTTTTTTTTTTTTTTTTTTTTTTTTTTTTTGTGGTACGCGGGCCTCTCACTGTTGTGGCCTCTCCCGTTGCGGAGCACAGGCTCCGGATGCGCAGGCTCAGCAGCCATGGCTCACGGGCCCAGCCGCTCCGCGGCATATGGGATCCTCCCAGACCGGGGCACGAACCCGTATCCCCTGCATCGGCAGGCGGACTCTCAACCACTGCGCCACCAGGGAGGCCCTGTTGTTTTTTTTAATGATGGTTGTATTTTGGCCTGTGAAGTCATGTTACCCTGGGAGTATTAGCTAGTTTGTCTGCTAATGCTTCTCACACTGTGCTTTTCAAACTGTGGTGAAGAACCAGATTGCTTTTTTCCCAATCTGTTGCAGGCCTATTTATTATATAAAACTTTTTACATGCCTACTTTCATTTTCTGTACTTATTATAAGCCAGGGACATCAGTCCTTGAACTATACTTTGACTAGTATTGTTGTAATGCATATTGGGAAATGGTATTTGTTCAGGGTGGTATATTGTATTAAACTTTCCAACTATTCCCTTCTTTTACTCTGAGAGGATTATATATCATCACCCATTGCTATGTGACTTTCAGTGCCTCTCTGGAGACAGAGTGTTTTTCCCTGCTTCATTGTCTGGTTTGGTTTTGTGACTGGCTTGGACCAGTGGAATATGAGCAGTGACAGCATGCCCGGTCTAAGCAGGAGCTTTAAGAGGCATCCTGTGTTTCCACCAGCTTTCTTGTTCTTCCACTCTGCTGCAAGAATAGTGTGACCCAAATAGGGGCTGCTCTTACAGCCCAGCCTATGCCCTAGAGTGAAGCACATGGAGCCACAGAAGCTGACCTGCCATCGCCAACATGTAATAAGCAATAAATATTTGTTGGTTGTTGTAAACCAAGGGTTGGCAAACTACAGTCCATGGGCCAAATCTAATCTATTATCTTTGTAAGGCTAAGATTTTTTTTCATTTTTGAAAGGTTGAAAAGTAATCAAAACATGCATATATGTAAATTAATTTATGACAAAGGAGCCAAGAATATGTACTGGGGAAAGGACTGTCTCTTTAATAAATGGTGTTGGGAAATTGGACAGCCACATGCAAAAGAATGAAACTGGACCACTATCTTATACCATACACAAAAATCAACTCAAAATGGATTAAAGCCTTGAATGTAAGGCCCAAAACCATAAAATTCCTAGAAGAAAACTCACAGGCAGTAAGCTCCTTGACATAGATCTTAGTGATGACTTTTTGAATTTGACACCAAAAGCAAAGGGAACAAAAGCAAAACTAAACAAGTGGGACGGGCTTCCCTCGTGGTGCAGTGGTTAAGACTCTGCCTGCCAATGCAGGGGACACAGGTTCGAGCCCTGGTCCGGGAAGATCCCTCATGCCGTGGAGCAAGTAAACCTGTGTGCCACAACTACTGAGCCTGCGCTCTAGAACCCGTGAGCCTCATCTACTGAAGCCCACACACCTAGAGCCCATGCTGTGCAACAAGAGAAGCCACCACAATGAGAAGCCCATGCACTGCAACAGAGTAGCCCCCGCTCACCACAACTAGAGAAAACCTGTGCACAGCAACAAAGACCCAACACAGCCAAAAATAAATAAATAAATAGATAAATAAATAAATAAATATAACAACAAAAAAAGTGGGACTACATCAAACTAAAACGTTTCTGGATAGCAAAGGAAACAATCAGCAAAATGAAAAGGCAACATACTGAATGGGAGAAAATATTTGCATATTATTTATCTGATAAGAGGTTAATATCCAAAATACATAAAGAACTCATACAACTCAACAGCAAAAAACCAAACAATCTGATTTTAAAGTGAGCAGAGGATCTGAATATACATTTTTAAAAAGAAGACATACAAATGGCCAACAGGTACATGAAAAGGGGCTCAGCATCGCTATCATCAGGGAAATGCAAGTCAGAACTCACACCTGGGGACTTCCCTGGTGGTACAGTGGTTAAGAATCCGCCTGGGGCTTCCCTGGTGGCACAGTGGTTGAGAGTCCACCTGCCGATGCAGGGGACACGGGTTCGTGCCCCACTCCGGGAAGATCCCACATGCCACAGAGCGGCTGGTCCCGTGAGCCATGGCCGCTGAGCCTGCACATCCAGAGCCTGTGCTCCGCAATGGGAGAGGCCACAACAGTGAGAGGCCCGCGTACCATAAAAAAAAAAGAAAAAGAATCCGCCTACCAATGCAGCGGACACAGGTTCGAGCCCTGGTCCGGGAAGATCCCACATACCACAGAGCAGCTAAGCCCGTGCACCACAACTACTGAGCCTGCATTCTAGAGCCTGCGAGCCACAACTACTGAGCCCACACACTGCAACTACTGAAGCCTGCGTGCCTAGAGCCATGCTCTGCAGCAAGAGAAGGCACCGTGATGAGAAGCCTGCGCACCACAACAAAGAGTAGCCCCTGCTCACTGCAACTAGAGAAAGCCCACGCACAGCAAAGAAGACCCAATGCAGCCAAAAATAAATAAATACATTTATTAAAAAAAAAAAACCTCACACCTGTTAGAATAGCTGTTATCAAAAAGACAAGCTATAAGTATTGGTGAGGATGTAGAGAAAAGGGAGCCATAGTGCACTGTTAGTGGGAATGTAAATTGGTCCAGGCACTATGGAAAACAGTATGGCAGTTCCTCAAAAAATTAAAAATAGAACTACCATATGATCCAGTAATTCCACCTCTGAGTATTTACCTGAAGGAAACAAAAACACTAACTCAAAAAGACACATGCACCCCCGTGTTCATTTGCTGCATTATTTACAATAGTCAAGACATGGAAGCAGCCTAAATGTCCATCAGTGGATGAATGTATAAAGAAACTGTAATGTATATATACAATGGAATATTATTTGGCCACAAAAAAGAATGAAACCTTGCCATTTGTGACAATATGGATGACCCTGAGGGCATCATGCTAAGTGAAATAAGTCAGAGAAAGATAAATACCATATGATCTCACTTATATGTGAAATCTAAACAAAACAAAACAAATGAGCTCATAGATACAGAGAAGAGATTGGTGGTTGCCAGAGGCAGGGAGGTGGGGTATGGGCAAAATAGGTGACCCCCAAAGGTACAAACTTCCAGTTGTAAAATAAATAAGTCATGAGGACGTAATGTACAACATGGTGACTATTAACAATATTGTACATTTGAAAGTTGCTAAGAGAGTAGATCTCAAACATTCTCATCACAAGGAAAAAAATTTGTAACTATGTGTGGTGCCGGATATTAACTAGACTTTTTGTAGTGATCATTTCACAATATATACAAATACTGAATCATTATGATGTACACCTGCAACTAATATAATGTTATATGTCAATTATATCTCAAAAAAAGGTAATCAAAAGAAGAAGAATATTTTGTGACACGTGAAAGCTACATGAAGTTCAAACTTCAGTGTTTGTAAAATTTTGTCAGAACACAGTCATACTCATTCCTTTATGTATGTCTCTGGCTGCTTTCATGCCACAAGGGCAGAGCTGAGGGCAGCAGCAGGGACCCTATATCCCACAAAGCCCAAAATATTTACTATCCAGCCCTTCACAGAAAAAGTTTGCCAGCCTCTGTTGTAAGCTACAGAGATTATGAGGTTGGTTGGTACCTCAGCAAAAATGACTAATATAGTCAAGATGAGTTTAAGGAGAGATAGGGAAGTAGCCCCAGAGAAGCGAATGCCAGGCACCACAGAACTATTCTGGATCATTCCCATTCGCTCTCACTGTGGACACGCAGCCCTTCTGAACTCTTACCTTGAAGCTCTTCCAGAGAAGTAGCATTGGGATGAGGTTGTCTCTTAGCGTATAATTCCTTAGCTTTGTGTATTTGGAAGAGAGGCTGGCAGAGAGAATGCCCACATGCTGTAGTCAGCCCACTCCCACCTCTAATCCCCCAGCAGGACTTGGCACTGACTTGATATTAGTCTGTCCGTGCTGGTAGCCTGGGGTTTTGCTCTTTGCACTGCAAACTGAACCTGTTGAAAATACCTTTATTTCTCTGGGCCCTACTCAAAATTGGTAGTCCTTTCGGTTACTTGGCAAATGGATCAGAGCAACACCCAAATGTGCTATATGTGGCCTCCAAAATTCATATTCATACAAGTGCGCCACTTCTCCTTCTCCTTCACCTTCTCCTTCTTCTCCTTCTTCTTCATTGGAGTAGACATGACATACAATATTACAAGTGTGTTTCATAATGGTAGGTATTGGAAAGTGCGGCAACTTGCTTTTTACTTAAAGGAACTATCCTTACATGCCTTAGGCCACGGGAACCTGGAAAGTTCACCGAGGTGGCAGCCCCTTGAATTATCATGGAGCTTCCCTTGCATACTCTGGCCTGTATGTGTCCGACCAATGCATCTAGATACTTGTTCTCTTCACCAGGTCCTATTGCTACAATGTCATCACTGACATGACAGGCATCTTATATGACCACATTACCCAGTATAACAAGTTGTATGGAAATCTCAGTGGAGGGCTAGCCAGACCACCAGCCGGGAATGGTGATGCCTGTGGTTGGGCTCCAGGACCCAGAGCTATGATAGGTCATTCCAGCCAAGGGAGCTGCAGAGAGTCAAAGATGACTTCCGAACCAAATCCTTGGAGGAAACCCAAGGTTAAGCCAGGGAAACCAAGTTCAAATTGTGGAAATGGGATAAATACGGCTGTCGGAACAGAGTAGGAACAAGGTAAGGCATGAGCCCTCACATATGAATAGTATCTTGGTTGAGTGTAGGATTCTCAGATCAGTCCTCTTTTCTCCAAGGCCTGGAATGTTCCATCATCTTCTAGATTCCAGTTTTGCTAATGAGTTTTCTGATGCCAGTTCAATTCCCTTTCCTTGATAAGAAAACTATTTTCTCTGCCTGGAAGCTTGTGAAAATTTTCTTTGATCCTTGGACTTCGGAAATTTCACCAGGACTAGTCTAGGTGTGTGTCCTTTTTCATTTGCCTCTTTCTACCCTCTCCCTCAATCATTTGACTACAACCACCTCAGTCTGACAAGCCAGTTCCTGCCTCAGAGCCTTTTACTCTCTCTTTTTAAAATTGTGGTGAAATATACATAACATAAAATTTACCATTTTAACTTTTTTTTGTTTTTTTTTTTGCAGTACGTGGGCCTCTCACTGTTGTGGCCTCTCCCGTTGCGGAGCACGGGCTCCGGATGCGCAGGCTCAGCAGCCATGGCTCATGGGCCCAGCCACTCCGCGGCACATGGGATCTTCCCAGACTGGGGCACGAACCCGTGTCCCCTGCATCAGCAGGCAGACTCTCAACCACTGCGCCACCAGGGAAGCCCCATTTTTTTAGTATACAATTCAGCGGCACTAAGAACATCCACAGTGTTGTACAACCATCACCGGTATTCATTTCCAGAACTTTTTCATCATCCCAAACAGACACTCTGTAGCAATTAAACAGTAACTCCGCATTTCCCCTGCCCCCAGCCCCTAGTTATCTCTAATCTATGAATTTGCCTATTCTGGGTACCTCATCAGGACCTTTTATTCCTATTCCCTCTGACTGGTTTCTTCATTTTCAGATCTCAGTTCCACTGCCACCACCTCAAGAGAAGCCTTCCTTGATCACCTCACCAAAGCAGCACTCCCCAATCCAGTAAGTCTCTATTCCAATACTCTATAACCTTATCACCATCTGAAAATTATGTTGCGTATGTTTCATTATTGTCTATCCTCCCCAACTAAAATATATGATTCATGCCTTGTCTGTCTTGATTACTGCTGTGTCCTTAGCATACAGGACAAGTCTTAGGAAGTGTTTGTTGAATGAATGAGTGACAGTGGAATATAAGAAGTGTTTTTTTCTCCCGTGGGCTTAGAGCAAACAGTTCACAAGCTGGGATCTTTGTGTTGAGGTATGTGGAAGTGTCCTTTCTGTTTGCTGGAGGCCAGCAGGAAGCATTGAGTTCAGCCCAGCACGGCAGCTTCCTCCATGCCACCTGTATCTGAGCAATACAAGCTTCTCCCCGAACTGCATGCAGAAAGCAAGCATCAGTATCTTTGCCCTGGCTGCCTCCTGGGAGGAAACACTGTCTTCCAACCTTGCATCCTTTGACCTCTCCCCAAGCTGTGCTCCATTTTGCAAATGTTGATGGTCTATGCCTTCTTCACAAGAACTCAGGGTCCTGGATGTACCTGAGATCTCCCCCAGACTCCAACAGGGTCAGTTATCGAGTGGTTCAGCTGTCCCAGCAGAGAGTTGGAGAAGGTGGAGGAGAATGTATGCATTCTGATTTGTTTTCTTAAATGGAAGAGAAGGAGATAGAGTTAGAGGCAGCAATTTTATATAGCACACAGCCTATCTTATCTATGCTACAGATGGTAATGAGCAACCATTACTGATGCTCCATTGATAGTTGAAGCAACTTTGAATTATAGACGTTGTGTTACACTCTCAAATTAGTGGAGGGTTGTTTCAGCAAAAACCTGGCACAGGTATGGAACTGTTATGAATATGAACGTTAGCTGTCCTGGATGTCTTGGTGCAAAACAGGTTGAAAATCTCTGTCCTAGAGCCCCAAATCCAAACTACTTACAGTGGCTCACAGGATCTTTCACATTCCTTACCATCCCCTCCAGCCTCCTCTCCCCCAGCCTGTGGAGCAACCTCACTTACAATCCCCAAAATGTAATGTGCTTCCTCTTGCCTCTGCACATACTTTCTCCCCTCCATCTGGATTTTATTACTCTGCACCCCCACTTGCCTTGAAAACTCTTAATTTCCTTCAAGATTCAGTTCAGACATCACCCTGTGAAATCCCTAGAGGTAAGTGCTCCCTCCTCTCTGCTTCCCTGTGGCCCTAAACAAACATCTCCATTACTGTCCTTATGAAAAGTTTTCATAACTTTTCCTTGGTCCATTTCTTTCAACTACTGAAGGCAGGCATTTTATCTTATTTCACTGTGTAATCTCCATGTATATGCCCTTTATCAGATATACTGCTGATATCAATCAGTGCCTGGTCAGGAGACAGAAGCCACACCAAGAATTTAGTATAAAGAATTATTAACTAATAAACAAGATAGACAGATAGATAGATTATAAAGATTATACAATTATGGAGCCAGGCAAGTCCAAAGCTGTAGTGTGGGCCAGAAGGCTCAAGACCTAGGAGACCCAATGTTCCAGTTCAGTCCAAAGGCAGTCTGCTGGTGAGTTCCCTGTTTCTCATGGAGGCCAGTCTTTTTCTTCTATTCAGGCCTTCAATTGATTGGACAAGGCCCACCCACATTATGGAGGGCAATCTGCTTTACCCAAAGTTCACCAATTTAAATGTTAATCTCATCCAAAAACACCCTCTAAGTTGACACATAAAATTGATCACCATAGGTGGTTATCTACTAAAAGGGTGAAAGAAAACAGGAATAGCAAATGTAGCAAATGGCAAAGAAAACAGAAGCTAATACCTCTAGGGTTGAAGGAAAGTACTGAAGGAGGGAACAAATTTGCAAGGCTCCCCAACCTTCTTCATCTCTTGACAAGACTGAGATTCAGACAACTGTGGAGAATGTATTTGCAGCCCACTGGATGGTGAAGTTCACTGAAGTGCCACAGGCCTGGACTGGAGGATCAGAGGACAGCCACAAGGATGCCAGTATATTTTGCTAGAAAGTGAACACTACTACATTGGCAGCTGCCATGAAGGATCAAGAAGACAGGCCCACTAGGTCCAGGACAAGAAACCCCTGCCTCTGCTTTTGTAATATCCCTCCAGTGTCCTCTATTAACTAGGCTTAGGATTGCCCCAGCTGACAAAGAAGACTTGTCTATAGGGTCCAGCTCATTTCATGAAGCAGGGCAAAGAAGGGTAGATTGGGCTTCCCTGGTGGTGCAGTGGTTAAGAATCCACCTGCCAATGCAGGGGACATGGGTTCAAGCCCTGCTCCGGGAAGATCCCTCATGCCGCAGAGAAACTAAGCCTGTGCACCACAACTACTGAGCCTGCGCTCTAAAGCCTGCGAGCCACAACTACTGAGCCTGAGTGCCACAACTACTGAAGCCCATGTGCCTAGAGCCCATGCTCTGCAACGAGAGAAGCCACCCAATGAGAAGCCTGCACACTGCAATGAAGAGTAACCCCTACTTGCTGCAACTACAGAAAAGCCTGCGTGCAGCAACAAAGAACCAACGCAGCCAAAAATAAAAATAAAAATAAATTAATTAATTAAAAAAAAGAAGGGTAGATTTAGAGCTAAGTGACAATAAATTGATAACTTGCTACAGTTGAGGAATAAATAAATAATAAACAATAAATAATAAAATAAATAAATAAATAAATAAATGTCTTCATCACCAAAAACTGTAACTAATTAGGATGGTCATGTGTTGTCTGAGATATTCAAATGAGAAAATTTTTAAATTTAATGAAGGGAGTGGGGCTCTTCATAGGAAGGAAAGGGGGAAATAGGCTATAAGACAGGATCATGGTGACCAGGGAGATAGAGAATAATAAAGCACTATGAGGACAACAAGATGGGCCGGATACCTGTGAAGTTGTACCAGCTCTTTAACAAATGTAATTATCTTACCCTTATCCCAGAATTAGAAACCTTTGTACTTTGTATGCTTGTTATTCCAGTGACCATAAATTCATTCCCATGCCACAGTTCAAAACACATTATCAGAATAAACTATTTTCCAATTTTTGAATTTATTTTTATGAAAACATTTACAAAGGGAATAAAAATTAAATCTCACTTCATTTCATTTAATGTTTTGCTTTAAGTCCAGTGGTTAGGACTCTGCGCTCTCAATGCCTAGGGCCCAGGTTCAATCCTTGGTCGGGGAACTAAGATCCCACAAGCTGCACAGTGTGGCCGAAAACAAATAAAAAAATGTATTGCTTTATCCAAAATAATACCTTATTTAAAGTTATTTGTTAACGTAATATTAGGCCAACGTTTCCATAATTCATTCTATTTATCTCCCTACTCTATTGGCTACAAAATGTTACCCCAAAAAGGGAAAGTTCTTGTTTATCAAGATCAATTGTGCTGGACCCAGATTTGCTCAGTCCCCTTTTCTCTCACTGCTGTTGAAGACTCCCCCAGAAGGATTGCCTGGTAGTAAGCACATTCCTCTAGGCAGCAGGAGGGAGGCTTGCCAAGTTCCTAAGGCAGAAGTAATACTGTCTTGGTGCTCTCCAACCTTGTCCAGGAGGGCCTATTGTGGGGACTACTCTTGGCCCCCCAAGTTGCTCACAAGCACAACCCACTCTTAAGCCTCCGAACTACCTCTGGGGCTTATCTGTTGCTGCTGAGACAAAACGTTCTGCAAGACCCACTCAGCACGCATGCTTCCAGACTGGCTGGCTAGGCTGGTTCCAGAAATGTGGGGGAGTTGATGCCTTTTGGGGTACACTTTGGTGAGATACAGGAAGCAGCAGATACCTTCTTCTCCCTTCTTCCCCACCATGGACAGTTAGGGGATGCAGTAATTTCATACAGCCTTGCTGATGACATCCCCGGAGACCAATCACCTGTACTTGTTATGAAGCTGTGGCCAGCTCAGTAATGCATGTATATTTTTATTGAATTCCTTCCCTGCTTTACTCCCCTTTCTCCCTCACTCCTGCTTCCCTGGGATTGCACTATTCCCCAAAATGTTAGCACATAAGCTTTTGCCTCAGGCTTTGCTTTCTACGGAACTAGGCTAAGACACCAGTGCTCTCATTCTACTTTCTTCCCCCAAAGGTTACCATTATTAACAATTTAATATGGATCCTCTATTAATTGACTCACATAAATGAGGTTTACTTGTATTAAGTATTGTGCTTTATGTTGTTTTATGTCCATGATATCAAACTATACTTTTCCCCTGAGGTTTGTTTTTAACAATATGTTTTGGATATCTTCCCATGTCAGTACACACAAAATTGATCTCATCCTTTTTTCCCAATATTTTATTTTGAAAATTTTCAATCATACAGCAAAGTTGAAAGAATTTTACAATGAATACCCATATTATATCTATCCATTCCTCCATTCATTTTCCCTTTTGATGCATTCCTAAGTAAATTGCAGGCATCAGTACACCTCCCCCTTAAAAAATCAGTTTGAATATAATTAATTAGAGTATAATGTTTATATATATATTTTTTGTTCCAGGTAAAATGTATATACAATGGGATGCACAAATCTTAAGGCTGCTTTTGCAGAGTTATAAAAAATTCATACACCTGTGTAATCAAAACCCATATAAATACATAGAACATTATCATCACCCCAGTAAATTCCCTTAGGTCAATTTCTGCCCGTAATCCCCCATTGTCAACAATTGTTTCAATTTTATTTCATCAAAGTTTAGTTTTACCTGTTCTAGAACTTCATATAAATGGAATTACAAAATACGTGCTCTTTTGTGTAAGAGTTATGTCACTCAGCATAATGTTTTTGAGATTCACTGTTGTTCATTACATATTTGAGTAGTACTCCACTGTATGAACTTATAAGTGTTTATGTATCTATTCCCCTACTTATGGACCCCAGTCTGTTTCCAGGTTTTTGGCCATTATGAATAGAGCTGCTATGCACATTCTTGTACAAGTCTTTTTATGCACAAAAGTTTTCATTTCTCTTGAGAAAAAACCGAGGAGTGGAATTGCTGATTTATAGGGTAGGTATTTGTTTAATTTTATAAAAAACTGCCATTTTTTTCCAAAGTGGCTATACCACTTTACACCTCCAAAAACAAAGTATGTGAGAACCAGTTACTGCACACCCATGCCAACATTTGGTGGTGTCAGTTTTATTCATGTTAGACATTCTGGTGGGTGTGTAGTGAAATAGCATTGTGGTGATATTCTCTTTAAGGGCTGCATAGTATTGCATGGTATATATATATCATAACTTTCTTGACTATTCCCTATCAATGGACATTAGAGTTATTTTCAACTTTTCCTATTACAGGCATACCTTGGAGATATTTTGGGTTAAGTTCTAGACCACCACAATAAAGCAAATATTGTGATAAAGTGAGTCACATGCATTTTTGGAGTTTCCCAGTGCTTATAAAATTTATATTTACGGGGCTTCCCTGGTGGCGCAGTGGTTGAGAGTCCGCCTGCCGATGCAGGGGACACGGGTTCGTGCCCCGGTCTGGGAAGATCCCACATGCCGTGGAGTAGCTGGGCCAGTGAGCCATGGCTGTTGAGCGTGCGCGTCCGGACCCTGTGCTCTGCAACGGGAGGAGCCACAACAGTGAGAGGTCTGTGTATAGCAAAAAAAAAAAAAAAAAAGTTATATTTACACTATACTATAGTTTACTAAGTGTGTGATAGCATTATGTCTAAAAAATGTACATACCTTAATTGAAATACTTTAATTTAAAAATACTTTATTGCTAAAAATTGCTAACCATCATCTGAGCCTTCAACAAGTCATAGTAGTAACATCGAAGATCACTGATCAAAGATCCCCCTAACAAATATAGTAATAATGAAAAGTTTGAAATATTGGGAGAATCGCCAAAATGTGACACAGAGACATGAAGTGAGCAAATGCTGTTAGAAAAATGATACCAATAGACTTGTTCGACGCAGGGTTGCCACGGACCTTCAATTTGTTAAAAAACTCAATATCTGTGAAGCACAATAAAGCCAAGTGCAATAAAATGAGATATGCCTTACAAACAATGATGCACAGACATGTATCCACTCATGTGTCTGATTTGTAATGTGTCAACTTGGTTGGGCTAAACTACATTTCCCAGAATTTCCTCTCTTGTATATTTCATTTAGTGTGGGCCACAAGGGAGATTTGGAAGACAGAAGGAAAGCAGCAGGCATTTTGTAGTTCATACACCTTGTTGGTGATCTGCTGACTAACCTCCCTAGAGGTAAAGCAACAGATGGACCTGCAACTTCTCTACCTTCCCCTGGATCCTCCTTCAGCTTCTCCAACTCCTGGGCCAGTTGCACATATTTTGCTCTGTGACAAAGGGCTCTGGCTTCTGCAGGATGCCCACATCAGCAAGAATGGAAGCAGTGAAAACCAACATGGGTTCCATTCCATCCCTGTGGTGTGCTAGCTCTTGCTTGTGGGTCCAGTCTGCTTCTGATCTCCCCACTTACCTCCATCTTCCCTTACACATTGCCTTCCTGAGTTTCTGCAAAAGAGTTTCCCTAGAATTAGAATCGCTAGGTCAAAGGGTATGCCTATTTAAAATTTTGACATACTGACAAATTACCCTTCAAAAGATGCTACCAATTTGCACTCTCACAAATGGTGTATCAGGGTGCTCATTCTCCTGCAACTTCATCAAACTGGATTATTATAAATCATTTTAATTGTTGACAATTTGATTGGTTAAAAATAATAACTATTGGAAATTCCCTAGTGGTCCAGTGGTTAGGACTACAGGTTTCACTGCCGAGGGCCCATGTTCAATCCCTGATTGGGGAACTAAGATCCCACAAGCTGCACAGTGCAGCCAATAAATAAATAAATAAATAAATAAATAAATTAAAGAATAACTACTGTTTTAATTTTCATCCCTGCTGATCAGTGAGACTGAACATCTTTTCATATGATATTGGGTATTATCTTTCTTCTTCTGTAAATTCCTGTCTTTTTTCCTATTGAGATATTTGGGCTTTTTCTTAAGGAGTTCTTTATGTATTATTGATATTAATCCTTTTTCTGTTACATGTTTGGCAAATATATGACTTCAATCTTTCTTATCTTTTAATCTTGCTTGTAGTATCTTTCACTCTACAAAATATTTTGATGTAGTAAAACCTGTTCATCCTTTTCTTTTTTTTTTTTCTTTTTTTGCGGTACACAGGCTTCTCACTGCTGTGGCCTCTCCCGTTGTGGAGCACAGGCTCCGGATGTGCAGGCTCAGCAGCCATGGCTCACGGGCCCAGCTGCTCCACGGCATGTGGGATCCTCCCAGACCGGGGCACAAACCCATGTCCCCTGCATCAACAGGTGGACTGTCAACCACTGTGCCACCAGGGAAGCCCCCATCCTTTTCTTTTATTGTTTTTTGGTTTTCTATTCTTACTTAGGAAAGATTTTCTCACATAAAGATTATAAAATATTATCCTTTACTTTCCTTAACTACTTTTATAACTTTGTCTTTTTATGTTTAGAACTCTGATCCATCTAAATTTTATTTTGATGTATAGGATCTAATTTTTTTCCCAGTATACCTCTTCAATTGTCGCAGTGGTATTTATATAATAAGTCATCCTTTCCTTATGGGTTTAAAAAGTCACTTTTATCAGATATTAAATTTACATATATTCAAGAGCCTTCTTCTGGATGTGTTATTCTGTTCCATTCATCTATTATCCATTGATGTACTAATACCATACTGGTTTGATTACTGTAGATTTGTATTATATTTTACAACACTAATTTTAAGTGGAATAACTTTTTTATTAAGGCTTAATAAAGTAAATTTCCTTTTCTGACCATTTCAGTATTCATTTTTACACTAAAAATAAAATTAACATCTACACACAACTATATATAATAGATAATCAATAAGGACCTACTGTATAGCACAGGGAACTCTACTCAGTACTCTGTAATAACCTACATGGGAAAAGAATCTGAAAAAGAATAGATATTTGTATATGTATAACTAAATCACTTTGCTGTACACCTAAAACTAATACATTGTAAATCAACTATACTCCAATATAAAATTAAAACATTTTTAAGTGTATAATTTCAGCAAGTAACCTTATTGTCATTACCTCCTATGCAGTCAATCAACTTTGGCTTATTGCCACAATTGTGTGGGCTTTTCATACTAGTCTAGAGTGAGTGGGTTTAAGACCAAAGTCCCTTGTCACAGGTTGGGTTTTCTGGGAAGTAAATGTTGAGTTAGAGTTGGGTGTATAAAAGGATTAATGGGGAGTAACACCTGTGAAGGAAAGGGAGCAGAAGCAGGATTGAGAAAAGACTTCAGTAGTGACAGTCTCTGCCAGCCCATTGGGAATCTCCAGAGCGAACTTTGCTGGATGGAAGACTCCCAAATTTTGGCTGGGCTTCTGGAAAGCTGAAACAGTCAAAGGCACTAACAGCTGGAGGGTTTCAGCAAGTTCTTTCATTAAGGGAGGTCTCAGAGGCACATCTCTCCAAGTCTGCCACATCACTCTTCTTAGCTCTGTGCTGGTGAGCACAGGGAGGTCTTTTAGTCATTCAACAAACATTTATTAAGCAGTTCTTATATATCAGTTATTGAGCTAGATACTAGTGCTATGAAGATGACTGGAATATTTTCAGCGAGCTCCTTTTCTCAAATAAGTCTCAGTCCCTGCAGAGGTAGGATAGGAACTCACCACCCAGGGGGAGAAAAGCCAGCACTATTTGGGGGGTATTTTTTAAATGCATGAACTTTTCCTTATCCATAATACAAGATGAAATATGCTAAATGCAAAAGATTCAAAAGCTCTAGAACCTAGCGCAGGATTTGGCAAATAGTAGGCATTGAATAAGCATTGTTGACCGAGAAGCTATGAGAATTGGAGGAGAGAAGAATTATTTTGTTCTGAGGAGAAGATTTGTTTGTCACCTACCAATCAGTCAACAGTAAAATTTTTTAAAAAATCAGTTACAATCTATTCAGCTGATACAGAATTCAAATAAAACTCACAAAGTAGACAAAGTTTGTCTTTATAGTTCTCCCATCCTCCTGCCTCCTTCGAGCCCTTCTCCCATCCATAATTTTCTTTTCTTCCTCCCAATCATAATTAAAACTTTCATCCCCTAACTCTGTTGTGTGTCAATTTGGTTATTTTACTATCATGCCTCACGACAATTTAAGAATGATGTTTAAATTTCACAAATATACTTGCATTTAGAAAGAGGACGTGTTTAAACACAATCATTCTGTGGCAGAGAAGTGGGATCAATACTCTTTCCAACCACCAGTGTTGTCACCAACACCACTTCCTCCCTTCTTTAGAACCATCCTTTCTTCCTTAGACGTTAGAAATAAAGTATGGGCAGTTAGCCTTGCAGCCTCACCTCTTTGCCCCTTCCCACTTTGAAAGCAAAATTCAGAAGATATTATAAGTGACAAATCTGGGACTCCCTGGGGTTTGTGACAGCTGACTTTGGTGTATGTCATTGTCGTTTGATGTCTCAGGCCTCAAGAGGAGGCTGTTCTCCCTTGGACCTGGCCCCAGGATTGCTACTGTGGGAGAATTGTTTCTTTAGATTGGTGCAGTCAGGGGTTTCCAGGGGAGGAGACTACTGGGGAGTTTTCCCTGCTGTGGAGGCACTCACATTATAATATTGGTATAGGGGAAAAGAGAGAAGGGTGTCTAACATCTGTGGTCACTCTCCCAGGGACCTCCACTTAAGTGTCCCCCCCAAATACAGCTCGGCCAATGGCTGGCTGAGGTTGAGTGGACACAGGGACTCCAGGCTTCCAATGCAGGGGATGGAGTTTCTGTCCCCAGTCAGGGAACTGAGATCCCACAAGCTGCGCAGTGCAGCCATAAAGAAAAAGTGCTTTTATTTTTTTCCTTGATGAGTTCTGGCTAAAGGTTTATCAATCTTGTTTATCTTCTCAAAGAACCAGCTTTTAGTTTTATTGATCTTTATTATTGTTCTCTTTGTTTCTATTTCATTTATTTCTGCTCTGATCTTTATGATTTCTTTCCTTCTACTAACTTTGGGTTTTGTTTGTTCTTCTTTCTCTAGTTCCTTTAGGTGTAAGGTTAGATTGTTTAAGACTTCTCTTGTTTCTTGAGGTAGGCTTATATTGCTATAAACTTCCCTCTTAGACCTGCTTCTGCTGCATCCCATAGGTTTTGGATCATTGTGTCTTCATTGTCATTTGTCTCTAGGTATTTTTTGATTTCCTCTTTGATTTCTTCAGTGATCTCTTGGTTATTTAGTAACATATTGTTAAGCCTTCATGTGTTTGTGTTTTTTATGTTTTTCTCCCTGTAATTTATTTCTGATTTCATAGCATTGTGGTTGGAAAAGATGCTTGATATGATTTCAGTTTTCTTAAATTTACTGAGGCTTGATTTGTGACCCAAGATGTGATCTATCCTGGAGAATGTTCTGTGTGCACTTGAGAAGAAAGTGTAATCTGCTGTTTTTGGATGGAATGTCCTATAAATGTCAATTAAATCTATCTGGTCTGTTGTGTCATTTAAAGCTTGTGTTTCCTTATTAATTTTCTGTTTGGATGACCTGTCCATTGGTGTAAGTGAGGTGTTAAAGTCCCCCACTATTATTGTGTTACTATTGATTTCCTCTTTTATAGCTGTTAGCAGTTGCCTTATGTTTTGAGGTGCTCCTGTGTTGGGTGCATATATATTTATAATTGTTATATCTTCTTCTTGGATTGATCCCTTGATCATTATGTAGTGTTCTTCTTTGTCTCTTGTAACATTCTTTCTTTCTTTATTTTATTATTATTGTTTTTTTTGCTGTACACGGGCCTCTCACTGCTGTGGCCTCTCCCGCTGCGGAGCACAGGCTCCGGACGTGCAGGCTCAGTGGCCATGGCCCACAGGCCCAGCCGCTCCACAGCATATGGGATCCTCCCGGACTGGGGCACAAACCCACATCCCCTGCATTGGCAGGCAGACCCTCAACCACTGCGCCACCAGGGAAGCCCACATTCTTTATTTTAAAGTCTATTTTATCTGATATGAGTATTGCTACTCCAGCTTTCTTTTGATTTCCATTTGCATGCAATTCTTTTTCCATCCCCGCACTTTCAGTCTGTATGTGTCCCTAGGTCTGAAATGGGTCTCTTGTAGACAGCATATATATGGGTCTTGTTTTTGTATCCATTCAGCAAGCCTGTGTCTTTTGGTTGGAGCATTTAATCCATTCACATTTAAGGTAATTTTTGACATGTATGTTCCTATTACCATTTTCTTAATTGTTATGGGTTTGTTTTTGTAGGTCCTTTTCTTCTCTTGTGTTTCCCACTTAGAGAAGTTCCTTTAGCATTTGTTGTAGAGCTGGTCTGGTGGTGCTGAATTCTCGTAGCTTTTGCTTGTCTGTAAAGCTTTTGATTTCTCCATCAAATCTGAATGAGATCCTTGCTGGGTAGAATAATCTTGGTTGTAGGTCCTTCCCTTTCATCACTTTAAATATATCATGCCACTCCCTTCTGGCTTGTAGAATTTCTGCTGAGAAATCAGCTGTTAACCTTATGGGAGTTCCCTTGTATGTCATTTGTCAATTTTCCCTTGCTGCTTTCAATAATTTTTCTTTGTCTTTAATCTTTGTCAATTTGATTACTATGTGTCTCGGCATGTTCCTCCTAGGGTTTATCCTGCCTGGGACTCTCTGTGCTTCCTGGACTTGGGTGGCTATTTCCTTTCCCATGTTAGGGAAGTTTTTGACTATAATCACTTCAAATATCTTCTTGGGTCCTTTCTCTCTCTCCTCCTTCTGGGGCGCCTATAATGTGAATGTTGCTGCATTTAATGTTGTCCCAGAGGTCTCTTAGGCTGTCTTCATTTCTTTTCATTCTTTTTTCTTTATTCTGTTCTGTGGCAGTGAATTCCACCATTCTGTCTTCCAGGTTGCTTATCCATTTCTCTGCCTCAGTTGTTCTGCTACTGATTCCTTCTAGTGCATTTTTCATTTCAGGTATTGTATTGTTCATCTCTGTTTATTTGTTCTTTAATTCTTCCAGGTGTTTCTTCTTTCTTTCTTCTAGGTCTTTCTTAAACATTTCTTGCATCTTCTCAGTCTTTGCCTCCATTCTTTTTCTGAGGTCCTGGTCCTGGATCATCTTCACTATCATTATTCTGAATTCTATTTCTGGAAGGTTGCTTATCTCCACTTCATTTAATTGTTTTTCTGGGGTTTTATCTTGTTCCTTCATCTGATACATAGTCCTCTGCCTTTTCATTTTGTCTGTCTTTCTGTGAATGTGGTTTTCGTTCCACAGGCTGCAGGATTACAGTTCTTCTTGCTTCTGCTGTCTGCCCTCTGGTGGATGAGGCTATCCAAAAGTGTTCCTTTAATTTGTTGGTCACCCCCACCAACCACAAGATATTTGGGGACAGGACTGTGTCTCATTCACCCAGGTATTGAAACCAAGCAGGACCCTGTGGGGCTCCAGGGCACAAAAGCCTTTTTGTGTCCCCTTCCCTGAGTTCCAAAGGGCAGATTACAACAGTTGCTAATTAGGGAAGGGAGGGGATGCAGAGACAAGGGAGGAGCAGTCAAGAAACAATAGTGCAGACTTGGGGGCAGGGTCTTGGTTCCCCCTCAAAGGATACACATAACAATATCTTTGAGCTCTTCTGCAGAACTAAAACCCCCACTAAATTGAAGATGTTAACTATTTGATGAAGCACTTTTCATTCCAGAGAAGGTCACAGTTCACCCATTATCACCTGCACCAGATGATCTCTGGATTGAAGGAATGTGGGCCCTGCACGCACCCTGATCCTTATCAGCAGCCCTTGACTATAAAACTCCTCATAACACCCTCCCACCCCCAACCTGGGGTTGGAACACACAGTTTTGAAGGCATTAGCTGGCTGTGCACCCCTTTGCCTGGCAAAGCAATAAAGCTATTCTTTTCTACTTCACCCAAAACTCTGTCTCTGAGATTTAATTCAGTTTCATGGTACAGAGGCCAGATTCAGCTTCAGTATCCCCAGCACCTAGAGGTACTCAATAAACATTAGAAGAAAGGACAATGGTGAGGGCCATTATATTGTGCATACTATATTGTGATTCTTTCTGGCACAGAGCCCCTAAAACCATTGGAATTTCCTAAGTGATAAGAGCTAAAAAGTGTCTTGATATTTATAACAAACCTTTTCAACTGCACATGAGTTTATCTTAATGAGGTGACTGTTGGAAAGCACCTAAAGGTGGGGGCTGGTTACCAGGGGAAATAACCATGTGATTAGAGGGTTGGAACTTTTAGTCCCACCCCACCCTGACCTCAGGGGAGGGAAGATAAGCTGGAGGTTGACTCATTTGACAAAGGCCAATGATCTAATCGATCATACCTCCATAATGAAGCCTCCATAAAAACCCAAAAGAACAGGGTTTGGAGACCTTCCAGGTGTGAAATAAAATTCAAATTTATGGCAAGACAAGAAAAATTTAAACATAAAAATCCTTGTTTGCCCTTTGGCCTTCCCTCTCCCCTCACTGTGCATTGTGTATCTGCATTATGCATTGACCAAACCTCCCCCAACAGCAGGAATACCTGCTCAACTATAAACAGCAATATTCTTCCAGGATCAACAAGACCGCTCCTTAAAAGATAACATTCCTTCTTGATCTTATAAAGGGTCACATGACCCACCATGACCCACATTATGTAAACTGTCAATAATACATCATTTAATATATAGCCCTCTGTCTCAAAAAACTTATATAAACTATGTCTTGACTTCTAATGGGTGGAACAGTTCTCAGAGCTTCCTGAGATGTTCTTCCTGTGTTATAATCCTCAAATTTGTCTTGAATAAAATTTCCCAATTCTTTCTTAGATCGACTGATTAATTTTTCATTGATATGTACTTGGCATAGTCAAGGCAGGAAATCAGAGACACCCACCAGAGGACACCTGGAGTCTACCCAGAACCGGTGCTTGGTACCGGCATGGGTGCATTGTGTCCCACTGGCTTCTCGGTACTCCTCAGGTGTGCCAGTGAGTTCTGATATTCAGATCTCATTGTTTGGGTGATGATCCTAAAAACTTTATTTGAGCTGGTTTTCACTTAAGATTTGGAGTCTTAAGGGGCACCAGTGCATTTCCTAGGCAGGGTCTAGGGGTTCTGGGCGAGAGGCTCAGGGAAACGTAGGTGGCTGGGTTTTTGTTAAATTTGACTTAAATTGAAAAAAAAAAGAGTTGATAGATGGTCTGAACAAAATTTTTGCTAGTGAAATGAGAGACTGAGTTATTCATGTCCGAAGAATAAAGGGACATTTTGCTCCTTCTGGCCACATGGCATCCTCAGGCGATTGAGGACCTTGCCAAAGTGTCTGAGGATCAATCCTCATGATGTGCAGTGGTCCAATAGGGGAACCCCACTATGACCATGAAGTAAGTACTGCTCATCCAGGGGGCACCACAGAGGCTGATCGCCTAGTGCTCTGAGCACCCATGATGGTTTTAGGCTGTCATTGGGAGAAACAAAGCCACAGAAAAGAAGTTGAACCAACCCAAGGGTAACTCCTTGGGAAGCTAGACTCAGAAGCAGCACACACGTGCGATCCACCACACTGTCCTCAGAAAGTTGTTCAGATCATGTCTCATATCTGAATTGGATTATGAAATTAATACTGGGAAATTGTGCCTCAAAGGTCAAACAACTCCCATGCAAAAAGCCACCTATGGGAATACCAGCTGGGTTTATGTATGTTTGCAAGTACTTAATTGGGAACTAAAGGAAATCAGGCCCTGAAATGGCCGAATTGGTGTTCTTTCGACACTCTGAAACAATTTTGAGCATGCAGTTAAAGCTGGCAGTCATCTGTGCCTGCAAGGTCTACTGGAAACAGTAGTGGTAAGTGTTTTTCTTTTCTAAAATTATATTAGCAGGAAAAATATTTGTATGGCTAGCTCCATGGATCCTTTGAATTGAGGAAACATCTAAATTGTTAAAATTTTAGAGAGCGCTCATCTTAAACTATTGCACCTATTTTAATTGGTATGGGGAAGCCCCCAAAGGCTTCAAAATTCCAAAATAGCTTCATTGAAAGATCTGTTGTAGAAAGCTAATGAAAGTAATGATATAAAGGCACCTAAAGTTTTAACTGCTGCTCTCTTCTATCCTTTATTTTAGTACTCATTCTAGAAATCTTCTGAATTGCCTTTCCACTCAGAAGGCACTATTAAATTGTTACCTTTAGAAACGGGACCACATGAGGCTGTATGCAAGCCTCTTCAGATCAAAAGCCAAACTGACAGCCATATTAGAGAATTTCTTAAACCCAGGGAGGATCCTCAAAAGTGTTTGTAAATAGATTACCAAAATGGGAGGCCTCCAGTCTGACTAAACTGACTGTAGTTGATATTCAGAACCTAATAGGAATTTTGGGGAGGCCTTCTCCCCTAAGCTAAATGAGGGAAAGTAAAACATACCAACTTAGGTAAATGGGTGTGCCAGTCATTTGATATCATTGAGGTGACCACCCAGTTCTTTGAGAAAAAAAAAGTGTCCATGTTTTACAAATCTAGTCTTTACAGGACCAGAGGTGTGGCACCAGAAATAATCCAAAGCCCACCAATCCCTGACATGTACGCTCTGCAATATTTAAAATAGATAACCAACAAGGACCTACTGTATAGCACAGGGAACTTTGCTCGATATTATGTAACAACCTAAATGGGAAAAGAATTTGAAAAAGAATAGGTACGTGTAAATGTTATAAGTGAATCACTACCACTCCCAAACCTCCCCTACTTATCTCTTTTTTTTTTTTTTTTTTCCTCCTGTACGCGGGCCTCTCACTGTTGTGGCCTCTCCCGTTGCAGAGCACAGGCTCCGGACACACAGGCCCAGCGGCCATGGCTCACGGACCCAGCCGCTCCACGGCATGTGGGATCTTCCTGGACCGGGGCACGAAGCCGTGTCCCCGGAATCTGCAGGCGGACTCAACCACTGCACCACCAGGGAAGCCCATCCCCTACTTATCTTAAGAGGCTTTGTAAGCATTGAGGAAAAATCAAAAAAAATTTTTTTCTGGCCTTAAGGGAACAAAGTCATCCTAGGAGGAATTTACTTTTCTCCTCAAGCCTTTGAGATGCAAATGTTATACTTGGTCTTCTCCTGGAACATTTATCTCTGAAATCTTTTTAAAATGCAAACTTTGGGAAAGGGGGTAGGTAATTTGGAACTTGACTTCTCAAAGACAAATAGAAATACAAGTGCCGGGACTTCCCTGGTGGCACAGTGGTTGGGAATCCGCCTGCCATTGCAGGGGACTGGTTTGAGCCCTGGTCCGGGAAGATCCCACATGCCGCGGAGCAACTAAGCCCCTGTGCCACAACTACTGAGCCTGCGCTCTAGAGCCCGGGAGCCACAACTACTGAGCCCATGTGCCACAAATACTGAAGCCCACGTACCTAGAGCCCATGCTCCTCAACAAGAGAAGCCACCGCAATAAGAAGCCCACGCACCGCAACGAAGAATAGCCTCTGCTCGCCTCAACTAGAGAAAGCCCGCGCGCAGCAACGAAGACCCAAGGCAGCCAAAAATAAATAAATAAAAAATAAAATTAAGGGGCTTCCCTGGTGGCGCAGTGGTTGAGAGTCCGCCTGCCGATGCAGGGGACACGGCTTCTTGCCCCGGTCCTGGAAGATCCCACATGCCGCAGAGCGGGTGGGCCCGTGAGCCATGGCTGCTGAGCCTGCACGTCCGGAGCCTGTGCTCCGCAACGGGAGAGGCCACAACAGTGAGAGGCCCGCGTACTGCAAATAAATAAATTAATAAATTAAATTAAATTAAATTAAAAAAAAAAAGAAATAGAAGTGTCTTCCACAAATATCAGTAAAAAGGGTTTAGCCATCCACACAGGGTACCTTGATTTGTCCCATCTGCCAGAAACCCAATTTGAATCCAACCTCTTTTGTAACTGATGGGTTTTGTATTGTTGGACCTGATTCATAGCTGAAATTTTGGAATGGGAACTATAAGGTCTCTGTGTTTGTACATATCTATATGCATGTTGTAGTTGTGTGGCATTGCCAAAATTACCTTGTAAAAGAGCTCTAATTGGCTTAAAGGAAGTTAAGCGCTTATATAAATACTCAGAAATATGAAAGAACCTGGCCAGAATGAATTTTGTGTTCACATGATCTGGGAAATATTCAGTACTGAATTAATATCTGCTACTGAAGCTAGCTTAAGCTTGTTGGTTTAATATAGACATGTCTTTAGAGTCATCAATGTTAAGTATAATACTTCTGCTGTACCTAGGTTTATTAGAGATCAAATAAGACATTATATCTGTTGCAAGTGTGTTGGCAAGGAAAAAACTTTATGATGAAACTTTAAGTAAATATGAATGAGATAAGAGCTTTTAGGTAAACTCTATAGGAATAATTTTGTTTTGGAAATGTCTACCTAAAATAGTCTCCAGATTTTTGTAACTTGCAACTAAATTAAGTTAAATGAAGAGAATTCATTGATTATCTGGGTCATTTCAAATAGGATACAATATTGGGACATTGATTGCTGGGAAAGTCTAAGTTTACCTACCTTTGCCGTCTTAGGAGAGGAAGACTAAAGCATAAGTTTGTCAATCAGGAAACGCTGGTATGATAGTTTACAATTACTTGCTTCTTGGTTTTCACTAGAGATTAAGATTTTAAGGTTAAGAATGATAAAAGAAACATTTCAGTATGCAAGGAAAGTAGGATATATGTTCAGCAAAAAAGGCATGAGGAATGAAAATGCATTTTGTTAAAAGAAAAAAAAAAGGTGGTTTTATCATAAAGCTGGTTGTTTCTGAATGGAAAAGAAAGTGAGGGAACGATTAATATGGATCCAGAAAGGTGTGGATGAAGAACACAGAGTTTGGTTCATGGTCAGGACTGGCTAAGATAAGATTGGGATATTTTATTATCACTGGTTGAGTGAATAGGTATTGTTTCAGAGTGACCTGTGATTCTATTTGGCCAAGTTTTTTTTTTTTTTTTTTTTTTTTTTTGTGGTACGCGGGCCTCTCACTGCTGTGGCCTCTCCCGTTGCGGAGCACAGGCTCCCTTCGCGCAGGCTCAGCAGCCATGACTCACGGGCCCAGCCACTCCGCGGCATGTGGGATCCTCCCGGACCGGGGCATGAGCCCGTGTCCCCTGCATCGGCAGGTGGACTCCCAACCACTGTGCCACCAGGGAAGCCCTGACCAAGTATTTTTAAACTCTTTGGGACTTCCCTGGCGGTCCAGTGATTAAGACTTCGCCTTCCAATGCAGGGAGTGTGGGTTGTATCCCTGGTCAGGGAGATAACATCCCACATGCCTGGTGGCCAAAAAACCAAAACATAAAACAGAAGCAGTACAGTAACAAATTCAATAAAGGCTTAAAAAAATGGTCCATATTAAAAAAAAATCTTAAAGAAAAAAACTCTTTGATAAATTTGACAAATTTCCCAAACATCAAATTTGAAATGAAGTTCATTTGACCTCTAGTTAACTTTGAAGTTTTCCAAAGGGTCCTTGGAACACCTCAAAATAATTGTTTTCTCTCCGTTTCAGAGAGAGGAATATTAAACTAATTAGGCTTATTCGGTTATGTTAAATTACATGGGAAGCATTGTCCAATGAATGATAAGCCATCTCAGGTTATACTGTATGGATAAATTTTTTAATTCATGTATTCTAAAAATTATATGGAATTCCTAAAAATCTGGTATGTCCTGATAAAATATTACCAGTCATAATTTTGGTTATTGTAGCCAAGTTTCTTTATTGGTTACACTGTAATCAAGTGTTTAACTATGACTTTTTAAGTCTTTTGTCATTTTTAGACAATTATTGTTGTACTCTGATGCTTTTCAAAATGCCTCATCTTCAAGAAGATTCAGGGCTTCCCTGGTGGTGCAGTGGTTAAGAATCTGCCTGCCAATGCAGGGGGCATGGGTTTAAGCCCTGGACTGGGAAGATCCCACAGGCCGTGGAGCGACTAAGCCCATGCACCACAACTACTGAGCCTGTGCTCTAGAACCCACATGCCACAACTACTGAAGCCCGTGCACCTAGAGCCTGTGCTCCACAACAAGAGAAGCCAATGCAATGAGAAGCCTGCGCACAGCAACAAAGAGTAGCCCCCACGCAGCAACAAAGACCAAATGCAGCCAAAAATAAAATAAATAAATTTATAAAAAAAAGAAAAGAAGATTCATAGGAAGGACTTTTGATAAGTATATATCACACTGGATAAGAAATTTCAAAAAATCGAATGGGAATGGCTGATGGTTTCATAAAAAGCTAACAAAAGGATTGGTTACTGAGTGAACTGGTGAATATGGTTACAATGTTTATGGTTTTCATCTGAAATGTCACTGGTTTTAATCTATGTTTTCTAGATATAAGGAAACCTTTAAATTACACCTGTAAGTAGAAGTGAAACATTTATATTTTCTCTCTACCTGATCCCTCTAGATTTTGGAAACTCAGGTTCCCAGCAGCTTTCTCAGGTATATAGGGAAGGCCACCTCCTAACAGGTGCAGGAATCTCAAGGTATTTTGGGGACCTCAAGAAGAGAGGAATTCTCCCAAATCCATCACCCAAATCTATAGATATCACAGCCAAAATCTATGACATTCCCTTGGTATGGCTTTCCTGGCCTTTTAAAGTTCAATCTGAGATTCTTTGTGAAAAATTTCAGCACAGCTTCAGAGAGTCTATATGGTCAATTAACCAGATATTTGGTAGAAATTAAGGTAATTTTAGAGACAAAAAGGATTATGTTTCAGTGAACATTAAATTCTAGTCTTATTAATTGAGGTCTATATTTACTGGCTAAGACACACTTCCCAGATAGCTCCTTGTAAAGTTTAGTAATTATAAAAGGACATTCTAAGTTTGTTTCTGAAGTTTATCACAGTAATCTAACTTTGGATGAAGATCAGATTCGCCATGACCTGCAACCAGGAGATCATTCATACTGGAAAAGACATCAGATAAAGGACTTAGCAGTCATGTTCAGGCCTCTCCTGAATGAACTGCATCTCCTGTTTTTGACACCCGACTTCGACTAAGACCAGCGCTACCAGACTAGGATGAGAAGAAGACAACATCTGAAGTAGACAGCTACCCCAAGATCCTGGACCAGGACTATGTATGACTACTTTGGCAATTGCTCATACTTTTGCTTGTGAGTCAAGTGTATTTCTTGGGCTTAATCATATGCAAGTTTCAAGTGAGCCAAATGTATTTCTTGGGCTTAATCATATGCAAGTTTCAAGTGAGCCAAATGTATTTCTTGGGCTTAATCATATGCAAACTTCAAAAATCAATCCAAGGGACTTCCTCAGTTGTCCAGTGGTAAAGAATCTGCCTTCCAATGCAGGGGACGAGGGTTTGATCCCTGGTTGGGGAACTAAGATCCCACATGCCACGGAGCAACTAAGCCCGTACACCACAACTACTGAGCTCCTGTGCCTCAACTAGAGAGACTGCATGCTGCAAACTACAGAGCCCACGCGCTCTGGAACCCACGTGCCACATCTACATAGCCCATGCGCCCTGGAGCCCGCGCGCCACAACTAGAGAGAAGCCTGCATGCTGCAAAGAAGAGCCCATGCACCACAATGAGAAAGATCCTGCACGCCTCAACGAAGATCCCGCGTGCCACAACTAAGACCTGATGCAGGCAAAATAACAATAATAATAAATTAAATAAAATAATAAAGTCTTAAAAAAATCAGTCCAATTGCTGGATTTATGGCCAATTACCTATGTCTAGTACACCCAGGTTGCCTTGGTGGATTTCACCTCTCCAAGACTCTAATTGAATGGTCTTGAGAAATTTTATTTTAAGGGAAAGAAAGTCTAGCACCCTGCAAGATAATGTTACCGCCAATATTACTAAGTGAGACCCCTTTACCCAGCCAGTTAATGATGTCGGTTCTGGCCATAAATAGTCCTTTTTATAAGATATTGAATGTTGGGTAGCTCCTAACAGGACCCAGTGGATTTATGGAACAAGTTTATGATCTCGGCTCTCCCTAGGTTGGTTAGGGAGAGGCACAGTTGGTTTCCCTTGTGCTCAAAGTCACTCTCTTACAAGAAGCTTTGGAAACAGCCCCTGCCAATCTGTCAATCTGTCTTTAGTGCAGGCATGCTGGTTTCTATCAGTTTTCCAATGGTATGCCCGTTTGGTCACAATATTTGTTAATTCATCTTATGACCCGTAAGGTGTCAAATTTCTGCTCTGAACAATCCTCTTCCCAGTTTAGGGGAAATCTAGGAAAATGATTTGATTCAGGAGGATTTTGGTTTAAATCCTTGCTAATGACATTGTTGCTCCTACTACCAATTTAAATTACAGTTTGTAGAACTTATAAGGTGATAGTATCTTGTTTTTCATGCTGCGTGTCATCAGCTGGTACTAGGATAATGATGTCTAAACTTGAAACTACAGATCACCTCTATAGTTCTCTGTAAAATAATGGGCATACACAATGCACATGCAAGGAAAATTGGCTTAATGGCTTAAGTTCCTTATCAGACAACCTAAAATTGGCTGTCAGCCCTTGCCAGACATTCTGCTAGTATAACCACCAAAAGAGAGAAACCGGGCTATTAGGACCCAGCATCGAGGGACATGATGGACACTGGGGCAGGCAAGCAGCCACCCTAGCTTCAAGTGACCTAATATTTGATCACCTAATGCTTTCTATCAAAATATTAATGATCAACAGGGGGAAATTGTGAAATAAAATTCATATTTTATGACAAGACAAGAAAAACTTAATCTCGGAGGACTGATCTGATTCTATCTCCAGGTAGTGTCAGAATTGAGTTGAATTGTAGGACACCCAGCTGGTGGTGGAGAATTGCTTGATGGGGCTGGAAACCCCACACATCTGAATTGGTATCAGAATTGCAAAGAACAAGGCATGGTTCCTGCCCTCCCGGAGCAGGAATCTGGGAGAAAAGGAAGTCCACTGGGACTAGGTCTAAAAGGAGAAGTAAATTTTCACCAGGATGAAGTGTATATGGGTGTGTGAAGTGGGGAAGAGATAAGAGAGCAGAAGAAAACAAGAGCAAAAGCAACATGAAAGGGAGTGATGTTTTCAGGGAGTACTGCAGATGATGCAAGTAGGAGAGTGATGTCATCTTTGAAGATGATGCCAGTTTGGCTGCATTAGCAAAATATGACTCCCTTGAGTTAATATTTTTATAATTTTTCACTATGATTGCTTTAAGTTTTTAAAAAAGTCTGATCAGTTTTTTAAAATACTTATTTATTTATTTATTTTTGGCTGCCTCGGGTCTTAGTTTCCGTAGGTGGGATCTTTGCTGCGGCATGCGGGCTGTGCTGCACTGGCTCCTCACTGGGGCCCGTGTGCTCAGTAGTTGTGGGCTTAGTTGCTCTGTGACCTGTGGGATCTTAATTCCCTGACCAGGGATTGAACCTGCATCCCCTGCCTTGGAAGGCAGATTCTTAACTGCTGTCCAGGGAAGTCCCTAAGCCTGATCATTTAAAGTATTGTATTCTACTCAGTGGAAATATCCTACTTTTTTATGCTTACTTTTTTTTCAGATCATGATCTAGGCCTGTACTGTCCGATATGGTAGTCTCTAGCCACAGGTGGCTGCTGAGCACTAGAACTGTGGCCCTTACAAATTAAGTTGTCCTGTAAGTGGAAGCTACAAATTCCTGAGACTGAGTATGAAGAATGTAAAATATCTCATTAATAATTTCTTACATTGATTACATGCTGAAATGATAATATTTTCAGTATGAGTTAAACAAAATATATTATTAAACAAATAATTTTAACATTATTGTTATTTAATCTTTTTTCTTTTTAAATGTGGCCACTAGAATTTTTAATTAATACAGTAAAATTCACCCTTTTTGGTGCACAATTCTGAGTTTTGAGAAGGGCATAGAGTCACATAACTAGTACCACAATCAAGATGCAGAACAATTCTCTCTCACCCCCCAAAAAACCTCCCTTATGCTGAACCTTAGTAGTTAACACTCCTCCATCCCCCCATCTCCTGGCAACGACTGATCTGTTCTCTGTCCCTATAGCTTTGCTTTTTCCAGAATGGCATATAAATGAAATCCTACAGCATATAGTCTTTTTGTAAATTGTGAGATAGATATATAGATATTTATCTATATATAGAGAGATATATATAGATAGATATCTATCCATATATAGAGATATATATGGTTAAAATTTGCCGTTTTAAACATTAAGTGGTAGTTTTTTGAGTCTGATTTCTCCCACTTTGCATAATTTATTTGAGATTCATCCGTGTTGTTGCATGTAACACTAGTTCCTCCCTTCTTTATTGCTAAGTAATATTCCATTGTACAGTTGTAACACCCATTTATCTATTCACTAGTTGAAGAACTTTTGGATTGTTTCCAGCTTGGGGCATTTATGAAAAACAAAAAAGCTGCTATAAACATTCACATTGGATTTTTTGTGTGAACCTAAGTTTTCATTTCTCTTGGGTAAATACGTAAAAGTGTTTACTTATTAGGAGTAAATACGTAAAAGTATTTACTTATTAGGAGTAAAAACGTAGAAGTATTTACTTATTAGGAGTAAATACTTAGGAGGATTTCCAGGGCATACACTAGGTGCATTTAACTTGATAAAAAACGGCCACACTGCTTTCCAAGGTAGCTGTATTCTGTTTTCATTCCCACCAGCAACATATGAGAGTTCCTGTGCTCTACATCCTTGCCAGTGCTTGGTATTGTCGGGTTTTGTTTTTGTTTTTAGCCTCTAATAGGTGTGTGGTGGTTTTGCTTCGCATTGTGGTTTTAATTTGGATTTCCCTAATGACTAACGCCATTGACCATCTTTCCACGTGCTTATTTGCCATCCATATATCTTCTTTGGTGAAGTTCAAATCTTTTGCTCATTTTTAAAAAATTGAGTTGTTTTGATGTGTTTCAAGATTATTTTTTAAAGAAAGCTTCAGCCCTGCCTCCAGTCTGTAGTCCTGCCTTCATGTTGAGGTGTTGTAGACCTTGCCACTTTGTCGTCTTGTGTTTTAAAGCGTGTAAGGGACCTTCAGTCAACATCACAGAATTCCTGCAATCCAGACATCCACCAGAAAAGTTGTCTTTTAATGATTGGCTGCTGACGAGCCCTTGCCAAAAGCCTGGTGTGTATGGTTGCTCAGAGAGTCAAAGGAATGTGCTTTTTGTTCCTCTAGATTTTATGAGCTCTGTCTTTGCATTAAGCTACACACTTAGACAATATGAGTTTATTATTTAGTGTTGTGTACTTGGGGTTTATTTATGGTCCATATTAGAAATAGCCCTTGTGAGTTCTATAAAACTGCTGATAAAGAATTTGCCCATAATATTTTTCAATATCCCTTTTATTTTTATTTTATTTTATTATTTATTTATTTCTGGCTGCATTGGGTCTTCATTGCTGCTCGCAGGGTTTTTCTAGTTGCGGTGAGCGGGGGCTACTCTTCGTTGCAGTGCGTGGGCTTTTCACTGCGGTGTCTTCTCTTGTTGCGGAGCACGGACTCTAGGTGCACGTGCTCAGTAGTTGTGGCGCACGGGCTTAGTTGCTCCGCGGCATGTGGGATCTTCCCAGACCAGGGCTCAAACCTGTGTCCTCTGCATTGGCAGGCGGGTTCTTAACCATTGTGTCACCAGGGAAGTCCCTCAATATCCCTTTTAGAGGGAACTGTTTAATAAATTCCTTTTAGAGTTTAGTGACAGAAAAACTTCCTTTCTGCTGACAAATAGCCGTTCTCCTATTATTATACAATGAGAACTATTACATTTAGCCATCTTTCTGCTTATATTTTTGGCTGCTAGAAAACTCAGAACTATATTTAATATTCAGTTATACTAACGACATTTAGCTTTAATTATCCTTTTGCTCTCCATGGCTTTTCACTGGTCTTGTATTGAGACAGTATTGTTCCAGTTATTTTTGCCGTACAGCATCCATCCCAAACTTGGTGGTATAAAACAACAACCACTTGGGACTTCCCTGGCGGTCCAGTGGTTAGGACTCAGCACTTTCACTGCCGTGGGCCAGGTTCAATCCCTGATCTGGGAACTAAGATCCCACAAGCCGCGCGGTACGGCTAATAATAATAATTATAATTACAAAAGAACCATTTTATTGGGCATATTGATTCTGTGGGTTATGAATTCTGAAAGGGTACAGTGGGGGCTGCTCTTCTCTGCTCCACCCCGTCCCGGGCCTCAACTGGTGGCTGACAGCTAGGAGTTAGAATGTTAGTTGCAGGAGTCACTCCAAAGAGGCTTCTTGACTCACATGGCTGAGCCTGGGCTGGAGAGGCTATGTACATGGCCTCTCCACGTGGCTTGGCTTTTCACTGCATGGTGGCTGGCTTCCATGGGGCAGCAAACCCAGAGGGAGTGTCCCAAGAGCCAGCATTCCAAGAGAGCTAGGTGGAAGGCACATGGCCTTTCCTAGCCTCCGAGCATCACTTCTGCCATACACGACATGGTAGAGCCATCATAAGCCCACCCAGATTCAAGAGGAGAGTATAAAAACCCCACCTCTCAATGATATAAGTATTGAAAAAATTAAATGTCACTTTCAAACTACAGACATAAATAATACAAATAATAAACTCATGGCTGATCTTCAGTTAAAGAGATCTAAATAGAAGGTGTCTCAGCATTTATCCCTGCTCAGACCACATGGCTAGAGGTGGGGGAAACACAAGGTAGGAGAGGCCTCTTCAGCTCCCTACCATCTTCCCACGTTTGTTATAGAGACATTTTCTTTTTTTGACTTAAAAAAAATTTTTATTGGAGTAGAGTTGATTTACAGTGTTGTGTTAGTTTCTGCTGTACAGCAAAGTGACTCAGTTATACATATACATATATCCACTCTTTTTTAGATTCTTTTTCCATATAAGTCATTACAGAGTATTGAGAAGAGTTTCCTGTGCTCTACAGTAGGTCCTTATTAGTTATCTATTTTATATATAGTAGTGTGTATATGTCAATCCCAATCTCCCAAATTAATTATTTTTTTTAATTGAATGAAAGATTCTTTAAATTCTACAGTGCTGGGCTTCCCTGGTGGCACAGTTGTTGAGAGTCTGCTTGCGCCTGCCGATGCAGGGGACACGGGTTCGTGCCCAGGTCCGGGAAGATCCCACATGCCGCAGAGCGGCTGGGCCCGTGAGCCATGGCGCTGAGCCTGCGCGTCCGGAGCCTGTGCTCCGCAAGGGGAGAGGCCACAACAGTGAGAGGCCCGCCTACCGCAAAAAAAAAAAAAAAAAAGAAGTACAAACTTCCAGTTGCAAAATAAATGAGTCACGGGTATGAAAGGTACAGTGTGGGGAATATAGTCAATAATTATGTAATGCCTTTGTGTGGTGAGAGATCATAACCAGACCTATCCTGGTGGTCATTTTTGAAATGTATGGAAATATCTAATCACTATGTTGCGTAAAAGGAACTAACATAGTGTTGTAGGTCAATTATACGTCAAAAACAAACAAACAAACTCACAGAAAAAGTGATCAGATTTGTGGTTACCGGAAGGGGAGGGGGAGTTTAAGGGGGGGTGGGGGGTGGGAATTGGATGAAGGCAGTCAAAACAGACAAACTTCCAGTTATAAGTACTAGGGATGTAATGTACAACATGATAAGTATAACTAACACTGCTGTATGTTATATATGAAAGTTGTTGAGAGTAAATCCTGAATTCTCATCACAAAGAAAAATATTTTTTCTATTTCTTTAATTTTATATCTATATGAGGTGATGGATGTTCATTAAACTTATTGTGATAACCATTTCATGATGTATATTACTCAAATCATTATGCTGTACACCTTAAACTTATGCAGTGCTGTATGTCAATTATATCTGAATAAAACTGGAAGGAAAAATTAATGAATACAATTTTAGCGGTTTGATGAGAAATGGTTGATGTATGTAGTTTCAAAGTATCTCGCTACAAATGGGAAAAGTGTACCTTTACAGTGGAGAAGCTCGGCAGACATCATTTTAATCAAGGATCAAAATGAACGTCATCAGTAATGAAACAAATTGACAAAGTGGGCCACTGATATGATGCTTTGAGAAGAACGCATTGAGAGTCCTGTGAGAGTCCTGCCTAAACGCATAGCCTGAATCTAGTCGAGACAAGACACACAAAACCAAGAGACGGAGATGCTACAGATTAGCTGGCCTGTCTTCCCACCCGCCACCACCTCCGCCGCTCCATCCGACGGGCCGCTCGTCACTCGCCACGCAGCCTGAGCCCGGCCAGCCGCCGACCCTCCGGGAGTCCTCGGCGCCCGACGGCTACAGTCCTCGGCACCAGCTCCGCGCCGCCTTCCCGCCGCAGCCGCCAGGAGGCTCTGCGCGCCTTCCCGCCTTTCCCCGGGCCGCGGCCGAGCTGGGCCGAGCGGCCAGGGGGGCGTGGCGCTCGGCGGGGGCGGCCGGGAGGGCGTGGCCATTGTCCCTCACACCCTCTCAAACGTGCAGGCGGGCCGGGCCGGGAGGGCGCGGCGGCCGCGCAGTCCAGGAACCGCTGTGCCCAGCCACCACCCGCCCTGACGCCGCCCCGAGGCCGGGTCCTCGGAGCTGGACGGCCTCGTCTCCTTTGTGACCGTCTCCAGCCCCTCCGAGCCGGCGCGCCGCCGCCCCTGCGCCCGAGGCTGCAAATGGTGCGCGCTCGCTTCTGCGCCTCCCGCCGCTCTCGGGGCCCGGGGACGTCTGGCGGGGGCCGTACCCGGGCCGCATCCCGCCGCCACTGCCGCCGCAGCCGCCCGGGGCCAGAGCCCGCGGCGCCTCCGCCCGCGCCTGGGCCAGCAGCGAGGCTCGCGGGCCAGTACCGGGGCTGCCCCGACGCCCTCCCAGGAATACCTAACGGGAGTCCCACTAAATAGACTTTTTTTTTTTTGTAAAATGCATATAAAATTTATCATTTAAAAGTACAATTCAGTGGCATCAAGTATATTCATAGTGTTGTACAATCATCACCACTATCTAGTTCCTGAACTTTTTCATCACCTCAAAGGGAAACCACCCATTACATCTGAGTGGTTATATCCCTCCCCAACCAGCTGCTGGCAACCACTACTCTGTTTTTTGTCTCTATGGATTTGCCTATTCTGAGTATTTTCTATAAATGGAATAATACAGTACGATCTCCTTTGTGACTGGCTTCTCTCACTTAGCATAATGTTTTCAAGGTTTGTCCATGTTGTAGCATGTATCAGAACTTCATTCCTTTTAATGGATGAATAATATTCTGCTGTATGCATACAACACATTTTGTTTTTATCCTTTCATCAGTTGATGGATATTTGGGTGTTCCCACCTTTTGGCTATTATGAATAGATCTGCTAAGAATGTTTGCGTTCAAGTTTTTGTTCGAACACCTGTTTTCAAATTCAATTCTTTTGGGTATATAACTAAATAGACTTTTGCTCCCCTTCTAATGGAAAACACCATAGCCACCTGCAGTTTTCCTCCCACTGATTCTCGGAATTCCTAGAGCTGTATGAGGCATGCTCCCAAAAAATTTCCTGTCTGCTTTGACTTTCTTGGTATAGGAGACATATGTGTCAACATAGCTGCCCTCTCTAGGGCCCCTTCTCAGGGGCTCTGCCTCTCATACTGTCATCACCCACCCAAGTAACATCCAAATAGTATCGCCTGACCCCTCGACCCCCAACCCTCATCTCCAGCCAGAGCCCTCCTCTGCCCAAGTTACCATGTGACGCAAGGGAACCCATCCTTTGCTGGGCAGAAACTGAGGTGTTTTCCTTTGGAGGATTTTAACTGAAGGACAGGTAGGGGCTGGAGCAGTCATTTAGAATTGATAAATGGGCAGAAAAATGCTAGTCTGAGAATGGCTGGGGAGCCTCACACAGGCACAGCGAGGAGGACAAGGACCATAACAGCCTCAGTCCTGACTTTCTAATTCTGGGTGATCTGCTGACTTCCTCTCCTAGAACACTCATAATGTCGCTCATTTTACTCTTGAAATAAATCCTCTTAAAACTGTTCTCAAACTTTAGTTTGAAGCAGAATGCTTCTAGGGATGATGCTGATGTTGCTGGTCCTAGAACCATACTTTGAGAACCATTGTCTTAAGCTTGCTTGAGTGCCTGTTCCTTGAAACCAAAAGTGCCCTGACAAAGAGGGGCACTTGGATGTCTGCTGCTGCTGAATTCAGGGGTGCCTGGGAAAGCTGACATCCCAGCTGCCTCCAGTGCTCACCATTAGAGGCTGTCCAGCTGGATTGATTGATTGATTGACTGATTGATTTGGCCACGCCACGCAGCTTGCAGGATCTTAGTGCCTGTGCCCCCTGCAGTGGAAGCGCGGAGTCCTGACCACTGGACTGCCAGGGAATTCCCTGTCCATCTGGATTTAACCTCTCTTGCTACTGCCTGTGAGCCACAGCTGTGCTAAGAATACATCGAGGAAGTGCAGAGTTACAGAAGTGCAGGGCAGTCAGTGCTCTTGCCCTCCCACTCCGTCTCAAGCTTTGGCATCAGATGTTCAAAGCAGTGAAGTTTGAGCTCCCAGCATCTCACCAAGATCTTGGATCATACTCACTGAGTTTCTGCCTGTAGCTCTCACACTGAAGGCTCAGGCGTACTTCGTTGGAGCTGAGACAAATGACTCTCTTTTCTCCTGGTCAGATCCTTCCAGTGACTTCCCCCCAAAACTTCATACACATCAGCTGTACCCTTTCACTGACTCTCATACATACAAGACATGTTTAAATCCTAGTGATGTTCACAGATTGGTTCATACATACCCAGATTGGTTTAAATGCTTGTGATGCTCACCAGATTGGTGGAACCTACCTCATCGCCATCATCTCCACATAAGGAATAACAGATCTCACGTCCCATCCAACATTCTAGGTCACAGGTGGGCAAACTATAAAGTTCTGATAGTAAATATTTTGAGCTTTGTAGATGAAAGGTGTCTGTTGCAACCACTCAACTTTGCCCCTGCAGCGCAAAAGCTGGCATATACAATATGGAAAGGAATGGGTGAGCTTGTGTTCTAAGAAAACTTTATTTGCCAAAAACAGGCAGCAAGCAGATCTGACCCAACCTCTGCTCTAGACAGTAATTTTTTTGCTTATTACTAAATGAAAATGGGTCTTCAAACAGATGGAAAGTGTATATAGTGTTAGCAGTTCTATATTGTTATGAGGGAATCTTTTTAAAATCTATAGGCTGTAAATGCTTTTCTCAAGAGCTGGCAGTGAGCCCAGCCAATCTTAAATAAACCTGCCTCAACATTTTTTAAAATGTAAAATTATATCAGTACATTGCTAAAACTGAACCAATTTCCTGTCTTCAGAAGATAAATATTTGAAACTGTTTAAGCAGAAATAATATTTAAAACACAACTTAAAGATTTATGTTAAAAATGGAATGCCAAAATAACAGAAATGAGAAGTCACATCTAAATTATATAGATTATATCCACCAATTTATTACTTCATTCTGTCTTATTTTTAGTTCTTTATATATAAAGAGTAAAAATGGCAAAACAACACACTTGGGGACAACATTGAATCATATAAACAGATCTGGTACATAACCACTATAACATCAAGACCAATTCAGTTCTAAAAAGCAGAAAATTTCCCACTCCTTAAAAAAGGTATCAGTTGCTATTGTTTTAATGGTCAGGATCACTTCCAACTTTGTCTCTTTTTTTTTTTTTTTCCTGATAGTTTTGACAAGTGCCTTTGTTAGAGGAACTAATCCACTTGGTAACTTGGCAGCCAAAGATAAAGTCAGTTTCTATTTTTCTTCTAAGAGTTGTTGGAAAGTGTATGCCTGTAGACCTGAGCACTTAGAAAGGCTGCACCTTTTCTGATTTTTGTGTTATCTGCCATTGCTTTTGCTTATATAGCATCCCGCATCACCCACTCATCAAGGGGTGGTCAGTCTGCTTTCACAGAATCTAAAATGTCCTGGCTTGGAATACTCTGCCCGGAAACTGTTTAATATAAGGAAGTAATTGGTCCTAATACCAGGGGACAGAGGTGGGAAAGGATGCTGATGGAAGCTTCTTCTGTTTAGAGCTCTATTTAATAGCTCTCATTGTTTTGTGGGAGGCTTTTCTTAACTAATATTATATTCATAAAATTTCATGTAAAATAATTGCCCTGAGAAAACCAGTTAACTAAGTTTAAATGATGAAGGATTATTAACTCATTCATGTGAGAGGCTCAACCCTCAATATATTTCATTCATTCTAAAGAAACTGTTTTGACCATTTTGACCTTAGCCGTTGTAAAACTTGCAGTTATCTAATTTGTGTCAATTTTAAATCTGGGAGGTACAGAAAATAGTTAAATTACATTTGTTTCTGAAGACAAAATGAGCAATAAAGGAACAAAAGACTTTCCCTTGAACCCAGAGGAGGCTGTTCCTATTCTAAATTTGTCACTAGGTGTCTTAATCTGACTTTTTATAAATCAAAACAAAAATTTAGTTTGAGATTATTCCCTGTTTACCCTCAGGTTTATTTAACCAAATTAAAGATGATTTACATTAATTTTAATCCCAATCTTGAGATCATTAACAACCAGGACCACTGCTTCTACATATTTTTAGATTGTCAAGTCACTAATCTTTTTACTTTTAACTTTTAGAACTTTAGGTAAAATTAGCTTTTGCAGTAGATTTGTAAAAATCCACTGAGTCAAGAAATACCTAAAATACATTTTCGCTCAATACCATAATACTATATGGGTTGCTGTTTGAAAAATATGTGGGTTTTTGTTTCAAATATGATTGTCCTTGTCACCTTCCCGGAATCATACCAAATTTATATTTCAAAAAATCAGCTAAAGAGGTTGGCAAAAGTAATTTCAAGATAATGCTGTAAATTTTTTAATTTGAAAGTTTTTACAAAGTGAATACATTAATATCAAATACCTGATACGTATTAGATAAGTGGACAATAAAATTTCGATTTGCCGTGTGTGTGTGTGTGTGTGTGTGTGTGTGTGTGTGTGTGTGTGTTGATGGTGGTTTATGCTGTTTTAGATATGTGTGTGGGGGCTTCCCTGGTGGCGCAGTGGTTGAGAATCCGCCTGCCAATGCAGGGGACACAGGTTCGAGCCCTAGTCTGGGAAGATCCCACATGCCGCGGAGCAACTAGGCCCGTGAGTCACAACTACTGAGCCTGCGCGTCTGAAGCCTGTGCTCCGCAACAAGAGAGGCCACAACAGTGAGAGGCCCGCGCACCGCGATGAAGAGTGGCCCCCGCTCGTCGCAACTAGAGAAAGACCTCGCACAGAAACGAAGACCCAACACAGCCAAAAATAAAAAAATTAATTAATTAATAAAAAAAATATATATATGTGTGGGTATTATAGGAAAAGGAATTAAATTAACTCCCTCATGTTCAACATGGGATTTCCCCCCTCCCTGTCTAAGCATTACAAGAATTCAGGCCAGGATCACACAAAGCCACGTGAGGCTAAAATAGCCATTTCCTCTTCTGTGGTTTTAGTGTGATGGGTACCCAAGGGAACAAATGCTGTCTACAGATGGTCTTTGCTGCCTGCCCAAACATGTTTGTTATCAGCGTTGGCCTGACAGGATCTGGTTTCTGATCCTAACTAGCTGTGTGGGAACTAAAAACGAGTCATTTAATCTCTCTGGAGGAGACTATCCTCAAAGTCCTTTCTATTTCTTAAATCCTTTGATTTAATGGTTCTGTTCCATATCTATCTGGTCTGGGAATTAACTAGTTTACATGGTCAACCAAGACCCGATCCATATGCAATAGGGCTCCTCCACATCTGTCACAGTAACAATACCTTTCTTCTAACTTATTACAGGGGGTGGAGAAGTTATTTGTTGGTAGGTTATTTGTTGCTTTTCTTTTAAGTTTTTTTTTTTTGATGTGGACCATTTTTAAAGTCTTTATTGAATTTGTTACAATATTGCTTCTGTTTTTGGGGGGTTTTATGGGTTTTTTTATGTTTTGGATTTTTTGGATGTGAGGCATGTGCGATCTTAGCTCCCTGATCAGATATCGAACCCGAACCCCCTGCATTGGAAGGCGAACTCTCAACCACTGGATCGCCAGGGAAGTCCCTGTTGTTGTTGTTTCTTGAATAAGAAAACCACAGCATCTGGGCTTCCCTGGTGGCACAGTGGTTGAGGGTCTGCCTGCCGATGCAGGGGACACGGGTTTGTGCCCCGGTCCTGGAGGATCCCACATGTCGCAGAGCGGCTGGGCCCGTGAGCCATGGCCGCAGGGCCTGCGCGTCCGGAGCCTGTGCTCCGCAACGGGAGAGGCCACAACAGTGAGAGGCCTGCGTACTGCAAAAAAAAAAAAAAAAACAAAAAAAAAACCCCACAGCATCTGATGCATATTTTCTAACGACTAGGATATTCTGAATTTTTGTAATTTTTTTTTTTTTTTTTTTTTTTTTTTTGCGGTACGCAAGCCTCTCACTGTTGTGGCCTCTCCCATTGCGGAGCACAGGCTCCAGACGCGCAAGCCCAGCGGCCATGGCTCACGGGCCCAGCCGGTCCACGGCATGCGGGATCCTCCCGGACCTGGGCACGAACCCGTGTCCCCTGCATCGGCAGGCGGACCCTCAACCACTGCGCCACCAGGGAAGCCCTGTAATATTTTTATATACCTGAATAAGTCATGTAATTTCAACACTGTTAATGTCCAAAGCCACCATGTTTGGAAAAGGCAGGAAATGTCAGAAACTATTTAAGTTGCTTATAAATTGTATCCCAAAGCAAGAAGTTTACTGGACGGGAAGGACCACAACAACAGTAGCTTAGACAAGAAAGGCTTCTCTGAGGCTCTAAGACTGGGCTGGTTGCTCTACCCAAGCACTTTCAGGGCACCCTGTCCTTGCCCCTATTGTCACACCCCAAACTGTGTTGTTTGTTGGCCCCCCTGATTACACAGTGCAAGTTCTGCAAGGACAGGAATTGTTCACTGATGTACCCTTGACAGTACATCAGGGGTACAGTGCCTGACACATAATAAGGACTCCATAAATAATTATTGTATAACTGTTGAATAAATAACTGGCTGCCTTCACTTATTGCTCTTCCAGGAGCAACAGAAGCAGGCAAGGGTAGCATCACATGACACAGTAATAAGAGGCACCATTATCAAGAGCCTAGTGTTTGGTGGTTGCCAGGTGGACATAGGTCCCTATCAAAGTGTGATTGATGGGATCCCCAGAAATTTCTATTCAGTGATGTCCCTATAGTATGTTATACTATACCTGCCTACTCTGAGTAGCACCAAAGAATACAAGACATTTTGATGGGATAATTTTGACGGGACCATTTATCCAACTCTAACACATACCTCAGCAAAATTTACAGTGTATTAATCATGAGTAGCTAAGCACAAAGAATGAATACTCTTCAAGGAAAAGTGAGTTGGTGTGAGCTACATTTTAACAGGAAATTCCTCTGGCTATGTTTCATAGGAACTAGGTGCAGTAACTGTTGTGTAATTGCTCAGCATACCGTTTGGTAAAGGATTAACAAAACCTTTTCCCCTTCTGTGTGAGAATTTAACCTTGGGTTACCGTCCCCTGGCAACCTAATAAAGAGTAGTATATCAACCATGTTGTTAGGCAACATTACATATGGTAGAAATGACCCTGAACTGGTGAACTGTATCCAGACTGGGAGAACTACAAATGCCTGATAGGAAGCCACACCTCTGGGCTTCCCGAACCACAGTGACTCTTGGCAGAGACATGTCTCTTGTGGGAACCCTGGAAGTTATTTCTATGGAGCTGTTATAAGAGATACTTGCCCCCATGGGACAAGAGGCTTTTAAGCCAGAATAGCTTCCATACTTGCCTGATGTGGGTCTGTCTCCTTGCACCTGATCCACAGGGACAGATGCAAGGACTCCGACAGAGGAGCAACATCTGGCTCTGCCCTGCTGGTGACCCGTGCTTCCCATCCTATGTCCTTCTAAGCGAATCTGCTGTGGTAGCTTATGAGTTTGAATGTTTCTAAACATTCCATTGTGCCTAAGTAGACCCCTGGAGGGCACTATATTACTATTTGCTTGCTTTTTCTGGTGGCAGGAGAAGCTCCTCAGAGACTATGGATAATAGAAAGAAGTGAAACTGTCTGGCATATTCTTCTGCTTCCAAAAAAATCCTAATCATACCCTTCACAGTCTGCATGACAGATAATCCATATCCATTACACATGATCAAGACATATATCTCAATTGATGCCTTCCCTTAAAATCCCCAAGCTTGTTACTGCTAAACCTTCTTCATCTGAACACATAATCCCAATCCTAACCCCCAATAATTTTTAATATGCTACTGACAGAGGGCCAAAAAAAAAAATCAAATGATGGATATAAAAATTGTTTCCCCAAACCACAGCTGTCAATGAAGCATTGGCAGTAGTAACATTATCCATCTGGAGGGTCAGAACAGATGCTAAATGTCCTCCTCAAGTTATGAAGCTTCCATATCATCTGATCACAATGGTGTGAGTTAGTGTCACCTTTGAAAACTAGGACGTATTAGAAACCAACCAAACTACCCTTGCCAAACAAACAACTTTTCATTTAACTCTACAGAAGTATTATTTGAAGAAAAGAATTCAAATTTTCAGAGCTTTAATGAAAGGTTTGAGGAACACAGCAATATTTGGTGGAAATATTGAGCAAAAATCAATGAAAACATTGCCTATCATAAGCAACTGAATAAAGCACCCCCCTTTTGGGGTTAAAACATAGCACGAACACATGAAAGCACAAAGCAAGTTACAAAGGACCAACAGTGACAGGAAGTACAGTGGTAATGCTCAGAACAGAGTGTAACAGGAACTTCTCACCCACCCCATTCCCTTGCCCCTCTCTACCCTATTACATTGCACTTCACAGAGTTAATTCTATTGTCAATGCACAAAGGACACACAAGAAAAACCTAAACGTCCAAATGAAACAGTAAGAATTCAAGTGACCAAAGGCCACTCCAGTCTCCCCAGCCCCCTCAGAATCAGTGCATGCAGCCCTGCCTGTTGCCTTTGTCTACGTGGGGTTTATTACAACATCAATTAACAACAACAACAAAATAAAAAACCCTTCGTTGTATTCTGAACCTCCAGAATACTCAATTTCACAACATTCTGCAGACCACTGGGTCAATAGCTTTCTTAAGGAATATTCAAAGTATAGTGACCACCAAAATATTTACATCAGACTGGCATCTTTCTGCCAAATGACCAGAAGCCATGATGCTCTATGTCATTTCTAAAGGTATTACAGATCCAGGCCTTATTTATATTCCTTTCCAACCCCTGTGAAAGCCTGTTCCCTTCTCCCAAAAGAAACAACTTCCCAAGGGTGCCACTTTTCAATCCCATTACAAGTAAAAATCCTGTTCCCATCCATGCAGTATATGTAATATTAGAAAAAAAAATCCCTTTGCAAACTTGGACTGAATATGCCAGAAAGATGTCAAGTATAAACGAAATCACTAATGGTCTGCGTTGGGCCCAACTGTGAATTTACTTATAAAAATATCACCGGGCTTCCCTGGTGGCGCAGTGATTGAGAGTCTGCCTGCCAATGCAGGGGACACAGGTTCGTGCCCCGGTCTGGGAAGATCCCACATGCCGCGGAGCGGCTGGGCCCGTGAGCCATGGCCGCTGAGCCTGCGCGTCCGGGGCCTGTGCTCCGCAACGGGAGAAGCCACAACAGTGAGAGGCCCGCGTACAGCAAAAAAAAAAAAAAAAATTTCACCAACTCCACAAATTAAACCTCAAAGACACCGTGCAGATTATAAGTACTGACCACCAAATGGGAACATAAATTTAAAACTGAGGACAGTTTATTATCTGATAGTCCACAACAGAGGAAGTATCTCCGTTAAAAGTGATAGAATTCAGTGACCGAATTCAGTTATTCCCAATGCCAACACGCAAACTCCAAACAGCCAATGTCTCCAGACATTGCCAGATATATGTACTCTGGGGGGCAAAATCACCCCCAGTTGAAAATCACTGTCTTAGAGTGTAATCTCTAATGTAAAATTTTTTATTTTGCACCCAGTGATGTGAATAGGTTATGGGGTCACCAGAGAGGATCACTGCTCTGCCAGAGAAAGCTGGCAGAGCGTTGAACTGTGAGGTAGAAAAGTCATATTAAAACATCAGAAATGCTTTGAACGGAGAGAGTGAAAATATCGAACATAACTCCCTGCAAAGTATATCTTCTACACCTCCTTTTAGGTTTCCTTTTTGCTAAGGTCCTGCTTTTAAAACAATGCTAATATTTTCATTTCTGGTAAGAAGTGTTTCTGGTCCTTGAAAATTTTCAATGTAGAACAATAATTTTCCAATTATCTCTGTTAATATACCGGTTTTTAAACTTCCAGTCTACTTCAGGCCAATGTGTGGTCCTACTGTGGGGACTGGGATCCAAGAATTCCGCTGCTGTCTGGGGCTAGCACCATCCTAGGGTTCTATCTTCTATTGAGAAGTACAGTTTAAACACCTTCTGAACCCTTCAATGCTAACATTTATTTACAAGCCAATTTACAATTTTTTGATTATCTCTTTTTGTTCAAGAGGCAGAAAGGAAAGTGGTTTGTTTGGTTCCTTTTACCATCTTTTGAAATACAAGTATGGTAAAATTAAAGGAAGAAAATTCATTTTGGATACTTTAACATAAGACAAAATTATGAAAGTGCCTTAAATATCTTTAATCCCTAATATTTCCTGCTCTTTAGACTTTTAAAGAAGTACAGTCTCTTTTGTTAGAATAATTGCATGGCTGCAAAGCGGGTGAAAAGCAGACTCATTTTAAAAACCTGTTCTTCTAGTAACCTTCCCTTTCCCTCCAAAGGATCTTTTAAAAGGTAAACAATTTAGACATATAACTTGCTTATATTGGCTTACCCTTTCCCTCCAATTAAAGTTCGATTCATAAAGTAAAGGAATGTCAGTGGTGGCTGCATTTCCAGGTTACACAGCAGTGGCTTCTTGGAAATGGCTGGAAAACGCATAGGAGCATTTTGAGTTTTGCCCAAATACCTTGTTTTATGATCATAAAACAGGTTATTTGATCATAAAACACAGAATTGTTAAATCCCAAGCCAGACAGGGAAACCACCCAGACCTGGGCTCTCAGGCTCCTTTCCCGGGGCTAACTTAAAGTTTAATTCAATGGGGCAAGTCACAGTGCCATAAGGAAACTTTCAGCTCATTTCCATGCTTGTCTGCACATAAATACCCCCAGCCTTTAAAACTGCAATCTTAGATTTAGAAAGTAATTTTTACAGTCATATAGCCAGGCGACCCTGTCTGCCTCATATCAAGGAAACTTTCTCCTTAATACTTCACCAGAAAGTTAAAGTACGGAATTCATTAGGAGAGGCTTGGCAGAAGTAAGATTGATCTCAAAACTTAGTATATTCTTGCCCACCTTTTCAGAGCAAGAGGATGACGACACAGGAATGCAGAAAGATTGAGACACTATGAAAAACGTATGGAGATTTTCTTATCTTCCTTCAAAGCAGAGTTTGGATGTACGGCAGGAAAAACTGGACGCCTCAGAGCCAACCTTGGTTCACTCAAAAAGCTTTCAGAAATCAAGGGCGGCACTAAAAAGTCCTTTGAGTCACAGAATCCAACCTCCACCATGTAGTCTAACAGAAATGCAAATAATTAACAGTGAAAAAATGTTCCTCTCAGGGTTCCACAAAATTGGACAAAGGGTGGCTTTCAACCACAGAACTGGCAAGAACAAATTCTAAACCCTCTTCTCCACTAATTTATTGCTACGTAAGCATCTCTCCGTCTGATAAGCTGGGCTGAATTTGGGGTCTATCATCCGAATCCTCTCCGCCGGGGTCGTTTTCCTCACCAGACTCCACGTAGATTGGCCAGTCATTGTCTGTGTCACTCTTTTCTTGGCTCTCAGACGAAGGCTCCACCAGGCTAAGGTTGATGGGCATCAATTCGTCATCATCATCATGTGTGTCTGTAATGCAGGTGCAGCTGTCACACAGCCCGAAGCGCCGCAGCCCCTGCGACAGGTGACTTGTGAAGGTTCTTCTGCAGCCCTTGCAGATAATTGGACGGTTGGACCTATGGACCTAAAATCACCAGCACAGTAAATGTCACAGAAAAGGGGTTGAGTCATGGCCTTCAGGGCCCCATGAGACATGGCCCCTGGCTGACCCTCCAGTCTCATTTCTCATCACTCTCCCTCTTGCTCTCTCTGCCACAGTCTCAGCCTCACCAAGGTCCTTTCCACCCCAGGGCCATCGGACATGCGTGGAGTGTGCCCTCCTCCCACTGTCACCCCTCCCTCCTTACTAATGCCTTTCTTTTCCCCCCCAGCTGTGCCGCACAGCTTACAGGGATCTTAATTCCCCAACCAGGGATGGAACCCGCGTCCTCGGCAGTGAAAGCTCAGAGTCCTAATCACTGGACCGCCAGGGAATTCCCACTAATGACTTTCAAGGAAGTCTTCTCTGATGCTCCAGGCCAGATTAGGTCCCCCAGCTATATAGTCTCACCTATACTTCTCCCTTTGTTTTATTTCTAACAAATCATTGGTAAAATTCAGTAGATTCTAAGCTCCAAGAGGTCACGGACTATCCTCATTCATGTTCTCTGTCCTCTGTCACATTTGTTACTATATCCCTAGTGCCTGGCACATAAAGGGCACTCAGTGAACCGATTAGGATTTTAGGCATGGCCTCTTACGTACCTTGGATTGTTTATCTATTAGGAAGGCAGATTTGCCAGACAGTGTATTCTCTAAAAGTGCCAGATGCTTCACCCTTGACTTTTTCATTGATAAATGCATTCCTTACTTATGAAAAGAGCTTTGCATACTAGAAAAGAGAACCTGATCTCCTACTCCGTGCAGCTCCTTGTGAGGGCAGCAGTCCCAGGGGTCCCCTCTATATAAGGAGTTATCTTTCTAATGCATGCACTTTTCAGGAATTCCAGCTAATAGGGGATCTGTGAATCAATCAGAGCCTCTCTTTTAGAGAGCTCTGGATGCAGGATACACACAAGAGGCAGTGACAGAGAGAGGCTGATGCAGGAGAAGGGTCAACAACGATACCCAGGTTGCTGGAGTTGCTGTTACATCCTGACCTATGTCCCTGCTACCCCTAAGGTTTCCTGGGCTTCCTATGCTAAACCCCCAATGCCTGAGCCAACCCGAGTGTGTATGTGACCCTTGCAACCTGATGGAGCCTTTGAAGACTACCTCTTTGGGCTGCAGTAGACTGGACCTTGTACAAAGTGAAAAAATAGAGGGAATGAGGATTCCAACCAATGAAACATCTTAAAGGTACCCAGGGACCTACTGTTGTCAAGATGGACTGGAGATATAATTTGAAGAAAAAAAAAAGACAAACAAAAACTTAAGGCCTTGGGGTAAGGCCACTCTCAGACAAGTATGCTAGGGCCAGCACTGAGAGCAGAGGCAGTCAGTAACCTTGTACTTATCTTAAATCTGGATTCTTTCAAAACCATAATTCATATACCATAAAATTCACCCTTTTAAAGTGTACAATTCAGTGGTTTTAAGTATACTCATAAGGTTGTACAACCATCACCACCATCTAATTCCAGAAATTTTCATCACTCCATAAAGAAAGCCTGTGCGCATTAACAGTCATGCCTCTTCCATCCCCCAACCACTAATCTACTCTCTATCTCCATAGGTCTGCCCACTTTTTATATTTCATATAAATGAGATCACATAATAGGAGGCCTTATTTTTTCTTTTAATTAATTAATTTTATTTATTTTTGTTGTGTTGGGTCTTTGTTTCTGTGTGAGGGCTTTCTCTAGTTGTGGCAAGCAGGGGCCACTCTTCATCGCGGTGCACGGGCCTCTCACTCTCACGGCCTCTCTTGTTGCGGAGCACAGGCTCCAGACGCGCAGGCTCAGTAGTTGTGGCTCACAGGCCTAGTTGCTCCGTGGCATATGGGATCCTCCCAGACTAGGGCTCGAACCCGTGTCCCCTGCATTAGCAGGCAGATTCTCAACCACTGCGCCACCAGGAAAGCCCTAATAGGAGGCCTTTTGTGACTGGCTTCTTTCACATAGCATAATGCTTTCAAGGTTGTTCCATGTTGTAGCAGGTATCAGGAACTCATTTCATTTTATGGCTGAATAAAATGTATCTATCGTATAGATATGCCACATTTTGTTTATTCATTCATCAGTTGATGGACATTTGGGTTGTTTCTACTTTTTGGCTATTATGAATAATGCTGCTACGAACATCTGTATGCAAGTTTTTGTGTGAATGTCTGTTTTAGTTCTCTTGTGTATATACCTAGATGTAGAATTGCTGGGTCCTAATGGTAACTTTATGCTTAACCTTTTGAGGAACCGCCAAACTCTCTTCCACAGTGGCTGCACCATTTTATGTGCCCACTAGCAGTATATGAGGGTTCTAGTGTCTCCACATCCTTGCCAACACTTTGCTATTATTTGTTTTGGGTTTTTTTATTATTATTATAGCAATCCTAGTTTGTGTGAAGTGGCATCTCATTGTGGCTGTGATTTATATTTTCCTAGTGACTAATCATGTTGAGCATCTTTTCATGTGCTTATTGGCCATTTGTTTATCTTCTTTGGAGAAACGTCTATTCACATCCATTGTTTAACTGGGTTGTCTTTTTATTGTTGAATTATAAGAATTTTTTTTTTTTTTTTTTTTTGCAGTACCGGGCCTCTCACTGCTGCGGCACCTCCCGTTGCGGAGCACAGGGTCCGGACGCGCAGGCTCAGCGGCCATGGCTCACAGGCCCAGCCGCTCCGTGGCATGTGGGATCTTCCCAGACCGGGGCACGAACCCGTGTCCCCTGCATCAGCAGGCAGACTCTCAACCACTGCGCCACCAGGGAAGCCCAAGAATTCTTTATATATTCTGGTTATTAGATCCTTAGCAGATAAATGATTCACAAAGATTCTTCTCCCATTCTGTGGATTGTCTTTTCACATTCTTGACAGTGTCTTTTGAAATCCAAACCATTTTTATGTTGGATTTTCCAAAGACTGATTGCCTTGCTCAAAGACGATCTTAAATGCAATGCCTTTCTAAATGGCCTGAATGCTTTTTAGCAGGTAGGAATCACCCACTCACATGGGAGACAGAATCCTAGGTGGCAGCCAGTGGGAGGGAAGGTCCACTTGGGCTAGGGTCCTCTTTGCTGCTCACAGGTAGCCCTATGAATGGCAGTATATCTCTTCCCCACCCCGGGGTGCTGAGGTTGGGTGGGAAACC